>NC_083897.1:56826537-59226537 GCF_032452875.1 Bos javanicus | reverse complement strand
TGAAGATTGAAATCTTAGAGAAACTCAAGTGCCTAAGGTCTGGTAAGTAGCAGAACTGGGATTTGAACCAAGGTCTGTCAGATTCCAGATCTCATGCTATTCCCATGAAACGTGGATGCATTATTCTCTTTAATACTAACAACTCTATAAAAAAGATACTATTATCCCCATTTTACAGTGATATAGCTAGTAAGTGGTGGAATCCGAATTTGGGTCCAGGTAGCTTGATTTCAAAACCTGTGTTCATCATCCCTAGCATGCTACATTGAAATTAATTGCTTACAATAAGCGTGCCACATAATAACCACAGTAGGTTCTACTGTAAAAGAAAACTTTCATCTTCACATGAAGAGGTCTATGAATTCTTCACTAGACATCTCAAATCCCCAAATTGTCCATGAAAACTTCCAGGATAAAGACAGCTTACCCTAAAAATTAGGGTAGGTTCTTATTCCATTATGTTTATAATGGTTTCACATATGCATGTCTTAACTCTTCAACTACACTGAAAACTTCTTTGTGGTCAGAGATAATTCATATATAGCTACTTTTGCTCAACAAATATTTGCATTGTTTTCTTCTAATAAAGCCTTAGAAGAATTCATACCCATTTTCACAATTAAAACAATTTTTCCCAATAACAATGAGAATATATATGATAATACTAAATCTACCACAGTGTTCCCTGCTCTGCTCATGAGGACTGTGACCTGTCCAACAAAGTATTCAACATCACCTACTGAATATTTCCTTCTTCATTTAGTGCTTCTGCTTGTCTAGGGGCATAAGATCATCTATTTGTGACTCAAATGTTTCCACATTATGTTAAAAGCTTTTTAAATAAATGACTTTTCTCCTTACATCCTATTTTTAAAAAAGTTAACAATCTCGCATTTGGAATACATGTATTTTTGTCTGAACACTTATAAATCAAACATGTGGCACATTTTTACACACATAATAGGTATACAATTAAAATTTGGATTGAACTGGTTCCATCTTGGGTATTTACACAAAACGCTTTGAATAAAGTATCATAATTCTTGTTATTCATGAACCAATGATATTTATATATCAAAATTAAAAAACAAGAAGAAAATAACATTATCCTGCTAGTGGTAAACATACAAGGCAGTAGACAAACTTTTGATTATTTATAATGAAGTATGTTAAATTCTACAAAAAACCCCATATTGCAGTTTCAACCAGTACTTGTTTCCTAATACAGTTCTTCTTACCACCCTATGGCTTACTCCTTCAAACCAACTAAATTGTAAAAAAGAAAGGAAATATTTCACTAAAACTTCTGAAAAGGACTAAAATTTTCTTGCTTAAGTTTCATCTAAGCTTTTATTATTTATACACTTGCAGAAAAAATAATGAGTTTCAAAAAAATATATGCAAGATGTGAAAAAGAAGAGAGCACTCAGAAAATCAACAAACTGGCCAAGAATCCTGTAAATCATTCTGAGAAGGGAAAATTCTAGTCTATGTAATATTCTCGGCAAAAGCTAGGCATGACTTCAGTTCAGTTAGTTCAGTTGCTCAGTCGTGTCCAACTCTTTGCAACCCCATGAACTGCAGCACACCAGGCCTCCCTGTCCATCACCAACTCCCGGAGTTTACTCAAACTCATGTCCATCAAGTCGGTGATGCCATCCAGCCATCTCATCCTCTGTCGTCCCCTTCTCCTCCTGCCTCCAATCCCTCCCAGCATCAGAGTCTTTTCCAATGAGTCAACTCTTTGCATGAGATGGCCAAAGTATTGGAGTTTCAGCGTTAGCATCATTTCTTCCAATGAATACCCAGGACTGATCTCCTTTAGAATGGACTGGTTGGATCTCCTTGCAGTCCAAGGGACTCTCAAGAGTCTTCTCCAACACCACAGTTCAAAAGCATCAATTCTTCGGCACTCAGCTTTCTTCACAGTCCAACTCTCACATCCATACATGACCACTGGAAAAACCATAGCCTTGACTAGACTGACCTTTGTTGGCAAAGTAATGTCTCTGCTTTTGAATATGCTACCTAGGTTGGTCATAACTTTCCTTCCAAGGAGTAAGCGTCTTTTAATTTCATGGCTGCAGTCACCATCTGCAGTGATTTTGGAGCCCCAAAAAATAAAGTCTGACACTGTTTCCCCTGTTTCCCCATCTATTTGCCATGAAGTGATGGGACTGGATGCCATGATCTTCATTTTCTGAATGTTGAGCTTTAAGCCAACTTTTTCACTCTCCTCTTTTACTTTCATCAAGAGGCTTTTTAGTTCCTCTTCACTTTCTGCCATAAGGGTAGTGTCATCTGCATATCTGAGGTTCTTGATATTTCTCCCAGCAATCTTGATTCCAGCTTGGGCTTCTTCCAGCCCAGCATTTCTCATGATGTACTCTGCATATAAGTTAAATAAGCAGGGTGCCAATATACAGCCTTGACATACTCCTTTTCCTATTTGGAAACAGTCTCTTGTTCCATGTCCAGTTCTAACTGTTGCTTCCTGACCTGCATATAGGTTTCTCAAGAGGCAGGTCAGGTGGTCTGGTATTCCCATCTCTTTCAGAATTTTCCAGTTTATTGTGATCCACACAGTCAAAGGCTTTGGCATAGTCAATAAAGCAGAAGTAGATGTTTTTCTGGAACTCTCTTGCTTTTTCGATGATCCAGCAGATGTTGGCAATTTGATCTCTGGTTCCTCTGTCTTTTCTAAAACCAGCTTGAACATCTGGAGGTTCACAGTTCACATATTGCTGAAGCCAGGCTTAGAGAATTTTGAGCATTACTTTACTAGCTTGTGAGATGAAGGCATGACTTAAATATACTTAAACCATAAGTATCTACATTTATTCTAATATCAAGCTTTGATATAATTCTTCTAAAATTTAGATATAATTGACATATTAGTTTCAGGTGTACAACATAATGATTCAGTATTCATATATATTATGAAATGATCATCATGGTAAGTTAATACTAATCACCACACATAGTTATACAACTTTTGCTCTTGTGATGAAAAGTTTTAAACAATTTTGAATATACAGTATAGAATTGTAACTATAATCACCATACTGTATATTATATGCCCATCACTTACTTAGTTTATTGCTAGAAGTTTGTACTTGTTAACCCCTTTCATCTATTTCACCCACCTCCACCCACCCCTGCCTCTAGCAACCACCAATATATTCTCTGTACCCATGAACTTGGTTTTTGTTTATTTGGTTTTATATTCCACATATAAATGATATCATATGGTATTTGTCTTTGACTTATTTCATTTAGGATAATACCCTCAAGGTTCATCTAAGTTATCACAAATAGCAAGATTTCATTCTTTTTTATACGCTACTTCTTTATCCATTCATCTGCCAGTGGACATTTAGGTTGCTTCCACAGCGTGGCTATTGCAAATAATACTGCAATGAACAGAGGAGTACAAATATCTTTTCCAGTTATTCTCTGGATAAATACCCAGAAGGGGCGCTGCTGGATCACATGGTGTGGTTCTATCTTTAACTTTACGAGGAACCCTGGTAGTGTTTACCATAGTGGCTGCACGCATTTACAGTCCCACCAACAGGAGGCAAGGGTTCCTTTTCTCCACATCTTTGCCAGCACTTGTTTTTTTTTTTTTTTTGATAATAATCATTCAAAAAGGTATGAGGTGAGATCTCATTATGACTTTGATTTGCATTTTCCTGATGATTAGTGATACTGAGAACCTTTACATGTACTTGTTGGCCATATGTATGCCTTTTTAGAAAAAATGTCTGTTCAGATTCTCTGCTCATTATTTAATCAGGTTGGTTTTTTGTTATTGAGTTATTTGAGTTCTTTATATATTTTGGATACTAACCTCTAATCAGATGTATGACTTGGAAATTTTTTTCCCATTTAGTAGCTTGTCTTTTCATTTTGTTGGTTTCCTTTCCTGTGCAGAACTATTTTAGTTTGATGTAATCCCACTAATTTATTTCTTCTTGTTTTTGTTGCCTCTGCTTTGGTGTCCAGTTAAAAAGCTCATGGCTAAGACCAGTGTCAAGGAGTTTACTATGTGTGTTTTCTTTTAGTTTTATGGTCTCAGGTCTTATGTTCAAATCTTTGATCTATTTTGAGTTGATTTTTGTGTATGATGTAAGATAATGCTCCAGTTTCTTCCTTTTTTTTTGCATGTGGCTGTCCAATTCTCCCAACACCATTTATTGAAGAGACTGTCCCTTCTCCACTCTATAATCTTGGCTTCTCTGTTATAAGTTAATTGACCATACATGCCTGGGTCTATTTCTGGGACACCTATTCTGCTCCATTGATCTATGCATCCATTTTGTGTGAATTCCATACTGCTTGTTTTATTTCAGCTCAGACAACGTTCTTTCCCTCTTACTCTCCCAAAGGAAGAGAACAATCATCAGTGACTAATGGCAGTTGCAGGAGCAACACCAACAGCTGGCTTCATATTCAGGAGAGACTGCTGTGCCTCCTCCTTGTGGTTTTGGGTAGTCCACACATTCAGAGAAACTTCTCTAGTAACAAACGACAGAAATGATCCCTGAAAGTATAGTTTTCATCCTGTTTTGATTACTATAGGTTTGAAATATAGTCTCAAATCAGGGAGTATGATGCCTCCAGTTTTGTACATTTCTATTGCTTTGGCTATTTTGGGGGCTTCCCACATAGCTCAATCAGTAAAGAATCTGCCTGCAATGCTGGAGACCTGGGTTCGATTCCTGGGTTGGGAAGATCCCCTGGAAAAGGAAATGGCAACCCACCCCAGTATTCTTGCCTGGAGAATCCCATGGACAGAGAAGCCTGGCAGGCTACAGTCCATGGGGTTGCAAGACTTAATGCTGTCTTTGGCTATTTTGGGGTCTTTTATGATTCCATACAAATTTTAGGATTATTTGTTCTATTTTGTGAAAAATGTCATTGGAATTTTATAGGGATTGCCGTGAATCTATAGATTGCTTTGGTAGAATGAACATTTTAACAATATTATTTTTTCCAATCCATAAGCATGGAATATCTTTACTTTTGTTTGTGTCTTCTTCAATTTTTTCATCAATATCTTACAGTTTTCAGTGGATAGGTCCCTTTGTTAAATTTATCCCTAGATCTTTTATTCTTTTTAATGCAGTGATAAATGGAATTGTTTTCTTAAGTTTTCTTTCTGCTAATTCGATTAGTGTATAGAAACACAACAGATTCTTAAAATATTTATTTGGCGTCCTACAAATTGAATTTGTTTATTCTGATAGTTTTTTGTTTTTTAAATATATAATATGTCACTTGCAAATAGGAACAGTTTTACTTCTTCCTTTTCTATTTGATTGCTTTTTACTTCTTTTCCTAGCCTAATTGCTCTGGCTAGGACTTCCAATGCTATGTTGAATAAAAGTGCAAGGGTGGGCATCCTTGCTTGTTCCTAATCTTAGAGGAAAAGTTCTCAAGTTTTCACCACTGAGAATGATGCTGCTGCTGCTGCTACTAAGTCACTTCAGTCGTGTCTGACTCTGTGTGACCCCATAGACGGCAGCCCACCAGGCTCCCCGTCCCTGGGATTCTCCAGGCAAGAACACTGGAGTGGGTTGCCATTTCCTTCTCCAATGCATGAAAGTGAAAAGTGAAAGTGAAGTCGCTCAGTCGTGTCCAAATCTTAGCAACCCTATGAACTGCGGCCCACCAGGGTCCTCCGTCCATGGGATTTTCCAGGCAAGAGTACTGGAGTGTGGTGCCATTGCCTTCTCCAGAGAATGATGCTAGTTGTGGGCTTATCTTGTATGGCCTTTATTATGCTGAGGTATGTTCACTATATGCCTACTTTGCTTTTTTTTTTTTTTTTAAATCATATGTGGGTGTTGCATTTTTTCAAATGCTTTTCTGCATCTATTGTGAGGATCATATGATTTTTATCCTTCATTTTGTTAACATAGTGTATCATATTGCTTGATTTACAGAAGTTGAGCCATCCTTGTGACTCTGGAATAAATTCCTCTCAATAATGGTGTATGATCCTTTTAATGCATTGGAGTTTGGTTTACTAATATTTTATTGAGGATTTTTTCATCTATGTTTACTAGTGTAATTTTCTCTTTTGTGGCGTCCTTGTGTGATTTTGGTATCAGGGTAATGCTGGCTTCATAAAATTAATTTGGAAATGTTCCTTTGTCCTCTAATTTTTGGGAAGAGTTTGAGAAGGATTGGTATTAATTCGTCTTTAAACTTTTGGTAGAACTCGCCAATGACACTATCTGGTTCTAGACTTTTGTTTGTTGGGAGCTTTCATATAACTGAAAATGGAATATATATCACCCCTGATGAGTCAAATTTAACATTGTGAAACTAACAAATACAGTAGCACTATAAGACTAGAAAGCCATTTTTTAAAACTTTTAACTGGAGGATAATTACTTTTCATATTGTGTTGGTTTCTGCCATACATCAACATGAATCAGCCATAGGTATAATACATATGTCCCCTCCCTCTTGAACCTCCCTCCCACACCATCCTTCCCCTCACAGAGCTCCCGATTCGAGCTCCCTGTGTACTATAGCAAATTCCCACTGCCTATCTGTTTTACATATGGTAATGTATATGTTTCCATGCTACTCTCTCAATTAATCCCACCCTGTCCTCCCACTGTGTCCACAAGTCTGTTTTCTATGTCTGCATCTCCACTGCTGCTCTGTAAATAGGCTCATCAATACCATCTTACTAGATTTCATATATATGCATCAATATACGATATTTATTTTTCTCTTACTGACTTACTTCACTCTGGATAACAGGCTCTAGGTTCATCTACCTCATTAGAACTGACTCAAATGTGTGTTTTTTTATGGCTAATATTCCATTGTATATATGTACCACAACTTTTTCATCCATTCATCTGTCAATGGACATCTAGGTTTTTTCCATGCCCGAGCTATTGTAAATAGTGTTGCAATGAACACTGGAGTACATGTGTCTCTTTCAATTATAGTTTTCTCAGGGTATATGCCCAGTGAGTGTGATTTGTTGGGTCATGTGGTTCTATTCTTAGGGTTTTTTTTTGTTATGGAAATCTCCATACTGTTCTCCATAGTAGCTGTATCATTTTACATTCCCACCAACAGTGCAAGAGGGTTCCCTTTTCTCCACACCCTCTCCAGCACTTATTGTTTGTAGATTTTTTGATGATGGCCATTCTGACTTGTGTGAGGTGACACTTCATTGTAGTTTTGATTTGTATTTCTCTAATAATGAGCAGTGCTGCGCATCTTTTCTAGTGTTTTTTTAGCCATCTGTATGTCTTCTTTGGAGAAATGTCTGTTTAGGTCTTCTGCTCATTTTTTGATTGGGTTGTTTTACTGATGTTGAGCTGTATGAGCTGCTTATATACTCTGGAGATTAATCCTTTGTCAGTTGTTTCAATTGCAATTATTTTCTCCCATTCTGAGGGTTGTCTTTTAATCTTGTTTGCTGTTTCCTTTGCTGTGCAAAAGCTTTTAAGTTTAATTAAGTCCCATTGGTTTATTTTTATTTCCATTACTCTAGGAGGTGGGTAAAAGAGGATCTTGCTGTGATGTATGTCATAGAGTGTACTGCCTGTTTTCCTCTAAGAGCTTTATAGTTTCTGGCCTTACATTTAAGTCTTTAATCTAATTTGAGTTTATTTTTGTATATGATGTTAGGAAGTGATCTAGTTTCATTCTTTTACATGTTGTTGCCCAGTTTTCCCAGCACCACTTATTGAAGAGGGTGTACAGATGGAGAGATATACCATGTTCTTGGAATAGAAGAATCAATATTGTGATGATGAATGTGCTAACCAAGTAATCTACAGATTCAATGCAATCCCTATCAAACTAACAATGGTATTTTTCACAGAACTAAAACAAAAAAAATTCAAAGTTTGTATGCAAACACAAAAGACCCCAAAGAGTCAAAGCAATCTTGAGAAAGAAAAAATGGAGCTGGAGGAAGCAACTTTCCTGACTTCAGATTGTACCACAAAGCTACAGTCCTCAAAACAGTATGGTACTGGCACAAAAACAGAAATACAGACCAATGGAAGAAGAAAGAAAGCCCAGAGATAAACTCACACAACAATGGGTACCTTATCTTTGACAAAGGAGGCAAGAACATACAATAGAATGCTTTTTAACAAGCCTGAAACTAGAACTGCTTTCAAGATCACTGTGTGGTATAACAGGCAGTCCATGTAGAAATACTTGTCAGGTTGATAACTTTTTTGCTTTTAAAATTCAAATTGGTAAACTAAGAGCATTTAGATCATAGTCATTCTCTACTATCTCTTAATAACAGGATCTCCCTTCCATTCCATGCAATAACTTAAGACTTGGAATAAAATATCATGCTGACCCCAATACACAAAATAGAAGACATCAAAGTTGGTGAAATAGCTAATACTCTTTGTTATTGTGTTCCATTGTAATATTGAAGAAGCACTGCCAGTAAGGGAAAAAAAAATAGGATAAGCTGAAAATATTTGATGAGAAAGAATAAAAACCATACTTTGTTTTATGGCAAGAAGAGTATTACAATAATAGTCCAATCATTTGGAAGCTGTGGTTCCCACATAATTATTAAATTTTTACAGTTAAATTTATATTTGCAGATTAAAGATACAATGAACCAAGCCATACATAAGTTCTTCTTTAGTTAGGAAATATTAATGATAGGGATACTAAAGAGTGAATGCAGAGATACTCGTAGTTAACATTTTACTAAATGATGAGGCAAAGGCAGTATAAAATAATATCTTCAAGTCTGCATGCTACTTACCTCTCCCAGGTAGTGAAATTTTAAGCTAATAGGGACAAATTGATAAATAATGGCTCAAAGTTGCTTGAGTAGGCCAAAATATGGTACATGGGATTCAAAGTACATGTTAAGGTGATGAATTTAGAGAAAAGGTGATCAACTTAGAGAAAAATATTATGAACTACGTTTGTAACATAATAGGCCCCATGGTATTCTTCACCACCCAAGGAAGCTAAAATCTTTAGTAACTATAGGTCTATTCAGAAAAATCTATTCTTTATCATGCAGCCTTGGTAAATTGTATGTTTTTAGGAATTTGTCTGTTTCAAAGTTATCCAATTTGCTATTGTACACTTGTTCACAGTACTCTCTTTTTTATTTCTGTAAATTTAGTGGTGATGTGCCCTCTTTCATTTCTAATTTTAAGTATGTGAGTCCTCTCTCTCTTAGCCAGTCTAGCTGAATGTTTTTCAATTGTGTTTATCTTTTTGAAAGAACAACCTCTTGGTTTTATTCATTTTCTCTATTCTTTTTAATCTCTACTCTATTTATTGTTGCTTTAATCTTTATGATTTCCTTCCTTCTACCAGTTTTGGGGTTGAGTTTGTTCTTTTTCTAGTTCCTGAAGGTGTAATGCTAAATTCTGATTTAGGATCTTTCTTCTTTAATGCAAGCATTTACACTATAAATTTCCTCGTTAACATTACTTTTGCTGGCTCGTATAAGTTTTGGAATTTTGTGTTTTCATTTGTCTCAAGATGTTTTCTAATTTCACTTGTGTCCTCATCTTTGCCCCACTGGTTGTTAAGAGTATGTCCTTTAATTTCTACATATTTGTGAATTTTCCAGCTTTCCTTTTGCTGTTTACAATCTAATGTAATTAGAAAAGGATCTTTGTATGGTTCCAATGTTTTAAAATTTATTAAGACTTATTTTGTGGCCTAATGTATGCTCTGTTCTGAAGAATGTTTCTTGTGCACTTGAAAAAAGCTGTATACTCTGATGTTGTGAGATGGCCTGTTCTGATGATAGCCATTCTGGCTGGTGTGAAGTGATATCTCACTGTAGTTTTGATTTGCATTTCTCTAATAACTGGGGTGGCATGTTCTGTATAAGCCTGTTAGGCCTGATTGACTTTGCCCATTTAAAAATTGGTCTACTTTCTTATTGAAGTAGAGTTTTCTAAAAAATAAATTCTGGATACAAATCTCTTGTCTGATATATCATTTGCAAATATTTTCTCCATTTCTCTGGGTTGTCTTTTCACTTTTTGACATTATCGTTTGCAGCATAATATTTTAATGTGGTTCAATTTATTTCTTTTTCTTTGTTTGCTTGTGTGTTTGGTGCCATGTTTAAGATATAATTATCCTAACCCAAGGTCATAGGATATGTTTTCTTCTAAGATTTTCTGCTTGTCAAAAAAATCTATCTAGGATTATAACAAGAATTGTTCTGTCTATAGTATGATTGGATTTTAAGAAGGAGTAATGGGAGCTAGAAACATTATGCCACATTAAAAGAATATAGTCATTAAATATAAAAGTTATAGAAATCTTAGATACTATCTAGTCCACCTCTCTCATCTCACAAAGATTATGTATAGAATACTTTATAAAGTGTTTTTTAATCTAGTTGAAACCTCACAATATCTCTGTGTAATAGGTTATATAATTCTTCTTTCTATTTTACTGACAAAGTAATGAAGATAGAAAAGAATTAAGTGACTTACAAGGTCATTCAGACAGACTCAGGACTCAAGCTTCTGCCTATTAATTCTCTGTCCAGGGTTTTCAGTGTACTTATATTAATTATACTTTTTGACTAACAAGGACACTCTCTTATAAAGTGTGTCATTTGTAAAACAAAGTACCATCTGACCTTTTACCACTTTATCCTTACTTCTTAACAACTCACTAATTACAGAATTTTTTTCTATACTTGACATCTCCTGATCATACTATCATGTTCCTGAAACTTTTATTCTACTCTTCTTTTACAGTAATAGGCAGGAAGTCCTCATTTTGCTCAATAGTATGGGACTACAAAAATGAAAATGTAAGATGAAACCATGTAACAAGATTTTAAAAAATCAATGGGAAAAACATGATTCTATGACCTTTAAAAGTTTTTCTCATAACATTAAAATCCTCTTCACATCAGTTACATATATAAAGACAGTCAAGTTCATATGTTGATCATTTAGTCTTCACTAGCTTTCTTGGCTGCACATCTGAAGTCTCTAAAATGGTGGCAATGTAAACATTTCTTTGGTTGGCTATTTCGTCTCTAATTACATCTACATTAGATATAAATTTCACTTCCAGTGTTATTACCTTTCCTTTTTTAAACTGCACTTTCATCACTGTTGATCAGTTTTCTCTTTGATTATTCACTTTTGTTAAATTTCAAGTTGGTTTGTCAATGAGAGACAGAGGCAACACACCTACATTGCTTTGCTGTCAATGCATGATGGGAAAACAGATTCACAGTGACTAATTACTGACAGAATTTGAAAGAAGTGAAATGACTGCTCACTGATCATGATGCACAGTAGTTCTTTACATAGTGGTTTAGGGACTGAAGACTAATATATCATGGTGACTTAAACCTGATCTGTATTGTTGTGGACTGATGTCATTTAACTAATTTGTGGTAACAAATTTGGCATGTCAGACTGTACAAAGCAAAGACTGCCTGCATCTATTAGAACTGAGTGTAAGATCTTATTTTTTAAATGTGTCATCATTTTAAGATAAAATAATACCATCTTAAAGAAACAACAGAATACTTCAAATACATGACTTCCTGGTTTTATCAACTCTGCAAGTATCCAAGCTTAGTGTAGAATTTGCTTATTGAAATACATTTGTAGGCTGCATAGAAAAACTAAGAGTTAGCATCTTACTTAGAGAGTTGAATACATTGTGGACACTGGCTAACTGAAACATGTTTTTCTGCTGAATTTATTATAATTTCAGAGATGATTTGTTATGGTCATTTTGGTTCCATTATATGGATGCTAAAATTCTCTCAGTCTAGAAAAAATATGGATAAACATATTTATAAAATTTTTAAATGAAATTTAAAATCAATGAGTAAAGAATGGAGTTTGTAACAAATGGTTTTAAGTTATACGGATAATTTATTTGGGAAAAATATATAGTTCCTCACCTCACACAACATATAGAAAAGAAAAATTTAAGCTCTATACTGCTAATCTGTAATTAATAAGCAGAAATTTCTCTTGATTACTTCTTGCAATAAGTTGACTAGGCAATCAAAATATAGCCTTTTGCATACTATTAACAAGAAATTATCTTAAAAATATTATTCAATGAATTCTTATCTCAGTGAGAGCTTTCACTAATTCCACAATTACTTTTCTAATACTCTCAAGTTTTGTGTTGTAACTGAATGATTGAACATCATTGCTGCTGCTGCTGCTAAGTCACTTCAGTCGTGTCTGACTCTGTGTGACCTCATAGACGGCAGCCCACCAGGCTCCACTGCCCCTGGGATTCTTCAGGCAAGAACACTGGAGTGGGTTGCCATTTCCTTCTCCAAGTGAAAAGTGAAAGTGAAGTCACTCAGTCATGTCTGACTCTCAGGGATCCCATGGACTGCAGCCTACCAGGCTGCTCCATCCATGGAATTTTCCAGGCAAGAGTACTGGAGTGGGGTGCCATCACCTTCTCCATTATGAGACAAACAATTCACTGTGAGAAGACACTTGCAATGTATATAATAGACAATGGACGCATCTTGGTTAGTTATAAAATACTTCTGCAAATAGGAATTACTACCCTTTTACATGGAATTAAGCAGTTATCAAATATTTGAAAGTTCAGTGATTCTTAAACAAGTTCTAAATTTGATCCCTTGAGAAATAACACCAAAGGTTTCACAGTGACTAGCGGCATAGAGGGATATGTAAAACTGTTTCGGAGAACCACTTCATACATGCATTTAAGAATACTATTTCACTTTCATTAATTTTATAAGTTACTTTGCTTGTAAGCCTCTTCAAGTTAGTTGATAATAATATTAGGACAAAGACCAACAACTCCATCACTAAAAGGGAAAGGAAAACCAAAACTAGGCAGAAATATGCCTTTCAGTTATTGAAACATACTCAAAGAGCAAGATAGAGAGAAAATAAAGAAATCAGAAAGATCCCCCCTTCATCCTTCTTTGGATTGGCTGCAAACTCTAAAACAAATCTCCTGTGTTCCCCATCCTGAACCCTCCTCCCTCCTCCCTCCCCATATTTGGCAAAACTAATACAATATTGTAAAGTTTAAAAATAAAATTAAAAAAAACAAACAAACAAATCTCCTTACAATATAAAAGAGAAAGGATGAATTTCTTGCCCAGAGATTCATGTCACACTATACTATATCACACTATAGTTTAAGGAAGAATTAGGAGCAAGCACAGTGTTAAAGAAAAGTCATATCTGCTCAGGCATATACCTGAGTAGGATTACCTTTGGGCCAGGAAGACCTGGAAGACCAATGCCTGAAATACCAGGATCACCTTTTTCTCCTTTCTGTCCAGGTAGTCCTGGGGAGCCAGGTTGTCCAGGAACTCCAGGAGGTCCGAAAGACCCTTTTGGACCCTGTGGGCCTGTTAAAAACACATAACATGCAATCTTTTACAAAATATTGTATAGGATATATATAATGCACATGACCACACAAAAAGATTTTTAAAAAGAATTTCACAAAGTCTGATTTATATAATAAAGAGCTTTATAATCAGAATTGTATAAAAGCCTATTTTTAAAGGAAGTTTAAGTGAAAGGGAGTGTGTGTTCATGCTAAGTCGCTTCAGTCATGTCAGTCTCTTTGTGACCCTATGGTCTGTAGCCTGCCAGGTTCTTGTGTCCATGGGATTCTCCAGGCAAGAATACTGGAGTGGGTTGAAAGGGGGTATAGTTGGAGAAAAAAATGTAAGTTTGTGAATTCTTTCTAAAGTTCTGTCTCTTAATTCCCACTTCAAATACTTGTGTAATGAGAGAGCTCTACCCACTGACTACTTTAGTTATCACCTCAGTTTGACTCTGTCAACAACAGTTTCTTTTCTGATAACAAAGATAGTCAACCGTCTTCCATTAATGGAACTAAATATCTGGGAGATTTTCATCACTCACCTGGAAAACCCATATCACCCATGTTTCCTTTCAGTCCAGGAGGTCCTGTAAGTCCTGGCATTCCAGGGAGACCAGGGTTACCCTTGGGACCTAGAAAAGTCAAATTGTTTAAAATTAAGACAAGTCAGCAATATTATGGTTGCTTGGTTTCCTGGAATGGGTCATAATTAAAATGAAAGCATGAGGCTGAATGGACCAAATCTTAATATATGATAAAGTTCTACAGATCTAACTGGACATAAGATAGGCAAAAATTATCAAGAAATCTCCTTAGGAACATATTACAATATAATCACAGCAATAGAGGGCTCCCAATACACATTTATTTAAAAATGCAAGAATCTTGTGTCTTGCCCTAAAACTACTCCAATTAACTGGTCTTATTTGTTGTACACATATAACTATCACCAGGACATCTTGTTTCTTGCCCTAAAACTATTCCAAACACTTGAAGTCTTATCTGTCATATGTATATAATTACCTTACCATATTTATCACAGATAAATCCAATTTAAAGAGAGTCTTTTAAAAAGATTCAGAAGCTTTCCCATTGAAAGCCTTATCATGTGCAACCAGAAGAGGAAAGTGGTAACCTGTCATGATACATACACCTTTGGCACATTAAGCCAGGGGTAGGTAAGAGTTGATGGAGATGTACTGGACTATCTTCCCCCAACAGTCCTGGCTACTGTGTTTAGTCATGGCTGCTGTGTTTGCATTCTTCCCAGAGCTTAGATACTTCAGTTCTGTGGTGTCACCTAGGTATTTTCCAAGGATCACAATGTTGCCTTCAACATTATTTGCTTTTATTTTTTCTTTCACACTGTCTTCTCACTTGGGAAAGAATGCAAAGTATATGAAAGATAGATACGGAGATAATTCTTCCAACTACATTAAGATAATATAGTATACAGTTCAGAGCAGAATAACTGATCTAAAGGGCTCTTAGGAGGATGGTAACCAGCCACTCTTTATTGTTTAGGGGTCCAACTAAAAGAAAATGGTTTAAGAAGCAGCAATAAAAAGTTTTATTAGAAATTAAAAAATCCACATTTATTGTAAGAGTGATTAATGCTATAAAACATTACCAATGAAGGTTGTGAAATTCTTACTCCTAGAAACTTTTAAAACTAGAAATGGTAGTTATCTGTTTTACATGGTTTAATGATTAACTTGTCTGAAGGTAAAAAAATGAAAAGGGTGAATTCTTTAGGCTCCTAACAGATAACTGTCTAATTTACATATGCTACAATGTATACAAATAAAATATAGCACCTTACTTGGATGTACTTCTGATTCTGTGTATATTCTGAGGCCACAAAAAAGAAGAAATTGAGTAAAGAAAAATATCCTACAAGTCTTTTCTGTTGACATTTGTGCCAATGGCAACATTTTTGTTAAGGGGAGGTCCATATCTCAGTTGCTTCAATTATCACTACACATGATAAATACATGATTACTTTGTTCCAGGGTCAGGATCAGCCACCAACTGCTACAGGTGGTTTATCATACTTACCTGCTAGTCCTGGCAATCCAGGTTGTCCACTCAGTCCAGGTTGCCCTGGGTCTCCAGGCAAACCCTGGTAACCTTTTGGCCCTGCAACTCCAGGAATACCTTCCAAGGATGAGTATAAGAAAGACAAGTTAGGCTGGTATTATTAATCATTAAATCCATCTGGCAAAGCAAGCTATCCATACTCTGAAATATGAATGAAATATAGGAACCAGTGATATTCTGATATAGTATGAACCAATAGCACTGGACTCATTAAAATCTCCCACTTTTTAATGTAGCTACCATTAAGAACTTCGGAGCACTCAATAATTAAGCCACTTTCCTCTTTGGGCCTCAGTTTCTTACATGTAAAATGAAGGAATTGGGGCAGGCTGTCTCTGCATTATCTCTTAGATTCTATAACTATCTTTTATAACCTTATATCAAGGCAAATACAGTTTACTGACACTATTTTGCAGAAGGTATAATGGAAAGAAAAGCTTTGCAAGAAGTAAATCAAGAAATATAACTCATTTTAACAATAATACAAAATTAGGTGGCCTTGCCTCTTTCATGATTATATACAAAATTACAGTAATGTCTTAAAGTTCTTGTTTGAGGAGAAATCTCACCAAGCCCTGCTCTCAGGGAAACTTATAACATCTATGTACACACACACACACACACACACCTGCACACACACTCACACACATACATGGACTGACAATAGTAATGGTTTCAACACAGAAAGAGCCACAAACCTTACCTCAATCTGCAAATAAACATAGTTTAAAAATTCCACGTTGTTTGAAAGGATATTCTATGCAGATTGGATTGTGTTTTATTTATTGATTTGTGCTTATTCATATTTTTCTCCTGGTGGTTCAGCTGCTCAAGAATCCGCCTGTAATGCGGAGGACCTAAGTTCGATCCCTGAGTAGGGAAGATCCCCTGGAGAAAAGAACGGCTACCCACTCCAGTATTCTGGCCTGAAGAATCCCATGGACTATCCATGGGATTGCAAAGAGTCAGACACAACTGAGCGACTTTTACTTCATGTATTTTCTGATGCTTTGTTATGAATATGTTATAGTTTTATAAAAAGAATAAAGGATTTTTATTTTAAAAATCTGTTATTCTTCATATCTCATTTGCTTCTAATAAAATAACTGTAATAATACAATTGTTCCCTAGACCTACTTTCAGCAACCTTCCCCAGGGGTGAGTTTGGCTGTTCTTAGTCCAATATTTGTTTATTCTTCTAGGTTAGAATAACAGTGAACTGTACTTAAAAATCAAGTATGATATGGGTATCAAAAATCTGCAGGACAAAAAAAAAAAAAATCTGCAGGACAACAGTGTACCACTCATCCTCATTTGGTTTTTAAGAAAAAGAATTTAAAGGGCCAGGAAATTTTCCAAACACTGAAATCTCTTTTCCAAGTAATTCTGTTTATTTATCCATTTTCTCTTGATCATATTCTATACACTACTTTCTGGAAGGCTTGAAAGTGACTGTTTATTTTAAAGTCTCATAGTTTGTGATAGATAAACTACAAAGTAAATAGTCAAGCAAAAGTTGATCAGTGAAACAGTATAAATCAGTGAAAACTAACTTACATTACCAAAATTTGATATACCTAATTGCCTTAATCCTGGATTACAAGTCACTTTCCATGCTAATAAAAATTAAACTTCATACACACCAGGAGAAAAATTCAAATAAATGCATTCACTCACCTGGTAGTCCAGGGTCCCCTTTCTCTCCTTTTGAGCCCAGCAGATCTGGATCCATTGGCCCAGGAAGGCCTGGAAGGCCAGGCTCTCCTTTACTACCTTTCTCTCCTGCAGGGCCAGGAAGTCCTGGCTGACCCTGCAAACCATCATCACCTAAAACCAACATGTGTGGGGAAGACACAGCAGATCAGGTTCATCCATCCAGGATTAATGCATATAAAGATTATTCACATGTTACACAGTTGGGTAGGCTACTGACCACCCAAAACACTCATGCACCTTATTTATTGTTTACAAATAACTCGAGCTCACTTTTACACTCAAACAACAATCTCTCTCCTGGTGTTCTCTGACAAATACAGACTGTAAAAAAAAAAAAAATTAAATTCCTGTATGTTGTTATTTTGAGTTAATGCTTATCATATTTCATAGTATTCAACTAAGCATGCCATCAAACTGAAAACAGGAACTACTTAAACGCTATGTCACCTAGAAACAAAATACAAGTAAAGCATTGCTCATTTTTAACTAGTCAAATAAAAGTATTCTGCATTGATGTAAAGCAAAATTTTTAATTTTCTTTCTTTCATAAATCTGCCCGCAAACCCTGAATATTACCTTTGAGACCAGGAACACCACTCCTGCCAGGAATTCCCAAAGGTCCTGGTGGGCCTGGAGGTCCCATCATACCGATTTCACCTTTGGCACCTTTAAAAATATCAATAGGTACCTTTTTACCTTTCTTTGACCTTGGAAAGATAAAAGATCAGTTTAAAGATGTCAACTAGAAAACTACTGAGTTAGAGGGAAGGTACTATAAGGTTTCCCCCTTTCCAACTATTGTAATCTTAGTGACCATTACTGTCTATATCACTGTGGTAGTTAGTCTCTAAATATGGTCCCCAAATGAACTGCACTTCCCAGTACACACAGCTCTGTGTACCCTTCTCCCCTTGAATTTGGGATGACTCTATGCCTTAACATTGACTATGTGTCCCTGTATAACTCCCAAAGCTAGATGATAAGAATTCTTGCAGCTTCCACCTGGGGCTCTTAGAACACTCACTTTCAGTTTTGGGGATTCTCTCTTTTGGAAACCCACTGCCCTGGAAAAAGAGCAACTACCCTGATACTAGCAAATGTGAGGTACTTCTGTGAATAATGAGATACCATGTGAAGAGGCCAATGAACACTCAGGTGTCACAGTAGTGCCACGTTGGAAGTAGATCCTTCATCCCAACCACTCCAGCTGGAACCATGTGGATCAGAGATAAACAACCCTGTCTAAGTCATCCAATAATTCCTGACTCACAAAATCTTGAGCAAAATTAAAAGGCTGCTTTAAATCATCAAATTTGGGGGTCATTTGTTACACAGCAATATATAGCTGGAGCTCTCAAAGAGAAAAAGTGCAATGCAAATAGCAAAGTGAGTTTCCCACAATCAGAGACATTTAATACATTTCCTTAAAGGATAGTGTCTATAGAGAAAAGTACAAGAGAATAATACATCAGAGTCATATTAGTTCTAATTTCTGGAATCCAAAACCAGGGAAGGCTAAAACGTTACCTGGAAAGCCAGAGGCACCTGCTTTTCCTGGGAGCCCTGGTGATCCTGGGGGTCCCATAGGACCTGGTGCTCCAGGGATCCCTGGGCTGCCTCTCTCACCAGGAGGTCCTGGAACATCAAATCCAGGAGGCCCTGGATCCCCCTTCTCTCCTGGTAGTCCATGCAAGCCTAGTTAATACAAACCAATATTAAAAAGTATTGAAGCAGTTTTAAGAGATGTATCTGGTTATTTTTCTAGCAAACAGGTAATAGAATCCTGTATATAACAAACCTAACAGTGAGTTAGGGATACTTTTGTTATCATGCACAGAATATAATCTAATAATAAAACTTTAGGATTTTCAAGTATATTTCCCTAAGAATGGACTTCTGAAATTATTTCTCAAAAAAGACCAATCTTTTCTTAATTGCTACAATCATGTACTATTTTTAATAAAATGTAATAAAAAATACCAAAAAACTGAAATAAAAAAGACATAAAAATTCAATCCTATATCGTGGTTATTATCGTCAAATAATATATTAATACAGTTATACAGTCAAATGCTTACTCTCAATTTCTTCTAATTCCAGGGCAGTAACAAACAGTCTGTGATTTGATACTGATCCACTGCCCACACTTGGATTTCCACTTTTCTAAGGTATTATGAATTATTAAGATACATTTCTATAATCCATAAAAAATTAATTACTAAATAAGTCAGTTATATGGGCCCTCTTGACTTTAGTTTGGCTTTGTTTTAATGTGTTGTTTTAATAACACATTACTAGTAGTTTTTGTTGTTAACTTTTGTTTCTCAGTAATTCAGTCAGGATTTTATAGAAAAATTATGATATGCAAAAATACACTCCAGAAAACAAGGTACTTAAAATATGTTTAGTGAATATGTTTAGTGAAAGGAATTACACTACAAATATAGTACAAGTTCCCACACCAACACCTATCAGCTATGTGACTTCTTAAGTCACTTAAAGTTATTGGTCTTCTTCTGGTAAATGGGGATGTGCCATAATGGACTGAAAGCTAGGGGTGAAACAGGTGACCATTCCAAGCATTTCTTCAACAATATGACCAGTTTTACTATTGAAGATTCACAAGCAATTATTGTTATAAGAGAACAAGATGCCTGGTATTTTAAGACCTGTTTGGTGTCATTTTACCAGCATGCCTTTAAACTGATAAAATTCACTTTGAAGATTAGAGATTTCCATTTAGTTGGCACAGTAGTGATGATTCCAATGCTGCCATTTCATAGTAAAAAATACTATTAAAGGGGAGAGATATTTTATATTTATGAAATATGATGAGATACCTGATAATGTACACAATTATAGCTCTACATGGATCACTGTTTATTGTTATATTACAGCCCAAGTAGTTTTTAATAGCTGAGTTTTCAAGGTAACTATTTTGTCCTTTTAAATATTCTCTAAGAGAGCAGTTCTACAAAATAATTAAAAGACTTCAATGTGGATAAATCTTGCTGCTTTCCAAGTTTAAAGCTTGAAGATATGGCTTTTGGAAAAAAAAAAAACAGATGAATAAGGTAGGAGGATCTAATGTAATAACATGGTGACTATCACTAATAACATTATTGCGTAATTACAATTTGCTAATATAGTAGAATTTAAGGGTTCTCACACACACAAATCAGTAAATATGTAAAGGTGATGGATGTGAGAACTTGATTGCGAAGATTCTTTCACAATGTATACATATATCAAATCATCACATTGTACATTTGAAATATATTACAATTGTCTATGTCTTTTATACCTCAATAAAGCTCAAAAAATAAATCAAAGGAAAAATAAATATCCTATTTACAGCTTCTCAGAACTGTTTTCATGTGCTATCTTTTGCACCTTTTATGATGATGCTATTATATTTGGATGATTTTTTTCTACTATTTGTTCTAATATAATAAATTTTCAATATTAAAAAAGAAAAATATGGCTTTGAGTGAGAACTACAATACCTGGTAGACCTGAAGTTCAAGAGGCAGGAAGTTACAGTTCAGAGCAAGATGAACCACCCAAGCAGAAGCAAGTTACAAAAAGATTAATTAGGTTAGGAAACAAAACTAACCATGTAAAGATTAGAACAAAAAAAGTCTACAAATAGAATGTATTAGATATTGATTCACTACTAACATATTAGTAATGAGTAAAGAAACTTGTTTTAGGCATTTGCTCAGATGCTCATAAACCTATACTATAAATATGTTTGCCAATAGAATAAAATATTTACTTCAGAAAAATACTTTTTGATGAAGATCAGCAGTACACTCTTGTTTATTTCTGATCTTTATACTGCTTTGAATGATCATTTCGGAATTTAAGCTCTTAAAGGTTAGTTAAATATAAAATTAAACTTGATTTTGTACTCTAACAGGTTAGGTTGTTGTTTAGTCCCCAGGTCATGTCCGGTTTCTTGCGACCCCATGGACTGCAGTCCACCAGGCTCTTCTGTCCATAGGATTTCCCAGGCAAGAATACTGGAGTGGGTTGCCATTTCCTCCTCCAGGGAGCTTCCCAACCCAGGGATCAAGCCCACATATTGTCAGGTGGGTTTTTTACCACTAAGCCACCAGGGAAGCCCTTACAGGTTAGGTACAGAGAACTCAATAATTATTAGTGCATGTCTATGATGAAACAAACTACATATTCTAGGCTAAGATCTCTTCATTGTTATTAGTAATAACAGTAACATATGTTATGCTGTATTTTTCACAGCATAGATCTTTTCCATGACTATTGTCAGGAATTGGCATCCTGGTAAAATCCAGGATGAAGAAAGTCAATATAAATTCAAAAGTTCTGCTGAATCTTATACAATAACAGGAATTATATGGATATATCTATAGAGCCTAAGTGCATTAGAGGTGTATAATGCTCTTAATTTATGGACAGCCAAATGGAACAAGTTAATGGAAAAAAAAGAAATTCCAAAAACATGCATTATCTGTGAAAATGTTACACACACACACAGTCCAAGGGTTTTATAGCCAAAAAAAGTTAGAAAATGACAATGTACTCTCCTTCATCTATGAAAATGACATGAATAATGCCTTGTTTCTTTGATTCACATTAGTGGTGATAAGTTTGAACTCATTTAGCCATGCACGTGTTCCTGAGACTGGACAAGTGTACAACACATTTGACTCAGGTTGGGGTATTACCTGTGAATATGGAATTGAGTATATTTAACTGACCTCTAAAAAGATTCACTAAAGCAATTATCTTCCAGCTATTGGCCAGACCAAATAATAAGAACCAACAACTTCCATTTCTCCCTTGCTGCTGCTACTGCTAAGTTGCTTCAGTCGTGTCCGACTCTGTGCGACCCCATAGACGGCAGCCCACCAGGCTCCCCCATCCCTGGGATTCTCCAGGCAAGAACACTGGAGTGGGTTGCCATTTCCTTCTCCAATGCATGAAAGTGAAAAGTGAAAGTGAAGTCTCTCAGTCGTGTCCAACTCCTAGCGACCCCATGGACTGCAACCTACCAGGTTCCTCTGTCCATGGGATTTTCCAGGCAAGAGTACAGGAGTGGGGTGTCATTGCCTTCTAGGGCATAAGATGAAAAGCATTCTGCTCCTTGTCCTTTGGCATTTTTACCTATTCCAAATGAGGAATTGATATTCAACAAATCTTTAACTTAAAAACATGCATTAAACCGTACAGTCTGCTTTGGAAAGAAGAGTGACAAATAGTAAAGCTTAATTAAATAATAGCAGAAAATTGGAGTCAAAAGAAAAGCCTGAAAAGGATATATCTCTGGAAAAATGACAAGATAGAATACTTAGCAGTAAGTTTTCTACTACAAAATGAAACACAGCAAGTATATTAAATAAGGTTTTTATTTTAAAAATAGGTAGTTAGAACTTCAGCCATGCAGTATAAGTCAGGTGTATCAAGATATTAGTAGTAGCCTTGCTGATAGTCCTGTTATTGAGATGTACAAACAAAAATAATGGTATTTTTGAAATTCACTAAGACAATATTCTGCTTTGGTGATCATGTAAAATTTACTTTAAAAATGAGTATACATAGATATTATCAAATACAAAATATAGTCATCCAGTGGTAAAAAAATTGTGATTTGAGAATATTTCTATATTAATAAGAATATATTCAATACATTTTTGTGGCAGTTGCTGTTAACTTCATTTATTTGTTGAACCATATTAGTTCAGATCTTCAGTTGTATGGCAAAATATATATTTACAGAAGAAAGAGATGTGATTAAATTCAGCATCATTACTTTTCCCCCTGCCCATCCTATATAGACTTTATAAATATATCTATATATCCATGAATTAGAGAGAACATTAGATGAATAAAATATTGTAGAATATTAGCTAAATTTTAAAAAGCATTAAAACACAAATAAATGTATTTTTATTTTGTTCAGATTGGTATTAATTGCTTTAATTATCTCTTTTTTATTCTTGCTCAGCTGTGATTTAAGAGTTCAAAATGCTTCTGAAACCTTATGTAATTTTGGGAAACAAAATGAAAAAACACAACAGAAATCATAAATTCTTTTTAGCCATTTTGTGAAATAGCAGGCCAAGACTATAATGACCAAACATAAAAACTGTTTTTTTCTCAAGATCCCTCTGCTATGCTAGACAGAAGGGTTTCTCATTAATGTTGAAGCACCTGCTTTTTAACCAGTTGGTTCAAAGCAACACCGTAAGTTTTCTTTTTTATTTCTAAATCAGTAGTGACATGTTAGGGGCCATTTAAAAAGAGGTACAATGTGCCATAAAACAAACGTTTAAAATAGGGCATAAGCAAAAATAACCTTTACTTTTCAGGCTTTTTATATTGTTAATCAGTGTTTCTATATTTTTAGCATAATAAACTAACAAAATACCTATTGGCATTTAAGGTCAGAAACATATTCCATTGCTTCAAAGTCAACGATTGTATATCTGAATGGTGCATTTAAGTCATCTGATGTATTCATGTGAATTAAGGAATGACTAAATGTTCCATATTTGCTTTAATCTCATATATTATTATAGTACTTTGCAATAACAAAATCTTGGCCCACGTGTGACCCTTACTATATCTTCCTAGATTAAGATAAAAGTAATTCATATCACCAGATAGTTCAGAATCTGTAAACTCTCACATGAACACAGAGGAATCATATGATTCTCTATGAGGTTACAAGCTGACAAATCTTTTTTGAGTATTCATATTAAAAAAATCTTAAAAACCTTAAAAAACTCATAACCTTAGCATGCTTATGAGTTGTAAAGTAAATGTTGATTTATGGGCAAAAGAAGAGAAAATTCAATTAAACTCACTTATTTAAAAAATTGAGGATGCCTAAAAAATATTTTTAACAGGATTTTTTAAATTTAATTTTATTTTTTAACTTTACAATATTGTAACAATAACCCTATATATGAGACAGCAAAAAAGTATTTTTTTAATCCTGTGCTAAGAAATGTTATGAGGTTTCACAGACAAAGCTCTATTAATGCCATATAGCTACTCAGGTCTGAAATGATTAGCACCAGAAGTTCCTAAGATTCCAATGGTATATGATTAGCTCAACGATTATAAGCCATGGAAACATACTGCAATTGCTAAACTGCACTGTTGTTAATAGATCAATCTTAAATGAACAGAGAGGGGAAATATCAGGTAATATTAGCTCTTCTGCTGTGATCTGTGCTCTTTTGCTTTTATATAATTATATACGTGGACATGTTAACTCTCAGATCTGCTTTCTGTAAGACTATTACATAGGTTACACTTTATTGAGGGGCTAACCAACCTCTATATAAATGTGTTACAAAATGCATATTTACTCCAATCTTACCAGGTTGGCCTATTGGTCCAGGAATTCCTGGTGGCCCTGGTGGTCCCTGAAAACCTGTTCCTGGCAGCCCAGGAGGTCCAATTGGCCCAGGTTGTCCATTTGGTCCAATGTCACCTTTAAGGAATAAATATAGTTTAGATATTAAAAACAACAGCTGAGTCACTCGTCTTTAGCATTGGGTCACAAAGTTATAATTACAATGATTTTGTAGTATGTTTTAACTTATGTTTGCTAAACATTAACTTTCAGAATCAGTTATGTCATGTCCAAAAATTCCTACTTGAATTCTCATTGAAAATGCAGTATATGTATAGACAGACAAATGTAGGGAGAATTGACTATGTCTTCCCATCCACACAGAAGACTTACCAAGTTCTTAATAACAGTTTTAATTTTTTTCCACAAATACATTAGGCATATTATGTTTTAGTCATTTCCAAATATGACACAGATGTTTTTTTTTTTTTGCAAATTACACTTTAGTTCCTATTTATTTTCATATTTACAAACACACCATTCCATTTGTCACAATGATATTTTGCATGTTATTTCTGCTACCTGGAACATCCTTCCCTAAAGACTCAGTTCAAATGTCACCTCTTATATTGCTTCCCAAGGCACCTTAGAAGAGGCCCTGAACAAAAGTAATACATGAGGTAAACTGAATGCTTCCAAAGTCATCTTTTCATTTTTGTTTAATGATTCCAATGGTCAATCTTAAGCACATTTTCTCCTTCATATGGTTCTTTCCTGATGGATATTAGCCTTACTAATTTATTATTGGTAAAAGCAGAGACATTACTTTGCCAACAAAGGTTCATCTAGTCAAGGCTATGGTTTTTCCTGTGGTCATGTATGGATGTGAGACTTGGACTGTGAAGAAGGCTGAGTGCCAAAAAATTGATGCTTTTGAACTGTGGTGTTGGAGAAGACTCTTGAGAGTCCCTTGGACTGCAAGGAGATCCAACCAGTTCATTCTGAAGGAGATCAGCCCTGGGATTTCTTTGGAAGGAATGATGCTAAAGCTGAAACTCCAGTACTTTGGCCACCTCATGTGAAGAGTTGACTCATTGGAAAAGACTCTGATGCTGGGAGGGATTCGGGGCAAGAGGAGAAGGGGACGACAGAGGATGAGATGGCTGGATGGCATCACTGACTCGATGGACGTGAGTCTGGGTGAATTCCGGGAGTTGGTGATGGACAGGGAGGCCTGGCGTGCTGCGATTCATGGGGTCACAAAGAGTCAGACACAACTGAGCGATTGATCTGACCTGATCTGATGTTGCCTTGAAAATGTTGTATCAATTTCTCCTAAGTTTTAATACCCAATCACTGGTATAAATATATCTAGTGGGTTAACTTTTACTGTGATCTGCTTGCTGTGTTTTGACTGTGGTCTATTGGTCCAAAACATTAGTGATACATATTCATAAAGGTTTCTATAGAGATAACCAAGATCATGGTAATGCCTTCTATGATTATTTTTTTTTACAGTAGAGTACAATCTCTGAGATATTCAAGAACAGAATCAATGCCTTTGTGTTTCAAGTGATTAAAGTAGTAGGCATACAATAAGAACATACTAAATGTTTGAGGAATAAAGGAATTACATAGCAGAAAGTCCCCAATTCTTTTTTTTTTTCTAGCACCTTAGAACATTACTGAGTTTTAATATTTGAGAATGAATCCTATGTAGGATATGGGGATTCTATACTTCAGTGGTTAGGCAAGTGATTCATAGGGAGCTGATATTTACACTAGGCTTCAACCTCTTTCTTCCCAACCTCTGTCTCAAGGCTGTCATTATAAACAAAGTATAGTGAGAGAACAATTTCCATATAGAGATTGTTAGCCATATAGCTTATCATTTGAAATGTTTCTATCTGTAAGTTTTGGGGTCACGGGTCTAAGCCTGGGAAGGTAGGTGATAGGAAACACTACCTATAACTTTGACTATCACAGTTTATAGCTGGCCAGAACTGTCTACTCAAGGACAGGAAGGTATTTTTATTTTTTTAAATATAAATTTATTTATTTTAATTGGAGGCCAATTACTTTACAATATTGTAGTGGTTTTGCCATACATTGACATGAATCCACCACGGGTGTACATGTGTTCCCCATCCTGAACCCCTCTCCCACCTCCCTCCCCATCCCATCCCTCTGGGTCATCCCAGCGCACCAGCCTCAAGCACCCTGTCTCATGCATCGAACCTCGACTGGCGATTCATTTCACATATGATAATATACATGTTTCAATGCCATTCTCCCAAAACATCCCACCCTCGCCCTCTCCCACAGAGTTCTATACATCTGTGTCTCTTTTGCTGTCTCGCATATAGGGTTATCGTTAGCATCTTTCTAGATTCCATATATATGTGTTAGTATACTATATTGGTGTTTTTCTTTCTGGCTTACTTCACTTTGTATAATAGGCTGCAGTTTCATCCACCTCATTAGAACTGATTCAAGTGTATTCTTTTTAATGGCTGAGTAATATTCCATTGTGTATATGTACCACTGCTTTCTTATCCATTCGTCTGCTGATGGACATCTAGGTTGCTTCCATTTCCTAGCTATTATAAACAGTGCTACGATGAATATTGGGGTACACGTGTCTCTTTCAATTCTGGTTTCCTCGGTGTGTATGTCCAGCAGTGGGATTGCTAGGTCATATGGCAGTTCTATCTCCAGTTTTTTAAGGAATCTCCACACTGTTCTCCATAGTGGCTGTACTAGTTTGCATTCCCACCAACAGTGTAAAAGGGTTCCCTTTTCTCCACACCCTCTTCAGCATGTATTGCTTCTGGACTTTTGGATAGCAGCCATTCTGACTGGCGTGAAATGGTACCTCATTGTGGTTTTGATTTGCATTTCTCTGATAATGAGTGATGTTGAGCATCTTTTCATGTGTTTGTTAGCCATCTGTATGTCTTCTTTGGAGAAATGTCTGTTTAGTTCTTTGGCCCATTTATTGATTGCGTCGTTTATTTTTCTGGAATTGAGCTGTAGGAGTTGCTTGTATATTTTTGAGATTAATTCTTTGTCAGTTGTTTCATTTGATATTATTATCTCCCATTTTGAAGGCTGTCTTTTCACCTTGCTTATAGTTTCCTTTTTTTGCAAAAACTTTTAAGTTTAACTAGGTCCCATTTGTTTATTTTTGCTTTTATTTCCATGCTCTGGGAGGTGGGTCATAGAGGATCCTGCTGTGATTTATGTCTGAGAGTTTTTTGCCTATGTTTTCCTCTGGGAGTTTTATAGTTAGTTTCTGGTCTTATGTTTAGATTTAATCCATTTTGAGTTTATTTTTGTGTACGGCATTAGAAAATGTTCTAGTTTCATTCTTTTACAAGTGGTTGACCAGTTTTCCCAGCAGCACTTGTTAAAGAGATTGTCTTTTCTCCATTGTATATTCTTGCCTCCTTTGTCAAAGATAAGGTGTCCATAGGTGTGTGGATTTATCTCTGGGCTTTCTATTTTGTTCCATTGATCTATATTTCTGTCTTTGTTCCAGTACCGTACTGTTTTGATGACTGTAGCTTTGTAGTAGAGCCTGGAGTCAGGCAGGTTGATTCCTCCAGTTCCATTCTTCTTTCTCAAGATTGCTTTGGCTATTTGAGGTTTTTTGTGTTTCCATACAAATTATGAAATTATTTGTTCTACTTCTCTGAAAAATACCATTGGTAGCTTGATAGGGATTGCATTGACTCTATAGAGTGCTTTCGGTTATACTCATTTTCACTATACTGATTCTTCCAATCCATGAACATGGTATATTTCTCCATCTATTTGTGTCCTCTTTGATTTCTTTCACCATTGTTTTATAGTTTTCTATATATAGGTCTTTTGTTTCTTTAGGTAGATATATTTCTAAGGTTTTATTATTTTCATTGCAATCGTGAATGGGCTTGGTTCCTTAATTTCTCTATTTTCTCTTTATTAGTGTATAGGAATGCAAGGTATTTCTGTGTGTTAATTTTATATCCTGCAACTTTACTATATTTATTGATTAGCTCTAGTAATTTTCTGGTGGAGTCTTTCAGGCTTTCTATGTAGAGGATCATGTCATCTGCAAACAGTGAGAGTTGTACTTCTTCTTTTCCCATCTGGATTCCTTTTATTTATTTTTCTGCTCTGATT
This sequence comes from Bos javanicus, assembly GCF_032452875.1. NCBI lineage: Eukaryota > Metazoa > Chordata > Mammalia > Artiodactyla > Bovidae > Bos > Bos javanicus. Next base: position 59,197,832 of record NC_083897.1, on the reverse strand, counting down.
GCTGAGGCCAAAACTTCCAAAACTATGTTGAATAGTAGTAGTGAGAGTGGGCACCCCTGGCTTGTTCCTGACTTTAGGGGAAATGCTTTCAATTTTTCACCATTAAGGACAATGTTTGCTGTGGGTTTGTCATACTTTTATTATGTTGACGTATGTTCCTTCTATTCCTGCTTTCTGGAGGTTTTTTTATCATAAGTGTATATTGAATTTTATCAAAGGCTTTCTCTGCATATATTGAGATAATCATACGGCTTTTATCTTTCAATTTGTTAATGTGGGGTATTACATTGACTGATTTGCAGATATTGAAGAATCCTTGCATCCCTGGGATAAAGCCCACTTGGTCATGATGTATGATCTTTTTAATAGTTTTTGGATTCTGCTTGCTAGAATTTTGTTAAGGATTTTTGCATCTATGTTGATCAGTGATATTGGCCTGTAGTTTTCTTTTTTTGTGGCACCTTGTCTGGTTTTGGTATTAGCGTGATGGTGGCCTCATAGAATGAGTTTGGAAGTTTACCTTCCTCTGCAATTTTCTGGAAGAGTTTGAGGGTAGGTCTTAGGTCTTCTCTAAATTTTTGGTAGAATTCAGCTGTGGAGCTATCTGGTCCTGGGCTTTTGTTTGCTAGATTTCTGATTAGAGTTTGAATTTCCATGCTTGTGATGGGTCTGTTAAGATTTTCTATTTTTTCCTGGTTCAGTTTTGGAAAGTTGCACTTTTCTAATAACTTGTCTATTTCTTCCAAGTTGTCCATTTTATTGGCATATAGGTGCTGATACTAGTCTCTTATGATCCTTTGTATTTCTGTGTTGTCTGTTGTGATCTGTCCATTTTTATTTCTAATTTTATTGATTTGATTCTTCTCCCTTTGTTTTTTAATGAATCTGGCTAATAGTTTGTTAATTTTATTTAACTTCTCAAAGAATCAGCTTTTGGCTTTGTTGATTTTTGCTATAGTCTCTTTTGTTTCTTTTGCATTTATTTCTGCCCTGATTTTTAAGATTTGTTTCCTTCTACTAACCCCCGGGTTCTTCATTTCTTCCTTTTCTAGTTGCCCTAGGTGTAGAGTTAGGTTATTTATTTGACTTTTTTTTTCTTGTTTCCTGAGGTATACCTGTATTGCTATGAACCTTCCCCTTAGCACTGCTTTTACAGTGTTCCATAGGTTTTGGGTTGTTGTGTTTTCATTTTCATTTGTTTCTATGCATATTTTGATTTCTTTTTTAATTTCTTCTGTGATTTGTTGGTTATTCAGCAGCGCATTGTTCAGCTTCCATATGTTGGAATTTTTAATAGTTTTTCTCCTGTAATTGACATCTAATCTTACTGTATTGTGATCAGAAAAGATGCTTGAAATGATTTCAATTTCTTTGAATTTACCGAGGCTAGATTTATGGCCCAGGAAGTGATCCATCCTGGAGAAGGTTCCATGTGCACTTGAGAAAAAGGTGAAATTCATTGTTTTGGGGTGAAATGTCCTATAGATATCAATTAGGTCTAACTGGTCTATTGTATCATTTAAAGTTTGTATTTCCTTCTTAATTTTCTGTTTAGTTGATCTATCCATAGGTGTGAGTAGGGTATTAAAGTCTCCCACTAGTCAAGGCTATGGTTTTTCCTGTGGTCATGTATGGATGTGAGAGTTGGACTGTGAAGAAGGCTGAGTGCCGAAGAATTGATGCTTTTGAACTGTGGTGTTGGAGAAGACTCTTGAGAGTCCCTTGGACTGCAAGGAGATCCAACCAGTCCATTCTGAAGGAGATCAGCCCTGGGATTTCTTTGGAAGGAATGATGCTAAAGCTGAAACTCCAGTACTTTGGCCACCTCATGCGAAGAGTTGATTCATTGGAAAAGACTCTGATGCTGGGAGGGATTGGGGGCAGGAGGACAAGGGGACGACAGAGGATGAGATGGCTGGATGGCATCACCAACTCGATGGACGTGAGTCTGGGTGAACTCCAGGAGTTGGTGATGGACAGGGAGGCCTGGCGTGCTGCGATTCATGGGGTCACAAAGACTCAGACACGACTGAGCGACTGATCTGATCTGATCTGATTATTGTGTTATTGTTAATTTCCCCTTTCATACTTGTTAGCATTTGTCTTACATATTGTGGTGCTCCTATGTTGGGTGCATATATATTATAATTGTTATATCTTCTTCTTGGATTGATCCTTTGATCATTATGTAGTATCCTTTTTTGTCTCTTTTCACAGCCTTTATTTTAAAGTCTATTTTATCTGATATGAGTATTGCTACTCCTGCTTTCTTTTGGTCTCTATTTGTGTGGAATATCTTTCTCCAGCCCTTCACTTTCAGTCTGTATGTGTCCCTTGTTTTGAGGTGGGTCTCTTGTAGACAGCATATATAGGGGTTTTGTTTTTGTATCCATTGAGCCAGTCTTTGTCTTTTGATTGGGGCATTCAACACATTTACATTTAAGGTAATTATTGATAAGCATGATCCTGTTGCCATTTACTTTGTTGTTTTGGGTTCGAGTTTATACACCCTTTCTGTGTTTCCTGTCTAGAGAAGATCATTTAGCATTTGTTGAAGAGCTGATTTGGTGGTGCTGAATTTTCTCAGCTTTTGCTTGTCTGTAAAGCTTTTGATTTCTCCTTCATATTTGATTGAGATCCTTGCTGGGTACAGTAATCTGGGTTGTAGGTTTTTCTCTTTCATCACTTTAAGTATGTTCTGCCATTCCCTCCTTGCCTGAAGAGTCTCTATTGAAAGATCAGCTGTTATCCTTATGGGAATCCCCTTGTGTGTTCTTTGTTGTTTTTCCCTTGCTGCTTTTAATATTTGTTCTTTGTGTTTGATCTTTGTTAATTTGATTAATATGTGTCTTGGGGTGTTTCACCTTGGGTTTATCCTGTTTGGGACTCTCTGGGTTTCTTGGACCTGCGTGACTATTTCCTTCCCCATTTTAGGTAAGTTTTCAATTATTATCTCCTGAAGTATTTTCTCATGGTCTTTCTTTTTGTCTTCTTCTTCTGGGACTCCTATGATTCGAATGTTGCAGCATTTAACATCATCCCAGAGGTCTCTGAGGTTGTCCTCATTTCTTTTAATTCTTTTTTCCTCTCTGATTCACTTATTTCTACCATTCTATCTTCTACCTCACTTATCCTATCTTCTGCCTCTGTTATTCTACTGTTGGGTCCCTCCAGAGTGTTTTTTTATCTCATTTATTGCATTATTCGTTATATATTGACTCTTTTTTATTTCTTCTAGGACCTTGTTAAACATTTCTTGCATCTTCTCAATCGTCGTCTCCAGGCTATTTATCTGTTACTCCATTTTGTTTTCAAGATTTTGAATCATTTTCACCATCATTATTTGGAATTCTTTATCAGGTAGATTCCCTCTCTCTTCCTCTTTGGTTTGGTTTGATGGGCCTTTATCCTGTTCCTTTACCTACTAGGTATTTCTCTGCCTTTTCATCTTTAGATTGCTGTGTTTGGGGTGGCCTTACCATATTCTAGCATTTGTGGTTCCTCTTAATTGTGGAGGTTCCTCACTGTGGGTGGGGTTGAATGGGTGGCTTGTCAAGGTTTCCTGGTTAGTGAAGCTTGTGTCGGTGTTCTGGTGGGTAGAGCTGGATTTCTTCTCTCTGGATTGCAATGAAGTGTCCAGTGGTGAGTTCTGAGATGTCAATGGGTTTGGTGTGACTTTGGGCAGCCTGTATATCAAAGCTCAGGGCTATGTTCCTGTGTTGCTGGAGAATTTGCGTGGTATGTCTTGCTCTGGAACTTGTTGGCCCTTGGGTGGTGCTTGGTTTCAGTGTAGGTATGGAAGTTTTTGATGAGCTCTTATCAATTAATGTTCCCTGGAGTCAGGAGTTCTCTGTTGTTCTCAGGATTTGGACTTGGCCTCCTGCCTCTGGTTTTCAGTCTTATTCTTACAGTAGCCTCAAGACTTCTTCATCTCCTTTCGAAGACAATGGGCTGCCTTTCTGGGTGCCTGATATCGTCTGCCAGCATTCAAAAGTTGTTTTGTAGAATTTGCTCAGTGTTCAAATGTTCTTTCAATGAATTTGTGAGGGAGAAAGTGGTCTCCCCGTACTATTCCTCCACCATCTTAGGACTGCCAGGAAGGTATTTTTAAAAGTGCTTATCTGAGAAGAATTTGTATTGGTTCAGTTTGGGGCCTTTGCTGGCAAAATATAGCCTGGTTAAATTTTGTTCTGCTGTTCTGTTGCTTTAATCAGAATCAATCCAACTTTTTTCAGGAGCATGGGGTTGTTTAGACTTTTCTTGGGGGGCGAAACTGTTTACCAGGAGAGTCTAGTTCCTTGCAAGCCAGAAAGGAAAAAAGAAACAATCGCCAAACCAGTTAAGATGAATTCTATTCATATATATAATTAGGGAAATCAAAATCAAGGGGATAGAAGAAACCAATAAAGAAATGAACAAAGGACATGAGCCAGTTACATGAAAAATATATATCCTTTAAACATATGAAAAGATGGTCTATTTCACTCATAATAATGGAAATACCATTATTTTTACTATAAATTTAAATTACCCTGAAAGTAAAGGCAAAGGACCTAATATATCCAAAGAAATTTTTTTAAAAGAACAAAGTTGGAGAACTTACCTTACCTGACATCAGGTCATACTATAAAAATACTGTAATGTAAACAGTTGGTACTGACTTAGGATAGTAAAATAGGTAGAATTGAGAGCACAGAAATACACCTACACATAAAAATTATTTGATTTTTGACACAGGCACCAACATAATCCAATGGGGAGAGAGCTATTTTAAATAAATGGTGCTAAGCAAAAATCATTTAAAATGGATGACAGTCTCCAATATAAAAGCTAAAACTGTAAAACTTATAAAAATAAAACAGAATATATTTGTAAATTTGGAACAGGGAAAGTTTTCTTGGGTAAAACACAGAAAATAATAATCATACAACAAAAAAACTGATAAATGAAAAATCAATAAAATTAAAACTTTTGCTCATCAAAATACACTGATAATAAAATGAATAGGCAAGCCAGACAGGAATAAAATACTCATAAACATATATTTGACAAAGAACCAGCATGCAGGATATGTAAAGGTCACTTCCAACTTATGAATAAAAAGGGGGAACAAACCATATTTCAAAGTGGGAGAAATATCTGAATGTGTAACTAATCTGCACATACATGCAAAAGAGCTCAACATCAATAGTCATCAGGGAAATGCAAACTGAAACCAAAACACATTACCAACATACCTACTAAAATTCAAAAATGAAAAGATCAATAACAGCAAATGCTGGAGAGAATGCAGAACAACTGAAACTTTCATACTGTATTAGTTAGAAAATGATACAATCATTTTGGGAAATGGTCTATTAGTTTCTTTTTTTACTACTAGGTATAGGTGATTTACAGTATTATATAAGTTTCAGGTGTACAACATAGTGATTCACAATTTTTTTTCAATTTTTATTTATTTAAAAATTTTATTTATTTTTTAAGTGGTAGAAAGCTGCTTTATAATTTTGTGTGGGTTTCTGTAATACTATAGTCAGTATTACAGAACAACTGTACTGTGATTCACAATTTTAAAAGTTATATAGTCCATTTATAGCTATTATAAAAATACTGGCTATATTTCTGGTACTGTACAGTATGTCCTTGTAGCTTATTTTATACATAGTTTCTACCTCTTAATCCCTTACCCTATCTTACCCCTCCCCACTGATAACCACTAGATTGTTTTCTATATCTAAGAGTCTGTTCCCTCTTTGTTATATTCACCAGTTTTTTTTTTTTTTTTTTTTAAGATTCTACATATAAGCCCTATCATACAGTATTTGTCTTTTTCTGTCTGATTTGTTTCACTAAGCATAATATCCTCCAAGTCCATTCATGTTGTTGCAAATGGCAAAACTTCATTTTGCCTTTTTTTTTTTTTTTTACTGTGTGTGCACGTGTGCTCAGTCATGACTCTTTGCAACCCCATGGAATGTAGCCCACCAGGCTCCCCTGTCCATGGGATTTCCCAGGGCAGAATACTGAAGTGGGTTGCTGTTTCCTCCTCCAGAGTGTCTCTTGAGTCTCCTAAAATGGCAGGCAGACTCTTTACCACTGTGTCACCTGGGAAGCCCTGTTGTGAATAGTACTGCCATGAATGGGCTCCCCAGGTGGTGCTAGTGTAAAGAACCTGCCTGCCAATACAGGAGATGTAAGAGACACCGTGTTCAATTTCTGGGTCAGTAAGATTCCCCCGGAGGAGGGCATAGCAGTCTACTCCAGTATTCTTGCCTGTATAATCCCATGGACAGAAGAGCCTGGTGGGCTATAGTCCATAGGGTCGCACAGAGTTGGATACCTGAAGCGATTTAGCATGCACACACTGCAGTGAATATTAGGAGGCGTGTGTCTTTTTGAATTATAGTTTTCTCTGGATATATGCCCAGGAGTGGGATTGCTGGATCAATATGGTAGTTCTATTTTTAGTTTTTTGAGAAACTTCCATACTGTTTTCCATAGTGGCTATACCAATTTATGTTCCTACCAATAGAGTACAAGACTTCCCTGAGAAAGGTCTAGTAGTTTCTCATACAACAAACACACATTTTTCTTATGACCCAACATTTCTACTCTCAGCTACTTAATCAAGCATAATGAAAGCATATACCCATTAAAAATTTGTAAAATAATGTTCTTAAGAATTTTCCTCATAATAATACAAAACTTGTCACAGTCCAGGTATCCATCAACACTGAATGGATAGACAAACTTTGATATACTTGTACAACAAAACGCTCAATAAAAAAAAATAAAGAACTACTGATAAACACAACAACGTGAATGGATTTCAAAAACAATAGTCTGAGCGAAAGAAGCCTTACAAAGAAAGTACATGCTGTATAATTCCAAATGGATTTCTAAAATAGGCAGAATTAATTTATGATAAAAAATCATTACAGTATGGTTGCCATTGTGGATGCTAGGGTAAGAACTGAGGAAAGGGGCAAAAGGGAAATTTCTAGCATTATATGTTGATAGGGGTTTGGTGACACAGAATTACGTATCTGCTAAAATCCAGAAAATGTACCCTTAAGATTTGCACATTTCATTTACTGTGAATTTTGTATCAAAGAAAAAGAACCACCATAGAATTGCAATGAATGACAAGCATGCAGCAGTACTGAAGGAGAAGTTATTGCTGTTGTAGTTTACTTTGAGTTGCATTAAAAATAAGTCAATGAAAGGAGAAAGGGATGGACAAATATTTGGCAAATCTTACATAGTAAAATGTTGATAGTAGCATATCAATGGTGGGTATAAAGTAGTCACTATCAAATTCTTTCTACTTTGTTGTATAAATACAATTTTTAAAAATTAAATGTTGGAAGAGAGAAAAAATACTAGTGTAGAATCTAGGTGGTAGATATATGGATTTTCCCTGTACAATTATTGTTAGTATTTTATGTGTGTTTGAAACTTCTCACAATAAAATGTTTAGAAAACTATACTGAGATACCTACTTGTTTCCAACAGTTTGGCAAAAAATCCAAGAGGTCATCAACATACTCATTTAGCAAGGCTGTGGGGAAACAAGCACACTCATACATTTTTGCTGGGAGTGTAAAGGGGTACAAATGGAGAGGAATCTCTCAATATATAGAAATGCATTTGTCTTTCCATTCAGAAAATCCATTTTTATTGTTCTATTCTAACATTATACGTATGAAATTACATGTATGCAAGATTATTCACTGCAGCATTATTTCTAATAAGAAGATTGCTAAAATCCCAATCTAGCAACCAGCAACTGGTAGAACAAACTGTGGTATACCCAAGCAATTCAATACTAGGCAATTATTTTTTTTTAAATCATGATCTCTATACACTAATATGGAGGGATCTCTAGAATATAAAGTTAAATGAAATAAGTAAAATGCAAAGAGTCAAAAGGTAGTGCTCTATTTTTCGAGAAAGGTAGGAAATATATATACATATATATGTGTGTGTGTGTGTATATATATATATATATATATATATATTCCTATTGACTTGTATTTGTATGAAGGAACACCAGAAGGATAAATAACTAAAAAATATCTATACATGTGATGTGGAGGAACATAGTAGATGGAGATGAGATAAAGGGAAAACTTCTTATAAAAGTGTTACTTCAATACATATATATCACCTATACAATGAAATAAAACACAAAAATATCAATGGAGGATTTTTAAAAAGCCATGATGGGGAGTAACATGGGCTTTCTAGTTAATTGGATTTATCACCCATAAACTTTACCAACAGTTTCAATTTCTTCAAAAGTTAAAAGCAAATTAAGAAGCAGTAAATGCCTCCATACCTTTTGGTCCAGGTAGCCCATCCAAGCCAGCTTGTCCTGGAGGACCTTGAGGTCCTGGGAAACCACGATCCCCTTTTGGACCAAGTATTCCTTTGAAACCTGGGAGTCCTGGAGGCCCAGGTGGCCCAGGTAGCCCAAATCCTGGTTCTCCCTAGAGCATACACATGATAAAACACAACAAAATTCTCAGGACTTTCTTGGTGTTTACTGTTTACTATAGAGAATTTAAAGCAGACAACACAAGGTAATATTCCCTCCTGCTATGATACAGGGAATAGGATAAATAAATGAAAAGTAATTGGTATGCAGTACAGAACATCTGGAAGGACAGGAAACGGCTTAGTAAAACAAATTGAATTATTTGGTCTTGTTTCAGGACAAGAAAGAAATATCTGAGAGAGCATGAGACTAAAGAACCCAAGTGAGGAAATGTGATTACAGATTGCTGCTGCTAAGTCGCTTCAGTCGTGTCCGACTCTGTGCAACCCCATAGACGGGAGCCCACCAGGTTCTGCCATTCCTGGGATTCTCCAGGTAAGAACACTGGAGTGGGTTGCCATTTCCTTCTCCAATGCATGAAAAGTGAAAAGTGAAAGTGAAGTCATTCAGTTGTGTCTGACTCTTCGTGACCCCATCGACTGCAGCCCACCAGGCTCCTCCGTCCATGGGATTTTCCAGGCAAGAGTACTAGAGTGGGTTGCCACTGCCTTCTCCAGATTACAGATTAGGTGATTATTTTACATTTGACTAAGAATGATAATGGGATTGTGGGTTTTGTATAAAATGTCCATTTACTTAGAGGTGAATACTGAAGTATTAAATGTATTTATGGGCCTCCCAGGTGGCTCAGTGGTAAACAATCTGCTTGCCGGTGCAGGAGACACGGGAGACATGAGTTCAACCCCTGGGTAGGGAAGATCCCCTACAGGAGGAAATGGCAACCCACTCTAGTATTCTAGCCTGAAAAATCCCATGGACAGAGGAGCCTGGCGGGTTACAGTCCATGAGGTCACAAGAGTCAGACATGACTGAGTGAGAAAAACATATATATTTATATGTGAAATGACACAATATTGAGATTTAGGTTAAAATCCTTCAGCAAGGAAAAAAAAAAGAGTAGATGAAGCAAATATGATAAAATCTTGATAATTTGGCATCTGAGTGACAGGTATATGAAAGTTCATTGTTATTATTCCTTGCAGTTTTGCGTTCATTTGAAAAGGTTTATAATAAAATAAAAACAATTACTAGAGAAGTGATTTTTCATGAGAACTGTGGTCATGATCAATGTTTCTTTCCATGGGAAAAAGGTAGTAATGATAAAAACACAGGAAATTTAAATTAATTAAGCACGGAGAAAATACAGGAACAGTTAGGATAATTATGTACTACAATAGTTTGCTAAAGACTGACTAAGGAAAATTTTAGATCAGATAAAATATTATAAGAGGAGAGGAAACCAACTTAAACACAGTATTATTATTACTAAGTCAATAGCAGTGATTTGAATTATGTATCTGGGATGGAACAGAGGGAAAAAGTATGAGACGTGCTTGACATGATGTGTGTGTGTGTGTGTGTGTTAGTCACTTAGTCATATCCAACTCTTTGTGATCCCAAGGACTGTAGCATGCCAGACTCCTCTGTCCATGGGATTTTCCCAGGCAAAAATACTGGAGTGGGTTGCCATTCCCTTCTCCAGGGGATCTTCCCGACCCACGGATCAAACTCAGGTCTCTTACATTGCAAGTGGTTTCGTTACTGCTTGAGCTACCAGTGAAGCCCACTTGTGATATTCAACACCATTTCAACCAACCACCATACAGACATGGGCAGAGATTAAGTGGAATAGCGATACTACAGTAAAGCACAGAGGAAGCTGACGATTGTATTCTCTCATTCTCCTCAAATAACTAGTCATTCTAAAACAAGTTCAGAATTTTTTTTAAATTTTGCTTCAAATTCGACCTCTTGGACTATTAAAAAAGTGTTTGGAGTTAAATATTTTTAAATAAAAATACAGTAAGTTAAGTTCTATTTATATAGTACAGACTTGGGATGATGTCTAAGTCAAAATAGAGAAAGCTAAGGGAAGGAAAGGCTTCCCTGGTGGCTCAGATGGTAATGAATCTACCTGCAATGCAGGAGATGTGGGTTCGATCCCTGGGTTGGGAAGATCCCCTGGAGAAGGGAATAGCAACCCACTCCAGTATTCTTGCCTGGAGAATCCCATGGACAGAGGAGCCTGGTGGGCTACAGTCCACGGGGTTGCAATGAATCGGACACAACTGAGCAACTAAGCACAACACAAGAAAGGTAGGCGGAATAGAAAAAGAAGAAAGAAGGAAGTAAAATGTCTCAGACCTTTGGTCCTGGAAAGCCTGGTGGCCCAGAAGGACCTTCTAGACCGATTCTTCCAGGTGATCCAGGTGCTCCTGGAGGTCCTGGAATTCCAGGAAAACCTGTAAATTAGAAGTCATTTTTAATCCCCAAAGAGAAGACACTGTAAGAAAGATACCCAAACTCCTAAACCCACATTTCACCCTATTATATCATGCTTAGTGACTACAGTAAGATGTTAAAAGCACAATGACATTCTAGATGACTATTTCAGACCAAGCCTTACAAATACCTGATATTCTCTCTCAATCACCTTGTGGTCCTATTATTTTCATACAGGGCTAAATAGCATTTGTGGCTAATGCTCTTCTAAAAGAAAGTAAAAGCTATTACCAATGAGATAGAAGAACTAAACTTAAGAGATGAATTCCACACAAAAATGCAGAGAAACTTTTATTCTGCTTACATCTTGATATAGTATGATAAAAGGCCTACCACATAATTCTGGAAATGAGCTAAAAACAACGCAGATGTTATACACATATATACACATAAAATCAAATCTGACTCTTTTGATGTCATTTAGTATAAATGATTAAGGACACGTTTAAGCACTGTTCTCAGATTAAGACACATGCTTGCAGTTCATGAGAAAAAGTTCTGTGAAGAATAAAGCAGAACTGAAGCAACAGCCCTAGAAGTTTCAGTGAATCATGAGAATATGACTTAAGGATAAAACATTACTTGGATAAATGTGTGCAATAAATCAGTTTTCTGTTTAATATAATCCATTCATTTAACAAATATCTACTGAGTGCTTACTATGTGCCAAAAACTCTTTTGAGTCCTTAAAATATAATGGTGAACACAAAAGACACATTACTGTGATTTTTAAAGTTTATATATCATTTTTGCATATCTAGGATTTAGATGTTTCCTTGTCTGGAAAGTTTTAGATAAAGACAACAAAACTTTAGCGCACACATTTTGTGACTTTTCATTTAAAACTTTTTATTACACAAAGGGTCTTCCTTAATGGCTCAGCAGATAAAAGAATCTGCCTGCAATGCAGGAGACATGCATTTAATCCCTGGTTGGGAAGATCCCTTGGAGGAGGAAATGACAACCCACTCCAGTATTCTTGCCTGAAAAATTCCATGGACACAGGATACTGGTGGGTTACAGTCCAAACGATAGTAAAGAGTCAGACGTGACTGAGCACTGAGCAAACTACACATAGAAAAAGTTAAAACTAATATATTTTATCTATTGTGTAAACTATATCACAGAATAATATCACTTTAAGCAGTTAACCTACCTTGGCTGCTACCCAGTCCTACATACCTTTGGGACCAGGTGGTCCAGGAAGCCCGATTCCAGGGATACCCGGTTCTCCTTTGCTACCAGGTATTCCTGGCAAGCCTGGCTGGCCTGGGAGTCCAGGTTCACCTATGGAGAAACAGCAGTTTTTTTCTGGAAGTAGCCAAAGAAAGAAGCCAACAAATGTTGAGGACATGGTCAAATAAATTCCTCACATACCTGGAAGACCTACTTCACCATCTCTGCCTGGGTGACCAGGCAGGCCAGGCTTCCCTGGTTGGGTTATGGTCTGACCTGGATCACCTTTAGGACCTATGTGGGAATTAATAGTGAATAGGAAGTGTTCACTTGACTAAAGACCTCCATTAATTAAAACAAAAAAAAATATTCATAATCTTTTGAAAATGCAAACTAATAAAAATTCAAGAGAAAAACATTCTTATATATATTTTCAAGGAAGATACTAAACAGAAGAATGAAATTTCAAAGAGAAAAGTATATTACAGTTTTAAGAATTTTCATGAAGATAGCATCTATAAAAATATTAGGCATCTGTAAAAATATTTTCTAAATGCAGCTCAAAAGAAAAATATTTCTTTTTGGTTAACTACTGGTACTTTAAGGTTTTATGTGTGCAAAGTCCAAGTACACATACTACTCATTAATTGAAATAAGACTTTGAAAAAGGTTGAGGATAAAGATGGATTTCTTAATCATGGCATAAAAAGCACTAACCATGAGAGAAAAGACTGATAAATTTGGCTACACTCAAATTGATTTCTGTTCATTAAAGACACCATAAAGAGAGTGAAAAGGGCAAGTCACAGTGAATGAAAATTTTGCAAAATAAATAGCTAAGAAAGAACTAATACACAGAATCCACACACACACACACACCCCTCCAAATCAGTAAGAAAAACAATCCCAAAGAAAAAATGGTCAAAACATGTCACAAATGGAAAATTCAAATGGTCAACAAACATATGAAAATATTAATGTTTGAACTTTATGTTAATGGAATCATGGGGTAAGTATTCTTCATGTTAACTTTGTGTATGGATATTGCATATTCATTTTTATTCATTTATATATCAGAGAAATATAAAATAAATCTGCCACCCTATATATCACACTCAACAGACTGGCAAAAGTGTAAAAGCAGCAATACAAAATGTTTTTGAAGATACAGACCAACAATAAATTTCTAATACTGCTGGTGGGAGTATGAATTGATACAACTGCTTTGGACATGGTTTGGAATTATCTGGTAAAACTGAAGATGTATTTATTCTGTGCCTCAAAAATGCAAATCTTAAATATATACCCTAACCCAGTGACTGGCAATTGTTTTCTGTAAAGGACTAGACAGCATATACTTTAGGCTTTGTGGGCCATACATGGTCTTTGTAGCAACAACTTACCTCTGCAGCAGTAGTGCAAAAGCAAGCATAACAATAGCAAATGGGTGTGAATCTGTTCAAATAAAACTTTTATTTATGACAATGTGGAGGGTCAGATTTGATTTATGAACTGTAGTTTGCTGATCCTTGCCACAGAGCACAAGAATATATAAGAGAATGCACATAGAAGCATTATAATACCAGGCCCGAACAATAAATAATCCAATTGTCCATTAACAATAGAATGCATAAATCAATGGTGACACACACATAGTGGGACACTGTACAGCAATAAAAATGCTATATCCATATACAAAGTTAACATAAAGAATACTTACCCTATGATTAACATAAAGTTCAAAAAGAAGCATAAAGTACTTTATTTAGGAATATATATCTAGGTGATAAAACTATTTATGGAAGAAAATTATGCAAAAGTGAAGGCAGTGTTTACCTCTGGAGAAATGGAAGAAGATTTTTATCAGGAAAAGACAGAGAGGGGAGCATAGGTTTCCAGAATACTGGCAATGTATATTTCTTGGCACATGTGGTAGTTACGTGTGTGTCTCGATTATAATTATTTGTTAAACTTTGCATTACGTATCATGCACTTAAAAACAACAACAGGAACAATAAATACAGTCAGAGAAACTTTAAAGAGAAGGCATTCTTAAAACATACACACACATGCACACACATGCACATAAGCATTTGTGTTTCCTTGCTAAGGAGCTCTGGAAAGCCCAAATATAAATAGCCAGGGAAAAACACCTCTCATGAAAGGAACCCAAAATGGTCAAAAGATAATGCATTTCTGTTTGTAAGCACCAAACTAAAAATGAAACAGCCATAGCAAACTCACCTGGTATTCCTGGTTGGCCTGGATTTCCTGCCCCACCTTGTACGCCTTTTTCACCTACTGGACCAGGAGGACCAAAACCAACAGGGCCCATAGGCCCCCTATTTCCTGGGAGACCTGGCAAACCTGGGTTCCCAGGGGGACCTCTTTCACCCTTAAAAGCCATTCCACCCTGAAAGGGAAAAGGTTAATACAGAAATACATAGATGTAACAGCTATCTGTAGGTTGGTATTACTTAGTACAGCTAGAGAAATGATACAGCCATAATAGTTCTTCTTAAAAACTGAGTGTGTGTTACTATGGGATGGTATGTGTGATCACTCTATTTATACATTCTTTCATTCAACAAATATTTTTTGAGTTCCTACTATGTGCCAGGAACTGGTGATAGAGCAAAGAATAAAAATAGACTAAAGTCTCTATGTTCATTAAGCTTACATTCTAGTGTTAAGTCAAGAAGTTTACAGGCTAGTTAACATTTCATAAAGTATCACTTTCTACCTAAATATCCTAGGCTGTGTGTTGTGCACAAAATAAGGCTCTACTCATTTATGTTCAATCTTTAGGCTCCATGGCACATTTAACACAGCCATCTACTCACACTAATCTCTAAGCTTACTGTATATAAACCAAATTAGACCTTTATTGTCAGGTCTAAACAAAACCACACAAGGCTATATAGGATAAGAAAATGGGAAACTTACACTGATCTACAGGCATCTTAACCTTCTGCCTATTTGGTCATAGCAAACAGTACTCAACATAATAGTGGGTTAAGCAGAAAGAATTAACAAAACCACTTAGAGAAAAGAATTATAAAGAAACTCTACATAGTCAATAACAATGTGCCATTAGTACATATAATCACATTCTTTTAAGCATCGATTAGATGTTCATCTCAGCACCAGGCCCTTTCTAGAAAACATCACTAACAATTTGACACCACAAAATCAAGAATATCAAGCCAACTTACAGGTTCTCCTTTGGGGCCAGGAAGTCCTGGCAATCCATCCTGTCCAGGGGTGCCAGGTAAACCAGGAAGCCCTGGAGCTCCAGGGGAACCCAAATCTCCTTTGTCACCCTTCATTCCTGGAAATGTGAGGATGTCACCAGGTTCACCTTTAGGTCCAGGAAAGCCTGGAGCACCTGGAGCTCCTGGTATGCCCTGAGGGGTTAAAAAAGAAATAAAAGAGGAAAAAAAAGAGGAGAGAGAAGAAAATCAGTTTCTTTCTTTTTTTCTAATATGTTCTCCAGTTTATCCAATCAACCTGCCCAATAACATTTAGTATACAAAGCTATGAGTCAAATGAGACATATGAGCCAGCAAGAGTAAAAGAAATAAATCATAATATAAAAACTACATTTCCTTTATATATATCCACAAGTGAAAACTCAAGGTGTAAATGGGTTTCTTCTACTTCTTTTGCTCTATAATATACTCAAAACTTACTGATAATCCTTTGGGACCAGTTGCACCAGCATGTCCTTTTTCGCCCTTCTGTCCAGGGAAACCAAGAGATCCTAATACACACACATACACACACACAGAGAGAGAGAGAGAGAGAGGAGAGAGAGAGAGTCAAATGAGCTTTGGGCTTGAAATTTTGATAAAGCTTATATAAACATCAGCAAGTCAGGAAGTCAAGTCTTAAAGTAAGAATATCATTCAATCTCATTTGACAAGTCACATGTTGATTTCTCTATTTTATGTTCTCAAGATACAGAGATAATCCCTTCTTTTAGGTAGATCTAACCTTTCATGGTATACACAACATTGTATCCTTCAGTTCAGTTCAGTTCAGTCGCTCAGTCATGTCCAACTCTTTGCGACCCCATGAATTGCAGCACACCAGGCCTCCCTGTACATCACCAACTCCCAGAGTTCACTCAAACTCATGTCCATCGAGTCAGTGATGCAATCCAGCCATCTCATCTTCTGTCATCCCCTTCCCCTCCTGCCCTAATCCCTCCCAGCATCAGGGTCTTTTCCAATGAGTCAACTCTTCGCATGAGGTGGCCAAAGTATTGGAGTTTCAGCTTCAGCATCAATCCTTCCAATGAACACCCAGGACTGATCTCCTTTAGGATGGACTGGTTCGATCTCCTTGCAGTCCAAGGGACTCTCAAGAGTCTTCTCCAACATCACAGTTCAAAAGCGTCAATTCTTCAGTGCTCAGCTTTCTTCACAGTCCAACTCTCACATCCATACATGACCACTGGAAAAACCATAGCCTTGACTAGACGGACCTTTGTTGGCAAAGTAATGTCTCTGCTTTTCAATATGCTATCTAGGTTGGTCATAACTTTCCTTCCAAGGAGTAAGTGTGTTTTAATTTCATGGTTACAATCACCATCTGCAGTGTATTTCCAATTCCAAAGTGTCTCAAAGCTTGTAGCTACCAAGTACTATGCATAGAAATACTCGGCTTCTATAAGCATCCCATTGTCAAAGGCAGAATGAGATAAGGACAAAGTCTGCATATTTTTCTCTGTTCTTATTTGAATAATTTTCCTAGATTCCTACCAGTTCTTTATTTGGTTTATCACTCCCTAAAATTTACTTTATGAAAAAGGATTGGTGCTCAAAGACTAGAGGAACTACTACTAAAGCAGTGTTTTCAAAATGGTTCCCTGAAACAGATGCATTTGCACCACCTGGGTACTGGCTAGAAATGCTAATTCTTGGGCCCTCCATCTCAGGTCTACTGAATCAAAAATTTGGGGGGTGGGACCCAGCAATATGGGTTTTAACAAGCCCTCCAAATAATTCTGATGCACTCCCAAGCTTGAAAATCACTAGACCAGAAGTACAAGGCTAGATGATGAACTTCCAGGGGCAGCTATTAGACTTGCTGAAAATCTATTTCCAAGCACCAAATGAAATGGTTCACTAGGGAGATACACTAGACAGAAAGGTAAGAGATCTGGTGTCTATTCTCAGCCCTGACTGACTCAGACATAAAGTGTGATTTCAAGAGAATATTGGGGTATTCCAAGAAGCAGCTAAGTGAAAGTGTTGTGGGTCTGATGGATATCAAATACAGTTCTGCTTGGAAATGGAGAAGGAGTTATATATAGAAAGAGGAAGACAAATATCATATGATACTGGTTACATGTGGACTCTAAAAAAAAGGGTACAAATGAACCTATCTACAAAATAGAAGTAGAGTCACAGATGTAGAAAACAAATTTATGGCTACCTGGGAGTAAGTGGGGGATAAATTGGGAGACTGGGATTGACACATACACACCACTATACATAAAATAGATAATTTATTAATCAGGACCTTCTGCATAGCACAGGGAACTCTACTCAATACTTTGTAATGGCTTATATGGGAAAAGAATCTAAAAAAGGGTGGATCTATGTATGTATATGTGTCTGATTTATTTTGCACTGCAGAAATTAACACATTATAAATCAACAGTACTCCAATGAAAATTACAAAAAAAGAGGAACAGTTTTTAAATTAAAATAAATAAAGAGGAATATTGGCAGTTGATTTCCAAAATCTAGTAAAAACCCCATTTCTCAATGATAACATATGATACATCCCAATGACTAGAATCTGACACTGGAAATGATATTCAGGGGTCAAGCATTATGAACATTTTCCCCAGTTTTCTGGAATAAAAAAGTCTGACTCTGTTTAAGTTATTTTCTTCACCATATGGAAAATAAGGACGATATTTTTCCTGGAATAATATTGTTGAAATGCTTTAATAGAAAATGTGGGTAGCTTCAGGTACAGAAAGCAAGAGCATAATTTATTTCATAGCAGATACTGATATTACATATTCAATTATTTATGAATATGAATGACTAGCTATAAAAGGAAAATCTGGCATCATTCTAAAGCTATAAGCTCACCAATATCTAGCAAGAAATATTTTAAAGGTTGTCCCAAGGCAGAATGTTTTACCTGGGGGACCTGGAAGACCTGGCAAACCAGGCTGACCTGGAGGCCCTGAAACACCAGTTCCAATACAGTTGAAGCAGGTGTCACCTTTGTCACCTAGAGAAAACCATAATAAAAAACAAATTTTACTTCAATGGTTACATATATCTTCTTTAGACAGGTTCTAAAGAACTTAGCGGGGATTCCCAGGGGGATCTATGGTAAAGAATACCCCAGCGAATGCAGGACAAGCCAGTTCAATCCCTGGGTTGGGAAGATCCCCTGGAAGAGGAAACGGCAACCCACTCTAGTATTCTTGCCTGGAAAATCCCATGGACAGAAAAGGCTGACGGGCTACAGTCCATGGGGTTGCAAAAAGTTGGACATGACTGAGTGACTGAACACAAGGAAGTTTGCACTAAAGGACAATATTCCCATGCAACAGTGTAGTTAGAGAAGCTTATATTTAGAATCAATTCATTTGATATATATATTTACTGAGCACCTACTATGTGCCAAGCACTATTAGAGGAGTCTATAATACATGATAAACAAAACAGACAAAATCCATACATTCATGGTGCTCACATTCTACCATTGGCTGAGTAAGTCAAACTGGATATACTTAGGGATGGGTGGCAGGTTGCAATTTTGAATAAGATAGTCAGGATAGAAATCATTGAGAAGATGACATATGATAAAAATAAAAACTTAAAGGACATGGCATGTGTGCAACTACTGTAGAGCAGTCCAGGCAGAAAGAGTAGCTATGTCTTCTAGCACACAGAAAGAACATCAAGGAGAAGAGATTACTGGAATAGAGTGAGGAAGGGAAACCAGCTCAGACCATTAACAGGTTATAACAAGTGGTATATCATAAAATATCATATAGGCCACCATGAAGACTGTGGCTTTTACTGTGAGTAAAATAAGAATCTAGGAGAAGAAATTCAACAGAAAAGCAACATGATATGACAAGTTTTAAAAGGAGGACTCTGGTTGCTATGTTAAGAATGTGATCTAAGTACAAGGATGGAAACATATTAACTATGTAAGTAGCTACTGCTGAAGTGATCTAGGAGAGATGGAAGCTCATTCCAGAGTGACGGCAATGAACATGATGAGAATTGGTTAGATTCTGGACATATTGGAAGGTAGAGCCAATGGGATTTTCTCATGGATCACATAAAGAATGCAAAAGAAGGGGGGAATCAAAGATGACGTCAATATACATCAAAAATCAAAATAAAAAGGAAAACAATAAAGCTTTTAGAAGAAAACAGAGGAATATCATCAGGTCCTTGGGGTAAGCAAAGATTTCTAAAATAGAACAGAAATAGCACTAATCATAAAAGAGGACATTTATAATTTGATTTCTGTTAATTAACAACCTCTCTTCAAAGAAAAGACATGAGTAAAAAATCAAGTCACAGAACGGGAGAATATATTTGTGATATATATATCCAACAA
The DNA here is from genome assembly GCF_032452875.1 of Bos javanicus. NCBI lineage: Eukaryota > Metazoa > Chordata > Mammalia > Artiodactyla > Bovidae > Bos > Bos javanicus. Next base: position 59,178,202 of record NC_083897.1, on the reverse strand, counting down.
CCCAATTAAACACAGAAAAAAATAAGTACTTTACAAAGAGAATGTACAAACTATACAAGAGGCTCAGCATCAATAATTGTGAGAGAAGTGGAAACTAAATTCTCTTTGTCAAATGGTTTGGTGATATCTATAGAATCAAAATCTATACCTATCCTGCTGCTGCTGCTGCTAAGTCGCTTCAGTCGTGTCCGACTCTGTGCGACCCCATAGATGGCAGCCCGCCAGGCTCCCCTGTCCCTGGGATTCTCCAGGCAAGAATACTGTAGTGGGTTGCCATTTCCTTCTCCAAAGCATGAAAGTAAAAAGTGAAAGTGAAGTCGTTCAGTCGTGCCTGACTCTTAGTGACACCATGGACTGCTTACTACCAGGCTTCTCCATCCGTGGGATTTTCCAGGCAAGAGTACTGGAGTGGGGTGCCATTGCCTTCTCCGATAAGGTTTACACAACAGGAATGAATGCTTATATCCTATAATACACACACACACACATATATATATATATGTATATATATGTATATACACACACATATATGTATATATGACATAATATATATATGAATGTTCATGGTAGCTTTATTCATAATAGCCCCAGACCAAATGCCCATTAACATTAGAATGGATATTTAGGAATATTTAATACATATAATATTAAGCAAAACAAACCAGATAAAATATTAAGACATAAAAGGGCCTATATGATTCCATTTCTACAAAGTTCAAGGCAAACTGATAGAGGACAAAACAGTGGTTACCTTTGCAAGTGCTGATTAGGATGCACAAGAGTGTCTTCTAGAATTCTGGTTAAGTTCTATATTTTGATTTAGATAGCAGTTACATATGAGATGATAGACACACATATAGAGATACACATATAGAGACAGAGTGTATATAGGGAGAGACATATCTATATAGATAGAGACATATCTACTATATATATATGTGTGTGTGTGTGTGTGTAGCTCAGTTGGTAAAGAGTCTGCCTGCAATGCAGGAGACCCGGGTTCGATCCCTGGGTCAGGAGGATCCCCTGGAGAAGAAAATGGCAATCCACGCCAGTATTCTTGCCTGGAGAATCCCATGGACAGAGGAGCCTGGCGGGCTACAGTTCATGGGGTCACAAAGAGTTGGACACGACTGAGAGAATAACACTTTCACTTTCAACACTTTCCACATAGAAGATAAAATCATCACAGTGTCTTACAAGGTCCTGCATGATCTGCCACAGACTGCCCCCCCTCAAATGATATTACATCATATTCTACGGTTCTCCTCCCAGCCCTGCCATGCACCCTGACCTAGGCTCAGTCTACTCCAATCACAATGGCTCCCTTTCACATATATGCCAGGGAGGAAGGAATAAAAACAGAGCAGGTTATTTATTGAAAACCAAGTGAATAAACTGTTTAAAGAATGCAAAAATCAAGTAAAATAAGGACTGAGACAATATTTGAATTGGTAGTGAATAATCCCATGGACAGAGGAGCCTGGTGGGCTATAGCCCATACAGTCACAACACTGAAGCGACTTAACACACACAGGCTACTGGTGACTTTGACAAAAACAGCATTTATGGAGTGATGCGAGTGTGTGTGTGTTTGGGGGGGGGCGAGTCCTGATTGGAGTATGTTTAACAGAAAACGATGGGCTTTCCTAATAGCTCAGCTTATAAAGAATCCACCTGCAATGCAGGAGACCCAAGTTCAATTCCTGGGTCAGGAAGATCCACTGGAGAAGGGATAGGCTACCCACTCCAATATTCTTGGGCTTCCCTGGTGGCTCAGCTGGTAAAGAATCCACCTGCAATGTGGGAGACCTGGGTTCAATCCCTGGGCTGAGAAGGTCCCCTGGAGAAGCGAAAAGCTACCATCTCCAGTATTCTTGCCTGGAGAATTCCATGGACTATATAGTCCATGGGGTTGCAAAGAGTCGGACACGACTGAGCGACTTTCATTTCACTAACAGAAAATGAGAGGAGAGGAGAGTTATCTAGAGACAGTGAGTAGAAAATTATTGAAGAGTTTTGCTGCAAATGAAAGAACAGGAATAGAGTAGTATCTAGCAGCTGAAGTGAGATTATTATAAGATATTTTCTAGATGGGTAAACAAAGACATATTTGTATACTGCTAGGAATGATCCAGTGAAAGGGGAAAATTGATGATATGGGAGAGATAAGAATTTCTCAAATGAATCTTTGAGGGAAACAAGAGGAAATGGAATCTACTGTACAAAGAAGAACTGTTTTAGATAGGAGCAGTAACAATGATCAGCAGGAGGCAGAATAAATGTGGTGGTGGTGGCAATTTGTGAAAGTTCTCTTGTTATTGCTTCAACTGGTCTGTGGAGGAGGAAGCTAAGTCAGAATCCTAAAATAAGAATAGAAGAGGATGTGTTAGAAGTTTGAAAAGGGAAAACCAGGTGCAGGCTCAGAAGAGGTGGTAATTTGGAATTTGTTGTTCTTCAGTCACTTAGTCCTGCCCAACTCTTAGCAACCCTATGGACTGCAGCATGCCAGGCTTTCCTGTCCTTCACTATTTCCCACAATTATTGAATTACCAGGGCTATGTTTTGGTTCCAATGGCAGGAGAGGAGGGCAAAGAAGTCAAAAGTTTATGCATGGGATTGACTACAAGGATTGATCATGGAATTTAAGCTGGGTTAAGAGATAAGAAAAGACTTCAAAAGGCTGAGGGATAATAAAGGTTGGCAGGTTTCACTGAGTTTGAAGTAATGTTGGAGTCAGGTTATTAGAGGTAGTGAGCTAGATAGATAGGATATAGTGGTCAGGAAATCAAAATTTGGAAGTGTTCACTATTGGTAATGTATGGTCTTGGGGTCTGACCATGGGAGTGAGTGGCTGAGGAAGGGTGGAGGATATAGGGAATTTTGCTAATGACTTGAAAGAATGAAGGAATATGGGGATCAAACCTTTCATTCCTTGTTCTCCTTGGAGTCCTCTATCACCTGGAGATCCTGGAGGGCCAGGAGGGCCTGCTTCACATATCTTATCACCTGAGATAAGATAAAGCAATAATAGCAAGCCAATTGTAAAATATCCAGAAGACTCAACAAAAAGAAAGTCTGATAGGCTAGAAAAACAAAGATTTATTTTCAGTTGTTTCTATGATATTAATGACAATTTGAAGAACAAATTTAAATATCAAATAATCACCATAAATAAAAAGTAGAAGCAGCAGAAGACTCTTATTTATCAGAAATACAAGAATGATGCAAACCATCAGATTCACTTATAAATGAAGATAAAACAAATACAACAACAGAACTTATTAGGAGAAAAGTATATAGCTTACTAGGAGGGATGTGAGGGCCGGGAGGGCCAGGGGGGCCAGGAGGACCAGGAGCCCCAGGCTGTCCATCAAGTCCAGGAGATCCAGGAATGGAAATTCCAGGTGGGCCTTCATCACCTTTCTGGCCCCTTTCCCCAGGAAAGCCAGGGGGTCCAGGAGGACCTATAACTGCAGGTCCTAAGATAAAAACAAATACCCATTAAAGTGATCAAAATGATCTTATTTCAGACATATTACTTTGGGTCTCAATGAGACATTAAGTAATGATAAAATCTTTCTTTAATGTATTAATATCAGTTATGGTCTTATTTTTTTCTATGTATAATACGAGCTATGTTCTTATTTTTTTCTATGAGAATCAACATGTAGAGAAAAGATGAAAAGTCCCAATAATGTAAGTACCAGTTTGAATATAAGAAAGAATAAAGTAGTTTTATTACTTTTGGAGGGCTTTCCTGGTGGCTCAGGTGGTCAAAAAAAAAAAAAAAAAATCTGCCCACAATGTGGGAGACCCAGGTTTGATCCCTGGGTCGGGAAGATCTCCTGGAGAAGGAAACGGCAACCTACTCTAGCATTCTTGCCTGGAGAATCCAATGAACAGAAGAGCCTGGAGGGCCTCAGTCATGGGGTTGCAAAGAGGTAGACATGACTGAGCAACTAACACTCACATTACTTTTGGAAACGTACTAGTAACTAACTCTCTACACTTTGACACTACGATCTCTTAATCTCTGAAATACTAGAAAGCCACTGACAAGAGAAGAGGCACCTCAAAGTTTTCAGGTAAACATGGCTCTGTTTCTGGACATTCTTCTGTTCTGCTGTCTCTTCCTGCATCACTAACACATTTTTTCATTACTGCAGCTTTATAATATTTTCAAAACTGGCAAGGAAAATATACTCATCTTTGTTCTTTTTAAAACTATCTTTGTTCTGTTTAAAACCATCTTCACTACACTTACAAATTTATTCTTCTAAATAAATTTCAGAACCAGCTTATCAGTTACATTTAAAAAAAAATCACTGGTATTTTGAATGAGATTAATTTGAATTTAAAGATTAAATTTTGGTGAATCACTTGTATATAATACTGAATTCCCACATCAAGTAATAATTACATATATATTTCCATTTATTTATTAATTTTATATTATTTAATAATATAAAGTTATGCAAAGAGATCTTATACATCTTTTGTTAGGTTTATTCATGGGTAAATTTGATTGCTAATGTGAATTTTATTGTTGTTTCTATTGTTAACTGGTTTTTTCCCCTCTTGTATGTTTAATCATTTCTTGCTGGTTTAAAGCAAATCATTTAAATTTTCAATTCATATTTGGATGCCTTGCAAACATTAAGTTCTGATAATTCGTCATTTGATTCTTTTAGGTTCTCTGAGTAGATAATCACATGGCTTTTGAATAACCAAAATGTGGGGGGGGGGTTTGTTTTCCATCCATATACCTCTTTTTCTTCTTCCAGACTTACTGGCTGGGATCTTTAGTTTAAGAACAAATAACATTGGTGACCATTGGTGACCATCTTTATTTTATTCTTGACTTGAATGGGAATACTCCTGATGTTTCACCACAAAGTATATTTCCTGCACAGTCCTATACTTCCTGTATGAAGTAGACTGCTTCATCAAATTGAGATAGTTCCCTTCCAATCTTAGGATGCATGTTGATGTATGGCAAAACCAATACAATATTGTAAGGTAAAAAAAAAAAAATTATAAAAAAAAGAATTTTTTTCCTTTTAAAAATAAATAGGTATTAAATTTTGACTGTTTTCTTTTTATCTATTGTCCTATTCTTTTTCAATATGTCAATGTAGTCAATTAAAGTAATGTTGAACCATCCATGTAATCTTAGTGTAAATACTATTCAGTTACAAATACATTATTTAATATACTTCTGAATTGATAATATTTAAGATTGTTACTCCTACATTCATAAGTTGGTATCATACCAAACATTCATAGTTTGGTATCAATTGTTAAATTGAATTTCCTTTTTAAAAAAGTGTTCTGGAACAGTTTTTAAACTATGAGAATTGCCTGCTCAGGAACTTGGTAAAATTCATTCATAAAACCAACCCACAAAACTAATATTTTTCAGGGAGACCTTTAACCTTCCAAAATCTTCTATGGCAATTGATCTACTTAGGTGTCCTACTTTCTTAGGAAAATTTTTATTAAATTATGTTTTCTGTTTCATGAAGAATGTATATTTCATATAGAATTTCAAAAATATTGACAATTTTATAGCTTTCTTATAATTCAAGAATTTGAATTGTATTTTATGGTATCTTTTTTTCTTTACTGATTTTGAGTCTTTTCCTGCCTTTATCTTGATCTTACTTTATTTTTACCTTTATCAAGTTTTCCATCTATTTTGTTTATGCTTCTGTTCTAAAAATTTTATTGGCATATAGTTGACTTACAATGTTGTGTTAGTTTCTGGTATACAGCAAAGTAAGTCAGTTATACATAAACATATATCCACTCTTTTTTAGATTATTTTTCCATATGAGTAGAGTTCCCTGTGCTATACAGTAGGTTCTTACTAGTTATCTATTTTTATACGTGTGTGTGCATGCATGCATGTGCTACGTCTCTGTTGTGACCAGCTTTTTGAGATGCCATGGACTGTAGCCTGCCAGGCTCCTCTGTCCATATACAGTAGTGTGCTATGTCAATCCCAATCTTCCAATCCCGCCCCCCCCATATCCATATGTTTGCTTTCTACATGTGTTCTTCTATTTCTGTTTGTAGATAAGTTCATTTGTACCTTTTTTTTTAGATTCCAGATATAAGCAGCATCACATGATATCTTTCTCTGACTTCACTTAGTATGACAATATCTAGGTCCATCCATGTTGCTTCAAATGGCATGTGCTTGTTTTATTTCTTACTATTTTTACAACTTAGCTCATTTAAGTTTAGGATCTCTAATTTTGTGATCAATTAAGTGTAAGACTTTTGGCTATATTTAATGAATTTTGATATGAAATTGTTTAGCATTTAGTAGTTCATCATCTCCATTTCTGGAGAAGGCAATGGCACCCCACTCCAGTACTCTTGCCTGGAAAATCCCATGGACGGAGAAGCCTGGTAGGCTGCAATCCATGCAGTCGCTAAGAGTCTGACATAACTGAGCGACTTCACTTTCACTTTTCACTTTCATGCACTGGAGAAGGAAATGGCAACCCACTCCAGTGTTCTTTTGCCTGGAGAATCCCAGGGATGGGGGAGCCTGGTGGGCTGCCATCTCTGGGGTCACACAGAGTCAGACACGACTGAAGTGACTTAGCAGCAGCAGCAGCATCTCCATTTCTGTATCTTCTTTACCTATAGAGCTATTTACAAATGTGTACTTTAATATAAAAATATTTGGTGGTTTTTGTTGTTAATTTCTAACTTCATTTTACTGTGGTCACAGAGTATGGCCTGCATATACTTTTTTTTAATTAATTTTTTATTGAAGGATACTTGCTTTACAGAATTTTGCTGTTTTCTGTCAAACCTCAACATGAATCAGCCATAGGTATACATATATCACCTCCCTTTTGAAACTCCCTCCCATCTCCCTCCCCATCCCACCCCTCTAGGTTGATTCAGAGCCCCTGTTTGAGTTTCCTGAGCCATACAGCAAGTTCCCGTTGGCTATCTATTTTACATATAGTAATGTAAGTTTCCATGTTACTCTTTCCATACATCTTACTCTCTCCTCCCCTCTCCCCATGTCCATAAGTCTATTCTCTATGTCTGTTTCTCCATTGCTGCCCTGTAAATAAATTCTTCAGTACCATTTTACTAGATTCCATATATGTGTGTTAGAAAATAGTATTCATCTTTCTTTTTCTGACACTCCACTCTGTATAATAGGTTCTAGGTTCATCCACCTCATTAGAACTGACTCAAATGCATTCCTTTTTATGGCTGAGTAATATTCCCTTATGTATATGTACCACAACTTCTTTATCCATTCACCTGTCGATGAACATCTAGGTTGCTTCCATGTTCTGAAAGTGAAAGTGAAGTTGCTCACTTGTGTCCGACTCTTTGCGACCCCGTGGACTGTAGCCCACCAGGCTCCTCCGTCCATGGGATTCTCCAGGCAAGAATACTGGAGTGGGTTGCCATTTCCTTCTCCAGGGGATCTTCCTGACCCAGGGATTGAACCCAGGTCTCTCGCATTGCAGGCAGACGCTTTAACCTCTGAGCCACCAGGGAAGCTTCCATGTTCTAGCTACTGTAAATAGTGCTGCAATGAGCAATGGGATACATGTGTCTCTTTCAATTTGGGGTTCCTCAGGGTATACGCCCAGGAGTGGAATTGCTGGGACATATGGTGGTTTTATTCCTAGTTTTTTAAGGAATCTCCATACCGTCTTTCATAGTGGCTGTATCAATTTACATTCCCACCAACAGTGCAAAAGGGTTCCCTTTTCTCCACACCCTTTCCAGCATTTATTATTTGTAGACTTTTTGATGATGGCTATTCTGACCTGTGTGAGGTGATATCTCATTGTGGTTTTGATTTGCATTTCTCTAATAATGAGTGATGTTGAGCATCTTTTCATGTGTTTGTTAGCCATCTGTATGTCATCTTTGGAGAAATGTCTCTTTAGGTCTTTTCCACACTTTTAGATTGGGTTGTTTGTTTTTCTGGCATTGAGTTGTATGGGCTGCTTGTATATTTTGGAAATGAGTCCTTTGTCAGTTGTTTCATTTGCTATTATTTTCTCCCATTCTGAGGGTTTTCTTTTCACCTTGCTTATAGTTTCCTTTGCTGTGCAAAAGCTCTTAAGTTTAATCAGGTCCCACTTGTTTACTTTTGTTTTTATTTCCATTACTCTAGGAGGTGGGTCATAGAGGATCTTGCTTTGATTTATGTCATCGAGTGTTCTGCCTATGTTTTCCTCTAAGAGTTTTATAGTTTCTGGTCTTACATTTATGTCTTTAATCCATGTTGAGTTTATCTTTGTGTATTGTATTAGGAAGTGTTCTAATTTCATTCTTTTGCACGTAGCTGTCCAGTTTTCCCAGCACCATTTATTGAAGAAGGTGTCTTTGCCCCATTGTATATTCTTGCCTCCTTTGTCAAAAATAAGGTACCCATAGGTGCATGGGTTTATTTCTGGGCTTTCTATCTTGTTCCATTGGTCTATATTTCTGTTTTTGTGCTAGTACCATACTGTCTTGATGACTGTAGCTTTGTGTGCAGGCTATGTTGTGTGCTAAGTCACTTTAGTCGTGTCCGACTCTTTGTGACCCCATGGACTGTAGCCCACCAGGCTCCTCTGTCCGTGGGATTCTCCAGGCAAGAATACTGGAGTGGGTTTCTCCTCCAGGGCAGGAAATGCTACCAAAAAGAAAGCTGGTTTAGCAATTCTAATACAGTATGAAATAGAATTAAATGCAAAAATTCATTAAAAACAGATATTTCATATGGATAAATAGACAAATTATACCACAATGATATAAAAGTCATGAAACTTACTCATCTAAAAATATAACCTGAAGTCAAGAAGCTTGATTCCTCTAGCTGCATTCTTCTTTCTCAAGATTGCTTTGGCTATTTGGGGTCTTTTGTGTTTCCATATGAATTGTGAAATTTTTTGTTCTAGTTCTGTGAAAAATGCCATCGGTAATTTGATAGGGATCGCTTTTGGTACTGTGGTCATTTTCACAATATTGATTCTTCCTACCCAGGAACATGGAATATCCCTCCATCTGTTTATGTCACCTTTGACTTCTTTCATTAGTGTCTTATAATTTTCTGTGTACAGTTCTTCTGTCTCCTTAGGTAAGTTTATTCCTATATATTTAATTCTTTTTGTTGTAATGGTGAATGGGATTGATTCCTTAACTGCTCTTTCTGATTTTTCATTGTTAGTATATAGAAATGCAAGTGAGTTCTGTGTATTGATTTGTATTCTGCAACTTTGTTAAATTCACTGATTAGCTCTAGCAATTTTCTGATAATATCTTTAGGGTTTTCTGTGTACAGTATCCTGCATACACTTTTAAAAGATTTTTTCTGGTCTAATAGAGTCAATTTCTTGACTACACAATTTCAAAGCTACACATCACAAATGCTTCATGTGTGTTTGAAATGAATGTACATTCTCTGCTGCACAAAATTTTTCTCTCTCTCTCAAAAATACAGCTTGATTGTGTTACTCAAATCATTTATATCCATATTTATATTTTACTTCCTTTATATACTGGGGAATTTCCAATTTATCCCTTGTTGTTTATCAGTTTTCACTTCACATATTCAAAGCTATAATTTTAGATGAGTAAATGTCATGACTTTTATATAGTTGTGGTATAATTTGTCTATTTATCCATATGAAATATCTCTTTGTAATGCATTTTTGCATTTAATTCTATTTCATACTATATTAGAATTGCTAAACCAGCTTTTTTTGGGTAGCATTTGCTTAACATTCTCTCATTGCTTAAATTTCATATTTTCTACATTCTTTTACTTTAGATGTCTCTACTGTGCACAGCATATAGATTTTATTCCAATTTTATTTTAGGTTTTGTTTATTAATCAGTGTTTAGTCCTTTCACATTTATTGAAGTTACTGATTTGTTTTTAACTTCTTGTCAGTTTATGTTTTTTTATTTATCCAGGTTTATCTGTGTCTGTTTTGTCCCAAACCTAACTTGTATTACATAGGTCAAGATTTTGGTCATCTTCTTTCTTCAACAAGTAAGTAATATATATTATTTTAATTATTTTCTAGTGGTTACTATTAAAATGTTTAACCTAGGAACTAAAATATGTATTTTTTGAAAACCTTATATAGTTAGTAGTATTTATATTCTCTGCCTCTAACAAGACAATAAACCATATAATTCACTTCCCCATTCTCTCTGTATCTCTACATTCTATGTTAGTAGTATGTACAATTATACTTCCATATTGTTACTTAAAATATTTGTTTTTTTAAAAAGGAGAAATTAACAATAACACAATAATAGTGGGAGACTTTAATACCCCACTCACACTTATGGATAGATCAACTAAACAGAAAATTAACAAGGAAAAAAAAAAAAAAAACAAACATGTATCTATAAAGCTCACTAAAGCAAAGCACAGTCAAATGAGGTATGGCAATAAAAGGCGTTAAATTTATCAAATAAAAAAAATAAATAAAGTGCTGAAAAATTAAAGCTGTCAATTCTGTAATAGATATTCATTGAAAGTATCTTTTGAAATGGGGGTGAAAACACCTTCAGAGAAATGAAAGCTAAGGAAGCATGCACGAGCTATAAAAAATGATAAAGTCCTTTATGAATGATGATAATATCAAAACAAAACTGGGAAATACAGGAAGGAGTAAAGAGCACTACGAACAGTCAATACATGGATAAACATTAGAAACTATTCTCTTTTCTTAATTTCTTCATGGTAAACTATCAACATTATATTGTGAAATTTTTCAGAAAAAAAAAAAAAGAATATGGTATGACATAGTTCTGTCTTAGATATTATGCAAGGGGGATGAATACTGAAAATAACTAAAGTACCTCATGGTACATATTAAAAAAAAAAAAAAGACTGAATTACTCTTGGTTTTACTAAAAAAAAAAAAAATTTGTTATTTTTTATGATCAATACTTATTTAGACTTAAAATGCTTTATTAACATCTTTCTTAACCATTGTTTCTTCTGTGTTACCCACCCCTACTCCCAACTTCATCCTGAATTCATTTCCTTCTTCTTGGAGTAAAACCTCCAGTAACTATTTCAGAGATCTGGAGGTCCTCATCTTCACCTTAGGATGACAGTTTGATGTAATATAGGATCTCAAATTCATAGTTATTTTTCCTTTTTATTTTGAAAATTTGCCCCATTATCTTCATCTGACTCTCACTGATTCGTAAGTGATCTGCTTTGGGTCACAGACAGTTTTTAAGAACTTCTTTTTATCCTTAAATTCTAAAATGTCCTTACAATGTGTTTAGGTATGTATTCTGTATTAATTTTGTATTATTACTTTTGCTTTGTAATTCATAAGCCTTTTTACAGGGAAATATGCCTTTTTTAAATAGCTAGAAGTTTTAACCATTAATTTTTCGAATATTGCTTCTTGTCCTATTCTCTTTTTGAACTCCTTCATGTTGGATTTTGGGACATATAGGTTTATCCTTTGTGTGTCTTACATTTTATTTCATACTATCCAACACTTTAAATTTTTTGCTATATCCCTGGAGAATTCCTTATCTGAATTTGCCAGACACAGTTATATCTTTAGTCCACTACCCTGAAGATAGAAATCCAAAGGGTATACTTTATATAAAGTATATAAAGTGTATATATAGTATATAAAGTATATAAAGTGCATATACTTTATATACACTTTGAGCAAAATGGGACCCACAACTTATTCTCTTTCTTCTTGGCAGAAACACTGAGCAGCACTCATCTTATCATGTTAACATTTCATTAGGCAAATATTTTTTATGGAAAAGTAACCATAATTTATTAAATACTTATGTGTGACAGATACTGTACCAGATTTTTTTTCAAATTTTACATGAGAGGCATACTATCACCTCATTTCAGAGAACATCCAAATAAACATGCTAAACAAGGGCACTGCTCAATTAGCAGCCAAATTAGAAGTGCTCTACTGTACTGTGTATCTTCAATAGGGAAGTGATATAAAATTGGTACTGAGCTCCAAGATTTTACTGCACAGCAAAATCGCCATGGGGATTTCTAGGTAGATGTTTCTGGCATTCTAAGTGGATAGTGCTGTTTACTACATAAAAATACAGTAAATCTTACATAACTAGGCATCATTAGTACAATGTTTCCTACCATAACAGCATGAAAGGTACAATGATTAATATTTGGCTCACAGTAATGTTTGGTGTAATTTATTAATAACAAAAGATAGAAATGATATTTTTTATTGTAAGACAACACTATTCAAGTAATTCTGATTTTTTTTAAAGTATACATGAGGAACTTGGAAAGGTTATAGTTAAGAGCTGAGGCGTTCCTATCAATTAAAAAATACTTATGTCTTCTAGTGCCATGCTCACCCTGGAACTAGTATGATAATATTATATACATGGATTAGTAAAGATACTATAAACACATGTGTATTAAGTACAGTACAGTCTCATTTACCTGGAGGTCCAGGAAGGCCGGGTGGACCTTGTATTCCAGGAAATCCTCGATCTCCTTTATCTCCAGGCAAGCCAGGTAACCCAATGTTTCCTTTTTCTCCTACAGTTACACCAGTCCCAGGCCTAGGTATTACCTTTATTATGAAAGAAAAAATAAAGGAATTCAAAGAGGAAGAGACTTGTTTTTCTGAAAATAACCTGGTAGGTCCATATGATTACAATGCATCGTTTTCACAAAGTGTTCAGATGCAAAATCATCAAGACTACCTTACATAGATTGTGAGCAGCACACTTCAACAGATTAGAAAATGTTCAATGTCAGTATCAATATTACCATCCACTTGAGCCCCAGGCTTACTGAGTTAGAATTATGTTTGATGTCTCTTATCATTTACATTCAATTCATTCCAATCACCTAAGCCCTATAATTCTTTGTTAAAATAGTCTCTCCAATTTGTCCCCTTCTTTTCTGTGACACCTTCTATCCTTACCTCACACTTGGACTAACAGAAACAACTCTGAGCTTTTCCCTTTAAATCCAAATCTACTACTAGGATATACTTCCTCAAAAAGCAATTTTTCTGTGTTACGCTTCCTATTAGAGCACTCATAATTGTTCATTACTTCTCACTATATATTATGTCACTTTATAGCCTGGACTCTAAACATACTTCTCACTCCCAATACCTCTCTCATCTGTTTCATGTCCTGTTAGTTCTAGCAATGACTTTTTAGGAGAGCGAAGTCTGATTGTAACCACTTCATGCATCTTGCACATTCCTGCTTTTTCCTTTAAATATGCCATTCTAAGGATGCCTTCCCATAATCTTTCTCTTTGTCAACTCATATTTTTTTTTTCTTCTTCTTAAAAAGAAAAAGAAAAGTCATTCTTCCAGGAGGGCTTTATTAATTAAAATCAACTAGCTAATAATTCCCTTTCTATCTTCTTAGAACCTCATGCCTAAAGAATTTTATATTAAATAATATAATATAAAGAGGTTAACTTCATAGAGTTATAAAGGTAAAGTAAGCTTTACTTTTAAGCAACTATCAGTCTGAGACAGAAATTATCACCTACTGGCAATATTCATCCTGGCTCTTTTGGATACAAGAAATATTCAGACAAATGGCCATTTGTCGGACCTAGAATTGGGATAGTAGTTCAAAGGGGAAGTGAGCTATTGAACAGGACACACTCTCAAAATTTCCATTTCTTCTCAAGCTCATCAAAATTGTATCATCTCATTTTTTAGAAAAAATATTTGTTAGAAAAGTAAAATTCTGATTTTAAAATGAAAGCAAATAAAAATTATCTTAAGATCTTCTTTAAATATAACACACCCTCATCATTGGATTTGATAAAGTACCAAGTATCAATATCTGAGACCCACTATGGACAAAAATAATTAAATAAACATTATTCAAATGTCTTATCATATAGGGTTTATGGCACTTGCCCCTTTGCAACTTTAGTGAAGTCTAAAGCCAGGAGTCTTAGCAAATTTCAATGAAAGGAAAACCAATATGTCAACTGCAACAGAGATATTTTATTCTTAATAAAAATGAAAACATATGTGACTAGAATTTCATGGTAAATACAAATATGACAGAAAAGTTGTAAACCCCTCAAGTATTCTTTCATAGAATAGTTTCCTGCATTTGTTATGAAGAGCCCCTAAAAGCACACACTCCAGGAAGAAAGAGGTGTGAATCAGACAATTACAAATTAAGAAAAGCTATTAAGACCAAATCCATCTTTCTTCTGAGCCCTGCAGGGGAAAGGACCAATCCCTAGTTCCGCAAGTTTCATTTTTTGAATCTTTGTAAGCAACACTTGCACCACCTGCTGGTTACTTGAGAAATGATTTGGCAATCATTATGCAAAAAAACCTAATACCATAATTTTGGAGCTTTATTATGGAGAAATAATACACAGGCAGACCAATACAAAGACTTTGAGGTCAACCTCACTGAAGTTTTAGATGTAAAGACTTTTAAGACAGGAGGAGTTGATAAAGACTTGGAATTTTGTGTTCTATGAGGAAAAGGTACGGAGTATATAATTAAGACACAAAATTTAAAATGCACTAATAAATTTAATAAATAAAAACTGAGAGAAAAAAAACTTACAAGTCCAGGAGGCCCAGGTAGGCCAGTGTCACCTTTTTGACCCTGTTCAATACAATTATACAATAGATTAGTAAAAATCACATGAAAACATCAATTTCCTCAAAAATATAACTGATAATTAAGTTTCATAAAGACCCAGAAATCCATAATAAAAAATGTCAAAGAGAAATACAAAATGAGTTAATAAAACACTACTTAGCTAAGCCTAGGAAAGCCTGTGCTGTTATGTCAGATTTACAAGCTATATGATGCTGACCAAATCAATTAACTTCTTTGCCTTATATATAGACCAGACTTCTAAAGTATTTCTAGCTGTAACATAGAGAAGACACTGAATTTAAAAATTGGTATTACTAGAATCAGCTAAAATCTTTACCCTTTTCTTACATTTAGCCATGTTTTTTTCAAAAAACTTGTCAGGGGCATAAATTTAGTGTCATTTCCATTAGTAACACATATTTTAAAGCTGATGGAGTTAACTATCACCAGGAATAGCTAATAAATCATAATTGGTTTGTGACTTTGCTCTTAGACTGTACTGAAAGACAAATTCAGACAAAACTATTACCCTTAACCAGTAGATACAACAGGTGAAGATCACAGTATTCAACTGTTACTCCACTGGCCAAGATCCAAGAATAGGTGTACCTCTCACATCTCTACTCTCATTCTAGACTTATTCATAGAAACCTTTCATCTATCTATAAGCTTCTTTTAGTTTAAGGAGATACTCTGTCCTATAACTTCACATACAACTAGAAAAACAAAATTTTATTCTTTGACTATTTATTATCTTCCTTTATTCTAGTTGTGCCTCTTAAGCCAGTCTAGAACTTGGATCTAGTTTAGAGATAAAATCATCATTAAAACATGTGCCCTCTGGGTACATTCAAGTTTCTCACACGTTCCTGTCCCTGAAAAACAAAGCTTTTCATAGAAAGCAATTAAAGACCAGAGATTGGAAAAATGGATGTTTTGTGATCTGCTATAAATATGGAAATTGTGGGCTTCATACATTTTTTTCAAAGTCACTTTTAAAATAGGGAACTAAATAAATAACTTCAGTCAGGCTGCATGGCCAAATGAAAAAACAACAGCCAACAACAACAATAACAAAAAACAACAACAAGGATTAGCCACCGGCTTCCAGACAATAATTGCCTAGAGAATGGAAATGTTTAGTGCCAACATTCTAAATTCACAGCTATAAGCCTTTTTTAGTATGAGGGCCTCACTAAAATAGTGCTGAATCCTCCTTCCAGAGAACAAAAGTTTTGCCAATACATGCTCAAAGTAAAGGCATCAGCTTTTAACAATGGAAATGCTAAAGTTAAACAATTCTCCATGTGTTTCTATCAGATGGACTGTGATTCAGGATAGTGAATAAAATTTAGGGAATTGGTATAAGAGAAAAGGGAATACTATCAAAAGATGGATAAAGAAGGTGTAGTTTGAATACAAAATCTAGTCACTTAGAAATTTTTCATTTATAACTGGGATGAAAAGAATTGTGCTAATCAGAATAAAAGCAGTTCCCTAGGTGTTCTAAAATTCTTACCTTTTCTCCATCTCTTCCTGGTTCACCAGGGTAACCAGGATCACCAGGCAAACCCTTTAAAAACATAGAAGACAGCAACATCAGCAAAAATGGTGGAATAAGAACCTCCAAAATCCCTCTCCTCCATAAAAGCACCAAAGACATTGACAAAAATGGTCAATCTTTTTAGAACTCTAGAAATTAAGCAAGGGTTTGCAGCAATCCAGGAAATGTATTTTTTTGGGGGAAAAAAGACTGAATCTTTGTTAGAACAAAGTGGTTTGTGGCTCTATTCTCATCACCCTTCCTCAGTTTTACAGCAGCCTTGAAAACCAACAGCTCACAATCAAGGTAAAGACCAGCAGCATAGCAGCAACCGGAAGGGAAAGAACCAGGCTGAAGCTTCTTCAAAGCCCCATCCCCACAGAATTGTCATTTCTGGTGGTTCCCAGAAAGATCCCATTACCTGACCTAATTTTACTTCTCCCAGTGCAAAGAGAGAAAAGCCTTTTCCCTAGGGATATCTGTCAAAAACAGAGGCAATTGTTGAACATCATGACTGCATAAATCATTGTTTCAAAAGAAGACAGGAACTGAGGTCCTGAATTGGAACCCCCACTCTGGAGAAGGGAAAGGTTACCCACTCCAGTATTCTGGCCCCAAGAATTCCACGGACAGTATAGTCCATGGGGTTGCAAAGAGTTGGACACGACTGAGTGACTTTCACTTTCACTTATGCCATGTTATATGTTTAAGCCATTGGTGAAGCTACAGTTTGTAAGTTGAGGACTGACTGTTTAGCAAAATTATTTAGAAATCAATTTATCTGATTCTATTGAATATTACTTTACAACTTCCAGTCTTATTAAGAATGCTCCCTTTCCTGCAGAGTAGTCTCCAAATTTCATCAAATTTTCTATCTGTCCTTGAAAACATCTTTTAACATCTATGGTGGATACTCCTGATACTAAGGCTGCCTGAAATAATGTTCCTGGACTTCCATATTTTTACTTGCCTCTTTTTTGGTAGTAATTAGAATTATATGTCAAAACTTTAACTGGAAAAAGAAAACTTACGTTCACACCAAACAGAGTATGTGAAGGTTTTTAGCAGTTTATTCATGATGGTAAAAAACCAGAAACAACCAAAATACCCTTCAATGAGTAAATGTATAAACCTTGGTACTCCACATAGTCATATACCGGTCAGCAATTAAAAGTGAATGAACTACTGATATACAACACAGTGTGTTATACTATGTGAAAGAATTCTGATTCAAAAAGCTGTATACGCTATGACTCCATTTTTATGACACTCTGGAGTAAGCGACATTACAGAGATGGAGAACAGATCAGTTGTTTCAATAGACACTGGGTGAGGGGAGGGGAGGGAATAACTATGAAAGATCATGAGAGAACTTTGAGAGAGATGGAACTGTTTTTTATTATGGAGATTGTTACACAACTTATGTGTTTGTCAAAACACACAGAACTGTGCACCAAAATGGTTCATTTTACTGTATACAAATTATATCTCAATAAATCTGACTTAAAAATCTATCTTGAAAAGCAGAGACTTTTTAAATTCATATTTAAAAGAGATGGAAAGGATAGTTTCTATTCATTTAAACTATTTTCAAACCCAAGCCTCTTTGCCATCCTGCTTCTTTACCAACATGAACAAATGTTGCTATTCGGAGGGGAGGGTGGGTTTTAAATACTTACTGGAATTCCTGGTTGGCCATTCTCTCCATCTTTGCCTGGTTTACCCTATTTAGGATTCAAGGAAATGTAATAATATAAATTAGTTATTTAGAAATATAAGGTTAAAGGATATAACAAGCTTTCTTCCAGCCTGGAACTCTCTTCAGTAGACTTTCTGGACTTTAATGTTATAATAAATAAATAAATATGTCATTCATGCCATTTTGAGGGAATCAAGGCAGGATTTAAGAGGAAAAAATAAAATTACACACATGCACAGTGCATGAGTATGTGCTCAAAGACATGTTTAAAAATTTTTGTAAAGTTTATTAGAAGCCATAACACTTACTCTTTTGCCAGGCTCTCCTTGCTCACCCTTCTCACCTTTCACACCACCTGGAGGACCCTATACACACAAAAGTAATTTTACATTGGTTCATGCAGTACTATGCGAGATTATCAATTTACATTAAATTTTGCTAAAGAATTTTAGGTTACTTACTGGAGGACCACGTATCCCTGGGGGTCCAGGAGGCCCTCGGTCACCAGGAAGTCCCTATGCAGTGGTAGGGAAAAGGAAAGCAATATTAAAACTGTTAGTACTGTTAGGAACAATTTTAACTAGCTGAACTACAGACTCATGTACTATAACCAAAGATGTTTCAAATTCAAAGTTGAAATCTACTACGCAAAAAAATCTAGGGCCATCTTTGCTTATTTCAGTTAATTTTTAGTGTATGTACAAGCCAAGTTTTGAGGTAAAGAGCAAGAAAGGACTTCAAATTAAAGTACTAATGATTTTTTTATTCTTATAAAATATTTTGTATAATATAATTTGATCCCCTCATCTACTCTAGTGCATGTATGCTAAGTCGCATCAGTCATGTCCAACTCTTTGTGACCCCATGGACTGTAGCCTGCCAGGCTCCTCTGTCACTGGGATTCTCCAGATATGAACACTGGAGTGGGTTGCCAAGGGAATCTTCCCGACCCAGGGATCAAGCCAGGATCCCTTAACCTCCTATATTAGCAGGAAAGTTCTTTACCACTAGTGCCACCTGGGGAGCCCCCCCCCCCCGCAAATATGGAACACTTCACAAATTTGCATGACATCCTTGAGTAGGGGCCATGCTAATCTTCTCTGTATCATTCCAATTTTAGTATATGTGCTGCCGAAGAGAAAATTTATCAGTAATACCATCTTTCTCCCTGAATATCAGTGAATTATAGAGAACATGGTCATGTAAAACAGTGACAATCTTACAATGACTTAATTTTGTACATAAAGGCATTATTTATAATAGCCAAAAATGGGGAAAAAGTCAAGTGTCCATCAACTAATGAATTAATAAACAAAATGGGGAATATACATGCAAAGGACTATTAACTCAGCCATAAAAAGGAACAAAATACTAATACACACTACAACACAGATGAACTTGAAAAGATTATAATAAAAAAAGAAACCAGAGAATATCATATATTATATGATTCCATTTATATAAAATGTCCAAAAATAGGCAAATCTTTGGAGCCAAGAATTAAATTAGTGGTTTCATTTAATTAAACTTTCAGGGCTTGAAAGTGTAGGGAAAAATATTAAGTGATAACTAATAGGTATGGGGTTTTGTTCAGGGGGCTCATGAAAATGTTCTAAAATCAGACTGCAGTGATTGTTTGACTATCTTGTGAATATATTAAATAGATGTAATTGTACACTTGAAATGGGTGAATTTTATAGTATATAGAGTATATCTCAGTCAAGATATTTTAAAATTTTAATTATCTCTAACCCTTGTTATTTCAAAAAGACTATCACAAATAACCTTATTCCAGCTTGTACTGCATTTTAATGGATGCCACTTTCATAGCAAGATATTCATTGATTTCCTCCCTACATACTCACCTGATCTCCTTTCTGAAACTCTACATCGATTGGTCTTTTTTGTTCACTGATCTGCCCAGGTGGCCCAGGGGGGCCCTGAAGACCTTGCTCACCCTGTTTGCAAGATAAAATAAGTAAGTAATATTTCATAGTTTAAACAGACAATAATATAATATAACATGCAAGCTAATTTAGTTGCAAGAAGCAAAAAGACAAGTTCAAATAACTGTGAAAGAAAAAAACTGAGGGTTGAATAATCAACTTTTTTCTCTACTCACCTTCTCACCCTTGGGTCCCTGGAAATTTAAGCCCATATTCCCCTGAAGAGAGAGATTTGAATTTAAAACCTCGTTGACTATGGCAGAAACCAACACAACATTGTAAAGCAATTTTCCTCCAATTAAAAAATAAACAAATTAAACTAAAAACCTCATTGACAATAACAACAACAACAACAAAAATCCACACCAAATAAAAGATGCTAAAAGAAGAAAGAAAATTACCTTTGGTCCTGGAAGTCCTGGTGGGCCAGGAGGGCCCTAAGAGTGAAAGACACAGAAAAAGGAAAAAAGAGCTATATTAATGAGTATATTAAAAATAAGTTGGTTTCATAGAAGGACTGAAAAAAGTCCTTTAAAATAATATTTCCTGAGTTTTTTTTCTCATTGTTTTCTCATCAGAGACACATATTTAAATTGATTTAGAGAAACTAGATAATAGTGGTGACTTCTCTTGACAGGCTACAGATGGGTGAGGGAAGAAATGCAAGGATGGGTAGAGGCCATGGGGTAGCACTCATGCCAAAAATCAATACAAAAATTAATCCCAACAAATATCAAACTTATCATATCAGAATTATGGGTTGAACTTAGGTACCATTAGACAATTAACTGTCCAGTTCTAAAAGGTACGTGTTTACTTTTTTAGTGCAATTTGATTTTATATGATTTTGTATATTTGAGAATGTTTTAAGGTTTGAAAAGTTAAATTGGCATTTGTCTGTCCAGAGAGATCACCTCCTGATGTCAACTGATCTGTTTATTTACATATTATACCTTGGTAGCATTTCTAAGACTTTGCTCCATCCTTTGAATCAAGGTTAATTGCAGGGACATTAAGAACAGAGTGAATGTATTATGTGGTCATAAGAATTAAGGAAATTCAAGGTGTAACAATACACCTAGGGTAGGCCAAAGTTGTAAGAGTTCGGAAAAAGTGCCATGCTCCAGAGTCTCATGTTTTGCAAGATATTTACAACTAAAACAAATTAAACAAAGAGGTTTTCTAATCCTCTCCTAAAGATTCCTAAAAAAGCAGAAATCACAAACTTTTCCTGGTAGATCTTCTAGTATTTATCAAACATTATTTCATTATTCCTTTCATTCATGAATAGAGGACCAATGGTCACAAGGAAAAATGTATAATCTATAAAGGTATAATGAAAACTGTCCTTTAAATATATGATAGATGAGAGATAGAGTGGCACATGAGAAATTACTTTGAAGTACAATTTTCTTGCCCTTTTAACAGGGCAACAGTAAAGTTCTAAGTTTAAAATATGACTTAAATGAAATTTAAGTATTTCAGGAGTAAAAGTACTTACAATTTATTAGAGTAGAAATATAAGTGACGATACAGGTAGTAAAGTAAGAGAAGTGGTTGCACATTCAGGGTCTTTGTAAGTTTTTGCTTCTTTCCTGGGGAATAAAAATCCTTATCCCATTTCACAGTGATTCACTACCCTCACCAATCCTACCGTTCTGTCACAGGTCCTTAAGAAATGAGAGCCGATACTTTTTTGTGTATGAATATCTATTTTTATTCCTTTTTAACAGAAAACTGCATCTTGAAGAAACACGTTTCATCAAGTGACTTAAGAATTGCCTTAGAAGTCTTCATAAGATGGCCCCAGAAGTGACTTCAAACCTGACACATCAAGAGTTAACCACCAAGATACTTTATTTGAAATCTTTCCTTTTGTGTACCTCATTCTTTCCATCTATAAAATGGAGCTATTATTTAGCATATATATTATTCACCATAACACTATAGAATCTCCTATATAAGAAAATTTAAGAAAACTATAAATCAAATTCATTATACTTTCAAGTAATACAAATAATATTAATATTTTTAAAATGAAAGAAAAGGAGGAGAAATGAAATTACAGAAGCAAGCTCACCATCAAACCTGGTGGTCCTGGGGGACCAATTGGCCCTGGTATACCAGGGGGACCAGCTGGGCCCTGTTATAAAGAAAGTAAAGAAAAGGATAAGAAAAAACTTGTATAAAGAACTAAATGGATGAAATTTAAGTTTAGTTGCCAGAATTCTGTTCTACAATTCTATAATTCTGAAGTACTATAAGCAGAATTTTAAAATGTAGAAGAACAAAAGGACTGAATGACTATAAAGAAATTCAACTAAACAGAATGAATGCAGTTTTTAGAGAACTTGTTTTACAGTGGTATACAATAAATATGGGACAAATGTATAGTACGGAAGTTTTAAAATATGAAGCAATAAAGATGGGCATTTAGTGAAGCTTTTATGCTAGAAATGGGAAGGGAAAGCCTACTAGTTTCAAGGTGGCTTCCCTAATTTTAAAATAAAAATACATAAAATTAAACACAAAGAGGGAAGTCAGAAAAACTGGGACAAAAGATAAAGGAATGATGTAATGGTTGTGGAGCAAAATTAGGCATCTTAATAAGTTGAAAATTTGACTGCCTTGAAATCTAGCAATTTTATATCTAGATATAAATTATGGATTATTTTATAATTTAAAAAAATCTCAAAACAACCCCAAAATCCAACAACAGGAGATTAGAGAAACAAAATCTAGTATATCAAACAGTGGAGTGTAACATGGAAGTGAAACTGAATTAACTATGGTCATATACAATAATATGGGTGAATCTTAACATAACAAATAGAAAAAGTTGCAGAAAACTACACACATATTTCATATTACTCTAAAAACTAAATACTAAATGATATATGTGCAGGTAATAAAACTATTTTTAAGAAGAAATGGAAAACCCAGGATGGTAGCTACATCTTGGGAGAATGCAGAAGGATGTGACTGCCAAGAAAGGTTGATTGAAAATTACAGTGTTCTACTTCTTAAATACTGCATTGTGTTCATGAGTGCTCATTTGGTCATTTTGCTTTATAACCTACATATACTTTGCATGTATTCTGCTATATTTTCAAATATAATACAGTAAAATTTAGAAGAGATTGGTAATACTTAACATATGGATGGGTGATATCAAGTATGTATTTAGATGATTAATGAAAAAAGTCCCTGACATTGTATCTTAAGTGATCAAATATTAGAAAGAACTGATTTTTATTTTTGGTAAAGAGAGCAATCGTCATGAAATATAAACCTTAAAAAAATTAATTCCCTAATCAATAAATCCCCAAAAGTTGTCATCTCTGTGTATGTTATGTGTAGGCTGACATGATAATTTTTCTAAAGATTACACTTGATGTTCATGATACATATATTTTATTCTTTCAGCCTTCAAAATATGTTCATACATTATGCATAACTAATAATGTTATAAATGAATTCTTCAAATACCTTGAATGGGAAACCTGAAATTTTTATCAGACCATTTACTCCTACTACCCTATTGATTCCCACAGCACAGAAATAAGACTATATAGAAGGCTGTTTCCACTGCAAAACTCTGAAACAAAAATTTCCATGGAAACTGGATTTGAAAGGTAAAAGAACAAGCCACACTTCTTAAAAAGCTCCCTGGTCAAGACTGCTTTTATTTTCACATACAACATACCTGCCATATCTATCAAACCTTAGATGCTAATTTCTATAATGAAAATAGAGAATACTAAAGGCTGAGGATTAAAAAAACTGATGCTGTGACCTGATTTAATCAATAGGGCCAAGTAGAAAGTCAGCAGATGCTTACTTGAATTCCAGGAGGACCTGGATAGCCTGGATTACCCTTTGGTCCTGGCAGGGATGACATAATTATACTGCCCGGTTCTCCCTGAAAGAAACCATAAGTGGCAATTGTAAGTAATAGTTATGATACAGCAAAGCTAGCCAGAATACAAAAAATGAACTAGGCGTTCAATTTGTCACATAAGTGTCCTCAAAGATTTAGGCGACCTCAGTGGTTAAATGAATACATTTACTCTTCAAAGGAAAATGAGGAAGTGGGTAGAGTACATGGAAGTCCACTCAATTTGTTAAGAACCTGTCATACCTTTGGTTACTCATTCATGAAAAACATTAAATATTAATATTTGCCAAGAATTGTGTTAGGCTTTGGATGCTTTGTAGCAAAGAAGATAAAACAAGACACCTGTTCTCACTGTGCTAGTAATATACTGGAGAAATTCATATCATAACATGTAAACAAATAAGATGATAAAATTTTCTGTTTAGGACTGTAAAGGAAAACTACATGGTACATGATAAAGAAATGGTGGAGAACAATCACAGAAATGATAATTATGTGATGTCCTAGAGGGGCTAACTATCATTATAATGGAGATCATATTACAATATATAATTAACATGTACACCTTAAATTTACACAATGTTATATATCAAATATATTTCAATTTAAAAAAAAGAAATAGTGGAGAAAATTTGTTTGGGCAGTAAAGAAGGGCAATCTATAAAGGCAACATTCAGGCTGAAATCTAAAGGATCGTGAGTCAGCCAGGTGAAGATGGGGGAAGAGCATTAGGCAATGTAAGCAGCATGAACAAAGGACCCAGAAAGGGAAGAATCTGGCACATTCAAATAACTTAGTGCAGACTGGTGTGATCAGGGAGCCCAAGGAAAAGCAGCTTAGGGATGAGGCTGGAAATGTGGGGCAAGGACCAGAATATGCAGATCTTACAGGCCATAGAAAAAAATGTGGATTTATCTTGGATGCAGTGGGAAACCCTTGAAGGTTTATAAGGAGACATTTAAATTACTGATTCATATTTTTAAAAGATCATTCTTGGCTGCTTTGTATAGAATAAATCATGCTGGGAGGTGAGGGGGACGAAAAAGAAACTAGTTAAGAGGCTACTACACTAATCCAGATGAGGCATTATGGTTAGTGTGCTGGCAGTGGAAATAAAGAAAAAGTAGATGAATTTTAATATATATACTTACAGGCAAAATTAACAGTATTTAGAGATAGTATGCAATGAGGAGATGTGTGAAGGAATAGAAAATGCAAATACTAACTCTCAGGTTTTGGTACATGTAAAAGTGTACATGGTATATAGTGATGCAAATTTTAGAGATGAGGAGAACAGAAGGAGGCAAAGGTTTATTTGGGGGTCTGGGTTAACTCTGAGGACATTAATTTGAATGTCTGGGAGATAAGTCAGAGGGATGTCAGGGAAGCAGTTTAATGCACGCATATAACTCAGAAGAAAATTCTGTTTTAGAGACAGGAATGTAGGTGTTCCATAACTAGACAGCAATCAATACCATGAGCAATAATGATATTGCTAGGCATAGAAGGGAAGAAGGGATCAGGACTGTGTCTTGATGCCTGCTAGATAGAACAACATGAGCTTGCACAGAAGACTGCAGAACGACTGGAGATGCAGAAGAAAGATTAGGAAAAGGGAAAGAATATTCCCAGAATATTCCCTTGCAGAAGCCAGAGAGAAAGAATATTTCCAGAGGGAGCAGGTGGTCAACTGAATCAAAATGTAATAAGGAAGGTATCAAAAAGAACTGTGAGGCTGATATACACATTTGCAAGCATACCAGCCCATAAAAGGTACTTTAAGCCACAAGAACAAAGGAGAATACTTAAGGAGAGCTCATAAATGTGCACCTGTGCAACTTCTAGAAGCATCCATTTTAACACAGAAGTCAGACACATTATCTGACTGAAGATGCAGGCTTTCCAAATACTTTAAAATGCTTACCTTTCCAACATGAGATACTTACCTTCATACCTGGGATCCCAGGAGGTCCCTATTATTAAAAAGAAAAGGAATTATATGAATGAGAGGAGAAGGAGCAAGCAAAATTGAATAGATTGCTATAAGATCATTCTGAGGAAAAGGTATCTTAAGATACTTAGAGATGACATTTATATTAAATATGCACTACAGAATCTTTGCTTTTACCCAGCAGAAAGCTCTATGCACTACTAACTTCTATTTTTAAAAAATCCTTTTACTTTATTACTTTGAAAAGTACTATTTTGTTCCATACAAATGCACTGAGCTCACTTTGTACACTTCTGCTTATGTTAATTCCTGTGTTCATTATAATTTCGAATTTTATAACTTACTGGAGGACCCTGTAAACCAGGAAAACCGGGACTGCCTGGAAATCCACGTTCTCCCTAGAAGGCGTTAAAAATAAAAAGCATGGAGGAACAACAAAAAAAGCATCATTATACCAACAAACAATGACTTACTGAAAAAATTTCTGCAAGTCATTTTGAAACATGCCAGATTGTCAAAAATTCATTAGCCTTCACTTTTCAATTACCTTATATCAACTATCCATATCAATTCAACTTTTTAAGATACTTTTATCTCCACTCATGAGTCCCAATCAGAAATAAAGGAAAAAAATCTTCTACTTTAGTCATTTTCTTCTGACAAATCCATTTTGAGAGAATCATATCACAGATTCCTGGCTATCATCACATTTAATAGTTAATGATCTGCCCCAATTTCCTGCCCATGTATTATATAGATTCATATTTTAACTGCCCCATTGCTTTTTTCTTTTATTGTAAACTATTTCAAATTATTTTTGTAAAGAGGAAAAGATGGTTAGAAAGAATGCCATTAATATCACCAAGAGTATAATCATAGCAATAGTTTTAGCAATTGCAGGTCATTATGTTCTCTAGGCATCCAGTCTTTCTCACTCCCTATTGTAAAGTACTAATATGGACATTTGGTTTAGAAAACAAAGGCTAAAATGGCTGTAGAAGAACCCCATTGCAACCTCCTTTCAAATACCCATGTGCTGTAGTACTTCTAGAAACATCCTCGTCAGAGGCTTAAAAGAGTAAATGATACAGCTATGTACCTTTCACTTATTGTCCAATATCCCTTTCTCCATCACTTTTTATACATGGAAAAAATAAGCCCAAACAGAAAGGAAGTGGCCTATACATCGAGTTTAGAAAACAGAGAGCAAAAGAATCCATATATTTTGACTCTATCTCTAGGGTTCATTCAATTAGTTACATAGTTAGAAATATAAGAATCCATTTAATCTGCAGGTACACATAATGCTTTTTTCAGGCCGGTATTCTGGAGTGGGTAGCCTTTCCCTTCTCTAGGGGATCTTCTCAACCCAGGGATCGAACCCAGGTCTCCCGCATTGCAGGCAGACTCTTTACCAGCTGATCCACAAGGGAAGCCCAGTTACATAGTTAGAAATATAAGATTCCATTTAATCTGCAGGTGCACATAATGTTTTTAAAATTTTTTTGTTGCTTACATAATTGGAGGGGACTCAAATGCAACTAATCATGAGATCTGCTAAGGTGTTGCTTTAACAAAAAAAGAAAAAGATCCCTTTAATCACATAGCATACTATACTCATTGTAGATATATCTGGTCTTATTAAAACTTTGACTAGTAGTCTGTTTGTTGCTCAAGACATGCTAGCAAAAAACAATCAAATTACCATAATAGGCACATGAATGTAGCCTGCTTTAACAAGCAATATGCCATGCAAGCTAACTCCATGTTGGTCCTATCACTGTAAGGTTGCCCCAAGCAAAATTGAAAAACACAAGTAAGCCTCACAAATCCAAAATCAGAATATTATTATTAGTGGCAAGGATGACACTGACTTGGAGAAATATTGGAGGTAACAATAACTTTATTGCCTACAAGTATACACTACAATGATTATCATAAAATGTGATGGCCTGCATAATACAAAATAGTTTGTTCAAGTTATTTTAAATATTATGCCCTAATATAAAATATGACAAATGTCATTAATTAGAAAGATCTGCGGTATTTCAGAATAGTTTCACAGAGTATTATGTGCAATATTGAAATATCAAAAGGATACACAGAAAACAATATTTCATTAACCTATATAAGGAGAAAAGTGAGGGAATAAAAAATGGAAACAAATACTTGTAAGCTTTTAAAAAGAGCAAATTTTCCTCTGTTTTTTTCTTGTTCTCACTTTATACTTAATCCAAATAGTTGGATTTAGTCTTGACTAAAGAAAAGAGGGCCAGGAAACATTGTTTGTAGCATATGATACTTTATTTTCTCACTTGTTAAATTCATTATTTTCTACGATGGAGAAGTTTCAGGTTTCATACTAATAGTTCATAGTAAAAACTGATGTGGTGTATTACATATAGATTCTTAGGATTTTTCTTCAGGAAGTTATTAGGCAAGATAAAAAAGGTTTAATATGGAGGGAGGTGGGAGGGGGGTTCAGGATTGGGAACATGTGTACACCCGTGGCAGATTCATGTTAATGTATGGCAAAACCAATACAATATTGTAAAGTAATCAGCCTCTAATTAAAATAAATAAATTTAATTTTAAAAAAAGAATATGAAAGATTTGAAAATTTTAAGTGTACCTAGTTTAAAAAAATCAAAGTTAATGAATGACATTCATAAGTATTACTCTTAAAAACTGATAATATAGATGTGTTTGTGCGTGTGTGTGTATATATATATATACATACACATACATATATATGTGTGTTTATATGTACAAACATGTACTGTGGTGTTGGATAAGACTCTTGAGAGTCCCTTGGACTGCAAGGAGATCCAACCAGTCCATTCTGAAGGAGATCAGTCCTGGGTGTTCTTTGGAAGGAATGATGCTAAAGCTGAAACTCCAGTACTTTGGCCACCTTGTGTGAAGAGTTGACTCATTGGAAAAGACTCTGATGCTGGGAGGGATTGGGGGCAGGAGGAGAAGGGGATGACAGAAGATGAGATGGCTGGATGACATCACCGACTTGATGGACATGAGTTTGAGTGAACTCCGGGAGCTGGTGATGGACAGGGAGGCCTGGAGTGCTGCAATTCATGGGGTTGCAAAGAGTCGGACACGACTGAGTGACTGAACTGAACTGATATATCCTAATTCCTTTTTAACTCTCATTTAACTCTCATTTCATTCACTGAAACATGTATATTATCATATGTGAGATAGATTGCCAGTCCAGGTTTGATGCATGAGACAGGGTGTTCAGGGCTGGTGCACTGGGATGACCCTGAGGGATGGGATGGGGAGGGAGAAGGGAGGAGGGTTCAGGATGGGGAACACATGTACACCCATGGCTGATTCATGTCAATGTATGGCAAAAACTCTCATTCTACTTAACACTAAAACACAAAAGGGATTTGGTAGGTAATCTTCAACTCAATGCAATATCCCAACTAATTATACAGGCTTAAAGAATTACTGATGTTTCAGTATATTGAAAATGCTAACTCAGAACATACCCTATGTTTGTCCTAGACATGAAGCTACTATATCTCTTATTTGACATTCTCGATATTGATTCCTTGAAATGTTTAGTCCATTATCAAGCATATTGCCTAAGATTAAGTCAAATAAATCTCACCTTGGTTCCATTGCATCCAGGGATACCTTGAGGTCCTGGGGCCCCATCATGGCCTGGCATTCCCTTTGAAAGGAGATATACCACATGTATAATATTTCTTAGATTACTGTTTTAAGAGATTTTAAAGATAAGAAGCCAAATTCTACTTACAGGAAGACCTGGTGTCCCTGGAAATCCAGGAAGTCCAGGAGGACCCTATAAAAAGAAATAAATAACCAAATAACAACCAATGACAATAAAATAATATCCAACCTAAGGGAATTAAGAAAACTACATTTAGACAGCAACAGACAAAATGTGTCTCATTGATTATTACCACTCATTCTTTTTTAAACACTACAGAAGAAACTATACATGTTTAAAATCTCATTTATAGAAACCTATAGAAGATACTCCTATTTGATTGAATTGTTTTAATTGTCCTAAGTTCAGTTCAGTTCAGTCACTCAGTCATGTTCGACTCTTTGTGACCCCATGGATTGCAGCATGCCAGGCTTCCCTGTCCATCACCAACTCTTGGAGTTTATTCAAACTCATGTCCATTGAGTCAGTGATGCCATCCAACCATCTCATCCTCTGTCATCCCCTTCTCCTCCTGCCTTCAATCTTTCCGAGCATCAGGGTCTTTTCAAATGAGTCAGTTCTTTGCATCAGGTGGCCAAAGTATTGGAGTTTCAGCTTCAACATTAGTCCTTCAAATAAATATTGAGGACTGATTTCCTTTAGGATGGACTGGTTGGATCTCCTTGCAGTCCAAGGGACTCTCAAGAGTCTTCTCCAACACCACAGTTCAAAAGCATCAGTTCTTTGGTGCTCAGCTTTCTTTACAGTCCAACTCTCACATCCATACATGACTACTGGAAAAACCATAGCCTTGACTAGATGGACATTTGTTGGCAAAGTAATGTCTCTGCTTTTTAATATGCTGTCTAGGTTGGTCATAACTTTTCTTCCAAGAAGTAAGCGTCTTTTAATTTCATGGCTGCAGTCACCATCTTCAGTGATTTTGGAGCCCAGAAAAATGAAGTCTGTCATTGTTTCCACTGTTTTCCCATCTATCCATCTATCTGCCATGAAGTGATGGGACCAGATGCAATGATCTTAGTTTTCTGTATGTTGAGCTTTAAGCCAACTTTTTCACTCTCCTCTTCACTTTCATCAAGAGGCTCTTAAGTTCCTCTTCACTTTCTGCCATAAGGGTGGTGTCATCTGCATATCTGAGGTTATTGATATTTCTCCTGGCAGTCTTGATTCCAGCTTGTGCTTCTTCCAGCCCAGCGTTTCTCATGATGTACTCTGCACAGAAGTTAAATAAGCAGGGTGACAATATACAGCCTTGATGTACTCCTTTACCTATTTGGAACCAGTCTGTTGTTCCATGTCCAGTTCTAACTGTTGCTTCCTGACCTGCATACAGGTTTCTCAAGAGGCAGGTCAGGTGGTCTGGTATTCCGATTTCTTTAAGAATTTTCCAGTTTTTGGTGATGTAGGAGCAGGCAAATTAGTGGATGAAATGTCTGTTCTAAAAGACAAAGTGATTATCCAAGGTTTGTGATGAATCCTGAATACAGCAGGGTATGGATAAGTGGCAAATACTGACATATCTGCCTCTGAGAACATCAATGTGATCACCCCCAAAATCTTAATCAAATATCCCTGTCAGGATTGACAAAAAATACAAGTTTGACAAAATTCTCTGTAGGTAAGGCCAAGAAGAAAAGGTACTTTCATACAACTGCTAGTGGAATTTAAACACCATAGAGAGAAATTTGGAAATATCTAACAAAATTACACATGTATTTATTTACTCTTTGAAGCAACTCATTTCAAGAAATCTATCCCAAAGGCACATAAGAAATTATAAAACATGAAATCCAAGGTTACTGACAGAATTATTGTAGCTGAAGTTTAGAAATGGACATATAACCAGAATTATAGCTGAAGGTTAGAAATAAGGCATGCATGTGTGCTCAGTCACGTCCAGCTCTTTGTGACCCCTTGGACTGTAGCCCACCAGGCTCCTCTGTTCATGGAATTGTCCAGGCAAGAATACTGGAGTGGGCTGCCATTTCCTTCTCCAGAGAACAAATAGGGACATGAATAAATAAACTATGGTATATCTGCATAATAAGAAACCACACAGCTTTAAAAAAGAATGTGGAAGATCTCTGTACACTGAAATACATACTGATCTCCAGGACAGAATGTTAAGTAAAAGAAACAAAGTTTAAGTACTGTATATAATATACTACCTTTTTATAACAAAGGTAGTGATACTAAACAATGAAAAGATAAACAGCAAATGAAAAATGATTACCTCTGGGGGAAAGAGGAAAGAGAATGGGGAGATGGTAAAGAAGGATGGGAAGCATCTCTGACTATACCTAGTCTTACCTGTGGCGGATTCATTTCGATATTTGGCAAAACTAATACAATATTGTAAAGTTTAAAAATAAAATAAAATTAAAAAAATAATGAAAAATTTAAAAAAAAAGGTAAAAAGGAAATCATCAACAATTGAAAGCAAGCTGGAACCAATGAACCTAATGTATATCAAACTATGGACAGTGACCATACATAGAAGAAAACTACTTTTGACTGAAATGAGTCAATTCAGCAAAGAAATAATTAGTGGCAGTTAAGATTTCTACTATTGCTTTTAAAATTGAAATGTTTATTTTGTTTATTTATATATTGTTATTTTGAAGTCATTATAGCTATAGTGTAGGACAAAGGAATTAATTATATTAATATAATTGGGAAATGAAGATTTTCATGTTAGAGAGAGAAAGGTGGCAGGGGGAGACAACAAGTATAAAAAAATTTATATTAAAGTTCAGTTGGAAATAATAATATGAACTCATTTTTTCTCTTTAAAAAATACATATTTCTTAACTCTGTCCACTTAAAATGCATCAAAATAGTGACAAAACTAGTAGCAATGAACACTCCTTATATTCAGACTGTGGAATCTAAATCACTGAAAGAATCTGTAATCAGAGACATGGTCAATTCCAGATCTAGAGAGGACATGCATAAGTTGAGCCTGAAGGGTCTTATGTCAGAAAGCAAAGAAATTATCAAAGATCAATAGGGTTTTGTCAATAGGACAAATCACAGGGGCCAACTTGAAGAGGCTCCCATAGACAAAGATGAAATAATTTGAGCTTCAAAAAGAATAATGAGTACAAGTGATTGAAACACAGAAATTCCATGTTTCTAATGATAAATTAAAGAAAACCTTCTTTGATCATCACTCGAAGTTGCCAGTGTACAAACTCATTACCCCACTAGAATTCAGCTGATAAATCAGAATTCAAGTTAATGAATTAGAATTCAAGCTATTCAATGAAGGACTAATAGACTTTTGAAACTTATCATTTTGCAACTCCAAACGAAAAAAATAAAACAAAAAACAAAAACTTGGATCTAACCAATGATCATGGATGGATGCTAAACCACTATGTGAAAGTTGATAGGGAAATTCTGGTGGCAGAGTCAGGCTCATACATTTGAGACCATTGACCAAATCTAGCATCAAAAAAGTGGGATAGACAGACGTTTGTGCCATGAGATGTAATTCAATAGTAAATATACAGCAGTACCTATAAAGTATTGTTTTTCAATTTTCTTTCATTTTTTAATCAGTATAGTTTATATATAGTAAAATGCACACATCTTAAATGTACAGGTTTTTCTTTTTTCCTAGAAAGTTCTCTAGTGCCTCTTCTAAGGCAACCTCAAAGTTGCAGGAAACATGGGGGGCAGAGAAATAAGTTAAATGACATCATGAGGAAACAGTCAGGCAGATCCAGATTGTGGAACACAGTACAACGCCATGATGCAGTTTCTTCAACGGCATAATAGAAGAGGCTTAAGAAATACATCAAGCCAATGCAATATGTGGAACTTGCCTGGATCCTGGTTTGAACAAACCAATTGCAAACAGAAATCTTTGGGACAATTGAGAAAATCTGAATATGGACTGAGTTTTAAAGGATATTGAAAAGTTTTTGCTAAGTTTTTGAGGTGTAATAACGGCATAATGTGGTGATAAGTTCAAGAAACATAATATTTATTGGTGGAATGATGATGTGAGGGATTTACTTTAAAATATTACAGGCAATAGTGGTGAGGTATAGAAACAAAGCTGTCAAAATGTTGATAGTTTTTGAAGCCAAGTAATGACTTCATGGGGGATGTCATTGTAATATTAATATTTTCTCTGTAAATCTGTGTATGCTTTAAATTTTCCATAATAAGTCTTTTAAAATCTGCATGCCAACAGCTGCCTGTGAGCTGAGATCTGAGGATGCAGGAACTATTAGGCCACCAAGTTCTAAGCACTCTCAGACACTTGAAAGTGGGAAGTGATAGAGTGGACAGATTTTCTTAGTCTCAGCAATACTACATTTCAGTTCAGTTCAGTCGCTCAGTCGTGTCCGACTCTTTGCGACCCCATGAATCGCAGCACGCCAGGCCTCCCTGTACATCACCACCTCCCGGAGTTCACTCAGACTCACGTCCATCAAGTCAGTGATGCCATCCAGCCATCTCATCCTCTGCCATCCCCTTCTCCTCCTGCCCCCAATCCCTCCCAGCATCAGAGTCTTTTCCAATGAGTCAACTCTTCACATGAGGTGGCCAAAGTACTGGAGTTTCAGCTTTTAGCATCATTCCTTCCAAAGAAATCCCAGGGCTGATCTCCTTCAGAATGGACTGGTTGGGTCTCCTTGCAGTCCAAGGGACTCTCAAGAGTCTTCTCCAACACCACAGTTCAAAAGCATCAATTCTTCGGCGCTCAAATTTCTTCACAGTCCAACTCTCACATCCATACATGACCCCTGGAAAAACCATAGCCTTGACTAGATGGACCTTTGTTGGCAAAGTAATATCTCTGCTTTTCAATATGCTATCTAGGTTGGTCATAACTTTTCTTCCAAGGAATAAGCACCTTTTAATTTCATGGCTGCAGTCACCATCTGCAGTGATTTTGGAGCCCCCCAAAATAAAGTCTGACACTGTTTCCACTGTTTCCCCATCTATTTCCCATGAAGTGATGGGACCAGATGCCATGATCTTCGTTTTCTGAATGTTGAGTTTTAAGCCAAATTTTTCACTCTCCTCTTTCACCTTCATCAAGAGGCTTTTTAGTTCCTCTTCACTTTCTGCCATAAGGGTGGTGTCATCTGCATATCTGAGGTAATTGATATTTCTCCCGGCAATCTTGATTCCAGCTTGTGCTTCTTCCAGCCCAGAGTTTCTCATGATGTACTCTGCACAGAAGTTAAATAAGCAGGGTGACAATATACAGCCTTGACGTACTCCTTTTCCTATTTGGAACCAGTCTGTTGTTCCATGTCCAGTTCTAACTGTTGCTTCCTGACCTGCATATAGGTTTCTCAAGAGGCAGGTCAGGTATTCCCACCTCTTTCAGAATTTTCCACAGTTTATTGTGATCCACAGAGTCAAAGGCTTTGGCATAGTCAATAAAGCAGAAAAGGATGTTTTTATGGAACTCTCGTTTTTTTGATGATCCAGAGGATGTTGGCAATTTGATCTCTGGTTCCTCTGCCTTTTCTAAAACCAGCTTGAACATCTGGAAGTTCACGGCTCACGTATTGCTGAAGCCTGGCTTGGAGAATTTTAAGCATTACTTTACTAGCGTGTGAGATGAGTGCAATTGTGCAGTAGTTTGAGCATCTTTGGCATTGCCTTTCTTTGGGATTGGAATGAAAACTGACCTTTTCCAGTCCTGTGGCCACTGCTGAGTTTTCCAAATTTGCTGGCACATTGAGTGCAGCACTTTCACAACATCATCTTTCAGGATTTGAAATAGCTCAACTGGAATTCCATCACCTCCACTAGCTTGGTTCGTAGTGATGCTTTCTAAGGCCCACTTGACTTCACATTCCAGGATATCTGGCTCTAGGTGAGTGATCACACCATCGTGATTATCTGGGTCATGAAGATCTTTTTTGTACTTAGGACATAGTTAATGGTAGCTATAGCTATTAAGACATATGTTATGATTATTATGAATGGCTTTAATAGTATATTGATATTCAGTTATGATAGAAAAACACAGAAGCATGTCTGCTAAAAAAATGTTAAGGGTTTTGAGTTTCTTTGCTGCTTTTCCACTGCTCTACGTACACTAGTCAAAAGTAGCACATAAGGCAAGCTATGTGTTGTTAAGACGTATATAGCAAACAGAATATTTTAAACATTTATGTAAAATGTATACATCTACTAAATTTCTGGAGATCAGAGGATCAGAATGTTTTTCTTTGTAATACACATAAATATCTAAGCCATCACCCATATATTCTATATTCAAATTCAGGGACCTTGTCAATCTATGAACACAGAATTACAGAGCTAAAAGAGACCATGGAGAAATTCTTGTTTGACTTTCTAATATAACAAATGAAGAAACTGAGGCTCAGAAAAGTTAAATCTGATTTTCCAAAAGCCAGTACTATTTATAAACTATAGTTTCCTCCCAATCTAAAACACACTGAAAAGTATATGTCTACTTAAAAGCTATTCAGAAAAATTACACTAAATGTGCACTTAAATTTTCAAACACATCTTGAATTCCAGAACATTAAAACTTGAATAATCATACATCTCAGAACTGATAAAATACTGTATTTTTCCAAAAATAGTTATTCTTTTAATATTTTGCTATCATGTAGTTACATGGTGGTATAGGCAGTAAAACTTTATGGAACCGACCTCCTTTTTCAAAAATAGTTATTCTTTAACACAATGGCTTCAACTAGAGGCTTCCCAAACTTACTCTCTTCAAGACACACAAATAAAGTTATACTATTTGTACCTGGTTCCCAGGGAGGGTACAATGACCTGAGGTGATCAGTTCTCTGAACTCTGAGATGATCACTCTGGTTGGGTAGTTCTGCTTTAAACCACTTGTGTGATGTATATTTTTAAGAATTTGAAAAATTATTGAAATTTAACACTTTCACATTTCTCAACCATAAGCTACTTTAAAGTCTTCTTGTATTAGTTTAAATAGACATCTGGATATATAAAGACAACTACCAAAATACTAAAGAAAGGCTAATTATAGACATATAAATTCTGAAACATTAAAAGATTTCACTTCTCTTCCTGAATTTCTATATGAGTCTTTTTCCAGTTGCGTTATAACACTTCAGTAGCTTCTTCGTTTGACCAACAAAACATTTGATACAGCAAATATCACTTACTCTGATCCCTTTTGGTCCTGGTGGCCCTGGAATTCCATCATCACCCTGAAAAATACAACATATTTAGTTATATTTCCTTCAAAAAGAGCCCTCGAATAACTAACTTTATATTGTAAACTGAGACAAATTTTTGTGAGCCTTTGTGAAAGTTAGTGATAAATTTACATACCCAAGGAAGAAGTATTTATTATTAAGACTAAAAGCACTAAGATAAGTCAAAAGCTAAAAAGTAAGAAAGGCCTTTATTTACTAAGAAGAAAACTGTTGACGGGCAGAAGAAACTTTATACCTGTAAAGTTAGTTATGAATAATGTCAAGAAAATAAAGATGAAATAGTGGTACAGATATCCTTCAAATCATTTGTGCGTGTGTGCATGATCAGTCGCTCAGTCATGTCTGACTCTTTGGGACCCCATAGACCATAGCCCACCAAGGATTATCCTGGTCCATGGATTATCCAGGCAAGAATCCTAGAGTGGGTTGCCATTTCCTCTTCCAGGGGATCTCCCTGACCCAGGGATCGAATGCATGTCTCCTGCATCCCCTGCATTGCAGGGTGGAATCTTTACCACTGGGCCACCGGGGAAGCCCCAAATCATTTATGCATTAACAAAATTAGAGCTGAAAACCTGAACAGTTTCTATATTGTGTCAATCTGCTTACCATGCTGCTAATAAACAGCATCACCTCTGAACCTCAATATGAGTTGTTCATGAGTTTGCTGTTTTAAAGCTTTGCTACGTTTTATACAGGCACTTCCTACTGTCAGAGCTAAGAAGGAGTAAGAAAGAACCACAAACTTTCCTTTCAAGCTTCTGCTGCAGACTCCACGCAAAAGAGGCTGCCCACAGGATTGTTAATCTATTTACCCATTTCTAGTTACAACTGCATTGCTGAGAATTTAAAGTCTTGCCTCACTAAGTTTTCCTAAGTAGTTTTTTTTTTTTTTTTAAAGGAATAAAGAAAACCTAATCCTGCTCCAATAGGCAATATTTTCAGTGGAACATACAGTTAGTACGTCACCATCTGAGGCTTTAGATAGTTTTACTAACTTGGGATATCTTGCTTTATACA
Organism: Bos javanicus; assembly: GCF_032452875.1. Classification (NCBI taxonomy): domain Eukaryota; kingdom Metazoa; phylum Chordata; class Mammalia; order Artiodactyla; family Bovidae; genus Bos; species Bos javanicus. Next base: position 59,140,585 of record NC_083897.1, on the reverse strand, counting down.
AGCTTCCAAACTACTCTACTTACAATCCTAGAGATTCCCTTGTAGGTTCCTTTATGCCCATGTCACAGCCCCTCTTCAATCAGTAAAGCTCTGTTTTTATCTGTTTTATTTGGGGTTTCCATGAAAAATTTTATTTGGAGAAAATGTTACCTGATGTATTAGTTTCTTATGCTGCTCTTACAAATTACCACAAACTTAGTGGGCTAAAAAATAAAACAATATTACATACAGTTCTGGAAGTCTCAGTGGAAGAGCTGTGTTACTTTTTGGAGGGTTGAGATTTCATTTATTTTCTTTCTCCAGCTTCGAGAGCTATCAGCATCCCTCTGCTCATGGCTCTCTTCAATCTTCACAGTCAGTGACAGCTGAATGAGTTTTTCTAACATTGCATCACTCTGACACTGATTCTTCTGCCTCCCTCTTCCACATTTAAAGGACCCTTATGATTATACTGGGTCTACTCAGAGCAACCAGAAAAATTACCCTAGTTTAAAACCAGTTGACTAGCAGCTTTAATTCCACCTGTAATCTTAATTTCACTTACTTTTATAAACTAACATATTCACAGGTTCTGGGGATTAGTTATGGATATCTTTGGCTTTCTGGTGGCTCAGATGGTAAAGAATCCACCTGCAATGTGGGAGACCTGGGTTTGATCCCTGGACTGGAAAGATCCCCTGGAGGAGAGCATGGCAACCCACTCCAGTATTCTTGCCTGAAAAATCCCCATGGACAGAGGAGCCTGGTGGGCTACAGTCCATGGGGTTGCCAAGAGTTGGACACAACTGAATGACTAAGCACAATTAGGAGGTGGATATTAATCTGCCTACCATACTCTGCTTAAAAACAAGCTTAATAATCTACTCTTTTCACAACAGATGCATATTTAAGGAAATTAAAGTAAATCTAAATCTATTTTAAAACTAGAAGATTGATCGCTCAATGAATCATTTTATGTCTTCCCACTGAAGGCAGAGATAAGACAAGGATGCCTTAATACTATATTGGACATACTAAGCAACATGGCTAAATAAAAGAAATTAGAGGTATAAAAATTGGGGAAAATGAGGCAAAACAAATTATTTGTAAATAATATGTTTGTATGCATGGGAAATCCAAGTTAATTAAATGAAAAACTACTATAATCAATAAAATAATTCAGTAAGGTAGCTGTATATAAAAATAACATGAAGAAATCAATAGCTTTCTTATATACCAACAACTACCTGTTAGAAAACATAATGGAAGAAAACATGCAGAAAAAGATAAAATATTTAGCATCACACTGAATAAGATGTAGAAGATTTCAAGGTGACTAATGTTTATGTGGAAAAATAAGTAAGCAATAACACTGAGAAAAATTCTGAAGAATAAAAAGACAAATGAGGGGACACTAGCAGTGTCAGATAAAATATAACAAGTCAGTCATTAAAAGAGTTTGGTTCTCACATCTGAATAAGCAGACCATTGGAAGAGTATGCTACTGCTGCTAAGTCGCTTCAGTCGTGTCCAACTCTGTGGGACCCCAGAGACGGCAGCCCACCAGGCTCCCCGTCCCTGGGATTCTCCAGGCAAGAACACTGAAGTAGGTTGCCATTTGCTTCTCCAATGCATGAAAGTAAAAAGTGAAAGTGAAGTCGCTCAGTCATGTCTGACTCTTAGTGACCCCATGGACTGCAGCCCACCACGCTCCTCCGTCCATGGGATTTTCCAGAAGTCCAGAAACAGGTCCATATAATCATGTGATTTTGGTATATAATGAAAATGCATTACAAGTCAGAGCAGAAAATTATATTGGGGCACACTTGTGAGGACATCTAGAAAATAAAAGTAGAATTTATATCACAAACCATACCAGGGTGAATTAGAAATTGATATAATATTTACATGAAAAAAGTGAAACTATTAATATACTGGAATAAAACATGTGAGAATTATTTTACATCTTACAGTGGGGAAGGCGTTTCCTATTCAAAACCCAAAGCCATAAAAGACCTTCGATAAACACAGAGGCACATAAATATACACATACACAGATAAAGGGCAATCTCCCTGAAATATAAATAGCTCACTGAAATATGAAAACACCAACAATCCAGTAGAAAAGTGGGCAAATTATATAAACACACAGTTCACGGAAATGAAAAGATGCTCAATTTTCATAAGAAAATAACATGAGTATTCATTACGAATGTATAGACCTCAGTGGCTAATGGACACAGTGGAAAGGAGGTATTTTTCACTGTATACCTTTTATGTTAATTTATTTTGAACAAAATGAATACACTATCTATGGAAAATCAATTGTTTTTAAGAATAAAGCAATACTTTGGAAATTTTTATATATACACTCCTATATATATTTGTTATTAATATATATATATTTGTTTTCTATACTTTTACTTTCATATACAAATGTATATAGATTAAAGAATAATCCTACAAAATTTTTGACTTGGTATGTACATTAATATATACACGTGTCCAAACATCCAATCACATAAAAAGTATAAATTCAGCTATATTGGGAAGTATGAAGTCATGGTGGAGACTGAAGCACAAAGTGCTTCCAATTAAAAAACCCCAGAGCTTAGAAAGCAGTGAAACCTTCTCATTTTATGGATACAGAAATGGAATCACAGCGAAAGACTGAATTGCTTTCTTAATTTAAACTGCACACAACTGCACATTTAAAAATTATCATACTGCTGTACAATAGTTCCAATTAATTGTAAATTATTTCAAAAAAACCTAATGTAGTTAGTTTTCAATAATTTGACATAAATTTTATTAAAACTGAAACCACTCAGTGAGCATGGTGTGCAAGAAAACTCAGCACCTAATACCAGGTAAACTCAGATACAGCAAATGTAACTTTATTTTTTTATGGTTCAACTTAATTACTAAGGACCCATTTCACTAACATCGCTGAAATTTAACCTCAATTGGCTGGACTTCCCACCTCATTTTCACAAGGCTGCACCTAAGTTATGGAGAGCTTAAGTAGTTTCAAGGTATTAAGGGGGTGGGACAGTACAAACTCGAATTCATCGAGATGTCCTTTGCCAACAGTGTGCATGGGTTACTGCTGAGTTAGTGCCCAATTCTGGGCTTACCTGGTGGCTCACCTCAGCCTGCAATGTGGGAGACCTGGGTTTGATCCCTGGGTTGGGAAGATCCCCTGGTGAAGAGGATGGCTACCCACTCCAGTATTCTGGCCTGGAGAATTCCATGGACTGTATAGTTCAAGGGGTCGCAAAGAGTCGGACATGACTGAGAGACTTTCACTCACTGGGCTTCCTTGGTGGCTCCAATGGTAAAGAATCCACCTTCAATGCAGGAGACCTCGATTCAACCCCTGGGTCAGCAAGATTCCCCTGGAGCAGGAAATGACACCTCACTCCAGTATTCTTGCCTGGAGAATCCCATGGACAGAGGAGCATGGAGAACTACAATTCATAGGGTCGCAAAGAGCTGGACACGACTGAGCAACTAAGCACCTAGTGCTCAATTATACCCACTTGACTCAGATCTTTCTGTTATTTCTGTGTTGCCCTTGGGTGTACAAGAAACATTCTGATGTTTTATACCTCATTAGACTAGAAAATTCTGTCGTATATCCCACCTACTTAAATTTTATGCCTTCATTTGGAGTTTTGCTTTTTCCTCAGTGTAAAAGTTCTCTATTCAGGAAATTTATACAAGTCCTGTCTATTCCTGAATCTAACAAAATTCCTTGGTGAACTGCCACCTCCTCAGAGATCATGCACAAACCTATTCCCGTAATCTATGCTATGGTATAGTAAGTGTTAAAAAGTATTATGTATTTAAGTTAATTTTCCCCCTTTACTAAGAAAACCACTTGGTTAAGTATCCATTTGATTCCCTTCATGCTCTAATGGCATGATGTACCACTATTCCATGAAATAAAATTAGGGGAAAAAAAGGGGTTTTAAACTGGTTTTCTTTTCCAGGAAAATGAACAGAACTAGCCCTTTCATCTATCAGTTAATCAGTCTAATACAGATAATAAAGGAGAATGAGCCAAAAGAGCCATTAAAAAACTTCTCCCAATCTTAAAATTCACTATTATCTCTTCCCATTCCATATCTTAACATGCAATAAGATGTTATCCTTGCTCATGATATAGGAGAGACTGCCCACACAGAAGTCAATGGGGAAAAGTATTACCAACTGACAGGATGGCAGCATCTTTGGATCTTTGAGCGTGGGTACACGCTCAAAGAGAGAGGGTGCATGTATCTACCCTCTCTTCTTTCTCTCTCATAGAAAAGCCTATGTGACTTCCTCCTCACTAGATTCATTGATACATTTGTCTCAGATAGTGACCACTCAATTTGACAAACTGGTAGACATGTCACCCATCACCCAACCCTGCAGATAAATGTCTGCTGTGTCCCTGAATACAACAAATGGGTATTTCTCTAAACATGGAAATTCTTAGTACCTCAGATATCCCAACCTTGTTACACTGATGTGTTGCCACAGTTGGACTCTGATGCTACAGAAATAAAACACCTCTTCAGATGTCAACTTTTTCCTAAGCTGGGATTAACTGAGGCATCTGGGAAAAGGGATATGGAATTTGCCACTGGAGCTATTTTGACATCAGTAGTGGTGGCCTTCTCCCCCATACATTCCTCTACCTTATACAATTTTGCAATTCCACTCAAGGACTCTACCCACCAGGAGGGACTTCTGGCTGTTTGGTTCCTGATTATCAATGACTTTTACCCTCCCATCACCGTGTGCACCCCATCTTGGGATATTTCTTTTGTAAAAGTCAGGCCTTTGACTTTCTGACCAATGTGCATAGTGGAGGCATGGACAAGAGACTTCTAAATATTCAAAACAGCCTCTCCCACTGAGCACATCACAGTAAAACAGAGTAACAGTGGAACTCAAGGTAGATTGTGGTTACTCAAGAGAATAGTCTACTCATGTTTATGTTCCTGGCAACTTTTCCCACTGTCAGGGCCATTCATTAGGAAAAGTTGTGTGCAACGTGTCCTTGAAAGTGAAGTGAAAGTGAAAGTTGCTCAGTTGTGTCTGACTCTTTGCGACCCCATAGACTATACAGTCCATGGAATTCTTGGCCAGAATACTGGAGTGGGTAACTGTTCCCTTCTCCAGGGTGTCTTCCCAATCCAGGGATCAAACCAAGGTCTCCCACATGCTAGTGGACTCTTTACCAGCTGAGTCACCAGGGAAGCCCAAGAATACTGGAGTGGGTAGCCTATTCCTTCTCCATGGGATCTTCCCGACCCAGGAATCGAACTGGGGTCTCTTGCATTGCAGGCGGATTCTTTACCAGCTGAGTTACCAGGGAAGCCCCAACTTGTCCTTGACCTCTCCTAAAGTCATTAATGATACCATTTCAGCTTTGGAAGCACAACAGACCAGCCTCACCAACCTGGCCTGAATAGTACTGGATTAACAGCCTAGTCTTCAACTTCCTGCTGGCCAACCAAGGAATGGTCTTGCTATTGCCAGAACTTCATGATGTACCTACATCACTAAAACTGGCAAGGTAGAGCAGTCTATTACTAGACTTAAGAAAAAAGTCTTCTGGCTCTCTAAATTTGATCAGATGGGCTGTGGGCCATCTATTCCTGGTTTGATAACTGTCTGAGCCACCAGGGAATCCCAATGGTTGGGGCTGATGGTTAGACTCATTCCTCCAGGCAGGCCTGATCATCCTACTTGGAGTAATTTTGATCATGACCATGATCCACTGTAGCCTCATACTAATTATATTGTGACATAACTCCTCAAAGTCCAACCCGTCCAAGTCCATGTTGGAGTGACCTATGTTTCTCATTTGGGTCTTAAAAAATCAAGAGATGAAATTGAGGAGTCTGGCTCCTGGCAAAAGACCTACGTGTGATTTTTCAGACCCAACAACAGGCAGTTACAAAGACCTCATGGTAAACCTCATATAGAAAAGCTGCCCATCCCATGCCAGAAAGCCTCATACAGGAAAGTGGCCCATCCCACACCAGAATTAGTGCACAGCCAATGCATGTCAGTCTCTGAAGGGAGTTGTAGTTAAGGTATCAGTCCTCCTGGCTGGTCATGCTCTTATTCACATCTGCATTGAAAGGCCTCTTTATATGGAGGCTTGGTGAAGACCTCTTTATTGAGTGCAGGATGGGGACCTTGACATTTGTTTCTGTTCTCTGTACTTTTCCACTCTTAGCTCTTCCCTCTCTCCCTGCATCCATCCAGCCCTCTGGTATACTAAAAAACAGCAGTTTTTTCCCTCCAAGTTTCCGGAGCAATGAAACAATTCCCCATGCTGAAGCATTTGACCCTCACTGGCACTTTTCCATGAGGAATAATGGAACAGTGGGGAAATCCACACTTTCTCTGTTTATGTTTTGCTTATCACACTGTCACAGTAAGTGACTAAAGGCTTGACTGTTACTTTCCTTTTGGCTTGTTGTCTTAACCAGTACTCTGACACCTGGCAGTTCAGCTCTCTCCAGTTCAGCTGAGCTCCTGACAGGACTTAATTTTTGTTCAGGATCCCAATAACCACACACCATTAACAGTATCTTCCAAAAGCATTTGAATACAGCAGTAATATTTAGCCTTTTACAAAAACCAACAATGAAGTATAAATTCTTGGCCATTCTAATGTTTTATTTAAATATTAGTTTTTGGCTGTAATTCAGTAAGTTTTTAATTCATCTGACACTTATTCCATATTAAGATGGCTTCATTTCTTTGGTATTACTGACTGGCAACTTGGCACGTACCTTTTGTCCCCGAGGCCCTGGGGGCCCTTCTGGACCTGGAAATCCAGGCAAACCTGGGTGGCCTTCCAAACCTGGAAATCCTCTCTCCCCCTGCAATTGAATAAGAAAGAAAGATAAGGTCACTCGTCAATTTTCAAGCAGAAGCATGGATGAGATTCAAAAACATCAAATGACTAGAGAAGATTAATTATTTTCTCCATGTTAGTAGATACTCTGAATTTAGCATAAATAGCTAAATTCAGAGTATCTACTAACATGGAGAAAATAGTATGATATGAGTAGAAAAACACAAACCACTCTAATATCTTATTAGATATATCTAATATTGTATTTGGTAATGTAATCTCTTGCTTTCTCATAAAATTTAAAGGCTTATCAGAGATGAAATAAAGTTGAAACATACTGACATGAAGAATTTAACAGGGAAGATGGCAATAAATTCAGGAAACTAGGTCTGAAGGGGTTACAATGAAATAAGTATGGTACACAGATGAAGAAGGCTAAAAGAACATCAGAGAAGATTTCAGGTTTGTAGTAGAGCACAGAATTGTAGGATTATTAATAATGGAAATTAATTAACTGGTCAGTGACAAGTTAGCTAGAAAAGGGCTTGATAATATCAAGATCTTTATATATTTAATTGTAAAATTAAATAAAAAAAGGAATCCATGTTTGTTCTGGAAAAAAAGAAAAAAATCACCACTAATTATGACTCAAGTCCCAGTTCTGACCACGCACTTATCAACACCAGCACAGGAGGGCTGCCTACCTACTAGTGAGGATCCACCACATCTTATCAGCATCTATCAACAAAGGTTGCCTGATGTGCAAATCTCTACAACCAGACAGGTAGGGGCTACAGAGCCACCATGTGTACTAACATACCATTAGACATATTAGAGTTAGTTAACTTGCATACAGTCAATTATGCTGAGTGTGAACCCCAACATCTCCAGGGGATCCAATCACAGACAGCAAATTCACCACTATTACATTTAAGAACCCCAAGGGCTCATAGTTCCAAGGCATGAGCTTTCAACTGCTTGGCTGTACGCAGTTCTCTACTTTTCTAAGGCTTGAAGGTTGAGTCTCTGGCCAAAGGCTCTGGACCTTTTTCTGTAAACCCCTCTCCCCAGATTCTATCCATAGTGACAGCCTAGGCAGCACGTGAGAAAGACGAAGCATCTATATCTACAAGGCAACTGACTAATGGCCCATAAGAGGCATATACCCCTGGAGGTTAAGGGACAACAGACTTTCATTCACAATCCCAGTGGGCATGTGTATCTGTGTGTGTGTGTGTGTGTGTGTGTGTGTGTGTGTGTTAAGTACTAAGTATAGCCTGGATAGCTTAGATAATCTTGTACTGAATACTTTCTTTTTATGTTGAATCATACTATAATAAATATAAGAACTTTGAAAAGGCTACTTCTGGTCAGTTTTCACTTATTACTTCAAAACCAATGAAGCAAATGTTACCCAATTAATGTTAGGTCTCAACATTCCTGTAGCATTGACAATAAATATCATTATTGACATATTACTGTATTTTCTATTTTCAATAAATATATCTCTCTGTTGTTTTAATTACTCATAGGATTGTGATAATTTAGCATCCAAAGGGCTTCCCTGGTGGCTTAGATGGTAAAGAATCTGTCTGCAATGTGGGAGACCCAGGTTCGATCCCTGGGTTGGGAAGATGCCCTGGAGAAGGAAATGACAACCCACTCCAGTATTCTTGCCTGGAGAAGTCCATGGACAGAAGAACCTTGTGGGCTACAGTCCATGGGGTCGCAAAGAGTCAGACACGACTGAGCGACAAACATACATACACATACACACACAGAATCTCAACTCCACTATTCTGAAGAAAACAGAACAAGAAAAGAGAAATAGAAGATTAAAAATTTTTAGACTTGGATTGCCTCAGTTCACTACATAGCCCATTTCTAGCAGAGCTGGTAACAGAAATCTAATCAAAAGTGCCAGTCAGAAAGGAAGCTAGAATGAAATAATCTAGTTGGAATAGATTTCCATAAGTGGAAAACATAGCTATGTTTTAGGATCTCTGCTGATATTTAGAGCATATCTCTGCCAAAACTTGAGGCTAATGCTTGAAGAGAGCTATATAGTTTCAGAAGCCAAATTGCTACTGAGCTATAGATAATAGAGGAATAAACTAGAAACTGAAAGTAGAGAGTGCTAAAAAGCTTAACTACACTTGTATTAATAAAAATCATATACCTATACCAGATTCCTATCCTGAAATTTCCTCACACAATAGTCAAATAATGTTGTAGTCCTATCTAGCTGACAGAGCAGTATCATCCCAAGAAAGACAGAATGGCAGCTACTGGAGGAAAGTAGCAGAAAAATTGCAATAGCAACCCCCAGTCTTCAAAAGGTAGAAAGGTTCCTGCAGTAGAAACTATAAAAGGCTTCCATGAGGAAAGGGTGCAAGAGGGTCCTCTAACCTAATTCCTAATACAGGAAGTAGGGAAGGCTGACATTTGTTGCATGCCTACCCTTTCTACTGGTTGTCAGGCAATTATTTAATCCTTATAGCTACCTAGATTTTACTGTAATTTGCTAATACCACTCACTAACATAGAAAATGATGTGGTGCACCTATTTCTGAAGGTTAAACTTAAACCTGGTTTGTGCTGCCTGCCCACATTTGGATAAAAAATATTGTTCTAATTTTTCTTTGTGGAATAATAGTCTTCTCTCTCTGCCTGTCCTTTAAATATTGGTATTACATTGAATGCCCTTTTTTGACCCTTTCTCTGGGATATCTCAAATATCAACATATTTTTTCCTAAAAGCTGGGTTCACAGGGCCAAATGTCTTAAACATCTCTTGAATATCACACAGGCACCTAACACTCAACAATAACAATAGCAAATGCGTATTGAACACTTTCTATGTGCCAGAGTTCATTCTTAATTCTTTCCATGTTTCATCTTAATCATCCCAATGACAATATTAGGTAAATACTATTATTATTTTCACTTTATAGATGAAGAATTAAAGCAAAGAGAAGTTGAATAATTTTCTCAAAAGCAAATTTAACATAAAGAACATTGAAATCATTATCTTTCAGCCATCTTATTTATTTCAGGAAATAACACAATCCAGCTACCTTGGCCAGAAATTTATAATAATCTCAATTCCATTCTCTCCATTTTCCCTTCATCTAACCAATTATGCTATGTTCATCATTGTATTCTTAGTGCCCAACAGAACAAATATGCAGTAAATATTCATTCAATGAATGAACTTCCTTCAGTTCAGTTCAGTTGCTCAGTCGTGTCCAACTCTTTGTGACCCCATGGACTGAGCACGCCAGGCCCCCGTGTCCATTGCCAACTCCTGGAGTTTACTCAAACTCATTTATGGCACATGCTTTCCTCAAAGATTCAGAAAAAAATAAGAGCTAGGATTAGGGGAAATTATACATAAGATGACTTTTATTTGCAATAAAGCTGGCTTACATACAAGCTAGAATTTAAGAGAAGGATAATAAACTAATTTCAGTTCAGTTCAGTCACTCAGTTGTGTCCGACTCTTTGCGACCCCATGGACTGAAGCATGCCAGGCCTCCCTGTCCATCACCAGCTCCAGGAGTCTACTCAAACTCATGTCCATTGAGTTAGTGAGGCCATCCAAGCAGCTCATCCTCTGTCGTCCCCTTCTCCTCCCACCTTCAATCTTTCCCAGCATCAGAATCTTTTCAAATGAGTCAGCTCTTCGCATCAGGTGGCCAAAGTATTGGAGTTTCAGCTTCAACATTAGTCCTTCCAATGAATATTCAGGACTAATCTTCTTTAGGATGGACTGGTTGGACCTCCTTGCAGTCCAAGGGACTCTCAAGAGTCTTCTCCAACACCACAGTTCCAAAGCATCAATTCTTCAGCGCTCAGCTTTCTTTATAGTCCATCTCTCACATCCATACATGACTACTGGAAAAACCATAAACTTGACTAGACAGACCTTTGTTGGCAAAGTAATGTCTCTGCTTTCTGATATGCTGTCTAGGTTGGTCACAACTTTCCTTCCATGGAGTAAGCGTCTTTTAATTTTGAAGTAGGACCTACTTTGTGAGTAGACGTACACATAAAAATGTTATAGGAAGGGCACTTTATAATCACAAGAAGAAAGTTATGTGATCATGGAAATAAAAAATAAATTCTAAGAATAGTTTCTTGGGGCTTCCCTGGTGGTACAGTGGTTCAGAATCCACCTTGCAATCATGGGACACCAGATTGATCCCTGGTGCAGGAGGATTCCACATGCCATGGAGCAACTAAGCCTGTGTGCCACAACTACTGAGTTTGCACTCTAGAGCCTGCGAGCTGCAACTACTGAAGCCCACAAACCCTAGAGCCCACAGTCCACAACATGTGAAGCCACCACAATGAGCAGGTCCCGCACTGCAACTAGAGAGTAGCCGTCATTCACTGCAATTAGAGAAAGTCTGAGTGTAAAAATGAAGACCCAGCACAGCCAAATGTAAAAATAAATACAAAATTTAAAAGAAAAAAACAGTTTCTCAAAACAGGTACACAATTAACAGGAAAAATATTGGATTTCTGAGGATAGGAAAAATAAAAATAGGACAAACTGTCACAATGACAATTATAATTAAAATTATTTGAAGATTATACTATTGTAAAAAGTAAAAATTATATAAACCTATGGACAAAGCAATACCCTTAACAGACAAATGGCAACAATGATTTAATTAGGTAATGCAATTATAATGGTTTTATAATTATATAAATTATGGGCAACTGTGTCTTCTCTTGTTTAATTTCTATTGTCTTTGTAATTATATAGCATAAAGAAATATTTGAAGTAATTACAACAAGAACATGGATCTTTAGGAACTGTCAAAATGGAAATAATCTAGGTCAGAAGATCTCAAATTTTAGCTTGCATCAGAACCACTTGGACAGCTTGTTGAAACAAGGTTACCTGGTCCTGCCTCAGAATTAGATTCAGTAGGTCTGCTATGGAGCCTAAGAATCTGCATTTCTATGCTGATGCAACTGGTAGAGGGGCACACTTTATTTAGATAATATTTGACTATGACATGAATTTTGGGATGTCAACTGATTGATTTCTTGTTCTCATTAGCAGTCTGGTGAATTTTGTTTTTAGCAGTAACACATTCCTTTGGCAGAATGTACATGCTTCTGTGTTAAACTTATTTTTTAAAAGCAGTTTTATTGAAGTAAAATTAATATACAACAAATTTCACTTAAAGTACACAATTTGAAAATTTTTGTCATATATGTGACAACCAAAATAATGAACATATCTATCACTCATAAAAATTTCCTTGTCTTTTCAACAAATGGTCCTAGAAAAACTGGACATTCCCAGAAAAAAACATTCTAGACACAGACCTTACACCTTCATAAAAATAACTCAAAATGGATCAGAGACTTAAATGCAAAACATAAAACTCCTGGAAAATAACATGGGAGAAAACCTAGGTGACCTTGGATGTGGTGGTGACATTTTAGATGCCACAACAAGGGCACAATCCACAAAAGAAACAATTGATAAACTGGACTTCAAGAAAATGAAAAGCTTCTGCTCTGCAGGAAACAATGTCAAGAGAATGAGAAGACAAATCACAGACTGGGAAAAATATTTTCAAAAGATACATCTAATAAAGGACTGTTATCCAAGTAGACAAAGAATTCTTAAAAACTCAACAATAAGAAAACAACCTGATTTAAAAATGGGTCAAAGACTCTATGGGGCTCCCCTGGTGGCTCAGACTGTAAAGAATCGCTCTGCAGTACAGGACACCCGGGATAGATCCTTGGGTCAGGAAGATCCCCTGGAAAAGGGAATGGCTACCCACTCCAGTATCCTTGCCTGGAGAATTCCATGGTCAGAGGAGCCTGGAGGGTTACAGTCAATGGGATCGCAAAGAGACACAACTAAGAGACAGAGACTCACTCACAAAAACTTTAACTGATACCTCACTGAAAAAGATATACAGATGGCAAGTAAGCATATGAAAAAAATGCTCCACATCATATGTCATCAGGGAAATGGAAATTAAAAAGTAACAATGAGATACCTTTACACACCCATTAAATTGGCCAAAATCCAGGGTATTGACAATACCAAATGCTGACAAGGATATGAAGCAACAGGAACTCTCATTCATTACTGGTGGGATGCAAAATGGTGCAGCCACTTTGGAAGACACTTTGGCAGTTTCTTACAAAACTAAACATACTTTTATCATATGATCTAGCAATCGTGTTCCTTGGTATTAACCCACAGGAGTTGAAAATTTATATCCACACAAAAACCTGCATTGAATGTTTATAGCAGTTTTATTCATAATTGCCAAACCTGGAAGCAACCAAGATGTTTTTCAGTAGGTGAACAGATAAAATGTGGTGCATTCAGACAAAGGAATATTATTAATATCAGTCCAGAAAGAAACAAGCTATCACACCATGAAAAGACATGAAGGAAATTTAAATGCATATCATTAATTGAAAGGAGCTTATCTGAAAAGGCTGCATACCATGTAATTCTAACTATATGACATTCTGGAAAAGGTAAAATTATACCAACAGTAAAAATATCAGTGGTTGCCAGTGGGTATAGGTTGGGGAGATCAATAGAGGGAGCAGAGGTTTTTTTTAGGTCAGTGAAAATACTCTGTATGATAATTTAATATGGATGCCTGTCATTATACATTTTTCCAAACACACAGAATGTATAACACCAAGAGTAAACGCTAAGGTAAAATTTAAATTTGGGGTGATAATGACATATCAATGTAGGTTCATCAACTGTAACAAATGTGCCACTATGGTATAGCTGGGGAGGCTATGCATGTGTGGGGGCAGGGCACATACGCAAAATCTGTATCTCTTTTGATTTTTCTGTGAGCCTAAAACTGCACCAAAAAATAAAATCTTTTTAAAATAACAATATTAAATGAAATATTATAAATATTGAAAAAATTTCCTTGTCCCCCTTTATGTCTTCCTCCTGCCTCTCCTCATAACCCCAGGCAATAACTGATTTGCTTTCCATCACCAGAGATTAATTTGCATTTTTCAAAGTTTTTTATTAATGGAATTATACAGAATATACATTTTGTCTAACTTTTCACTCAGCATAATTATTTTGTGATTCAGAAGTGTGTCAATAGTTCATTCCTTTCTATTGCTGAGTAGTATTCCATTGTATGTATATATATATATCACCCTTGAACAACATGAGGGTCAGGAGTGCCAACCCCTGTGTGGTTAAAAATCTGAGTATAATTTTACAGCTGGTGCTCAAATCTTCAGTTCTGTAACTATGGATTCTAATCAGCTACAGACTGTATACTACTGTAGTATGTATTTATTGAAATAAATCTGAATATACGTAGACCCATGAAGTTAAAATCCATGTTGTTCAAGGATCAGCTCTACTACAATTTGCTAAGATTCATTCACCTGTTAAAAGGCAGTTGAGTTGATTCCTGTTTCTGGCTATTACAAATAGAGCTACCATGACATCATGTACAAGGATGGTATAGACACATGCTTTCATTTCTCATGGGTAAATGCCTAGGAATAGAGGGGGTCATATGACAGGTTTATGTTAACCTGTTTAAGAAACTGCCAAACTATTTTCCAAAGTATTTGCTTCATTCTAGATCAGAGAAGGCAATGGCACCACACTCCAGTACTCTTTCTGGGAAATCCCATGGACAGAGGAACCTGGTAGGCTACAGTCCATGGGGCTGCTAAGAGTCAGACACGACTAAGTGACTTCACTTTCACTTTTCACTTTCATGCATTGGAGAAGGAAATGGCAACCCACTCCAGTGTTCTTGTCTGGAGAATCCCAGGGACAGGAGAGCCTGGTGGGCTTCTGTCTATGGGGTTGCACAGATTCAGACACGACTGACACGACTTAGCAGCAGTAGCAGCAGCAGCAGATCTCTACCAGCAATCTGTGATAATTTCAGTTGCTCCACACATTGATCTGTATTTGGTATGGTTATGTTCTAATATTTACACATTCTTATAGGTTTATAGTAGTATCTCCTCATAGATTTATTATACACTTCCCTAATTATTAATATTGAGTAACTTTTCATGTGTTTACTATATGATGCCATCATCTATTCTTTTGGGAAGTGTCTTCAAAGCTTTTGCCAACTTGTTTTTAATTTAATTTTACTTGGGGATGTTTATTATTTAGTTTTGAGATTTCTTTATATATTTTGGTTCCAAGATTCTTATCAGATAGGTAATTCATTAATATTTCTTCCTAGTCTGTGAACTGTCTTTTCATTCTCTTAGTATCTTCAGAAAAGAATACATTCTTGGGCTTCCCTGGTGGCTTAGTGGTAAAGAATCCACCTGCCAATGCAGGAGACACGGGTTCGATCCCTGATCCAGAAAGATCCCACATGTTGCGGAGCAACTAAGCTCATGCCCCACAACTATTGAGTCTGTGCTCTAGGGCCTGGGAACCCAACTACTGAAGCCTGTACACCCTAGAGCCCATGCTCGGCACCAAGAAAAGCCATTGCAATGAGAAGCCCATGCATACAACTGGAGTGTAGTCCCTGCTCACCACAACTAGAGAAAGCCTGTGCAGCAATAAAGACCCAGCACAACCAAAAATAAATAAATAAACTTATTTTTTAAAAAAAAATACATTCTTTATTTTGATGAAATAAAATTTATCAGTCTTTCTTTTACAGATCATGTTTTTATTGTCATATCTAAGAAATATCTACCTAATCGAAGGTCACAAGGATTTTTTCCTGTGTTTTCTTCTGAAAGATTTGTAGACTTAGGTTTTATAGATTAAGGCTTTATATTTAGGTCTATGACCCATTTTGAATTAATTTTTGCATATAGGGCAAGCAGTGAGTCAAAGTTCATTTTTGTAAATATGCATATCCAGTTCTTCCAGTACCCTTTGTTGTAAATACCATCTTTTCGCCACTGAATTGTTTTTGCACTTTTGTCAATAAATCAATTTATCATGCACCTATGGTCTAGTTACGGACCCTATTGTGTTCCATTCATCTATATGTCTATCTTTTTTGCTATTAGCACACTATCATGTTTACTGTAGTTTTATTCTAAGTCTTCGAATTGTGTAATATAGATATTTTAGCTTCATTCTTTTAAAAAGCTATGTTAGCATTTACACCTGATTTTATTTAGTTTTTTAAAATATTTATTTATACTGTTGTGTTGGGTCTTAGTTTTGACATGTGGGATCTTTCATTGCAGCCCACAGACTCTAGTTGTGGTGTGTGGGCTTAGTTGCTCTGTAGCAGGTAAGAACTTAGTTCCCTGACCAAGGATCAAACCTGAGTACTCTGCATTGCAAGGCAGATTCTTAACCACTGTACCACAGGGAAGTCCCTACACCTGAATTTTGTGTGTACTAAGTAGCTTCAGTCGAGTCCAACTCTTTGTAACCTTATGGACTGTAGCCCGCCAGGCTCCTCTGTCCATGGGATTCCCCAAGCAAGAATACTGGAATGGGTTGCCATGCCCTCCTTCAGGGGATCTTCCCCATCCAGGGATCTAACCCAGGTCTCCCACATTGCAGGCAGATTCTTTAATGTCTGAGCCACCAGGGAAGCCCACACTGGAATTTTAGAATCAGCTTAATTTCTACAAGAAAAGTAAGAAGGTCTATTAATCTGTATATAAATTTGGAGAGAATTGGCATCTTAGTAATGTTGAGCACTTTAATACCTAAACATGATATATATCTATGTTAATTCAGGTATTCATTTCTCTCAACAATATTTTTGTAGTTTTCAATGCACTGGACTTACACATTTTTGTCTGACTTGCTCCCATGTATTTCAAATTTCTGGTGCTCTTGCAAAAGGCATTTTTATAACTCCTATTTCCAAATTTTCATTGTTACAATATATACATATAAATGATCTTTATTGATCTTATCATGTTTGTTTATTCTGATCTTTCTACACTCACAAAGTTTATAAGCATTTTAGTATTGTTCATCTACAAAAAAAAGAGAGTTTTATTCTTCCATTCTAGTATGGATGCTTTTCCTTTTCTAGTCTTACTGCACTGGCAATGTTGAATAGAAATAGCGAGAGCAGACATGTTCCTATCTTAGAAGAAAGGGATGTAGTCTTTCTCCATTGAATATAATTTTGGCTATAGGGGTTTGGTAGATGCTCCTTAAGATTAAGGAAATCCATTCTATTTCTAGTTTGCTGAGATTATCAGAAATTGATGATGAATTTTGGTAAGTGCTTTATTTGTATCTATTGAGATAATTATATGGTGGGCTTATTTATGTTTAAAATTTTTATTTAGTTTTTTAACATGGTGAATTATAATTTTTGATTTTCAAATATTAAACCTACCATGCATTACTTGCATAAACCCCACTTGGTAAGGACATATTATCTGCTTTATACACCACTGGATCTGATTTGCTAAAATTTTGTTCTTCATTTCTTCAGCTCTATTAATGAGCTATAGTTTAATGATTTTTAACTTTTGTCTTTGGTTTGGTTTTAGGGCGTATTTGTTTCATAAAATTAGTTGGACATCAGTCCTTATCCCTCCACTGTCTGAGTTTATGCAAGACTGATATTGTTTCTTACATAAATGCTTCATATAATTCCTCAGTGAAAACTTCTGCACTAGAATTTTTATGTGAGTGTGGGAAGGGTTTGATAATTAAATTTCCTTAGTAGATATAGAGCTATTCATATTTTGTTTCATTTAATTACTTAGTTGGTTAGTGTTAGGTAATGTGTGTTTCTCAAGTTATTTGTCCATCTTTCTTCAGTCTTCTTCATTCTGCTGTTAAAAGCCCATCTGGTAAATGGTTCTTTCTCATATTTTGCTTTCCTTGCTTTCTTTTTACACAATTTCCAGTGCTCTGTTATGATTCTCTATCTGTTCACTTATTATTAGCAGAGTTCCCTTTAAACCAACAAATATATTTATCCTATCTGCTTTAAATTACTCTCCATTTTTAATTATTTAATTTCACTGTCAGTCATTGATTCATAGGTTTATACTATTTAATCATCAGCAACAATTGCACTCATCTCACATGCTAGTAATGCTCAAAATTCTTCAAGCCAGTCTTCAGCAATACATGAACCGTGAACTTCCAGATGTTCAAGCTGGTTTTAGAAAAGGCAGAGGAACCAGAGATCAAATTGCCAACATCCGCTGGATCATCGAAAAAGCAAGAGAGTTCCAGAAAAACATATACTTCTGCTTTATTGACTATGCCTAAGCCTTTGACTGTGTGGATCACAATAAACTGTGGAAAATTCTGAAAGAGATGGGAATACCAGACCACCTGACCTGCCTCTTGAGAAATCTGTATGCAGGTCTTAGAACTGGACATGGAACAACAGACTGGTTCCAAATAGGGAAAGGAACACATCAAGGCTGTGTACTGTCACCCTGCTTATTTAACTTCTATGCAGAGTACATCATAAGAAACGCTGGGCTGGAAGAAGTACAAGCTGGAATCAAGATTGCTGGGAGAAATATCAAGAACCTCGGATATGCAGATGACACCACCCTTACGGCAGAAAGTGAAGAGGAACTTAAGAGCCTCTTGATGAAAGTGAAAGAGGAGAATGAAAAAGTTGGCTTAAAGCTTAACATTCAGAAACAAAGATCATGCCATCTGATCTCATCACTTCATGGGAAATAATGGGGAAACAGTGGAAACAGTGTCAGACTTTATTTTTGGGGGCTCAAAAATCACTACAGATGGTGACTGCAGCCATAAAATTAAAAGACGCTTACTACTTGGAAGGAAAGTTATGACCAACCTAGACAGCATATTGAAAAGCAGAGACATTACTTTGCCAACAAAGGTCCGTCTAGTCAAGGCTATGGTTTTTCCAGTGGTTATGTATGGATGTGAGAGTTGGACTGTGAAGAAAGCTGAGCACTAAAGAATTGATGCTTTTGAACTGTGGTGTTGGAGAAGACTCTTGAGAGTCCTTTGGAATGCACGGAGATCCAACCAGTCCATTCTGAAGGAAATCAGCCCTGGGATTTCTTTGGAAGGAATGATGCTATAGCTGAAACTCCAGTACTTTGGCTACCTCATGCGAAGAGTTGACTCATTAGAAAAGACTCTGATGCTGGGAGGGATTGGGGGCAGTAGGAGAAGGGGATGACAGAGGATGAGATGGCTGGATGGCATCACCGACTCAATGGATATGAGTTTGAGTGAACTCCGGGAGTTGGTGATGGACAGGGAGGCCTGGCGTGCTGCGATTCATGGGGTCGCAAAGAGTTGGACATGACTGAGCGACTGAACTGAACTGAATACTTACTTTGTAATCAGTTGTCTAAAAATTCTAACATCTGTGTCATTGCAGAGTTAGTTTTCATTTATTGGTCTTTTTCTTGACTATGGGTCACTTTTACTTGTTACTTCACAGATCTTGCTGTGTTAGTGTCTAGCAAGTTTTAATTGCATACTGGACATTGTACTTAATATGTACACACATCCTGGATTCTTTTATATTGTCTGAAAAGTACTGAATATTTGTTTTAGGAAATAGCTAACTCGGCTGAATTAACACTTAAAACTCCATTTTCCTTTCAATGGACAGCAGTTAAATCTGTGTTGCCTTATTGAGGCCTTTAAGCGTTCCTTTCTGCTGGGTTGAATGAATCCTCCTGTATACATATAAAGTTCAAGTTTCAACCAAGTATTTTGGTGACATTTGCAAGCAGATATTTGGGCTCTCCATTCTGTAACTCTCTCCATTCCAGCATATCTCCCATCATTTTATAGCCATTCTGGCATCCTCAATTCTGTCCTTGACTTCTCAAGCCACTAGGACTGTGGTTTTCTGTCTGCCATCTTACCATCCGTTGCCATGCAGACTGAAAGGTATACCCAGGATAAAAAGGTACATAAGTGCAAACATGCCCACTGTACTTCCCTTCTTTAAGAGGCAGAATTTGCTCTACTGTTTTCCTACTTTGGTCACTCTCCTATGCTATTAAATAGTTGTTATATTTTGTCCAGAATGTTCACTTCTTAAGAGTTAATCTGATAAAAGGCATTCCACTAATGTCAGAATGAATCCCTCTTGGTCTTTTTACCACTACAGAAATTACCTTTACCATAAAACTACTCCCCTCAAACTAATGTTACTCAAATAATGGTTCTGTATAACACTCTTCAATTATTATTAATAGGTGTTCTGTTGGAAGGAACGTGGGTTAAATAAATAACTTTGCAAAACAAATAGGTTTCTTTACTCCAGGACTTTTAAACCCCTTTAATATGCTAGTGTACCTTCTATATGCCTAAACGGAATATGCTCAAGATACTGTCCTGAACTTTTTCTTATATAATTAGTAACATTCAGTTATTCATTCAAAAATATTGAGTCCCAAAGAATGAAGACTAGAGTATGATCACCTTCCCCCAGTACAATTCTTTGTAAGGTACTATCCCTTTTTAAACACATCTAATTTCAGTGTCAGTCACTGATTCATAGTAGCTAGATTTGTGCTATTTAATCATCACTAATACTTTGTAATCATCATATCTACACAGTAAGGACGCTGTTATGAGAAAAGTAAGATGAAAGTAGAGATGCAGCAATCATTAACTTACATGGACTAGATAAAAATACATGAAATTGCCTAGTGTCTAGCATAGATTAGTAGCCTGATAAATATTTTGTTCCTTAATGTTGTTTTTACTTTCTTTTGCCTATTAAGTCAGTGATTACAAGATTCATCAGAGATTGGCAGACTATAGTTATCAGGCCAAATGCAGTCAGAAGCCCATTTTGTATAGTCCTAAAAGCTAAAAATCTTTTTAACACTACTAAAGGACTATTTTTTAAAAAGGAGAAAAACATGTGACAGAGACCCTATGTAGCTCAAAAAGCCTAAAACATTTGCTATCTGGCTCTTTACAGAAAGTGTTTGCTGACTTCTGAGATATAGCCTAATCCCTATAGTAATCTAAAATAAGAAGCATAGTAAAATTCATTTTACTTAATTATATTTATCTATTTATTTTATTATATTCATTTTAATTATATGCTGGGGTGGAAGTCCTATTTTTTTTAATTAAAATCAGTATTTTGTTGGTTTTCTAAATTTTTGAAGGATTAACTCATATCTTACCTTTTCTCCTTTTATACCACTACAGTCACACTTTGATCCTGGAGAACACCCATAGCAAGCCTATAAGGAAGAGAAAGAGGGAGGAAAATCATTAAATATGAACCTAAAAACCAGACTCTGACTTATGGCTCAGATGAATTCAACAATCCAAACTTTTAAAACAACTACCATAAAAATATCTAAAAGGATAAATACTAAACTATAGACAATGTTTATCTCTGAGGAATCATCCATCTTTTATAGTATACATTTCTGTTTGAACTCTTTAAAATGAGAAAATACAATACTTATAAAGTGAAAAATGTCTTTTTATAAATGAAAAAAATCCATACAACTTCCCTTTAATATGATTTTCAGCTCTAAGGAACTCCTTTTTTTCTCCTAACATCACTTGTAAGAAATTACCTCTCAATCTATGTTAGCAAAGTCTTTGGCAACTTGCCAAAGATGACTGCCACTTAAAGTCCCTTGCTTTTCAGCATTCATTAGCAATCAGGGAGCATGAAATATATACTACCTTTTACCACCTTTCTTTCCATTGTTTCCACTCTTTCATCACTAGTAGCTTAGTCTCTAATACCTCCAAGCTTTACTTCAGATGCTGTTCCCAGAGCCTAGGTGTCTTAAACAGCCACTACTAACAAGCTCATTCTCTCATACTAGGAACTGAAGTACTGGAGCCAGAAAAATATCCTTCTCCAAAATAAGAACCTTAGGACAAGAAGACAACAGATGATGTCTGCCATCCCGATCTATCCTTTACTCTTGCATGAAGTTGAACTGCTTAGAAAAACAAATAGTAATTAGTTTAACATATGTAGATAGTTCACCATTTATGTAAAATAAGGGGTTGTGCTCCTCATCAAATAAAAGAAATTTTTATGTGATATAAATACATAAATGTTTATAATGTTCAGCCTTGGGAGGCTATGATTTAAAATGTACTGTAACCTCCTTCCCAACATTCCACGCTTTCCTTTACTCCAATCATTACCATAGTACCTTCCCCAATTCTTATCAAAGTACTAACCTTGTCCTTCTATTTAAAACTCCTAACACACTCAGCCACAACTAGAAGTCACTCTCACGCCAGAACTCCTTTTCCTAATTATAACAGCAAATAATAATAGCTTGATATTGGGGGAAATCTCCCACTCACATTGCAAAAAGCTGTTTCAATAAAAGATGTGCATTTGACATTTCTAATGAAACTGTTATATGTCTATAATTATTCATAGGTGATTAAGTTATACACTCTGGCTTTAGTGTTATGTATCAACTACATTACAGGTTAAATAGACTTATTCAGACTTACTTATTCATCAAACATAAACTGAGCATTATAAGAAGTCAGAAAACACGTTAGGTGTTAATACTGAATAAGGCACAGCTCATTCAAACATATATAACTAATTCAACAAATACATATTGATCACCTGTTATGTGCCAGCCACTTGGTTATGTTAGATGCAGGCAGTGATACAAAGACAGTGTATCACTGCTCTCTAATGGGTAGGATAATCCCATACATAAATATTACATTACAATGTGTCAGGAACAGACGTTAGGATATTTAGTAGTGTTCTGTGCAAACATGAATTCTAGATTCCAAAGTAAAACTTAAAAATTTTAGAATTTATTGATTCATGAGAGTAGTTATATTCACTGAATTAGACTGTGCATATTAAGAGCATTCAATTACATGCATTAATGGAGGAGTAAAGGATAGTGATAATCAAAAATGACTGTAAATCTAAGAATTAACCTTTGACTTTGCATTATAAATGTAAATATATTTGCATAGATTTTTGGTTTTGTAAGTAAAAGATGGTGTGATATTCTATTGTCATCTATCATTAACAGTTCTTTTTATGTATTATCTGTATGTTATATATTATATATGTATATATTTATAATACTGCATGTGTGTGTGTGTGTGTGTGTGTGTGTTAGTTGCTCAGTCATGTCTGACTCTTTGTGACCCCATGGACTGTAGCCCACCAGGCTCCTTTATCCATGGAATTTCCCAGGCAAGAGTGCTGGAGTGGGTTGTCATTTCCTTTTCCAGGGGATCTTCCTGACTCAGGGATCAAACTTGGGTCTCTGGCATTGCAGGAAGATTCTTTACCATCTGAGCCACCAGGGAAGCCCATAATATTGAATATTTTCACTTATATGTGGAATCTAAAAAGTAAAACAAACTAGTATATATAGCAAAAAAGGAAATAAACTCAGATATAGAAAACAAATTAGTAGTTACCAGTGGAGGGAAAGAAGAGGGGAGAAGGGAGATAGAGATGGGGATTAAGAAGTACAAGCTATTATGTATCAACTAAATAAGCTACCAGTATATATTGAACAACACAAGGAATATAGCCAATATTTTTTAACAACTATAAATGCAGTATAAATTTTAAAATTGTGCATCACTAGGTTGTACACCTGAAACTTATATTGTAAATCAACTATAGCACAGTTAAATTTTTTTTTAATTGAAGGAGTTCTACCTTTTTAAAATATAAACTAAGTTCTTGAAAATAATTCAAAGCAACAACCTAATAGGATTTCATCAATATGGAGAAGATAGTATGCAACTTGTCTTTATAATTGCATTTCTGACTTTTCAGTATCCAACAATATCCTTCAACTTGTAATAAGATTTATAAACAAACAATAAAACTTTAGTCATGCATCCCATTTTGGAAGTGATTTTATACAAAAATTTTCTAAAAATTAATAATTTTATCATTTTGCACTTCTTTATAACTTAACATGTGGTTATACTTTAGAGAGGTCACTGCTTGAAACATCTGGTGGCTACAGAAAAATCTCCTTCAATTCAATTTGAACATTTAATTTATATTCTATTTATTGCACCTAGGTGGCAATGGCACCCCACTCCAGTACTCTTGCCTGGAAAACCCCATGGACGGAGGAGCCTGGTCGGCTGCAGTCCATGGGGTTGCTAAGAGTTGAAAAGGACTGAGCGACTTCACTTTCACTTTTCACTTTCATGCATTGGAGAAGGAAATGGCAACCCACTCCAGTGTTCTTGCCTGGAGAATCCCAGGGACAGGGGAGCCTGGTAGGCTGCCGTCTCTGGGGTCGCACACAGTCGTAAACGACTCAAGCGACGCAGCAGCAGCAGGTTATGAAAATGACTCCAGTACTCAGTTCAAGAAACAAAAGGAAACTGTAATACACAAACCAACCACTAGATGCCACTTTTCTTATAGTTATAACTGTGATGCTCACAAGGAAATAGGTTCAATTTGACATCTGTTTAATGGAACAATTAATTTTTTATCAACATCTATCAATACTGATTAGGTGCTTAATAAGAACCAAGCACAATATTAGGGCTGAGTTGTACAAAAAAATTAATGAGTGCTGCCTTTAAGGAACTTCCAATCTAGTGAAACAAAACAAATCAGGCCCAAACAAATGAAAAGAATACTTAATATAATGCAATAATGATATAGCATACAACAGGAAGAGAAAAAGCTCCAAGATGCAACAAATACATCCTGATGTTACCTCAGGAACTGATTCACTACGTGACTACAGATAAGTCATTCCTATACCCTAGAGTTCAGGTTTCTTGTTGGTAAAATTATAGAGATAGACAATATAATATCTTTAGGTATTTTCCAGCTTTTATAGTCTGTGATTCAGTAGGATTTACCGAGTGAAAATGAATTGTATAATCAATAATTGTTATCAAACTTAAGAGACTTTCTTTGAGCTTGGGAGTGTCCCTAATGGCTCTGCAGAAAATGTAAATAGCTACACTCCAATTTTTAAAAATGCAGTAGAAATATATCTAGAGCAAAATGGCCATGCTAAGCAATAAAATTATAATACAAATTTTTGTGAACAAAAAACAATATTAAGTACCTCAGTTTAAATGACTTCTTAAATCCATAGGGGAAAAGTACTATAGGAGTTAAGTTTAAAAAAAAAAACTTTCAAAACTTTGGAAAAACTATTCTACAAAGTCACTGAAGACTGTTGAAGCAAGAAAACCAGTGCAACTATAGCAATGTTGTACACTTTTTAGTGTGGGAGAAAATAATAAAAAGTAAAAAATATTTTTTATTATCACATAATAAAACATATCATGAAGATACAATAATTAAAACAGTATGGTATTGCTCAAAGAATAGGCAGCTCAATTATCCAAAATACAAAGGCCAGATACAGATATACATACACAGACACACACACGTTTACTATATGATAAAAGTTGTAATATGAAATAGATAGGTCTTCCCTGTAGCTCAAATGGTAAAGAATCTGACTGCAATACAGGAGACCTGGGTTCAATCACTGGGTTAGGAAGATCCTCTGGAGAAGGGAATGGCAACCCACTCCAGTATTCTTACCTGGAGAATCCTATGGACAGAGGAGCCTGGTGATTCCTATGGTCTGTGGGATCACAAAGAGTTGGACACGACTGAGTGACTAACACTACTATGAAATAGATGTAAAAATAATGGGCTGTTAACCTTGATGCTGGGTAAGTATAAAAAAAACAATAAATTTAGATTTCAGGGTCCTACAGTAAAAAAAATAAGATTAAAAGTATAAATAAAAGCAAACTTCTGTATGCATTAGGATCATTTATAAAACCTCACAGAAATTCAGATACTAGGACCTCATCCTAAAGATTTGGTTTCAGTAAGCTTGAGGTTGGCTATCAGAACCTAAAATTCTAATAAACATTTCTAGATGATTTTGCTTCAGATGATCTGAGATATATACTACAAAATAATGGCACAGAGAAATAATATACCAATAATGGAGTTAGGTATCAAGACAGTTAAAAAAAAACAACTTTTATGCTTGAAAAGAATGTAAAAATATCTTAAAAACCTCCAAGAGAAGCACAATAGGATTTATCAGGCCAAAATCTAAGGGGGAAAAACTCCAATAAACTGACCACAGAAAACTACTTTTGCCCCAAGGGCATTTACTAGACTTGGGGAATTTGAGATTCTTGTTTTTAGTGTAAGAGAGAACCATATACAAAATAACTCCAGAGAATTTTAAGAAAAAGATATTTTGGATCTCAACAAGAAGAACAAGGGGAAAATATCCTTGAAAAACTATAACCACAAGCTGGCCATCGTGCAGATTTGCAACTCAAGTTAGCATTTAGCTGGGTGGCCCACTAACTTCAAACTGTAAATTTTTTTAGAGTGGACTCAAACTGCTTCAACCTCCTAGAGTCTGGACAGAAATGCATATAAATCCTATGCAGAAGAGCATGTGTGTGTGCTTAGCAGTGTTCAACTCTTTGCAACCCTATGGAACATGAACTGTAGCCTGCCAGGCTCCTCTGTCCATGAAATTCTTCAGGCAAAAACACTTGAGTGCATTTTATTTCCTCCTCATGCATCTTCCTGACTCAGAGAGGCCACGTCCCCTGCATTGGCAGGCAGATTCTTTTACCACTGTGCCACCTGGGAAGCCCATAGAAGAGCATATGTTCATATTAAACTTCAGAGAATTAAAAAAAAATCCTTTTTGAGAGGAAAATAAGCACTCACATTCAAAAATCACTAAGCATACAAGGAAGCAAAATACCATAAGCAAAAATCAGGAGAAACATGTCACAACAGAAACTATTCAGCAAAGATTTCAAATATTAGAATTATAATGACTATTTTTACAATGATGAAAGATTTTTAACTTTAAGACAATAAAGGAAATCATGTAAAAAAGGTAACAGCTAAACTGAAATATAAATTCTAAAAGTAAAAACTATGATATTTAAAACTCAATGGATGAGCTTCACAGCAGACTAGATAACAGCTGAAGATAGACTTAGTAAAGTTAAAACAATTAAAGTGAAAAGCAATGATCTATAATGTAACATGGAGATGAAACATATGAGAAATGTAAAAGAATAGTTAAGAGCCATGGAAGAAAGAGTGAGGTAGTATAGCAAACAGGTAATTAGGGTTATAGAAAGAAGACGTAAAAGAGGGAATGGGACAGAGCCAATAGTGGAGATAATGGTGGAAAGTTTTTAAGAGCTAATTAAAGACATCTGTGAGTCTAGAAGTCTAGCAGATCCAATGGAAGAAAAATCGAACCCCAAACTAGATGCAAAATAGGGTTACTTCAGAACATAAAGCCAAGAAACAAAAAAGCCCTTCAAAGCATCAATAAAAGCAAGATAGACTGCCTTCAAATGGGTGACAATTAATTTACAGATAAGTTCTCAGATATTCAACAGAAGACAGAATACCATGAAATTGCGCCTTTAATACGAAGAAAACTGTCAACCCATAGTTTATACCCAGTGAAAATACATTTCATTTCTAGACAAACAGAAACTGAGAAAGGATGCCCCCAGCAGGACCTCACAAAAGGAAATTTAAACCTTTTAAATATCTTCTCCTGTGTAATAAAGGAAATACAAATGAATTAGAAGGTTTAAAATACAAAATGGAAATAAGAGAAAAAGTAATACACTTGTGGTTGAATTTTAAACAATACTAACTATAAAACAAAATTATAAAAATAGATGCAGTGCTCAAAAATACAATACTAACATAAAAACTGTGATAAAATAATATAAGTCAGGAGAGGATGAGTGAAGTTAAAGATCCTAATGTCCTTGTAACTGTAAAAAACAAATATGGACATTGATTACTTTAGACTTTGATATGATAAGCATACAATATAGGAATTCTAATTTCTAGGATAAACCATAAAAGAAGCCAAGTTTTCCATATTATTAGAGAAAGGACAATACTAAAATCCAAAAGAAGACAAAAGAGAAAGACAGAAACAGAAAGTGCTATCTTAGAAAAGACAATACAATGGCACACTGTGATGAAATAATCAGACAAATCTGGAATACGGTACATTATAGAAAAAAACTATGATGGACTATTCAAAAACTCAGTGCCATGCCATGAGAGAGATGACTTTGTAAATGAGAGCTTGAGGACCTCTATGAATCATCTCCCTAAGGAAACAACAATAAATGATGAAATTTAGAAAAAAAAAATTCTGGATATTATCTGAAAAACCTACAGCAAATGAAGAAACACTTATTCAACAAAATTTACTAAATTTCAGTCTGAATAGAAAGAATGTATGGCATTTTAGCCATGACCCACTCCTTTCCTCTCCTCCTGCCCTGCTGAGTTTGACAAAAGCTCCACACAAGGTGGGAAGCAGACATGAATGCAGAGCTCCTTCTCCCTCCATCACCCAGTTGAGCATTACAGTAATGCCCAGTTCCAAACTACAGAAGTACTCCAAGCAAGAACAGTTGAGTTTTGTGATTCTTCTCTTCCACACAGTCCCAACTCATAAGATAAAAGATCTAAGCTCTTGCATGGCAGGCTAAGAGTACTGGACTCAGTCACTCGTAGAACAAAAGCTGATGCTAGTGTAATCAAGCTGAGGAGACCAGATGTTACTGTCCTTCTCAGTGCCCTGTTCACAATGCAGGGTGTCACTCTAAAAAAGAGGGTCACTTCGTCTACTATCAGTTCTGGAGAAGTCACAGAGATTTTGCGTGGGTGGGTCAGTTGACAGGTAGGGAGACCATAAAAACAAAGATCTCTGAAGATCTCCCTAAGGGACCTGACTTTACCTGGAACAGATGTGGGGAATTTTAAACCAAAGGGCAAAGACAACAGAAATTTTGGTGGCAAGCAATTAAGAAGAGGCAGTTACCTCCATGAGAACAAGTCAAACCACAAATCAGTTACAATTTACCAAAGATAATTGGAGAAAGAGAAAAATAAGAAGAGAAGCCCTGAGACTAGAACAAGTCTCAAAGATTTGGCTTCAAAGATTAACTTCTGAAACAGGCCCTAAATTAACTGTCAGAACCCGGAGCAATGCGTGCCCAAGTAAGTAAGTGTTAGTTGCTCAGTCGTGCCCCAACTCTTTGTGACCCCATGGACTGCAGCCCACCAGGCTCCTCTCTCCATGGGATTTTCCAGGCAAGGATACTGGAGTGGGTTGCCATTTCCTTCTCTGGGGGATCTTCCCAATCCAGGGATCAAACCTGGGTCTCCTGCACTGCAGGAAGATTCTTTACCAACTGAGCTACAAGGGAAGCCCCATGCATGCCCAAAGACACTGTCAAAAACAATACAGCCACTAGTAAGTCATCAGTGAAGGTTTATAGCTGGGTAAGATACCAACAAAGGAAATCACCTTAAGAAAGAGAGCAGGGGAAAAAACCATCAAAGAGATCCCTGATAAATACACAGTCATATCAAGGTGACTGTGGACATGTCTAAGGCTACAACCTTTGGGTAGTGACATGAGATGCTGTACCATTTTGGGGAAAGAGATCTTAATCAAATAGTCTAGCAAACTCGTTGAAAAAAAATGGACAAGCAAGCAACAAGCCCTGGAGAGGAGGAGAATCAATAATCAGATTGGCTAAAATACATTACCTAAAATGTCCACATTTCAACAAAAGACAGCAAGACATATAAAGAAACAGGAAAGTATCCCATACAAAAGGGGAAAAAACAAGCAATAGAACTACTTTTCACAGGGCTGAGATGATAAAATTAGTGCACAAAAATGTCAAAGCACCCATTATACAAATATGTTCAAAGAATTAAAGGAAACAATGTTTAAAGAAGTAAAGTATAATGGTAACATCTCAACTAATAGATAATATCAATAAAGAAACATACTTAAAAGAACAAATGGAATTCTGGAGTTGAAAAATAAAAGAAAACTAAAAAGAAAAATTCATTAGAAGAAACAATCAATGAACTTTAAAATAGATGGTAACAATCGCACAACCTGAACAACAGGAAGGAAAATGAGGAACAAAAATAAACAGAACCTCAGAGAAGTATAGAGCATCATTGAGGGCATCATCTTACATGTAATGAGAGTAACAGAATGAGAAGAGACAGAATAAGTAGGAGAAAAAATAATAGAAGAGGACTTCCCTAGTGGCCAGTGGTTAAGAGTCCACCTGCCAATGCAAGGGACACAGGTTCAATCCCTAGTCCAGGAAGATCCCACATGCCACAGGGCAGCTAAGCCCACTAGTCACAACTACAGAGCCCATGTGCTGCAACAACTTAAGCCCTCATGCTCTAGAGCCCATGCTTTGCCACAAAAAAAGCCACCACAATGAGATGTCTGCACATGGCAATTTAGAGAGTAGCCCCTGCTTGCCACAACTACAGAAAAGCCTGTGCATAGCAACAAACACCCAATACAGCCAAGAAAAAAGAATAGAAGAAATAATGGCTAAAAATGAACTACATACATAATATGGTAAAAATATTCAAAAACAAGGACAATGAAAAAGTTTTGAAAGCAGCAAGAGAAAAATGGCATTCTCTAGCACTGAATTCCAGAAAGATTAACAAATAACATCTCAGAAACAACGGATGCCTGAAGACACTGGGATGGCATATTAAAAGTACTCAAAGACAAAAACTATTAACCAAGAATCTTATATCCAGCAAAGCTATCTTTGGAACACAAAGGTGAAACAAAGACATTCCCAGATAAACAAAAACAAACAGATTTTATTGCAATCAGACATGCTCTACATAAACTACTATAGGAAACTGTTCATGCTGAAAAAAAGTGAATCCAGACAGTAATTTGAAGCCACAGGAAGAAAGAAAAGGAATGCTGTTAGACACAACTATATAATTGTAAGGGCTCCCCAAGTGGCTCAGTGGTAAAGAATCCACCTGAAATGCAGGGGATGTGGGTTCAATCCCCCCTGGGTTGGGAAGATCACCTGGAGACAGGAATGTCAACCCACTCCAGTGTTCTTGCCTGGAAAATTCCATGGACAGAAGGGCCTGGTGGGCTACAGTCCATGGGGTCACAAAGAGCTGGACATGACTGAGCAACTGAGCATGGCACAGCACATATAACTGTAAAAGGCAGCAAAAATGCATATTTCTATATCTTTCTTCTCTTAACTGACTTAAAATTCAATTACATAAAACATATGGTATAATGGGATGGGCCTATAACATATTGAAAGGTAACATATTTGACAATAACATAACCAAGGAGGTCATGAGAGCAAAGTATTGAAATAATTTACAACAGTTAATAATGTGAATTCAAATGAACAAAAAACCCGGAAAAGTTAAATAAGAAGTTCAGTATAATAAACTATATATACTTCCTTTCCTTGCTTTTCTCAGTTTCTTTAAAGACATAAAGTTATACAACATTCTAATTTCAATTAAAATATTTTATTTTTAAGTTTCTAACATACAAAGATGTAATATGTATAATAATAGGAGGAAAAAAGAATAAAGCACCATAGAAGTAATATTTCTATATTTTAGTGGAATTCAGTTGCTATATTTTAAGTAGATTATGATAGGTTATGATACCCATAAGCCCTAGAGCAACCATAAAGAAAACTAAAAAAAAAAAAACACAGTGAAGAAAAACATTAAAGCAAATTTTGTATTAAACTAGAAAATATCCACTCAAAAATGAAGGTAATAAAAGAGGAATAGAGGAAGAAGAAAACAACAAAATGGATGAGAAATACAGAAAACAAAAAGTAAAATGGCAGACAAAATCCAATCATATTAATAACATTGAATGTGAATGGATTAAACAAGCCAATCAAAATTCAGATTTTCAGACTATATAAAAAAGCAAGATCCAATGATGTCTACAGGAGAACACATTGGATGAAAACATACAAAAAGACTGAACATAAAAAAATGGAAATAATACAATTGCCCAAACAGCAATAGAAATGGACTGAATATTTGTTCCCTGTCCCTACAAATGCATATGTTGAGATGCCAATTCCAATGTTATGATATTAAGAGGTGAGGTTTTGTGGAGATACTTAGATCATGAGGGTATGATCCTCATGAGTAGGATTAGTTTCCTTATAAGAAGAAGCCAAAGGGTACCCAGCCCTCTTTCTGTCATGTGAGGATACAAGAAGTCAGCAGTTTGCAACATGGGCTCTCTCCAGAACATGACCATGCTGGCAGCTTGATACAGAAATCCCACCCTCCAGAAATGTGAGAAATATATTCCTGCTGTTATAAGCCACCTAATTTGTGGTAGCTCAATTTCCTGGGTAGCTCAGCTGATAAAGAATCTGCCTGCAATGCTGGAGACCCTGGTTCTATTCCTGGGTTGAGAAGTTCCCCTGGAGAAGGGATAAGCTACCCACTCCATTCTTGGGCTTCCCTGGTGGCTCAGATGGTAAAGAGTCCACCTGCCAATGCATAAGATATGGGTATGATCTCTGGGTTGGGAAGATCCCCTGGAGAAAGGAATGGCAACCCACTCCAGTATTCTTGCCTGTAGAATCCCCATGGACAGAGGAGCTTGGCAGGCTACAGTCCATGGGGTCACAGAGTCGGACACAGCTGAGCGACTAAGCACAGCACAGTTTGTGGTATTTTATCATACAGCACAAACTAAGATAGCAACCATAACAAAGCTGTATGGATATACTAACAGGCAAAATATATAATAAAACAAAAAACATTACTAGAGATAAAAAAGGATATTTTATAATGATAAAAGAGTCAATGTATCAGAAAGACATTACAAGTAGAAACATAGATGCACCTAGCAAAAGAACCCCAAAATACAAGAAACAAAAACTGACAAGTTAGAAATAGACAATTCAACAATAGCTGGATTGTCTTCAATAATGGGTAAAATAGCAAGGCAGAAAATCAACAAGGAAATAGAGGACTTGAACAACAACATAGATCAGCTAGACCTAACAGACATCTATTCAACCCTCTACCCGA
The DNA here is from genome assembly GCF_032452875.1 of Bos javanicus. Lineage (NCBI taxonomy): Eukaryota > Metazoa > Chordata > Mammalia > Artiodactyla > Bovidae > Bos > Bos javanicus. The sequence goes on along the minus strand of NC_083897.1, from coordinate 59,107,843 downwards.
GAAGAGTATAATGTACATTCTTCTCAAGAATGCATAGGACATTCTCCAGGATAGCTTATATGCTAAATCTTATAAAATCAACTTCAATAAAAGTAAAAGAACTGAAAACAAAGTATGTTTTTCCATGAAAATGGAATGAAATTATAAATGAGTAACAGGGGAAAACTGGAATATTTACAAGAATGTAGAAAATAAACAATTTGTTCCAAATTAACCTTTGGGTCAGAAGAGAAATAACAGGTTATATTATTACTCCATTTATGAAGTAAATGAAAATAAAACCAGAAAATATGACAGCATATGAGATGCATTTAAAACTGTTTATAAGAAAATTTATAGGAGTAAATGACTATATTAAAAAAGATGTCAAGTTAATAAACTAACTTTCCATCTTTAGACTCAGCAATTCCACACCTACATATATGCCTAAGCAAAAGAGAAACAAAACACAAACACATACATGAATGTTCATAGTAGTATTCACAATTGCCTAAAAACTATTGAAAAAAAAGAATGTCCATCAACTGATAGACTGGTAGGTAAAATGAAACATATGTGTCTGGTGGAATATTATTTGGCAATGAAGAGGAATAAAGTACTGGTGTACACTACAAACATGGATGAACTCTGAAAACATTATGCTAAATTAAAGAAGCCAGATACCAAATACTACATGTTGTCTGACTCTATTTACATGAAATGTCCAGAGTAGAGAGCCCTCTAGAAACAGCAACTAGATTGGTGGTTACCTAGGTCTGGGTGGTTGCAGAGTCATGGGGATTGTGGATTTCTTTTGGGGCTGATAAAAATGTTCAAAAATGAATTTGAGTGATTGTTACACAACTCTGTAAATATTCAAAAAACCCACTGAACTGTGAACTTTAAGTGAATAAATTGTATGTAAATTATCTCAGTGAAGCTGTTAACAATCAGTGTCATAAAATAAAATGTTAGAAAACCACTCTGTCAAAAACTGTGAAGGGTCTGAGATTTTTCTTTACTTGGAAGCAAACAAGTTAGCTTGCCATAGTTTCATGGATGCTGTCAGAAAATACAAAACTTTTTTGACTAGAGACAACACATAATTTATTTACTTACAGTAACAGCCTAGGCTTCCCTGAGCCCCAGTTCCCATAGGCTGACATGAAGAGGACAAGATAATGCCTTCACATACACATTATTGTCACAATAAATAAATTGAGTGTTTAGGGAACCTGCATATTTTCTAATGGGAAGTAAGCTTTCTTGACAATTGCTCTGAGATTTTATCTTTACTACACTGGACAGGAAAGAAATCTGGATTTCACTCCAAAGGGAGATACTATCTTTATTTTCCAAGGTGTTCACTATATAAATATTCTTGAAAAGATAGTTGAGAACAAAGAGCTAGTTCCTCTCATCTCAAGATGAGCTAGTTCCTTTCTTCTCAAGATGTATAGACATACAAGAGATCCATGGAAATTTTTCTTCCAAACCACCCCATACTTTTAGAAACTTAATTCCAGATTTTTAAGAACTTTTAAAAACTTAAGAAAACAAATGTCATAAATGAACAGCTATGAAAGAACCATTTGAATATGACTTGAATATTAAGCTATACTTTAAAATTGTTAACTTTTTTAAGTGTGATAATGATGTGTTGATACAGTATAATGTTCTTTTCCTCTGCTAAGTCATGAAACATGCTGAGATATTCAGGTTTATAACATGTCATGATGTCTGAAAATTATTTCTGAATCATTTAGAAAAAGTGCATACACAAACAAGATTTCTTTTAAAGTCACTAAATCAACTTATATAATCATTAAATACATGCACACACAGATGTTAGAGATAATACAAAAATATAAAGCAAATATGGCAAAATGATAGGTATTGAATCTAGAGGGAAAATATATTTGTAATTCATTAAAATTTCTTTCAGCTTTTTGAAACTATTATTAAAAAGTTAGGTTTGTAAGTACATTGTTTAAAAAGTACTCAAGAGGCAAGTATTCTCAGACTGCAGAAAACTGGGTAAACTGCAACACGTATGCTATTTTGGACACCAAAAACAAAAATTCAGAGAAGATGAGAAAAGTTATTCAAATAATAAAGAAAACTTATATAGCTATGTTCAGTTCAATTCAGTCACTTAGAGACTCATGAGACTCACGTACATCGAGTCAGTGATGCCATCCAACCATTTCATCCCCTGTCTTCCCTTTCTCCTCCTGCCCCCAATCTTTCCCAGCATCACGGTCATTTCTAGTGAGTCAGTTCTTCGCATCAGGTGGCCAAAGTATTGGAGTTTCAGCTTCAACATCAGTCCTTCCAATGAATATTCAGAACTGATTTCCTTTACGATGGACTGGTTTGATCTCTTTGCAGTCGAAGGGATTCTCAAGAGTCTTCTCCAATATCACAAATCAAAAGCACCAATTCTTTGGTGCTCAGCTTTGTTTATAGTCCAACTCTCACATCCATACATGACTACTGGAAAAACCATAGCTTTAACTAGAAGGACCTCTGTTTTTTAATATGCTGTCTATGTTGAACATAGCTTTTCTTCCAAGGAGCAAGTGTCTTTTAATTTCATGGCTGCAGTCACCATTTGCAGTGATTTTGGAGACCCAAAAATAAAGTCACTCAATGTTTCCATTGTTTCTCCATCTATTTGCCATGAAGTGATTTGACTAGGAGATCCAACCAGTCCATTCTGAAGGAGATCAGCCCTGGGATTTCTTTGGAAGGAATGATGCTAAAGCTGAAACTCCAGTACTTTGGCCACCTCATGCGAAGAGTTGACTCATTGGAAAAGACTCTGATGCTGGGAAGGATTGGGGGCAGGAGGAGAAGGGGACAACAGAGGATGAGATGGCTGGGTGGCATCACTGACTCGATGGATGTGAGTCTGAGTGAACTCCGGGAGTTGGTGATGGACAGGGAGGCCTGGCATGCTGCAATTCATGGGGTCGCAAAGAGTCGGACACGAATGAGTGACCGATCTGGTCTGATCTGATCTGATTTGACTAGATGCCATGATCTTACTTTTCTGAATGTTGAGCTTTAAGCCAACATTTTTACTCTTCTCTTTCACTTTCATCAAGAGGCTCTTTAGTTCTTCTTGGCTTTCTGCCTTAAGGGTGGTGTCATCTGAATATCTGAGGTTATTGATATTTCTTCTAGCAATCTTGATTCCAGCTTGTGCTTCACTCAGCCCAGCATTTTGCATGATGTATTCTGCATATAAGTTAAATAAGCAGGGTGACAATATGCAGCCTTGACATACTCCTTTCCCTATTTGGAACCAATCTGTTATTCCATGTCCAGTTCTAACTGTTGCTTCCTGACCTGCATACAGATTTCTCAGGAGGCAGGTCAGGTGGTCTGGTATTCCCATCTGTTGAAGAATTTTCCACAGTTCATTGTGATTTACACAGTCAAAGGCTTTGGAATAGTCAATAAAGCAAAAGTAGATGTTTTTTTGGAACTCTCTTGCTTTTTCGATGATCCAGTGGATGTTGGCAATTTGATCTCTGGTTCCTCTGCCTTTTCTGAATCCAGCTTGAACATCTGGAAGTTCACGGTTCATGTACTGTTGAAGCCTAGCTCAAAAGCAATTTTGAGCATTACTTTGCTAGCATGTGAGATGAGTGCAATTGTGCAATAGTTTGAAGATTCTTTGGCATTGCCTTTCTTTGGGATTTGAATGAAAACTGACCTTTTCCAGTCCTGTGGCCACTGCTGAGTTTTCCAAATTTGCTGGCATATTGAGTGCAGCACTTTCACAGCATCATCTTTCAGGATTTGAAATAGCTCAACTGGAATTCCATCACCTCCACTAGCTTTGTTCGTAGTGATATTTTCTAAGGCCCACTTGACTTCACATTCCAGGATGTCTGGCTCTAGGTGAGTGATCACACCATCGTGGTTATCTGGGTCATGAAGATCTTTTTGATATAGTTCTGTGTATTCTTGTCACCTCTTCTTAATATCTTCTGCTTCTGATAAGTAACATACAGCTATGCTGCTTTCAGACAAAACAGACTTTAAGGCAAAAAACATTACAAAAGATAAAAGCCTCACTTCAATTCAGAATAAAAAAAGGTGTTGTTTTTTTTTTTAAAGAAATACACTTTAAAAGAAAAACAACTAAATTTGTATATACGAATAAGATCCTAAAATATATATAGTTAAACGGTCCAGATTTACAAGGAGAAATAGACAAATCCACAATCACAGTTGCAAATTTTAAACAGATCTCTGTGAAGGTGCAGAAAGATTTGAACATGATTACAAACTTGTTCTAATCAACATAAATAAAACACTGTGCCCATCAAATGTAGAACATACATTTTTTTTAGGTGCACTATTTAAAAAAATAATTTTATTTATTATTAGTTGTCCTGGGTCTTCATTGCTGCATGGGCTTTTCTCTAGTTGCAGTGAGTGGAAGCTACTTTCTAGTTACTGTGTGTGGGCTTCTCATCATGGTGGCTTCTCTTGTTGTGGACCATGGGCTCTAGGGTGTGCAGACTTCAGCAGTTGTGGCATGTGGGGTCAGTAGTTGTGGCTTCCAGGCTCTAGAACAATGGATCAATAGCTGTGATGCAGAGGCTTAGTTGTCCCACAGCATGTGGGATCTTCCCAGATCAGAGATGGAACCCATGACCCTTGAACTGGCAGACAGATCCCTCACCCCTGAGCCCACACCTTGAATATTTACAAAAGCTGGCCATAAACAGGGCTTTAACGTTAGTCAAGATATATCTCAAAGGAATGGTTTCACACAGGACATGATATCTGACTATAATGCAATTAAGCTATAACAAATAATTTAAATCTAACCAAACTCTTCCAGAGAATGAACAGAAGAGGAAGAATAAAGCTAACATAGCCTTGATGTCAAAATTAAATAAGACTGAATGTGAAAAGCAAAAGACAGTTTAATTTTACCAATGAATATTTATGTAAAAATCCTAAATAAATTATGACGAAGTTGGATTTAACTTAAGCCTTAGCCATTATTGAGATGGAAAAAAAGTTTGGAGAAAAAGATACAAAAAATGTCATTCACAGATGATTTGATTGTACAGATAGAAAACTTTTTTAAATATACAGAGAAGTTAGAATTAATAGTGTTTACCAAAGTTGCTAGGTATCAATCCAATAAATGAAAGTGAATTATATTTTTATATATCATCAATATAAGGCCACTTGTGATGATGTCCCAAGTCTATCTCCCAGGAAAAATGTAAGGGAATGAGATACAATGCAGCTTTTGAAAGAAACAAAGGTCATGAGAAATACATTATGAAAACAGAAGAAATGGAATTAGAGACTCTGGGGAAAAGATCAACACAATAAAAAAAAAAAAAAACAGGTATTGGCAGGAGACATGATGGAGAAGGAGAATGACTTGAGCTTACCTTCTCTGATGAAAAAAACCAAAATCACAACTAACTGCTGAACAACCATCAACAAAAAAGACTAGAACCTACCAAAAAAGATACTCTATATCCAAAAACAAAGAAGAAGCCACAACAAGATTGTATGGAGGGTGCTTTCACAATATAATCAAATTCCATACACACTGGAATGCATGACAAACAAACGAGAAAGTAATTAATCGCAGAGGTTCTCTCACAGGAGTGAGTGTTCTAAGCCCCATGACAAGCTCCACAGTCTAGGGGTCTGGCATTGGGAGGAAGAGCCCCCAGAGCATTTGGCTTTTGAGGTCAGCAGGGCTTGAATGCAGAAGCTCCACAAGACTTGGGGGAAACAGAGACTCCACCTGTGGAGGGCACACACAAGGTTTCACATGCACTGGAACCCAGGGAAAAGCAGTGACTCCATAGAAGCCTGGGCCAGATATATTTGCAGGTCAGGCAGGTTTTTTGGGGAAGCAGGGGTCAGCTGTGGCTCACTGTGTGGGCAATGTCAGTGGTGGCAGAGGCCCAAGGGAGTATTCATCTGTGCAAGCTCTCCAGGATGTCACCATTTTGGCCCTGATACTTGGCCTTACCTGACAGCTTGCAGGGTCCAGTGCTGGGATGCTGCTGCTGCTGCTAAGTCGCTTCAGTCGTGTCCGACTCTGTGAGACCCCACAGATGGCAGCCCACCAGGCTCCACCATCCCTGGGATTCTCCAGGCAAGAACACTGGAGTGGGTTCCCATTTCCTTCTCCAATGCATGAAAGTGAAAAGTGAAAGTGAAGTTGCTCAGTCATGTCCGACTCTTCACGACCTCATGGACTGCAGCCTACGAGGCTCCTCCATGCATGGGATTTTCCAGGCAAGAGTACTGGAGTGGGTTGCCATTGCCTTCTCCATGCTGGGATACCTCAAGCCAAATAATCAACAGGGTGGGAACACAGCCTTACCCAATAAAGATAAGCTGCCTAAAGTTGTTCTGAGTGCACAGATGTCTCTAAACATACCACTTGACATGGCCTTGCACAGAAGGGCAATAAAACCCAGCTCTACCAACCAGTGGACAGGCACCAGTGGCTCCCACCAAGAAGCCCGTACAAGCACCTGGACCAAGCTCATCCACCAGGGGGTAGACACCAGAAGAGAGAGGAGCTACAAACCTGCAGCCTGAGAAACGGAGACCACAAACATATAAAGTAAGACAAAATGAGACAGCAGAAAAATGCGTTCCAGAAGAAGGAACATGATAAATTCTCAGAACAACTAAGTGAAGTGGAGATAGGCAACTTGCCTAAAAGAGAATTAAGAGTAATGACAGTAAAGATGATCCAAGCATAGACCAAGAAATACACAAAATGTTTAACAAAGAGCTAGAGAATTTATAGAAAAAACAAATGGAGATGAAGAATACAATAACTAAAATGGAAAATACACTAGAAGGAATCAATAGCAGAATAAGTGAGGCAGAAGAACAAGTAAGTGAGCTGAAAGACTGGTGGTAATCACTGCTGTGGAACAGGATAAAGAAAAAAAGAATTTTAAAAAAGGGGGACCATCTCAGAGACCTCTGAAAAAAACATTAAATGCAAGTACATTTGCATTACAGGGGTACCAGAGGGAGAAGAGAGAAAGACTTTGAGAAAATATTTAAAGAGATAAAAGCCAAAAACTTCCCTAACATGGAAAAGGTATACTCATACAAGTCTAGGAAGTGCAAGAGAGTCCCATACAGGATAAACCCAAGGATGAAAACACCAAGGTACATATTAATCAAATTGACAAAAATTAAAGACAAAGAGAAAATATTGAAAGCAACAAATAACATACAAGTCAATCCCATTATGGCTGTCAGCTGATACTTCAGCAAAAACTCTGAAGGTCATAATGGAGTGACACAATATATTTAAAGTGATAAAAGGGAAAAACCTACAACCAAGAATACACTAAAGGGATCTTGTTCAGAGTCAACAGAGAAATCAAAGACTTTACAGACAACCAAAATCTAAGAGAATTCAGCACTACCAAACCAGCATCACAACAAATGCTAAAGAAACTTCTCTGGGTAGAAAAGAAATAGCCACAATTAAAAACAAAATTACAAATGGGAAAACTCACTGATAAAGGCAAACAAACAATTTGGGAGATTATCTACATATAAATATGGTATTGAAACCAGCAATCATGAGAAGACCACAAATGCAGGATACTGTAAATGTGTTTAAAATTAAGATACCAATAGCATAAAACATTTCAGTACTCTTGCCTGGAAAATCCCATGGACGGAGGAGCCTGGTGGGCTGCAGTCCATGGGGTCGCTAAGAGTCGGACACAACTGAGCAACTTCACTTTCACTTTTCACTTTCATGCACTGGAGAAGGAAATGGCAACCCACTCCAGTGTTCTTGCCTGGAGAATCCCAGGGGCAGTGGAGCCTGGTGGGCTGCCGTCTGTGGGGTCGCACAGAGTCGGACACGACTGAAGCGACTTAGCAGCAGCAGCAGCAGCATAAAACAATCGTGTGTGTGTGTGTGTGTGTGTGTAGACTGCTATATCAAAACCTCAAGGTAACTTCAAACCAAAAACATACAACAGATACACACCAAAAAAAGAAAAAGCAATCCAAACACAACTCTAAAGATAGTCATCAAACCACAAGAGAAGATAATAAAAGAGAGGAAGGGAATAAAAAAGACCTATAAAAACAAATCCTAAACAAATAACAAAATAGCAATAAAAACATATATATATCGATAATTTCTTAAAAGAAATGAGTTAAGTGCTCAAACCAAAAGACACAGACTAGATGAATGGATACAAAAATAAGACCCTTATAAATGCTGTCTACAAGAGACCCACTTCAGATCTAGGGACACATACAGACAGAAAGGGGATGGAAAAAGATATTCCATGCAAATAGAGATAAAAAGAAAGTTGTAGTAACAATACTCATATCAGACAAAATAGACTTTAAAATAAAGACTGTTTTAAGAGACAAAGGACACTACATAATGGTCCAGGAACCAATCCAAGAAGATATCACAATTGAAAATATATATGCACCTAACATAGGAGCACCTCAATTCACAGGGCAAATGCTAACAGCCATAAAGGGAGAAACCAATGGTAAGATAATAATAGAGGGCCTTTAACACCCACACCTACATCAATGGACAGATCATCCAGACAGAAAATCAATACGGAAACACAGGATTTAAATGACAGATTAGAACAGATGTGCTTAATTGATATTTATAGGACATTCCATCCAAAGGCAGCAGAATATATGTTCTTCTCATGTGCACATGGAACATTCTGCAGGATAGATAACATGCTGGGCCACAAAGTAAACCCTGGTAAATTTAAGAAAATTGAAATCATATCAAGCACTCTTTCTGACCAAAACACTGTGAGACTAGAAATCAACTACAAGAAAAGAACTGTAAAAAACACAAACACATGGAGACTAAAAAATGTTATAAACAACCAGCGGATTACCAAAGAAATCAAAAAGGAAATCAAAAAATACCTAGAGACAAATGAAAATGAAAACATGATCATCCAAAACCTTTGGGACACAACAAAAGCAATTCTAAGAGGGATATTTATAGCAATAAAATCTTACCTAAGGAAACCAAAAAATCTCAAACAACCTAACCTTACACCTAAAACAACTAGAGAAAGAAGAACAAAGAAAATCCAAACTTATTAGAAGGAAAGAAACAATAAAGATCAGAGCAGAAATAAATGAAATATTAATAGAGACAAAGAAAACAATAGAAAAGATTAATGAAATGAAAAGCTGGTTCTTTGAAAAGAAAACAAAATAGATAAATCTTTATCTAGTTTCATCAAGAACAAAAGGGGACATGGCTCAAGTCAATAAAATTAGAAATGAAAATGGAGAATTTAAAACTGATACCAGAGATATATGAGGTTCATAAGAGACAATTTCAAGAACTATATGTCAATAAAATGGTCAATCTAGAAGAAATGAATAAATTCTTAGAAAGGTACAATCTTCAAAGACTGAACCAGAAAGAAATGGAAAATGTGAACAGATCAATTACAAGTACTAAAACTGAAAATGTAACTTTAAAACTTCTAATAAACAAAAATATAGGACCAGATAGCTTCATAGTCTAATTTTATCATTTAGAGAAGAGTCAACACCTATACTTTTGAAACTTCCCAAAATTGTAGAGGAAGGAAGACCTCCAAACTCATTCTATGAGTCCACCATCACTCTAATATCAAAACCAGAGAAAGATACCACACAAAAAGAAAACTACAGGCCAATATCACTGATAAACATAAAACAAAAATCCTGAGAGAACAAGATGGCAGAGGAATAGGTGGATGTGAAGTACATCTCTCTCCATGGAGACATCAGGAATACACCTTCAAACACAGAAGTGCTTGCAGAATACCAGCTGAGAGCAGACAGCAGTACATGACCACCAGAAAAAATATACAGAACCACACAAAACTCGGTAGGAAGAAGGAACTAGGGGTAAAAATGGGAGTGTTAGAAGGACTGGACCTCACCCACCCTCAGCAGGTGGGTGAACTGAAGCAGGGTCCAATCTCTGCATCAGGGCAATTTTCTGGGTCAGAGGAGAAACATTTAAGGCTGAGAGTGAAGCAGCTGATCTGTGGCAGCCTAAATGGAATGAGAATCAGACACTCTGTGCCGCAGCCATATGTACCCCAGGGAGGGATGCAGGTCCCCTAGAAGCTGTAGCAGCTGGGAACTGGAGTGTAGGGACTGTGGAGCAATCCCAGGGTGAGGGCTGCTGTTGACTGCAGAGATAGACCAAGGGGACGTGAGGGAGGAGATTGTGGTGGGAAATGCCTGTGGAGGAAAGCCAGGCAGCCTGGAAGCAAGGCAATACTGCTGAGTCATGCATAGCAGGTGAAGCCATTACCGTAGCCTCTCTCTTCCCACATGCCAGCATCCACAGCTGAACAGGCGGAGCGACACAGAAAGACTAGCCAAAGAGGCCTTCTGATCACCAGCTATTAAAGGTTCAAGAAAAGACTCTGATAGGGCCATAACTCCTGCAGCTGAGACAGTCCATGTCTCTGTACATTTGGCACCATCAAGGTCCACTCGGTCCAAGCAGCTGTGCTACCTTTACATTTAACATTCACTGGGGCAGAGCTGCCAAAGGCAAAAAAAGTCTTGCATCTATACATGCAGAGCTGCTTCAGTTGTGTCCAACTCTTTGTGACCATGTGGACCGAGGCCCGCCAGGCTTCTCTGTCAGGGAGGGGGTTCTCCAGGCAAGAATACTGGAGCGCATTGGCCAATACTGGTTCCCATACCCTTCTAGAGCACTCTATTTCCTGATGCCCTAGCCACCAAATCTCTGAGTACCTGGTGCTGCCAGAATCCCTGTGACCCAAGCAACTGCACCACCTCCACACCTGGCCCTCACTGGGGCAGACCCAAGTCCTCCAGGGAAGCCTCAGGAGCAAACCCAAGTGGACCACCCATATGCAGAGATGGAAATAAAACCACAATTGAAACCCAGGGGCACTGTGGCTAAGGAATAAGACCCAAAACCTTCCCACCAGCAAGGTAAAAAGACAACCCTCAAAATGGGAGAAAATAATAGCAAATGAAACAAATGACAAAGGATTAATTTCCAAAATACACAAGCAGCTCATACAACTCAATGCCAGAAAAACAAACAACCCAATCGAAAAAAAAAAAAAAAAAGACCTAAACAGACATTTCTCCAAAAAAGACATACAGAGGGCTAACGTACACATGAAAAGATGCTAAATATTGCTCATTATTAGTGAAATGCAAATCAAAACTACAATGAGATATCACCTCACACCGGTCAGAATGGCCATCAACAAAAGTCTACAAACAATAAATGCTGGAGAGGGTGTGGAGGAAAGGGAACACTCTTGCACTGTTGGTGGGAATGTAAATTGATACAACCATTATGGAAGACAGTATGGAAATTCCTTGAAAAACTAGGAATAAAACCACCTTATTACCCATCAATCCCAATGCTAGGCATATACCCTGAGGAAACCAAAATTAAAAAAGACACATGTACCCCAATGTTCGTTGCAGCACTATTTACAATAGCTAGAACATGAAAGCAATCTAGATGTCCATAGACAGATGAATGATAAAGAAACTGTGGCACATATACACAATGGAATATTACTCAGCCATAAAAAGGAACACATTTCAGTCAGATCTAATGAGGTGGATGAACCTAGTGCCTATTATACAGAGTGAAGTAAATCAGAAAGAGAAAGATAAATATCATATACCAATGCATATACATGGACTCTAGAAAAATGGTACTGAAGAATTTATTTGCAGGGTAGTAGTGGAAAAACAGACTTATGGACATGGGGAGAGGGGAGGAGAGGGTGAGATGTATGGAAAAACTGACATGTAAATTTACATTACCATATGTAAAATAGATAGCCAATGGGAATCTGCTGTATGTCTCAAGAAACTCAAACAGGGGCTCTGTATCAACCTAGACGGGTGGGGTGGGGAGGGAGATGGGAGGGAGGTTCAAGAGGGAGGGAATATATGAATATCTATGGCTGATTCATGTTAAGGTTTGACAGAAAATAACAAAATTCTGTAAAGTAATTATCCTTCAATATAAAATAAATAAATTTTAAAAACCACTTTGGAAGACACTATGACATTTCAAACAAAGTTGAATAAGTATTAAAAAAAATACTCAACAAAATACTAGCAAACTGAATCCAACAATATACTAACAGGATCATACACCAAGATCAAGTGGGATTTATCCCAGGGATGCAAGGATTCTTCAATATCCACAAATCAATGTGATACACCACAGTAACAAATTGAAGAATAAAGACAATATGATCATCTCAACAAATGTAGAAAAAGCTTCTGACAAAAATTAATCATCCATTTATGGTGACATAGATTGAAAGATATAAAATGTTCTTAGACTGGAAGAATCAATGCTGTCAAAATGACTGTACTATAAAAGGCAATCTATGGATTCAATGCAGTCCTTATCAACTAACTCCCCAATAGCATTTTTCAGAGAATTAGAGCAAAAAAAATTTAAGGCTGTATGGAAACACCAAAGATCCCAAATGGCCAAAGGAATCCTGAGAAAACAAAAAACAGACCAAGGAGCAATCAAGCTCCCTGACTTCAGACTATACTACAAAGCGACAGTCATCTAAACAATATGGTACTGCCACAAAAATAGATGCAAAGATCAATGCATAGAAAGCCCAAAATAAACATACATAGCTATGGTCAATAAATGTATAACAAAGGAGGCAAGAACATACAATGGAGAAAAGGTAGTCTCTTCAGTATGTGATGCTAGGAAAATTGAAAAGAATAAAATTAGAACATTCTCTAAAACTATACACACAAATAAACTCAAAATGGATTAAAGACTTAAATGTAAGACTGAATACTATAAAACTTTTAGAGGAAAACATGGGCAGGACACTGACATAAACTTCAGCAATATCTTTTTGGACCCATCTCCTAGACTAATGAAAATAAAAACAAAAAACAAACAAATGTACCTAATTAACTTAAAAGCATTTGCACAGAAAAGGAAACCATAAACAAAATGAAAAGACATCCCATAAAATGGGAGAAAATATTTTACAAACAAAGCAACTAACAAGGGATTAATCTCCAAAATACACAAACAGCTTATGCAGCTCAATATCAAAAACACAAATCCAACCAAAACATGCAGAGAAGATCTAAATAGATATTTCTCCAAAGAAGACATACAGATGGCAAAAAAACACATTAAAAGATATTCAGCACCACTCATTATTAGAGAAATGAGAATCAAAATTACAATGGGATATCACTTCACATAGTTCAGAATGGCCATTATCAATAATATAAACAATAAATTCTGGAGAGCACGTGGAGAAAAGAGAACCCTCCTACACCATTGGTGGGAATGTAAATTTGTATAATCACCATGAACAACAGTATGGAGGTTCCTTGAAAAACTAAAAATAGAACAACCATATGATCCAGCAATCCCACTCCTGGGCATATATCTGGAGAAAACCATATTTTGAAAAGATATATGCACTCCAACATTCACTGCAGCAGTATTTACAACAGCTAAGACATGGAAGCATCCTAAATGTTCATCAACAGAAAATGGATGAAAAAGTTATGGTATGTATATACAATGGAATATTATTCTGCCATAAAAGAATGAAATAGTAACATTTGAAGCAACATGGATGGACCCAGAGATTATCATACTCAGTGAAGTAAGTCAGATAAAGACAAATATCATGTAATATCACTTATATATGGAATCTTAAAACATGTTACAAATGAACTTATCTACAAAACAGAAACTGACTCAAACTTCAAAAACAGACATGGTTACCAAGGTGGAAAGGTGGAGGGGGAAGGATAAATTGGTAGTTTGGGACTGACATATGTACACTACTATGTTTAAAATAGATAAGTAACAAGAACCTACTGTATAGCACAGGGACCTGTACTCAATAATCCTTTAATAACCTATATGGGGAAAGAATCTGAAGAAGAATGAATATGGGTAAATGTTTAGCTGAATCACTTTGCTGTACACCTGAAAAAGAACACTGTAAGTAAACTATACCCCAATATAAAATAAAAATTAAGTTAAAAAATAACAAATAAAATTGTAAAACTAAGAATAATTTTAAAAAGAAATATAATGAAGAGAGTTTTACTTGGCTCTATAATAAGCAACATATTCATAATATTCACATATTCAAAATAACTTAAACATAACTTATTGAATTAACTGGTTACAGAGTTAACATATTGGGGGGAGATGAAAAAGAGAAGTAAGGGTGGTAGCAGAAATAACAGCTCATTTTTTATAATACAGAGTAAACAGATAATGTATTGATAAAGCAAAAATTATTTACCCTCAAGGAACTGATCTAGGAAGTCCAAAGGGATGAGAAAAGAAATTGTGGTGTTTACTATTTGCTGTACTTTACACATATGCATGCTACGATATCATATTGCCACACAATGGCTACTCTCATGAGTCTCATAAACTCTTAGAAGACATTAATATAAATTTAAGATTTCTAAACAGAAGCCATCTTTGACCTGGCTATTCTGAACACAAAATTTCCATTTTGGGGGGTAGAGAGGGCATAGATTCACCATTTGTTAACAGTCCAAGGGTAAAAAATTTACATATTTTTGATATATACCTCTATTTGATATCCTGACACAATCCATACCTAATAAATGTTATCAATAGAAGAATGCTATCAGAGTTGAAAGGAGTCTTAGAAATTACCTAACATATCCCTTCATTTTAAATACAAAGAAATGGCAGGCCAGTCAATGACAGAGCCAGACCCACAGTTAGCTTCTTGACTTTTTCAATATTCCAAATCGATTCCCATTTACTTTCAAATTCTGAGCAAAAGCCAAGATGTTTCACCAGATTTTTTTTTTATGAAGAGGAGACATATTCTTTTCACTATCATAAAAGTATTTCTTTAAAAAATCAAATCATAGGTGAACACAATCAGTTTGAAAGCCTTTTAACCAAAGCAGCAGCTGCCACTTTCTACAAATCAAGAACTAAAAATATGAGGAAACCCATTAAAAATATGATGACTACAGCATGTAATTCACCTATACTAACACAGGTAATGAGTTTTCTTGATGAAAAACATTACAATTTTTAAGGTAACTAAAGAAAGAGACACACTCATTTAGTTTTAAAGATTCTTTTTTTTTCTTTTTTTTTAATTTTATTTTATTAAACTTTACAATATTGTATTGGTTTTGCCATATATCAAAATGAATCTGCCACAGGTATACACGTGTTCCCCATCCTGAACCGTCCTCCCTCCTCCCTCCCCATACCATCCCTCTGGGTCGTCCCAGTACACCAGCCCCAACCATCCAGTATCGTGCATCAAACTTGGACTGGCGACTCGTTTCATATATGATATTATATATGTTTCAATGCCATTCTACCAAATCATCCCACCCTCTCCCTCTCCCACAGAGTCCAAAAGACTGTTCTATACATCAGTGTCTCTTTTGCTGTCTTGTTATACAGGGTTATTGTTACCATCTTTCTATTTTCTTTTTCCAACAGGGATGAAAGAATGTTGGGAAAAGAAGGTAGGGGCCTAAGAAAGGTTACCAAGCAGAAGTATTACTATGTCAGACTTTAAGGATGCTCATAAACTAACAATCAATGTGAACTCAAATATTTAAGGACATCATTTATCAGACAATGGAGCTATTCTGGAATCTAGTCTGGACAAATTAGCAAATGCTTCATTATCATAAGTACTTTAACCTTAAAAATCCTCAGACAGTTGCTTACATTAGCTCCGGTGATTTTATATTTAGGGTGGGGAAGCTATACTTATTTCAGATAAAATTTTTTTCTTCATTGAGTTAGGTATAGCTTTTATTTATTTTTGGGGGGGGTAATTTTTTTTATTTCCAAGAATTTTTGGATACCATTTGGAAATATGTGAAATGGGGGAGCTTTTGATATATGGCAAAACCAATACAATATTGTAAAGTAAAAAAAAAATAATAATAAAAAATAAAAAAAATAAACCCCAACTGCTACTGAAAAAAAAAAAATTAGGTTACCAGATGCTTTTAATGATGTTTATATAAATGGGATTTTTACATTAGAAAATTAACCAGACTCAGAATGACATGTGTTGAGAGTAGATTCCGTGACTGGCAGATAGGAAAAAAACAAGCATAAGCGACCTTAATCAAGGCCAACTTTCTTCCCAGTTTTAGGTACCAGTAACCATAAGTTAAACTTCAGAAAGGTGTATGGATGTTATTAAATATCTTATCTCTCCAGAAAATTTTATAACCAAAAAAAGGGAATTAGAGAAATAAATTAGGATTTATTAGACAGAATGAGATAAATGACATAAGATGAACGTAAAGCATTATGAACACTGAAAAAAGAAAAAAAATGCTTAGTAAACTGGTAACACACACAAAATATATTTTTTCATGTTACTCTAGTAGATTTTTCCCTAACCAGAATTTCCAAAGTTTTTAAGGGGAACAAGCAATATTTAAAGGAATAAAGTATATGTAAGTATGTCAATAATCTAAATTGAAAATAAACAGAAGAAAATATCACAACATAGCGGAATTAGAAAGATTTCCAGTTCTTAGCTCTATATCATTGATGCTGTCCACCTAAACATTTCCAGCCATCTAGCCTCACCTAGTTCACACCTCCAGTGATGCTGAACTCATAATGTAGCTCACAGCATTAACATACTTGTACAGTAAGAGACTGAACCTGCCTAAGTCTCTTACAAATAAAAGTCAACAATGGGAACTCAAGCAAGTAACAGACTAACATCACTTTAAAATGAGATCAACCCAATGAATCACTTAATATTGTTTCTCAAAGGCTATAATATAAGCCAAAGAAGAAATATTTAATCTCCCTACATGAACTAAAAGCAGTTATTTTACTTTGTGGGTAGGGGGAGATGGGCAATGTTTACTCATAAATTGTTTCTGTTGGAATGATTATTATTCATTTTTCATATGAAACCTTAGTAAGAAAATCTGGTGATACATACATTTTCAGTAGCAAAATGAAACATACATTCTTAAGTGATACTAGCATATCTAACCTGCTACTAAGGGATTGTAAGCAGGAGATATTTATATTAAAGATTTTATGGTAAAAGGGTTGCAAAATACCAAAAATTATAACTGACATTTATATAGCTCTTTACAGGGCTTCTCTGGTGGCTCATGTGGTAAAGAATATTTCTGCAATGCGGGAGAACAGGGTTCGATCCCTGGGTTGGGAAGATCCCCTGGAGAAGGGAACGGCTACTCACTCCAGTATTCTTGCCTGGGAAATCCCATGGTCAGAGGAGCCTGGCAGGCTATAGTCCATGGGGTCGCAAAGAATAGGACATGACTTAGCATGCATGTTTATAGTTTACAAATGATATGACATATATCATATTTGGGCTTCCCTTGTGGCTCAGCTGGTAAAGAATCCTCCTGCAATGCGCAAGATCTGGGTTCGATCCCTGGGTTGGGAAGATCCCCTGGAGAAGCGAAAGGCTCAGTTCAGTCACTCAGTCGTGTCCGACTCTGTGACCCCAGGGACTGCAGCACGACAGGCCTCCCTATCCATTGCCAACTCCCGGAGTTGACTCAAATTCATGTCCATTAAGTTGGTGATGCCATCCGACCATCTTATCCTCTGTCATCCCCTTCTCCTGCCTTCAATCTTTCCCAGCATCAGGGTCTTCTCAAATGAGTTAGTCAGGTGGCCATCAGGTGGCCAAAGTATTGTAGTTTCAGCTTCAGCATCAGTCCTTCCAATGAATATTCAGGACTGATTTCCTTTAGGATAGACTGGTTGGATCTCTTTAAAATCCAAGGGAAAGGCTACCCACTCCAGTATTCTGGCCTGGAGAATTCATGGACTGTATAGTCCAAGGGGTTGCAAAGAGTTGGAGAAGACTGAGCAACTTTCACTTATCATATTTGGTCCTCTCAGTAATATTGTTGGAATGTATGCAGCTATACTTACCTATGGTTTCAGATGTAAAAATGGAGGTTTAGAGAGCTTAAATGACTTGATTTAGGATGACATAGTCAGCTAAGATTTAAACTCAGATTTTTGTCTTGCCTCTAAATGCCATGTTCTTTCCACTACTAACTCTGAAAAAATATCCAAAATTTCCAATTAAAAAAAAATTGGTGGTCCAGAATGATGGAATTATAAACATAAGTAACATAATAAAATAATTGGACTTTATGTTATAATGTATTTCCGGATATTATGAAAACTTCCAACACCATTTAAAATGATTTACTTTCAGATAAATGAATTAACCAAAACTATGGATTCACTGAGAAAAGAAAATTGAGAAGATAAACCCTGATTTTGTAGCAAGAAGATTTTTATAGACTGGCTATTGAAAGCACTGTGGCTTTCCAATCTACCAGGCCTGTACAGACATATCCTGAGTTTCAACATCTTTCTTAGGATTGCAGTAAAGTGGTTC
This sequence comes from Bos javanicus, assembly GCF_032452875.1. Taxonomy (NCBI): domain Eukaryota; kingdom Metazoa; phylum Chordata; class Mammalia; order Artiodactyla; family Bovidae; genus Bos; species Bos javanicus. Next base: position 59,089,349 of record NC_083897.1, on the reverse strand, counting down.
CATAAATGTAAAGAGATTAGCACAAGTTGAACTTATCTGAGTTATTTGTTTTAACTTGGCCTTGGAAAAGTACTAACATCACAGATAAAAGAAACAAACAAAAAGACCACAGTACCATGATAATAAGAATAAAAACTTCAGAGTTCTGCTGAGCATAAATATGTCTGGAATGTCTCCTATGAAGCAGTTAAAACCTGTATTCTAAGTGTGTTTAAGATTCAGTGTGTCCAACTCCAGGGCTCTATGCCAGTGTAAAAATGCACTAACATGCCCTAGGCATCCCTGTTGGCTGCTGGCAGGAAGGTAAGAAGAAATTGTTTTCTGCCCTTACACTGAGTAGACCAACATTTCCTGTGCATTTCTAACAGAATTACTGGCTGATCATCTCGGCAGTTGGTATTCATGATAGGAGGAGTTAATATGATCTTCATTTCACAGGCAGCAAAGCAGGAAACCCTGCTATCACTGAGTATGGTAACTGTTCTGCATGAAAGACTCCACGGTATTTTCCAACACAAGCAGAAATCAGCAAAACCCTAGTTTAGTACAAACACAAAAAGATGGAATGCTTCAGTTCTGGCTTATAATCAGCTTATAATTTCACTTATAATTAGCAGGAAAAAAAAAACAATGCCTTCTTAATAGTGTTCTTGATGATGGGACACTAGTTACATAAAGTCACATATGAAAGGTGAGAACTACTATGCCACTACCACCATCACAGTCCCTCCTGAATCACAAAAGCTCTACCTACATCTAATAGGTTGGTAACTGTCAAGTCAATATTTAGAAAACTTATAACCTCCTTTAGTAGTAAAGTAAGCAGTACTTTTTCAATATTTGTCATTTAAACAGAATATTTACAAAGCATCTTCGATTTATGTATTATTCAGAATCTACTGTCATTTTGTGCATGTCATGACAAAAATCTGTCTTTACTTAGCCCTGTCTTAGAGAGATCTGTGGAAGTACAGGTGAGAGAGATGATTTGACAAACAGATCTAGGAGACTGTAGATGGAAAATCCTGCAGAGGCAGAAGGAGTCCCTATACACCTTACATACAGGGTCAATCAATGAGCTTTTATTTTAATAAAAATAGCAAAAACTTGGCAATTTGCTATTTAATCAAGTTTGTTAACATGGTATTGTACTTGATTTCCATCATCAGTTCCTAGGAACAAATCATCATTTCCTTGGAACAAATACTAGGGTTTGGTGAACAGCTTTAAGAATCATAGATAAACTAGCAAAACAACTTTAGAAATCAAAGTCTACCTGGCTAGTCATCTATAAATATAATTCAAGGCAACATTGAAATTGAAACAAAAAGAATGAAATAAATACTACATACCAGAAAATCATAATTCAAATGGTACATCTGGTAGAACGAGAGCTAACACACATGACTAGACAAAATTGGAACAGAACGTACGCTATCTGACTTGTGGCTAGATATTTGAAAATGGAATGTCTCCTTATTCCTGAGAGAATACTGACCACATTCCTTGTTACTAACCCTCTGTAATATGCAGACACACGAAGAAATGGGTTCTATGTAATTCAATTTCAAAAACATTTATTGCTTGATTTACTAACTCAGAAACCAATGAGAACTGCTAAGGATGGGGAAAGATGGCACAAAGATAAATACGGTATGCAAAACATGCCTTCAAACATCTGGCAATTTAGTCGGAGAAACACATGGGCAAATCAATTATTGTAATACAATAAAAACAATATGAAATAAAAATGCTATGATGGAAGTTTAAATAATGTGCTAGGAGAGGAGAGATAAAGGATTAATTTTAATTAGGAAGAAATCATGACAAAAGAACAAATCAACGGGCATTTTCTATAGTAGATTTTAAGGTAAAATAATATGGTTGTTGTTGTACAGTAACTAAGTTGTATCCCACTCTTTGCAACCCCATGTACTACAGCATGCCAGGTTCCTCTGTTTTCCACTATCTCCAGAAGTTTGCTCAAATTCATGTCCATTGAGTTGATGATGTAATCCATCTCATCCTCTGCCACACCAACTGTTCATTTGGACCCACTCTGACCAATACAGTGGCCACTAGCCATCTACGGCTACTTAACATTTGAAATATGGCTAGTCCTACTGAACACTTGAAATATAGCTAGTACAAATTGAAATGTGTTATGAATGTAAAATACACACCAAGTTTCAAAGAGTTAATAAATATCTCATTAATAAGCTGAAGTTGAATGGTTCTATCAAGACCTACAAGACATTCTAGAACTAACACCAAACAAAGATGTCCTTTTCATTACAGGGAATTGGAATGCAAAAGTGGGAAATCAAGAGATATCTAAAGTAACAGTCAAATTTGGCCTTGGCATACAAAATGAAGCAGGGCAAAGGCTAAAAAGAGTTTTGCCAAAAGAACACACTGGTCATAGCAAACACCCTCTTCCAAAAACATAACAGATGACTCTACACATGGACATCATCAGATGGTCAATACAAAAATAAGATTGATTATATTCTTTGTAGCCAAAGATGGAGAAGCTCTATACAGTCAGCAAAAATAAGACCTAGAGTTGACTGTGGCTCAGATCATGAGCTTCTCATTGAAAAATTCAGGCTTCAATTGAAGACAGTAGGAAAAACCACTAGATCATTCAGGTATGACATAAATCAAATGCTTTATGATTATACCATAGAGGTGACAAACAGATTCAAGGAATTAGATCTGATAGACAGAGTGCCTGAAGAACTATATGGATGGAGGTTCGTAACACTATGCACGGTGGTGACAAAAACCATCCCAAAGAAAAACAAACACAAGAAGGCAAAGTAGTTGTCTGAGGAGGTCTTACAAATAGCTGAGGAAAGAAGAGAATTGAAAGGCAAAGGAGAAAGGGAAAGATATATCCAACTAAATGCAGTGTTCCAGAGAATAGTAAGGAGAAATAAGAAAGCCTTCTTAAGTGAACAATAAAGAAACAGAGGAAAACAATAGAATGGGAAAGACAAGAGATCTCTTCAAGAAACTTGGAGATACCAAGGGAATGTTTCATGCAAAGATGGGCTCAATAAAGGACAGAAACGGCAAGGAACTAACAGAAGCAGAAGATATTAAGAAGAGATGGCAAGAATACACAGAAGAATTATACAAAAAAGGTCTTAATGACCCAGATAATCACAATGATGTGGTCACTCACCTAGAGCCAGACATCATGGAATATGAAGTCACATGAGCCTTAGGAAGAAGCATTACTATGAACAAACCTAGTGAAGGTGATGGAACTCCAGCTGAGCTATTTCACATCCTAAAAGATGATGCACTCAATATTCCAGCTAATTTGGAAAACTCAGCAGTGGCTACTGGACTGGAAAAAGTTTCCATTGCAATTCAAAAGAAGGACAATGTGAAAGAATGTGCAAGCAACCATACAATTGCACTCATTTCACATGCTAGCAAGGTAATTCTCAAAATCCCCAAGCTAGGCTTACACAGTATGTGAACCGAGAACTTCCAGATGTTCAAGCTGGATTTAGAAAAGGCAGAGGAACCAGAGATCAATTAGTCTACATAGGTTGGGTCACAGAAAAAGCAAGGGAATCCCCCCAAACAGGTACTTCTGGTTCATTGACTACACTAAAGCCTTTGACTGTGTGGATCACAACAAACTGTGGAAAATTCTTAACAAGATGGGAAAACTAGATCATATTACCTGCCTCCTGAAAAGTGGCTCAGATGGTAAAGCATCTGTCTGCAACGCAGGAGACCCAGGTTCAATCCCTGGGTTGGGAAGATCCCCTGGAGAAGGAAATGGCAGCCCACTCCAGTATTCTTGCTTGGAAAATCCATGGATCATGGAGCCTGGCAGGCTACCGTCCATGGGGTCGCAAAGAGTCGGACATGACTGAGTGACTTCCCTCTCCCTTGAGAAAACTGCATGCAGGTCAAGAAGCGACAGTTAGAACCAGATATGAAACAATGGACTAGGTCTAAACTGGGACAGGAGTATGTCAAGGCTGTATATCGTCACCCTGCTTATTTAACTTATATGCAGAGTATATCATGCAAAATTCCATTCTGGATGAAGCACAAGCTGAAATCAAGATTGCAGGGAGAAATATCAACAAGCTCAGATATATAGAGGATACTATTTTAATGGCAGAAAGCAAAGAGGAACAAAGAGCCTCTTGATGAGGGTGAAAGAAGAAAGTGAAAAACCTGGCTTAAAACTCAACATTCAAAAACCTAAGATCATGGCATCTGGTCCCATCACTTCATGGCAAATAGATGGCGAAAAAGTGGAAACACTGACAGATCTTATTTTCTTGGGCTCCAAAATCACTTCAGATGGTGACTGCAGCCATGAAATTAAAAGACACTTGCTCTTCAGAAGAAAAGCTGTGACAAACTTAGACAGCCAATTAAAAAGCAGAGACATCACTTTGCCAACAAAGGTCCGTATAGTTAAAGCTATGGTCTTTTCAGTAGTCATGGACAGATGTGAGAGTTGATCATAAAGAAGACTGAGAGCTGAAGAATTGATGCTTTGGAACTGTGGTGCTGCAGAAGACTCTTGAGAGTCCCTTGGACTGCAAGATCAAACCAATGAATCCTAAAGGAAATCAACCCTGAATATCCATTGGAAGGACTGATGCTAAAGCTGAAGTTCCAATACTTTGGCCACCTAATTCAAAGAACTACTAACTAATGGGAAAAGACCCTGATGCTGGGAAAGACTGAGGGCAGGAGGAGAAAAAAGTGACAGAGGATGAGATGGTGGACAGCATCACTGACTCAATGGACATTAGGTTAAGCAAAGTCCAGGAGATAGTGAAAGACAGGGAAGTCTGGCATGCTGCAGTCCAAGGGGTCACAAAGAGTCAGACATGACTTAGTGATGAACAACAACAATAAACTATATATTACATGATGAAATTATAACATCTTTGGATACAGTGAGTTAAAGGACACATTACTAAAGTTCATTTCACCTGTTTTTTAAAGCATTTTTATGGTCATTTCTAGGAAATTTTAAATTATGTGTGACATGCCTTAAATTCTTAAATTTAAATTCAATAAAGCTGATGTAGAAAACAAAAGTGACAATTGTGATTGTTACTGAAAAGATATATTCAGTCTGTAAGTACAAAGAGTTATTTTTCTAGAAAATAAAGGATTCTTACACAAGACAGAGAACCAAGAAAAAAAGAATAATGAGGAGTGGGTGGGAAAAAGTTATTTTCTAATAAAAGGAAATATTAAAAAACATGATAGTGAATAAACAAAAAATCTCATCACTTGGAAAATAGAAAAATTATTGTACAGCTTCCTTTGTTATTACAAAGGTAGTCCTAAATCGGAGTGCCTTGTCCCCAATCCAGACAAAGTAAATTAAATATAATGTGCACCCGAAGCTGAGAACCAATGTGTTTAAAAAATTTGGAAGACTCGTTGTCTTCAAAAGGTGGTTGAAGTCAGATTATTTTCAACAAGAGCATTCTATTCTATAAGCCTGAAGAGCACAGTTGAACAGACTGATATTTGGTAGCAAAAGGAACCTAAAAATGACAAATTGTAATGTCAGATTGGAATTGTTAATAGTAAGGGAAGAGAAAGCTGAGCATAGTCAACTGCAGACCCTGTAAGCTAAAAAGCAGATTTCGGAAAATTAAAAATTATAACTGCGATTTAATGACCAAAGACTCTAATAGCATAGTGATTATAGGCAATTCTACAAAGTAAAATTCTATCACACAAGTATGAGAATTCAATGACAAAGAAAATAGAGCCATGTGAAATGAACCAGAGGGACAACAGAGGGAATACTCTGACTAAATCGAATTTTTGAATGTCAAATGATAAAAAAAGGAAAAAGAAAAGGAAGAAAGGCACAAACGAGTAACAAAAACCTGTAAGAACAATCATGAGAATGCTAAAAACATAAAAGGGACCAAAGCTCATGGAGGAAAAAATGCTTTAGAAAAGCAAAAGTAGAAAACATAGTGGGTAGTGTACTACTTGGGAAACATTTGGTTTCCTTCATCTCCAAGAAGAAAGGTAGCCTTCTTTTTTTTTTTTTTTTATTAGACCCTGGAATTTTATTTTTTTTAATTTTATTTTATTTTTAAACTTTACAAATTGCCTTCTAACTGGACAGAATAGAAGTTGAGACTCTAACTAAAGGGGAGACAATGTCATAACTGTTGGATGTATTCGTGTGCCCAGGTTCAAGTAAATTATGCACTAAGTTAATGCCACCTTTCTCATAACCACTGTTAGGAAAAGTTTTAAATGCATGGAAAGCGGTAAAGATGTTGGGATGACTCATACTGGAAATTTTTCAGTGTTGTTAAAAACAGAATTAGAGGAACTACATAAAAGTTAACATGACATAAATGCCAGGTAAAATAATAGTTTTTTAGATAAAGGAAATGGAATAGCTCAGTGACTTTACTTTCAGCATGGCATTTAACACAATGTACTTAAAAGTGAACATCGAATTCTAGGAATCAGTGAACTAAAAATGGACTGGAATGGACAAATTTAATTCAGATGACCATTATTTCTACTACTGTGGGCAAGAATCCCTTAGAAAAAACATAGTAGCCCTCATAGTGAACAAGAGAGTCCAAAATGCAGTGCTTGGGTACAATCTCAAAAACGACAGAATGATCTCTGTTCATTTCCAAGGCAAACCATACAATATCACAGTAATCAAAGTCTATACCCCAACCACTAATGCCAAAGAAGCTGAAAGGTTCTATGAAGACCTACAAGACCTTCTAGAACACCAAGAAAAAAATATATATATATCCTTTTCATCATAGGGGACTGGAATGCAAAAGTAGGAAGTCAAGAGATACCCGGAGTAATTCCAAAGGAAGTTTGGCTTTGGCGTACAAAATGAAGCAGGGCAAAGGCTAACAGAGTTTTGCCAAGAGAACACTCTGGTCATAGCAAACACCCTCTTCCAACAACACAAGAGACGACTCTACACATGGACATCACCAGATGGTCAACACTGAAATCAGATTTATTATATTCTTTGCAGCCAAAGATGGATAAGCTCTATACAGTCAGCAAAAACAAGACCGGGAGCTGACTGTGGTTCAGCTCATGAACTCCTTATTGCCAAATTCAGACTTAAATTGAAGAAAGTAGGGAAAATACTAGACCACTCAGGTATGACCTAAATCAAATCCCTTACGATTATACAGGGGAAGTGACAAATAGATTCAAGGGATTAGGTCTGATAGAGTAGCTGAAGAACTATGGACAGAGGTTTATAACATTGTATAGCAGGCTGTGATCAAAACCATCTCCAAATAAATGATGCAATCAAAAAGTGGGCCAAAGAACTAAACAGACATTTCTCCAAAGAAGACATATTGATGGCTAACAAACACATGAAAAGATGCTCAACATCACTCATTATCAGAGAAATGCAAATCAAAACCACAAAACCGTGAGATGAGGTACCATTTCACGCTGGTCAGAATGGCTGCTATCAAAAAGTCTACAAACAATAAATGCTGGAGAGAGTGTGGAGAAAAGGGAACCCTCTTACACTGTTGGTGGGAATGCAAACTAGTACAGCTACCATAGAGAACAGTGTGGAGATTACTTAAAAAATTGGAAATAGAACTGTCATGCTGCTGCTAAGTCGCTTCAGTCGTGTCCGACTCTGTGTGACCCCATAGACGGCAGCCCACCAGGCTCCCCCGTCCCTGGGATCCTCCAGGCAAGAACACTGGAGTGGGTTGCCATTTCCTTCTCCAATGCATGAAAGTGAAAAGTGAAAGTGAAGTCGCTCAGTCGTGTCATACCACCCAGCAATCCCACTGCTGGGCAAACATACCAAAGAAACCAGAATCTAAAGAGACACATTATACCCCAATATTCATTGCAGCACTGTTTACAATAGCCAAGACATGGAAGCAACCTAGAATGTTCATCGGCAGATGAATGGATAAGAAAGTTGTGGTACATATACACAATGGAATATTACTCAGCTATTAAAAGAATGCATTTGAATCATTTCTAATGAGATGGATGAAACTGGAGCCTATTAAACAGAGTTAAGTAAGTCAGAAAGAAAAACACCAATACAATATATTAACGCATATATATGGAATTTAGAAATGACCCTATATGCAAGACAGCAAAAGAGACACAGATATAAAGAACAGACTGTTGGATTCTATGGGAGAAGGCGAGGGTGGGATGATTTGAGAGAACAGCATTGAAATATGTATATTACCATATGTGAAATAGATCACCAATCCAAGTTCAATGCATGAAACAGGGCACTCAAAGCCAGTCCACTGGGAGAACCCTGAGGGATGGGATGGGGAGGGACGTGGGGGGGGGGTGTTCAGGATGCGGGACACATGTACACCTGTGGTTGACTCATGTCAATGTATGGCAAATACCACAATACTGTAAAGTAATTAGCCTCCAATTAAAATAAACAAATTAATTAAATTAAAAAAAAAAAACAACATTCCCAAGAAAAAGAAATGCAAAAAGGCAAAATGGTTGCCTGAGGAGGCCTTACAAATAGCTGAGAAAAAAAGAGAAGCAAAAGCCAACAGAAAAAAGGAAAGATATATCCTTCTGAATGCAGAGTTCCAAAGAATAGCAAAGAGAAATAAGAAGGCCTTCCTCAGTGATCAATGCAAAGAAATAGAGGAAAACAACAGAATGGGAAAGACTAGAGATCTCTTCAAGAAAATCAGAGATACCAAGGGAACATTTCATGCAAAGATGGGCATAATAAAGGACAGAAATGGTATGGACCTAACAGAAGCAAAAGATATCAAGAAGAGGTGGCAAGCATACACAAAACTATACAAGAATGACCTTAATCACCCAGGTAGCCACGATGGTGAGATTACCCACCTGGAGCCAGACATCCTGGAATGCGAGGTCAGGTGGGCCCTGGGAAGCATCACTATTAACAAAGCTAGTGGAGGTGATGGAATTCCAGTTGAGCTATTTCAAATCCTAAAAGATGGTGCTGTGAAAGTGCTGCACGTAATATGACAGCAGACTTGGAAAACTCAGCAGCGGCTACAGGACTGGAAAGGTCAGTTTTCATTCCAATCCCAAAGAAAGGCAATGCCAAAGAATGTTCAAACTTCTGCACAATTGCATTCATCTCAAAAGTTAGTAAAGTAATGCTCAAAATTCTCCAAGCTAGGCTTCAACAGTATGTGAACCAAAAATTTCCAGATATTCAAGCTGGATTTAGAAAAGGCAGAGGAACCTGGGATCAAATTGCCAACATCCATTAGGTCACAGAAAAAGCAAGAGAATTCCAGAAAAACATCTACTTCTGCCTCATTGACTATGCTAAAGCCTTTGACTGTGTGGATCACAGTAAATTGTGGAAAATCCTTAAACAGATGGGAATACCAGACCACCTGACCTGCCTCCTGAGAAATCTGCATGTAGGTCAGAAGCAACAGTTAGAACTGCACATGGAACAACAAAATGCTTCCAAATAGGGAAAGGAGTACGTCAAGGCTGTATATCGTCACCCTGCTTATTTAACTTATATGCAGAGTACATCATGAGAAACGCTGGGCTGGATGAAGCACAAGCTGCATTCAAAATTGCTGGGAAAAATGTAAATAACCTCAGATATGCAGATGACAAACCCTTATGGCAGAAAGTGAAGAGGAACTAAGGAGCCTCTTAATGAAAGTCAAAGGGGACAGTGAAAAAGCTAGCTTAAAACTCAACATTCAAAAAACTAAGATCATGGGATCTGGTCCCATCACTTTATGGGAAATAGATGGGGAAATAATTGATACAGTGACAGACCTTCTGTTCTTAGGCTCCAAAATCACTGCAGATGCTGACTATAGCCATGAAATTAAAAGACGCTTGCTCCTTGGAAGTAAAGCCTGAGAAATAGACAGCATATTAAAAAACAGAGACATTACTTGGGCAACAAAGATCTGTCTAGTCAAAGGTATGGTTTTTCCAGTAGTCATGTATGGATGTGAGAGTTGGACCATAAAGAAAGCTGAGTGCAGAAGATTTGATGTTTTTGAACTGTGGTGTTGGAGAAGACTCTTTGAGAGCCCCTTGGACTGCAAGGAGTCAAGCCAGTCAATCCTAACAGAATTCAATCCTGAATATTCATTGGAATGACTAATACTGAAGTTGAAACGCCAATACTTTGGCCAGCTAATGTGAAGAACAGACTCCTTGGAAAAGACCCTGATGCTCAGAAGGATTGAAGGTAGGAGAAGAAGGGGACAACAGAGGGTGAGATAGTTGGATGGCATTACCGACTTGATGAGTAGGCGTTGAGCATGCTCCGCAAGTTGGTGATGGACAGGGAAGCCTGGTGTGCTGTAGTGCCTAGGGTCACAAAGAGTCAGACACGACTGAGTGACTAAACCAAACTTACAGATAAAATTGCAAAATGTGCCCAGATGAAATTATAACTCAGTCACATGAGTCCCCTAAAATCCTTTCCACAGACTACAGGGTGGTCTCACAATACTGTATCTGACTCCCTCCTGCCTTTCAGAGCTTATTTCTCACTCTACCCTATTGTCTAACCTCTTTGCTCAGCCTCAGACATAAAGAAGATTGTTCATGCTTTAAGGCTTTTTCTTCTGCTGTTGCCTTTGGCTGGAACAACACAATCCTAGATATTCACATACTTGGCTCACTCTAATTCATTTCATTCAAGTTTTAGCTCAAATATTATCTCTTCAAAGAGTTTTGCTGTGATTACTCTATCTAAAAGAGCAAAACTATCATTCTCTATTTCTTATTTTTCTTCATAGTACTTATTATTCACTATGTGGTTGTTGTGTATGTGTTTGTGTGTGTGTGCACATGTATACTCTGTCTCTGCACTAGAATGTAACTTTCATGAAGACAATGAGGGCATTTTGTTCACTAGTAGTCCCCAGAAGCTGAAATAGTGGTATTCAACTTCTCCCTCTTCCTAGCCATCTAAATCCCTCTCATCATTAGCTATTCACTCTATGGGTCTTGGTGTGACTTAAATATTCATTCCTAAGGGAATTAGTCCTTTGGTAATGATACACCTGTTACATCAGAGTTGCTTCAGGTATCCATTCACAGTTTAAACAGGGCAAGGAGATATTAAGTAGATCCCCTAGGTTTCGCTCGTATTCTTCCTGACCTTGTATGAGTAAACACAGCTCAACATTCTCATTAGAATCAATCCTTGCCAAGATGGAAGGCCCAGGACTAAGTGCAAGAATGGAATACTGTGGTTCACCCAACTAACCTCTCTCTTCTAAGTTTCCCCTCAAGAAGACAGGATCGTGGGCACCATGCATGGACAAACTGCTCCCCAAATTTGCATTGGGAAGTGGATATGTGTAAAACAAGGGAATGTGGGGCTATGGGAATGTACCACTCAAATCTATTGCAGGGGTCATGGTGGATTTATAGTCCAAGCCTCTATCCCTCTAGATCCACCAACATGCTTAGAAGAAGCGGCCATGTTTTACTCAGACTGCTCCAAGACAATGACTGAGCATAGCAGGAATTCTATTACAAACCCATTCTTATAGGACAAGGGACTCCACCACCAAATGACTTTGGCTCAAGGACTCTCTGCTGGCCTGGTTAAAACTTTGTTTGAATTGCACTGTTCTTTCCATTTGTCCTTTCACAGGTGTCAGACTACAAGGCAATCTGAAGGTTATTGTTCAGTGGCTCAGTCGTGTAGACCCTGCCTATTACTGCTTTTCTGCAGTTATGATACCTTTTTGAACAAGCCAAGTTATTAAAACTGAGTTGCCTACTGAAGGCTCTAACATGCTCAGAAAAAATATGATGATAATTCTACAAAAAAGTTGATAAAAGACTGTCAGATATAAACTATAATGAAAACCATAAAAGTTGGTAATCACCACTTCAAAAAGACTTTCCTGATGAAGAGGACTTAAGTACATGTGAGTAAACAGTAAAGTGCTACTGATTCATTTAATTCAGTCTAGTTTCTTGAAAGTGAAAGTGAAATTCGCTCAGTCATGTCCAGCTCTTTGCGACTCCATGGACTATACAGTCCCTGGAATTCTCCAGGCCAGAATACTGGAGTGGGTAGTCTTTCCCTTCTCCAGGGGATCTTCCCAACCCAGGGATTGAACCCCAGTCTCCCACATTGCAGGTGGATTCTTTACCAGCTGAGCCACAAGGGAAGCCCAAGAATACTGGAGTGAGTAGCCTATCCCTTCTCCAGTGGATCTTCCCGGCCCAGGAATCGAACGGGGATCTCTTGCACTGCAAGCAGATTCTTTACCAACTGAGCTATCAGGGAAGCCAACTGAGATATCAGAGAGACACACAATAAATGAGATGGCTAGTTCCTTTTGTATCTACTTCAATACCACATGTGTTATTTACATTATTGAGACAAATACTATTAAAGAGTGTGAAGTCTTAGTGTTCAATGAAATTCAATTTAAACAGCCAAATTATTGATATTACTGTTATCCCTAAAACAAACATGATGTTATAATCTATAATGCTATCACTAAACACAACATTTACAGAATTATCTCCACGGGTACAGCTGACTAGTCTAAACAGCCATGAATATATTTTTTAATCAAAAGTAAGCCTTCCTGGGAGTTCCTGGGCAGTCCAGTGGTTGGGACTGGGTGCCTTCACTTCCATGGGCCTGGGTTCAGTTTCTGGTTGGAGAATAAAGATCCTGCAAGTCATGTGGCATGGCCAAAAAAAGGGAAGACTTCTCCCTTACCCTTTCAAATGGGAGGAAATGGAGGCATACAATGAGGAATCTCATCACTATAACAGAGGCCTGGCAACAGAAATGACAACTTAAGAAACTGATAACCTACCCACACAAAGATGTGTGGGTTATTGTCCTATTTCAGGGAAGAGTGTTCAGTTTTGACACACATCAGACACTTTTCAGAAGAAGATGTTATGAATATTAAAAGCTACCTTTCACTGAGCACTTACTTCATTGCAACTACTGTGTTAAGTGCTTTACATGCATTATCTCAATCTTCACAGCAATTGTGGGAGGTAGTAATTGTTATTTTCATTTCAGAGATGAGGAAACTATCAAAAATGTTCCTAACTTGCCCAAATTCACATAGTAAATGGTAGAGCCAAGAATCCCACCAATATCTTTGATTCCAGAACCAGCATGAAAAATCACTTAACCAAAGTAAAACACTCCTATTCTGTAACAATGGTAATTAAACTATAGATTAGAAAATCAGATAAAACACTTATGAATAGAAAATTGGGTAGCAACAGAAATAAAAATAAGCAAATTTCTCTACCTTCTGCCACTTACATAATAGGAACAAATGACAGTTCTGAATTTCTAACCTGTTAGGAAAAAGTCATAGATCTGATTGAGGAGATCATACTAATATCAACTTTTGAGCATCTCTTAATTATCAGAACAGGGAAAGAAAGTGAAAGAGGCGGAGAATAAAGAAAATATTTGTCCTATTATACAGAATGAAGTAAGTCAGAAAGATAAAATCAAATACCATATATTAACCCATATCTATGGAATCTAGAAAGACGGCACTGATGAACCTATTTGCAGGGCAGCAATGGAGATGCAGACATAGAGGAGACGTGGATACAGGTCAGGGGGAGGAGAGGATGGGATGAATGGGAAGAGTAGCATGGAAACACACACTGCCATATGAAAAATAGATAGCCAATGGGAATTTGGTGTATGACTCAGGGCACTCAAACCAGGGCACTGTGATAATCTAGAGGGGTGGGATGGGGTGGGAGGGAGGTTCAAGAAGGAGGGGACATATGTCTGTCTACCTATGGCTGATTCATGTTGATGTATGGCAGAAACCAATACAATGTTGTAAAGCAATTATCCTTCAACTAAAATAAATTTTTAGAAAATTTGTAAGTATATGTACAGAATTGTCCTTTATTCATTACACTGAGTTTAACTAGATAGATGTTAGCAACCTCAAATACATAAAATGTCTTTAAATAAACCTGTCTTGTAAACAAGTTCCCCAATGGTTGAAATCAATTGGAGATTCAATAATAAGAGACTGTTGCTTAATTAATTAAATAATTGTTATTTGCTTTAATGGCAAAAAGGTTCAATGAATTATATACCTTTCACTTTGGCACATATATACCTTTTCACTTTGCCAAAGTCTAAAAGTCCAAACTGATAACATCTAAAAGTCCAAACTGCAGTATGCAATAGCCTTATATGCTGGATTTTAACTTTCGGGGCTGTAGAAGATGCAAAGGTGTGAATGGAAGGAGCTCTGGTGATATTACAGACATTATCCTTTAGCCAGAGAGAAGCTGCACTTTTATATTTGCTTCCCTTTTATGATGCAGTTAAAAGAGATGGTTGAAACTAAATTTCCTAATCTAAAGGATGCCAGACATGTGATGACCTACACAATATGTATTTCTCTTATCTTTTCCTCATCTTTCCTCTCTGTTCTCTTTCTTTTATTTACCTTTCTAACTATGCCAGTGTGAATGGCACCCCATGGAGTTAAACAATACAAAATTAGTGTGGTGGTCTTGGATCCTGAGTTCTACTAAGAGTTTCAGGAAAGGTTACCTAATACTAGGTTCAAATATTCCAAAGGATTATGCCCCAAATTACACACATCATCAGAGTAGTTTTCCCTAGTAAATTGAAATGACCTTCTGAAAATTATAATGGTTCATTTAATAAAGTTGAAAATACTCAAAATGAATCACCATTCATATAAGGAAAATGAGGGTATTTTTTATAACTTAGCTTAAAGCTTGTTTTTTAAATTAGATCTTTTGGTTAATCTTAGGGCTTAGTCACAAAGTTGACTTCAAGACTTGTTACAAAGGTACAGCAATTAAGATAGCAGGGTTTCATAAGGATTAAGAGAGAAATAAATTTAACAGAATATAGCATACTTGATTTTCAATAAAGGTGCCAAAGCAATCCAACAAGGGAAAATATATTTTAAAATGGTGCTGGGACAACTGGATATCCCCATGGGGAAAAATTAGCCTCAATCCCTAGCTGATAACAAACGCAAACATTATTTGAAATTATTCGAAATGGAAAAAAATAGAAAAGCTAAAACCACAAAGTTGTTAGAGGAATATATAAGAGGATATCTTTGTAATCTGAGAATAGGCACATATTTTCTAGACAAGACAAAGACAGGAAAAACCATAAGAGAAAAATCTGATAAATAAGATTTTAAGAAAATTCAAAATGTCATCAAAAGATATCATTATTAATATGAATAAGCAAGGCAGAGATTGGAAAAAGATATTCACAATTCATATATCTGACAAAGAACTGATATCTAGGATATAAAAAGAACTTACAACTCAAGAGTAAAAACACAAACAACCTAATGGAAAAACAGGCACAAGATTTAGACCAACACTTCACAAAACAAGATATATAAATTTCTGATAAGGACATGAAAAAGTGATCAACATCATTTATTATCACTGAAGTGAAAGCCACATTAAAAGCACAATGAGAAACCACTATACAATCAGCAGAAAGGCTAAATATGGAAGAGGTGTGGAATAACTGGAATGCTCATACATAGTTGATGGTAATGTAAAATGAAATAAACATTTTTGGAATACTGTGGCAGCTTTCTTGAAGCTAGACATATACCTTCCCTATGACCCAACAATTCCAGTACTAGGTGTTTAAGAGAAATGAAAACATACAATCACTAAAAGGCCTGTAATAAAATGTCTATTGCAGCTTTATTTATAATATCCAGAAGCTGGAAAGAGGTTAGGTATGTACCATTATGAAAATGAAGTTATCCTTGATAACTTCATACAGTGGAATACAAATCAACCATTAAAGGAAAACAATATGGATTAATTTCAGAAACAGCATACTGGATAAAAGTATTACACAAAATAATAAGTATTATATGATGCCATTTATATAAAATACAACAGGCAAAATGATTTTGTGGTGGAAAAAAATCAGAACAAACAACAAAGGATGCCTTTAATGAAGGTAAGGGAAAATTGACTAGGAAGGGGGCATAAGTGAGCTTTTTTGGGGTGATGTTAATGTTCTATAACATGACGAAGGAATGGGTTACACAGGTATATGCATTTGTTGACACTCAGTGAATGCACCTTTGAGATTTATGCATTTCATTCTACATAATTTTTATATCAAAAGGAAAAATCTGTAAACACATCTTTAACAAATATTGAGTATATATTAATAACATTATGAACATATATATTGAAGTACTTGGGGGAAAATGTACTGACTTCCTCATGGGGAAAAAAGAGAGTCTTAGGAGAAGGCATTCCATAAATTTTCAAACTACCAGATCTGTAATTTAAAAAAACCCAAAGAGGGATGGGATGGGGAGGGAGGTGGGAGGGGGTTCAGGATGGGGAACACATGTACACCTGTGGAGGATTCATGTCAATGTACGGCAAATCCACTACAATACTGTAAAGTAATTAGCCTCCAATTAAAATAAATCAATTTATATTTAAAAAAAAAACCTAAAATATATAATTTCCCAAACAAACTATAGTAATCTATAGCTGAAAGGTCTTTTACAGAACTATGTTATGGCTGAAGGTTAAATTTCTCACATTATTGCACTTCCATCACAATCATCAGCAGATAGCTTTCTGGTTAGGATCATTCTGACTAAAAATAAATAGACAAATAAAATACTATAACTCCACAACTATTAGAGACTACCTAATAATGAGCAGAGGAAATACAGCCACAAGGAGATATAGCCGTCCACCAGGCAGTTGCCTAGGCTCACTCACAAACTAAGAGACTTGCCCTATACTGCCTTCTGACTTAAAGGGGGCATTACTCAATTTGGTGCTGCAGTAAAACTACAAGTAACTGTATGTAATGTATCTTTAGTTCAGTACTGAAAAAAGAAATGATAAGGCAGAACAATTTGGAAATAAGTGACATCTATTCCAGATGAAAGAAATTATTCACACTTGTGTTTAAGTGGGCAGGGGTGAGATGGGGTGGAAAAGAGAATTATGGATCAGGAAGGGGCTTCCCAGGTAGCTCAGTGGTTAAAAACAAACAAACAAACAAAAAACAACTGCCTGCCACTGCAGGAGATGTGGGTTCAATCCCTGGGTCTGGAAGATCCTTTGGAGAAGGAAATGGCAACCCATTTCTCTTGCCTAAGAAATCCCATGGACAGGGGAATCTGGTGGGTTACAGTCCATGGGGTCCCAAAGAGTTGGACATGACTTAGCAGCTAAACAACAATAAATGTATCAGGAAATAATGGCAGGAAGTCAGCCTTATACACTAGATAGCAGTGGTTCTTAAACTTTTCTATGCTATGAATCGTCTGTGAATTTTGTTAAAAATGCTGATCCCAGGTTCAAATTCTCGCAAATTCATTTTGTTTGAAGCAGGTTCAGGACTCTATTATATTCTATTTAGCAAGCATCTCAGGTGACAAAACTGCGGGCAGTCTTCTGACTATACATTATAAGATACTGATTAGAGAAATGGGACAAAGAAAATTTTATTTCTTTTCATTCTTTCTTCATTTTCATACGGCCTCATTATTTGTCCTTCAGTTCAGTTCAGTTCAGTCGCTCAGTCATGTCTGATTCATTGCAACCCCATGAACTGCAGCACGCCAGACCTCCCTGTCCATCACCAACTCCTGGAGTCCACCCAAACCCATGTCCATTGAGTGGACATGCCATCCAACCATCTGGTCCTCTGTCGTCCCCTTCTCCTCCTGCCCTCAATCTTCCCCAGCATGAGGGTCTTTTCAAATGAGTCAGTTCTTCACATCAGGTGGCCAAAGTATTGGAGTTTCAGCTTCAGCATCCGTCCTTCCAATGAACACCCAGGACTGTTCTCCTTTAGGATGGACTGGTTGGATCTCCTTGCAGTCCAAAGGACTCTCAAGTCCCAAGGGACTTCTCCAACACCACAGTTCAAAAGCATCAATTCGTTGGCGTTCAGCTTTCTTTATAGTCCACTCTCACATTCACACATGACCACTGGAAAAACCATAGCCTTGGCTAGACGGACCTTTGTTGACAAAGTAATGTCTCTGCTTTTTAACATGCTATCTGGGGTGGTCTTAATTTTCCTTCCAAAGAGTAAGCATCTTTTAATTTCATGGCTGCAATCACCATCTGCAGTGATTTTGGAGACCAGAAAAATGAAGTCAGCCACTGTTTCCACTGTTTCCCCATTTATTTCCCATGAAATGACAGGACTGGATGCCATGATCTTACTTTCTTGAATGTTGAGCTTTAAGCCAACTTTTTCACTCTCCTCTTTCACTTTCAACTAAAGTGGCTCTTTAGTTCTTCTTGGCTTTCTGCCATAAGGGTGGTGTCATCTGCATATCTGGGGTTATTGATATTTCTCCTGGCAATCTTGATTCCAGCTTGTGCTTCTTCCAGCCCGGAGTTTCTCATGATGTACTCTGCGTATAAGTTAAATAAACAGAGTGACAATATACAGCCTTGATGTCCTCCTTTTCCTATTTGGAACCAGTCTGTTGTTCCAAGTCCAGGTATAACTGCTGCTTCCTGACCTGCATACAGATTTCTCAAGACGCATGTCCGGTGGTCTGGTATTCCCATCTCTTTCAGAATTTTCCACAGTTTGTTGTGATCCACACAGTCAAAGGCTTTGGCGTAGTTAATAAGGCAGAAGTAGATGTTTTTCTGGAACTCTCTTGCTTTTTTGATGATCCAGTGGATGTTGGCAATTTGATCTCTGGTTCCTCTGCCTTTTCTAAATCCAGCTTGAACATCTGGAAGTTCACGGTTCACGTATTGCTGAAGCCTGACTTGGAGAATTTTGAGCATTACTTTACTAGCGTGGGAGATGAGTGCAAGTGTGCGGTAGTGTGAGTATTCTTTGGCATTGCCTTTCTTTGGGATTGGAATGAAAACTGACCTTTTCCAGTCCTGTGGCCACTGGTGAGTTTTCCAAATTTGCTGACATATTGAGTGCGGCACTTTCACAGCATCATCTTTCAGGATTTGAAATAGCTCAACTGGAATTCCATCACCTCCACTAGCTTTGTTCATACTGATGCTTCCTAGGGCCCACTTGACTTCACATTCCAGGGTGTCTGGCTCTAGGTGAGTGATCACACCATCATGATTATCTGGGGTCGTGAAGATCTTTTTTGTACAGTTCTGTGTATTTTTGCCACCTCTTCTTAATATCTTCTGCTTCTGTTAGGTCCATACCATTTCTCTCCTTGCTGCTGCTGCTGCTGCTAAGTCGCTTCAGTTGTGTCTGACTCTGTGTGACCCCATAAACGGCAGCCCACCTGGCTCCCCCGTCCCTGGGATTCTCCAGGCAAGAACACTGGAGTGGGTTGCCATTTCCTTCTCCAAAGCATGAAAGTGAAAAGTGAAAGTGAAGTCGCTCAGTCGTGTCTGACTCTTCGCGACTCCATGGACTGCAGCCCACCAGGCTCCTCTGTCCTACTATCATTTAATTCTAGACTGATCTAAGAATAACATATTTTAGGTACAGATACAGATAGGAGCATCCTGAAATCATCCCACTTTGAAATTTAAAAAAGTTCCTCACCATATGCCCAATACTCTTTTTGGATTTTTCCTAATTATTTTTTTTTCTAGTTTTTCTCTCTACCTCACAACAACCTCTCATCCTTCCTTGGTCCTCTGGTTTGTTCCATTCTTGGTACATCCACCCCTCACCTAATCCTTGTGGCTCAGTAGGTGAAGAATCCACTTGCAATGCAGGTGACCCAGGTTCGATCCCTGGGTTGGGAAGATCCCCTGGAGAAGGGAGTGGCAACCCACTCCAGTTTTCCTGCCTGGAGAATTCCATGGACAGAGGAATCTGACAGATCACGGGATTGCAAAGAGTCAGACACAAGTGAGCAACTAACACTTTGACTTTTTCATCCCTCACAGGTGATCTGAAACAGCTTAAGTAAACTGACTTCTAATGATTACACCTTTTTTTCACAATTTTATCGGAAAAGAGGATTCATACTAGATCTCTACTACATACAAGCACCTTTTTAAAAGCCCTCTATTTTTGTTCTTTCAATGTTTTTTTTTTTAACTTATAAGCCTCTATTACCTTGATACAAAAAGTACACAAAGGAATTACAAGAAAATATAGACAAATATACCTCAAGAACATAGATACAGAAAATTTAATAAAATATTACCAGACTGAATATTGATACATAAAAAGGATATTATATCTTGCTCAAATAGGCTTTAATTCCCAAAATGCAACATTGATTTAACAAAGATCAATAAATACAATATTATTCATTAACATATTAAAGGAGTAAAATTATATGGCCATTGGATAAAACTCAACACTATGCTTAATAAAAACTGTCACCAAACTAAAAGTACAAGGGAACTTCCTTGATGATGTGCGTGTAAAAAAAATACATCTAACATTATACTTAATAGTGAAATATTGAAGACTTTTCTCTCTCTGATTGGAAACAGACATATATATCCTCTCTTATCACTTGAAGATGATATGATTAATAAATGTAGAAAACCCCAAGTTATGTGTAAACAACTGCAAAATTCAAGTGCATTTTGTGAAATCACAGTATAAAAATTATATAAAAATGAAGCTAATATTAAATTATAAAATTAAAATTGTTAAATAATATGATTTATAATATTATTAAAAAGTTGTATATTACTTAAGAGATAAAGTTAATGAAAGATGTGCAAGATACATACAATGAAAATAACAAAATATTGCTGAGAAAATTAAATTTCTTTTTTTTTTAATTTTATTTTATTTTTAAAATTTACATAATTGTATTAGCTTTGCCAAATATCAAAATGAATCCGCCACAGGTATACATGTGCTCCCCATCCTGAACCCTCCTCTCTCCTCCCTCCCCATACCATCCCTCTGGGTCGTCCCAGTGCACTAGCCCCAAGCATCCAGTATCGTGCATTGAACCTGGACTGGCAACTCGTTTCTTACATGATATTTTACATGTTTCAATGCCATTCTCCCAAATCTTCCCACCCTCTCCCTCTCCCACAGAGTCCATAAGACTGTTCCATACATCAGTGTCTCTTTTGCTGTCTCATACACAGGGTTATTGTTATCATCTTTCTAAATTCCATATATATGTGTTAGTATACTGTATTGGTGTTTTTCCTTCTGGCTTACTTCACTCTGTATAATATGCTCCAGTTTCATCCACCTCATTAGAACTGATTCAAATGAATTCTTTTTAATGGCTGAGTAATACTCCATTGTGTATATGTACCACAGCTTTCTTATCCATTCATCTGCTGATGGACATCTAGAGAAAGCCTTTGACAAAATTCAACACCCATTTATGATAAAAACTCTCCAGAAAGCAGGAATAGAAGGAACATACCTCAACATAATAAAAGCTATATATGACAAACCCACATCAAACATTATCCTCAATGGTGAAAAATTGAAAGCATTTCCTCTAAAGTCAGGAACAAGACAAGGGTGCCCACTTTCACCATTACTATTCAACATAGTTTTGGAAGTTTTGGCCACAGCAATCAGAGCAGGAAAAGAAATAAAAGGAATCCAAATTGGAAAAGAAGAAGTAAAACTCTCACTATTTGCAGATGACATGATCCTCTACATAGAAAACCCTAAAGACTCCACCAGAAAATTACTAGAACTAATCAATGACTATAGTAAAGTTGTAGGATATAAAATCAACACACAGCAATCCCTTGCATTCCTATACACTAATAATGAGAAAACAGAAAGAGAAATTAAGGAAACAATTCCATTCACCATTGCAATGGAAAGAATAAAATACTTAGGAATATATCTACCTAAAGAAACGAAAGACCTATAAATAGAAAACTATAAAACACTGGTGAAAGAAATCAAAGAGGACACTAATAGATGGAGAAATATACCATGTTCATGGATTGGAAGAATCAATATAGTGAAAATGAGTATACTACCCAAAGCAATTTATAGATTCAACGCAATCCCTATCAAGCTACCAACAGTATTCTTCACAGAGCTAGAACAAATAATTTCACAATTTGTATGGAAATACAAAAAACCTCGAATAGCCAAAGCGATCTTGAGAAAGAAGAATGGAACTGGAGGAATCAACCTGCCTGACTTCAGGCTCTACTACAAAGCCACAGTTAACAAGACAGTATGGTACTGGCACAAAGACAGAAATACAGATCAGTGGAACAAAATAGAAAGCCCAGAGATAAATCCACGCACATATGGACACCTTATCTTTGACAAAGGAGGCAAGAATATACAATGGATTAAAGACAATCTCTTTAACAAGTGGTGCTGGGAAATCTGGTCAACCACTTGTAAAAGAATGAAACTAGAACACTTTCTAACACCATACACAAAAATAAACTCAAAATGGATTAAAGATCTAAACATAAGACCAGAAACTATAAATTTCTTAGATAAACAGAAAGACATGTGAAGTTCATGTACTAGAGTCTAAATATTGTTATCAATTTTCCCAAAAATTGATCCATAGATTCAATACCCCATCAAAATTCTAAGAGACCTTGTTTAAGAAATGGACAAACTGATTATAAAATTTATATGGAAACGAAAAGGACACAAACTGTTCAAAATAATATTGAAAAAAAAAGAATAAAGTTGTAAAACTTCCTCTACATGATATTAAGAACCACTCACTAGAATCCTATACAGTCAAGACAGTATAGTATTAGAAAATAGATAGATCAGTGAAAGCAAATGGAGAATCCAAAATTAGATACAGAAAAATCAAGTCAAGTGATTTCCAAAAACGATACCAGAAAACTTCACTGGGAAAAGAAAACTTTCTAGAAATTTTGATGAAGCAATAAGATATCCATACTTTCTAAAACAAAATGTCCATTTCTATCTTGCATCACTCAAAAACATTACTTCAAGATCAACCATGCCCTTAAATATAAATAATACTTTAAAGCTTTGAGGGTAAAAAAAAAATGAAATACCTTTTTGACCCTGGTATAGGAAAAGATTTGTTAGACAAGATATAGAAGAAATAAACACTAAAAAAATTAGATTTAATAAAAATGAGGAGCTTATACTCATCAAAGAAAACTGTTAAAATGAATAAACAAGCAACAGACTGGAAAAAGACCTTTGTAAAACATATATAATAAAGGATGATATCCACAATAAATAAAGAACAGTTAAACTGAACATAAGTGGCAATTTTACCTTGGACATGTAGATAACTAGAAAGATGTTACTCCCAAACTTGAAACAAATAAAATGCTGTACAAGTTGCAGATTAACAACTTTTCTTGGACCTATTACAGATAAAAGAGATCACAGGGCAAACAATAGTTTAGAGCATTTGAAATCAAACTTGTGGTTACCAAAGGGAGGTGGGGGGACAATTAAGAGGTATGATATTAACAGATACAAGCTATTATCTGTGGTGTTGGAGAAGACTCTCGAGAGTCCCTTGGACTGCAAGGAGATCCAACCAGTCCATTCTGAAGGAGATCAGCCCTGGGATTTCTTTGGAAGGAATGATGCTAAAGCTGAAACTCCAGTACTTTGGCCACCTCATGCGAAGAGTTGACTCATTGGAAAAGACTCTGATGCTGGGAGGGATTGGGGGCAGGAGGAGAAGGGGACGACAGAGGATGAGATGGCTGGATGGCATCACTGACTCGATGGACGTGAGTCTCAGTGAACTCCGGGAGTTGGTGATGGACAGGGAGGCCTGGCTTGCTGCGATTCATGGGGTCGCAAAGAGTCGGACACGACTGAGCGACTGATCTGATCTGATCTGATTATGTATAAAATAACATTGCTATACTGTAGAGCACTTGGAATTATAGTTATTATCTTCTAATAACCTATAATGGAATACAATCTGCAAAAATACTGAATCACTACACTGTACATCTGAAACTAATATTGTAAATCAACTATACTTCAGTTTAAAAAATGGGTAGCATACAGCTAAAACAGTTCGTAGAGGGAAATTTATCGGAATAAATACATATATTAGAAATAAAGGGTCTCAAATCAATAATTTAAGTTTATGCCTTAAGAAATTAGAAAGGAAAATACAAAATAAAACCAAAGAAAGCAGTTAGAAATCTAAAGAGATCAGTGAAACTGAAAGCAGAAAAACAATAGAGAAAATCATTGAAAACAAAAGCTATCAATATAATTGATAGGTTCTCTAGCCAGGCTGACTAAAGTGAAAAATACACCTAAATTATCAATACCAGAAATAAAAGAGGAGGCCTCACTAGTATTCAAGAGCTCTTGAAATGATAATAAGGGAATACTACAAACAACTCTATACTCATAAATTTGACAACTTAAATGAAATGAACCAATTCCTAAAGATCTACAAATTACAAAACTCACCTCAAACATAACAGATACTTTGAATTGTCTTGTAACTATTAAGGAAATGGAATTCATTGTTAAAGACCTTCAGAAAAAATACTTAAGCCCGATTGATTTCATTGTCAAATTCTACAAACATTTAAAGAAGCAATAAAACCAATTCTATATAATCTCTACTGGAAAGTGGAAGAAGATGGAACACTTTCCAACTTATAAGGCCAGCATTATTTTAACACCAAAAACATATTTAGACAGTACAAAAGGAACAACATTACGACCAAATACCCCTTATCAACACAAATGAAAAAATTCTCAATAAGAAATTAGCAGATGGAAGCCAGCAATATACATAAATAATAATATACTGTGACCAAGTGGGATATGTTTAAGGAACACATCAAGTACTTCAATATTTGAAAATCAATCAATGTAATCCTGCGTATTAAAAACTTAAAGAATAAAAACTTCATTCAGTAAAAGCATTTAACAAAATACTTATTCATGATAAAAACCTAATGAGTTAGAAATATAAGAGAAATTTCTAGGTAAAAAAGCCCTTGGAAATCAACAGAACACTTCATATAACTAATAACTGAATCTACCAAAGCTGTACCAATAATTGAATCTACCAAGGTTGTACTCAGCTTCCCAGGTGCACAGTGGTAAAGAATCTCCCTGCAAATTCAGGAGACGAGAGACGTGGGTTTGGTCCCTAGGTCAGAAAGATCCTCTGGAGTAGGAAATGGCAACCCACTCCAATATTCTTGCCTGGAAAATTTCATGGACAGAGGAGCCTAGCAAGCTACAGTCCATGGAATTGCAAAGAGCTAGACATGACTGAGCATAGCACACACAAGGTTGTACAGTAGAAGAGAACTACAACGATCAGCTTTAATTAATTAATTAATGCAAATCAATAAATGGAAAAAAGACAGAAAATATCAATTATATTTTATATACTAGCAATGTAATTGAAAACTGAAACTAAAAAAGAAATATCATTAAAAACTCCAACAAATAAAATATTTTGGTATAAATTTAACAAATTGTGAACAGAACTATAGGCTTTTAAAATATTTTGATCACAAAACATTCGTAAGAGAAATTAAAGACTATATAAGTAAATGGAGACACAAACTATATTTGTTGACTGGAAGATGAAACATAACAAAGGCATCAACTCTATCCAAAATGATATATACTTTCGGTGTAATTCCAATACAAGTCGTAGCAGAAATTTTTGTAGATCTAGGAAGGCTAGTTTTAAAATTTATGTGGAAAAATAAAGTAGAATAGCCAAAACATTTTTAAGTACAGTAAATCAGGAAGAATCCCACTGCAGATTTTAAGATTTTTTAACAACAAAGCTACAGTAATCAACAGAGTGGTATAAATGAAAGAATACACACATAGATCAGTGTAAAAAAAATAGTCAGGAAATAAAACCACACGACCATGATCAAGTGATTTTTAACGAAAGCACAAAAGCAATTCAATGGAGAAAGGGTAGTCTTTTAAACAAATGATATTCAAACAATTGGTAATTCATATACAAAAGCATAAACTTTAAGTGAAATTTCACACCTTACACAAAAATTAACACAAAATGGAATAGACATCTAAATGTAAACTTTAAAAGACTATAAAACTTTTATAAGAAAATATAGGAGAAAATATTCTTTAGGCAAAAAAAAGAAACAAAAAACCTTTTCAACAATAAAATCTAACACACACACACAGAAATTCTTAGAGATATAACAAAGAAAGCACATTTCATAGAAAAGGAAAAGGATTAATTGTACTTCACCAAAATTAATTTTTTTTAATTTTGGACCACGTTTTCTCAGAATTCTCCAACATGACCTGTCCATCTTGGGTGGCCCTACCCAGCATGGCTCATAGTTTCATTGAATGAGACAAGGCTGTGGTCCATGTGATCAGATTGGTTAGTTTTCTGTGATTGTGGTTTTTAGTCTGTCTGACCTCTGATGGACAAGGATAAGAGGCTTATGGAAGCTTCCTGATGGGAAAGACTGACTGAGGGGGAAACTGGGTCTTGTTCTGATGGCTGGGCCATGCTCAGTAAATCTTTAATCCAATTTTCTGTTGATGGGTGTTCCCTCCTTCTTATTTACCTGGGACCAAACTATGGTAGAGGTAATAATGAAGATAATGGAGACCTCCTTCAAAAGGTCCCATGCACACACCGCTACACTCAGTGCAGCAGGCCACCTCTGACCCACACCTCCACCAGAGACTCCTGGACACTCACGGGCAAGTCTGGGTCAGTCTCATGTGCAGTCACTGGTCCTTTTTCCTGAGTCCTGGTGTACACAAGGTTCTGTTTGCACCCCCAAGAGTCTATTTCCCCAGTCCTGTGTAAGTTTTGGCAGCTCTACGGTGGGGTTAATAGTGACCTCCTCCAAGAGGCCTTATGCCATACCCAGGTCTGCAGCAGTCAGAGACCCTGCTGCTGTGGCAGTCCACTGGTGACCGTACCTGCACAGGAGACACTCAAACACAGTTCTGTCTCAGTCTCTGTGGGGTCTCTGGGTCATGGTATACACAAGGTATGTTTGAGGCCTCTGAGTGTCTCTGGCAGATACGGGGTTTGATTCTAAATGTGATTTTGCCCCTCCTACCATCTTGCAACATTTTAGGAATCATCGAACTAAAACAGACTGGAATGGGTGAATTTAACTCAGATGACAATTGTATCGACTACATGGGCAAAACTCTCTTAGAAGAAGTGGATTAGCCATCATAGTCAACCAGAGAGTCTGAAATGCAGTACTTGGATGCAATCTCAAAAATGAAAGAATGATCTTTGTTCATTTCCAAGGCAAACCATTCAATATCACAGTAATCCAAGTCTATGTCCTGACCAGTAATGCTGAAGAAGTTGAAGTTGAACGGTCTATGAAGACCTACAAGACCTTCTAGAATTAATACCCCCAAAAAGATGTCCTTTTCATTATAGGGTACTGGAATGCAAAAGTAAGAAGTCAAGAAACACCTGGAGTATCAGGCAAATTTGGCCTTGGAGTACAGAGTGAAGCAGGGCAAAGGCTAGCGGAGTTTTGCCAAGAGAATGCACTGGTCATAGCAAACACCCTCTTCCAAAACCACAAGAGAAGATTCTACACATGGACATCACCAGATGGTCAATACCAAAATCACACTGATTATATTCTTTGGGAGCCAAAGATGGAGAAGCTCTATACAGTCAACAAAAACAAGACAGGGAGCTGACTGTGGTTCAGCTCATGAACTCCTTATTGCCAAATTCAGACTTAAATTGAAGAAAGTAGGGAAAACACTAGACCACTCAGGTATGACCTAAATCAAACCCCTTACAGTTATACAGGGGACGTGACAAATAGATTCAAGGGATTAGACCTGAAAGACAGTGTCGGAAGAACTATGGATGGAGGTTCATGACAATTTACAGGGGGAAGAGATCAAGACCATCCTCAAGAAAAAGAAATGCAAAATGGCACAATGGTTGTCTGAGGAGGCCTTATAAATAGCTGTGAAAAGAAGAGAAGCAAAAGGCAAAGGAGAAAAGGAAAGATATACTCATTTGAATGCAGAGTTCCAAAAAATAGCAAGGAGAGAAAAGAAACCCTTCTTCAGTGATCAATGCAAAGAAACAGAGGAAAACAATAGAATGGGAAAGACTAGAGATCTCTTCAAGAAAATCAGAGATACCAAGGAAATGTTTCATGCAAAGATGGGCACACTAAAGGACAGAAATGGTATGGGCCTAACAGAAGCAGAACATATTAAGAACAAGTGGCAAGAATACACAGAAGAACTATACAAAAAAGATCTTCACGACCCAGATAATCATGATGATATGATCACTCACCTAGAGCCAGACATCCTGGAATGTGAAGTCAAGTGGGCCCTAGGAAGTATCACTATGAACAAAGCTAGTGGAGGTGATGGAATTCCAGTTGAGCTATTTCAAATCCAAAAAGATGATTTAAGGTCAAAGTGCTGCACTCAATATGCCAGCAAATTTGGAAAACTCAGCAGTGGCAACAGTACTGAAAAAGGTCAGTTTTCATTCCAATCCCAAAGAAAGGCAAGGCCAAAGAATGCTCAAACTACTGCACAGTTGCACTCATCTCACACACTAGCAAAGTAATGTTCAAAATTTTCCAAGCTAGGCTTCAACAGTACATGAACCTTGAACTTCCAGATGTTTAAGCTGGTTTTAGAAAAGGCAGAGGTACCAGAGATCAAACTGCCAACATCCACTGGATCATTGAAAAAGCAAGAGAGTTCCAGAAAAACATCTACTTCTGCTTTATTGACTATGCCAAAGCCTTTGACTGTGTAAATCACAATGAACTGTGGAAAAGTCGGAAAGAGATGGGAATACCAGACCACCTCACCTGCCTTTTGAGAAATCTGCATGAAAGTCCTGAAAGCAACAGTTAGACCTGGACATGGAACAACAGACTGGTTCCAAATAGGAAAAGGAGTATGTCAAGACTATATTGTCACCCTGCTTATTTAACTTACATGCAGAGTACATCATGAGAAATGCTGGGTTGGATAAAGCACAAGCTGTAATCAAGATTGCCAGGAGATATATCAATAACCTCAGATATGCAGATGACACCACCTTGATGGCAGAAAGTGAAAAAGAACTAAAGAGCTTCTTGATGGAAGTGAAAATGGAGAGTGAAAAAGTTGGCTTAAACCTCAACATTCAGAAAAGTAAGATCATGGCATCTGGTCCCATGACTTCATGGCAAATAGATGGGGAAACAGTGGAAACAGTGACAGCCTTTATTTTTGGGGGCTCCTGAAATCAATGCAGATGGTACTCAAGCCATGAAATTAAAAGACGCTTACTCCTTGGAAGAAATGTTATGACCAATATAGACAGCATATTAAAAAGCAGAGACATTACTTTGCCAACAAAGGTCCGTCTAGTCAAAGCTATGGTTTTTCCAGTAGTCATGTATGGATATGAGAGTTGAACTATAAAGAGAGCTGAGCGCCAAAGAATTGATGCTTTTGAACTGTGGTGTTGGAGAAGACTCTTGAGAGTCCCTTGGACTGCAAGGAAATCCAACTATCCATCCTAAAGGAGATCAGTCCTGAATATTCATTGGAAGGACTGATGTTGAAGCTGAAATTCCAATACTTTGGCCACCTGATGCGAAGAGCTGACTCATTAGAAAAGACCCTGATGCTGGGAAAGACTGAAGGTTGGAACAGAAGGGGACGACAGAGGATGAGATGGTCGGATGGCATCACTGACTCAATGGACATGAGTTTGAGTAAACTCCGGGAGTTGGTGATGGACAGGAAAGCCTGGCATGCTGCAGTCCATGGGGTTACAAAGAGACATGACTGAGCGACTGAACTGAACTAAGTTCTTCAGCATTTTCTCTCTTGAATTAGGCATTGGCTATCAAATGTAAGAACTCTTGATCCAGCTCTAGATATGAAGGATTTTCTCATATTTTTTTCTAAAAGTTTTAAAATTTCAGTTTTACATTTAAGTTCATGATCCATTCTGAGCTAATTCTTTTAAAGATGTGAGGTCTGAGTCAAATTGCACCTTTCTGTCTATGGATGTCCAACTGCTCCAGCATCATTTGTGAAAAAGTTATCCTTCCTCCATCAAATTTCTTTTGCTCCTTTCTCACACATTAGGCAGGCATATTTATGTATGTCTATTTCTTGATTCTCTCTTCTGTTTCATTGATCTATGTGTTTGTAGCTCATCCATTACCACAATCACAGCAACTAACTGAAGCTATTCAGTAGGCCTTAAAAGATCAAGCAGAATGATTCTTTATACATTTATTCTTTTTTTCAATATTCCTAACTGTGTTCTTTGCATCCTGCTCTAATCCAGAGGCTGAACACATCAAGTGTACATCTATATAAGTAAGTTCTCATCCCCAAAGACACTAAGTTTAATCATGAGAGTAGAGAGAATGGGAGGATGAAAAAGCTTAATTTTTTATATGTAACAATAGTTACAAAACTGGCATTATTTCTGCAGTATAGAATCTGCTACTCATATATCTTAATACATTTGAGGCATTCTGAGAACATGTGAGTGACTTAATCTATGATTGCTTATTTATAAAAAGTCAATTCCACATAAACCTCTTGTACATTATTTAATCTATGAATACTGCCTTTAACACATCTGAAAAAACATGAGCACTTTATAACAACAGAAAAAGTCCTTGTGGAAGTAAATGCTTATAGGATGCTGAAATACAAATTAAGAAAACAGCACAAATGTATTAAAACATGAAATATTCTCTTATCTATAAAAGATTTAACCATTTCAAAAACAAACAGAACCAGATGTCCTCTTATTTCCTGTCCCTTGTAGTTAACTGTAGCTGACTATAACTTTACTTATGGATTTTTTTTTCTCCTGTGCCCTTCCTATCACCCATTTGCCATAAGGCTCGTTTATATAAAATGCTGACCTATAAGGAAATCCATGTATCGGACTGAAATTTTTTTCTAGAATAACAATTTCAAATAATTAAATAATAGGTCTTATTACACCCTGAAGCAGCATCTTTTCTGCATTCTCCATAATGCTAGATCTGTTTGGAATTACAGAGAAATTCTACAAAATGACACATAGAGTCCAGTATTATAACTGTTTAATTGAAACACAGTCTTAAATATTAATATAACCTCAATATAGCCGTTGCTTGAAATTTACAAAAACAAGAAAGAAGTACCATAGACTTAAATAGTTGCCATTTGTATTCTTATGAAGAGTTTTTATCATTTTCTGAGCATCGGCCAATATAAAAATAGACCACAAATAAAGCATGGTCACAATTCAACATTGTATTTTAATATGCTTTGCATATAATTTTAGCCTATTTCAGGCAAAATACTAATTTACAAAACAATTAAAAGTGAAATCAAATGTCAACAAAAACATTTAAAATATACTATTTTTTGCATCAATTCTAGGTTGGAGACACAAAGTAAGCCCTATTAAATGCTGGTTAATCTTCCACACAACTAGGGAGCTCCCATGAGTGAAATACTGTACATTATTTGATGGCTTTGTAGACCCAAGGATTACATCACTATATTCCTTGGATAACAGAGAAACTATATTGTACACACATTTAACCTTTTTTAGGAAAAACAGAATTGGAGTTAATCAACAGTATATCTATTGCTTCATGATTTCTACTGATGAAATGATTCACCAACATAAAGTACGTAACATTTTGCTAACTTTGGTAACAGATTTAAAAAACTGTATACATATGATATGTAGATTTGCATTTGCATTTCTGACTCAGTCTATGCAAATGTAGACACAGGCCTGTATAGATAAATCAAACCAATTTAGTTATCTCTATGACATCATTGTGGCTTCCCTAGTGGCTCAGTCAGTAAAGAAACCTCCTGCATCTCAGGAGACCTGAGTTCAATCCCTGGGTTGGGAACATCCCCTGGAGGAGGGCATGGCAACCTACTCCAGTATTCTTGCTTA
Source organism: Bos javanicus (assembly GCF_032452875.1). Lineage (NCBI taxonomy): Eukaryota > Metazoa > Chordata > Mammalia > Artiodactyla > Bovidae > Bos > Bos javanicus. The sequence goes on along the minus strand of NC_083897.1, from coordinate 59,057,448 downwards.
GAAAATACTCATGGACAGAGGAGCCTGGTGGGCTGCAGTCCGTGTAGTTGCAAAGAGTCATCCACGACTGAGCGACTAAACACACATGACATCAGTGAGGTTCAAACTAGGCAATGAACAATAGGTAGACAGTTTCCAATTTAAGTTGCACTCCATTATATTTATACAACATATACAAATATTGTTAGATGAAGACCTGAAATTTGTTCATTTTCACAAAAGTAATATGCACGATGCAAATATTAGGTACCAGCAACTTTCTAAAACAAAGAACTAAGACAACTCTGAATCAATTTTACATTCCAGTTAATTATACACACAGTGGAGATATCCTTTCTAAAAACTAGTATTTAGGCCTAAATAGCCCTACTTGAAGTTAGTATATGCACAGAAATTATTTTTTACTATTATTGATCATTGTGACAACTAATCTAGTTGCAGCATGCAGGATCTTTAGTTGTGGCATGCAGAATCTAGTCCTCTGACCAGGGATCAAACCCAGGTCCCCTGCACTGGGATCATGGAGTCTTAACCACTGGACCACCAAGGAAGTCCCATGACAACTAATCTAAAGTCCTCTCTAAGTGAAATGGTCCTGCAAATAGTTCCTGACACAAGGCCAGCCATGGGCAATTATGTTTTAGATCCCATGAACATGACTATATGTACTCGCTGTTGTTGTACAGTCACAGTTGTATAGTACTCTTTGCAACCCCATTGACTGCAGCACACTGGGCTTCCCTGTCCTTCACCATCTCCCAGAGCCTGCTCAAAATCATGTCCATTAAGTCAGTGATGCCATCCAACCATCTCATCATCTGCCATCACCTTCTCCTCCTGCCTTCTACCTTTCCCAGCATCAGGGTCTTTTCAAATGAGTCAGCTCTTTGCATCAAGTGGCCAAAGTATTGGAGCTTTAGATTTAACATCAGTCCTTCCAATGAATATTCAGAACTGATTTCCTTTAGGATTGACTGGTTGGATCTCCTTGCAGTCCAAGGGACAATCAAGAGTCTTCTCCAGCACTACAGCTCAAAAGCATCAATTCATCAGCGCTCAGCCTTCTTTGTGCTCCAACTCTCATGTCCACACATGACTACTGGAAAAACCATAGATTTGACTAGATGGACCACTGTCGGCAAAGTGACGTCTCTGCTTTTTAATATGCTGTCTAGGTTTGTCAGAGTTTTTCTTCCAAGGAGCAAGTGTCTTAATTTCATGGCTGTAGTCACCATATGTAATTATAGACCAGGAAGAAGTAAGATAACTCAAAAAGCGATCAATCTATAGATTGGCCAGTGGTCTATGATGAGATAAACATGAAAAGATAAATTGTACCATCAGATTGTGTCGATTTCCTCCCATGAATTTAAACCAGGAAACAGCAAGAAATTAACTTAGGCAGCAATGAGAAGGAAGCCAGGAAGCCCCAATACAGAATAGCTACAAAGGCATGTTGGCCATGTGCAAGTCAATATACATGCACCTCTGTGTTCACTGCAGCACTATTTACAACAGCCAAGACACAGAAGCAATGTAAATGTCCATTGACAAAGGAATGAATGGATAAAGATGTGGACAGGATATTATGCATCCATAAAAGAAGAACAAAATAATGCCATTTGAATCAACAGGGATGAACCTAGAAATTGTCATACTAAGTGAAGTAAGTCAGGGAGAGAAAGAAACATATCATATGATTTTGCTTATATGTGGAATCTGGAAGAACTGGTACAAATGAACTTATTTACAAAACAGAAATAGAGTCACAGATGTAGAAAATAAAATTATGATTATTGGGGGTAGGGGAAGTAGCTGGGCAGGGGAGGATAAATTGGGAGGTTAGGACTGACATATGCACACTACTATATACAAAACAGATAACTAATAAGGACCTACTTTATAGCACAGGGAACTCTTCTCAGTACTCTGTAACACCCTATATAAGAAAAAAATCTGCTGGTGGGAATGCAAACTAGTACAGCCACTATGGAGAACAGTGTGGAGATTCCTTAAAAAACTGGAAATAGAACTGCCTTATGATCCAGCAATCCCACTGCTGGGCATACACACTGAGGAAACCAGAAGGGAAAGAGACACGTGTACCCCAATGTTCATCGCAGCACTGTTTATAATAGCCAGGACATGGAAGCAACCTAGATGTCCATCAGCAGATGAATGGATAAGAAAGCTGTGGTACATATACACAATGGAGTATTACTCAGCCATTAAAAAGAATACATTTGAATCAGTTCTAATGAGGTGGATGAAACTGGAGCATATTATACAGAGTGAAGTAAGCCAGAAAGAAAACCACCAATACAGTATACTAACGCATATATATGGAATTTAGAAAGATGGTAACAATAACCCTGTATAAGAGACAGCAAAAGAGACACTGATGTATAGAACAGTCTTATGGACTCTGTGGGAGAGGGAGAGGGTGGGATGATTTGGGAGAATGGCATTGAAACATGTAGAATATCATGTATGAAACAAGTTGCCAGTCCAGGTTTGATGCACGATACTGGATGCTTGGGGCTAGTGCACTGGGACGACCCAGAGGGATGGTATGGGGAGGGAGGAGGGAGGAAGGTTCAGGATGGGGAACACATGTATACCTGTGGCAGATTCATTTTGATATTTGGCAAAACTAATACAATTTGTAAAGTTTAAAAATAAAATAAAATTTTAAAAAATGTCACATACTATACTATTCTATACATATAATATTTTTTAAAGGACAAAATTTTAGAAATAGAAAACAGATTACTTGTTGCCATGGGTTATGATAGTGGGAATGGGACTGGAAGGTGTATGTAATTATAAAAGGGAATACAGATATTTTTATGGTGTTGGAGCTGTTTGATATTTTAATTGTGGTGGTAGATACATAAACTTACATATCTGATGAAACTGTATAGAATGAAAACAAACACAAATGAACACAAGCAAATCTAGTGAAACCTGAATTGACTAGTGGATTGTGTTAATATTAACATCTAGTTGTGATATAATATAAAACATTTTCAAGTTGTTACAATTGGGGGACAAAGGCAAAGGGTATAAGAGATCTCTCAGTATTATTTTAGAATTGCATGTGAATCCATAATTATTTCAATAAAAATTTAAATTAAACTGGAGCCTATTATACAGACTGAAGTAAGCCAGAAAGAAAAACACCAATACAGTATACTAATGCATATATATGGAATTTAGAAAGATGGTAACGACAACCCTGTATGTGAGACAGCAAAAGAGACACTGATGTATAGAACAGTCTTTTGGACTCTGTGGGAGAGGGAGAGGGTGGGATGATTTGGGAGAATGGCATTAAAACATGTATAATATCATATAAGAAATGAATCGCCGGTCCAGGTTCGATGCAGGATACAGGAAGCTTGGGGCTGGTGCACTGGGATGACCCAGAGGGATAGTATGGGGAGGGAGGTGGGAGGGGGGTTCAGAATAGGGAACATGTGTACACCCGTGGCAGATGCATGTTGATGTATGGCAAAACCAATACAATATTGTAAAGTAAAAAAAATAATAATAATAAACAAGCAGTAATTTGAAAAGCTGTTCATGCTGCTATAAAACCTTCTAAATTACTTATATTAGCCATGACCAGAACTTTAACTGCACATTTCAAATTGCATATATAAATTGGGAATTTTAGTGAAATGAAACAACTAATATGCCTTACCAAAGTGTCCAGTCTACCTATTGCCCAATTAATACTTAGAATTGACTGTGGCTAGAATTAAAGTAGGACTTTGATGGAAAAAAATGAAGAGCAAAGAAATATATACCAAAGAATCTACCTCTTCAATGATATAATAAGAGAAATATTCTAAGTAATTCTTTTTAACACAAAATCAATAATATTAGCAGAAAACAAACCCAAGCAGCATTAGAATGAGATTTTACAAGAAAAAAATCAAACAATATGTGGAAAAATGTTTTGAAAAATGCAACCTCAGAACCCCAATGTAAATGTGATTCAATTCAATTCGACAAACATGTTGTGAGTATGAGATATATGCAAAGCTCTTAAGCTAGTGCTAAAGGGGAATACAAATTATATCCTCTAGAAGTTCACGATCTAGTGAGAAAGGCAGACACATAAATAACTAATGATGATACATGCCAGACGTTGATAAATGCTGTAATAGATGTGATCTAGTATGCCACAAAGCTGAGAACAATTCTGTTGTATGATACAAAATAGTCCAGAGCCATTTATGAATCAGCCAACACATTTAAATATACACTGAACTTCTAACCTTCCTGTAATGTGGCTTAGGTATCAAGAAAGAAAATTGTATACACATACTTCAAATGAAAACATATCATACTTTTAAATAATTCTGTGTAAATTCTAACACACTGGTAAGTTTCTAAGTAAAGAATAATTTTATTTATCTTAGGATATAAAAATATTTCATAAAGTACAATCTATATTAAGAAGTAACAAATAATGAGCTAAGTTCCTTACAAGTAATTTACATTATTTAAAATTATTAGGGGATGTTGGTTCAGTTGTTTCTCAACCATGATATGTTGGCTGTATAATGGGTTATAAAAAGCTAGTGAATTTTTTTTAACCCATAAAATGTTCCTGGCTTAGAGTTTATTTGACCTAAATGTGCTCTTTGGAATCACCTCTGTTCTTTTGTGCAAAAGAACATGTCCATAGGATAAGGAGAAAAGATGCTGTGCCAATCAACCCAGTCGCATTCTGACCATCATAAAAAGGAAATTATTTTTTATAAATATCAAAGGGTCTTAAATATATGAAAAGATAAGGTGAGGGCTGGGGAAACAAGCACGTTTATATCTATTGCTGATATAAGTGTAAACTGGTACAACCTCTATGGAGGATGACTGGCTATATCCATCAAAATGACAAAGGTACATACTATCCAACCCAGCAGTTCCATTTCTAGAAATTTATCCTACAGATAGGACATATCTGAAATGACCTGTTACAAGGTTATTCATTATAGAAATGCAATAGCAAAAGTCAGAAAACAATCTACATATTTCTCAATAGGAGACTGGTTAAATAAATTATGGCATTCATACCATCGAACAATACTATAAACTCATAGCTCTTCATGTACTAATATGAAATGATCTAAAGCAAAGAACATAAAAGTGTGTAAAAATAAGGGAAAAAAGTGTGTCTATGTTTGCGAGTGCCCAGTCTTTTTATGTATGAAATAGCTCTAGAAGCCAAAATAAGAAATGTTAACACAGGAGGCTCTGGGAAGAAGAACTATGTAGCTGGGCATGAAGAGTGCCCTTTAACTGTATACTCTTCTATAACTATTAAAATCTGAACCACCTGAATGTATTATCTAATCAAATATAAACGTAAGGAGGGAACAAAACAAAGAAAAATAATCCAAGGTAGCATAGCTCATTTTCAAGATAGCAATTTTATTACAGCTAATTCCTCCTGTTTAAAAAACACTTTGGGGGCAGGGTAAGAACGATAGATACCAATTTATTTCAGTCACAGAACCAGTGATCAGGTTGATGTTTGTTTCATAGTATTATAGTTTACGTTTTCCCCACTGATGTTTCCTGATATGCTATGTGACAGCTTCACTTTTAGCAGATCCTCCAGATCCAAAAGAAAATACTTGGTCAGAGAATCAACATTTTGGAATAAATAAATCAACATTTTGATAAATACAACACTGTATGGGTCACTACTTTTGAATTAGTGTAAGTGAAATATACAATGCTGTTCGGTTTACTTAATTTTCCTTTCAGATCAGTTAACCCCCTTTACTCTCTGTCCCCCTTCCTCCCTCTATTATCACACACAGACATAAGACATGCACACAAAGAGTTTTTTTTTTTTAAGAACTCAATATAGTTATGTGCTTTATGTATAATTCTAGTATTGTACTCATCATGCTATATTATAATTTCTTTCTCATCAGAACTGTGAGATCTTTGAGTTTGAGGGGATTATGCACTACTCAGTCTGACACATATATTGCAATGCGAAAGCTTGACAACTGTCTCACTAACTTCCTCCCTGAAACACTCTCTCACATAATCATTATTTGCTATTATTTTGCTAAGTTTAAGTCAGAAGAAAACAACATTGATATCATGTCCTTTCACATTTTTCTTGTTTAGAAAACTTTGGGAACACCTGTTTTAACCTTAATCTATCTGAACATTTGCACATAAGAATATTTATATTTGGCATATAGACCAAAGGGCTTCTCAGGTGACACTAGTGGTAAAGAACCTGCCTGTCAATGCAAAAGATGTAAGAGACATAGGTTCGATCCCTGGGTTGGGATGATCCTCTGGAGGAGGTCATGGTAACCCACTCCAGCTTTCTTGCCTGGAGAATCACAAGGACAGAGGAGCTTGGTGGGCTACAGTCCATGGGATTGCAAAGAAGCAGATACAAGTGAAGTGACTTAGCATGCATGCATGCACACATATAGACCAAAATACATTGAAACGAAAATATTTTCCAAGGTGTCCTTTGAAAGTACAAATAAGAAACATTTTTATATATGATGTACTAGTTTGAATATTGTCCTTGCAAAATTCATGCTCACACAGGACCTTAGAATGTGACCTTATTTGGAAGTTAAGTTCTTTACAGATGTAATCAAACTAAAAGGAGGTCATACTGAATTTGGGTGGGCCCTAATCCCTTGTGGCACAGCTGGTAAAGAATCCACCTGCAATGTGGGAGACCTGGGTTCAATCCCTGGGTTGGGAAGATCCTCTGGAGAAGGGAAAGGCTACTCACTCCAGTATTCTGGCCTGGAGAATTCCATGGACTCTATAGTCTGTGGGGTCACAAAGAGCTGGACACAACTGAGTGAGTTTCACTTTCACTAATCCAAAGACTGATGTATTTATGAGAAGAGACAAAGTTGCACACAGAGACACACAAAGAAAGAACACCATGTGGTGACAGAGGTAGAGACTGGAATGATGCATCTATAAGCCAAGGGAAACTAGGAATCACCAAAATCTAGGAAGAGGAAATGAAGGATTCTATTCCAGCGCCTTCAGAAAAAGAATGGCCAGGCATTTCACACCTTGTTTTAACATTTCTGTTCTCCGAAATTGTATGAGACAATAATTTTCTGCTATTTCAAGCCACTCAGTTTGCAGTATTTTGTTAGAGCAGCCCTTAGAAACTAGCACATATGGAAAATTAAAAGGTTAATGCCAAGTAATATTAATACCATTATCACATTTCTAAAAACATCCTAATACTTTCTAGCCCAGCTGTAATGAGATAATCAACAGAAGGGTAAAAATTACTTTCCACATCTCCCAATATGAAGCTCTGTTAGCCAGTGTAGTCTCAGAAATCCCAAATAAATCAAGTGTATTCCTAGATCCAGGTTTTGTTCCAGCTGTTTATGGACCAGGAAGGGGGCTTTCACCAGACATCAACTCTGCCAGCACTTTGATCTTTTGACTCTCCAGCCTTCAAAACTGTGAAAAATAAATTTCTCACCCAATCTATGACATTTTGTTAGAGCAACCTGTTGGTAATTCACTATGTTAATAGAAAGAGGGAGAACATACTATATAATCATCTGTCTAGAAGCAGAAAAAAATAAACAAAAATTCAATAGCCAATTCTGATGAAAACACATCGAAGTTGGGGAAAAGGTAATTTCTTTAATTCAATAAAGGACATCCTTAAAACTTAGAGCTAACACAGAGATTCTCAACAATAGCATTATTGCTATTTTGGCCTGGATGATTCTTTGTTTCACAGAGTAGGTGGGTGGGGGTCTTACGCATTACAGGATGCTTAGCATCATCTCTTGCCTCCATCTAAAAGATGCCAGTAACAGCCCCCAATCATGACGATCAAGAATGTCTCTAGATGTTGCCAACTCTTCTCTGTGGGTAAAGTTTCCCCACAAGTTGAGAAATACTGAACTACCATCACAATGGTAACAAACTGAATGCTCTCCCCCAATAACAAAAACAAAGCAGGGATGACTGATCTTACCACTTTGCTCTCACTGCTTCTACTGCATATTGTACTGAATTCCTAGACAAGAGACCAAGGCAAAGAAAACAATACACAGGCATAGAGAATGGAAAGACAACATAATTGTGCCTACAGAAGATTCTTGAGAATCTATAAAAAGCTACAAATATTGTTAGAAATTATAAAACTGGTACACTGAAAAGTATAAGATATTGCTAAGAGAAATTAAGGAAGACCAAAAAATAAATATAGACTTGTATTAAAAACTCAGTATCATTAATGTCAACTGAACTATAGATGACATGCAATCCCAATCAAAATCCCAGCAGATTTTTCAGAAACTAACAAGCTGTTACCAAAATGTATATGGAAACAATAAAGTCAAAACAGTTAAAAACAACCTTGTCTCATTTCAAGAATTACAATAAAGCTACAATAATCAAGATGGTGTAGTAACTGGCATAAGGATAGACAAATAGATCAATAAAACAGAGTAGAAAGTCCAGAAGTAGATTCACACATACATGGTCAATTGACTTGCAACAAAAAAAAAAAAAATGAAAAAGTAACTCAACTGGGAACAAACTGTCATTTCAAAGAACAGTGAAAGAACAACCAGATAGTCATATTAAAAATTACATTTGGACATGAGTGGAAATGGTGAAGTAGGATGCTCTAAACATTTGTCCCTCCACAGAAACATCAAAAATCAAACAGATGACCCAGAGGGATGGTATGGGGAGGGACGTGGGATGGGGGTTCAGGATGGGGAATACGCATACACCCGTGGCAGACTCATGTCGATGTATGGCAAAACCAATACAATATTGTAAAGTAATTAGCCTCCAATTAAAATAAATAGATTAAAAAAATCAAACAAACTATCAGAACCAATTTTTTTTTAGAAATCTGGAAAACAATTTAAGGTTTAGAACAACCAAGCAAATACTGACTCAAGAAAAACAAAACTTAAGATGGTATAAAATGTCTGTAGTGCTTTTGCTTGCTCTGACCCAACTGCTTTTCCAGCTTAGTGGCAGTTTTCAGACGCCAGCCATATTCACATTGTGGAACCCTTATTCCAGGTTCCAGAGGGAGGAAAAAAAAAAAAAAACTGTTCACAAAGAACTGTTTGTCTGTACTAATTTCTATGTGGGCTACCTAAAACAATGATGCAGGGCCCTTGCCTTTGTTTCACCTAACTTAGAAAAGACTCTGGATAGAAGAACCATACACACTGTGAGAAAACACTGTAAAGTGAATGAACAACCTACAGCTGCCTGGGGCAAAAGCTTACAGGTGAGGTAATATGGAGTGCCAAAACTCTGGGAGGAAAAGTAGGAGAGAGAGTTTCTTTGGGAAAACTAGGACACTGAAAAGTGCCCATGTATACTAGAAAATTTTACAAACCAGGCCTAGGCCCAGAGAAGGACTCATGCTCAGGAAAGACAACATGAGAAAAACCTTGAATTTTCACTCTAGCTGATCTTTAGGCACAGTGTAACAGGAAGTAAAAGCAAAGGCAGAGTTACACATGGCCTGGCTAAGTAGTAAAAGAGTGCCACAATACACAACACACAGATATTCAGTACAGTTCAGTTCAGTCGCTCAGTCGTGTTCGACTCTTTTTGACCCCAAGAACCGCAGGACGCCAGGCCTCCCTGTCCATCACCAACTCCCGGAGTCCACCCAAACCCATGTCCACTGAGTCAGTGATGCCATCCAACCAGCTCATCCTCTGTCGTCTCCTTCTCCTCCTGCCCTCAATCTTCCCCAGAATCAGGGTCTTTTCAAATGAGTCAGCTCTTCGCATCAGGTGGACAAAGTATTGGAGCTTCAGCTTCAACACCAGTCCTTCCAATGAACACCCAGGACTGATCTCCTTTAGGATGGACTGGATCTCCTTGCAGTCCAAGGGATGCTCAAGAGTCTTCTCCAACACCACAGTTCAAAAGCATCAATTCTCAGCGCTCAGCTTTCTTCACAGTCCAACTCTCATATCCATACATGACCACTGGAAAAACCATAGCCTTGACTAGACGGACCTTTGTTGGCAAAGCAATGTCTCTGCTTTTCAATATGCTGTCTGGGTTGGTCATAACTTTCCTTCCAAAGAGTAAGCGTCTTTTAATTTCATGGTTGCAGTCACCATCTGCAGTGATTTTGGAGCCCAGAAAAATAAAGTCAGCAACTGTTTCCACTGTTCCCCCGTCTATTCCCCATGAAGTGATGGGACCAGATGCCATGATCTTCGTTTTCTAAATGTTGAGCTTTAAACCAACTTTTTCACTCTCCTCTTTCACTTTCATCAAGAGGCTTTTTAGTTCTTCTTTACTTTCTGCCATAAAGGTGGTGTCATCTGCATATCTCAGGTTATTGATATTTCTCCCAGCAATCTTTATTCCAGCTTGTGCTTCCTCCAGCCCAGCGTTTTTCATGATGTACTCTGCATATAAGTTAAATACACAGGGTGACAATATACAGCCTTGACGTACTCCTTTTCCTACTTGGAACCAGTCTGTTGTTCCATGTCCAGGTCTAACTGTTGCTTCCTGACCTGCATATAGGTTTCTCAAGAGGCAGGTCAGGTGGTCTGGTATTCCCATCTCTTTCAGAATTTTCCACAGTTGATTGTGATCCACACAGTCAAAGGCTTTGGCGTAGTCAATAAAGCAGAAATAGATGTTTTTCTGGAATTCTCTTGCTTTTTTGATGATCCAGCGGATGTTGGCAATTTGATCTCTGGTTCCTCTGCCTTTTTTAAATCCAGCTTGAACATCTGGAAGTTCACGGCTCACGTATTGCTGAAGCCTGGCTTGGAGAATTTGGGGCATTACTTTACTAGTGTCTGAGATGAGTGTAATTGTGTGGTAGTTTGAGCATTCTTTGGCCTTGCCTTTCTTTGGGATTGGAAAGAAAACTGACCTTTTCCAGTCCTGTGGCCACTGCTGAGTTTTCCAAATTGCTGGCATATTGAGTGTGGCACTTTCACAGCATCATCTTTCAGGATTTGAAATAGCTCAACTGGAATTCCATCACCTCCACTAGCTTTGTTCATAGTGATGCTTCCTAAGGCCTATTGACTTGACTTCACATTCCAGGATGTCTGGCTCTAGGTGAGTGATCACACCATCATGATTATCTGGGTCATGAAGATCTTTTTGTACAGTTCTGTGTATTCTTGCCACCTCTTCTTAATATCTTCTGCTTCTGTTAGGTCCCCACCATTTCTGTCCTTTATTGAGCCCATCTTTGCATGAAATGTTCCCTTGTTCTCTCTAATTTTTTGAAGAGGTATCTAGTCTTTCCCATTTTACTGTTCTCCTCTATTTCTTTGCATTGATCACTGAGGAAGGCTTTCTTTTCTCTCCTTGATATTCTTTGGAACTCTGCATTCAAATGGGTATATCTTTCCTTTTCTCCTTTTCTTTTCATGTCCCTTCTTTCCACAGCTATTTGTAAGGCCTCCCCAGACAGCCATTTTGCTTTTTTGCATTTCTTTTTCTTGGGGATGGTCTTGATCCCTGTCTCCTGTACAATGTCACAAACCTCCATCCATAGTTCATCAGGCACTCTATCAGATCTAGTCCCTTAAATCTATTTCTCACTTCCACTGTATAATCATAAGGGATTTGATTTAGGTCATACCTGAATGGTCTAGTGGTTTTCTCCACTTTCTTCAATTTCAGTCTGAATTTGGCAATAAGGAGTTCATGATCCAAGCCACAGTCAGCTCCTTGTCTTGTTTTTGCTGACTGTATAGAGCTTCTCCATCTTTGGCTGCAAAGAATATAATCAATCTGATTTCGGTGTTGACCATCTGGTGATGTCCATGTGTAGAGTTTTCTCTTGTGTTGTTGGAAGAGGGTCTTTGCTATGACCAGTGCAATCTATGACCAGATACTAGATGACATATAATATATGTCAGATCATATGACAATATCTATGACCAGATAGATATTAAGTTGGTACAAAAGTAATTGTGGTTTTGCATTGTTGAAAACTTCCATTTGATATTGGAATACATTCTTAAATAAATGTGGTTATGTTACATATCATTTTAATGCACATTTCTCACTTTGTTTTTTTGCTAATGACTTATTACTTGTTGTGTATTTTATATTTACTTTAGACTAGGGAAATGATGTTAGACAAAAATCAAATTTGAGTGATTTCCTCATTTGAGTTCAAAATGGGTTGTAAAGCAGTGGAGACAACTCAGAACATCAACAAGGCATTTGGTCCAGGAACTGCTAATGAATGTACAGTGCAGTGATGGTTCAAGAAGTTTTGCAAAGGATATGAGAGCCTTGACAATGAGAAGCATACTGGCTGACCATTGGAAGTTGATGACGACCTATTGAGAGCCATCATCAAAGCTGAATCTCTTAAAACTACACAAGAAGTTGCCCAAGAACTAAACATCAACCATTTTACGGTCATTCAGCATTTTAAGCAAATTGGAAAGGTGAAAAAGCTTGATAAGTGAGTGCCTCATGACCTGACCACAAATCAAAAAAGTTGTCATTTTGAAGTGTCATCTTCTCTTATTGTACACAACAATGAACCGTTTCTCTATCAGACTGTGATGTACAATGAAAAAGTGGATTATTTATGACACCAGCTGATGACCAGCTCAATGGTTGGACCGAGAAGAAGCTCCAAAGCACTTCCCAAAGCCAAACCTGCACCAACAAAGGTCGTGGTCACTGTTTGGTGGTCAGCTGCCCATCTGATCCACTAGAGCTTTTTGAATCTCTGCAAAACCATTACATCTGAGAAGTACACTCAGCAAATCGATGAGATGCACCGAAAACTGCAACACCTTCAGCCAGCAAGAAAGGGCCCAATTCCTCTCCATGACAATGCCCGACCACATATCATACAACCAACACTTCAAAAGATGAACGAATAGGGCTATGAAGTTTTGCCTCATCCACCATATTCATGTAACCTCTCACCAACTGACTACCATTTCTTCAAGCATCTTGACAACTTTTTGCAGGGAAAACACTTTCATAACCAGCAGGAAGCAGAACATGCTTTCCAAGAGTTCATTGAATTCTGAAGCATGGATTCTTATGTTACAGGAGTAAATAAACTTATTTCTGGTTGGCAAAAAATATGTTGATTATAATGGTTACTATTTTGATTAATAAAGATTTGTTTGAGTCTAGTTATACTTATTTAAAATTCACAGTCCAGAACGGCAATTACACTTCCACCAACCTAATATATATACAGAGAACTTTCAGAATTTAAGCTGAATTTAGAAAAGGCAGAAGAACCAGAGATCAAATTGCCAACATCCATTGTATCATCGAAAAAGAAAGAGAATTCCAGAAAAACATCAACTTCTGCTCACTGACTACAGTAAAGCCTTTGACTGTGTGGATCACAACAAACTGGAAAATTCTTCAAGAGATGGGAATACCAGACCACCTGACCTGCCTCCTGAGAAACTTATATGCAGATCAAGAAGCAATAGTTAGGACTGGACATGGAACAAAGACTGGTTTCAAATTGGGAAAGCAGTACGTCAAGTCTGTATATTGTCACCCTGATTATTTAACTTCCATGCAGAGTACATCATGAGAAATGATGAGCTGGATGAAGCACAAGCTGGAATCAAGATTGCCGGAAGAAATATCAATAACCTCAGATATGCAGATGACACCACCCTTATGGCAGAAAGTGAAGAGGAACTAAAGGGCCTCTTGATGAAAGAGGAGAGTGAAAAAGCTGGCTTAAAACTCAACATTCAAAAAACTAAGATTGTGGCATCCAGTTCCATCACTTCATGGCAAATAGATGGGGAAACCATGGATGTCCTTATAGTCAAAGCTATGGTTTTTCCTATAGTCATGTATGGATGTGAGAGTTGGACTAAAGAAGGCTGAGCCCTGAAGAATTGATGCTTTTGAACTGTGGTATTGGAGAAGACTCTTGAGTCTCCCTTGGACTGCGAAGAGATCAAACCAGTAAATCCTCAAGGAAAGCAATTCTGAATATTCATTGGAAGGACTGATGCTGAAGCTGAAGGTCCAATACTTTGGCCACCTGATGTGAAAAGCCGACTCATTAGAAAAGACCCTGATGCTGGGAAAGTTTGAGGGCAAGAGGACAAAGGGACAACAGAGGACAAAATTGTTGGATGGCATCACTGACTCGACGGACATGAGTTTGAGCAAAATCTGGGAGATGGTGAAGGACAGGGATTCCTGGTGTGCTGCAGACCATGGGGTCACAAAGAATCAGACAGGACTGAACAACTGAACAACAACAAATATATACAGAAACAGAGAGATTTTTCTTCACTCTCATCTTTTTTCTTTAATCCTCTTCTCTCTCTCTCTTTTATTGATTCTTGGCATTCTAAGAAATATCTATCCAAACGTAAGCTAAAGGAACACAAATTTCAGCACCACACATGACAAGGGATATGGTCTCTGCAAAAATAGGTTTTAAAGTCTCTGAACAAATAACTGCAGCTTTCAACAATCAACAGTAACAAATTCTGGCAACAACCAATAATCTGATTTCCAGAGTTACCACATTAAAAAATACAAATACCTAGTCTTAGCAACTAGAGAAGGAAATGGCAGCCCACTCCAGTATTCTTGCCTGGAGAATCTCAGGGATGGAGGAGCCTGGTGGGCTGCCGTCTATGGGGTTGCATGGAGTCGGACACAACTGAAGCGACTTAGCAGCAGCAGCAGCAGTCTTAGCAACATTTTTGTTTGTATATATCCTCTCAGGCAAGGGAAAGAAAAGCAAAAATAAACAAATGAGACAACATTAAAAAACTTTGGTACAATAAAGGAAACTATCAACCAACCAAAAAGGCCACCTATTGAATGGGAGAAGATAATGCTACACAATATATCCAAAAATGGGTTAATATCCAAAATATATAAAGAACTCAACTCAACAGCAAATAAGTAACCAACCCAACTGAAAAAATGGGCAGAGGATCTGTTTAGACATTTTTCCAAAGAAGGCACACAGATTGCCAACAAGCATGTGAAAGGATGCTCAGCAACACTATCTGTCAGGAAAATGCAAATCAAAGCCACAATGAGATATCACCTCACATATATCAGAATGGCTATCATCAAAAAGACAGGTGTTGGTGAGGATATGGAGAAAAGGGAATCCTTGTGAACTGCTGGAGGAATGTAAATTGGTGCACTCACTATGGAAAATAGTATATAAATTCCTCAAAAATTAAAAATAGAACTACTATATGACCCAGCAACTCCACTGCTGGGTACTTATCTCAAGAAAATAAAATATTACTTTGAAAAATATATGTTCCCCTCTTTTACTGCAGCATTATTTACAGGAGCCAAGATACAGAAGCAACCTAAGTGCCCACTGATAGATGAATGGATAAAGAAGATGAATAAAGAAGACTATTACTCAGCGGAAAAAAAAAAACAAAAAACAAAAAAAAACACCTCATAAAACTGAAATCTTGCCATTTGTAACAACATGGATGGACCTAGAGAGTTTTATCCTAAGTGAACTAAGTCAGAGGAAGACAAATACTATATGATTTCACTTACATGTAGAATCTTAAAAACAAAACAAATGGGCAAATCTCACTAAACAGAAACATAGTCACAGATACAGAGAATAGGTGGTTCCCAGAGGGGAGGGGATGGGGGGAAGAAAGAAATAGATGTGGGAGATTAAGAAGTATAAACTTCCAGTTGCAAAATAAATGAGTCAAGGTCTGAAATGTACAGTGTGGAAAATATAGTCAATAACCATGAAATACCTTCATATGGTGACAAATTGTAACTAGATTTATCCTGGTAATCCTTTCAAAATGTATAGAAATACCAAATCACTATGTTGCATAATAAGAACTAACAGAGTGAAGTAGGGCAATTATACTTCAAAAACAAACTTATAAAAAAATAGACCAGATTTGTGGCTACCATTGGTGGGGGATGGAGAGAGAATTGGATGATGGCAGTCAAAAGGGACAAACTTCCAATTAGAAGATAAATAAATACTAGGAATCTAACGTGTGTGCATGCACGCATGCTCAGTTGTGTCTGGTTCTTTGTGACCCCGTGGACTGTAGCCCACCAGGCTCCTCAGTCCATGGGATTTTCTGGGCAAGAATACTGGAATGGGTTGCCATTTCCTCCTCCAGGGGATCTTCCCAATCCAGGGATTGAACCCTCATCTCCTGTGGCTCTTGCATTACCAAATGGATGCTTTACCACTGAGCCACTTGGGAAGCCCAGGAATGTAATGTACAACATGATAAACACAACTAACACTGCTGTATGTTATATATGAAAAGTTGTTGAGACAGTAAATCCTAAGAGTTCTCATCACAAGGAAAAAAATATTTTTCTTGTTTTTTAATTATGTATCTGTATGTGGTCACAAAGAGTCGGACACGACTGAGCGACTGAACTGAACTGATGTGATGATGGATGCTCAGTAAGCTTATTGTGATAATCATTTCATGATATATATATATATATAAGTCAAATCATTATACTGTACATCTTAAACCTACATAGTATTGTATGCCAATTATATCTCAATAAAATTGGAAGAAAAAATTCAAATTCCATTTTCAACCAAATATTACAAAGCATACAAAGAAACAGGAAAGTATAGCCCATTCAAGAAAAAAAATTGACAGAAATCATCACTAAGGAAGTAAAGACATTGGCCTTATTAGACAAAGATTTAAAGCAACTATTTTAAATATGCTCAATGAACAGAAGAAAACCATGGACCATGAACTAAAGGAAACCACAAAAACAATGTGTGAACAAAAGAAAAATATCAACAAAATTTAAATAGTATAAAAGGAACCAAATAGAAAATCTAGAGCTCAAAAGCACAATATCTGAAATGGAAACCTCATAAGAGTTCAACATTAGATATTACCAAGCAGAAGAACCAATGAAAATCAAACATAATTAAAATTATCCAATCTGAATAGTAGAAAGAAAAAGAAAGGAGGAAAAATAACAGAGTCTAAGGGACCTATGGAATACCTTCAAGCAAACCAACATATATATTTTGGAAATAAGAGAAGAGAGAGGAAAAGGCTAAGAATGAATATTTGAAGAAATTGTAGCTGAAAACTATCAAAGTTTCATTATACATGAATTTATACATTCAAGAAGTTCAATAACTCCAGGTAGGACAACCTCAAAGAAATCCAAGACATATTATGATCAAACTGTCAACAGAAAAAGAGAGAATTTACAAAACTTCAAGAGAAAAGCAACTCATCACAAGGAAGGGATTTTCAATAAATTAACAGTGGATTTCTCATCAGAAACCATGGAGCCCTGAAGGCAGTAGGATGACATATTTAAAGTACTGAAAGTAGGACTTCCCTGGTGGGGAATAATGGATTAAATTCTCCAATCAAAAGAGTGGCAGATGGATAATAAAACATGGATCCAGGTATATGATCTCTAGAAGAGATTCACTTTAAATCCAAAGATACAAATAGGTTGAAAGTTAAACAAAGGAAAAATATTCAATGCAAATAATGACCAAAATAAAGTGAGGTGGCTGGCTATAATAATATCATACAAACTAGACTTCAAGTCAAAACCTGTTATAAGAGACAAAGAAGGACACTGAATATTTTTAAAGGGTAAATGCATCAATAATTTATAACAATTATAAACACAGTCACCAAAAAGAGTCCCAAATATATGAAATAAACATTGACAGAAATGAAGAGAGAATTAGACAGTTGTACAATAGTTTGAGATTTCAGTCAACCTAGATGAAATAGACAAATTCTTAGACACATAAATCACCAAAAGTAACTCAAGAAGAAATCTAGAATTTGAGAAGGCTTATGACAAGTAAAGACATTGAATCAATAATCAAAAACCTCACAACAAGGTCCATAATCAAATACCTTCATTGGTGAATTTTACCAAATATTTTAAAGAAAAATTATCACTAATTATTCTCAAAATATCCCCCAAAATAAAAAGAGGAGGTAACACAACCTAACTCATTCTAAGAAGCCAGAATTATCCTGATAACAAATTCAAAGATACCAAAGAAAATTATAGACTGATATCCTCTATAAAATAGATGCAGCATATTTCAACAAAATGCTAGCAAACCAAATCCAGTAGCTGACTAAGAAAGGATTATACAACATGACTTAGGTAAAATTTATTCCAGAAATTCAAGAGTGATTAAACATAAGAAAATCTATCAATATAATATGCCACATTAATAGAACAAAGGGGAAAACACATAATCATTTCAACTGATACAGAAAAAGCACTTGACAAAATTCAACACACGTTCATGATAAATGTACTCAGAAACTAGGAATAGAAGGGAACTTTGGTGGCTCAGACAGTAAAGCGTCTGTCTACAACGTGAGAGACCTGGGTTCGATCCCTGGGTTGGGAAGATTCCCTGGAGAAGGAAATGGCAACCCACTCCAGTACTCTTGCCTTGAAAATCCCATGGACGGAGGAGCTTGGTGCAGGCTACTATCCATGTGGTCGCAAAGAGTCGGGCACGACTGAGTGACTTCACTTCTACTTCTTGTTCTCAATATGATTGAATGCGTTTATGAAAAACCTACAGCTAACTCAATACTCAATGGTGAAACATTGAAAGCTTTTCCTCAAAGATCAGGAATGAAGAAAGGACGCTTACTTTTACCACTTCCATTTAACATAGGCTGGAAGTTTTGGCCAAAGTTAATTAGGTAAGGAAAAGAAATAAAAGGCATCCAAATTGCAAAGGAAGAAGTAAAACTATGTATGTCTCAGACATACATGGAGTAGTCTTAAAGTATCCACAAATGAAATACCAGAGCTAATAAACATACTCAGCAAAGTCTTAGCTTACAAGATCAACACACAAAAATCAATTTTGGTTTTATACAACCACCATGAACAATCTGAAAGGGAAATTAAGAAAACAATTTCCTTTATAATATCATCCAAAAGAATAAAATACCTAGAAATGAATTTAACCAAGTAAGTGAAAAACATGTACATAGAAAACCAGAAAAAAAAAAAAAACTGCTGAAAAAAATTAAAGAAGACATAAATAAATGGACGATTTTTGCTCTCCCTGATGGCTCAGTAGGTAAAGAATCTGCCTGCAATGCAGGAGACAAAGGAGACATGGGTTCGATCCCTGGGTCAGGAAGATTCCCTGGAGATGGAAATGGCAACCCACTCCAGTATTCTGGTCTGGAAAATCCCATGGACAGAGGAGCCAGACGGGCTACAGTCCGTGGGGTTGCAAAGAGTAGGACATGACTGAGCGACTAACACTAATACCACCCAAACCAATCTATAGATTCAGTGAAATCCATATGAAAATTCCAACAGCCTTTGAGCAGAAATGGAAAAGCCAATCCTCAAATTCACATGGAATTTCAAGGGGACCAAATAGCCTACATAATCTGCAAAAATAAAAGTTGCAGAACCCATACGTCCTGGTTTCAAAATTTACTACAAAACTATAATCATCAAAACTATGGTACTGGCATGAATGTGAAAGTAAAGTTGCTCAGTCGTGTCTGACTCTTTGCGACCCCATGGACTTTAGCCTACCAGGCTCTTCTGTCCATGGGATTTTCCAGGCAATAGTACTGGAGTGGACTGCCATTTCCTTCTCCAAGGGATCTTCCCAATCCAGGGATCGAACCCAGGTCTCCCACATTGTAGACAGACGCTTTACCGTCTGAGCCACCAGGGAAGTCCAAGTACTGGCATAAGGATAAACAAATAGCCCATGGAATAGAAGTAAATGCCCAGAAATGAATCCATATGGTAAACTGATTTTTCAGAAGGGTTCCTCAACCATTTAATGGGAAAGGATGGTCTCTTCAACAAATTGTGCTGGGACAACTGGATATTCACACATGAAAGAATGAAGTCAGACCACTACCTTATGTCATTTACAAAAAACTAATTCAAAATGGATCAATGACTGAAATATAAAATCTAATGTCATGAAACTCTAGTAATAAAACAGGAATAAATCCTCATGACCGTGGATTTGGCAATGGAGTCTTAGATATGACACCAAAAGTGTGAGTAACAAAACAAAAAAGATAAATTGGAGTTCATGAAAAAAAATTTAATTGTGCATAAAATCATATTATTAAGAAGTTAAAAGACAATTTAAAGAATGAGAGAAAATATTTGAAGTCATGTATTCATCTAGTATCCAGAATGTATACAGAACTCTCACAACCCAACAACAAAAAGATAAATAGCCTAATTATAAAACAGGCAAAAGCCTTAAGTAGACATTTTCCAAAGATAACAGGTGGCAAACGGGCACATGAAAAGATTCTCAACATCATTAGTCAGTAAAAAAAAAAAAAAATGCAAATAAAGACCACAATGAAGAATTACTTCATTAACAAACTAGAATGGCAATAATAATAAAACAGAAAATACCAAATGTTGAAAGGATATGGAAAAATTGGAATGCTAGTGCACTTCCAGTGGGAAAATAGTTTGATTATTCCTCAAAAACTTAAAGACAGAATTACCATATAGCCAGTAATTCTACTCTAGGTATATACCCCAAAGTATTGAAAACAGGTACTCAAACAAATACATGTACATACATGTTCATAACAGCATTATTCACAACTGCCAAAAGGTAAACTACCCAAATGTCCATCAGTGGATGAGTGGATAAACAAAATGTATGATTCCATTTGGATGAAATATCCAGAATAGGTAAATTCAGAGACAGAATGCAGATTGGTGGCTTCCAGGGCCTGGAGGCAGGGTGGAAATGGGGAGGAACTGCTTATTGGCTAACAGGTTTTATTTTGGAGTAATAAGGTTTGGAAGTAGACAGAGGTGGGTTGCACAACATGGTTAAATGTACTAAATACCACTGAATACCAGTGAATTCTTCACTGGGAAATAGTTTTCCCATATACTGCTGGTAGGAATGTAAAATAGTAAAATCGCTTTGGCAAATATTTGAGCAGTTTCTTATAAAGTTAAATACATTATACGCTCCATTCTTTTGCATTAACCTGGGAGAAATGACAATTATGTATACAAGATGAGTGTATACAAATATTCATAGCAAAAGATACCAGAGTACAGGAATAGGACAAGATTTTACTGGGAAAGGACACAAGTGAACTCCTTAGGGTAATGAAACTATCTAGTATCTTTGATTGTTGATACTGGATAGTTTGAGGGTATATTGTTGAGGGTGTATACATTCTTCAAAATTCATTGAACTGTGCACTTAAAATGAATGCAGTTTACTGCATTTAAACTATACTTCAATAAAGGTGACTATTAAAAAATAGAAGGGAGGGAGCCTGAATTGGGACTTGGACCTCTTCAGTAAGATTTCCAAAGGCAACTCCCATGAGGGACGCTTCTTTGAGGTCCCTGTTTGCACCGAGGAATGCGGAGGCAAAACATTGTTGGAATAGCTAAGTTATTCACTTGGTCCCATAAACTTACTAAACGGCATGATGTATTTCCTGAACTATTTAAAGTATTTATTTAAATTTCCTTCAGGTGAGAAGGACCCTCAAAATAAGCTTAGGTATAACAAATTTACATATATGTGACATACATGCAGGCTGACATGCATATCCATACTATAACTATCTAAATATTTAGTTTCAACCAAATATATCATTTAATAATTAAAAACCTTAGGAAGCTTCCCAGGAAATTAAAGTGAGCTAAGAAGTTTTAATAGTTTTTCTCTATGGCTGCAGATAAACTTGCTTTCTTATTTATATGCTAGTTTTAATTTAGTCTTTACAACTACTTTCACATCCCCATTTTCCTGTCTCTTTTGGACCATTTCATCTCTAGTCAGACAACACTACATAAGAAATTATATGCTTTTAGTGTATCAAATATTGGTATATGTGAACTTAACTGATATAATGTCTAGCCAATATCTCCAGAAATAAACTGAAACAGTGTTTCTATGGCATTTTTTCTACTTCATGTTAAAGACCAGAGATGAAGAAAACTAATCAAGAAAGAAAATAAATTACTAGGCCCAAAGAAAGGCAATTAGATTTCACTAAATTATATTGAAAGAGTCTACAGATCCTGCAGGAAATCATGGTTATCATTTATTGAATATGTACTATATGCTAAGAATTAAGATATTTTAGGCCAATAATATTAGCATAATTAGTAGGTGGAAGAGTCATGACTTAAACCAAACCTGATGTCAATGTCCATGCTTTAAACTAAACCATTACACTATACTACTATGATAACTTTAGAACCAGTCATCGCAGGGATACGTACTGCCACAATAAAGAAGAATCGGTCCTACCTACTGTAAAACACCAAAATTCTAAGGCTGTCCACCATTCTAATTCCTGACCCTTTTCTGTTCAGGATAAACTCTCTATGCAGTCTCTCTGTAACCCAGTTCTACAGAAAAAAAAAAAAAAAAAAAAACAAAAAATAAAACTTCCAAATCCTGTTCTTTCCAATAATTTCCTGTGAAAAAGTGAAACATTAAAGCAACAATGTGGAGAAAGAGACTGTACCTCCCACACTACATGCTGAGTGACTCTTAAAGGAATGACTAAGAAATGTGCAGAATCCTAAAAAAAAGATGGGTACAACATGACTAATGGGATGCCACTCTCATTTTTTCCAGTCGCATTCACTTACATCATCTGCTGCTGCTGCTGCTGCTGCTAAGTTGCTTCAGTCATGTCCGACTCTGTGTGACCCCATAGGCGGCAACCCACCAGGCTCCCCCGTCCCTGGGATTCTCCAGGCAAGAACCCTGGAGTGGGTTGCCATTTCCTTCTCCAATGCATCAAAGTGGAAAGTCAAAGTGAAGTCGCTCAGTCGTGTCCCACTCTTAGCGACCCCATGGACTACAGCCCACCAGGCTCCTCCATCCATGGGATTTTCCAGGCAAGAGTACTGGAGTGGGGTGCCATTGCCTTCTCCAACATCTTCTAGACAGACTCAAAAAATGTACCTTCCTCTCAGCAACATAAACTCTAAAAGTATCTCTCTCTACCACAATACCCTATTTCGGCTATGAAGACAACTCTCAAACACTCACTGAGGCTCAACTCTCAGCCTCACTGAGGCTGACATGATTTTGTTTTCCAGGGAACTAAAATGGGGTGGAGATTAGAGCAGCAACAGGTAATATAATCTAATTATTTTCAACCAATACTGGGAAACAGCATAAACTAGTTAAAATGTTTTATTAAGGCTTTAGAATAAATTATAGAACTTGTAAGCAATTAAAAACTAAGATATCTTCTTGAAGTGTTTTGTTTATTAGAGACTTACTACATGTTTCACAAATCTTGAATATTACTAATTCATCCAGAAAACACTCAAAACATAAAGTTGAAAAGTCTTCCTTTTTTCACCAAAAGGGAATTTCAATTTTATCAAAACTTTTGTGTCAATTAAAGATTCTGGATACATTCACAAGACTTTAAAATAATATCACAGGATTCTCACATGCATTACATATTTTGCTCCAAATAAATGTGAAAAGGTTGAATCCAGCATTCAAAATCACTCTTTTTAATGTTGGGAAGGTGTTTGGCACTCAGTGGGGGAAAGAGATGAGAATACATGTTATATTTTATATGAAAATGTACACACAAATTAACGAAGACTGGTCCCCATTTGTGTTCAATGACAGAATTACTATTGGCATTAGATTATTCTGGCAGACTCTGAAATTTTTTACTTGGAAAAAAAAACACCACTTAAATTCTACTTCAAAAAAAAAAGATAAGGAAAACTCTAAAATTTATCTGAAACGTTTAAAATAATAAATTCCTGTTTTAGATTTTTATTAATTCACCTAGCTAGAGGTGGCAAGAATACACAGAAGAACTATACAAAAAAGATCTTCATGACCCAGATAACCACAATGGTGTGATCACTCACCTAGAGCCAGACATCCTAGAATGTGAAGTCAAGTGGGCCTTAGGAAGCATCGCTAGGAACAGACCTAGGGGAGATGATGGAATTCCAGCTGAACTATTTCATATCCTAAAAGATGATGCTGTGAAAGTGCTGCATTAAATATGCCAGCAAATTGGGAAAACTCAGCAGTGGCCACAGGACTGCAAAAGGTCAGTTTTCATTCCAATACCAAAGAAAAGCAAGGCCAAAGAATGTTCACACTACCGCACAATTGCACTCGTCTCACATGCTAGTAAAGTAATGCTCAAAATTCTCCAAGTCAGGCTTCAATAATACGTGAACCGTGAACTTCCAGATGTTCAATCTGGATTTAGAAAAGGCAGAGGAACAAGAGACCAAATTGCCAACATCTGTTGGATCATAGAAAAAGAAACAGAGTTCCAGAAAAACATCTACTCCTACTTTACTGACTACACCAAAGCCTTTGACTGTGTGGATCAGAACAAGCTGTGGAAAATTCTTAAAAGAGATGGGAATACCAGACCACCTGACCTGCCTACTGAGAAACCTGTATGCAGGTCAAGAAGCAAGTTAGAACTAGACATGGAACAACAGACTGGTTCCAAATCAGGAAAGGTGTACATCAACACTGTATATTGTCACCCTGCTTATTTAACTTCTATGCAGAGTACATCATGAGAAATGCCAGGCTGGATGAAACACAAGCTGGAATCAAGATTGCTGGGAGAAATAACAATAACCTGAGATATGCAGATGACACCACCCTTATGGCAGGAAACGAAGAAAAACTAAAGAGCCCCTTGATAAAAGTGAAAGAGGAGAGTGAAAAAGTTGGCTTAAAACTCAACATTCAGAAAACTAAGATCATGGCATCTGGTCCCATCACTTCATAGCAAATAGATGGGGGAAACAATGAAAACAGTGTCAGACTTTATTTTCTTGGGCTCCAAAATCACTGCAGATGGTACTGTAGCCATGAAATTAAAAGACACTTGCTCCTTGGAAGAAAAGCTATGACCAACCTAGACAGCATTTTAAAAAGCAGAAACATTACTTTGCCAACAGAGGTCTGACTATTCAAAGCTATGGTTTTTCCAGTAGTCATGTATGGATGTGAGAGTTGGACTATAAAGAAAGCTGAGCGCTGAAGAATTGATGCTTTTGAACTGTGGTGCTGGAGAAGACTCTTGAGAGTCTCTTGGACTGCAAGGAGATCCAATCAGTCCATCCTAAAGGAAATCAGTCTTGAATATTCACTGGAAGGACTGATGTTGAAGCTGAAACTCCAATACTTTGGCCACCTGATGCGAAGAACTGACCCATTGGAAATGACTCTGATGCTGAGAAAGATTGAAGGTGGGAAGAGAAGGGGACAAGGATGAGATGGTTGGATGGCATCACCGACTCAATGGACATGAGTTTGAGTAAGATCCAGGAGTTGGTGATGAACAGGGAAGCTGCGTGTGCTGCAGTCCATGGGGTCGCAAAGAGTCAGACACAACTGACTGAACTGAACTGAGCCTTGTTTTCCTTTAAGAGGAATAATGGCAGAGGGACTTCCCTGGTAGTCCAGTGCTTAAGACCCTGCACTCCCAATGCAGATGGCACAGGTTCAATTCCTGGTTGGGAAACTAAGATCCAGGAGGCTAGTATTCAATATTTTTTAAATGTGTTTATTGTAAAAGTAATAAACATTTACTATAGATAACTAGGGCCTCCCAGGTGGCTCACTGGTAAAGAATTTGCTTGCCAATGCAGGAGACAGGGTTCAATCCCTTGTCTGGGAAAATCTCCTGGAGAAGGAAATGGCAACCCACTCCAATATTCTTGCCTGGAGAAATCCATGGATAGAGGAGCCTGGCAGGCTACTGTCCATGGGGTCTCAAAGTGTTTATGAATTAGCTGGTGAAGAACAACACAGATTGCTGAAAAAATAGACAAAGAAAAACAAAAAAATAAGGACCTAATCTCTTCATCATCCTCCAAATTTTTTTTCTACATTTAATTTTGGATAAACATTTATCATAGAGACATTCTTTGTTAATATAAAAATTTCATGTTTAGACTGATAATGCATTTTTAATGACAATGGTAGGAAAAGGATATGAAATTTTATGCCTTATTCTACCCAAAATGAACCATGTTAATGTTCCTATGAGTACAGATTTCTATTAACTGTGATTTAATGAGAACGTATGTCTACACTCTTGTACTCCATAATAATTTCTGATTTTATTAATGATTAAACCTATTAAAATCTTCACAGAACTTTTAACTATTATGAAGAATACAGATGAAAAAATAGACACGTAAGCAGAATTAAGAAAACATTATCCTCACTGTTCAGTCACACAGTCGTGTCTCTTTGCAACCCCATGGACTGCAGCATGCCAGGCTTCCTTGTCCTTCACCATCTCCTGGAGTTTGTTCAAACTCATGTCCACTGAGTCAGTGATGCCATTCAACCATCTCACCCTCTGTCGTCCCCTTCTCCTCCTGCCTTCAATCTCTTCCAGCATCAGGGTCTTTTCTAATGAGGCCACTCTTCACATCAGGTGGCCAAAGTATCGGAGCTTCAGCTTCAGCATCAGTCCTTTCAATGAATATTCAGGGTTGATTTCCTTTAGGATTTACTGGTTTGATCTTGCTGTCCAAGGGATTCTTAAGAGTCTTCTCCAACACCACAGTTTGAAAGCTTCAGTTCTTCAGCATTCAGCCTTCTTTATAATCCAGCTTTCACATCTGTACATGAGTACCAGGAAAAACCATAGCTTTGACTATACCGACCTTTGTCTGCAAAGTGACACCTCTGCTTTTAATATGCTGTCTACGTTTGTCATAGCTTTTCTTTCAAGGAGCAAGCATCTTTTAATTTCATGGCTGCAGTCACCTTTACAGTTATTTTGGAGCTCAAGAAAATAAAGTCTGTCACTGTTTCCATTGTTTCCCCATCTATTTGCTGTGAAGTGATGGGACCGGATGCCATGATCTTAGTTTTCTGAATGTTGAGCTTTAAGCCAGCTTTCTCACTCTCCTCTTTCACCTGCATCAAGAGCCTCTTTAGTTCCTCTTCACTTTCTGCCATAAGGGTAGTGTTATCTGCAAATATGAGGTTATTGGTATTTCTCCTGGCAATCTTAATTCCAGCTTGTGCTTTATCCAGCCCGGCATTTCTCATTATGTACTCTGCATATAAGTTAAATAAGCAGGGTGACAATATACAGCCTTGATGTACTCCTTTCCCAATTTTGAACTAGTCCATTGTTCCATGTCCGGTTCTGATTGTTGCTTCTTGACCTGCATACAGGTTTCTCAGGAGACAGGCAAGGTGGCCTCATATTCCCATCTCTTTTAAGAATTTTTCATAGTGTGATGTCATCCAAACAGTCAAAGGCTTTAGCGTGGTCAAAGAAGCAGAAGTAGATGTCTTCCTGGAATTCTCTTGGTTTTCCTATGATCCAACGGATGTTAGCAATTTGAACTCTGGTTCTTCTGCCTTTTCTAAATACAGCTTGTACATCTGGAAATTCTTGGTTCACATACTATTCAAGTCAAAGCTTGAAGGATTTTGAGCATTACCTTGCTGGGATGTGAAATGAGTGCAACTGTGCAGTAGTTTGAGCATTCTTTGGCATTGCTTTTCTTTGAGACTGGAATGAAAACTGACCTTTTCCAGTCCTATGGCCACTGCTGAGTTTTTTCATATTTGCTGGCATTTTGAGTGTAGCACTTTCACAGCATTATAACCTAAAATAATTTAATCCTTCTTGCATTTAATATTTTCAGTTTCTTCAAAAATAAATCAGGACCTGATTCTAAAATAAAGCTGAGTGGTATTTCCCTGATGGTCCAGTGAATAAGCCTCTGCACTTCATTCAGGAGGCATAGGTTTGATCCCCAGTTGGGTAATTAAGATTCCACATAGCAAAGCAAAAGACAAAAAATAAAGCAAAACAAAACAACTCACGACAACAAAGCATGAGTAACATAATGTATATAATGCCTCGTGGAAATCAGAAAGACCTGATTTTGGACTCACCTACTTTTTTTTAGCATATTGTCAATTTCAAATTATAATGATTTAACCATCTGAAGAAAAATGATACTTCTCTTTCCCTATCTGGGAATCATGGAGTGGAGGAAAAATGAGGTCATGGGTTTGATAATCTACTAGGATACAGATAAGTTTATAAGCTCATGTCTTAAATATAACAGTTATCAATCTGAAAATTCAAATGTGTCATTCAAATTAGTCAGGAAAACAAATAAAAGCCCATGAAGATGAATCTCTTTTTCTGCCTCTAAGAAAGGTGACCTTTCTCAGTTTAATCTCATTTGTTATTTTACAACATTAGTTTGTAGTTTTTTCCATTATACATTATATACAAATGAAGACATGAAGGCTGTGATAAGGTATAATAAGCTTGTGCTATAACAACAACAACAACAAAAATCTTTACTCCAACTGTGGAGAAAAATGAAATGCTTAAATAGGCTGCAAAAGATAAGCAAGCAAATAGAATTGAGAGGACTAAGAGCTAAGCATGCATTTATTCACTATGAACTATAAATTGAGTACATTCACTCTAAAGAAAATTTTTAAAAAATTAAAAATCCAGGAATTCAACTGACCATAAGAAGTAAAAGAAAAAAGTTATTATTTTTCTTCTTCCAAAATGTATTTAGTATCTTCAAGGAGGAAAATGGGGTAGGGGGAATTTAGGGATATGAATCTTGCTAGACAAAAAAAACTTTCAACATACCATACCTGAAGAAAATGTATAGCTTACTTTGAAACAAAACAATAAAATTAACATGACCTTAAAACTATAGAAACCTGGCTATAGCCAGCTAGGAAAAGTACTCAGAAGGGATACTAAAGTTTAAATAAATGATTCACATTTCAGAAGGCTTCCTGAAATTAAATCATATTAATGACAAATAAGGCCATTTCCTACAGGGTCACTGTTCAAGCATTTCTCCTATGAAGTCAAAATGAAGGAAAGTTAGAGTATTCCTCATCTCAAAATAAACTTAACTATATGTTTTTCTAAAATATTTTCATCAGTTACCAAATCTTAGACCTACATATAGCTTGTTTCATACACTGTTGTCTGTGCTTCCCCAGTGGCTCAGATGGTAAAGAATTTGCCTGCAATGTGGGAGACCTGGGTTCGATCCCTGGGTTGTGAAGATCCCCTGGAGAAGGAAAAGGCTACCCACTCCAGTATTCTGGCCTGGAGAATTCCATGGTTATTGTTTAGTCCCTAAATGGTGTCCAACTCTTTGTGACCCCATGGACTGTAACCCACCAGGCTCCCCTGTCCATGGGATTTTCCAAGCAAAAATACTAGAGTGCGTTGCCATTTCCTTCTCCAAGGGATCTTTCTGACCTAGGGATCAAACTCACCTCACCTGTGTCTTCTGCATTGGGAGGCAGATTCTTTACCACTGCACCACCTAGGAAGTGTCTGCTATTAGCTTAAAAGTAGACATATATATGGAGGAACTTTAATTAAGAGTCCAAAAATAGACCCATCCACATACAGTTAATTGATATTTGTAGGGAAAAAGCAAATTAGCCAAGATGGGGATGGTCAGGCTCTCTCGCCTTACAGCCTCTTGCTCTTGCCCCACATTTTGTAAATAATGATTATGTAACAGTTGAAATCACTTATAGCACTGAGCATACACGTCATGAGGTACTTGCTTGGCCACAGGCTACTTTTGTTCTGTACACAAATATAAGCTCCACCTGGAAAGCCCTGAGGTGGGGGGGGTGTGGGGGTGTGTGTGTGGGGGTGTGTGTGTGGGGGGGTGTGTTGTGTTATGTCATGTCATGCCATGACTGCTGCTACAGCTGCTGCACCAGCCAGGAAAGAATAAATGTGTCTGCAATTCCTGTGGTTTCTGGCATTTTCTTTCAGCCCCTTAGCTCACACCTTGCCTACCATGGGGTTCAGTGAACAGTGAGCATAGTGAAATATAGCAAGATAATATTCAACAAAAGCACCAAGATAATTAAATGAGGAAGGGAACATTTATTCAAAAAATTGTGCTGGAACGAGTTAAACACATGGGGAGAAAAAACCCTTACTAAATACCATACATGAACAACTAAATGAGTAAAAGGATAAAACTATTTTCTTTCAACTTTTAGAAGCAAACATGGAAGAAAATCTTGGTGAGTTTGGTGTACTCAAACATTTCTTATAAAGAACACAGAAAGCCATAAACATAAAAAGGTGATAAACTGTGTCAAAATTTAACTTTTATTCTCTGAATATACCAGTTAAGAAAATAAAAAGACAAGCCACCAAATGGGTGAACATATTCACAGAACTTGTATATATCAAACAAAGATGTTGGATCCAAAATATATAGGAGCTCTTACCCCTCAAGTGTAAGAAAAGAAAAAAGAAATGGCCTAATGATAGACACCATATGGATAAATGTCAAATGTATTACATTAAGAGAAAGAAGTTAAACTCATTAGGTTACATACTGAATGATTTGATCTATAATAAATACATTATGAAAAAGATATAAAATTATAGAATCAAATAACCAGGAACTGTGGGTAAGTGGAGGGGCTAATTACAAAGAAGCAGCATTAGGAAATACTGTGAGGTGATGGAACTGTTGTGAATCTTGTTTATGGCAGTGGTTACAAGATTGTATGCTTTTATCAAAGCTCACAGACCATACATCATGGACAGTAAATTTTACTGAATATAAATTTTTAAAAAAGAGCTATAAGAAAACTTACAAGGAGACAGCAATAATCAGACATCAAAACAGCTAAAATTAAAAAAGAGTTACAGTAGTAAATGCAGGCTAGAGTGAGAGACAACTAGAATTTTTATACATTGGTGGAATGTACAATAGTACAACTACTTTAAGAACAATTTGGCACTTTCTTATAAAATTTAAAACAGACTTATGATACAACCCAGCAATTCCATTTCTTGATATTTACCTAAGAAAAATGAAAGTATGTCCACATAAAAACTTGCTCACAACATTCATAGCAAAACAAGTAGGGGAAAACGCTGAAGACAATTTTCTTCATCTGACACACTATTCAGTACATTTTCATTCACAGCATTTCTCCTCTTCCTCCTCTAGGTCTCTAGGTCTCTAAAACTGCAGGAGCTTTTTGCTTGAGGCTCCTTCATCAGTGAGATAACCTAACCCCCAAGTCTGTACTGATCTGCCAGACCTGCAGTCACTGCATGGAGAAAAATGTAAATGGGAGGGAAGGCGAGTTGGCATTTTCCCTGATTTAGTCTCTTGCTTATCAATCATAGTAAGCAATTAAAGGGATGTTATTTTCATTCTGGCTTGTTTTTTTTTAATTGGCTATGAAGACATCTAGCAACCCAGCTGAGTTCCTGACAATATGATAATTGAAACAGGTACAAATTATTTCTGATGAAATTTAACATCATTTTTTAATGCCAGCAAACAAGAATAGAAAAGGAGTTCCTCAATCTGCTACTGTGTAAAACTTAAAGGTAATATAAGAGCAAAACATTGAATATATTCCCCAAAAGAGTGCAAAAAAAAAAAATGGATGTTTTCTTTTACATTAAACTTACACTGAAAGTTTTAGCCAGTAATAATAAGGCAGAGAGCAGAAAAAGACATTCAGATTGAAAAGGTGAAAAGGAAAAATTATAACTCAAGAGATATTGAGATGATACGATATCTCAAAGATATTTGCAGATAGTATGATTATGTACACGAAAAATACAAAGTTAACTACTAGAACCTAATGACTAATCTTAGAAATGTTCTTCTGTATCTTGAATGACTACACTTACTATTGTATGCACCTGTCAAAATTCACAGAAGTGTGCATAAAATGGGTATATTTTACAATATATAAGTCATGCCCTAAAAAAAACAGTAATATCTTGGGATAAAAAGATTGATATAAAAATGAATGTCTATATCATGGCAACAACTAAAAATACAATTTTTAAAATTATACCATTTACTATACAATCATAGGCATAGGAAGAAATAACAAATGCTGAGCATGACATCTATGATGAAGTTAATTAAATAATATCTAAATTAATGGAGAAACATACCATATTCACAGATTGGAAAACTCAATACTTTTAGTATTTCACTTGTTCCTAAACTGATCCTTAGAATTACTGCTATCCTTACCAAACTCTCAAATGGCTTTTTAGTAAAAATTGACAAGATGAATCTAAAAATTATATGGCATAATTATTCAAGACAATAATCAAGACAACCTTGAAGAACAAAAAAGTTGAAGGATTTATACTACAAAATTAAAATTATTATATTGGCCACCTGATGTAAAGAGGCAACTCACTGGAAAAGACCCTGATGCTGGGAAAGATTGAAGGCTGGAAAAGGGGACGACAGAGGATGAGATGGTTGGATGGCAACACTAACTCAATGGACATGAGTTTGAGCAAATTCCAGGAGATGGTGAAGGACAGAGAAGCCAAGCGTGCTGCAGTCCATGGGGTCACAAAGAGCTGGACATGACTGAACAACAAATAATGTCAAGATAATGAAGAGACCATAATACTGGAATAAGGATAGACAAGCAGATCAACAGACCAGACTAATAAATTCTGACCTATACCTATACATTCAACTGATTTTCAGTAAAGCCATCAAACCAAACCAATGAAAAAAGGAATTACATTTCAATATAAGGTACTGAAACAACTGGTGATCTATGTAGGAAAATTTGTCCTAAAGACAAAATCTGAAATTATAAATATTCTGGAGAAAACCATGATAAATACCTTTGCAATCTTGGAGTTTAAGTTTTAATAAATGACATAAAAGTCACTGAAAGGAAAGGGGCAAGATGGAGCTTTGAGTAATGGAAATGTCTGTATCTTGACCTGGATAGTGGTTACCAAATTTTACATAATTAAAAAAATAATTAGCTGTTCACCTAAAATCAGTGCATGTCACTTTACGTAAATTATGCTTCAACAAAATAACTGTTAAAAAGCAAAAATTAATATGTTCATAGAAGCTTTACCTGTAATAGCCACAAACTGCAAACAACCCAAATACCCATCAATATGTGAAGAGAAAAACAAAGTGCAGTATATCTATACAATGGAATACTACTCAACCAGGAAATAATGAACTATGGATACACACTACAATGTGGATAAATGGGAAATGATGAGAAAAAAAAAGATACAAAGAAAGTGTACATTCCATATGACTCCATTTATATAACTGAAATGCTGAGAAAAAAGATTCAAAACAAAGAACGTGTAATTATCATTTGACTCCATTTATATAACTCTAGAAAATGAAATTAGTGTACAGAAAGCAGATCAGTGGTTACCTGTTGATGCAGGAAGGAAGAGGAACTATTCAAGAGGATGAAAATCTTTTGGAGTGACTTATATGTTCATTATATTTAATGTACTGATAGTTTCACAAGTGTGTACATAATTGTACACTTTAAATATGTGCAGTTTATTTTATGCCAATTATACCTTAGAGTTACTTAAAATTATAGAGACAAGGATTGGAGCTCAAAAAATTTCCTTCTAACAACCAGAACAACAGAATTTGAGTTGATTAAGACTTTGTGGGTATTGCCAACAAAACAGTATCTGCTCTCTATTCAAGTACTTTTAGTAATGGGGCATTCCTGTTACTAAATACCTTAATGGTTAGAAAATAATTGATATCAAGAGTTCCTATAAACTGACATCATTGATTCTAGTTCTTCCCTCTTGGCAAATATATCTACCCTTCCCTGAAATCCAAACTTCATTCAACAACTAGCTACTGAGAATCAACTACATACAAGGAAACGGTCTATACACTGTGGTGAATACAAAGGTACGTAAGACAAGAACTCTGGTTTTATGAGATTTCCAATTTGATACCTAAAAATAACTAACTATAGTTCATTGCCTTTCTTCATCAGTGTCTCTTCTGCTGTGGTTTGTAATAGTAAGAATGTTTCTGACTTGTCAATTAGACTGAGCTTGGTAGGAAAGATACAAGTACAATTAGTACATTTTCTATTTGATATTCTAATTCCATCTACTAGGATGAATAAAATGACAAAGTCATATCACCAATCCATAAGCCAATGTGGTATACTGGAGATAATATACTGGAATATAATATACTGGAATAATATTACTTCTCTGCCTCTGCAACTGACAAGCAGCATCTTCCATCAACCACTTCACTTTCCTATAAAATGATAGAGTTGGTCTCTGGAGAGTGGTGGTTTTCAAACTTTTCAAGATCCTTTTTTAAAAAAATAATTATTTAGCTGCACTGGGTCTTAGTTGTGGCAAAGGGGATCTTTAGTTGCAGCATGCAGGTTTGTTAATTGCAGCATGAGAACTTTTAGTTGCGGCATGTGGGATCTAGTTCCCCGACCAGGTGTCAAACCTGGGCCTTCTGCATTAAGAACTTGGAGTCTTAGCCACTGGGCCACCAGGGAAGTCCCTTTAAGACCTTTATCCTCTCTTAAAGATCACTGAAAGACCCCAGAGTTTTTATGTGCATTAATATCTATCAATATGTACCATATAAAATAAAACAGTAATAATTAAAATATTTATTCATTTAAAAGCAATAATGAACTTATTACAAGTTAACATGTATTATGCATTTTCATGAAAACTATCAATAGTTATATTTTCCAAAACAAAGAGAGACGAAGGATTGTTTTACATATTTTTTTGCAAATCTCCTTAATGTCTGCCTTGATAGAAGACAGCTGGATCTTTATATCTGCTTCTGCACTCACTCTTCTGCAATATGTTATTTTGGTTGGAACAGTTGAATCCTCATATCTGTTTCTGTATTCGCTCTGTTGCAATATGTTGTTTTGGTTGAAATATATGAATAAAATCTGGCTTCATGCAGTTGTATATTTGGAAAATTAAGTATTTTAATACCCTCTTAAGATAACTGTGGATATTCTTTGATGTTATGCCAAAGTTCTGCAAGTGGTAGACTCTTTTAGTAAGTTGCAACATAGAATCTGCTATCTATTTACTTCTGTACTTGATTACATTAAAACTGATTGACCTATCTTGTCTTTCAACCGATCTCTTAGCCATGCATGATTTTGTAACATCATGCACTAGTCATTTGGAAGATACTAGTTCACTGGGATTTGCAGAACTTCCAACTGTCGACAGATTTTATTACCTAATATCAAAAAATATACACATTAATATAATTACCAATTTCATTAGAAAAGACTAAGTTTGGGGAAGCTGTCAAGCCCATATTAAAGATTCAAGCTTTCTAAAATTCTAATACTTAACTTGAAAAGCTCAAATTTTGTCACTGGCAACAAATACAGCCAGTTGCTTTCCTTCAAATGACAGACTCATTTTACTCATTTTCAAGAAAATCCTGCCAAATCCTCAAGCCTGAATAACCATAGTCTCACTTGTTCTCTTTCGTCGGGGCTGCGATGGGTCTTCATTGCTGTGAGTAGGCGTTCTCCAGCCTCGACGAGTGGTGGCTACTCTTTGTTGCAGTGTGTAGTTTTCTCACTGCAGTGGCTTCTCTTGTTGTGGAGCATGGGCTCTAGGCACATGGGTTTCAGTAGTTTCAGCACATAGGCTCAGTAGCTGAGGCTCCCGGGCTCTAGACCACGGGCTTAGTAATTGTGGTGCATGAGCTTAGTTGCTCTGCAGCATGTGGGATCCTCCTGTACCAGGGATCGAAACCATGTCCCCTGCACTGGCAGGAGGATTCTTAACTACTGGACCACCAGGGAAGTCTTCAGTTGTTCCTTCAAGTAAAAATCTGTTCCATGCAAAAATCAGCTAATTCAGGCCATAATTCACACAATTGCACAAGGGCTATTTTTAGAAATAATGATATCATTTCAGCATACAGAAGTGTTTTCTGTATAATCCCCATTTTGTCATACAGAAATTTTAAAATATCTATACTTAATGGCCAAGATTTAATAAAAAAAAAGCAATGCTACACTGAGGACACTGTTAAATAAAATTGGCTTTTTATCCTCCAAGACTATGAAGAATACAACTACTGGGACAATTTGTTTTATACTACAGTCTTACCCATCATCAGAGCAAATATCAACACAGTGAAAAAGGCAAAACAGTCTTCAAATTACTGTTCAAATAGTCCTCATGTTCCTCCTGATAGGATCTTAGGAATCTCAAGTGTCCACAGACCATACTTTGAGAACCATTGACCAAAAGGATCCCTAACATCCCTTCAACACTAAAATATCTATAGTTATGTAAATAGCCAACATCTTTCATTTGCACAACTCTATAAAATGTTACTTTTCCTATTAAGAAATATATCTTACATTTAACATATACATCAAATTGTTACATATCTTTTAGTGAACTGATCTTGATGACAAACTCATGAGGTTATAAAGCAGGAACTGTTTCCTCCTTCCTAAAATAATACTGATTTTATTCAAATTTTCCCACTCTCTGGCTTTTCAAGGCAGCAATGTGATCTGGTGTAGGGTGGGGGCGAGGGGAAAGGTGGGGGTTGTAAGTCACTTATCTAACCTACCTTTATGGTTCTATTCCACTTGCCAATGTACTGGTCTAACCATATACATGTAACACAGTTCAAACCAATCAGATGTAAGGGTGAGGGTGTGGGACTCCTGAGAAAATTTTCATTGTTGATTAAAAGGAACACAAAAGAACAGTTCATACTCTTCTTCTATTGGGCACTGTGGCATCTGCACGTGATCCCTGGAACTGCAGCAGCAATCTTGCAAGTATGAGGGGCACTAATCTGAGACAGTAAACTGATAGGCAGAGTATGGCAGAGCAGAAAGTGGAAAGAGCCAGGGTCACTATTTGAATTAATTAACCTTAGAGGTACTCTACCTCCAAACTTCTTGTTACGTGAGCTAAAAGTTTTCTCTGTTGTTAAGGCAGTTGAATCAGTTTTCTACTACTTGCAACAGAAAACAACCTATCTGATACAAACAGGTACAATTATATCTTTCATATACAGAAATGTTTCACTATATCAATTAGATTATGGAAAGAGAAGGACTCTCCTTCTTTAGCAAAGTCCTGGAGAGGTCAAAACACAGAATACACAAAACAATTTTTCACTAGTGTCCCACTCTTTTTATTTACTGGAGGATAATTGCCTTACAAAATTGTGTAAGGTCATCATACGGAAGTTGATGTATGGTCTCTGCCATACATCAAGGCCAATCAGTAATAATTATACATATATCCTTTCCCTCTTGAGCCTCCCCTCATTCCACCCCTTGAGGTCATCACAGACAGCTAGGCTGGGCTCCCTTAATATCATCCCCCCTCCACCAGCCAAAGTTTCAGTATCTCCTTCAGTATTCCATTAATGTCACATATACTATATGAAATTTTGGAAGCAAATCAGCCAGTTCTCTTAATGTATATAAAGAGTGTTATTTGACTGAATTATAAGATGATACAAATGCCAACAGAATTTCTTCCAGTTCTATTTTAGTACTGTCATAAAACCAATTCCATTAACCTGACTAGCACTTACTTAAAGGTGCTTAAGTCTCTGTACAAGTTAAAAAGTAAAGTGAATGATGTAGTAAATTTTTTTTAAAGTTAAAAGCTACATTTACCAAAAACCTGTTTCTTTTATAACTTTTGCCTTTGGTTATCTTTGGTTGGCAAATAGTAAGGGATTTAAGGTTCCCGTTTCAGCAGGGTAGCAGGTACTATCTCAGGCTACACTTTTGGTACAAGGCCAGCAGAAGCTTCTAAAGGAACAGGGCTTCTAAAGGGCAGTTGGACCTGGACAGATTATGAACGTAAATAAACTCAAGCATTGATGCATAAAATGAGAATCTGGTTTGTTAAAATGAAAGAAGCTAATGTATCAGGGATCACACTAAAGATGCCACTCTAAAACACCTCAAGAATTGGTGCTATTAAAAACAGTCTTTGTAATGAGGACTTAGTTAAGTGGTTGGGTGGTTCATTTATAATGTTAATTAGAGAGAATTTATTTTCAAAAATCACTTCTGTTCCATGGTTGCTATTGTCAGAAGGGGATGAGATGATAGAATGATTACATTTTAAAAAGAAAATCATTAGAGGATAGAACCAAATGTGCCAACCAACTGGCAACCAATTGAGCATCAATTCTATAGTCACTATACTAGATAGAAAAAAATTATTAAGACTGTCTCATAGGTACTCTTTTACACTACTGATAGGAATATAATTGGTAAAACCATTCTGGAAAGTAATTTGGCAAAAGCAGATCCCTATCATTCAGAAGCTTAAAGTTCAGCTATTCAAATGCCACCTGGAAAAACCATAATGCTTAACAGTTTGTGATTTTGTGGAGAAATACATTTGAATCGCACAAGCCACAAGGCTATGATAAAGGCTGTAAAGTCACTTCGCTTGTGAAGAAACACAAGGAAAAGGCAAAGTAGGGGTACTGCAAAATGGATAGGGGGCCTCTCACTCCATACGTACTTCCAAGTTTGTTGAGAAAAAAAGAGGATATGGGGGCTGGAATAATATCACCCTAAAGTAGGAAAAACAGATTAGCAATTAAAGGGGGTAAAATTCTGGAGTATCACTAAGGGAGGATGAAAGCAAATGACAATATTAGGAGGCAAAGACACAGGTATTTAAGTGTAAAAGCTCATAGGCAGCTACGGGGGTAGGGGGTGGGGAGAGAGGGTAAAGGGGTCTCTCATTTCAGACGTGTTCCAAAACTCTCCTGGACGAGGGGAATGTCAGTGAGTTTGGAGTATGTATACCCTTGCTATAGCTAGGAAGAGGTCAGTGGGGGAGGTATTCATGGAGAACAGGTTCCACCTTCAGTACATGGGAGAAATGTAGGCAGCTGCATGGTTTACAAAATTAAAATTTAGGCCCTTGAGGATGAATGGCCCAGGCAATTATAGTAAAGAGTTATTAAAGGATGAACTGGTGGGTGAGCCTATCTTTAGAATCAATTCAAATGACTAGTCATGGAAAGGGTAGTGGGAATTATTCAACATTTCAACATGACTTATTTTTCTACTGTGAATGAAACAGGGATTGAATAAAATTTCATGAGCATGTTCTAGAGCTAAACTGCTCAATCACTTACTGTGTGACCTCTGGTAGTTTTTTAACCACCCTGTGAGCCTCAGATTCCTCCTACGTATAATGGGAATATTATCCACTTAACTGGGTACAACATAGTAACCACTAAAAAAAGTTAGCTATCATATTATCTGTTGCTATAGCCTTTCTAAATGTCAGAGTCTACTGAAAGTACCAAAGACTTTAAAAATATGGATGACATCTAACATAGTAATTCCCCATGAAGGAGGCAGTACTAACAAAATAATACAAAATATGGAATAGGAATTGTTTATGGCAGTATTTCTTGCAATGGCTAAAACCTTGAAATTTAAAAATACAGTCTATAAAAGTGAACAGGTAAATTAATTGTGGTGTGTATAAATTAAATTGTACGCAATCATTTAAAAAATTTAAAACTAAGAATTTTAATAACATGGGAAACTGCTGGATAAGTAAATAAAACATTAACATAAAATTGTATACAGAGTAATCCCAACTTTTAAAAAATCTTAACCAATTTACTCTTTAAAGAAAATATTAGATACATTAAAAAGAAAAATCATTCAAAACAATAATACAGATTATTTCTGTGCTGTTGGTAGAACTGTGGAGAGATTTTTATTTTCTTCTTTATAATTTTCTCTTTTTCAAATTTCCAACATTAAGCATGTATTATTTTTGTCATCAGACAAAATCAACATGTAAAGTAGTTGAATGAATGAACAAGTATACAGTTCTTGCTTCAAAAAGTCTATCATCTAACAAAAGAGACAAAATCCCATGAAACAAAATGTTTGTAAGACTAAATACATTTAGATACTAGTCCAGAGGCTAAATATGACAAACA
Source organism: Bos javanicus (assembly GCF_032452875.1). Classification (NCBI taxonomy): domain Eukaryota; kingdom Metazoa; phylum Chordata; class Mammalia; order Artiodactyla; family Bovidae; genus Bos; species Bos javanicus. The sequence continues at coordinate 59,017,557 of NC_083897.1, read as the reverse complement.
TTCAAAGAAGGGTAAAATCAGAAACTGACATAATAGTAAGGGAAAGTTTCACAAAACTATTTATATATGCTCACTAGCATGGAAGCTCCATGAAGGCAGGGACTGTCTCTTATTTAATCTATAGTGTCTAACACAAAATGATTTTGTGGATAGTACATATCCATGAGAGTAGAAATAGAAAAACATGAATATAATTCTTAAGTACTTATGAGTTGCTGAATAAATATCTGCTGAATGAATGTAAGGGTTATGCTGAAATTGAGGAAAGATTTGGGTCCATAAGACTCTAATCAAGATGGAGAACCAATGGGATTTCCCTGATGAGCCAATGGTTAAGACTCTTGAACTCCCAATGCAGGAGGCCTGGGTTCAATCCCTGGTTGGGGAACTAAGTCCCACATGCTGCAACTAAAGAATGAGTGTGACCAAATAAATAAATAAGTATTTTTAAAAAAGAAATGGCAAGTCAATAAATAGTTTGTAATGACAATAATGGAATCTAATTGAAATATTACTGAGCATTTACTATATGTCAAGCACTATTTTAAATGCTTTACATAACTTCTCTCATTTTATCCTCAAAACAAGGTGTGATATTCGTGTACCACTGGCTCCCTTTTGCTAATGAAGACATTAAAGCTCAGAAGTTACTGCTTGTCAAAAGGTCACACATCCTCCAATCAGATTCTAGATCTGACTCCAGACGGCAATCTCTTAAAGACTGTCTTTAAGAGATTGACTGAGGAGAGGTACCAGAAAGCAGTAAGATAACGTAGCATCAAAGAGGTATGTTTATTCTGTGGTCTTGTACTGGAATGAGAGGTATCAGTGCAAATTAACAGTTCTGTAAGGAATACAGAAGTGGGTATGTGACTATGTATACATACATCTATTCCCTAGTTCTGTCTGCTGAGAAGGCGTAGAAGCAATGACACTCCAGTAGCAATGAGCATGCCAAGTACCCAGATTTCCAAATACCCAGATCTCTAAATACCATTAATCAACAGAGCTTCCAAGAATCAGAGCTTCTTGGAAAAAATAGCTCATTTCAGGGTTGGGGCAGTGGAGGTAGAAAGTGAGTTGGGAATACCTTGTGCTACCAGAATGTACAAGAGCGCTCAAAAAATGATAGGCACACATTGAAAGGACACCAGAGCCAACTGGAAGGGGCATCTACTGGCCAAATCTAGGGTAATTTCAAAAAAAATAGTAAAAATAGCATAATTCATTAAAGTTCATAGAATAAAACAAGCATCCATAGTCTATATTACTATGAACAAATTACTGAATAATAGATAAAAACAAATATCAAAGAACGTAAAGTTCTTTGCTACATTAGAATTCAATAAATAAATACAGAAAATTTTGAAAACTTAAGATTACTATTTGGCAAATATCACAGCAGTAATTGCTCAGGTTAGAATCCTTAACAGATGCTAAAACAGTGGATCAAACTATGATGAAAGGCAAGACATGAATCCACCACGGGTTGATGTATGGCAAAACCAATACAATATTGTAAAGTAATTAGCCTCCAATTAAAATAAATAAATTTATATTAAAAAAAAAAGAAAGGCAAGACACGTACACTGTCTTACAATATTGCCCCATACAGTCTCAAAGTCTGGTTGTTTTGTAATTACAAAGGGAAAAACTGGTGAACTTACAGTGCGTAAACCTGGCAGATACAACCTTGACTAAGTTATCAATGTTAACTCAAGATAGAGTCTCATGTGTTGCATAAACTAACTTCAAAAAGCCAAGTAAAAACATAGGAAAAAAGTTATATACTTTTACACACAGGATAGATACAATATATAAATATATGCACAAGACTTAAGCAAACTGTGCTACCACATACATACTCTGTTTTATCACAACAGACATACATGCTACTGAAAATTTCAGTATATTTAAAATTATTATGAAAACTAATTGAAAGTATAAGGCAAGTTTTTCTTCAAAATAATCACCTACCACAAATTACACTTGTTTTATAAATCTAACTTTCTATATATGCAATTATATATAATCATATAATCTGCAACAAGCAATTGCTTCTAGAGTACTTTTAAATTACCTCTCTATAAATAGACATACATATAGAGATCAAACTCTGAACTTTTTATTCTAGGCCCAGAGCTGTTTTCATTATACCATGATGCTTCTCCTAATATCAGCAGGAAGAGATGTAATCCCCATTATATTTTCCATTTCACTTCCCGTGTCTCCCTTTATTAAAAAAATACAATATTGTAAAGTAATTAACCTCCAATTATAATTAATAAATTTATATTTTAAAAAATTTTTAATAAAAAATAAAAATTACAATTAAAAAAAGTAGTAAAGATCCCAATACTCTGAACAGCAAATACAACTCTACAGATACAAAGGAGGCAGCATAGGACAGTCATTAAGAGTAAAGAATTTGGAGTCAAACTGCCAGGATTCAAATTTACAGCTTCACAGCTTGCTAACTATGTGATTTGGGCACATTACTTAACCTCTATGATCTGCAGTTCCCTGACTGGTAAAGTAGGAATAACAAAAGTATATACTTCATTGGTCTGTTGTGAAGATTAAACATGATAATGTACATTTCCATATTAGCACAGTGCCTGGCACATATTAAACATGCAAAAATGAGAATGGCATTAAAACATGTATAATATCATATAAAAATAAAATAACAGTGAAAAAAACATGCAAAAATGTTAAGTTTTGATAACAATGTCAACAAATTCTTCCTATGGAGCAGTACACTTGAGAGGAAAAATTGTTCCATGGCCACAAACCACACTGCTACCCTTAACAAGCTGTTGTTCCTAGTCACAAGGGAGATAGTAGATGGAAATCTACTCCATACACACACAAAGTTACTAACAATTGCATAGTAGTAGTAGAAGTTTAAACAAGGTATCCATAAATCTAAGTGTTATCCTACTAATGTAGAGTCAGCATAAATACTTTAACATAAAAATACATTGTTTCCATCACTAGACTTGACCTTTCCAACTAAATTTGCCTTCTTCCCTTATTGCTAATCTTTTGGAATGAGTTATTTTATTCCACCTGATAAACTCTCTACCTAAAAAAATTTTTTCCACATATTTGTGATATTCTAATTTGGCATGACTTCAGAGAGAATGAAATCAGTTAACTATGAAAAATTAAAGCAATTTAAGTAGTAACACTCTTCCTGGTGTAAAAGTTCCAATACTAGACTATTTGAGTCAACAAGTGGCCCCACTACCAACCAGTTTACTCTGCAGGTCACCAATATTCCCAGCACTAGTATGGAGAGCAGATACCATTCATATCTTTGAGATGATTAAAACATTCATCTAACTAGTATTTTAATGTGTGAAGCAGAAAAAACAAGCTTGGTTTTACTACAGGCACAATATACTAATGATAAGGAAATGGAGTATAAAATGTTCTTTAAAAATTATATAGGAAAAAAATAAAAATCATATAGGAGAAAAGAGAAAAAAACTGCCTGGTATCTACTGTAATTTCTTTATGAACACTCAGTTATTAAATAGTCTAAGAAAACAAGCTTGCTCCCAAATTTTATCAATCATAAAAAGAAATTTCATTTTTAACATAACATGATTTAATATAAACTGAGGTATAGTATAGCTGTACATACCTGTATGATTGGTATCTGGTGCACATTTATTAATAGTAACATCAAAAGAAAAAAATGAGAAATATTTAATCAAATATCCACAAAATCTTTGCCCTCAGGCCAAATGCCGCTAGCACCAAGATGATGTTTTTAAAAGTTAACTACTTTCAACAACACAATTGTAGTTTTATCCAAGGGTCTGTAGCCGTCCAGCGTGGCTAAACCTTAGTCCATTAAGAAGCTCTGCATCATAATAGCAATTTTAAATCATCTGTCTACTTTGATGGAGGAAAAATTCTGGCAAGTGGAATTAAAAAGTTGATATACATGGTCTTTTTTTTTTTTTAGGAGAGTTGCCATTATGTTGTGTTAAGGTAATATGAAGATTAGTTTTCACACCTTTAATACACACATTCTGGAGGATGGAAGAAAGGCTGTAACCTGAGGCATTCTGAGCGTAAAGAACAGCTAGAGGTAACTCACAAGTGGACCCATAGAAGCTATAACACAGCAGTTGCATACAAAGAATTGACAATCACTCAACCATGTGAAGGCCTAAGCCATGATCTCATATTAAAGTGTTTTTAAAACCACCCATTATGTTCACTCAAACATAACTTTTCAATAATTTGTCACACACTTAATTCTTATTTAGAGGTTAAGTGAAATTAAGGAAGATGAGTTTAGGCTAGAGAACATTTTCTCTGACAAAGCCATTCATTCCTTTAGATTTGCCTTTCACCCCCAGAAGGATACTGGGTGGGACTACCTAGACACCCTTATAGGAGATATAATTAAGATTTTAATTCTACATTCCTAAAACTGAATGGTACTTTTTGCTCTGTCATTTCACTTCCCTGCTTCGCTCTCCTTTAAACCAGAACACTCATTCTCCTTTGAAAAAGATAATCCTTTTCCTTTAAATAGGTAATGGGCAAACTCTCGATTTGTTTCAGGTGACTTAGTAAGCAAAAAAAGTAAAGAACGAAAACCTAGAACTTATAAAAAGAAAAAAAAAAAAAAAGAGAGAGAGAGAGAGAGATGAAGAAGACCTGAAGCCTGAAACCATTCCTGGTATGTTACCTGATCATTTGCAACAAGATGTCAAATAGACTACAGAGGCTTTACTGACTAGAGGTGAGGTTAGGTTCCTGTTGCTTAAGGAAAAGGCAAAAGGAAAGAACTTCAGGGGCGCGCTTAACACTTTGGTGGAAGCTGGATTTTAGAAAAGTCAAAACAGTAAACTATCGACAAAGTTGAAAGAGTGTGTGGATTGGGCACAACTAGTGAAAAGCTTACCCGGCAGGTAGGGAAACCCTCGAGGGTGGAGAGTAGAGAGGAAAAGTTTTAAATATCCACCAGAGCCTAGTGATCTATTAACTTGCGTCCTCCTCCCCAGGTTCTGCTCTTGCCCCCAGAGCAACTAGCCGCAGGAAAGCAAGCACCTAAACCTCTCCCTCGGACTTGAGAAGGCTTGAGTTACTAGCGCTGTAAATAATGTTTCTTCCTAAACTGAAGGCACATCTGACCCCCCTAGCCAAGGCCCAGGAGAAAGGAAGATAAAAGGGACAAAAAGTGATTTCAGCGTGAGAGCGAGGTGATGGGGTGGCGAGGCGCGGGGGGGGTTGGGGGGAGTGTAGAAGGAAGGACTTACCGCAGCCTCTGCGGGCTGCCCCCAAAGACTCAGGGCCAGTAAGGACAAGCCGGCAGCCAGGCTGACTCCACGCAGTTTCATTCTTCTCCGGCTCCCGCAGCTCCTTCAGCACCCGCACGAAATCCCTGGCTGGCTCTGACCAATTGACATAATCTTGAGGGTTTATAGGGAGAGAGCTAGAGCCGGAGAGGGACAGCGAGGGTGTCCCAATTGTGCCGGTCGTCTTGGGTGAGGAGAAAAGCTTTTTAAGAGTGGAGGGGGGGGGGGAAATGAAGCACCAGCAACTAGTCTTCCCTCCCCCTCCCCTCCCCAAAGCCGGTCTCTCGGGAGCACTTGTCTCTTCTGTCCAGACTTGCAAACTTTTTCCTCGCGCAAGTCCCACAGATCTACTTTCCTCCCTCTCTTCCCCCGCACCGCCCCCTCCCCACCAGCCCTGGGGAATTTCAGGATCACTCCGCCACAGCTTTACACTGCACCAGCAACCTGCGAGGGAGTGACGCTCAGTTATTTGGCGGAGGGAAACTTCCAGACCAGTTGACTGCGCACCCCGAGTCCCACCGGGAAAGTTTTCTGTTCGTTCAGTGGCACCTTAAGTTGATACTCCTTTTCCCTGCCCAGTTCCACTCTCAGTGATGTGAGCCCCGAAGTCAATTGCAAATAGACCTGAGCTGGGACTATTTTTTGTAGCGGAGGGATCTCAGAGAAACGCTCCTTTTTATTGTTAATGATTAGAAACAAATTTTGGTCGCTGCTCTGGGGGCTGCCGGGGTTGTTTGCTTTCCACCTGCTCGCAGGACAGAGTTTCTATATACAACAGAAAATGTGCAAATATGAGAAATATATAAATATATTTATATAATTAAATATATGCTTACAACTGAAGAATTAAAATCAACATAAGTATATGTATATGAAGACTTTATGCATGTTATATACATATAAGATTTGAGGGCGCTCAGTAGATATTAGTAATTATGTGGTTGGATGTTTAATAAAGTTATATCTTTTTATTTAGCTACATTGAATGCCATAATTAATATTTACATCTTATATTGACTAACATAAAAGTTATTGACTCATTGCAGTTGTTTTTCAGAGAGATGTAAGGCAGGGAATTAAATAACTGTAGTGCAATTTTCCTTAACACTAACATGAATGCCTAATTGGAAATATTTGTATGATGTTAATGGAAGTTGAATTGGTCTCCCAAATACAATGAGACTTGAACGTTACTTTGGTAATTCTGATATATAGATTTTTAAAAGCACCAACAGGCCCAGAAAATGCTTTATGTGAACTCCTTGGAGGAATTCTTCAGAACAGTTATTATTTTAGACCCTAGAATTTACCACTTTACAGTCTTTCGGGGCTTTGGACTTGTTTCAAGCGCACCCACTTATCCTTAGGTTCCACTCAAGTAAGGGTAGGTTTACAACTCCAGAAACCACCACTACCACCACCACCCCAAGAGCTTAGTGTACAATCAAGTAGAGTAACTGGTATGCATTTGAGCAAGTGTGCAAGGATACTTTGGGGCCCATTTGTCTCTGTGGGAATTGTATGCCTTAATCTGTGTATTTGTAACAGTTTTTAGTGGTTTAAGGAAGTGTCTTAGTGTATAGGTCTGTGGGCCTGTGGAGATGCGTGGGAATGTTATGGGTGGAGGTGCCTGAAAGTGGGAAAGACGACTGGCTGCCCAAGGTAGGGGGATGATTGACAGCAGACAGCCCCGCCCCCTTCCCCTCCATTCCTTCCTCTCCTGGTGCATGGAACTATCCCTTGAGTGCAGCAAGTTGTAGCGGGCACTGCTGATCGTGTTTCCCTTTGGGGCACCTTTTATCTAGAAGCCGAGTTCAGTTTCTTCTAAAGTGAGCCACTCCGCCCCCCTACTCCATCCTCTTGAATAAGGAAACAGCCGCCAAGCATCAGCGGAGCCCAGATGAGCCGGGGCCGCGGAACCGCTTAGCAGTCTCCCGGGACCCAGCTCTGGAGGAGCCGCAAGCATGCACCCTGGGTGAGCTGTTGCTATCACGAGCTCCCCTCCTCTTTCTTACTTTGGGCTACTTTGCCGGACCTGCACTATACTTGTACTTCTGTCACTGCAGAAAAAGTGGCTGTAGTCAGCAAAAAGGGGTCGGGGGTCTATGGACAGACACAGGATCCCGGAGAAAACCCATGTTATTCACCCTCCCTCCCGTTTCAGGTTGTGGCTGCTTCTGGTTACTTTGTGCCTGACCGAGGAACTGGCAGGAGCGGTGAGTCTTTTCTGTCGACCCCCTTCCCTCCTTCTCCTTTGACCCCCTCGGCATCCCTCAACACAATCACAACTCTCATGTTTGTGTTAAGGGGCTACACTGTGAAACGGAGTTCACATCACTCTCACTTCTTTTGGGAGTTAGTGGGGTCCTTAGAGAGGAATAGCACAGTGTCAGGCTAATGCCTTTGGGACTCAGACATCATTCTGTCCCAAAACTTCGTAAGGGGTTGAGAAAATAAAAGTAAAAGACACAAAAGGCATACATTTCTGAGCGTCTTCCTGGACGACTTGATATGACTGACATCTGATCCCTTTCTCTATATCGATCTACAAGGCAGAAGAAATGTGTTTTTCCCTGGTCTACAGGAACATGAATTGGCACACACGTTTGAAAGTGGGAGGAGTACACAAGAAATGGGACTTGGAAGTACGGCGAATGCTATAGAAGTTAAACTTAAGTATTTTCTTTGGAGTCATTTGACAGTACCAGGTGACAACATCTGGGCTCTTTAACCAGCTAAACTGCACTGATACTACTAGATGATGTTCAGTTTCTGCCCTATGTTTCCTTTTACTGGTTTTCTCTCTCATCGGAAAGTTAAAAGTTAAAGCGGTTTTAAAAGAAAAAAAAATCTAAAACTTAACATTTCATAGGCTGTTTAGATAATATCCATCAAATCGGCCAGGGACTGCAGGCAAAGGAATTTCTGTAGACATTTGGTCAAGAAAAGTTTAATGGATCCCAGAAAGGAGTAATTCCAATGAAATGACTCGGATAAGTTACCAAAGGTGGCGAGACCTTAACAATCAGAGATGCTGCAGTTTTCCAGACTCACTAGCAACTTACGCCCACAGAAATAAACTGTTGAGTTCAAATATGAAGTTGTTCAACTATTGAGTACTATTTCACTGCTCTATTTTTTAAAATTCTTAATAATAGCCAAAGTCATACATGTACTCTAAATATATATGTGTGTATATATGACAGATAAATATATATTCCAAATCTTTACCTTCTGAGTTTTGACAAGTTTAACTGATTGACTCTATTTTTAATACTTTAAATATTTAAAAATACTATTTAGAAAGCCATACTTCAGTCAACCCAATAAAATCCCCTAATACTTTTATGGGAAAAAATGATTTACTTGTCATGGTATATGTCTTTAAGAAAATTTTGGAATAAAGTAAAATGACTTCCCTTATGAAAAGAGGATGATTAAAGAAATCTTGACTCTTAACATTTTGTGACCCTTTAACTCAGAACATCAGCTTTTATTTTAAGTGAATTCAATACTTTGTAAGCAGAAGTATTGATCTAGGTTTCCACACTCTTCTTTTTCTGATTCCTCTAGTATACAAGTTTAGTTATATGTTACCTTGGGGCTCAATACTACATTTATTGAAAATGCCAGGTTTTGATTAGTTAACAATTTGTCTGGGAATCTTGGCACTTATAAAAATGTCATGCATGGGCAGGATACCCTCCAGCAAAACCTTTATTTCAGACTCTGGCTGATGGTATTCAGTGTACTTTTGGGAAAAACATTAACAAATCATTCTATATAGTTGGAGACTATCCAAAGATGGCATCCCATCACTTGAAATCTTTGAAAGTCACTAGAGGATGTTGCCTTCACTTCTCAGAAATATTAAAGCATGTCTCCAAACTCAAGCACTACTTTGGTGTGTTGATTTTAGACTGTGACCCATTGTTTTACAATGTCACCTGCTCTGTCAGTGTGACTGACCCTGGAAAGACTAAAATAAACCTTGAGATACACTGACAATACTTTATATTTTGCTTGAAGTTCATAACTGCTTCACTGACCTATTGTTTACTTCTGCATAATATCATTGACATTGTAAAGCTTTTTTTTTTTAATTTTTGGAAAAATGTCAAAGAGAAAGAGGAGAGTTAACAGGGTGAGTTCTCAGAAGGTGACTCTTCTAAGGGGAAGTTCTTTATTTTTTTAATTTATTTACTTTAATTGGAGGCTAATTACAATATTGTAGTGGTTTTGCCATACATTGACATGAATCAGCCATGGGTGTACATGTGTTCCCCATCCTGAACTTTGTTTATGCTCTTTGTACTGGATTCTCATCCATATTGGCTGGATGAGAATAGTCAATTTTACTCTCAATTTCAGTTCATCCTCTGGGTTTATAATGTTTTTCACCTTTCAGATGGTTTTAAATATTTGAATTCTCCATACCTTTCTGACTTATATTAATGAAAAAGAACATAAATAGATTGATAAGAACTATCTTGTGCTTCAGTATGAGGAAGTCTCTTCACTGTGAGAATTACATTGTCTATAATGGAGTATTGGTGAGCATTGGAGATAGGGCCATTTAGATGCTTTTGAGTTCTTTCTTTGTCAGACTTTATTAAGCAGTGTTTTCGAAGGGATGGAATGCAAAATGTTAAAACCCAGGGTTAAATAATGAATTTTCATTAAATTTCATTTAAAACAGTGTTGATCTTTATTTATGCGAAATATTTTCACAATTTATCTGAGTGAGATAGAGGATAGAAATTCAAAATATCCATAATCATTTTTGGTTATTAAGTTCCTAAGGCACAACACACAAAGATTTATTTAAAAATTGTCTCTAACTCTGTATGAGTTCACTTTCTCAGGCAATGGTAGTCATTATGTTCCTTAAAGGATAGGATTGTTATAGTTATTGTTTAGTCTTAAGTCATGTCTGACTCTTTTATGACTTCATGGGTTGTAGCCTGCCAGGTTCCTCTGTCCATGGGATTTTCCAGGCAAGAATACTGGACCAGGTTGCCATTTTCTTCTCCAGGGTATCTTCCTGACGCAAGGATCAAACCCACTGGCTGATTCTTTACCACTGAAAAATCATGGAAGCCCTTTGGGATAGGATACTTGATAAATTATTATCTGCATCTTGTTAGAGAAGAAACTAAAAAACTCCATGTCTCATCATAGGCTGATATGTTTAAGAGTTAAAATATATCCCAAATTAGTCGGGATACTTATGTTTTCTTCCCACTTTGCCCCAAATCTGCTTACACAAAACGCTGCAATACAACCAAGTGTATTTATAAGTCAAAGCCCAGTAGGAGAATTATTTGAGTGGCGAAGGGGTAAAGGGGAGAAAACACCTCTGTCTATTATCAACTCTGCCTAGAGCACAGGTAAAGCACCTTTGCTGCTGCTGCTAAGTCGCTTCAGTCGTGTCCGACTCTGTCCGACCCCAGAGATGGCAGCCCACCAGGCTCCCTCGTCCCTGGGATTCTCCAGGCAAGAACACTGGAGTGGGTTGCCACGCCTTTAGCCATGTTCAAATCACAGTCTGATTGAAATACAAACTTCTTAAAGTTGTAGTAACTTGCTCAAGTTGGTCCTTTCCAATTTGATTTTCAGCCATAATCACAGTCATCAAAGTATGAATAGAGTGTTAAGGTTTTTCAGATGAAGAAAATCCCTTCCTAACTAGGGATCAAGAGGAATATTTGCCTTGTTTGGGGCTCTCAGATTTCTTTTGCTTTTTGTTTTATAAAACAGATTTACTGAGATATAATTTAAATACTATAAATTCACTCATTTATGTATATCATTCAATGAATTTTAGTAAATTTGCCAAGTTTTACAACCATAACTATATCCAGTTTTAGAACATTTTCATCACCCCCAATAAGATCCTTCATATCCATTGAATTAATCCCTGCTCCTACCTGCAAGCCCAGGTAAGCATGGATCTCTTCTCTGTCTCTATAGATTTGTCTTTTCTGGACATTTCATATAAACGGTACCATATAATATATAATCTTTTGTATTTGGCATTTTTCACTTAGCATTAATATTTTAAAAATTCATTAATGTTGTAGCATGTATCAGTATTTTACTCTTATTTTTTAGTATTGTTATTGGTATTTGGTATTGGTATTCCACTATGTGGGGGGGCTTCCTAGGTGGTACCAGTGGTAAAGAACATGCCTGCCAATGCAGGAGACATAAGAGATAAAAGTTTGACCCCTGGGTCAGGAAGATCCCCTGGAGGAGAACATGGCAACCTACTCCAGTATTCTTGCTTGGAGAATCCCATGGACAGAAGAGCCTGGTGGGCTATAGTCCATGGGGTTGCAGAGAGTCAGACAGAACTGAAGCAGTCATCAAAGGACTACATAAATAGGTAACGATAGATGGTCATGTAGTTACATTATGGACAGGTCAAAAGAAACATTTCCAATAGGAGTAAAGAGGAAAATAGATATTTAATGTGTAACTAAAGAGACTGGGCTTCCCTGATGGCTCAGTGGTAAAAAATCCACCTACCAATTCAGGAGATCCAGGTTTGATTCCTGGGCCGAAAAGATCCCCTGGAGAGGGAAATGGCAACCCACTGCAGTATTCTTGCCTCGGAAATCCCATAGACAGAGGAGCCTGGCAGGCTACAGTCTGTAAGATCGCCAAGAGTTGAACACAACTTAGCAAATGAATAACAACAACTAAAGAAACAGATATATTACTATCTATCTCAAATTTGTTTCACTATATATTTTGATTCTGTTTCAGTATGATTGGTTTCTATTGTAATCCCATGTATTTTATTGACTATGTTTAAGAATATTATTCTGAGAGGGAGTCAGTAGATAGGCTTCACTTGACTGCCAGAGTAATTCATGGTATTGAAAAAGAAACTCTCTAGTTATGAATTGGTTTTTACAATAAACAATTTGTGACTGACCCTGGGTCAGGAAGATTCCGTGGAGTAAGAAATTAAAACCCACTCCAGTATTTTTGCCAGGAAAATTCCACGAACAGAGGAGACTGGCGGGCTACAGTTCATGGGGTTGCAAAGACTGCATGACTGAGCACGAGCATGAAGGCATCTTCAGATGTGAGGGCATTTGTATTGACTACAAGTGCCAACAACCTTTTAGACTCTAGGCATATTATGGTATTTCTAGTAAATATGCCCCTGTATTTTATAAGATCATAGTCAAGCAGGAGCAAAGTGTGTCCTTCCCCTAATTAATTCATTAATATAATATTGAAACAAATAGATTGACCTCAGTTATCAATACATATTGGGTTTTGCTTGCTTCTGTTTATGCATAATTCTGTGATTTCACCACCATGCTTGGAGTATAGACTTGTCCTATTCTGTGTAAATGACAAGACATACGCATATAGAAGAAGATATTAGGAAAACACCATGCTGTATTAAAGGACTGTATTTAAAAGGACTATGAAGTCCTTTTAAGCTGACCAGATATCCCAGTGGGGCATATCATAGGGCTCTAACTTGTTTTAAAGTCTAGCTAAATATAAATACAGACCAATAAGCATGTCCAAGAGACTACAGTGATGGGGAAATTAACAGAGAACAATTATCCACTTTTTTACCATCTGTAATTTACCCCTCTCCTAGGAATTTTTTTGTTCTACAAACAATATTGAAATCTCTTCCATTATAAAAACAAATAAAAAATTTAAATCTATGGCTTCATTTTCCTCTGTAACTCTAACCCCCTCAATCACATTACTGCCAAATTCCTGGTCACTGTCTACTCTTCTTCAACAACCATTTACCCTTAAGCCTATTGCAGTCTGGAATGAGGCTATTCTACAAAAATTGCCCTCTTTTGAGTTTTTAATAAATATCTAACTGCCTAGCCCAAAGATTTCACTGTAGTCCCCATTCTATCTGGCTTGTTGAATTAGTGCTTGGCATTTTCCAATCAAACAACCTTTCCCCTTTTGTCTTCTGAGTCATGATGCTTCATTGTTTCTCATTACACTTCTCTGTTTTTTTGGTGGGAGGAAGTGGACACTGTGCCACTGGCTTGCAGGACCAGGGATTAAACTCTCGCCATTGGCAGTGAAAGCACAGAGTCCTAACCACTGGACTACCAGGAAATTCACTCTGATATTTTTATTTTATTCATTCAACATATATTTATTGAGCAGCCACTGTATTCTAACTAGTATACCATGCTCTGGTGACACAGTGGTTAACAAGTCAGGCATGATCTTTGCCATCACAAAACTCTTAGTTTTCATCACCCCCTGCTCATAAAATGGTGGTTTTACTCAGTATTTTTATCCTTTCTGTCTTCTTGCTCCAACAGTTCTAACTATGCCTCCTATACATTGATGACTATCAAATTTGAATTTTCAGGCCAGGTGTCTCTTTGTAGGTCCGAACTTTTATTTCCAGTTACCTACTAAGTCCCTGTGGGCTTCCCTGGTGGCTCAATGGTAAAGAATTCACCTGCCAATTCAGGAGATGCAGGAGACACAGGCTTGATCCCTAGGTCAGGAAGATCCCCTGGAGAAGGAAATGGCAACCCACTCCAGTATTCTTCCATGGGAAATCCCATGGACAGAGGAGCCTAGAGGGTTGCAGTCCATAGGATTGCTAAAGAGTCGGACATGCCTGAGTGACTGAACAACAACAGCTAAGCCCTTGTACCTATATCTCATTTAGTGGATACATACAAAGCACTTAAAATGGTGCCTAGAGCTTAGTATAAGCACTCAACCAATGCCAGCTCTAATTGTGTTGTATATCCAAAACACAGTATATCCAAAAATGAAATATTTTCTAGTCCTTATGATGGCACTCCAACCAGCTATCTTTTTTGTATTTGTTCAGTGTCATCACAATCCACCCAGTTTCAAGTGAGAAACTATAGAATCAGGCACCGACCCTCATTATCTCCATCTCTATCAAGTTCCTTTAGTTTTACCAAAAACCTGCATCATCTAGTTTCCTAGTCATATCCTAGTGGCTCCAAATCTCATCATCATATATAAATAACCTTGTAACTAGTTTTTCTATTCCTGACTCCATTCTGATCTCTATCCTGCCACCAGAGTTATTTTGTTAACAACAAACCCAATTATGTTATTTCGAGATTTAAGTTTTGTTTGTTTCTATTTTCTTCCAGGATTAATATACATACTCCTTGACTTGACACATTAAAGGCCTTCATTTTCAGGCCCGAACTACCTTTCCAGCTTCATGTCTAAGTGTTCTTTTCCTGCCACCTCTCCTTCTCAAACTCATAGTATACATTACACTTCATTGAGACTGAACTTGTCTCCATTCGCAAGCCACTTGCTTTCACATTTTATTTCACATTTGTTCTTTCACATTTTATTGCTTTTGCTTATGCCATTGTCTCCATATGGAATGGCTTTCTCCACCATTTACACATTCTCTTCCTAGTAAACTCCTGCTCAACCTTTAAAACCAAGAAAAAATGTCATTTTCTCTGTAAAACAGTTCCAGACCTCTTCAGAAAGAATTTATTCTTCCTTGCCCTGTGCTTCCAAAGTTCTTTAGGCCCCTTTGGTGGCATCTACCATGTAGTTGTGAAATTCCTATGTTTATATGTCATGTTCCCCTCTTTAAATTATAATGTCCAGGATACTGCCAAGCATATGGGAAGTGAACGACAGATGCCTTTCAAGTGGGTAAACAGATCTACTCCTAATGGCCTGCAACAACTACCTTGTCCCTGTCTATCTTAAAGAATTATGAATGGTGACTCTAATAACAATGCTCTGATGGAAAAATAAGAACCTTGTTCAGTGGGATAATATTTAAGAGAAAGAACTCTGGAATCAGACTTATGTTTGAATGCTGCCTCTGCCCTCTGTGATTTAGGGCAACTCATTTTACCTCTCTGAGACTCAATTTTCTCATCAGTACAAAAGGGATAATAATACCTTCTGTCTTAGAAAGTTGAGAGATTAAAAGAGAGAATTTATGTGCAAGTTATACCATTCACAAGGTGCTAAATCCTCACTCTATCTCTCCACAAGTATTTTCTATTTCTTTCAATGCTGAGGAAAAATTTTTAAGTGTTTCCCAGTTTTGACAACTGATTCATGACAAGATGAGAAAAAGGGAAATGTCAGATAAGAGTCTCACTTTGTAGATTTCTGTCTAAAGATGGTAATATTTCTCAATTGTCCCTCTCAGCTCTTTTTCTCCTCTTCTCTGTGTGTACTAAGTTGTTTCAGCCGTGTCCGACTCTGCGACCCCATGGACTGTAGCTGAAGAGGGTCCTCTGTCCATGGGATTCTCCAGGCAAGAATACTGGAGTGGGTTGCCATACCCTCCTCCAGGAGATCTTCCCCACCCAGGGTTCAAACCTGCATCTCTTCCACATCTCCTGCATTGGCAGGTGGGTTCTTTACCACTGGTGCCAATGGGAAGGGGCTTTTCCCTCTTCTACCACTTAAATAATGACATGTCATTACTAGCACTTTCTCAATATTAATTTATTAGCAACTCAGGACTACCTTAAGAAATATTGGGTTAGCCACAGAGTTCACTCGGGTTTTTCTATACCATCATACATAAAAATCCAAACAAACTTTTTGGCCAACCCAATATATAAGGTGAATACTCAGCTCAGAGAGATTAACTAGATTTGTGATCTAAGATCCAGCAAATGGCAGATTTGGAGTTGAAACCCACTCTACTGGGCTGTCTCTCTAATTCAGGCATTTTATCATCTCTTATCTAGACTCCAAAATAGACCTGACTGTCCTTCTGGTTTCAGTATTCCCCTGCCTCCCAACCCCTCTCTCCTGATCTCCACCCTCTCTGCAAGCAAGGGGCCTGTTCTAAAACACAGATCCGATCATGCCACCCCGAGCTCCCCACACCCATCAGCATCTGGCCCTGCCTACTCATCTAACTCTGTCTCCTATTATTGTCCTCATACTGATGTTTAGACCGTGTTACGGTTTTGATGTTGGCTCAACATGCCATGCATAGTCACCCCTACTCTTCCTTCTGCCTGAAACACCCTTCTTTTCTCATCCCTTCCTTCCTCCTGTCTTTGAAGATGGACTTAGCATTCTTCCCTTAAGGCCCACTTTAGTGAATATTTTCTAGAAGTCCCCCCTTCTTTCTAGCCTTCTGTCTCCACTCTGTTTTCCCCTTTCCTTCCTTCAACAAATGTTTATTTAGTGCCTTCTATGTGTTAAACACTGTGACTGTCTTGGTGTTTGAAGAACCATGGCAAGTACCAAGCCAGTGTGGCTGGAACACAGAGTGGGAAGCATGGGGAAAGAGTCAGAACACCATGTGAGATGAGGCTGGAGGAACAAGAAAGGACCAGACATGTCCTGCACTCTTACTGTCTCATGACTCCTTGGAGCATTTATCTAATGCCTGTACTAAAGG
Organism: Bos javanicus; assembly: GCF_032452875.1. Classification (NCBI taxonomy): domain Eukaryota; kingdom Metazoa; phylum Chordata; class Mammalia; order Artiodactyla; family Bovidae; genus Bos; species Bos javanicus. The sequence continues at coordinate 59,000,826 of NC_083897.1, read as the reverse complement.
TGTGGGCTACTTCCCTGGTGGCTCAGTGGTAAAGGATCTGCTTGCCAATGTAGGAGGCATAGGTTTGATCACTGGGTTGGGAAGATCCCCTGGAGAAGGAAATGGCAACCCAGTCCAGTATTCTTGCCTGGAGAATCTCATGAACAGAGAGAAGAGCCTGGCGGGCTACAGTCCATGGGGTCTCAAAAGAGTCAGGCATGACTTAGCGACTAAACAACAAATATACACACAATTTGGCTATTGTGAAAACTGCTGCTGTTAACATAAGAGAACATATGTCTCTTCAAAATAATTATTTTATTTCCTTTGCACACAACTGAGCATGAGCACAGGGATACACAAGGTGTATTTCTCCGGATGGAGTGTAGTAGACATTATAAGTTACTGCTGGTCACCTACTCTGTGTCTTTGTTCCTCCTTATGCCCAGAGGACTCACTCCTGTGGCACATATCTATCCCTTCCAGATTTATAAAACTGAGGTGACTACTGTATAGTTCAGGGAACTCTACTCAGTGCTCTGTGGTGATCTAAATGGGAAGGAAATCCAAAAAAGATGGGATATGTGAATATATTACAGGCTTCGCAGGTGGCGCAGTGATAAAGGACCTTCCTGCCACTGCCAGAGACATGGGTTTGATCCCTGGGTCGGGAAGATCGCCTGGAGGAGGAAATGGGAACCCACTCCAGTATTCTTGCTGAAAATTCCATGAACAGAGGAGCATGGTGGGCTACAGTCCATGGAGTCCCAAAGAGTCGGACATGATTGAGCTACATTACAACAACAATGTGTATATGTTAGTTGATTCACTTTACTGTACAGCAGAAACTAACACTACATGGTAAAGCAACCCTTTCCCTTCTCCAGGGGATCTTCCTAACCCAGGGATTGAACCCAGGTCTCCCGCATTGCAGGCAAATTCTTTACCAGCTGAGCCACAAGGGAAGCCCTGTAAAGCAACTAGCTTACAATAAAAATTAATTTTAAAAGTAAATAAAATTTAGGGAGGCCATGAAGTATGTGTCTTTCCTCCAGCTTTTTGGGGATTCCATGTTTTATGTCTGGAGGTCTATTTCCTGATAGTGTGGTTTAAAAAATACAGAGCTCCATGTGCATGTGTGTTACGTCACTTTAGTTGCATCCAACTCTGTGCAGTCCTATGGGCAATAGCCAGCCAGGCTCCTCTGTCCATGGGTATTCTCCAGGCAAGAATACTGGAGTGGGTTGCCATGCCCTCCTCCAGGGGATCTTCCTGACCCAGGGATTGAACCTGCATTTCTTATGTGTCCTGCATTGGCAGGCAGGTTCTTTACCACTAGCGCCACCTGGGAAACCTCCATATTTGGAGCCAAATGTTTCTCGGTGCTGATACAGACACCATCATTAACTATGGCCTGAGGACAAATCACTAGCTGTATTATTAGCTGTAAAATGGTTACTGTTGTTGTTATTCTGTTCCCATCACTCACTGTGACTGCCTCTGTACTAAAAATGAGTGGTGAGCCCATTTGGGGATGTTTTAGAGAAAATTGCTTAATTATGTGTTGAGTTTGTATTTCAAGCTTCCTAGAGGGAGAAAAAGCATTAGAATTGTTATTTTTGTTCCAGTTTCTCCAAAGCCACTTCTATCTCTGCTCCCCTACCTTTGTGACATCCTGTAGAGATCAGGATATCCACTAAAGATTGTGTCTGTAGATACCTCTTCAGGTATCTTTGAAGTCCCAGTTCCCCTTAGTCTAACAATAGGGCTAGTTCACCATTATCTTTCAATCTGGTTGCTCTTACTGAGGGGGAGTTGGTACTCTTTAGTGGAAATTTCCCTGGCCCTAAAATTCTAACTGTATTTACCTCAGAGAGACCAGGCTTTCCCATAAATGTCTGGGATTTCTGGCCAACAGGCTGAGTCAGTCCTTTGAGAGACAGATTTTCTCTAGGGGACAGAAGCAAAGTTAAGCAGTATTTCTCCTTTGCTCTGTAAAGCTTTGTGACTGTTTTCCCTCACCCGAAGGGAAGAGGGTTGGCAGAGAAAATCTGAAATGCCTAGAATCTCTAAATTCTGTTTGTGAGTGTAGCAAATCCCTTGAGGATGGGGATCAACTTGAGATTTATAAGATTTATGTGTCCTTGCCTTGGCGATAAGATTAAATTGCATACTTACCAGCATCTATATACCTAGAGCATGTTCATAGATAAAAATGTTGGTGTAGATGCTGATAATGATGACAAAGATTAGAGCTCTTTTCAAAATTTACAGCTGTAGACCCTTTTCTCCCCCAAAAAAATCTTTTATGACTCCTCCAACATAAAAGCCAGACCAAACTGAGTGTTTTGCTAATAAGTCAAAGTTTTTGATATTTATTTATTTGTAAAGTAAGTAAGAAGGAAGAGAATGAAAAAAATATATAAAATCTGAAATTGAAGACTATGGAAGTCTTAGTTTCCAGTTTATTCCTGCCTGGATAAAAGTCTAATGTACTGAAATAAGTAGTTGTTTTTTGCTTAATTGTTTGGATTGTCAACTCAGGATGCTCTTCAGTTAAAAGGACAAGGCAGTAAAATCTATATTCTAGGTATACATATACTACCCTCTCCTCTCACTTTCATTCTCTCTTTCTTACCTAAATACACATTGTTAACTTGGCAGCATGCATCGGCACAAGTAGTGGTGGTTTCTGATGTGTGAATGTTTGGTGTGGAACCCATTTGAATGGGACATGCTGTGTTTTATTACAGTCTTAAAATAGTTTAACATATATTTTTAACTGAAATTAAAATCAGATGTGGAACTGTTGAACTACTACCACTATTTTAAAACGCTGGATTATAGGATAATCCAGCATTAAACATCATGGATCAGAATGAAGTGTTCTAGAAGGTGAAAGAAGGAAGAGGTCAATAAGGACTGTAGTTTGGGAAACTTGCAGAAGCAAAATTTGTCCTAGGCCTTGAAGGACTCAAAATAAATTATAAATGTGGAGATTTATTTATTTATTTAAAATATTCTAGATTTTTCCAGGACATCTCTGAGATTTCAAGTTTTTGTCTCTAGGACTCTATAAATATACTTGTATTTATCGGGACGGATCATTTTTTTATATTTTATTTTATTTTTTAACTTTACAATATTGTATTGGTTTTGCCATATATCAACATGAATCCATCACAGGTATACACGTGTTCCCCATCCTGAACCCTCCTCCCTCCTCCCTCCCCATACCATCCCTCTGGGTCGTCCCAGTGCATCAGCCCCAAGCATCCAGTATCCTGCATCAAACCTGGACTGGCGACTCGTTTCATATATGATATTATACATGTTTCAATGCCATTCTCCCAAATCATCCCACCCTCTCCCTCTCCCACAGAGTCCAAAAGACTGTTCTATACATCAGTGTCTCTTTTGCTGTCTCGTATACACGGTTATTGTTACCATCTTTCTAAACACCATATATATGCGTTAGTATACTGTATTGATGTTTTTCTTTCTGGCTTACTTCACTCTGTATAATAGGCTCCAGTTTCATCCACCTCATTAGAACTGATTCAAATGTATTCTTTTTAATGGCTGAGTAATACTCCATTGTGTATATGTACCACAGCTTTCTTATCCATTCATCTGCTGATGGACATCTAGGTTGCTTCCATGTCCTGACTATTATAAACAGTGCTGCGATGAACATTGGGGTTACATGAGTCTCTTTCAATTCTGGTTTCCCTGGTGTGTATGCCCAGTAGTGGGATTGTTGGGTCATAGGGCAGTTCTATTTCCAGTTTTTTAAGGAATCTCCACACTGTTCTCCATAGTGGCTGTACTAGTTTGCATTCCTACCAACAGTGTAAGAGGGTTCATTTTATGTTTGATTTTTTTTTCATTTTGGTCACACTGTGCAATGTATGGGATCTTAGTTCCTCAAGGATTGAACCTGTACCCCATGCATTCAGAGTGTGGAGTCTTAACCACTAGGCCACCAGCAAAATCCCTATCTTTGCTTTTTAAATGTAGTCCTACTAAATATCAGAGAGACAAGCTGATCAGAGCATGAGCAAAAACATAGAGGAGGTATTAACGTGAAGCGTCCTTGAGGAAATTTGAAAAAAAGCACACTTTTGTCCCGGCAGTCAGAGCTCCTTGCTATGACTCACTCCTTGGTGAGCAGAAAGCAGTGTAGATTTCAACTCCCACATGGCCCCTCAGTCAATTTCCTTTTGTAGTGAACCCTATGAACAGTTATACACTGCAACACTAGCAAGAATGAATATGACTGAATGGAAGAAGACATTCCTGGCTAAAGCACAAGAGTAGAAGGAAATGATTATGTAAAGTTGGAGTAGGGTTAGGTTATGGAGGTCTTAAAAGTGAAGCAGAGAGAAGAATTTGGCTACAAAGCACTGTTATTGATTGTTATTTGAGGGAAATACTGACATGATCAGTGGGTCTTTTGCCCACTCTTCTTATGTCAGACAAGTGCCTGTGCATAAAACTCCCTCCATCCTATACATCAAACATAAATACACATACACATACCAAAAGTGTAACTGGGAATCAGTTGATGGAGAAAATCAAGACCAGCAGACCAAGAGTCTGCTCTTTCTATTGGTCTCTTTTTTATTGTAAAAACTAACACTCTAGCTTTAGCCCCAGTCTTTGCCTTTACTTTCTTGCCTTCTATTTTATTGTTGTTCACTTGCCAATCATGTCTGACTCTTTGCGACCCCGTGGACTGCAGCACACTAGGCCTTCCTTTCCCTCACTATCTTCTCCTAAATCACCACTTTATCCTTCCCCTGCTCAACTAGTTGTACCATCACCCAGATGCCTGTTCCATTAAAAGTGGAGTTGTACTTCTCCCTCTACCCCCAAATCTCTTCCTACTAGACTACCTGAAGAATTGGAGGCACAATGGTCAAGTTGTAAGAGATCTGTACGCTTTCTCTGGTTTAGTGTCCAGCACCTCTCTAGAGCCCTCAGCCTGTGCTTTCCAGTCTCGAATCCCTGAGACTAGCTTGCGGCTCCCAGTTTCCCTGACGATTGTGGTAATCAGAGGTGCTCAGAGAGATGGCTGCTTCTCCGTCAACTGAGTCCCAGATATACTATCCCAGTCAGAGTATAAGTCAGCAAGAAAAAGAGGGCTCTGACATAAAACATTGCACTTTAGAGCCAAATTGATAGAACTTCCTTTGTCTGTTTTAAAGGATCTCCCTATGCATTTCTGTGTGTACATTTCTCTGTAAGTTTGGTTATGCCCTCCCATATACCTGTGAGAATGTATGTTCATTAACATTTTTTGTTAGTCATTTTTTTCTTTTTTTGTGTTGTGTCTTTTACTGTTTTTTTTTTTTCAGTTTTCAAAAAGTTTCAAAAAGTTCAAAATTACAGAAAGCTTCAAGTATGCTACAAATTTTTTTTCTTCAACCATTTGAGGACTAAGTTGCCCATCTGATACCATATCACTCCCAAATACTTTAGTGTATATTTCCTACAAACAGAGATGTTCTGTTATGTACTCATTTTTTCCTCTTTAAAAAAGATTATTATGAAATATTTTAGGCAACAGAAATGTGATACTGGGTTGGCCAAAAAGTCCATTCAGGTTTGGGGAAAGTCTGAATGGACTTTTTGGCCAATCCAATATATATATATATATATTGGATTGGCCAAAAAGAAATAAAATACTACCAATGCAGTTGAAACCACCTGTTTATTACTTCCAGTTCCATCTCCACCATCTTGAATTTAATATATATCATTCATTCCTAAGATGGAGTTTCTAAATGGGTTTCAGGTGGGTCTATAAGTGCCCTGAAATTGTGTGTAAAATTAGGTATGCATATATATTTTTCTGGGGAAAAGATCCATAGCTTTGATGAGATTTACATGCATAAAAGTAAGTTGTATGTGAAGTACCAGAGTTTATGAAAACATAGTCTACAGTTAATGCATATCTTTTTCTGCCACCCATTTACTGTTCAGCTCTTGGTCTTCTGGCTTTTTCCCCAACAAATTCACTGAGACTGATTTCTTAAAGGTCACTTCCTAATCACCAAATTCAATTGCTTCTTCTCAGTCCCTATCTTCATTGAACTACCAGTAGTATCTTACTCGATGCCCTTCTCTTTCTAGACTCTTTCCCTCACCTTGGCTTCTGCACTATCTTGACATTCTTCAATCTCCTCATTCAAAAAGTATAATACTTACCTCATATGATGATGAGGGTTAGCTGTAATGTTCATAATGTGCCTGATGGTTGTATGTGCTCAGTATATTGTAGCTATTGGCAGAAGATGGCAGAAGATGTTTGATCCCTTGGTTGGGAAGACCCCCTGGAGAAGGAAATGGCAACCCACTCCAGAGTTCTTCCCTGGGAAATCCCATGGACAGAGGAGCCTGGCAGTCTACAGTCCATGGGTCGCAAAAGAGTCAGACACGACTTAGCAACTAAAACAACAATTCTCATACCACTGTGGTGCATCCCCAGCCCCCTGTTTAAGGTGTTGTGAATGGACAGAGACAATTACTGCCTCAGCTCTCTGTAGTGCTGTTCATTAGCCTCGTAGTAGCCCTATATCTATGAGTAGTTCTGGTTAGGGCAGGATCAGTGATCCTAATAGTCTTTAGGTAAAAATAATTTAGGTGAAGGCTGCTGCTGCTGCTGCTGCTGCTGCTAAGTCGCTTCAGTCGTGTCCAACTCTGTGCGACCCCGTAGATGGCAGCCCACCAGGCTCCCCCGTCCCTGGGATTCTCCAGGCAAGAACACTGGAGTGGGTTGCCATTTCCTTCTCCAATGCATGAAAGTGAAAAGGTAGCCTTAAATTACATAGGGATATAGTTTTAAAATTTATCCCCTAAAGTTTGTAACACTGTTCTCAGCCTGGTCTCCTTTAAGAACCTCAGATGGTAAAAGGATAGTTCTCCTTTCCTTGTTTGTTCAGCTTTTTACCACTTTGCTACTAAATAGACTAAAAATTGTAGGTGCCAACTGTATTACGAAGGGCACCTGCTGGCTTTAAACTGGCCTGGGGCCAGTTATCCTGGACAGGCCATTGAAGAACCTTATGACTTTCAGTTACTATTTACTTGGAACAGAATGAGAGGAAGGATTTCTATCAAGTTACCAGTCCCCTGAGGCTGCTCTGTCCTGAACTGTCCTCTTTATTTTTCACATTCTCTGTTAGCTGCCAGTAACGGTGACATACTTTTGTTTATATGCATAACAGAACCTTATAATATCTGAGGGCACAAACCTCTGAGTAGGGCCAAAGCCCTTACTGAGGCCTATCAGTAAAGTTATTTTTGCCCTCTGTTTGGTAAAGTGCTTGACCTCATAACTGCCATCTCTTCAGTCAGCATAGGATAAGTTATGTTGCTATAGCAAACAACTCCCAACATCTCAGTGGCTTAAAATAACAAAAGTTTATTTTTTGTTCATACTGTAAGTCCATCATGGGTCATCTGTGAGACATTGCATGGTACTCAATCTAGGACCCAGAGGGAACAGCTACCATCTGGGACACTACTGATCATTGTGGCAGAGGGAAAGAAAGAAAGCTCTGGGGGTCTCACATGGAGCTACCAATTAAATCTTATTTTTGAATATGGAACATGTCATTTTTTTCATATACCATTGATCAACCTTGATCAGAGACCAACTGGAAGCTGAGAAGGGCAATTCTACCATGTGCCCTGAAGGTGGAGAGCTGGAAATATTCAGTCACACCGTTATTTAATATTCCCCGTAGAAGGACATCACTGGTGTCTCTAGCTCTGTCCCTTCCCTTGGGACATCTTGCTAAGTCACTTCCCTTCAGTTTCACTCATTCTGGTTTATTTGACTCTGCAAAAACCAAGCTACTTCTTATCAGTTTGGTAATTATTATGCATAGCATAGAAAGCTGTATTGTTTAATGCAAGGATGTTTCCCCCCTTGATTTGAATTCCTTCAGCTTCTTTGGTATTTCTGCAGTTGTACACTGCTGTGATATACAGAGGTAGTAACTTGGAATAGCTTTGTTTCAATAAAATGCTATCTTTTGGACTCATCCTCACCACCTGCTGTTTACAGTTGTAAGTAACAGAATCGCTTAATTCTGTAATCCTCTAACCATAAAGATGGGATTGAATGACTGAGTCCAAACTAGAACTCAGGTTTTCTGACTCAGAGTCTGTTTTCTTTTTATTACACCAGGCCCTATTATAAAGAAAGTTGTCTAACTGGCAACTCTGTAATTTACTACCAGAGATGACTGGTAACTTCGGATTCTAGTCTTTAATCTTGAACAGAAGCAATTTTCCATTTCAGTGTCTCCTTTTGAGTCTTTTGATGAATTCCATGTCATAAAATCAGATTCCTGGGATTCTGATGCCAATAAGTTTGTGTTCTTTCTTGAAGCAAATAAACAACTGGCCCTGAATGAATCAAACACATGATCCTGACTATCTGTAAGTCCCAAACAAATGACTTGCACCTTATCTCAATCTAGAATAACGCATTACATGTATTGTGTTGTCACAGATTTGTTTCTCACTAGTATTTAGAATGCAAGACGATGCTCAAGTCTTCAAATTACAAATGGTATCCATATCTCCTGGTGAAAGCATTACTGCACAAACTGTGTCAACCTATTTAAATTTGGAGTTAGTTTTTGTGTGAACTACTGTGGGCTTTTCTCAGGTATAGTTTACTATTAAGCTCTTCAATGGCACTTCTTGTATTAACCAAATTTACTGTTGCTAGTGGTTTAATAAAAAGCCCTAATCAATGAGACTGTCACTAAAAGTCATAGATAATAAAGGAGGCATCTCTAATACAAAGACAAGACCTAACACCCAGGCACAGAAATCCTGCTAAGATATGAACAAATATGACATAGGTGGTTCAGAGTATCTGCAGGTAACATGAACCTTTGCCTAGGCTTAACAGAAGAATATGTCATTTTATATAAATTCAATAATATAAATTGTAACTTAGGAAGAAGTAGCTTTTTAAAAGAGTGCCACACAGTACTCATTAGAACAATATTCTGAATTGTTCCAATAATTTGTCTTCTGGCATCAAGTGATCTTGATTACTCTTTGAACACTAAAACCCAGCATTATTGTCATATAATAGAAGCACAAGGCTAGCTATCTAAGGACACTGGCCATTAGTGCAAGGTCAAAGCCAATTTCCCTTACGTTCTATCTGTGGTGATATAATATCTTCCATAATATTTTTTCAGAGTCCCTTGCCATAGTCATTTAGCTACTAGGTCATTTTTTTTTCCTCATGGAAAATGTTATACATGAATAAAGCAGAGAGAACAGTATCATATGCCCTCATGTTCATATCACCCAATTTCAATAACTGTTGTATCAATTCATGGCCAATCTGCTATGAGAAATTTATAAGGATAATCATAATCATTTGCATTTCATGCCTATGAACTGGTTTTTAATGACTTTTCACTTTTTTATGGTATTTGCATATGTGTGCTTAGTCGTGTTCGACTCTTTGCGACCCCATGGACTCTCCTCCATCCTTGGAATTTTCCAGGCAAGAATAATGGAGCATGTATATTTTTGAGATTAGTTGTTTGTCAGTTACTTCATTTGCTATTATTTTCTCCCATTCTGAAGGCTGTCTTTTCACCTTGCTAATCAACTCCTACAGCTCAACTCCAGAAAAATAAACGACCCAATCAAAAAATGGGCCAAAGAACTAAATAGACATTTCTCCAAAGAAGACATACAGATGGTTAACAAACACATGAAAAGATGCTCAACATCACTCATTATCAGAGAAATGCAAATCAAAACCACTATGAGGTACCATTTCACGCCAGTCAGAATGGCTGCGATCCAAAAGTCTACAAATAATAAATGCTGGAAAGGGTGTGGAGAAAAGGGAACCCTCTTACACTGTTGGTGGGAATGCAAACTAGTACAGCCACTATGGAGAACAGTGTGGAGATTCCTTAAAAAACTGGAAATAGAACTGCCTTATGATCCAGCAATCCCACTGCTGGGCATACACACTGAGGAAACCAGAAGGGAAAGAGACACGTGTACGCCAATGTTCATCGCAGCACTGTTTATAATAGCCAGGACATGGAAGCAACCTAGATGTCCATCAGCAGATGAATGGATAAGAAAGCTGTGGTACATATACACAATGGAGTATTACTCAGCCATTAAAAAGAATACATTTGAATCAGTTCTAATGAGGTGGATGAAACTGGAGCCTATTATACAGAGTGAAGTAAGCCAGAAGGAAAAACATAAATACAGTATACTAACGCATATATATGGAATTTAGGAAGATGGTAACAATAACCTGGTGTATGAGACAGCAAAAGAGACACTGATGTATAGAACAGTCTTATGGACTCTGTGGGAGAGGGAGAGGGTGGGAAGATTTGGGAGAATGACATTGAAACATGTAAAATATCATGTAAGAGACGAGTTGCCAGTCCAGGTTCGATACACGATACTGGATGCTTGGGGCTAGTGCACTGGGACGACCCAGAGGGATGGTGTGGGGAGGGAGGAGGGAGGAGGGTTCAGGATGGGGAACACATGTATACCTGTGGCGGATTCATTTTGATATTTGGCAAAACTAATACAATTATGTAAAGTTTAAAAATAAAATAAAATTAAAATAAAAAAAAAAAGAATAATGGAGCAGGTTGCCATGCCCTCCACCAGGGGATCTTTCCAACCCAGAGTTTGAACCCACATCTCTTACATCTCCTGCATTGGCAGGTGGGTTCTTTACCACTAGTGCCACCTGGGAAGCCCTTTTTATGGAAACTGTAAGTATAAATAGTAGACTTTTACATAAAGAAAGTGGATTTATTCACATGACTAGAAAAATAGTGTTCAAAATATTTATGTCAACTGCAGATGTTGTCAACTAAGAAACAACTAAGAATTTCCTAAGATATTCTTAGAGTCAAGGGAGCCAGAATCCTTCCATTAGGATCTAATACATTGTATCAAATCACTGAAAAGCTAGAAAAGCACCACTGCTTCTCATATTGTGGTCTATCAACATTTGAGTATCAGTAAATGTATTCCTCAGTTCAGTTCAGTCGCTCAGTCATGTCTAACTCTTTGTGACCCCATGGACTGCAGCACACCAAGTCCATCACCAACTCCCGGTCCATCACCAACTCCCGGAACTTGCTCAAACTCATGCCCATCAAGTCAGTGATGCCATCCAACTATCTCATCTTCTGTTGTCCCATTCTCCTCCCACCTTCAATCTTTCCCAGCATCAGGGTCTTTCCAACGAATCAGTTCTTCTCATCAGGTGGCCAAAGTATTGGTTTCAGCTTCAGCATCAGTCCTTCCAATGAATATTCAGGACTGATTTCCTTTAGGATTGACTGGTTGGATCTCCTTGCAGTCCAAGGGACTCTCGAGAGTCTTCTCCAACACCAAATGTGGCAACATATGGCAACACCAAATGTATTCCCGGGAATCTATAAATTCTTAAGTTTAAGAAACATTTTCCTATATCAAACTGGTAATAATCCTTCTGAGTATTCACTCATACTAATGAATTCTTTTACCAATGCTTATCTTTTAAAATGGCAGTGCATATATTTGTCTTTCTCTGTCTGACTCACTCCACTTTAGTATGATAATCTCCAGATCCATCCATACTGCTGCAAATGGCATTATGTCATTCTTTTTATGGCTGAGCAATATTCCATTGTGTATCATATAATATCACTTATATGGGGAATCTAAAATAAATGATATAAGTGAATTTAACTATAAAACAGAAACAGACTCCCAGACTTAGAAAATGAATTTATGGTTTCCAGTGGGAAAGGATATGGGAGAAGAGATAGACTAGAAGTTTGGAATGGACATGTATACACTGGTATATTTAAAACAGATAAACAGCGAGGACCTACTGTATAGCATAGGGAACTCTGCTCAATATTCTGTAATAACCTAAATGGAAAAAGAATTTGAAAAAGAATAGAAAAAAATCTTTAAATAATTGTTTGAAAACTAAATAAAAAAGAAAGTCAAACTCCAAAAAAATGGCAATGCCTTATTATCAGAAGGCATTATAAAATAAGATCTCACTTTCTTATGCTGGTGTTTCCCAGATAGATCCATGAATCCATTCTAGAGTTCCTTAGAGTTCTGAAGGATATAAGATACTACTCTGAATTAAAAACACAAGAAAATTTGAGAGTTTAATCACATAAGTTACCATTGAAACAAATAGATAGGCCCTGAGAGTTACACCAGTTGTGCCCTCAGTGAATAATATGTGGACATCCTGGTGGAGAAAAAACCTTTCTGAAGAATATTAGGATAAAAAGTTAGTAGTGGAAAATGACATTATAAATGTATATCGGAACAAGATTATTTAAGTTAAAACATAATACCTGACTGTAAGGTTAAGAAGTCTGCACTTTTATTGTTTTTGTCAGTATAAATTTATTTTATGTGAGGTTAGGAATGTTGTATTCTGTAAATGTGGATTCTATAAATTTGGCAGGCTCAGTAGGAGAATATTTTAGAAGTAATTTTCTGCTCTCATATACATTGTATTAGCCTATCTCCAAATCAAGGTAGGATTTTATACTGGATTTTAGTATTATGTTAGGCAAAACAATATTCTCTCTACATTCATCTCCTAATAAGCATTGAAACTGACAGCAGTGAAGTTTTAATCCTTTTTGTTGTGCAGAACTGAACATTATTTTAATTTCACACCTATAGTACATGTAACAATCAGCTGCTAGGGGGAGGACTCCTGTCTGCTGAAATATAGGTTACTTACTGGCTTTGGAGAATTCTTACAGGTTACTTAGCAGGCTTTGTGATGAAAATTTACTAGTGCTTTCATTTCTCACTCCAGAGCTCTGAAAGGCATGACCATAGCTTAAGCTATTGTATGTAATTATTTCCTGCTAGCACCAATAATACAATAACAATAGCAAAAGAGGATGATAATGCCATCTGCCAGTCTTGGTACTAAGTATCTTAATTACAATTTTATTTCATCCTCACAACAACCCAAGAATAGTAGGGTGAGAGGATCTTCCTTCCCTGTTTGCTCAAGGTTTGTTTGTTGGTATCAGGTAGTGCATTTTGGTGAAAGGCCCTAGAGTTCATCTGTTTTATTCCTCTGGGCACTTTCTCCATCTTGCAGTGGATTGTGTTGACTGAAAAACTGCACAACCTAAAAATTGAGAATTATGTGTGTTTTTTTTTGGCAAAATTTCTGAGGACTAAAACCTGGAAAGTAGCCTCTCAGATAGCTTTGATGAATTGCTCTGAAGAGGTAAGGGAGGAACCAGGATATATAGGAATTTTGCAACAAAAAGATTACTGTCAAAAAATTGCTGTTAATTAAAGAAAACCAGATACTTCAAGTTAATGAATTTAGCACTTTTCTGTCTATGGGAAGATGCAAGAGTCTGGGCTGAGTGAAATCGTCCCTTTAATATGCACCTCAGCTATCTAGGGTGGGTGTACTGTTCTTTCCTATCCTGAGTCCCCTCAGGTGCACTCTTGGGGGTGGCTGCCTTGACTGTGGGCATCCTTTGTTTGGCTAATATGGCAGGTGACATTTTTCATTCACAGTTGCTTCTGCTCTGTCTTTTTCCCATCACAGTATGAGAACTTCATCAGTATCTAATATTTGCATGCAGTTAACAAATCTCTTTTATGTGTACTATCTCATTTGATCCTAGCAGGAACACCATGAAATACGAAGGAAACATGTTGTACAATATTATACTCATTGAGGATGAAAAAATGCAGGCTCACATACTTCTTACTTGCTTAAGGTATAAGACTTCTTCACATCACCTTCTGCTACTATAGTATTCAGCCTTGACTCCTCTTGAACAGTTGAAAGTGTGTGCGTGTGTATATATATATACACACAGGCTTCCCTGGTGGCTATGATAAAGTGTTAAAGAATCTGCCTGCAATGCAGGAGCCACAGGAAATGTGAGTTCAATCCCAGGGTCGGGAAGATCCCCTGGAGGAGGGCATGGCAACCCACTCCAGTATTCTTACCTGGAGAATCCCGTGGGCAGAGGAGCCTAGTGGGCTACAGTCCATAGGCTTGCAAAGAGTTGGACAGAACTGAAGCAACTTGGCATGCACGCATATATACATATATTGCTTACAAAGGAGACAGAAACTAATCCTCAGTTACTGTATATCTTTCACCTAACATGATATCAGGCACACAGTAGGCACCTGATAAATGCCTGTTGACTTGGATTGTTAAGAGTTTATACTTAAATAGAGGAAGAGCTAGGAAAATAAAATAAATTTGAGATAAGACTTGCTTTTAGTATATGGCTATTCATTAAGCTATATAATCTTCTAAACCTTCCTAAGAACTTCCTGCTACAGAGGGGTCTAAATGTTTTACTTGCTATTTATCACGTTATAAAATTAAACTCCTATAGATCCATTCCCTTGGCCATTGATACTCCTAGACATTATCCTTAATTACATATATCTCTAGAAAGTACAAGTCATTTACACATTAGTGTAAAATATATATTTTTTAAATCTTTGCTGAGGGTTTGGCCAGGGTAACTTTGAAAGAGGCAAAGGATCATTTTGGAGCATGGATCACTACTAGAGAGACTCTGTGCCTTAATTTCTATTACCATCCCATTTTACAAATGAGATATCTGAGACTCAGAAAAGCAAATGGCAAAACTGGGATTTAAACTAAGGTCTGACTAAACCCGAGTCTCCCATTCTTAACCAATAACTTGTACTACCCAATCAGTGGGAGTAAGGAAGGGAAAGGAAGAAAAATGAAAAAGAATGTGTAAATGGTTGCTAGGAAGATGCCCAAGCCAAACATTTACTTAAGTCACAACGAAGACTTCAAATCTGTGGGCTCATAGTTCTATGACACTTATTTTGGCCTGGATTCCCCTGGATAATCACCTTCCTTTCATTCAGCATTACTGGCTACCTTGCCTTTACTTGCGTTTATTTGATTACTCTCTTCAGTCTTCATTGTTATTATTTCTCAAGAGGTGCCTGAACCATATAGTCAGACATTCTTTACATAAATCTTATCTCCCATGTGCAGCTCCAAATGTGTTCCTTATAAATTCTTGTCATGCAAGGCTACTAGGAATAATGAATAATATGTAATGTGAGTTGCTTTTTACAACTCGTAAATAGAAAGATTGATCATTATTCCAGAGTGAACTTTAAACAACCCATTCTCACAGGCTGGATTGATGAATAATAATGACGACATTACTTTTACACTTGTGTTTAGGGCTCTCGTATGAGCTACTCAGCAGTTGTATGACACTGGTGGTAAAGAACCCGCTTGCCAATGCAGGGAAATAAGAGACTTGGGTTCAATCCCTGGAAAAGTAAGTGGCAAAGCACTCCAGTATTCCTGCCGAAAAAATCCGCATGGACAGAGGAGCCTGGCGGGTTATAGTCCATAGCATCACAGAGTCAGACACGACTGAAGCAATTTAGCACACACTCAGCAGTTAATATGAGAGAGGTAGGAATTATTATATCCATTTTATATATGAAAGGGACTGAAGCTAACTGATTTTAGGTGATCACCTGGTTCATAAGTAGAAAACTCATTCACACAGCTACAACCTGAATTCAGCAGTCTTCCAACAGTCCCACATTATTTGCTTTTCTGTCCATCCTGTGACTTGATACATCCCATCTTAAGAATAGATCTGCTATTTTATTGCAAGTCTCTTCTGTGAACCAAATAAATGGTATAGACATTATGTCCTAGAGTAGTCAGTTGGGGGTGGTTGAGGAAAGAGCCCATTTGAGAAGAAGATAATCAGGAAAGTTTCCTTATAAATTTGAGTTGCAAGATGGTGAATCAATTTCCCTCCTTATTTGAAAAATATCATAGGTGGGAAAAAGGATATGTTTTCCTGATTCTAAATTGATGGAGGTATAGATATGTACAGATAGAGAATGGTGATTGTGTGGGGAGGGGTGTTGTTTGTAGGCCTTTCAAAAGTATGTTTACATGAAACGAAAGAGTTGGAAGAAGAGAAATCCTGCTCACCTGCCAAGGTGCATTCAAACTGCACTACTTCTGCAAAGCATGCTTTTACCATTCTGGCCTCCATTAATCTCCCTTTTCTTTAAAATCCTCTAATAATTACAGTCTAGACTAGAGGTTACAAACTGGTGACCCATGGTCCAAATCTGGCTCAAAGATGTGTTTTGTTTTCATCATGCTGTATGCTAGAGGTAGGATTTTATTGGCTTTCTTAGAGAAGAGGGCAGAACTTTGAGCCCTTGGGCTTGCCACAACCCCTCAACGAGGCCCTCCAGATGCTCTGGTGTGATGAAATACAACTATACTGGGAGAGTCAGCTTTCAGCAGTTCGTAGCTAAGGATATGTGTGGTTCATTGAGCAAGATGGCCCTCTTCTTCCTCAGAACTGATGTAGAATACACTTAGGAATGGTCTCAACTAATGCATCTCCCCAGTTGGAGAGAAAAGAGAAAGTGGCACTGAGCCTTCTGAGAGATTAGGTCAGTGCCCTATTATATTTCTTTCTGCCTCAGAGCATTTTCCACTGAAATTGATTAAAGTCTTGTAGTTAACAGGCAGATTGAATATAATCTTTTCCTCCACAACCTATTAGTCACTGACTACTGAGCATAACTCTGAGAGGTTTGATTAGAGAGTTCCATTAAAAATCGTCATACACTGCATTTTCCATGTCTCTATGAATTTCTCTTTGCTCAGTGCACTGGCCATAGATTTAACCCTCAACCCATGAATTTTGTAACACATGAGATAGGGAGAGAATGAAACCTTTAATTAGTATCTCTTGAGGATGTAATGGTTGTGAACAGCTTTGCTTAGTGAGAACCATTAGATATTATCCACATGGTCCCTGAAAACCAGTAGTAATAGATGTTTAACTCCTACCTTGCCTTCAGTCTCTGTGAACCTCCAGAGTGCCGTGGACCTAGGCTGGGAAACTAGTTCTGAATAAACTGTCTAGAAGCCAGGCAAATCCAGTGCATCCTGTTTCCAGCAAAGCAGTGGGAATTGCCTGAATGATGCAATAAGCATGGTGTGGTTATCTTTTCCCTTTGGGGTCCTGGATCAGCTCAAATGCACTAGACTGACCCTAGCCCCCAGTGTTATGATTAACTTTGTAAGCCAGGCAATCCACTGACTCAGTTCTAGCCTATGAAAAAGTGAAAGTGTTAGTTCCTTTAGTCATGTCCAACTCTTTGCAACCCCATGGGCCGTAGCCCACTAGGCTCCTCTGTTCATGGGGTTTCTCCAAGCAGAAATACTGGAGTGGGTAGCCATTCCCCTCTCCAGGAGATCTTCCCAACCCAGGGATCAAACCCAGGTCTCCTGCAGGATTGAACCTGGGTCTCCTACAATGCAGGCAGATTCTTTTACCGTCTAAGCCACCAAGGAAACATCTTATAGCCTATTTCTTTTCTTTTAAAATGTGTGAACGTTAACTCTATCATCTTTCTACACCCAGATTTTAACATTAGTACTTTCATTTGGAGATTCACATCTTTACACAACTTTGTGTGAGACTATGGTGCCAACTCCCTAACATGATGATCTCAAATTGAGTCTTTTTACCTCATATTACTTTAACTGAGGTAGCAATCCTCCTGTATGCCATCAATACTACTGAACATTCAGGGTATATAACCTACAAATTCCACAAGAAGGTATTCCCAACCTTCAGTTTCCCCAAACAACAGCAGATGTGTCAAATGATATACACTGCCCAGCAAAAACTGAGAAGACCTTTCAAAAGAAAGTCACGTCCCTAGCTTTGATTATTTGGCACGCATATACCAAGTCAATTTCACAGTACTCCAGGCTGTGCAAACTGATTGTGCCAGAATTTTGTTGAATTAGCTGAACGTGAAATTCAATGTTTTATTTCTTGGATCAGGGAAATGCCTTTGTTCAGCTAACAGGTGTGTACCTGAAATCCTTATGCACTGGCTATCAAAATCCCGGTGCATTTCCTATGTCAACTGGACACCCTTTCCATTCAGTGTAGTTGGGTGCCAAAAAGTCACAGGAGAGGCAAAGGCAGTTTAGTGTTTTTATCAAATTAGTAGGGTGTCGACTAAAAAAAAAAAAAGCACAACCTGAAAGTTGAGAATTATGTTTCTTTGGCTTACTGCCTGAGGACTCAAGCTGGGGAGGCAGCCTCTTGGACAGCTCTGAGGAACTGCTCCAAAAAGGTAAGGGAGGAGCCAGATATATAGGGGTTTTGGCTAGAAAGACTTAGTAGTTGGAACATCAAAAGATTATCACTGCTAATTAAAGAAAACCAGATACTTTAAGTTAATGGATTTAGTGCTTTTCTTTGTATGGGAAAATGCAAGAGTCTGGGTTCACTGAAATCATTCCTTTGATATGCACCTTAGCTATCTAGGGCCTGTATCCTGTTCTTTCCCATCCTGAGTGCCCCCAAGGTGCACCACTGGGGATGGTACAGTGGCTGAGAGCTTGGCAGCCCTTGGTTTTCATCCTGAGTTCCCTCAGGTCCACTTTCAGGGCAAGTCATGACTGACGGATTGATGGCCGCAGCATCCTTTGGTTGATGATATGGCAGGCCACATTTTTCATTCACAGGGGACAGGGATAGGATGGTGAGATCCCTCCACAGATCTCCTACACACAGAAAATGGCCCCTCATGGCACATTATGATAATGATGCACCCTTACCCCTCACCTCTGCTTCCCCATCCTTTCTGAATTTATGACAGTGCTGGATTAAGCAGAATGCTCCTTCACGCAGTAGGCTTAAGACATGTTCAGCAGCAAGAGACTACCTCTGTTCTCAGGCTTCTTGGGAGAGGGATATATTAACAGAAACTCTAGCCAGTGCACTCTCCTGCATCTGATATTTCTGAGAGAATATAAATCTTTGTTGGTCCTCAGTTGTGCCAGATCATCTAACTGATATAATGAGAGTGAGTAGTAATAAACCAGTATTTACATGCAATGCTTGTTTGGGGAAAGCTAGATAAGCCTACAAATCTACTGACACCATTTCTCACTCCTTTTATTGGGCAGGCCTTTTGGATGGGTCCCAAAATACATTTCCTGCTTTTCTATTAAAACAAACATTAATATTATTCCTGTAAGGTTTTTTTTTTTTTCCCCTGATAAGGCTTATCTCATGCTCCTCTTCATTAAGACCTAGGTGTGCTTTTGTGAAAATGTGTACTGTAGCATGTGAAAGGCAGCCCCCAGCACAACAGGCACCGCTATGGCCTCCCTTGCATGTGTGCCTGTGTGCTCAGTCATGTCTGACTCTGTGCAACCCCATGGGCTGTAGTCTGGAGGCTCCTCTGTCCATAGAATTTCACAGACAAGAATAATGAAGTGTTTGCCATTTCCTTCTCCAGGAGATCTTCCTGACCCAGTGGTCAAACCCAAGTCTTCTGTGTGTCCTGCATTGGCATGCAGATTCTTTACCACCTACCCACCTGGGAAACCCCTCACATTCATGGTCTCCAAAAATCTCTCTTCTTCCCTCTGATCCCACCCCTGCCCTCAACATTGAGTATCACCTCCCTCCCAGTAGCAGTGGGGGAAAAAATGAAACTAAAGAGATGCACTTGAAATGTCTGCAGGTTTTAAAATAAAGCTTAATGTTCAACACTGGCATGCACAGGTGCCCTGCATTTACAGGTCTCAGGTACTTACAGTTCTAAGGCAATTGAAGTACATCTCTGTTCTGCCATTAGATTAGAATATCCTAGATAAACTACATTCATATAAAATTTTTTTAAAAAATTCATAGATAACCTAGTACTTTTATCTAAGCTTTGTTTGTTTCAAAGGGATAGGAGTAATGGAAACTCATTGGGTACCAATTGGAGGGCTTCTGGCCCTACCACTGTGGCCTTCGGTATTTCACTTCAGTTCTTCCTGAATTTCTTCACTTGCAAAATGGTGATAAGAGTATCTGCCCTGTACATCTCACAAGGTTGTAGCCAATTTCTCACATAATAGTGAATGTGTACACAAGGCCGCACAGAACATGAACATTATATTATTCCAGACATCTTCCTTCCCTATCACAGAGGAGCCAAAACTAATTACCACTTCCTATCAATTGGCAGCCAGAGGAAATTGCAACATGAACTTACTATAATCATCAATCTTTTCTGTAGTTTTTTTATATTTTTAAGACACTGTCCACTTACCAACGGAGAAGGCAATGGCAACCAACTCCAGTACTCTTGCCTGGAAAATCCCATGGACAGAGGAGCCTGGTCGGCTGAATCCATGGGGTCGCAAGGAGTCGGACATGACTGAGCAACTTCACTTTCTCTTTTCACTTTCATGCATTTGGAGAAGCAAATGGCAACCCTCTCCAGTGTTCTTGCCTGGAGAATCCCAGGGACAGCGGAGTCTGGTGGGCTGCTGTCTATGGGGTCGCACAGAGTCAGATATGACTGAAGCGACTTAGCAGCAGCAGCATCCACTTACCAAGTGAAAGGTACCTTCTCAAAAAGACTTGATGATCCTGTATGTAATTATGATTTACTGGCAAGATTTTTAAGAAAAGATATTTACTGTGCCTGGCTTAGCCCACCTCTGTGCTTATCTTTCTTGTGCATTAATCACTGTTTGAAATGCAGTTTATTTACTTTTTAATCTACCTCTACTGTGCCCAAATTCTTCATCTTTGCAGATGTTGATTGTTTTACCCTTTGACAGCTTTCTCTGCTTTTCTAGTATGAGTTGATGTCTAGACAGATAACAGTTATTAAAAGTTGGGGAAATATTGTCCTAGGTGGCCCAGTGTAGAGTTTGTTTAGGAGAAAACATTCTCTGTCTAAGCGTAAAAAAATACACACACAACTCATTTGTCTTTAATACAAGATGGAAATTGAGTTATTCATGCAAAGGTCACCAAGAAAATGGAAATATGAAGTAGTAAAGTAACATGAATTTTGGGACTTCTGTTAGGACAGTGCAAAGTAAGTCTTATTGACCATGATATTATGATAATCAGTCATTGAAGAGATATTTATTGATAAATTATATTAATTATGTATGCATGCACAACCTTCATAAAACATACTGATCAGTTTCCAAACACCCTCAGAGCTGATGCTTGACAACCACTGAGAAACTTTTTCGTTATTCTCAATTTCTCACCTTCCCCAAGGATCTTTTTCCTGGATGATAGGAGGAGGATCCTGGAGAAGACTTCAGGGGACAATCCTGGAATGAGCTGCTTGAGATACACAGAAGTGTTGATCATGCTCAGTTCAGGGGAAACATTGTTGGGGGCTGTCTCATTATCTATTCAATGGAAAAATGAAGACTATCCTCTGCCCTTTACCATACAGTGCCGCTGTTGAGCTTTAGGGTCATAGCTTCCAGCACGAGATTTGGTATCCAACCCCCTTCTTTGCCTGATGCTTTGCCATCCTTTCCTACTACTTTATTTTTTATTTTTTTTAGTTTTTTGAATGTTGAGTTGTTTTTTTTTTTAATTAATTTGTTTATTTTAATTGGAGACTAATTACTTTACAATATTATAGTGGTTTTTGCCATTCATTGACATGAATCAGCCATGGGTGTACATGTGTTCCCCATTCTGAACCCTCCTCCCAGCTCTCTCCCCATCCCATCCCTCAGGGTTGTCTCAGTGCACTGGCTTTGTGTGCCCTGTTTCATGCATCGAACTTGGATTGGTCATCTATTTCACATATGGTAATATACATGTTTCAATGCTATTCTCTCAAATCATCTCACCATCTCCTTCTCCCACATAGTCCAAAAGTCTGTTCTTTACATCTGTGTCTCTTTTGCTGTCTCGCATATAGAAGACATAAAGAGAACAGCAGGATGGAGTTTTTACAGAGCTAACTGGGGGCAGCAGGGTTTGTCATAGTTGTGAAAACACAGGAGGTAGTATTAAATAGACCTCAGTTCAATTCCAGTTCTTCTACTTCCTAGCAGTGGGAACTTGTTGAAATAATTTAACCCCTTCACATTTACTCAAGCCTGAATTTTTGCACTAGTAAAATAGGAATAGTAGTACCCATATATTAGGATTGTTTTGAGAAATAAATGAAATGGTAATAATAATACATGTGCCAGGTAGCACAATGGTAAAGAATCCACCTGCCAATGCAAGAGATACAGGTTCAATCCCCCAGTTGGGAAGATCCCCTAGAGAAGGAAGTGGCAACCCACTCCAGTATTCTTGTCTGGAAAATTCCATGGACAGAGAAGCCTGGCAGGCTACTCTGGGGTCCATGGGGTCACAAAGAGTTGAACACGACTAAAGCAGCTTAGCACATGCACAGCATAGTACTCACGTGATTGCTGGTTGTTGTTCCCAATGTCATAGTTTTGTTATAATTATTATACTAATAAATAGCAACTTCCTGTCTTTGTGGCCATTATAATAGGTCTCTGGAAAGCTCTGTGGGCCGCAGCTCACGAACAAGAGTTTGCTAAATTCTTCTCCTTACAAACTCAGACCAAGTTCCTTCTACCTAAGGTGATTATGCCTTCTGTGAATATAGACTGCTTAAAAAGCTAGGTATTGTAACCACTAGGTTCCCAATTATAGACACCAAAGATCCTGAATATTTCAGTTAGGCTGTATCTCTTCTTAATTCCCAAAGGGCAGTCCTCAAATGCTCTAGAACAGTGGTTTTCAAAACTTGTTGAATAGCAACTTACCTCTTTTTCACCCACATGAAATCATACAAAGAGCCATAATATGGAAAACATACAAAGGTTTTTTAAATAAAGGTTTTATTAGTTTGAAATTTTTATATGTTAATGTATATAATATTTATGTATTTATATATTCAGTGCAAAAAATCAAACTAGGTGTTAAGGATGACAGTTGTAGTCTTTTATCAATGTAATCCAATTTGTTTTGTGTTTTATTTTCCACATGATTAAAAAAGTAAAGTTCACATATAGTAATCAAAAATAGTTGCAGAGTTTGTCTTAATAACTAATCTAACACTTAAAAGATTATTAATAGAAAAAATATGCACGGACTTGTATAAGCTACTTAACTTCTCTGAACCTTGGTTTCCATTTGTATAATAGTACCTAGCTCAAAAGTTTATGAGAGAACATAAGATATTGTATGTAAAGATCTCTGAAGAATTTTGAATCGGTTCTAATGAGGTGGATGAAACTGGAGCCTATTATACAGAGTGAAGTAAGCCAGAAAGAAAAACACCAATACAGTATACTAACGCATATATATGGAATTTAGAAAGATGGTAACCCGTATGCGAGACAGCAAAAGAGACAGAGATGTATAGAACAGTCTTTTGGACTCTATAGGAGAGGGAGAGGGTGGGATGATTTGGGGGAATGGCATTGAAACATGTATAATATCATATAAGAAACGAATCACCAGTCCAGGTTCGATACAGGATGCTTGGGGCTGGTGCACTGGGATGACCCGGAGGGAGGGTATGGGGAGGGAGGTGGGAGGAGGGGTTCAGGATGGGAAATGTGTGCGCCCGTCGCAGATTCATGTTGATGTGTGGCAGAACCAATACAATATTGTAAAGTAATTAGCCTCCAATTAAAATAAATAAATTTAAATTAAAAAAAAAAAGAATTTTGCAGACTTTTCAGAATGCCTGGAACATAGCAAGCAATTAGTATATACTAACTTGCACTGCTGTGATCACCACCAGCAGCAGCATCTGCTTGAATTCCTTAAATCATATAGTGATAGAATTATTCAATATATTCCTTAGGTCCTTGCATCTTCTCTGTTTGGTAGGAAATACCTTTTCCAGTGTATCTTACAACATCATAAAATGCTTCATTTTAAATGTCCATCTGTGTCAAATACTCACTCTAGGTTCTATAGTACAGCAGTCCCCAACATTTTTGGCACCAAGGACTGGTTTCATGGAAGACAATTTTTCCACAGATAGGGGTAGGGGGTGTGATGATTCAAGCACATTACATTTATTATGCACTTTATTTCCATCATTATTACATTGTACCATATAATGAAATAATTATACAACACACCATAATGCTTGATTAGACCATCAGGCTTTAGACTCTCATGAGAAGCACACAACCTAGATCCCTTGCATGCACAGTTCACAGTAGGGTTCATGCTCCTATGAGAATCTAATGCTGTTGCTGATCCTGACAGAAGGCAGCACTCAGGCTGAAATGTGAGTGATTGGGAACAACTATAAATACAGATGAAGCTTCACTAGCTTGGCCGCTGCTCACCTCCTGCTGTGCGGCGGCCTGGTTCCTAACATGCCATGATCTGGGACCAGTTTATGGCCCTGGGTGTGGGGATCCGTGCTATAGTACACAGTTTGGAAAGCACTGGTCTAGACATCTTATTAGGTTTCTGTAAAGTCTTGTCTGACAGATTATGAGCTCTTCAAAAACAGAGGCTATAGATAGATAGATAGATACTTTTTTGGCCACATTGCATAGTATGCAGGATCTTAGTTCCCTGACCAGGGATTGAACCTATACCTTTTGCATTGGAAGTGCAGAGTCCCAACCACTGGATCACCAGGGAAGTCCCCAGAGGCTATATTTTATTTATCTGTGTATTCTTTATAATGCCTAGGATAGCAGATGTTCAAAAACTATTTCTTGTATTATATTCAAGTTCACTTTACTGGACTTGAAAGAACATCCCATCACCCCTAAACCCCTTCCCACATAAAATTTAATTTTCTTCTTGGTCTTCCACTCAATTTTATCCAACATTGGTATTCTTTTATTATCTCCTTAATTAAGGGTCCCAACTTTTACATAGGTAAGAAGATCCTCAGCTTCTCAGTTAGAACCTTCAGATTTTGAAGGACTTAATATCCACTAAAGAAAGAAAGCGAGTTACTCCTGTTCAACAGTCACTAAGAGGTCACTGGCCCTCCTTCTCAAACCACAGTTTGGGGCCCTCCTGAGAGCTTGCATTTTAGCATTAATCTCTCATAGGAGAGGCAAGAAACAATTGATTTTAGGCTTGACAGTTTCTGGCTGTAAAAATTACTTTTAGCAGCCATCTAAAAATCATTAGCAGTCACAGCATAGTCAAAGCCATTTGATTACATATAATTCACTGGTAGAATTGAGGTTTCTGGTACTAAAATCACAGATGCCATAAACCCTTGATTGTTGTTGTTCAGTTGCTAAGTCATGTCCGACTTGTTGCAACCCCATGAACTGCAGCATGCCAGGCTTTTGTGTCCTTCACTGTCTCCCAGAGTTTGCTCAAACTCATGTCCATTGAGTCGGTGATGCCATCCAACCGTCTCATCCTCTATCACCCCTTTCTCCTCCCGCCCTCAATCTTTCCCAGAATCAGGGTCTTTTCCAATGAGTCAGCGCTTCACATCAGGTGGCCAAAGTATTGGAGCTTCAGTATCAGTTGTTCCAATGAATATTCAGAGTTGACTTCCTTTAGGATTGACTGGTTTGATCTTCTTGCTGTCCAAGGGACTCTCAAGAGTCTTCTCCAGCACCACAATCGAAAGCATCAATTCTTCAGCACTTAACATTCTTTATGTTCCAACTCTCACATCTGTACATGACTACTAGCTATATATTAATACCACCTGTACTTAAAAATCCATCAGGCAAATTTAGGCTGCCATTCCTTACAGAGATGACTGTTGCCTTCCTTTCTTCCACAATACCCTGTAACCACAATCATTACCACCACCATGATCAGTCCTTGCCCTCAAGGAGTTAAATATCTAGCAGACACACAAACAGATTTCCATTGCATTTATTGCATAACATTCTACTTGGGCTTCCCTGGTGGCTCAGATGGTAAAGAATCTGCCTACAATGCAGGAAACCTGGGTTCGATCCCTGAGTTGGGAAGATCCCCTGGAGAAGGGAACGGCTACCCACTCCAGTATTCTGGCCTGGAAAATTCCATGAACTGTATGGTCCATGAGGTCACAGAGAGTCAGACACGATTGAGCAAATTTCACTATTTGAAATATGCAAAGAATATAATGAGAGCAAAGAGAAGAGAAGCACTTAATTAAGTCTCCATGCTGCTGCTGCTAGGACATCCTAAAAGACAGAGTTTTCCAGGGAAAAAGGTGAAGATGGAAAGAAAGACTAAAGCAGAGGTTGCTGAACTGAGCATAGAACCAAGGCAAAACCAGCCTGGTGTGTTTGGAAAACTCTAAACAGTTCAGTGTTAGAAAAGCACCATGTGCCAGGTAGAAATCAATGAAAACAAAAAGATAGGCAAGTGCCAGATCAAGAAGGATCTTGAATAACATAGGAAGCCTGAAATGTATCATCTAAGTGATAATGATTTGCTTGAAAATTCTAGCATAAAGGTGGATACTAGTTGCCTAGTAGAATGATTGGGTGACAGTTTTTCTGAGTTGTACAGTGAGTAAAAAGTGATAAGGGCAGGAACCAGGGCAAGAATTGTAGAAGTGGAGTGGAAAAAACATATTCACAAGAGCTATTTTGGACATAAAACTGATAGTATTTTTTATTTGGTGCACATGGGATGATAAAAAGATGAATTACTCAGGAAACCTCACATCTTAGGTGTCTAGTGATGGCAATGATTGATTCAATACATGAAGAGGGAGAAATTTAGGAGGAATTAGACTTGACATCAGTTTGGGATGTTTTAAGTTTGAGGTGCCCAGTGTCCGTTGATCCGTGCAAGTGGAGATAACCATGAGACAGTTGGATGTACTAATTCTTGGTAGAGGTTCGATGCTTAGATACGCAGAGGATGAGATGGTTAGATAGCATCACCAACTCAATGGACATGAATCTGAGAAAACTCCAGGAGATAGTGAAGGACAGGGAACCTGGCGTACTACAGTCCATGGGATCACAAAGAGTCTGACACAATGACTGAACAAAAAACAATATATACATATATATATATATATATATATGTGTGTGTGTGTGTGTGTGTAAATAATGGATATAATAATGGTAGTTCAAACTATAAGAATGGATGAGCTTACTCAAGGAAAACAAATGGAATAAAAAGAACAGATCTGAGAATAGAACACTGGTACATTAATATTTAACAAATGTTTCCTGTCCATGCTAAATATAAGAGGGCCCTGACCTCAAGCACTTTACAACATACTTAAAGATAATACTGGATTTCAAACTGTTCCTCAAAGTGCCAGGGTTCTGAGAAGCTCTGTTGAGACTGCTGCAAGGAAGAGGCTGTGCAGCCACTTCAGTCATGCTAGAACATGCTTCACTAGCTGCATGCTTAACTAGAGCACCTTCATTTCTACTCTGGGTAGGGGTGAGCAAGGACCTTACTGTTAAAAAAAAGAGCAGTTGGCAAACACTTCTCTAAAGGACTGATTTAAATATAATCAAAAACCAAAACATGTGGGATTAATTTAATGGCTCAAACTCTACTTTTGGTGAAAACAAGGAATGAGATCAGCATTGAAAAATTGGTAATGATATATGACCAGTGTTCAGTTCTGTGTCATTCACTTCAACATCATTAAATCATCACATATTGCTAAGCATGAGCCAATAGATGGGAAATTGGAATTTCTATTCGTTAGAAAATGCCTGCCAGATGAGGTATTGAGTACTGAGACAAGGCTAAATAATGAGACAAGGCTAAATAAAAGATTCTTAAATAGTGTGCTCTCGAGTTTGGATATGATCAAATGAGCAATTAGAAGCCATTGTTCTTCAGTGGGCTTCTGCCATTCAACCTTTTCACTCATCACATATGACACATGAGGTGAATTGATAATCGCCATTACTCAGTGATGAAATTTCTACAAACTAAAACTTTTGGTAGTTTGATGGTCAATGTTTCTTCTGAAACCCTGGGAAAGGATAATCTACATATGAGGATGATAGCTTCTGTCTCTCCTCCATCCCATGCCAATAATTAAGCACTAAACTTTTATCAGGTTTATGAGTTATCAGCAAAGGAAGTAAATCCCTGGAAGTCAAGCATATAAAGATGATTAATGTTATAGTTCTGATTGGAATGGATTAATAATGTTTATACATTTTAAAAGTTAAAAATGAAGTGCTTCTGCAAGTCATTATTTTTCTTTATTAAAATAAGGTATAATTGGTCTATTAAAATAAAATAATTGTGCTTATTTATTGAATTATTTTCCTGAAAGCTCCCAGATTCCCCTCCATTGGTGGAAATCCTGTATTCTAGTCAATTAAATAGAACTTATTTATTAGAAATGAGCAATGTATTTATTGAAATAAGAAATGCAGTGACTGGTTAAAATAATACCTCAGGCCACAAGTGAAGAAAGAATTGGTAAGCTAGAAGAAAATCTAGAATTACCTACAATAGAGACAAAAATACAAGGAGATAGAATATATTTTTAAAAATAGAGAGAGATGGAGTACAGAATGTGAACACTTGAGTTATATCTAATTAGTGCCTCAGAAGGAAGAGTAGAGGGAATTGAAGAGAGGCACTATTTGTAAATATAATCACTGAGAATTTTCCAGAACTGCTGAAATACATGAATCAGCATATTCAGGAAGCACAACATATACCAAACAGGATGAGGGAGAAAGAGACAGAGATAGAAAGTTAGGGTTGGAAAGAGAAAGAGAGTGAGAGAGAATCCTAACCTAGGCAAATGTAGTGAAACTTCTAGGACCCCATCAACAAAAAGATCTTAAAAGCAGAAAGATCACTTACAAAGGAATTGCAGTTAAACTGGTAGCAAATCACTTACCACTCACAATGGAATTTAAAGTTTAATACTAATGCAAGAAGAAATTAACAAATCTGTCATCTTACAGGGAGATTTCAAAGCGCCGCCCTCAATTATTGATACTATACTTAAAGCGGCTTCCCTTGTGGCTCAGCTGGTAAAGGATCCGCCTGCAACGCAAGAGACCTGGGTTGGATCCCTGGGTTGGGAAGATCCCCCGGAGAAGGAAAAGGCTACCCACTCCAGTATTTTGGCCTGGAGAATTCCATAGACTGTATAGTCCATGGAGTCTCAGAGTCAGATATGACTGAGCGACTTTCACTTTCACTATCCTTAAAGCAGATAAAAAATTAAAAAGCTATAGAATATTTGAACAACCTAGTTAATCAACCTTGATATAATGAATGTATTAATATATAGAACATTGTACCCAACAATTAGAGAATATACATTCTTCTCAAACACACATGAAACATACATGAAAGTTGACCACGTCTTGTGCCCTAAAGCAAATCACAACAGAATTCAAAGAAGTCTATATCTACAGAGTATGTTTTCTAACCACATTGAAATTAAGTTAATCAATAACAAAAAATTTTAATCCTCTTGCATTTAGACATTAAAATCACACATTAAAAAAGTAATCATAAATGCAAATTAAACATTGAAACTGAATTATTAAAATTCCACATATCAAAACTGTGGGATGCAGTAAAAGGTATATAGAGAAGAAAACATACAGTGTTCAATGCTTATAACAATGAAAGGCTGAAAATTAATAGTATAGGCCCTTAAAAGAAGTTATAAAAATAGAATAAATCTAAAATGTTGAAGAAAATTAAAATATGAGATAGAAAATAAAGATGCAGTGGAAAGCATCATTAACATCAAAAGTTGATTCTTTGAAAAGAATAATAAAACTGAAAACCTCTGACAGAAGAATAAGGTCATAATCAAATAATCAATATGAGTAACTTTTTTAAAAAAAGAGGATAAAAATACACATGTAATAGATATCAAAAATACAATAACGAGGCTTCTCTGGTAGCTCAGTGGTAAAGAATCTACCTGCCAATGCAAGAGACACAGGTTTGATCCCTGTTACAGAAAGATCCCACATGCCATGGAGCAACTAAGCCCGTGCACCACAACTACTGAGCCTATGTTCTAGAGCCCAGGAGCCGCAGCTACTGAGGCCACATGCCACAACTACTGAAGCCCATGTGCCCTATAGCCTGTGCTCTGCAACAGGAGAAGCCACTGCAATGAGAAGCCTGCACACTGCAATGAAGAGTAGGCCCTCCTCACTGCAGCTGGAGAAAAGCCCATGCAGCAACAAAGACCCAGCACAGCAAAAATAAATAAATAAAATTATTTTAAAAATATATAATAAGGGTGTTATGCACAACTTCATGGCAGTAAATTTTGAAAGTGGACAATTATCTAGAAGGATAATTATATTTTTCCTTTTAATTTATTTTTTTATTGAAGGATAATTGCTTAACAGAATTTTGTTGTTTTCTGTCAAACCTCAACATGAATCAGCCATAAGTATACATATATCCCCTCCCTTTTGAACCTCCCTCCCATCTCCCCTCCCCATCCCATCCCTCTAGGTTGATACAGAGCCCCTGTTTGAGTTTCCTGAGCCATACAGCAAATTCCCATTGGCAATCTATTTTACATATAGTAATGTAAGTTTCCATGTTACTCTTTCCATACATCTCACTCTCTCCTCCCCTCTCCCCATGTCCATAAGTCTATTCTCTATGTCTGTTTCTCCATTGCTGCCCTGTAAATAAATTCTTCAGTACCATTTTACTAGATTCCATATATGTGCATTAGAATATGCTATTTATCTTTCTCTTTCTGACTCACTTCACTCTGTATAATAGGTTCTAGGTTCATACACCTCATCAGAACTGACTCAAATGCATTCCTTTTTATGGCTGAGTGTATATATACCACAACTTCTTTATCCATTCAACTGTCAATGGACATCTAGGTTGCTTCCATGTTTTAGCTATTGTAAATAGTGCTGCAGTGAACAATTGGATACATGTGTCTTTTTCAGTTTTGGTTTCCTCAGGGTATATGCCTAGAAGTGGGATTGCTGGGTCATATGGTGGTTTTATTCCTAGATTTTTAAGGAATCTCCATACTGTCTTCCATAGTGGCTGTATCAATTTACATTCCCACCAACAGTGCAAAAGTGTTCCCTTTTCTCCACACCCTCTCCAGCATTTATTGTTTGTAGACTTTTGGTGATGGCCAGAATGGTGATGGCCATTCTGACTGGTGTGAGATGATATCTCATTGTGGTTTTGATTTGCATTTCTCTAATAATGAGCGATGTTGAGCATCTTATCATGTGTTTGTTAGCCATCCATCTGTATGTCTTCTTTGGAGAAATGTCTCTTTAGGTATTTTTCCAACTTTTTGATTGGGTTGTTTGTTTTTCTGGCATTGAGTTGTATGAGCTGCTTGTATATTTTGGAAATGAGTCCTTTGTTAGCTGTTTCACTTGCTATTATTTTCTCCCATTCTGAGGGTTGTCTTTGTACCTTGCTTATAGTTTCCTTTGCTATGCAAAAGGTTTTAAGTTTAGTCAGGTTCCACTTATTTATTTTTGTTTTTATTTCCATTCTTCTAGGAGGTGGGTCATAGAAGATCTTGCTTTGATTTATGTCATCAAGTGTTCTGCCTATGTTTTCCTCTAAGAGTTTTATAGTTTCTGCTCTTACATTTAGGTCTTTAATCCATTTTGAATTTATCTTTGTGTATTGTGTTAGGAAGTGTTCTAATTTCATTCTTTTATATGCAGCTGTCCAGTTTTCCTCAGCACCATTTATTGAAGAGGCTGTCTTTGCCCTATTATATATTCTTACCTCCTTTGTCAAAAATAAGTTACCCATACATGCATGGGTTTATTTCTAGGCTTTCTATCTTGTTCCATTGGTCTGTATTCCTGTTTTTGTGCCACTACCATACTGTCTTGATGAGTATAGCTTTGTAGTATAATCTGAAGACAGGAAGGTTGATTCCTCCAGCTCCATTCTTCTTTCTCAAAACTGTTTTGGCTATTTGGGGTCTTTTGTGTTTCTATATGAATTATAACATTTTTTGTTCTATTTCTATGAAAAATGCCATTGGTAATTTGATAGGGATCACACTGAATCTGTAGATTGCATTTGGTAGCACAGTCATTTTCACTATATTGATTCTTTCTACCCATGAACATGGAATATCTCCCCATCTGTTTATGTAATCTTTTATTTCTTTCATCAGTGTCATAATTTTCTGTGTACAGTTCTTTTGTCTCCTTAGGTTAGTTTATTCCTAGATATTTAATTCTTTTTGTTAAAGGTGAATGGGATTGATTCCTAAATTTCTCTTTCTGATTTTGCATTGTTAGTATGTAGAAATGCCGTGATTTCTGTGTATTGAATTGTATCCTGAAACTTTGCTAACTTTACTGATTAGCTCTAGTAATTCTTTGATACTATCTTTAGGGTTTTCTATGTATAGTATCATGTCATCTGCAACCAGTGAGAGCTTTACTTATTTTCTGATCTGGATTCCTTTTATTTCTTTTTCTTCTCTGATTGCTGTAGCTAGGACTTCCAGAACTATGCTGAATAATAGTGGTGAAAGTGGACACTCTTGTCTTCTTCCTGATCTTAGGGGGTATGCTTTCGGTTTTTCACCATTGAGAATAATGTTTGCTGTAGGCTTATCATATATGGCCTTTACTATGTTGAGGTAGGTTCCTTCTATGTCCCTCTTTTGAAGAGTTTTAATCATAAATGGGTGCTGAATTTTGTCAAAGGCTTTTTCTGCACCTATTGAGATTATCATATGGTTTTTATCTTTCAATTTGTTAATATGGTGTATCACATTGGTTGATTTGCATATATTGAAGAATCCTTGCATTCCTGGAATAAACCCAACTTGATCATGGTGTATGAGCTTTTTGATGGTTTGCTGAATTCTGTTTGCTAAAATTTTGTTGAGGATTTTTGCATCTATGTTCATCAGTGATATCGGCCTGTAGTTTTCTTTTTCTGTGTTGTCTTTGTCTGGTTTTGGTATCAGGGTGATGGTGGCCTTGTAGAATGAGTTTGGTTGTGTTCCTTCCTCTGCAATTTTTTGAAAGAGTTTAATAAGCGTAGGCATTAGCTCTTCTCTAAATGTTTGATAGAATTCTCCTGTGAAGCCATCTGGTCCTGGGCTTTTGTTTTTTGGGAGATTTTTGATCATAGCTTCAATTTCAGTGCTTGTAATAGGGTTGTTCATAATTTCTATTTCTTCCTGGTTCAGTCTTGGAAGATTGAACTTTTCTAAGAATCTGCCCATTTCTTCCAGGTTATCCATTTTATAGCCATATAGTTGTTCATAATAGTCTCTTATAATCCTTTGTATTTCTGCATTGTCTGTTGTTACCTCTCCTTTTTCATTTCTAATTTTGTTGATTTCATTCTTCTCTCTTTTTTCCTTGATGAGTCTGGCTAAAGGCTTGTCCATTTTGTTTATCTTCTCAAAGGACCAGCTTTTAGTTTTATTGATCTTTACTATTGTTCCTTTCATTTCTTTTTCATTTATTTCTGCTTGGATCTTTATGATTTCTTTCCTTCCACTAATTTTCATTTGTTCTTCTTTTTCTAGTTGTTTAGGTATAAAATTAGGTTGTCTATTCGATGTTTTTCTTGTTTCTTGAGGTAGGATTGTATTGCTATAAACTTCCCTCTTAGGATTGCTTTTGATGCATCCCATAGGTTTTGCCAACAAAGGTCCATCTAAGCTATGGTTTTACCACTAATCATGTATGGATGTAAGAATTGGACTATAAAGAAAGCTGAGTGCTGAAGAATTGATGCTTTTGAACTGTGGTGTTGGAGGAGACTCTTGAGAGTCCTTTGGACTGCAAGGAGATCCAACCAGTCCATCCTAAAGGAAATCAGTCCTGAATATTCATTGGAAGGACTGATGCTGAAACTGAAAACAATACTTTGGCCACCTAATGAGAAGATCCATTCTTGTAATCTTCTTTATTTTAAGGTCTGTTTTGTCTGATATGAGGATTGCTACTCCAGCTTTCTTTTGCTTCCCATTTGCATGGAATATATTTTTCCATCCTCTCCCTTTTAATCTATATGTGTCATTAAATCTGAAGTGGATTTTTTGTAGACAGCATATGTATGGGTCTTGTTTTTGTATCCATTTAGTCAGTATGTGTCTTTTGGTTGGAGCACTTAAGCAATTAACATTTAAAGTAATTATTGATGTACATATTCTTATTGCCATTTTATTAATTGTTTGGGGTTGATTTTGTAGATCTTTTTTCTTCTCTTGTATTTATTGACTATATGAGTCTGTTTAACATTTGTTGTAAAGCTGGTTTGGTGATTCTGAATTCTCTTAAGTTTTTCTTGTCTGGAAAGCTTTTTGTTTCTCCATCAATTTTGAATGAGATCCTTGCCAGGTACAGTAATCTTGGTTGTAGATTTTTCCCTTTCAGTACTTTAAATATATCCTGCCATTCCCTTCTGGCTTGCAGAGTTTCTGCTGAAATATCATCTGTTAAGCATATGGGGTTTCCCTGGTATGTTACTTGTTGCTTCTCCCTTGCTGCTTTTAATATTCTTTCTTTGTGTTTAGTCTTTGTTAGTTTGATTAGTATGTGTCTTGGTGTGTTTCTCCTTGGGTTTATCCTGTATGGGACTCTTTGTGCCTCTTGGAGTTGATTGACTATTTCCTTTTCCATGTTGGGGAAATTTTCAACTATAATCTCTTAAAAATTTTTCTTAGACCCTTTCTTTTTCTCTTCTTCTTCTGAGACCCCCTATAATTCGAATGTTGGTGCATTTGATATTGTCCCAGAGGACTCTGAGACTATGCTCAGTTCTTTTCATTCTTTTTACTGTATTCCGCTCTTCAGAAGTTATTTCCACCATTATATCTTCCAGCTCACCGATTCATTCTTCTGCTTTAGATATTCTACTATTGATTCCTTCTAGAGGTATTTTTAATTTCAGTAATTGTGTTGTTTGTCTCTGCATGTTTATTCTTTAATTCATCTAGGTCTTTGTTAATTGATTCTTCCATTTTCTCCATTTTGTTTTCAAGGTTTTTGATCATCTTTACTATCATTATTCTACATTCTTTTTCAGGTAGTTTGCCTATTTCCTCTTCATTTATTTGGACTTCTGTGTTCCTAGTTTGTTCCTTCATTTGTGTAGTATTTCTCTCCCTTTTTAAAGTTATTGTGTTTGAGGTCTCCTTTTCCCAGGCTTCAAGGTTGAATTCTTTCTTTCTTTAGGTTTCTTCTCTCCTAAGGTTGGTCCAGTGGTCTATGTAAGGTTTGTATAGGGCTAGATTTGTGCTTAGTTTTTGTTTGTTTGTTTGTTTGTGTTCTGATGGGCAAGGCTGAGTGAGGTGGTAATACTGTCTGCTGACAATTGGGCTTGTATTTTTGTTTGTTGTTTAGATGAGGCATCCTGCACAGGGTGCTACTGGTGGTTGGTTGATGCTGGGTCTTGTATTCCAGTGTTTTCCTTTGTGTGAGTTCTCACTATTTGATACCCCCTAGGGTTATTTCCCTGGTAGTCTAGGGTCCTAGAGTCGGTGCTCCCACTCTAGAGGCTCAGGGCTTGATCTCTGGCCAGGAACAAAGATTCCACAAGTGGTTTGTTATAGCATTAAGTGAGATTAAGACAAATATACAAAAACGAGAAACCGAAGATGAATGCCAGATGAACGGCAGTTACAAAATCAGGAAAATAGTAATTAAAATAATGGAATATACATATACACCCATGAGCAAAGCCAAAACAGTCCAACAGAAATAAAGTACAGTAAACCAACCTGGCGAACAAAGGAAATCAAAAATTTTATTTACCAGTTAAGATCAAAACTAACTGAAGCACAAACTGGAAAACAAAACCAATCAAGGTGCCAATTGGGTAATAAAGCAATGAAAACAAAACTCACATATATGTTGAGAGGAAAGGAAAGAAAGAAAAGAAAGAAAGAATAGATATGCAAAGTTAAATAGAGGTAGATGAAGAAGATTTATATATATTAAAAATTAACTGCAAAGGGAAAAGAACAGTACGAAAGGCAAACAAAGGAATAAATGTAGAAAAAATATAGGTTTAAAAATTAAAAGTTAAAATTATAAAAAAGAGAAAAGGAAAAAAAATGGAAGAAAAAGAAAAAAAGGGGAAAAAAAGGAAAACTCCACAGAACTGCAAAAGCCCAACATAGATGCAAAGGTTTATAACAACAGTAAAAAGTGTGACTGAATATACACATATACATATACACCCATAAGCAAAATCAAAACAGTCCAACGAAAAGAAAGTACAATAGATTGACCCGGGGAACAAAGGAAACCAAAAATTTTACCTACCAGAACAAAACCAACTGAAGCACAAACTGGGAAACAGAACTAAAGCAAGGTGCTAATTGGGGAATAGAGCAATGCAAATTAAACTAACAAATATGTTGAGAGGAAAGGAAAGAAAGAATAGATATACAAAGTTAAATCAGTTCAGTTCAGTTGCTCAGTCGTGTCCTACTCTTTGTGACCCCATGAATCGCAGCACGCCAGGCCTCCCTGTCCATCACCAACCCCCAGAGTTCATTCAGACTCACGTCCATCGAGTCAGTGATACCATCCAGCCATCTCATCCTCTGTCGTCCCCTTTTCCTCCTGCCCCCAATCCCTCCCAGCATCAGAGTCGTTTCCAATGAGTCAACTCTTCACATGAGGTGGCCAAAGTACTGGAGTTTCAGCTTTAGCATCATTCCTTCCAAAGAAATCCCAGGGCTGATCTCCTTCAGAATGGACCAGTTGAATCTCCTTGCAGTCCAAGGGACGCTCAAGAGTCTTCTCCAACACCACAGTTCAAAAGTAGATACAGAAGATTTATATATATTGCCATCTCCAAGGGAACTTCCCAACCCAGGAACTGAACCCAATTCTTCCCTATTGCGGGCAGATGCTTTACCAACTGAGCTATACAATAAAGAAAGCTAAGAACTGAAGAACTGATGCTTTTGAACTGTGGTGTTGGAGAAGACTCTTGATAGTCCCTTGGACTACAAGGAGATCCAACCAGTCAATCCTAAAGGAAATCAGTCCTGAATATTCATTGGAAAGAGGGATGTTGATGCTGAAACTCCAATACTTTGGCCACCTGATGCAAAGAACAGACTCATGGGAAAACACTCTGATGCTGGGAAAGATTGAAGGTGGGAGGAGAAGGGAATGACAGGATGAGATGGTTGGATGGCATCACCAATGCAATGGATATGAGTTTGAGTAGGTTCCGGGAGTTGGTGATAGACAGGGAAGGCTGGCATGCCGCAGTCCATGAGGTTACAAAGAGTTGGACATGACTGAGCCACTGAACTGAATTGATATATATATTAAAGATTATCTGCAAGGGGAAAAGAACAATAGGGAAATCAAACAAAGGAATAAATGTAGAAAAAATAATAGATTTCAAAAATTAAAAATAGAGAAAAGAAAAAAAAAAAGGAAATCTCCCCAGAACTGCAAAGCCCAACATAGAGGCAAAGGTTTATAATAACAATAAAAAATGTTACTAAGAAAAAAAGAAAACCTCAAAAGCTTAATTAGATTCCATAATGCCAATAAAATCAGCAACTACAACAGAGGCGGGGGGGAGGAAAAAAAGAAAAGAAAAAACTATCCAAAAGAATCTACAGAATAAGTTAAAACATAAGAATAATAAATGTTTTTCTTGAGTCACTGTTGTCAGAGTCCTTTCCCTCGCTGGGAGTCACAGTTCGCCTCACCTCCCTAGGATGCCCTCTCACACTATGCTGATCTTTGGACCTGCTGTTTGGGCAGCTTAGATTCTAATCTGGCCCTACTCTTCCGTATTCCCCAATGTCCACAGCTATCAGAACTAGAATATTTTCCTTTGTGAGAGCGCTCAGTGACCTTTTTTTATATTCCATAGACACAGATTCTGCCTAGTTGATTGTGTGGATTTAATCTGCAGCTGGTATGGCTGGTGGGAATGTTTTGCGTCTTCTTCCTTAGCCACACTGCCCCTGGGTTTCAATTGTGGTTTTATTTCCACCTCTGCATGTGAGTCATCCACCTGGGTTCTGCTCCTGAGGCTTCCCTGGAGGACTTGGGTTTGCCTTTGTGAGGGCCAGGTGTGGAGGTGGTGCAGCTTTTTGGGTCACATGGGTTCTGGCAGCACCAGGTACTCAGGGGGGTTGGCGGCCAGGGCAGCAGGAAATATAGTGCTCTAGAAGGGTATGGCAACCAGTGTTGGCCAATATGCTCCAGCATTCTTGCCTGGAGAACGCCCTCCCTGACAGAGAAGCCTGGCAGGCCACAGTCTACAGGGTCGCAAAGAGTTAAACACTACTGAAGCCATCCTGTGCGCATAGGTGCAAGACATTTTTTGCCTGTGGCAGCTCTGTCCCAGTGAAAGTTGAGTGTGAAGGTGGCACAGCTGCTTGGCTTGCAAGGACTCTGGCTGTGCTAAGTGTGCAGGGACACGGACTGCCTCCACTGCAAGAATTATGGCCCTATCAGAGTCTTTTATTGAGCCTCTTGTAGCTGGCGGCGATCAGAAGGCCTCTTTGGCCAGTCTTTCTCGATAGCTCTGCCCGTTCAGGCCCTCATAGGGCTTCCTTGCCTTATAGGGCTTCCTTCCTTCTCTGTTGTTCAGCGTGTCAGGCACATATAGGGGCCCCCCTGGCTGGGGTCCTACTCTGTAGATTGGTGTGTCAGGCACTTAAAGGGGCACCGTTGGTGGGGTCCTACTCTGCAGTTCAGTGCATCAGGTGTTTGATGGGCTAGCCTCTCTATTGTTCAGCTGCCAATGCTGGCGTGTGCAGGGAGAGAGGCTATGGTCATGGCTCCACCCCCTACACGTGACTCAGCAGTATCACCTTTCTTACATGGCTGCCCCGCTTTCCTCGACAGGCATTTCCCACCACAGTCTCCTCCCTCACATCCCCTTGATCCGTCTCTCCACAGTCAACAGCAGTCCTTGCCCGGGGATTGCTCCACAATCCCTAAAATCCAGCTCCCAGCCCCTGCACCTTCCAGGGGATCTGTGTCCCTGTCTGGGGTATGTATGGCTACATCAAGGACTATCTGAGTCTCATTCCATTTAGGCTGCCACAGATCAGCTGTTTCACTCTCAGCCTTAAATGTTTCTCCTCTGACTCAGATAATTGCCCCGATGTAGGGATCGGACCCCTGCTTCAGTTCCCCCACCTGCCGAGGGCAGGTCCAGTTCTACTAACACTCCTGTTTTTCCCCCTAGTTCCTTTGTCCTACCAAGTTTTGTGTGGGTCTATTTATTCTTTTTCTCTGGTCAGGTACTCCTGTCTGCTCTCAGCTGGTGTTCTGCATGCACTTCTGTGTCTGAAGGTGTATTCCTGATGTATCCGTGGAAAGAGATGTACTCCACGTCCAGCTACTGCTCCACCATCTTGTGCTTTCCTAGAAGGATAATTATTAAATAAGTGAATTCTGTAGTTAAAAGTTTACCAAAACTTCATAAAGCATATTATTGCAATCTTAAATTCTTCCAGAGAGTAGAAAAACTGGGTGTATTCCCCCAACCCACACAACTCATTTTTTGAAATAGAGATAACTTTAAACAATAAAATGACCCAAAAAATGGATAGTTTTTTTTGAGAATGTAGACATTAAAAGCCTAAACAAATATTAGAGAAATAAATCCATCAGGATATATAAAAGGAAAATCTATCATGACATGTTGGGTTAATTCCAGGAATATAACTCTAGGACATATACAGGCATACCTTGTTTTATTGTGTTTCACTTTGTTGCATTTTTTACAAGTTGATTGTGGCAGTCCTGCATCATTCAAGTCTACAAGCACCATTTTTCCAACAGCATTTGCTCACTTCCTGTTTCTGTGTAACATTGTGTAATTCTCACAGTATTTCAATTTTTTCATTATTATTATATTTTATGGTAATATGTGATTAGTGATCTATGATGTTACTACTGTAATTATTTTGGCATTTTAAAGCAATAAAAGTTTTTTGTTTTTTTTTTTTTTTTTTTTTTTTTGTCTATGCTGGGTTTTTGTTGTGGTGCATGGACTCTTTTTTGAGGCACACAGTCTTCTCTGGTTGTGGTTCATGGGCTCTCAAGCTGTGATGCTAGGGCTCATTGGTTGTGGTGTGCAGGCTCTCTAGTTGTGTGGAGTATGGGCTCAGTGCTGTAGCCCACAGGCTTCTCCAGTTGTGGCAAGTAGGCTTGGTTGCTGCACAGCATATGGGATGTTAGTTCCCTGACCAGGGATCGAACTCATGTTCCCTGCATTGGAAGGCAGATTCTTTACCACTGGACCTGCAGTAAAGTATTTTTGAATTAAGGTATGTACAAACACAGGCAGTATGATCAATATTTCATATTAACTAACAATAAATGGAATATAACCTTTAAAACTAGTGAGGTGCTATGTTGTATACCTGAAACTTACACAAAATTGTGCATCATTTGTACCACAATAAAAAATACAATAAAGGAAAAAAATTAAGGAATGTATATTTTTTTAAGACATAATGCCATTGCACACTTGGGGCTTCCCGGGTGGTGCTAGTGGTAAAGAACCTGCCTGCCAATATGGGTTCAATTCCTTGGTCAGGAAGATCCCCTGGAGGTGGGCATGGCAACCCACTCCAGTATTGTTGCCTGGAGAATCCCATGGATAGAAGATCCTGGTAGCCTACAATACAGAGTCAGACATGACTGAATGCAAGAACCCACACATTATTGCACGCTTAATAGACTTCAATTTAAAAAAATAGACTATAGTAGAGTGCAATGCTGGAGAGGGTGTGGAGAAAAGGGAACCCTTTTACACTGTTGGTGGGAATGCAAACTAGTACAGCCACTATGGAGAACAGTGTGGAGATTCCTTAAAAAACTGGAAATAGAACTGCCTTATGATCCAGCAACCCCACTGCTGGGCATACACACTGAGGAAACCAGAAGGGAAAGAGACACATGTACCCCAATGTTCATCGCAGCACTGTTTATAATAGCCAAGACATGGAAGCAACCTAGATGTCCATCAGCAGATGAATGGATAAGAAAGCCGTGGTACATATACACAATGGAGTATTACTCAGCCATTAAAAAGAATACATTTGAATCAGTTCTGATGAGGTGGATAAAACTGGAGCCTATTATACAGAGTGAAGTAAGCCAGAAGGAAAAACATAAATACAGTATACTAACGCATATATATGGAATTTAGAAAGATGGTAACAATAACCCGGTGTACGAGACAGCAAAAGAGACACTGATGTATAGAACAGTCTTATGGACTCTGTGGGAGTGGGAGAGGGTGGGAAGATTTGGGAGAATGGCATTGAAACATGTAAAATATCATGTATGAAACGAGTTGCCAGTCCAGGTTCGATGCATGATGCTGGATGCTTGGGGCTGGTGCACTGGGACGGCCCAGAGGGATGGTGTGGGGAGGGAGGAGGGAGGAGGGTTCGGGATGGGGAACACATGTATACCTGTGGTGGATTCATTTTGATATTTGGCAAAACTAATACAATTATGTAAAGTTTAAAAATAAAATAAAATTAGAGAAAAAAAATAAAAAACTAACAATAAAAAAAAAAATAGACTATAGTAGAGTGCAAACGTAACTTATTTTTTTAGCCATGGCACAGAGCATGCAGGATCCTAGTTCCTTGATTAGGGATCAAAACCCCATACCTCCTGCAGTGGACATGCAGAGTCCTAACCATTGGCCCATCAGTAAAGTCCCCAAACATAATATTTATATGCACTGGGAAACCAAAAAATTTGTGTGACTCACTTTATTGAGATATTCAATTTATTGTATTGTTCTGGAAACAAGCCTACAAGGTACATCTGAATAAATGTAATTTACCATATTAATAGATTCAAGGAAAAGAAAAACTTATGCTCCTCTCAGTAAGGAGCATTTCACAGAATAGTAGTCAATAACTCTCTGACAATTAATTTGATCTCCATAGGGTCTGAAACATTTTTAAAGAAATAATAAATAAAATTTATGTCTCATATTTCAGTTTGGTTCAGTTCAGTTCAGTAGCTCAGTCGTGTCGGAATCTTTGCAACCCCATGGACTGCAGCATACCAGGCCTCCCTGTCCATCACCAACTCCCAGAGTTTATTGAGACTCATGCCCACTGAGTCAGTGATGCCATCCAACCATCTCATCCTCTGTCATCCCCTTCTCCTCCCACCTTCAATCTTTCCCAGCTTCAGGGCCTTTTCCAATGAGTCAGTTCTTTGCATCAGGTGGCTAAAATATTGGAGTTTTGGCTTCAGCATAAGTCCTTCCAATGAACATTCAGGACTGATTTCCTTTAGGATGGACTGGTTGGATTTCCTTGAAGTCCAAGGGACTCTCAAGAGTCTTCTCCAATGCCACAGTTCAAAAGCATCAATTCTTCGGTGCTGAGCTTTCTTTATGGTCCAACTCTCACATCCATGCATGACTACTGGAAAAACCACAGCCTTGACTAGATGAACCTTTGTTGGCAAAGTAATGTCTCTGATTTTTAGTATGATGTCTAGGTTGGTCATAACTTTTCTTCCAAGGAATAAGCATCTTTTAATTTCATGGCTGCAGTCACCATCTGCAGTGATTTTGGAGCCCCCCAAAATAAAGTCTGCCACTGTTTCCACTGTTTCCCCATCTATTTGCCATGAAGTGATGGGACTGGATGCTATGACCTTATTTTTTTGAATGTTGAGTTTTAAGCCAACTTTTTCACTCTCCTCTTTCACATTCATCAAGAGGCTCTTTAGTTCCTCTTCACTTTCTGCCATAAGGGTGGTGTCATCTGTATATCTGAGGTTGTTGACATTTCTCCCTGAAATCTTGATTCCAGCTTGTGCTTCATCCAGCCCAGCATTTCACATGATGTACTCTGCATATAAGTTAATTAAGCAAGGTGACAGTACACAGTCTTGACGTACTCCTTTCCCAATTTGGAACCAGTCCATTGTTCCATGTCCAGTTCTAACTGTTGCTTCTTGACCGGCATGCAGATATCTCAGGAGGCAGGTAAGGTGGTTTGGTATTCCCATCTCTTGAAAAATATTCCACAGTTTCTTGTGATCCACACAGTCAAAGGCTTTAGCATAGTCAATGAAGCTAAAGTAGATGTTTTTCTGGAATTCTCTTGCTTTTTCTGTGACCCAGTGGATTTTGGCAATTTGATCTCTGGTTCCTCTGCCTTTTCTAAATCCAGCTTGAACATCTGGAAGGTCTTGTTTCACATACTGTTGAAGCCTAGCTTCGAGAATTTTGAGCATTACTTTGCTAGCATGTGAGATGAGTGCAA
The DNA here is from genome assembly GCF_032452875.1 of Bos javanicus. Taxonomy (NCBI): domain Eukaryota; kingdom Metazoa; phylum Chordata; class Mammalia; order Artiodactyla; family Bovidae; genus Bos; species Bos javanicus. Next base: position 58,957,728 of record NC_083897.1, on the reverse strand, counting down.
CTGTGCAGAAGCTTGAACATTCTTTGGCATTGCCTTTCTTTGGGATTGGAATGAAAACTGACCTTTTGCACTCCTGTGGCCACTGCTGAGTTTTCCAAATTTGCTGGCATATTGAGTGCAGCACTTTCACAACATCATCTTTTAGGATTTGAAATAGCTTAGCTGGAATTCCATCATCTCCACTAGCTTTGTTCGTAGTGATGCTTCCTAAGGCCCACTTGACTTCACATGCCAGGATGTGTGGCTCTAAGTGAATGATCACACCATCGTGATTATCTTAGTCATTAAAATCTTTCTTGCATAGTTCTTCTGTGTGTTCTTGTCACCTCTAATTACTATCTTCTTCTTAGGTCCATACCATTTCTGTCCTTTATTGTGCCCATCTTTGCATGAAATGTTCCCTTGGTATCTTTAATTTTCTTGAAGACATCTCTAGTCTTTCCCATTCTATTGTTTTCCTCTATTTCTTCACACTGTTCACTGAGAAAGGCTTTCTTATTATCTCCTTGCTGTTCTTTGGAACTCTGAATTCAGATGGATATATCTTTCCTTTTCTCCTTTGCCTTTCGCCTCTCTTCTTTGCTCAGCTATTTGTATGGCCTCCTCAGACAACCATTTTGCCTTTTTGCATTTCTTTTTCTTGGGAATGTTTTTGATCACTGCCTCCTGTACGATGTCAGGAACCGCTGTCCATAGTTCTTCAGGCACTCTGTCTATCAGATCTAGTCCCTTAAATCTGTTTCTCACTTCCACTGTATAGTCATAAGGGATTTGACTTAGGTCATACCTGAATTGTCTAGTGGTTTTCCCTATGCTCTTCAATTTAATTCTGAATTTGACAATAAGGAGTTCATGATCTGAACCACAGTCAGTTCTCAATCTTGTTTTTGCTGACTGTATAGAGCTTCTCCATCTTTGGCTGCAAAGAATATAATCAATCTGATTTCGGTGTTGACCATCTGGTGATGTCCATGTGTAGAGTCTTCTCTTATGTTGTTGGAAGAGGATGTTTGTTGTGACCAGTGCATTCTCTTGGCAAAACTCTGTTAATCTTTACCCTGCTTCATTTTGTACTCTAAGGCCAAATTTGCCTGTTACTTCAGTTATCTCTTGACTTCCTACTTTTGCATTCTAGTCCCCTATATTGAAAAGGACATCCTTTGTTTTGGTGTTACTTCTAGAAGGTCTTGCAGGTCTTCATAGAACTGTTCATCTTCAGTTTCTTTGGCATTAGTGATTGGGGCATGGACTTGGATTACTGTGATATTGAATGGTTTGCCTTGGAAACAATCAGAGATCATTCTGTCATTTTTGAGATTGCATCCAAGTACTGTATTTCTCTCTTGAAGAGAGTACTCTTCTCTCTCTACAAGAGACTGCTGGACTCTCTTGTTGACTATGAGGCCTACTCCATTTCTTCTAAGAGATTCTTGCCCACAGTAGTAGATATATGGTCATCTGAATTAAATTCGCCCTTTCTGGTACATTTTAGTTCACTGATTCCTAAAATATCAATATTCATTCTTGCCATCTCCTCTTTGATCACTTCCAATTTACCTTGATTCATGAACCTAACATTCCAGGTTCCTATGCAATATTGTTCTTTACAGCATCAGATTTTACTTCCATTACCAGTCAAATCCACTACTTTGTTTTCACTTTGGCTCAGCATCTTCATTCTTTCTAGAGCTATTTCTCTACTCTTCTCCAGTAGCATATTGGGCACCTACCAACCTAGGGAGTTCATCTTTCAGTGTCATATCTTTTCCCTTTTCATACTGTTCATGCCTTTTCATTCCTTCCTGTTAATATGAAGATATTGTGAATTTAATTTTATTTAACATTAAAACTGATAATTTCCTTATTGAAAAATTATATATATATACATATATCTTCATTGTAGAAAGTAAAAAAAAATACAGAAAAGCACAAAGAACATTATCCATAATTCCACAACCCCTAACATTTTTGTGCATATCCTTCCAATAGTTTTGTTTGTGTGTGTATTTATGTAATTTACATGAATGTGACTATACTATGCACTCTACTCTTTTGTAACCTCTTATTTGCATTTATCAATCATAAATATTTGTCATGACACATCCCTAACAACTCTATACATTATCATTTAGTCGCTGTATTGAATTACATCAAATGACTATTGTAGTTCAGGGGACATGAGACAGCAATTTCACCCTGCTATACTTGGATGCCAGATAGAAGGCATATTCCTTCTATCATGCCTCTGAGATGCAGCTCTAGTCTTGAGCTAAGGGAAGAAAATAAGAGGGCTATGAAAATCTGGGAATGACTATTAACATGCTGATAATTTAAGCAACTTATTCCAAGGTTTTGAAATGATTTAATGAGACAGTACCACGTGTGTGTTTTGTATGACTAAAGCCTTTATGCCATGCTGTGCTCGGTTGCATCGGACTTTTTGTGACCACATGGTAGCCCACCAGGCTCTGCTGTCCATGGGATTTTCTCAGCAAGAATTCTAGAACGGGTTGCCGTGCCCTCCTGCAGGGGATCTTTCCACCCCAGGGATTGAACCCTGGGTCTCCTGTGTCTCCTGCATTGCAGGCAGATTCTTTACCACTGAGCTACTCGGGAAGCCCATTGTAATAAAGAAATCTTATAGTTTAAGACCCTCTGGGATCGAGAGGAGAGGAAAAGAGAAGAGATAAGAGAAAGAGAGAAGGCAGAATTAAATTATAAACCTAGGGGTTTTTATTTCCAAGACATAGTAAGGGCTAAATATTAGCCCAGCAGTAATTGTGGTAGAGAACTCATTTCATGTAGAATTATCGTAGATGCATTTTCCTAGCAAATACTAATCTTTACTAACCTTCACCTCACAATAAACAAGTTTAGTGTTGGTCTTCAGAAAAGAAAGTTTTTATTGGCAGCCATGTAGTCTAGATAGAATGTCTTATAGAAATCATAAAGCATGCCTTGACTAGTAGTCATGATGACAAACATAGAATAGCTTTCAGGCATTAAAAGGAACACAGTAAACTCCCTAAAATTAGCCATCTCAATTTTCTTCCTCAATGTGAAACTGACTTTCCACAACTTAAAACTCAGTGTGACCTCTATGTTAGACAATTAGAAAAATAGAATGGGCTGAGAAGTTGGAAGTTTCTCCATTATCTGTGTTTATATACTTGGATGGACTTTTCCATGGTTCTTTTTCATTGTCAAACTTTCAAAATGGTTAATAATGAAAGATGTTAGGGTGAATCATTGGGCTATTCAATGGTTATTAAAATCTGCTGCCTTCCCTGGGTGTCTCTTCCAGCCCTAGCATTTTGTGTGTTGAAAAGAACATTGCCTGAAGGGGAAACACTTGGACAAATAGTACACTTGGAAACAATCCAACTAAAAACTTTGAGGCATGTTCCTGACCCAAATAGGAACATATCCTATTGTCTTTTTGCCCCAGTTTTGCTTGATTTGTAATATCTGAAGTGTTGCAGTTTTGAATAAGTTGCAGTCTAATTTAAACCAACCTAGACTGTAAATGTACTTTGGCAGTTTATAAATTAGACAGGTCTAGTATTTACAAAAGACATAAAACAGAGAATCTTAGAGAATATTTAAAACCATCAACCAGGGCAGACTCTAATATAGTACATTGAACCTAGTAGGCATTTAGTAAATGCTCGTTAAATTGAACTGAATGGTTTCATAAAACAGTGTTCTCTCTTACTGTTTAGCTAAAACTATCTTCAGTGGCCCTCTGTTAGTGAGGAATCCTAGTTCAAAATCTTTCCATTCTGTAGCCAGCAGTAGTCACCAGCTTTATTTCATCCTACCTATTGTCATTTCTCCTTCACAATGGCCAAAGAGATAAAAGGCCCCCCACGCTCTTGACTACCCATACTACAAGAGGAATGCTCTCGTTTCAACTTAACCAAACAGTTCACACCCTTCCACTTACAACCTGGGTTCCACATCCTCAAATTATTCTGCCCTGACACTACCTCCAAAGTACTTGTTCCCACTTTTCTCTTTTGGCTCCCCCTCTAGTTTGGCTTATCAAGTATACTTATCAGTTTCTTCATATTTCAAGTTAGTCAGTCTTTTTTTGTCAACTAGATTTTTCACTCCTAGAAATGTCTCAAATCTCTTTTGTCTGGATTATTAACCTAAGGAATGGATCCCTTAAAAATCAGTGGATAGAACTGTATTTCAATGTAATAGATTTCTTTGTAATCCTACATGCTTATTTATTTTTAAAAATTTTTCATTGAAATAGAACATACATCCAGAAGAGTACACAAATCATAGGGTACAGCTCAATGAAATTTTACGACGTGAACAAAACTGTATAATTAGCACCCAAAATAGGGAGTAAGCAGATTACATGCACTCCAGAAGGGCCCCTCAGGCCCCCTTCCAGTCAGAACCTCTAAGGGTAACACTGTCAGGACTCGGACACCTTAGGTTAGTTTTACCTGTTCTTAAACTTTAAATGACAAACCTAGATAGTGTATTAAATAGTAGACACATCACTTTGCTGACAAAAGTCTGTATAGTCAAAGCTATGGTTTTTCCAGGGGTCATGTATGGATGTGAGAGTTGGATCATAAAGAAGGCTGAACGCCAAAGAATTGATTCTTTCAAATTACAGTGCTGGAGAAGATCTTGAGAGTTCCTCAGACCACAAGGAGATCAAACTGATCAATGTCAATCCTAAAGGAAATCAATCCTGAATATTCATTGGAAGGACTGATGCTGAAGTGCCAATACTTTGGCCACCTGATGCAAAAAGCTGACTCATTGGGAAAGACCCTGCTGCTGGGAAAGATTGAAGTCAAAAGGAGAAGGGGGTGGGCAGAGGATGAGATGGTTCAATGACATCACCAACTCAGTGGACATGAATCTGAGCAAACTCTGGGAGATGGTGAAGGACAGGGTAGCCTGATGGAGTCCAGTCCATGGGGTTGCAAAGAGTTGGACATGACTTAACAAGTGAACAACAACAACAAACTTTAAACTGTACAAATTCACTGTTATGTGTTTTACATTATGCATTTAAAGACTTTATTCTGTCTCCAAAGCCTTCACCAGACTGCTAAAATGTCCGTGGCAACCCTGCCCTCACCCATATACACAAACACAAAAAGTACAAAACCCCTGGACAACCCCTCCACTCTTTCCAGATCTGGGATTTCTAAGAGTCTGATTCTTTACATAAAATGAGGGAAAATGTGCAAACCTAATAGCAAGAGTAAAGTGATTCAGAATCTGATAATGCCCAAAATAGATGGGCAGTGCCGAAGGTTTGCAGAGATTGATTCATCATTAGTCAGTTCTTGCTGCGAGGGCAGGGTGGGGAGAGTACTTTTTGACTGAACAAAAATGAGCTTTATTTAACTATTTTATCATATATTGCTCATGGCATTGTGTTTTGCTTTTTCGAAATAAGTTCCAGGATAGTCACCTGCTTTGTGGACTGAACTCTCACATCATCTAACACAGGGTCCTGCATGTAAAAGGAACTCAGTAAACATCTGATTCCTTATTTTGTGCTTCAGTTGGCCATCTTGGAACAAAATGTCAGCTAATTAATTCTTTCAAAAAGGTACATCTTTTCTGCTTGGCAGTCTTTAAACAAGCTTCAGTGGAATGTGTTTGCTTGGTGTCTGTTGTAGGGAGATATGTTTGCACTGAAGGTGAACAATGCTACATAGCCGTCCAAGTATGGGCAGAGGCTGACCTACCCCTAATTGTGTTCTTTCACCTAGCATCTTATTGTTCTGAATCTATTCTGCTCATTTGATGTCATTTTTGAGAGCTTACTATGCACACAGCACTGCTTTCAAAGGCTGTGACAGATGAAACAAATATAATACAGTGATCCCCATCATTCTATAATTTAATAACTAGTTTGAGAAACAAGATATGATAGTAAGAGAGCTAAAAAGATGCAAGGCTGTCTATATTTAAGTAACCATAGTAAATGGTAAAGACAATACAAATGATTGAATGTAACTTCTCTTTGGAGAGGTTGGAGAAAGTCTCAAAAACAGATCGTCACCATTATGTTTGGTTCAGAATTTCTGTATAGGAGAGGCTTAGGGGATGGCAATCTGATTAGAAAGGAGGGCTGAAGGACTTATCTGGAAGTTACATTTACATTAGAAAACACATAACTCTACTGTAGACTATATGTCTATTTGTGTTAGATCTTAAAGAATAGATGGGGTCTGGCTTGGTGAAGAGGAGAGGGTCTTCTTGGTCAAGATTAAGAATCTCTTGTGTGTCTAACTGCCTAAGGACATAAGGTGTAACACAAAGTACCTATTCTCAAGAAAGTTGCAACCTACATGGAGAGGAATGATTTACATACATAGAAATAGTAGAAATACAAATTTAACTACAAATAGAAATAATTTTCAAATAAGTGTCAAGTTCAGGCAATGAGGGATCAAAAGACAGCATGCTCAGCGTTTGCCTTGGTGTTCAGGAAAAGCATCCTGGATCAGATGGGACTTGAGTTAGACCTTGAAAGTCGAAATTGGATAGGCACAAAGAAGAGGGAACCCATGTAGAATGACAATGATTTGTCTTCCCTGACTTCCTGGTCGCATGGAACTCTCTTCCTGTGACTAACTCATGAGTGGCATAATTTTATAAATCTTAAGTGAAAAGTACTTTGAATTGTTTCTGAATTGTAAGCCTATTTCCCCAACCAGCCTGTTAAATGGTTACTTAGCATTGTGAGGTGGTGCTGTCCTGAAATAGTTAACAGAGCTTCTATAGGTATCTCACTGCCAGGAGTTCAGGCACTGGGCCACAGACTTTAGATAAGAGAATGTCTTTGTGCTGGAGTGCACTTAACTAGAGACAGCGCCTCTGTCCCGACGCATTTGATGAATTCACTCAATTTGGGAAAACCCAAGCCAGTGCACAGACATTAAGATGAGTAAAGAAAAAGCTCGGTTCACCTTCTTCATTCCAAGGTTGTGAATTCATTCTTGTGAGGCCTTGAGAAGGGAGAGTAGAAAAAGGAGGAGGAGGAGTGGAGGTGGGGGATACAGAGTTTCTGACCTGAATTCCTCAACAGAGGAATGTGTGAGCAGTGAGAGGCACAGGTACAGGCTAGTGCTCTCACATACCTGGGGAAAGCAATTTTTATCCAACCCCCATTCCTCCATAGACAGTTGACAGAATTAACATTAAATGGAGACTAATGTTGGAGAATTAACCTTAATATTAATATTTTCTGCTTTTCTTCAGAGTTTGGGGAATGAGAGAGGGACAGCATGGAAAAGGAGAGACAATTAACATTTTAAAACACTTACAGAGATATCCAGAATGACAGCATGAATGGTTTAATGCTGGTGAAAGCTGTCCTGGATCTACCATGTTTAAATGAGGAATACAAGGAATATGAACTGAGTTAGTTCTGATGCATCATAAAACTGCAAGATGATTAAGTAAGTGTTAGTTGCTCAGTCGTGCCCAACTCTTTGTGACCCAATGGACTGCAGCCCACCAGGCTCCTCTGTCCATAGGATTCTCCAGGCAAGAATACTGGAGTGGGTTGCCATTTCCTTCTCCAGGGGATCTTTCCAACCCAGGGATCGAACCCAGGTCTCCTGCACTGCAGGCAGATTCTTTACTGACTGAGTGATTAGGAGAAAAATTGTGGTCCACCCCCTCTTATTACGGAATTTTTTGGAAAAGCTAGTTAAATGTATTTTGGACTGCCTTAGTGAGAGACTCTTGGAATAGAAGTTAAGTTCACAAAATGCACAACATATTCTGGTACAAGGGGCTTCCCTGGAGGTTCAGACAGTAAAGAATCTGCCTGCAATGCAGGAGACCTGGGTTCAACCCCTGGTTTAGGAAGATGCCCTGGAGAAGGGAATGGCTCCCCATTCCAGTATTTTTGTCTGCAGAATTCCATAGACAAAGGAACCTGGTGGACTTCAGTCCACACGGTCACAAAGACTGAGCAAAACTAACACACACATACATACTGTAACAAGCATAGTGCATTTGTTCAAACTGTCATGTAAACTCTAAGGGAAAATACCAAATATAATTCAGGGCATCTAAAAAGGTGAAGGGAATGTGGATCGTGCATAATCAGATTAACAGGATAAACCAAAGTAAAGTCCATTCTATTTTATCAGATTTAATGCACTCTAGATACTGATTTCGGAGAAGGCAATGGCACCCCACTCCAGTACTCTTGCTTGGAAAATCCCGTGGACGGAGGAGCCTGGAAGGTTGCAGTCCATGGGGTCGCTGAGGGTCGGACACGACTGAGCGACTTCACTTTCACTTTGCACTTTCATGCACTGGAGAAGGAAATGGCAACCCACTCCAGTGTTCTTGCCTGGAGAATCCCAGAGACGGGGAAGCCTGGTGGGCTGCCATCTATGGGGTCGCACAGAGTCAGATATGACTGAAGCGATTTAGCAGCAGCAGCAGCAGCAGATACTGAGTTAAGGAAAAATCTGAGATACCTATAGTTATAGTTTACACTCATGATTTTTCTTTCTGTCATACTTCTCCTTTGAGATTGATGAATACTGTCAGGGAGCATTTGCTCCTTACTTAAAGAATCATCCTTTTATTGAGGGGGTACATTTCATAGTGCACACAGAATCTACTGTCATGGAGGATAGTCTCCCTCAGCCCTCAAACTGATAAGTTCTTCCCATTCTAAATATTGAATCAGAATCTGATGTTCCAGACATAGCATGTGGAAAGCCATGCAGTAACACACATTTAGCCTTTGCTGAGGAGCTGTTTATAAACTTTGCAGGAAAGGGTATTCTTGTCCTTGTTTTTAGTTTCATTTTTCTTTAATGCACCAAGAGACAAAGGCAAACTGTGGTAAATTGGCTGAGGTTGGGATGGGATGGTGACGATATTAATACAAAAACAACTCCACTCTTCCACTGCAGAGGGGCATGAGTTTCATCACTTGTACAGTAACTAAGATCCTGTATGATGCGTGGCATGGCCACTAAAAAAATTATATATATATATATATATTTATATATGAATATATATTTTTATATATTATATATCAGAACAAACTTCACTAAATAAGCTACACAAATATACCTTCCTAAAAAATTGATAAATGGCAGCATTGAACCCCAGAATTTCTATTCATATATGGATCATTTTAGTGTCAATTCTTTATTGAGTAGTAATACACATTCGATAAAGTACAAAAATGAACCTTAGTTGTTCAGTTCAATGTATAAAAAACAACCTCCTAGATGAAAATATAGAACATTTCCAGAATTGCATCGGACTTCTTTCTAACTTCTGTCACCATTGATTAGTTTTAACAGTTTTTGAACTTCATAAAAATGGAATCATACAGTGTATATTCTTTTATGTCTAGCTTTTTTGTCTCATCAGATCTATGAGATTCATTCATGTTGTTGCAAGCAGCACTTATGATTAGTGAACAGCTCAGTAATTCTTCAAGTAGATAATGAATGCCTTTCATATTACCAGGCAATGTGCTAGGTGCTAGGAATCCATAGCCTAGTTATATGTGGTTCTTGCCTTCAGGGAACTTTAGAAGGTAAGATGGACAGATTAAAAATAATAATATAGCCACACCCACTTTCTTGTGACTAATTTTTCTGAGGGTTATCTTTCTCATTATTTTGCTTTTAACCTGTCTGTGTCTTTATAGTTAATTGGTAACATTAAATTCATTTAAGGTGTACAATTCAATAATATTTAGTATATTCACAGATATGTACAAATCATCACTACCATTTTAGAATATTTTCACCATTTCAAAAAGAAATCCTGTATCCATAAGCAGTCACCACCCCCCATAACCTCATCTGCCTAAATCTAAAGTAACCATTTACTTTCTCTAGAAATTTACCAATTTTGGACATTTTATACAAATACAATCATATAGTATGTGGTGTTTTGTGACTGGCTTCTTTCACTTAGGATATTTTCAAGGTTTGTTCCTTTGTAGCAGGTATCTGCACTTCATTCTTTTTATGGTTGAATAATATTCCATTGTATGGATTTACCACATTTGGTTATCCATTCATCAGTTTAAGGACATTTGGATTTTTTCCACTTTTTTACTATTAGGAATATTGTTGCTAAGAACATTCATGTACAAGTTTTTGTGTAGATATGTTTTTATTTGTCTAGGGTATATACCTAGTAGTGGAATTGATGGATCAAATGATAACTCTATACAAACCTTTTAAGTAACTGCCAGACTGTTTTCCAAAGTGGCTTTACCATTTTACATTCCCACAATCAGTGTATGAAGGTTCTAACTTCTTACATCTTCATCAGCTCTTGTTATTGTCTTTTTGATTATAGGTATCCTAGCAGGTGTGAGATAGTATCTCAATGTGGTTTTGATTTCTTTTCCTTAATAGCTAATAATGTTGAGCATCTTTTCATGTGCTTATTGGCCATTTGCATATTTTTGTTGGAGAAGTGTCTATTCAGATCATTTGTCCATTTTTAATTGGTTGTCTTTTTATTACTGAATTGTTGTTGTTCAGTTGTTAAGTCATGTTCAACTCCATGGACTGCAGCGTACCAAGCTGCCCTGTCCTTCACTGTTCCCTGGAGTTTTCTTAAACTTGTGTCCATTGAGTCAGTGATGCAATTCAACCATGAGTTCTTTAAATATTCTAGATACAATTTTTTATCAGATATATGAATGTCTCTCATTGTCTTTTCAATTTCTTGATAATGTCCTTTAAGATACAAAAGTTTTTAATTTTGATAAAGTCTACTGTATTTTTTCCCTGTGTTGCCCATTCTTTTGAAGTTATAAGAATCCATTGGATTTCCCAGATGGCTCAGTGGTAAAGAATCTGCCTGGCAAAGCAGGACACATGGGTTCAATCCCTGGGTTGGGAAGATTCCCCTGGAGAAGGAAATAGCTACCCACTCCAGTGGGTAGAGAGCTCGGTGGGCTGCAGAGAGCTGGTGGGCTACAGTCTATGTGGTTGCAAAGAGTTGGACCCAGCTTAGCAACTGAGCACCATAAGAATCCATTGCCAAAACCAAAGATTTATCCCTGTTTCCTTCTAAGAGTTTTGGACTTTTAACTCTTACATTGAGAACTTTGATTCATTTTGAGTTAATTTTTATATATGATGCAAGGTAAGGATCCAACTTCATTCTTTTGCATGTGGGTATCTAGTTGTCCTATCATTATTTGTTGAAAAGACTTCCTTTCCCTTGACCTACCTTGGCACCCTTGTAAAATATCAGTTGATCAAGATGAGATGTGTAGGCTTATTTCTCAATAAAGTCTTGATTTTGTTTTCTTGATATAAGTATCTATCCTTATGCCAATATTACAGTGTCTTAATTACTGTTGCTTTGTAGCAAGTTTTGAGATCAGAAAGTATGAATCCTCCACCTTTGATCTTATTTTTCAAAACTGTTTTGGCTATTCTTGGATTCTTAAATTTTCTTTAGATTTTAGAATTGACTTGTCAGTTTTTACAAAGAGGAAGCTGGGATTCTTTTTTTAAAAGTTTTTATTTTGTATTGGGTATAGAAGAAAGTGAAGAAGAACTAAAGAGCCTCTTGATGAAAGTGCAAGAGGAGAGTGAAAAAGTTGGCTTAAACCTCAACATTCAGAAAACTGAGATCATGGCATCTGATCCCATCACTTCATGGCAAATAGATGGGGAAACAGTGGAAATAGTGGCTCACTTTTATTTTTGGGGGCTCCAAAATCACTGCAGATGGTGATTGCAGCCATGAAATTAAAAGATGCTTACTCCTTGGAAGGAAAGTTATGACCAACCTTGACAGCATATTAAACAGCAGACATTACTTGTCAACAAAGGTCCATCTAGTCAAGGCTATGGTTTTTCCAGTAGTCATGTATGGATGTGAGAGTTGGACTATAAAGAAAGCTGAGCGCAGAAGAATTGATGCTTTTGAACTGTAGTGTTGGAGAAGACTCTTGAGAGTCCCTTGGACTGCAAGGGGATCCAACCAGTCATCCTAAAGGAGATCAGTCCTGGGTGTTCATTGGAAGGACTGATGTTGAAGCTGAAACTCCAATACTTTGGCCACCTGATACGAAGAGTTGACTCATTTGAAAAGACGCTGATGCTGGGAAAGATTGAGGGCAGGAGGAGAAGGGGACGACAGAGGATGAGATGGTTGGATGGCATCACTGACTCAATGGACATGAGTTTGGGTAAACTCCGGGAGTGGCTGGTGGACACGGAGGCCTGACATGCTGCAGTTCATGTGGTTGCAAAGAGTCAGACATGACTGAGCAACTGAACTGAACTGAACTGATAGCCTATTAACAAACTATATTGTGATAGTTTCAGGTGAACAGCTAAGGGATTCAGTCATACATATACATGTGTCCATTCTCCCCCAAATTCCATTCCCCACCCTTCCAAGCTGCCACATAACAGTGTCAGATGAGTTTCTGTTGAGAATTGCATTGAATATGTTGACCTATTTGGGGAGTATTGCCACTTAAAATATTATTTTCTGATGAATGAATATGGATGTTTTCCCACTTATTTAGATTTTCTTTAACTTCTTTCCAAAATGTTTTATAAATTTCAGAGTATAAATTTTGCACTTCTTTTAGTAAATTCTTACACATGTTATTGTCTTTAATGCTATTGCAGATGGAATTGCTTTCTTAATTTTATTTTCAAATTGTTGCCAGTGTATAGAAATGCAATTGATTTTCATATATAGATCTTGTATCCTGCAACTTTGCTGAACTCTTTCCCTAGTTCCAAAGTTTCTCTTGTGGTCTGTCCTGGGAAATGTTTCATGTGCGCTTGAAACTAAGATGGTCTTTGAACCTGGATCTCAGAGATCAATGTAGGGGTTAATATAACCAATTAATCAGACTAGAATGACCATAATATTTCCACTTATCAATTACTTATTATATGCCAGGCACTGTGTTGACTGCTTGATACACAGTAAACTAAAGCATTTAATCCTCACAAACACTTAATGAAGTAGATACGATAAAACCAAGACTTAGTAACTTTCCAAAGGTCACATACCAAGTAAGAAGCAGATATAGAATTAAAACCCTGGCAGACATAGTGGAGATGAAAGGGAAATTATATATTATTGTTGGAGTACATTTGAAGACTTCTGAGTAGAGGTAAGATGTGAGCAGACTCGTATTTTAGCAAAATAACTCTGGCTACTGTATCGGAAATGGATTGGAGAGTACAAAAAATGAGGGCTGAGAAACCAATAGATGCTATTGTTACAACCTAGGTGAGAAATGACAAGTGTATAAAATTAGACAGTAATTCTGGAGGTAGAAATTCAAATTCAAGAGAAAAAGAGAAATGTACATATTAGAGCCAATATGACTTGATACATAAGGAGAGAGAAAAGGGGGGGGAATCAAGAATTGAAAAGTCCCTACCCTACCTTATGCCTCTATTACTGTGTGAAACTGAGGAAGAAAGAATAAGTAATCATATCAGTTATTAATAACAATATCATCAATTGCAAATGACATATGTTAGAGTGTATACTAATGCTGTTGTCATTAATAACATTAGTGTTGTTGTTTTTAATGATACCCTTGTTACCAATAACCTTTTAAATGAATATGGTAATGGTTTACATTTACTAAGTGCTACCTAAGTGCTCCTGACTCATTGGAAAAGACTCTGATGCTGGGAAAGATTGAGGGCAGGAGGAGAAGGGGGTGACAGACGATGAGATGGTTGGATGGTATCACCAAATCAATGAACATGAGTTTGAGCAAACTCTGGGAGATAGTGAAGGACAGGGAAGCCTGGCATGCTGCAGTCCATGGGGTCACAAAGAGTCAGACACAATGGAAAGACTAAACAACTCAAGTGCTTAGAACTGTTGTAATTATTTTCTTTACATTACATCAATTAACCCCCATAATAGCCTATGTATGTGGGCTCAGTTGCTCAGTCCTGTCAGAATTCTTCACGACCCCAGAATAGTAGCCTGGCGGGCTCCTCTGTCCATGGGATTATCCCAGCAGGAATACTAGAGTGAGTTGCCATTTCATTCTCCAGGGGATCTTCCTGACCCAGGGCTTGAAACTGCATCTCTTGTGTCTCCCTCCTACATTGGCAGGTGGATTCTTTACCACTGAATCACCTGGGGAGTCCAGTCACCTATGAACTAGGTACTATTATTCTCATTTTGCAGCTATGGAAGCTAGGGTACAGGGAGGTTAAGCAACTGCCCAAAGTCACACAACCTAGCCAGTAGTGCAGCCCTATCTACTCTGTAGGTGCAACTATCTTTTGTTTGGTCTGTACAATTTTTTTAAAATTAATTTGTTTTCAACATGTAAAGAGCAAGACAATTCATATTTTAAATAGATATAGATTTTTCAGGTTCATTTAAAATATATGCTAAAATCTAGCTACACTTGGCATGTTTTGCCCACATGGCAATATTCAGCTGGACTTAATGAGTTTCTGCTTTAGACAGGCCATAGGCTGTCTTGGACCTCAATGCCTAACTCATTTATGTTATCTGAATGTACTCGTAGGGATATGAGTCCTAGTCCTTCAGGTGTGAGACATCCCTACAGTTCTCAGGGAATTTTGGAGGGGTACAAACATAGATAAAACAGTAAATATTACAACTTATAACTTAATAATAGACCTACAATTGAAGGCACATTTTAAAGGTATAGGTAAGAACTGGGCATTCTTACAGCAGATGACTTATTTTGAAGAGTGGGTGAAAATAGAATCATAGGTGGGGTTGATCTACTTTGTTGAAAATAATACTCCAATAATAGTGTTCACGATGTCCTAGGCATTGAGTAAATATTTATGTGAGTATATCTCTTTGAATCCTTTCAAGAACCCTATGAAGTAGATGATTATTATCCTCTTTTTATGGATGAGGAAACTGACACCCCTACTAGTTTTGTGATTTGCTTAAGAACCCACAGCTACTCAGTGACTCAAGAACCCTGAGCTCCTGATTTCTGGTTCAGTATCCTTCATACATACCTTCAGAAAGAGCTGAAAATCTGGGCAGTTTCTCCATTCTCTAAGGAGAGTTTGTAAACCGAGTAGGTCAGGTGGCTTAGTGGTAAAGAATCCACCGCCTGCCAGTGCAGGAGACACAGGAGACGCAGGTTCAATCCCTGGATCAGGAAGATCCCCTGGAGAAGGAAATGGCAACCCACTCCAGTATTCTTGCCTGAGAAATCCCATGGACAGAAGAGCCTGGCAGGCTACAGTCCTTGGGGTCGCAAAGAGTCAGACATGACTGAGTGACTAAATAACAAAAATAGTTCTTTATAGAGTAGTTTCAGAAAGAGCTGAAAACCTGGGCAGTTTCCCCATTCTTTAAGGACAGTTTGTAAACTGAGGAGGTGATGGTGTTGCAAAGAATTTGCAAGTAGGATTTACCTCAGGTGTTTCACAGTTGCCTCTAAATGTCTTTTGAGGAGCTATTGAAAAAAAGATGAGACAGATCAGTAGTGGTAAAAGAGATTCCCGCCCCCCCCCAAAAAAAAGAGATCCCCAAAGTTAATCAATATCACAGATTGTTCTGGATTGAAATTGATGTTATTGCCTGTGGAAAAGCTCCTAAGTCCAAAGTGTATCCTATCCCCTATTATGAAGCTCAGTAAATAACCTGTGGGTCAATAGAGACTTCACTATTCACTCTGGCCAGGGCATGATCTATGTCTCCAGCCCTGAAGAAATCCAGTTTCTAAAAAGTGATTCAGTTAAATTTTTTTTAATGGCAATTCAGCTATTTATGAACTACTTTATGGAGATAATCCCCTTAAGCTGTAGAGAGCAATTTATACAGGAAAGAATATTAACAACATTCTTGATTCACAGAAGGAAAAAATAGCCTTCTTAAATTTAATCCATATTAATTAAATATATTAACATCTCCATTAGCTTGTGTTCTTAAAACAGTGGATTGACACCATTACCTGGTTAACTAAGTGGTAAGCACAAACTCCCCTGCTGAAAAGTCTCAATTACGCATAAACCCAGGAGATTCCATGCTGAGTTCTTAGTGTGTTGGGTTAGTTAGTGGGTGGGTTCTTGGGATCATTATCAAATACTGAGAGCAGAGAGATTTATGAGACAGAGCACCAGGTTCACCTCTTCTAAGGAGCTCTGAAGACCTCTAGTTGTTGGCAACCCGGAGGTGAGCACACACCAAGGGAAGCAGAAGTTAGAGCAAATAGTGCCACATCCTTGGAGGATGTTGTTTCTGTACCATCCAGCCTTGATAGCTTTTTAAAAATATTAATTTATTTGAAATGTGATATGGAGACAAACCTAGTGTTTTTTCACCATATGTGCTGTAACACTACTCCTGTGTCTCCACCAGCTATGAAGTGCACAAGTATATATTAATAATAACATACTAAAATTTGTGAATTTCTTAATATAAATAAAGCAGACGAGGTTATTTCTTGTATCAGTCATGATCCCAGCAAAAAGCTTATGGCACATTCAAAAGACTAATAAAAGACAATTTAATAAAGTGGCTATTCACAAAAGTGTAAGTGTTCTCTCTGGATATAAAACAGAGTAGAAAAATGTGGACAGTCGATCTGGAGGAGCAAGCAGAATGTCTAGCACATCCCCTAACAATGTGTGCTCAATCGCTTCAGTCATGTTGAACTCTTTGTGACTCCATGGAATGGGCTGTAGCCACCAGGCTCCTCTGCCCGTGGAATTTTCCAGGCAAGAATACTGGAGTGGGTTGGCATTTCCTCCTCCCGGGGATCTTCCCAACCAAGGATCAAACCTGCATCTCTTGCATCTCCTGCATTGGCAGGCAGGTTCTTTACCACTAGTGCCTCTCCCCTAACAATATGTTAGGCCAATAAATAAACCACAAATTTCAAGGGCTTAACATAATCAAGGACCCAGGTTCCTTCCATAAGTAGCCTAAGGCAGAGGTCAGCAAAAATTTCTGTAAATAGCCAAGTAGTAAATACTTCAGGCTTGTGGGCCATACAGTCTCTGTCACAGATGCAACAACTATTGTAGCAAAAGAGCAACTGAGGATAATACTTAAATGAACAAGTATAGCTGTATTCAAAAAAAAATATTTACAAAAAATAGGTAGCTGGATTTGGCCATTGGACCATAGGTTGCCACCCCTAGTCTAAGGCATCAGGTCTTTCTTAGAATCCTCTGCATCTGAGGGAAAAAAAAAAGAGAAGAGAAAGTATGTGGAGGATTGTGTGGGTGGCTTATTACTTCCAGCTTTGCTGTAAACTGTTGTTTCCCAAAGGATGTTCCATGTGTGCAACACATGTACTGGAGACTCTCTTAGGGGGAAAAATGAGGCCATATTCCCGATTTATATGAGGCCAGGTAAACTGGGAAATATGTTTTGTAGATTCCCCCTATGCGTTGAGATTTATAATGGATATTAGTATATCAAAGGCTCTGAAAAATCCTTTAGTATATAAAATTAAAAAATAAAACTTTGGTAAATGCTGCTTTATAATGAAGTCACTGATACTCACTTGCATTCTGAGTGAGAGATGAAGGAAGCAGAGTTCCAGGTAATGCTGGTGGTATTATTTTCAGTCCCAGAGGTGCCCATGGGAATTCCTCATGCATAAAAACTTAAAAAAAATTAACTGTAAAGTCAGTAGATGCACATAGTTAAAAATAAAAGTAAGATTCCTTTAGATCCTTCTCTACCACCTATACCGATTACTTGCTTACTTCAATTTCTGTATATTATGTTTGTAGGTCTATTTCTAGGCTCTTCCTCATGCCTCTGGCATGTTGTCCATCAGGCCACCTTCACCTTCAGCTTTAATTTTGATTCCTAAGACATCTGTCTGTTCTATCCCTCACTGTAGTATCTCCAACGCCTAAAATACTATTTGACACATAGTGCGTGATCCATCGGTCTTCCAGGTGACACAATGGTAAAGAATCCGTCTACTAATGCAGGAGACACAAAAGATGTGGGTTCCATCCCTAGGTCAGGAAGATCCCCTGGAGCAGATGCGATATTTTTGCCTGGAGAATCCCATGGGCAGAGGAGCCTGGTGGCTATAGCCCATGGGGGTTGCAAAGAGTCGGACATGACTGAGCAACTGAACACATACAGGCATGGGTGCTCAATAAATGCTGCATAAATGAAATCTTGTACTGTCTGGTAGAGTAGATTTCCTCTTAGTACCTACAGCTATCTACAGTAAGTCCCCCTACCTACTAATAAGTTTTGTTTTGAGAGCACATTCATTAAGTCCAACTTGTTCATACGTCCAACAAAGTTAGCCTAGGTACCCAACTAACACAATCAGCTATATAGTACTATGCTGTAATTGGTTTATAATAAGTGGCTCAGATGGTAAAGAATCTGCCTGCAATGGAGGAGACCCAGGTTTGATCCCTGGGTCAGGAAGACCCTCTGAAGAAGGGAATGGCTACCCACTCCAGTATTCTTGTCTGGAGAATTCCATGGACAGAAGAGCCTGGCAGTCTGCAGTCCATGGGGTTGCAAAGTCAGACATGGCTGAGCGACTAACACTTTCACTTTAAATACAGAAAAAACAAACACAAAAAAATAAACATTTGTAATCTTACAGTACAGTACCTTAAAAAGTACAGTGGTACAGTACAACAGCTGGCATACAGGGGTTGGCATTTAATGAACAGGGAAGAAGAGCTACTTACTGGAGGAGGGACAGGAGGTGAGAGATAATAGAGCTGAGAATAATGAGCAATGGGAGATTGAGAGCAAGCTGCAATTTCACTCACGCCTGATGTTAATGGAACACATGTTCACATCTTGGAAAGTTTGCAAGTTGAAGGTTTGTATGTAGGGGACTTAGTGTATTCTCTCTCTATATATATATCCCTATGTATATCTCCATCCAATAGTCTGTTCCAGTTTCAAGCACCCTCAATTTAGGACAGGTCATTTAGGGTATCAAACACAGCCTCCCTTTTGTTTAGAGCAGTGATTCACAAACCTAGATGGTTATAAAAATCACCCAGGGAAATTTTAGGAGAATGTAGATTTCCAGCATTCCAGAAATAGAATTTCTAAGGATGGGATCAGAGAATCTGGAACTTGGAAAACTCAATTCTTATACCTTCAGAAACATAAATATTTAATGAAAGGTTGTTGAGAACCAACTGGGAACAAAATAGACCTTTATTTCATGGAGTTTGTATTCTAGTAGGGGAACCAGCAAGTAAAACAATTAACAAATAAATATATAATATGGCAAGTAGCATTATAGGTGGCTCAGTGGTAAAGAATCCACCTACCAGTTCAGGAGCCACAGGAGACGCAGATTCAATCCTTGGGTTGGGAAGATCCCTTGGAGAAGGAAATGGCAACCCAGTCCAGTATTCTTGCCTGGAATATTCCATGGACAGAGGAGACTCCTAGTGGGCTACAGTCCATGGTGTCACAAAGAGTTGGGCATGACTGAGGTACTGAACATCCACATATGCACACAGGTAGCATTAGGTCTTAGGGACAAAAAGAAACAAAACAGAGTAGTGGGGCCCAGAATGTCAGGAATGCATCTAATAATTTAACTAGACTGGGCAATGAAGAGGGCTGTTTTTTCTCTGATTTCCACTACCTCCCCATTCCCACCATCTCACTCTATACCAGCTTTCACTTTGCTCTTACCCATGATAGCCAGTCTCCAAAATGACACCTAGTGATTCTCAGCTCCTGCCTTTAACATCCTTATGTTGTCATCTCCCACTTTGCTCAGAATCCATCTGTATGACCAAGAGAATATGGCAATGGTGGCAGGGTGTGATTTTCAAGGCTGAGTTATAAAAGACATTTGCCAGGCGCCATCTCAGGAGGACACTCAAGTAGCCCTGTGGAGAGGCCCACATGGGAAGAACTGAGGTCTCCTGTCAACAATCAGCATCATCTGGTCAATCCTATAAAGTGAGCCACCTTGAAAGGGAATCTTGCAGCCCCAGCTGACATCTTGATGGCAGTCAAATGTGAGACACAGGGCCTGAACCACCAAGATAAGCTGCCCCCACATTCCTGACTCACAGAAACTGTAAGACAAAATAAACATTTATTATTTGAAAAGAAACTCAAGTCACTCTGATGTTTTGTTAGGTTTAGAAACTCCAAGTTTCAAGCATTCTTCTCAACCTTGTTTTCCCTTAGCTTTGACATCAGATGAAAATTCACATGTATGACACAGAAAATATTTGAGTGGCTAGTTCCAAGGAAAGAGACAGGAATATATCTGTGAGAGAGGTAGGAGTCTGTATGTGTATATATACAAATACATATCCAGAACATATATATCCAGAATATATATACACATATCCAGAATATATATACACATATCAATAATATATATACACACATATCCAGAATATTTATATACACATATCCAGAATATATATATATATATATATACACACACACATGCCCATATTATATATACACATATCCAGAATATATGCACATATCCAGAATATATACAAACATATCCAGAATACTTATATAAACATATCCAGAATATGTGTACACATATACAGAATATGAATGCTAACTCATTTTAGTCATGTTGACTCTGTGAATCTATGGACTGTAGCCCGCCTGGCTCCTCTGTGCATGGGTTTCTCAAGCAAGAATACCAGAGTGGGTTGCCATAACCTCCTCCAGGGGATCTTCCCAACCCAGGGGTTGAACCTGTATCTCTTCAGTCTCCTGCATTGGCAGGTGGGATTTTTATCATTAGCACCATCTGGGAAGTCCTATATATATCCTGGATATATGTATTCTGAAGGTACATATACACATATACATATATGACATATACAGATATCCTGAATATCTGTATATCCAGTATATATACACATCCAGAATATGTATATACATATCAAGAATATATATACAGATTTCCAGAATATACACATATCCAGAAAATATATACATATTCAGAATATGCATACATACCTGGAATATATATGTATCCAGAATATATATACACATATCCAGAATATATGTACATGTGTCCAAGATATATATACACATATCCAGAGTGTGTATATGTATATATTATATATATATACACACATATCCAGAGTATATATACACACACACACACACACACATATCCAGAATATAAGTGCTATGTCACTTTAGTTGTGTCTGACTCTTTGTCACCCATGGACTGTAGCCTGCCAGCCTCCTCTGTCCATGGGATTCTCCAGGCAAGACTACTGGAGTGGGTTGCCATGCCCTCCTCCAAGGGATCTTCCCAACCCAGGGATTGAACCCTTGTCTCTTAAGTCTCTTGTATTGTCAGGTGGGTTCTTTACAATTATCACCACCTGGGAAGCCCTACATATCCAGAGTATATATATATACATATCCAGAATAGATGCACATATCCAGAAGTTATATACATATCCTGAGTATATGTACACACATATCCAGAATAATTGTATACACATATCCAGAATATGAATGCTAAGTCACTTCAGTCATGTCTGACTCTTTGTGACTCTATGGACTGTAGCCTGCTAGCCTCCTCTGTTTATGGGATTCTCCAGGCAAGAGTACTGGAGTGTGTTGCCATGCTCTCCTCCAGGGGATTGTCTCCCAACGCAGGGATTGAACCTGAATTTCTTAAGTCTCCTGCATTGGCAGGAATGTTCTTTACTACTAGCACCACCTGGGAACTCCTACATATCCAGAATATATATATACATATCCAGATTTTATACACATATCCAGAATATATATATATAGAATATACATGCATATCCAGAATATATATACATATCCAGAATATATACATATCTAGGATATATCTATACATATCCAGAGTATATATACATATTTAGAATATACACATATATATCCACAAAATATATATATATCCAGAATATATATGCACATATCCAGAATATATATGTATATCAGAATATACATACATATCAGAATATATATACATACATATCCAGAACATATATACACATATCCAGAATATATATACATATCAAGAATATATATATACATTCCAGAGCATGGCTGCAATCCTACAGATAGGTTACTGAGCTAAGGGAACTAGGAAACTGAGGCAACATGAACAATCCAGGAAAGGATAGAGGAATCCAGTTTCTATTATTAATGAGCATATGAGGTGGTGACCAGTTATCTTTTAGATTCTCATGGCACCCTAGCTCTGAAAAAAAAATTCTATGATATTTTAAGATTTCACATCTGAAACCTAAGCTGAGCTATCTCCAAGGCCTAACTAGAGTACCTGGCACATAATAGATGCTTATTGAAGCTTGCTGGAGTGAACCTAATAGCAGAGTCATCAAACTGTAAGAACTGAGATACAAAGTTAGGGCCAGACTGGCAATGACAGTGACCCAGTAATGACTATAGACGAAGGAGTTGAGTTAGGGCTCTTTAAATGCTCCTTCTTTCTCAACTATTATTTAGATTAATCCTAGGGGTTGGAGCCTGGCTGAAGCTGCAGGTGATAAGTAAATGGCCACAAAAGGGAAAACTGCAAAGGCTGGAAACCAGGGAGAGGCCTGACTGGTATAGTAAGATACCTGAAGAAAAGATAGTGTTGGAATAAGTAGTGGCAACTATTCTATACCAGAATACAAATAAGGGTGTTAAAAGCAAGAATTTCCCAAGAATCTCAGATAGCATGTTAAGTTTATAAAATCTCACTGATTCTGATGATAAAAATTCTCTTCCCCAGACAGCTCAGAAAAAATCTTTGGGAATAATATTCTTTCTTACATTTTCCAGTCAAATTAGTCCACATTCTTGTGATCAGCAATTTGTAGCCCTTAAAATGTTAAGGAGAAGCATACCAGGCATCACAGATTAGTAACGTTCCCCAACGAAGTAGATTGTTACACCTGCCCACACAGGTCAGCATTTTTCATTACATGCCAAATTTGGGGGGAAATTCTCCCTAATTCCTGAGACAAGCACCATCAAAATGATTGAAAATTCTACAGCCCAAATCATTCACATCTTAATCTCTAGAGATGCTCTTCTCTTTCAACCTAACTGAGTGAAGAAGGCACTTCCCTGGAGATGGCAATTAGATTAAAAAGCCCAAGCCTTTCTCTTGATTACTTAAAATGATACTAAGTCCTTGAGCTAACTTAGATGGATGGTAATGGTTTCCAGGGGACAGACAACTTCAAAAAGATAACTTCATTGCACTTTCTTTCCAGTTTACTTACTTAACACATTGAAAATACTTTTGGAAATTTTATTAAAGAGGCGTGAGCCTTTTTAAAATGGATCAGAGAACTCTCTCCTGATTTCAAATAGCTGAATGAAATTCTGCCAAGTGCTAATAATAACAATCCTTCTGTGTTATGGTTGGTCAACCCTTACTCCCACCCTAGAGCAAGCATGAGGTTCTAATCAGTATAATGAATGAAGTAGTTATTAACATTTCGGGAAAAAACACCCAAAATTGTTGCTCTTTTGTGAATTATACTGGTAGATTGTAGCTCTTTTTCTTTGGTCAGACTGTTCATCCAAGGACTTTGTGATTAAAAAGGCAGGAGGTTATTTACCAAATGAATAAATGAGGGGGCTGTTTAGTAAAGAATTCAGTTACCACTGGGAACCTTCTCTCTGTATTGAAAATAGGATTTGATTTATACCCCTTGACAATTACTTTCCAAGACTAAAATGTCAAGGACACCTGTACATTAGGGACCATCCTATTAGTGATTTATGAACAGTAAACAAATGTGTAGGGTATCCTTGCTGGGTATATATTCATCAGCTAAGGTTAGCACCACCCCCCTGCCCCTCACCCCTCAAGTCACTTAACCTGGATGTCTCAGTTTCCCAGTTGTTCAAGTATGGAATAATAATACTTTCCTACCTCAAAAAGGTCTTTTGAGAATGAAGCAGTTAGTGAGCTGCTTCAAAGATGAACTGCCTTGTTTTCATAATTTCTTTGCTTGTAGTCTGGCTCACTCACTACAGCAGTTAAATATACATGGTAAACACGTTATGTTTGGTTTTCACGTAACCATACACTCTTGAAAACAAAATTTGCTTGAGATATTTTCCCAATTCTCTGCCTTTAGTCTGTGTGGGACCTGAGGTTAATTAGCATCCACAAGCTCTTATCTGCACCTTTTTGAAGGACTAATTAGTGTATATTTTGTCAAATTCTAATGAGAAGTGATAAGGAGTCTTTTTACCCGGTTTTCTTTTCTCTCAGGGGGAGATACATTATTTTAGCCAACATTTGTTTTTCCCAAGGAGACAATATTTGTTGATTTAACCTATGTTTACTAAGCACTATTAAGGCCTATGGGGCTATGGAAGAATACAAAAGAGCATTTTTAAAAAGAGCTAATGGATCTGAGAAAGTTGCTGCTGCTAAGTCACTTCAGTCGTGTCCAACTCTGTGTGACCCCATAGATGGCAGCCCACCAGGCTCCCGTCCCTGGGATTCTCCAGGCAAGAACACTGGAGTGGGTTGCCATTTCCTTCTCCAATGCATGAAAGTGAAAAGTGAAAGGGAAGTTAGTCGTGTCGGACTCTTCGCAACCCCATGGACTGCAGCCCACCAGGCTCCTCCGCCCATGGGATTTTCCAGGCAAGAGTACTGGAGTGGGTTGCCATTGCCTTCTCCTGAGAAGGTTAAGCTAGTTATAAAAAACAAATTGAAAGCCACAAACATTATGCATATGTGAGAAGGGACTCTCCAGTAAATGAGCAGTGAAGTGGGCACAAGGTGACAGGTTTGACTGATGTAGAGGTCTTGCTTTGGATGGTAATGAGCAAGATGAAATGTGTAGGATGGACTTCGGAGGGACATGTAATGGGCTTTATCATGGAAGGAGAGCTTAATCAAGGAAGAGGGTGGGGAAATGAGGAGGAGGAGACTGTAGGAAACAGAGTTATGGACTGGGATTCAGTAAAACTGGGTTTAGTCCTGATGCAAACTTTATTCTGCACTCAGAATTTTAGGTCACCCCTCCACATTGCAAGGTTTGGGACCACATGTGTATGCTCAGTCATTCAGTCTTGTCCGACTCTCTGTGACCCCATGGACTGTATGTAGCCTGCCAGGCTCCTCTATCCATGGGTTTTCTAGTGTTCTAGCAAGAACACTAGAACAGGTTGCTGTTTCCTTCTCCAGGGAATCTTCCCAATCCAGGGATCTAACCTGTGTCTCCAGCATTGCAGGCAGATTCTTTACCATTGTGCCATGTGGGAAGCCCTTGGGACCACATAAGGGACTTCCAACTACAGCACTCTAGGATTTAAAAGCTTCCTCAGAGATGTGAGTTTAAAAATTTAAATCCAGTCAGGTTCTCAAGTTCTCAATAGGTTTCATGGCTGAAGAAAGAAAGAATACAAGGCAGAGGAATGAACATCATGAAGGCACCTCCATTATAATGGCCAGAACCAGGGATTTCCCTGGTGGTCCAGCGGCTAAGACTCTGACTCCTAATGCATGGGGTCCAGGTTTGATCTCTCATCTGGGAACTAGGTCCTACATGTGGAAACTAAAGGTCTCACATGTTGAAACTAAGACCTAGCAGAGCCAAATAAATATTTTTAAAAATAACTCAGGACCAGAATAAGGCAAACCAGTCATGGAGAAAAAACACATGAGAGAAAATTCTGTATCAAATCAACTAAATTTAAGGGGAGGTGGTATTATGTAGTAGAAGGGACATAAGCTTTGCAATTGACTATACCTGGCCAGGGTTTGAATCCCATTTTATCCACTTGGTTGTGGTTTCAGGCAAGTTTTATAACCTCTGAGCCAAAACTTTCTAACTCAAACTGGAATCATAATACTGTATTCTTTTTTTTTAGCCAAAACTTTTTATTTTATTTTATTTTATTTTATTTTACCGTGGCAGATTCATGTTGATATATGGCAAAACCAATACAATACTATATTCTTAATAGACTTGTTTTGAAAACTAAATGAGTTAATCTGAGCAAAGCACATTGTACCCACCTGGCTTGCCATAAGCACTCAATAAATGGTGGTCATTTATAGCTCCCAATTACTGAAGCCCTGATTTGTCTTGACTGTTTTGCTAGACAAGTTAGATTACACAAAGGGGCCTCTTTAGCTCCTCCTTAGAGACTGAGCTTTTATCATCTTTAAATTGAGGGCCTCCGTGTCAGCTTACACAACAGCCCCTCCCCCAACACAATTAGACTTCCTCAGCTCCCCAGAAAACAGGTTTTGAAGCATCTCTGCTATTTTCAATTTGTCAGTATCTGGATCTGCCTGGTCCTAGTCAATCTAAATGGAGAGAGTTGGACCATAGCCTTGTCCTTCAAATGCCTGTGGGTATAACTGATTTAATTTCTGTCAGTATAAAGAGTTTTCAGAGGATACTGAGGAAGCCATTTCCCATAGCCAGGCAGCCCTGACCGCCCTTCTTCCTCTTGCTCACAGGGGCTTACTGGGGGGCCTCTGCTCTGGTAAAGACTTTGGCTCTGTTACTCAGATATGTTAGGCAAAGATCTGTTTGGTGATTCATTTGATTAGATAGGAGTTCCACACAAAAGGGGGCTTGTGCATTTATTGTAGTTACTGAGATTAAGGGAGCCAGGTACTGCTGTGGGAAGCTGCCTCGTTGAAAAGAGAGGCCATTCTTTGATGTTGAGAGAACCAGCCTTCCTCAATGAGAAAAATAACTATTAGTTTCCTTGATTTGCAAATCACTTGAAAAGCGCATTAACTAACCCTTTCGCTTATTTTGTATAATGCTTGTTTGAGGGTGGGGGTTTCGGTCTGTGCAAAGGAAGCAAAGAGGAGAATTCACTTTTTTAATTGTTTCCCATGATCTCAGTGGCAGCTCAACTGATTCCCCGCCCCTCCAACCCCAGCTTTTGTTCTTTTTTTCATCTTTTACACTTAGTCACACACTCTTCTTCCTCACCTCCCATGCTGGTCTTTTTTCCAAACAGCACCTCGGTCATGGTCCACATTAATCTAACCCATAGCTCTCTATGCTACTCACCCATTTTATTTTTTATTTATTTATTTATTTATTTTTTGACACATGCAACCTCTACCACTGTATATACCTCTTGCATTCAAGTTTTTCTTCTCAGTAACTAATATACTTAGTTATATGTGTGATTGGAAGAAAAGAAATTATATAATCCTGAAGAGGATAGGTTTGTATTTGGGATCTGCATTGTGCTTAATATCAGAGTAGGAGTATGTCTGATCTTGAAACAGCCACGAAAATAAATTCACAGGATATACTATGAGGAAGACCTAAATGTGTGAAAACCTGAGAAGTGGTTCACTTCTCGGTGCTCTCTGTTTTGTGTGTCCCCCTACTCTGTATTGAAGCTGGACAGTGTCAGCCCTCAAACTGATTCTAAAAGATAAGCTTAAGCTAAGCAGAGTAGCTCCCTTCCTCCCCCATCCTGTGTTCTTCTTTTCCCTGTCTTTCATTTCATCATGTATGGAACATACTTGGCACTGGGCCAGGCATAATATTAAATAAATAACTTAACCAACCCCTGTACTTCTCTGGTAGCTCAGATGGTAAAGAATCTGCCTGCAATGCAGGAGACCCAGGTTCGATCCCTGGGTTGGGAAGAGCCCCTGGAGGAGGAAATGGTAACCCACTCCAGTATTCTTGCCTGGAGAATCCCATGGACAGAGGAGTCTGGTGGGCTATGGTCCATGGGGTCACAAAGAGTCACACAGGACTGAGCGACTAACACTTAACCAACCCCTGGTTGTCCTTATGCCCTTCCCCTACTTTGTAAGACTAGTCACCATCTGCCATACTATATATTTGAGTTAGTTTCTTTTTTGTATCCTTTCCATGCCCCCTAACCCCCAGGTCCTCCCATTACAAACACAATATAGGCTCCACAGAGGCAGGAGCTTGGGGTGTTCAATGCTGCACCACTAGCCTGGTACTTGGTAGTTGCTCAATATGTATGTGTTGAATAAAATAAGCAGCTTCTGTCTGTCTGTTCTTCTCTGGGCCATTGGATTATGTGGACACTCTGCTGAAGATCTCAATGAACTCACTCCTCTCACGTGAGGAACCGCATTTGCTATCTTACTCTTGGTATCAACCAAGACCTATGGGAAGATGAAAAGTCACTCACCTCCACACCAAGGAGACAACAGTGCCAATGACAGCTCAAAGCTAAGAAGTCACCTAAAAGCACCTTGCTCTCAAGTGCGGGTTTTTGTTACCTAGATGTCCAGAGCAATGGATAAAATGAGACAGCATTTTTCTAGAGACGATAGATCCTTTCCCAGAAGATGCCTGACTGGGGGCAGATTTGTGGGCTGGCTGAAACAATGGTCCAGAAATCTGAGAAGACAATCAGCTAAGCAAGGTTAGGAGAGGGGGCAGAGAGAGCTGAACTCTTGCTTCAAATCTGAGTGATTTCAGCTGCTCCTGTGGAAGAAGGCAGTGTTTTTCTTGCATAAAATCTCCAACCCTGCATCTGGCCTTATTGTCTATCTTGCTGTGCTTTGGCTCACAGATGCTGCTTTGAAGAGAAAACTTTCTCCTTGAATGGCTTTACTTGTAAACTTCTAATTTGCTAAAGCCAATTAGTGGTTGAAATTTCACAGGAAGTCAGAGTATTTCAAGGTTGAAAGTTTGAGAGGGCATTTAGTGCAACAATTCTCAAACCGCACTTTATGAATGTAAGTTAGGTACAATCACTTTCTTTGGCAATTAAAACATTGGTTACTGCCAAGTGTTGGCAAGAGTGTGGGAAAATGGTAGATCTCAGACCTTGCTGGTAGGAGTGAAAATTGATGTAGCCTTTTTGTGGGGGAAATTTAGCAACACGTGTCAAAATTTTAAATTCATGTACTCATTGACCCGTCAATTCCACTTCTTGGAGACTATTCCACAAATATACCATATTGCATCAATTCTAAATTTTAACACTTATATATATGCATTTTATATACATTTTAATATTTGTGCGATTGGGATGCACCTTTGATTCAATGGAATATGGTACTTCCCCACATCACAAGAAGCTACCATATGGATTTTTATTGCAGTGTCACTTATAACAGCAAGATCAAGGAAAACCTGCATGCCCATAGATAGAATACTATTAGCTAACTCACATTCATCCCAAATAATATCACATACAGCTACTTAAAAAAATAAGCTTGATCTATATTTGATGACTTGAAAAAAAATTTCTGAGATACATAATTAAGGGGGAAAGTTTAGGTATATAATATTGTGTTTAGAAAACTTTTGTGAAAAAAAGACATTTCAATTATATATATATATATGTTTCCCAGGTGGTACAGTGGTAAAGAATCCACCTGCCAATGCAGGGGACACGAGACACGGGTTCAATCCCTGGGTCAGGAAGATTCATCCCATGGAGAGGGAAATGGCAACCTGCTTCAGTATTCTTGCCTGGAAAATTCCATGGAGAGAGGAGCCTGGTGGGTAGAGCCCCTGGGGTCACAGAGTTGGATACAACTGAGCACACACACATATATGTATATGTGTGTGTGTGTGTGTGTGTATATATATATATATATATATATATATATATATTCTGACATATACATACAAATGTATTTTTGGTAGGCTATGTAAGCAACTGTTATTAAAGAATTCTTTTAGGGTGAGGGTTGGGTGTTGGAAGAGTTTTACTTGTCATTTTGTACTTTTTTTGTAGAGTTTGCATTTTCCAAGTTTGTTCCCATATTGCTCTATTTTCTTAAAAACCAAAAGAGGTTTCTGAGAGATGAATTATGGTTATTTGCCCCTTTTTTATACTTTTCTGTATCAAAACACACAATAGATGTTATTTTTAAAAGGAAACTGGTAAGACAATCCCTGTCTCAGTGGAGTTCTTAATGTGATAAACCAGAGAACAAATGCTTTACTAGGTCCAATAATAGAGATCTGAACGAAGTGCTGAATGGGAGAAGATGAAGGGAATCTGATTCAGTGTCTCCAGATGTGTCAGGAAAGCGTCCCAGAAGAGGAAACATTTGAGCTGAGGGTTGGTAGAGCAGAGGATATGTGGTGGAAGCATTCCAAGAAGAATAGACAGCTTGTGTAAAGGCACAGTGATCTAGATTGCTAGTTGTAGGAGTGTTGGAAGGTTCCATGTGGTTGGAGACTGTCTGTGGATGAGGGAGCATGATGAGTAATGAGAACAGATGAGTGTATACTGTGTGCTGGACACTGGGCTAGATGTTTTGAGTTTTTCACCTCCAATGCTTAGAAGGATATTAAAGAATAAATACTTTGCCAACAAAGGTCCATATAGTTAAGGTTATGGTCTTTCCAGTAGCCATTACGGATGTGAGAGCTGGACCATAAAGAAAGCAGAGCACTTAAGAGTTGATGCTTTAGAACTGTGGTGCTGGAGAAGACTCTTAAGAGTCCCTTGGAAAGCAAGGAGATCAAAGCAGTCAATCTTAAAGGAAATCAATTCTGAATACTCTTTGGAAGGACTGATGCTGAAGCTGAAGCTCCAGTACTTTGGCCACCTGATGCGAACTGCTGACTCATTGGAAAAGACCCTGATGATGGGAAAGATTGAAGACAGGAGGAGAAGGGGATGACAGAGGATGAGATGGCTGGATGGCATCACCGACTCAATGGACATGAGTTTGAGTAAACTCCGGGAGTTGGTGATGGACAGGGAAGCCTGGTGTGCTGCAGTCCAGGGGGTCACAAAGAGTCAGACAGGACTTGGCAACTAAACAACGACAAAGGAATAAATGGCCTTGAGGACTTGAAATGTGGTAAAGACAGCCCAGGGTTTCAACATGAACCAAGCTGAGTTTCAATCCAAGCAGTTTAGTCTATCTGATCCTTCCTTAAAGAGTTGTGAAGAGGTTTTTAAAAATATATTTTTATTTATTTGGCTACTCTAGGTCTTAATTGCGGCATGCAGGATGTTTTAGTTGCAGCATTGAACTCTTAGTTGCAGTGTGTGGGATCTAGTTCCCTGACCAGGGATCGAACCTAGGCCCCCTGCATTGGTAGCACAGAGTCTTAGCCACTGGACAATCAGGGAAATCCCTTGATGAGGTTTTAACAAAGCTGTATATAATGCCCTTGACATATAGTCAGAACCTAGACAAGTTGACTGGTATTAATATGCTCATTCTCATCATTCCTCCCTTCCCAAGCCTACCAGAGTACTGTGTATACAGTAGGAACTCAGTAAATCTCAGCTACTGAACAATTTGTGAGAATTGGGTAAGGTGTATGGTAGGACATGACGTGACAGAGCCCTTGTCTCCTAATTGCCCATCCAGCCCTTTAATACCATATGTCAGAATTTTTGCCTTAGAGAACCTAGTATATACTATCTGAAAACGTGAAGAGGCAGAACTCCAGGCACCTAAATAAAATAGAAGGAGTTGTAAAATCTTTCTATGAAGCTGATCACTCCCAAGGATTTTAGACTACATGGATGATATAATAAAGAGTAAAGATGAAAAACTGGGCTTCCCTGGTGGCTCCCACCTACCAACCAATGTGGTAAAGCACCCGCCTACCAATGCAGGAGACCCAGGTTCAATCCCTGGGTCAGGGAGATCCCCTGGAGAAGGAAACAGCAACTGCACTCCAGTATTCTTACCTTGGAAATCCCATGAACAGAGGAGCCTGGCAGGCTACAGTCCATGGGATTGCAGAAGTCAGACATGACTCAGCGACTAAACAACAACAACAAAGATGAAAAACCACCAGTGCAAATCAAATTTAAGGCAAAGTCTGTTAGCTTCAATAAACAAAGCAGTATGGGACCAACACCAGGATTGAAGCAGACAAACCCTAAAACATGGCTGCGATGTCCTGAGAACTAAAGTTGCGAAAGTCCCCACTTTGTCCTTTATTAGTAGTGTGGCCTTAAACAAGCCATTTCCCTATGGAGAAATAGCCCCTCTCTCTTCTCACCTATAGAATATGACAGTTGAGTTAGTTAAGGTCAGCAAACTGCAGCCAAATGTAGTCTGCCACCTGTTTTTTGTAAGTAAAATTTTGTTGGAACACAGCTATGCCTATTCATGTCGTATTGTCTATGGTCTGTTTTGCACACAATGGCACAGTTAAGTAGTTGTGACAGAGACCGTACGGCATACAAAGCTGAAGGCATTGACCATTTGACCCTTTGTAAAAAACAAAAAGCTAGCTGACTGCTGGTACATGTATAACATCTCTTCCACCTCTGACATTCTGTGATATCTGTACTGCTAAAGGCTTAATGCATGAGACCATTGGCAGTCACTAGGTTCATCTTGGAAAACTTCCATGAAATTTGGAAATTTTCCAGAGGCCTCATCTGTAAATTTGTTACTAATGCAACAACACTTTTTGAAGCATCTTCTGTTTGCCACAGACTCTACTGGTTCTGGGGTGCAATAGGGAGCAAAATCAGACATGATCCTGGCACTCATGGAGTTTACAGTCTATTAGAAGAGACAATTTTTAACAGAACCTCATCACAACATCTTTCACTTTGGAAAGTAAAGCCAACTAATTATTCCATAGTAGGTTAATAACTTACTAGGTTTACATGTGGATTTATGAGCATCTTCATTCATTCATTCACTTATTTATTAGTTTGCTCATTCATTCATTAATTCAGCACATATTTATAGAGTTCTTACTATGTGCCAGGTGCTGGACTGGGTTATATACTGAAATGTACTAACGAAAAAGATGGACAAAGTTGCTTATATTCTGTGGACCTTATATTCTGTTGTGGATTATATATAATAAAAAAATCACTGATATACAGTTTTTAACTGCAGTGAGTGCTTGAGGAACATGATCCTACAGCAGCATATAACAAAGGAACATGCTCTAGTCTGGAGAGGTCGAGAATGATTTCTGAGGAAGCATTTCAGCTAAAATTGAAGGATGAGTAAGACTGATAATCTAGTTAGTGCTAGTGGGAACTGTTTCTTTCTGGGTTGTTGGTTTGGGTGCATTTAAATCAGTATTTTTCAAACTAAAGTTTGAATGAAACCCCTCCTGTTTTGTTTTGTTTTTGATCAATTGTTTGGACCCTGACCAACATTTGTTTCCTAATAGAGTGGAAAGGATAAGAGGAGTAGGATGAGTGAAACTTTCATATTACATTGCTGGAAATAATTATTCTGTGAAACTATGTAAAGTGCATTTCTTACTATGAGTCAGTCCAGAAAGTAGGAGTCACTGATCAGAAGGATCTGCTTTGGCTCTTTAAAGTTGCAGTTTATCAGATAACAGCTCTGTTCTTTAGTTTCCTGCCTTTAAAGTCAGAGGGATGTGTTCTTCAGGTCTGTTTCTTTTCACGTCCTTTTTAGAGAAAGCATGACAGTGAGTAAAAGAGCACGAGCCATTATTTACTGAGCTCCTGCTTTGGTGCCAGTCAGTGCTTTGTATAAATTATACCATTTAATCCTCACAGCTATCCTACGAGAGAGGCACAATTCATTATCGCCTTTTCAGATAATGATGCTTGCAGCTCAGAGAGGTTAAGTGACTAGCCCATGGCCACACAGCCAGTAAAATTCTCTTGCCTAAATAGCTAGGAACAAAATGAACACAAATGAGCTTAATTTGGTACTGCCTGAACATTTAACTGATAAGTTAGAAATTAGTCAAATTTGAAATGCTGGTTAAGAACCTCCTAGGTTTCTTTTTTAAAAAAGTTTTAATTTTGTACGGGTGTATAGCCGATTAACAATATTGTGGCAGTTTCAGGTAAACAGTGAAAGGACTCAGTCATGCATATATATGTATCCATTCTCTGCCAAACCCCCTCCCATCCAGGCTGCCATATAACATTGAGCAGAGTTCCATGTACTTTACAGTAAGGTCCTTGCTGGTTATCCCAAATTCCCTAACTATGCCTTCCTCTCCAGCAACCATAAGTTCAAGAACCTCCTAGGTTTCTATCACCTGTTTAATGATACAAGTTCTGTAGACCTTTCAGTTGAGTCCATCTCTCTCTCTCTCCTTCCTAGAAAAAGTGCCTCTTAATTCCTGAGCTGCTTAGATGGAATTTGGACCCATTTAATTCCAACATGGCAAAACTCATTCTTTCCAACTGAAAAGAAAACATCGGAAAAGATGACACTGATGTCACAGCATCAGTCCCCTAGCCCTACAAGTCTCAAAAAAAGTCACTAAAGAAGGGAAATTTGGGAACAATAGACTCCTGTAAGATCACAATAAGCAACAACAGAGTGATCAAGTCTCCAGGCTGGGAGATACAAACAAAAGATGCACAGCAAGTGAAAGTACAAAAGAAGGCCCGTGGGAGGAGACTCTGATGCTATCATTAAGAGATTCCCACTGGTTCCATTTAATTTTCTCAAACAAAATAGATTAGCAGGGACCTCCTCATATTCTTCCTCCAATAATTTCATTCTTTAACATACAATGAGAATGGAGGGCACAGGGAGAAATCCTTCAGTTACTAAATAGAAGGAAATTAATAGCCTTTTGGGTCAGAGAATTATAATTCTAAAGGCAGATTTTCCTTAGTCAGATAATGAGCTGCAGTTAAAGAGAAGATTGAAATAATGTGAAGATAATTTCACAAGTGCCCCTTTTCAGGACCCTCGGTTTTAAAGTGGCAATCTACAACATGATGTGATGAAAAATTACTTTGGAGTGGGTGTCATAAAAACTTGGTTTGGCTACTGTCTCTAATCCAAGTTTGGATAAACTTTGAAAAGTAACTTCACTTCTGTGAGCCTCAGTTTCCTTGGCCTGTAAAATAGCAATGAAAACAAAACCTAACTCCCCGTGTTATTGTGAGGATCAGATGACCTTAATGTGTATGAAATGTGTTTTATAAACCAAACATTTATATAATTATATAAGGTGTGAAGGTGATACATCAGGTTCTTAAGAATTTACAATGGCAAGTCCAGAATCCTCAAAAGAGGCTTTGATGAAGCTAATAATGTGGTCCGATCTCAGTCTCTCTAGCCTTCTCACTCATTACGCTCTTATAAGAACTCTCTGCTCTATTTACCTGGTTCCATTTACTCCTCTGCTAATTAAACTTGATCTTTCCTGCTTCTGTTACTTGGCTTATATTGTTCTTCCTGACTTTAGCTCCTCCCGTTGCACCTAGCATAAGAAGTGCCTCCTCCAAGAAGGCTTTCTACATCTTCACTGCTACTCCAAGTATGGTGCCCACACAGCAGGATCAGCATTGCTTAGAAGTCTATTAGAAATGCTGATTTATGGGCACCTCCCAGACTCAGTTCAGTTCAGTCACTCAGTCGTGTCTGACTCTTTGAGACCCCATGGACTGCAGCATGCCAGGCTTCCCTGTCCATCACCAACTTCCAGAGCTTTCTCAAACTCATGTCCATTGAGTTCAGTGAGGCCATCCAACCATCTCATCCTGTGTCGTCCCCTTCTCCTCCTGCCTTCAATCTTTCCCAGCATTAGGGTCTTTTCCAATGAGTCAATTCTTCACATCAGGTAGCCAAATTATTGGAGTTTCAGCTTCAGCAACAGTCCTTCCAATGAACATTCAGGACTGATTTCCTTTAGGATGGACTGGTTGGATCTCCTTGCAGTCCAAGGGACTCTCAAGAGTCTTCTCTAACACCACGGTTCAAAAGCATCAATTCTTTGGTGCTCAGACTACTGAACCGCCCAGACTACTCAACTGGTTTATGATCAGGCCATTCAAGATGGCTCTTCTCTTTCTCTCTGTACATCCCCTGCTCCACCAGTGCCTGCTCCACCCTACTCACATGACTGACCTTCCCTCTTAATCATACAGTCTAACCAGTACACAACCTACCTACTTGCCTCGGGCCCCACCTAGTGATTGGGGTGACACAGTGACAATCACTGTACCTAGTGATTGTCCTAACCTTTAGCTCTACCAGGAGAGCTTATCAAAGGTGCAGTGCCCCTCTGCTGGTTTCCCTGGTAATTCATGAGCCAACCTGACATCAATTCACACACACACACACACACACACCCTCTTGGTAGTGAAGACTACTCCCATGTCCTGTCCACTGTCAGTCCCACACAGTGAGGTGTTGCTCAAGGACCTTTCTTCAGATGTGTGAAAATTCCCCATCCATTAAACCACTGATGCCTCTGTCACTGACTCTGGGGCCTTTCTTCGGCCATGGAGCTGGGCACGTACAGGGCTTGCAGGCCTATGGAGTGCAGCCCAACAGTCAGCTTCTCCATTTGAACAAACTCCTCACTTCACATCACAGCCTGAGAAATGTTGTCCTACACAGATCCAGCCTTCACTTACTTCTCCCTTCTATGAACTTCTAGAGCACTTGGAGTTGGTTGTCTATTTTCCTTCCCAGTTAAACTATTCTACTTTTAGGCTGTAAGCACTTGGGGTGTAGCTATTTAGTGATTTTGTATTTAAGAATAATTTTTTTTAACCTGCTTTCAATTTCACAGAGATCTCCTATGTATAGGGCTTCCCTAATGGCTCAGCCAGAGAAGGAAATGGCACCCCACTCCAGTACTCTTGCCTAGAAAATCCCATGGACGGAGGAGCCTGGTAGGCTGCAGTCCATGGGATCGCTAAGAGTTGGAGACAACTGAGCGACTTCCCTTTCACTTTTCACTTTCATGCATTGGAGAAGGCCATGGCAACCCACTCCAGTGTTCTTGCCTGGAGAATCCCAGGGACGGGGGAGCCTGGTGGGCTGCCATCTCTGAGGTCGCACAGAGTCGGACACAACTGAAGCGACTAAGCAGCAGCAGCAGCAGCAGCAGCAGCAGCAGTGGCTCAGCAGTAAAGAATCTGCCTGCAGTGCAGGAGATGTAGGAGACACAAGTTCAGTCCCTGGGTCAGGAAGATCTCCTGGAGGAGGAAATGGCAACCCACTCCAGTATTCTTGCCTGGAGAATCTCATGGACAGAGGAGCCTGGTGGGCTACAGTCCATAGGTTGCAAAGAGTGGGACACAGCTGAAGTGACTTAGCACGCATGCATGGACACTCCTGTGTACAAGCC
Source organism: Bos javanicus (assembly GCF_032452875.1). Lineage (NCBI taxonomy): Eukaryota > Metazoa > Chordata > Mammalia > Artiodactyla > Bovidae > Bos > Bos javanicus. The sequence goes on along the minus strand of NC_083897.1, from coordinate 58,920,736 downwards.
ATTGTGGGTACAAAAATGAGTAAGATGTAGTACCTACCCTACCCTGAAGGAGCTCAATGTCTAGTAAAGGGAGGAATTCCTCCCTTCCTTCCTTCCTTCTTTCCATCCCTCAACATTTTCCACACACTACTGTGTTGCAGACACTGCTAGTTGTGGGAATATAGGATAGTGAAGACAAAGCCTCTGCTTTTGAGTCTAGCGGGATTACAGATAACTGTAAGCAAGTATCTTTTTTAAAAATTTATTGTATTGAAATATAGTTGATTTATAATGGTGCATTAGCCTCAGGTGTACTTCAGAGTAACTGAGTTATATATGAAAGTGAAAATGAAGTCGCTCAGTCATGTCCAACTCTTTGTGACCCCATGGACTGTATGTAGCCCACCAGGCTCCTCCATCCATGGGATTTTCCAGCCAAAAATATTGGAGTGAGTTGCCATTTCCTTCTCCAGGGGATCTTCCTGACTCAGGGATTGAACCTGGGTCTTCTGGAATGCAGGCAGACTCTTTACCATCTGAGCCCCAAGGAAGCCCCATTATTTATGTATGTAAACACACATTCTGTTTCATATTCTTTTCCATTATGGTTTATCACAGGATACTGAATACAGTTCCCTGTCCTATGGAGTAGGGCCCTGTTGTTTACCCATTCTATATATAATAGTTTGCATCTGCTATTCCCAAACTCCCAGTCCATCCCTCCCCCTCCCACCTACCCCTTGGCACCCACAAGTCCATTTGCCATGTAAGCACTTCTCTCTAATAAATGTCTCAATGCTCTAATAGTATTGCCTTGGGAGTGGATTTGAGTGATTGATTAACTGATTTGGGAACTGAGGAGGCAGGAAAGGCTTCAGGTAGAAATTTGGGTTAAATTTGGAAGTTGACTTTGAACCCCCAGGTAGACTGAAGTTTCCCACACAGAGGGAACAGCATGAACACATGAACACATGTGTGCAAGGGAACTTGCACACATGCATGCACGTGTGTACACACACACACATAACATGATATATTTAGAGAAGAGCAAACGGTCAGGTGTGCCTATATCATGTGGGCTCATGTGTGCATGCTGGGGTGGATGAGGGCAGAGGAGGCTGAATAGCTGGAAATAAGGCTCAAAGTTAGGCTGGAAGTCACAATACTGAAGGTCCTATATAACATGTGTAACACTGAGAAACTTGTGGGGTTTTTTTTCCTTTCATTTTGCAATGGGGAGTTCTTAGTGATTTTCAGATATTATCATCTCATAGCAAGTACTCAATAAAACTTCCTTGAATTGATTGTGGAAGGAGAGAGAGGAATCTCTTTAAGGGTTAGGCAAAATGACCTTTTATTTGCTCTGGATTCTGCAGTCTTGATTAGGATTGTCAAGAGGCTGCCATGGTAGGAAAGGAAAGTGCCTGACTGAAGAGAGCTTCCAATCAGAACAGTCAATTTAAAGCACAACTTAAAGGCTCAGAATAAATTGATCTGTATAAAATGTGGGTTATTATGTCATTGAAACCCATACAGAATATCTGATGTGAAGAGCACTTGAAGGCCCTCTTTTTACATATGCTTTTCCATTATAGTTTCTTACAAGATATTGAATATAGTTTCCTGTCCTTTACAGTAGGACCTTGTTGTTTACCTATTTTATATATAGTCATTGGTATCTGTTAATCCCAAACTCCCAGTTTATTTCTCCCCTCTTCCCTTTTCCCTTTGGTAATTACAAACAAATTTGTTTTCTATGTCTGTGAGTCTGTTTCTGTTTTGTAAATAAGTTCATTTGCATGATTTTTTTTATATTTCACATATAAGCAATATCAAATGACATTTGTCTTTATCTGACTTACTTCACTTAGTATGATAGCCTCTAGGTTCATCCATGTTGCTGCAAATGGCATTATGTTGTTCTTTTTTGTAGCTGAGTACAATTCCATTGCTCTCAGTCACTGCAGTGATGCCAACATAGGCTGGATGTTTTTCAAAAGCAGGGAAGATGTTGTAGAGGACATTTCAGCATTAGATTGGCTCCCTTGGTGACCCCTGAGATGCTCTCGAAGAAGCCTGATTCTCCAAGGAGTCATTGTAAAATCACTGGACTAAGTGACATTTACTGTCTAGTTTATGCCCACGTTCACACATCAGTGTCTTAACGTCTGTAGATTTTACCCATTGGTTGAAGTTCTACAGTCTTGTAATCTGCTTCTCTTTAAATTTTTTTTTCTTAAACTTCTATGTAAGGAGCTCTGTGCCTCCTAGTAAATTGTATTTCTCAGGTTTCCAAAGGGGGCCTTTAGCCAAATGACCTGTGGCCACTCCATGAAGGCAGGAAAAAGAGTTAGAATTATGTAATACGTGTTCGTTCTCTCTCTCTCTCTCCCTCCCTCTCTCCTCCCTCTCTTCCTCCCCCACCCTCCCCTTCTCTCTCTCTCTCTCTCTCTCTCTCTCTCACACACACACAACTAGTTTGATGAAATTGAAATACAGAGATGCCAAATGACTTGTCCAAGATCACATGGCTACTTCCGTTAGATCAAGGAATGGAACCAGAAAAACATGTACTTCATTATTAATGGTGTGGCTTGAATTTCTGAAGAGATAGTAAGCCCTTCTCTAATATCCTCCACCAAATATTTTATTTTATTAATTTATTGAGAAGTATGTGTTAGTAAGGTAAATCTATGGTTTCACAATATAAAACAGTATCTCATGGTATTTGTGACTGCATCTATCTCAAATCAGTGAAGTTTTACTTGCCTCTGAAGCTGCTGTGATCTTAACACAAGAGACTTAAGCTGACTATGGGCATGCCTGTTGCTCCTAGGAGCCCTCCTGTGAAAGATTCTGGGGTGTTCTTTATGCATGCTGTCCAGGTTTTATCACTTGGAAGTTCCTCCAGCTTCCTTTAAAATCCCTTGGCTACAATCGAGTGCTGTCCTAGGAATGACTTACTGCACTGGGCCTGGGAGAGAGGGCTTCCTCTCTTGGATGGCTGAGTAGCTCCTTTAATCTATTTATTGCAAGTGTTCATTGCTCTGGGGCTCTGGGATTCTTCAAGATGAAAGCCCTCTATAAATATTTGTTATTGTTATGATAACCAGTATGGCTTCCTGAGTGAGATAAATTTGTCTTCTGGCTTCTGCTTCTCATAGCTTCCTTCCCTATCCTTTTATTTCTCTCTCCAGATAATATTTTGTATTAGAGAATCAATCTATTTGTACAGTTAATTAAACTGAATGCAGTGTAATAGACATTAGCAACTTTTCAGGTTGTGACTGCTAAGGGATAAAGGCATTGAAGCTGAGAGTTTGTACCATAAATATATTATTTTCATCAACCAGAGGGGAAAATATCCTCAAAATGGAATTAAAAGTGACAGCAGAAAAATGATTAAATACTGCATGGAGAGGTCATGGGGACTGGTTTCCACAAAATTAAAAATAATAAAGCAATGTTTGAAAATCCCGGAGACTTGTCCTGATAACCCTGACTTTTCAGGTTCCTATAGGATGAGAGTCAGATCATTTACCAGGAAAACAAGACCTCCCTGATCTGGCCCCAGACTAGTTTTCCAGACTCATCCGTTCCTTCTCTTTCCCATGAATCATTCTCATCCCTCCTTGCTTATAAAGTCCTCCTCCTTCTTTAATCACAACCCACTGGTCCTTCCAGAGTTCAGGTGACAACTCCAATTTGAAACTGCCCTGACTATATTTACCCCCAAATATCAATCTGTTTCCTTTTCTGAAATCTTATATACCTGCCTGCATTCTCATTTGGCATGTCATCCTTCAGGGCAGTAAATTCAAATAGTCTTCTCGTGTGAGTCATTCTTATCTCCCAAATATTAGTAGTTTGCAAGCTCCTGAGAGACAGAGCCTAGTACTGCTTTAAGTGATGTATCATTGTGTTCCCAACAGCACCATGTGCAGAGGAGATAGTAAATGAATCAGTTGAGAACTTCATGTTGAGGAGAGTTGTAGTTAAGCAGAGTAGAAAAATGAGACTCACAATTGGCAGGAATGAAAGGATATAGGGACACAAGCAGTTGAAATGAAAATGGGATAGATCTCTAGAATTTGGGATTATTTAACAGTTGGGTAGGGGTATTTTATGGTAGCCAGCACACAGACCAAAACATCTGGTTGCCTCCAAATATGATTGGCCCAGCTGGTTAGGGTGCTCAGAAATACTTTGCTCTTGAAGTTTAATGGATTTTGTCCAGCTGTGTCGAGTATTCTAGCAGCTGCTCAGAATATAGCACTTCTGGGTCACACCTGTTGATGACACAAGGAAGATATGAACATGGGGATTCTTTTATTTCCTTGACTCCAAATACGCAGGTAGTGTTTCCCTGAAACTTGTACTTCCCAGAGGCAAATGATGACAGCCTCTGTCATTTAATTTTCCTGACCACGTGTGCATTTGAAATAAATAGTATACATTGGCTCACTCATACCTACTCCCCACCATCTTGCCTTCCATATTGATACACTGCTCCCACTTCAAGCTATGAACTTGTATTGAGTTCTGAAACAGAACAGGCACCTAGTAGGCACTTAATAATTTTTTCCAGGTTTGGCTGATTTAATTACAGATCTGCTAACTGGCTCAGACGGTAAAGAATCTGTTGGAATGACATTTGAGGGCCAAAACCAGCATGGAGTGAAATCAGTCTATCAGGTCTTCATTGAGAAATCACCCAGCTCCAGGCCACAGACTGTGAAACAGCCAGTAGAGGAGCCTTCTGGATCTTGTATAATCTAGTTCCCAGGGTGTACAATGATAAAACTACCAGATGTCTTCCAGCTCCAACATTCCTTTTACTCTTGTCCCAGTCCTGTGTATTTTCAAACTCTCTGCCCATCATTGTAAGCATTCACTGAATGAATTATTGAGACTTGTCTGTTTGTATAGATGTACATTTAGAAGATAATACTAAAGAGCATGATACAACTGAAAAGGAATAAAGGACAGTCTAGTATGAGGTGATGTGGACAAAAGTATTTAGACTTCAAAAACCTTCTTTTAAGAGGGAGGGGATTCGGTATACTTATGGCTGATTCACATTGTTGTATGGCAGAAACCAACACAACATGGTAAAGCAATTTTCTTCCAATTAAAAATAAATTTAAAAGAAAACTTTTTTTTCCTAAAGGAATTGAAAAGACTTTTCTATACTTTGATATTATATCATGAAGACAGTATGTTCATGTTTGCAGGCATTTTTGAGTTTTTTCAGACAAAAAACTGCTACTTCTGCTCTTACTATTTTAATAGATAAGTATTGCAGATGAAAAATTCCAGGGAAATGAAGAATGACAGTTACACCCCTGAACTGACTGTCTGCACTGATGACATGTTGCCAGCTTCTTTACACTTATCTCGTTTAATCAGGCTGTTTTTCTTGGAGAGCTCCTCAGCCAGGTGATAGGAGCTTGGGTTTTATGGTTGTTGTTTGTGAAAAGGGTTAATATTCCTATATTCTGGTATTTCCTGCCCTTTTTCTGATACTTCTGAATGTTTTAGAAAAGTTTAAGTCTGGATGCTGAGGCACAACTCCATAGATCAATATCGCACATTTTAAATCTGATTCACTATAAAGTGAGTTATTTTGTAGTTCAAACATTTTTTTTAGGATCCCAGCTACTTGGGCTATCCCCATAACTTCCTAGCTTGCTTTGTAAGACTTTTCAGTGTGTGTTAATGCAAATTTAAACTCTTAAGGATAGATTCTTATATTGCTTGCACATATCCCCCGCCGTATGGTTTAGATATAGGCTATGGAACAGGATTGCCTAGATTTCGATCCTAGTCATGTCATTTAATAGGTACTGACTTTTTAAAAGCTTTTATTTTATGGAAGTATAGTTTATTTGTTGTTGTTTAGTCACTAAGTCATGTTGGACTCTTTTGTGACCCTATGGACTGTATCCTGCCAGGTTCCTCTGCCCATGGGGTTTCCCTGTCAAGAATACTGGAGCAAGTTGTTATTTCCTTCACCAGGAGATCTTCTCAACCCAGGGATTGAACCCGCATCTCCTACATTTGCAGGCAGATTCTGGTGGCTCAGTGGTAAAGAACATACCTGCCAATGCAGGAGATGCGAGTTTGATCCCTGGGTCAGGAAGATCCCCTGGTGAAGGAAATGGCAACTGGCTCCAGTATTCTTGCCTGGTATCCCATGGGCAGAAGAGCCTGGCAGGCTACAGTCTGTAGGGCTGCAAAGAGTTGGACACAACTTAGCGACTGAGCATACACACATATAGTTGATTTACAATGTGGTGTTAATTTCTGCTGTACAACAAAGTGATTGTTATACATACATACATTCTTTTCACATTCTTTTCCATTATGGTTTATCACAGGATATTGAATATAGTTCCCTGTGCTATATACTATAGGACCTTATTGTTTATTCATTCTATATTGTTTATTCATTCATTCTATATATGATAGGTAGTTAGGTAGTTAGAATAGGAGAAAGGAGTCCAGAATGGCGGTGGCTAAAAGACAAGGAAGGGAAAAGCCTGCAAAAATAGAACAAAGGAAGGTCTGAGGACCGGAGTGAGGACCTCTGGTAGAAAAAACAGCACTCCTGGCTAGCCCAATTTATATAGGGCAGGCCCACGGGGAGGAAAAAACATATAAAAAGAGGAGCCAACGGGCCGGGGCTCTCTTCTCTTCATGTCTTTTGAGTCAGCATGCTCTCATGCCTCAAGGATGTATTTTCCTTTTATTTTCTAAATAAAACTGAGCTCTAACACGAAGCTGTAACACTGATCTGTCCAAGAACTATAACATGGTCTGTCCAAGACCTGGGACACCTTCTGAGGGCTTTAATGTCTGTCGCTTCAAATTTTTGTTGTGACAAGACAGAACCAAGGAATTACACACTCCTCTGACAATAGTTTGCAAAATCTGCTAACCCCAAACTCCCAACCCAACCCTCCCCTATAATAGCTATTGACTTTAGGCTAGTCTTGCAACTTCTCTTTGTCTTCATTTCCATCTCTGAAAATGGGTTATTCATAGTATCTACCTCAGGGTGTTCTGGTGAGAATTAAATGATTTCAACAGTAAAGCATTTGAACAGTGCCAGTCCCAGAGTTAATATTATTATTTGCCTCTGAAACTGTGTATTTGCTCTTTCCTGTCTCCATAACTTTCTTTCCTACATGATATTCATGGCTATTTACAGCATACACATGTTCATTCTAATGTCATCCCTGATGGATACCTCCCCTGTCCACCTGCTGTGTGCTAGGTCCCTCCCTGCCATGCACTATTATATCACCATGTGATTCCCTTAACTGTCTATATCCACTCTCTGAAACCATTTGGTTTCCACGTTTACATATGATCTGAATATTCTCACTAGAACATAAGTTCCATGAGGCCAGGGTCCTTATCTGCCCTGTTCACCACTGTATCTGTCTGGTACTGCATAGCACACTCAGTTCAGTTCAGTCACTCAGTCATATCTGACTGTTTGTGACCCCATGGACTGCAGCATGCCAGGCCTCCCTGTCTATCATCAACCCCCGGAATTTACTCAAACTCATGTCCATTGAGTCAGGGATGCCATCCAGCCATCTCATCCTCTGTCATCCCTTTCTTCTCCTGCCTTCCATCTTTCCCAGCATCAGGGTCTTTTCAAATGAGTCAGTTCTTTGCATCAGGTGGCATAGCACAAGGCAGAGTTCAATTAATATGTGTTGAATGAATAAACAAATACAGTTACTCTATTTTCAAGCAACCTTTTCTGTCAAAGAACCTTTATGTGCTTCAAGGTAAAAGAAACAGTAGCAAGATACACTTTGGATCCTAAAATACTGAAGTGTTTTGCACATTTTCAATGGTTTAGGTGGGAATAGAAGAGAGAATGTCATTAGCACTGGCTTAGAAAATCAAAGCATATGATTTTTGCAATGCCAGTGTCTCCTACAGGGGTCTTTGCCAAATGAGTACCTGATAATGTTGGTCACTGCCTCCTGCTCCCCTCTCTGGACAGACCTTGCCATTTTTATTATAGTATCTCAAGAGCATTTAGCACATGATTTGCACGCAGCAGGTGCTCAATAATTATCCACTATATGAATGAACTTACTCTTTTTTTGTCATCAAAACTCTATATGTCAATGAGATATGGAAAGAAAAGAAACCATTTGCATAGCAATTTCAAGAGTTAAGGCTTATACTTGTGGGTTTGAGAAGTGCATACACTAACAACAGCCAAACTCTTAATACAGATTTTCTAACTCAGGCCCTTGGAGACTTCTCAAAGAGACCATTGTTTGGTTATTTTAAGGTGGGCTCCCTCTCAAACTTTCAGGTTTCCATAGAGATGGCATGTTTTTCTTCCTGAATGATATTTGCTTGTAACCTCAGAAGCCTGGTCAGCAAATTAGCACAGGTGATTTAAGAGTGGAGAGGGGTGACTATGGCAGCTTCGAGGTCTTGCTACCCTATAAAGGTCTAGTTTGTTAAATGTAGTGAGGAAAGAGAAGCTAAAGATCATCCTAAAAAAAAAAAAAAAAAAACAAGGCTACTGTTGGAAAGTCTTTCTTTTCCTCTCTGATGAATAAGGATATGTTAATATGAGGAAAGAAGGAAGGGTTCCAGGTTGCAAGTTTCAAAAGTCAGGACTGGCTGATTCATGTTGATGTTTGGCAGAAACCAACACAATACTGTAAGGTAATTATCCTTCAATTAAAAATAAACAAATTTAAATATTTTAAAAATGTCAGAGCTGCAATGTGCTTGTAATAGTTGTCATAAAATAACATTTGTGGGGGCAAAATGTGTGTTCAGAAGTTGTTACAGTCAGTGTTCTACAATAAAGCACTTATATGGTAGAAGTGAACTGAGTAGCGTGGAATTGTTTAATGGTGTTTGTTAGTTTCAGTTTATCTGAGTATATGCTTCTTGAGGGAGAAGACCCTATCTTAACATTCCTTTTGAATCCTATATAGCATGTTGCCCTGTCTCATCTGAGAAAATGGGGTTTCTCTCATTTTCCCACTCTCTTGTATTAATGTTTCTAAATCACCTCTCTGATAGCATTGCTTTCTGTCCAAACCTTTAATGGTGCTTCCTTGCCAGTCAAACCCTTAAGCCTGACACTAAAACCCTTTCAAGATCTATCTTTTAGTTTGCTTTCCCACCCATTCGAAAATATACCCTAATCTCAGACATCCTGGAGTACTTATCTTGCATTTCCTGGTTATTCCCTGTGCTTTTTTGGTTCAATCTTTCCCACCAACCCTTCCCCCACCAAATGTTTGCTTATGCTGTTCCTTCCCTCTGGAATGCCTCTCCCTCACCCTAGAATCTCTAGCTAATGAAATTCTTCCCATCCTTTAAAGCCCATTGAAAGGCCACCTCGGTGGGAAGTGATCTCTTGGTGTTGCGAATTCCATTAGCCTTTTATCCTAATCTTCTTTTCATTCTGCTAAGGCTCAACACAAAGCCTCCATACAGGTATTCAAATATTTGGAGACTCATAAATGAACTATAGGTTGATTCACATGTATCCCAGGGCCAGAGAGGCAGAAATGACCACCATCTAGCAAGGCTGGCCAGGAGGTATTCTATATACTAAAGCCTGTTTTCATTGCCTTCCTTAATAAAAAGAGAAGATGAATTGGGGGTTGTTTGGGAAGTGATAATCAGGCAGAGAGAAGGAGGCTTACTTGATTACAACTGAGAAGGAACTTCTCAGGAGACCTGACTTGTCGCTGCCCTGAGGAGTACAACATAAGCCTTAGAGGGAAGGGCATTGGGATCTAGAAACACTGAGGACTGTGGCTTTGTCTGGTCTTTTTTACTTCTTGCCACCACTATGCTGTGCAGCTCAACAGCCTGTCAGAAAACTTATCACCTCTTCAATCAGTGGCCATCACTCTGATGCCAAGGAAACTATAGGATTCCACAGGGAAGTAATAGATAAGAGGAAAGCAAACCATACATATTCCCTTCATTAAGACATTCTCACAAGGAACCCAAGTTCTAGCAAATCACATAAAATGAGAGACAAAAATTGCCTTGTTTAGAAGCAGTATGGCAGAGTGTGATGCCAACAGCAGAGATTAGTAAGCATATATACATATATATATATATATATATATTCCTTAGGGACCATGGCATGGTGGCCCAAAGCACTTCCCATAAGTTTGATGCTTATGCTTTAAATGCAGACCTGCTCTGTAATCTCATCCATAATGTAACTGTGTTTGTATTTAAAATAATGATTATAGTCAAAGTCACCTCTCCAAAGAGGGTACCACGTTTATGCTGCTGGGACTTTCAGGGACTACCTGGCATACCACTGAACATTCCAGACTATTCTCAACCCAGATTGGAATAGTGAGGATTCAATGAGATAATATATAGAAAGCATGTAGCCCAATGCCAGACAGATAGTAAGTGCTCTACATATGGGACCTGTTCATAGTTAATTCCTCTAGGAATATGGTTTTTTGGCCATTAGGAGATTACCATCTTCCTCAAAGCTTTGTCATGAGGATTCTGTGAGGCATGGATACAAAGCAAATTGACTCCTTGATTCCTGGCCAAGTAAAAGTTCACTTTTTAGGGTAGCACTTTATTATTCACATCTTCCAGAGTAAAATGTTGAATTGCATTCACATTAACACATTTTAGAATTTGTCTCTTATGGGTGAAGTGTGTCTCTCCCTTTCTATCCTGAGATAGAGGAAAGAAGACAGGAGTGACAGCCACATAAGAAGCATGCATGCATGTATGCAGGCAGACATGCACATGTGCACACATGCTCACATGCATTCCATGACAGCCTTATAAATACTCCTCCTAATGCCTGTGCTCACCTAAGTGCAAAGCAAGGACCACAGGCCAGAGGGTTCTGACCATGATTCCTATGTACCAAAAACCATTCCACCTTGATCAAGGAAGAAGAGGTCTTATAATATGATGGCAATTATCCAGGCAATTTGCAAAGCATATTTTACCTGCCATGTGCTCTCTGGCAGAAATGATCTCTGATTACAAGCCTTGTGCAATAAATATATAGATATCTTGTTTTACTCTCTTGCTTCTGTGTGTGTGTGTGTGTGTGTGTGTGTGTGTGTGCTCAGTCACTCAGTAGTGTCTGACTCTTTGCAACCCTATGGACTGCATAGCTTACAGGATCTTAGTTCCCAGATTAGGGATCGAACCTGGGCCCTCAGCAGTGAAAGCACCAAGTGGTAAGCACTGGACCACTGGGGAATTCCTGAATACTGCTTATTTTTATGTTTAAACCTCAAATTTAAAAATTAAATTATACTTGTTACAAAATATTTTTAAATCAAAAAATGCAGATAAATATATATATTAAAAAAAAGACCATCCCTCTCCCCACCAAATAGCTGCTGTTAACATTTTTTGTTTGTTTTTGGCCACGCTCCATGGCACACGGGTTCTTAATTTGTCAACCATTGCTGGAACCCAGGCCGCCTGCATTGGAAGGGCACAGTCATATCCACTGGACGATCCCCTGCCACTGTTGACATCTCTAACAGTGGTTATTCTACTTTTTGAGTACAAAGATTCATTTAATTTCACCTTTGTAACAAATAATAAGCTGTCAATAGGGCACAATTCTTTAGGGGATGACAGTCATGTGACTGGAAGCAACGTCAAGGTGCTAGAATGTGCACCTGAGAACTTATGAGTGCCCTGAGGCTCACCTTGGCTGCAGCAGAACTCCTTGTGGAAGAAATGGAGAACTAAGTGTCAGAACAGAAGCCATTTCAGAGGGATTGACAGTCCCTGCTAAGGCTCTGTAATGTAAGCAAAACTTTCCCAGCTCATTGCTGGTGAAAGCCTTGAGGTCTCGCTCGTGAAAAGGCGGGGTTTGTTTTGCCAGTCACCTGCAGGTGCTCTTCGCCTTCTCATTGCCCCCAGAGTAGAGACAAAGTCAGTACTGAGTACCAAGGTCCTTTGAACATCACTTATTTTCAGAAACCACTCCTTCAAAAAAATCTATTATAGGTGCTTTTGGGGAGAGTGGGATGTGTGGCAGAAAGATGGGAAGCTCAGTGTTCAGCAAGATTTAGTTGTTACTATAGAACAATGAGTGATTTAAATCTTTCTTGAAGCTGTAGCACTTTAAAGACACTGTCACCACCCATAAGCATGTCAGGGCAATATATTTATATGTAAAGATTTCTTGAGACATTTTAATTGTTTTTCATTCTTTCCACCTACACCTACAGCTCTGGTTCTCAGATTGTATATGCCTCAGAAACACTCTGAACATGGGAGAACTGAGGAGAAGGGGGTTTGCTCCCAATTTTGGGGGCCTGAGAATTTGCATTTTCCGTAAGTTTTTAGGTGATGCTGATGTTGCTGGTTTAAGGTCCAGATTCTGAGAACCACTACCCTACTAGAAATATATAGGAATGATCCTATCCCAAAATACTTAGAGAGAAAATGAAACTGCAAATTATCGAAAATACTATTCTTGAATTAGGTGATTGTTAAATTTTATTATATTTATTTTTCTGGCCTTGCCATGTGGCTCATGGGACCTTAGTTCCCCAACCAGGGATCGAACCTGGGCCCTGGCATTGGAAGCATGGAATCCTAACCACTGGACCACAAGGGAAGTCCCTAGGCGATGTTTTAGAAAAATTATTGGCATTAGCTACCACCACACTTCACCAGTTCTTACATATTGCAGATTTTATTTTTCAGATCCATGACAGTATTTGTGTTGCAGAGTTCCTTTTTATCTACGTCTGTACCTTCTAATCAATAAAATTGCTCTGATATTTATGTTTCTGAAAAAATATAGTCTTCCAGCACTTTCAGGAGATATCTGGGTTATTTGTTTTTGGGAGAGAGGATTTCTGGCCCTGCCAATTATTAACTGTAGATCCTTGAGCGTTATCTAACATCTCTGAACTTCAGTATAGGTGGAGCAGTGATAAAGAATCTGCCTGCCAATGCAGGAGATGTGTGTTTGATCCCTGGGTCAGGAAGATCCCCTGGGGTAGGAAATGGCAACCCACTCCGGTATTCTTGCCTGGAAAATTCCATAGACAGAGGAGCCTGGCAGGCTACAGTCCCTGGGGTCGCAAAGAGTCAGACACGACTGAGTGACTGAGCATGCATGCATGCATCCACGTCTGTAGAAAGGAAAAAACCCCAAACAGAAAAACACCTGGTTTGCCCAAGGGAGTGTGAGCATTAGACAAGATAAAGCATGCATGAAAGGCCTAGCATGGGGCCAATAAATATTAGGCCTCTATCTCCCATTTATTATCTACATTATTACTTCAAGTGATGCTCTACCACTGTTTCCAGTACTGATTGCTTTGTAACAGATTATAATATCTGACGGAGCCTGGGCACCATCTCACAGATATCTTAGCAATCCCTATAGTTCTAAGGCATTTTGTGTCAGGGCCAAGTGGGAACAGGTTTAATAATAATAGAGTTTATTGGTGCCCACTACTAGGACAGCTGAGAATGATCTCATCTAATCCTAACAACAGCCCTATAATGAAGGTATTATTATTATCATCATTATTTTTCAGATGAGGAAATGGGGACTCAGAGAGGTTAGGTAACTTGCCTGAGGTCACACAGATGCTAGTGAAGGCGGAGCCAAGATTTAAACTGAGGGCTGTCATTCAATAAAAGAGAAAACAGAGAAAAATAAACCCAGGGCTGTCTTCTCTCCAGAGTGTGAACCTCTAGCCACTACCTCTTCACCTTAGAATTACAAGCTGTCCCTGTTTAGAAGAGATTAGACATCATGGTCTGGTCCTCCTACAGTAGAGATGAAAGAACGGAGGTACAGGAAGGGCAGTGACATGCTCTGGCTCACTAATGGCAGATCCAAGAGCTCAACTTGAGTTGAACTCAGCTTCTGTAGCTTTTACAACAGTGTAGTTTTGCTTTCATACACATAAAAGTTTTCATTCCCAGTTCAATCATTGGACAAACAATGGTTCTGCTGAATTAGGAGGGGAGGTTAGATATTCCCATGTTTAACAACAACCGGCTCTCTATGGAAAGAGGGGAAAGCCCTATTTCGTAGCATTTGCCAATTTCCACAATATAAATACTCCCACCAAAGCTGATTTCAAGTTCTCAGTGTGATGTCACTAAATGCAGAGTTCAGAAGAGATGCATACAATCCAGAATCTTGAGTTGGCTCTTGCATGCCACTGCCTCCCTCTTTGTAGAGGATGACAAACCAAACCCTGGGTATTGTTCCAAGGTAAGATTCCAATAGTCAAGAAAAAAAAAGTGAATGTTTCTTATATGCCAGGATTCTAAAATTCAATATAATTGGTGTTCTGGCCAACTCTTCTTTTAGAGTTTAGGACTGGCTCTATTAGTGATATTGAGTCCCTGCCAAAGGGAGTCTTGGGATTTATTTATAGAATCTTTTTCCCCCAAAAGGGTACAGGAATATATTGTGTCATGCTCTATCTTTAGACATGCAAATCCCTTTCTCAAATGACATCTTAGAGGACAAATTAAGACACTCCTAAGTTGTTTGTTTTCATTTTGGGGAAAAAAATCTATGATAGCCAAAAACTCTTTGAAATTTTAGAAAATAGCCTAAGGAATACATGTTTATTTTTAGGAAATTTAGAAAATACAAGCAAACAAAAGAAAATATGTTTAAAACTCATCTGTTCTTCCAAGAGCCAGAGATAAACATGGCTAACATTTGAGTGTGCCTACTGCTAATATTTTTCTCTTATATGCAGATAGATTTTTTTTTTAATGGCTGTACTGCAAAAGAAATCCATTTCCAAAATGAAAAGATATCACAGATTATTATCCTCCAGGTACAGGTCTTGCCACTCTATTTGTATTCACGGAAATGGTATGTTAGCTATATTTATGCTGATGTTCTACACACATTTGAAGATAATATTACTAATGGGGATTGTTATCTGTGAGCACAGATGGGGCTCAAAAGACCAGGGTGACAACATCAGCCCTTTCCAGTCCGTGGACCACTGTACACACAAAGACTGTTTTTGAGTCACAATTGCAGCTGTGCCGATAGTGTGGTTGATTGGGACTCTGCCTCTGAGACCTGAGGTCATCCTGGAGCTCAGAAAACAACCCCCTCCAGCACTCCCTTATTGCCTTAGCCAGCCCAGCCTGCCTGCTGTTTGTTTCCTGCTGCCTGCAGCTCGGCCCCATTGTTTGAAGTGGGGCTTTAGAGCTGCTTTAATGGGTTTTCTTCTGCTGTCCCTGCTTGGGGTTGCCTCACTGCAACTCACCATACAACAATCTGATCTGGCATCCTGGGGCCATCCTTCACACATGTCCAGCACAGTGGGGTGCTGTTAGAAATGGAATTTGTTCATTCCCTCTGCTTCAGCCTTGATTTTCGGGACACAATATCCTAGAAAAATTTACCAGTCATTGTAACAATGCAAGATCACTGACTCTAGGAGATGAATATTTCTTTCTGCAATAGATTCTCATTATTAAGTTTGGGACTGGTAGCCAGTTAGAGTTGCCAAAAGGTAAGGGAACGTAACCGACCTCTCTGGAATCTTGGCTTTCAGCTCTCCATCTCAAATGTGGATTTTCTTGACAGATTCTTTTCTACTATGTTTCCCAAGTTTGGTTCCCTACCCGAAGGCCACAGTTGAAAGATGGATAACTGCAAAATGTTTGGAAAAATGTAACTCGTGACGAGGAGTTGCTTAAAGTTGTAGTAAATTGCATATATAGACATAGGTGATATTTGGTGGATTTATGCTGACATTTTTGTTCTAATGCATCATTATTGATGAGGGTAGACTGTATGGCTCCCTTCAGAGAGAAGAAACCTTTTTAGCTAGGAAAACAATGTGACCAAAGAGAACCCAGGCCTCTAGACAGTACATGAAAGACCAAGTATTTTTTTTAGTTTCAGAAGAGTGAAGAGTAGCAGCTGGGTGACCTTAGGAAAATCACTTCACCTGTCTGTGCCTCAGTTTCCTCCTCAGTAAAAGGCAATGACTAATAGATATCTCATAGGGATGTCACAAGGATTAAATCAGACAGAGCACATGAAGAGCTTTACACACAATGCCTGGCACAAAGTATCAGTAAATGCCCATTCAATGTTGACTGTTTTCTCTAAAGGGAAGCCAGTGTCCTCATAGCCCTAGTTGTAAGGTAGCGATCCCAAGGCAGGAAGCCAACTGACCTTCCGGTTAGTTCCATGGAAGGTGGGAGGAGGGGGAGCTTCCCCTTTCCCCTTATTATGTTGCTTTGAATTCTTGTGAATCACAACATTTAGACCTGTAGTTCTCAACCTCGGCTGCACATTGGAATGACCTGCAGACTTTTAAAAAATACAAATGTCTGGGCCCCACCTCCAGAAATATTGACTTCATTCGTCTGTGGCGGCACCTGGGGAATGGGAAATTTCACAGCTCCCCAAGTGGTTCTAATGTGTGTTGACATGAGAACCACTTGGTTTTAGGCACATGCTGCACATCTGTGATAAAGATGATGAAAATCAGCATCAAGCCATGGAAGGGAGCAGAGTGCCACTACAGCCACTGCTGCCACTGCAGCCTTGATCATGTATTCCTTCCAAATCTTTTGACTCAGGGCAGTAATCACCAATCCACAAAATTTGCATTGGCTCCACCTGTATTTACCTGATATCATCCCCTCTCTTCCTTTAATATGTCCAATGTGCATAAGGGAGGATTAAAAAAGCTCACACCTGGCCTTGTGTTTAAGTTGAGTAAAGGTATGACGGTAGTCTAAGAGTTAATCTCGTTAAAGCTGATCTCCTATGCTTGGGCTGTTAGCTATTGCTCAGCATCTATTAATTTAGGCTTCAACATGTATCTGCCTTGTCCACAGTTTCAGGTGGTGCTATAACTCATGCCCTTCTGTCGGTTCCAGAAAATGACTGCATGTGTTTTATTTAGATAAACTGTAATTATGCCAACTTTCAAGTCTTTTGGTAATTTTGGCCCATTTGTGGATGATAAGTAGTAAAATCCACTCTTCCCTATTACATACTAAAAATCATCTGAAAACAGGTTTGTTTGGTTAATGAAGTCTTATGGGATGGGGGAGACAAGGAAAGGAACATAGTACTTGAGGTTTTCATTCAGCATGGATTACAAACAAGTAGAACAACTTTTGTTTGCTTAGAGCTCAAAGCCAGGCAACAAAAACTTACCTTGAGAGGACAGCAGTTAGGAACATGTCTCCACCCTATGTGACTGTGATGTATTCTAGCTTGGTGTAGACACTTAATCCAGGGTGGGGCCTATTAGTAATATAGGCATAGTCATTCCCCCCTTACCCTCTATGGTTACTGTTCAACTGGGTAACAAGCTCAGTTTGTAGTTAATGTCTATGTAAAATGGAAATATAAATCATCACTCAAATACTTGCTTTTGTGCCTGGATTCTTTCCTATAAAAATCTCATTGCTCTTGATGGAGGAAAATGGATGTGGTTTTTACACAGGAACATGATTTATGAAGTAATTGTCTGAAGCCCCCAAAAACCAGTTGCAAATAAATTTATCAATTTGAAATGAGATGATCTCGAATCAGAAACAAATGATGGTTACTGAGTTTGGGATAGACATGTACACACTGCTATATTTAAAATGGATAAGCAACAAGGACCTCTTGTATAGCACAGGGCGCTGGCTCAAAATTATGCAACAGCCTACATGGGAAAATGAAAAAGAATAGATATATGGATGTGTATAACTGAATCACCTTGCTGTACACCTGAAATTTTCAGAACATTGTTAATCAACTATACTAAAATATAAAATAAAGTTTAATAGAAACAAATGATTGATCATGCAATATTGTATGAAATTAAAGCATTCTCTGAGAAAGAACATTCACTGGAAATGAATTATTGATAATACAGTTTTTAATATGTGATTTAAATTGCTGTAGAAAAGTTTGAAGTTTCTTTCTGAAATGTTAAAATAAAAACTGCCTTCTGGAAGGGACTTAGTGCTAAGCCTCAGCAAAATTTAAGTTTTATCTTAGGCACAAATCTTTTATATTCCAAAATCTTCCTCAAAACTCTGATATTCTGCCAAGTAGGATGAAGAAAGCAGAAGGGGAGGATAGTTGGGTTTGTTTTCTTTATAAAGCTGTTCCTCTTTCTTGTTTATTCGCTGTGGCTGGGAGAGAGGTCCTGGGCTGCTTTGTTCTTCAGCTGGGATAACTACTTTACCGAATGAAGGGTTTTGAAATCTTTAGTCTGCTCCCTCGAAGTGAAAAACACAGGCAACATTTGTTGTCTCTAAGTACATTCTAAGTGGAAACTAAAGTTTTGGGTGTTTCAAGGGGCTGACTTTAGACACAGAGTTGTATCCTGAAACTTTTAATGCAGATCTGAGCCTTCCAGAAATAGTAGTTTTTGAAATGGAGTTGTTTTTATTATTGGAGTTTGATTAAATGGATATAGTACAAACCAGCTACAGTCAGTAAAGTTGGTCTTTATAGACAAAACATTCATGAAAAAGAAAGAAAAATCAAGTTATTATATTTTATTCCTGCCATTTGATTATATACAGGTTGTCTAATCAATTTAACTATTGTTGTTTGATCGGACCACCTTTGGTTAATGAATAGATATGTTTGCTGCTGCTGTTAAGTCGCTTCAGTCGTGTCCGACTCTGTGCGACCCCATGGACGGCAGCCCACCAGGCTCCCCCGTCCCTGGGATTCTCCAGGCAAGAACACTGGAGTGGGGTGCCATTTCCTTCTCCAATGCATGAAAGTGAGAAGTGAAAGTGAAGTCGCTCAGTCATGTCTGACTCCTAGCGACCCCATGGACTGCAGACTACCAGGCTCCTCCGTCCATGGGATTTTCCAGGCAAGAGTACTGGAGTGGAGTATGTTTAAATGACAGCAAATGAACTCTGGCCTGTCCTTGCCCTCCCCCTACCCCACCCCAGCTTTTTTTTGGCTTTTGGTCTTTGCAGCCCAAAATAACTAGTAAATTATGTTCATTCTCATCCTAATTTGGAATGGAAAGATAAAAACAAAGTTTTCCTGCAATCTTTTTGGTGCCTCAGTCACTTTTGGCATCCAGTGACTCTAAACTTTATTGAGTGTCTGGATAATGAAGGCTCTATATCCTACTTAAACTAAGAGTTAATTCAACAATGAAATCAAATCTCAAAGTCAAGGTCTCTCCCAATACCCAATCCTGTTTATCGCAAACCTATATACTGCTATGACTGGAATATTTATTGCTAGATAGTGCCTTTGTTAGGGTTTTATTTTTCTTGAAAGACTTCAGTTCAGTTCAGTTGCTCAGTCCTGCCCGATTTTTGGTGACCCCATGGACTGCACCATGCCAGGCCTCCCTGTCCATCACCAACTCCTGGAGCTTACTCAAACTCATGTCTTTTGAGTTGGTGATGTCATCCAACCATCTCATCCTCTGTCATCCCCTTCTCCTCCTGCCTTCAATCTTTCCCATCATCAGGGTCTTATCAAATGAGTCAGTTCTTCACATCAGGTGGCCAAAGTATTGGAGTTTCAGCTTCAGCATCAGTCCTTCCAATTAATATTCAGGACTGATTTCCTTTAGGATGGACTGGTTGGATCTCCTTGCAGTCCAAGGGACTCTCAAGAGTCTTCTCCAACACCACAGTTCAAAAGCATCAATTCTTTGGCGCTCAGCTTTCTTTATAATCCAACTCACATCCATACATGACTACTGGAAAGACCATAGCTTTCACTAGATGACTTGTGTTGGCAAAGTAATGTCTCTGCTTTTTAATATGCTATCTAGGTTGGTCATAACTTTTCTTCCAAGGAGCAAGCGTCTTTTAATTTCATGGCTGAATTCACCATCTGCCGTGATTTTAGACCCCCCCCCAAAAAAAAACCCAATAAAGTCTATCACTGTTTCCATTGTTTCCCCATTTATTTGCCATAAAGTGATAGGACCAGATGCCATGATCTTAGTTTTCTGAATGTTGAGTTTTAAGCCAACTTTTTCACTCTCCTCTTTCACTTTCATCAAGAGGCTTTTTAGTTCCTCTTCACTTTCTGCCATAAGGGTGGTGTCATCTGCATGTTTGAGGTTATTGGTATTTCTCCTGGCAGTCTTGATTCCAGCTTCTGCTTCATCCAGCCCAGCATTTCTCATGATGTACTTTGCATAGAAGTTAAATAAGCAGGGTGACAGTATACAGCCTTGACGTACTCCTTTTCCTATTTGGAACCAGTCTGTTGTTCCATGTCCAGTTCTAACTGTTGCTTCTTGACCCGCATACAGATTTCTCAGGAGGCAGGTCAGGTGGTCGGTATTCCCATCTCTTTAAGAATTTTCCACAATTGTGATTCACATAGTCAAAGGCTTTGGCGTAGTCAATAAAGCAGAAGTAGATGTTTTTCTGGAACTCTCTTGCTCTTTCAGTGATCCAACAGATGTTGGCAATTTGATCTCTGGTTACTCTGCCTTTTCTAAATCCAGCTTGAACATCTGGAAGTCCACAGTTCACATACTGTTGAAGCCTGGCTTGGAGAATTTTGAGCATTACTTTGCCAGCATGTGAGATGAGTGCCCTTGCGCAGTAGTTTGGACATTATTTTGCATTGCCTTTCTTTGGGATTGAAATGAAAACTCTTTCCAGTCCTGTGACCACTGCTGAGTTTTCCAAATTTGCTGGCATATTAGGTGCAGCACTTTCACAGCATCATCTTTTAGGATTTGAAATAGCTCAACTGGAATTCCATCACCACCACTAGCTTTGTTTGTAGTGATGCTTCCTAAAGCACAGTTGACTTCGCATTCCAGGATGTCTGGCTCTAGGTGAAAGATCACTGTCATGGTTATCTGGGTCATGAAGATCTTTTCTTGTATAACTCTTCTGTGTATTCTTGCCACCTCTTATTAATATCTTCTGCTTCTGTTAGATCCATACCATTTCTGTCCTTTATTGTGCCCGCCTTTTCATGAAACCTTCCCTTGGTATCTCTAATTTTCTTCAAGAGATTTCTAGTCTTTCCCATTCTATTGTTTTCCTCTATTTCTTTGCATTGATCACTGAGGAAGGCTTTCTTATTATCTCCTTGCTATTCTTTGGAACTCTGCATTCAAATGGGTATATCTTTCTTTTCTCCTTTGCCTTTTGCTTCCCTTCTTTTCACAGCTATTTGTAAGGCCTCCTCAGGCAGCCATTTTGCCTTTTTGCACTTCTTTTTCTTGGGGATGGTCTTGATCCCTGTCTCTTGTACAATGCCATGAACCTCCATCCATAGTTCTTCAGGTGCTGTATCAGGTCTTATCCCTTGAATCTATTTGTCACTTCCAATGTATAATCATAAGGGATTTGATTTAGGTCATACCTGAACGTTCTAGTGGTTTTTCCTACTTTCTTCAATTTAAGTCTGAATTTGGCAATAAGAAGTTTATGATCTGACCACAGTAAGCTCCCAGTCTTGTTTTTGCTGACTGTATGGAGCTTCCCCATCTTTGGCTACAAAGATTATAATCAGTCTGATTTTGGTATTCACCATGGTGATGTCCATGTGTAGAGTCTTCTCTTGTGTTTTTGGAAAATGGTGTTTGCTATGACCAGTGCGTTCTCTTGGCAAAACTCTACTAGCTTTTGCCCTGCTTCATTCTGTACTCCAAGGCCAAATTTGCTAGTTACTCCAGGTGTTTCTTGACTTCCTACTTTTGCATTCCAGCCCCCTATAATGAAAAGGACATCTTTTTTGGGTGTTAGTTCTAGAAGATCTTGTAGGTCTTCATAGAACCTTTCAACTTCAGTTTCTTCAGCATTACTGGTTGGGGCATAGACTTGGATTACTGTGATATTGAATGGTTTGCCTTGGAAATGAACAGAGATGATTCTGTCATTTTTGAGATTGCATCCAAGTACCGCATTTTGGACTCTTTTGTTGACTGTGATGGCTACTCCATTTCTTCTAAGGGATACTTGGGAGAGGCTGTTATTTATGTAATAGCTTTCATTCTATAATTAGACATCATATCCAACCAAAAATGAACCTTAAGAACCTCAATCACTTTTTTTGCTGCCCTAGATTGTTATGTATGCTTCCCAGATCTTACCATACTACTGTCACCCAGGTTTATTAATATATGCTGTGAAGGCAAGGGCCGTCTTTTACTGGCTTACACATAGCAGATATTTGTTGAATGTATGTACCTTGTAGCTTATGCATACGTTGCCAACGCTTCAAGTTCTGTACATATATAGTATGTATCTTAATAAATCTTAATATATTCTACACATATTAATAAATCTGGGGGAATTGAGTTCATAGTGTGTGTTTGAATTGAAAAAGGGTAGGAATTAGAGTAGGAATTGAAGAATTTCCTTGCTTAGAATATAATTTGTAAATAAGCATGTGTGTTTATGATGTGTCAATGGGGTCATATATACTTTGCTAGAGAACCAGATTATTGCTAAAGTATTCATATTCCGAAAATTATAAAGTTTGTTACAATTTAAATAAAAATGTTCGATACCTTTAAAAAATTTATCCATAAATATTTCAGTGTGCATCGCTAAAAAAAGTGAAAGTGTTACTCACTCAGTCATGTCCAACTCTTTGTGACCCCATGGACTGCAGCCCGCTGGGCTCCTCTGTCCATGGAATTCTCAATTCCAGCCTGGAATTCTGGAGTGGGTTCTCATGACCTGCTCCAAGAGATCTTCCCAGGGATCGAACCCAAGTCTCCTGCATTGTAGGTAGGTTCTTTACAATCTGAGCCACCAGGGAAGCCCCTACTCTCTAAAAAATAAGGAGTACTTTAACACAACCATAGCACAATTATCACAATTGCAAAAATTACCAGCCATACATTTTAAAAGTTAAATGTTCTTAACTATCACCCAAAGTTCCCAACTTCTACCTACTGAGAACATCTTGCTGCTCTCCTAGTCCACCTTTATTTTGCTTCTTCTACTATGTTCTTTTGCTTCCTCAGAAAAGAGAGTCTCATGTGGTTTTTGATGGAGTATGACCAATTCTTCTGAATCACCCATTGTTAAATCCTGGGCTTGGATATTTTTTCAGTTAGACTTCTTGGGGAGGGGGAATATGAGCTTTTTTATGTGTGAATACTGGGGCAGGCACATGAGTTGTGTCCTTTAATCATTACAATAACCCTGCCAATGTAGATTATCAAAAATACCTGACAGTTGAGTTTTCTAAGTCCCTTTTGGACATTAGATATGAGTCTATATAGGTGACCTGGACAAGGCAGAAAGAATAAAGGAAGCCAATGACCGTTTATTGATTACTTGCTATGAACCAGGCACTGTATGAGAGGCCTTTTTTTTAATCTTTTGACCTCACTGCATAGCATGTGGGATCTTCGTTCCCTGATCAGGGATCAAACCCATGCCCCCTGCACTGGTGGCACAGAGTCTTAACCACCTGACCACCAGGGAAGTCTCTACTAGAGGATTTTTTAATTCTCAAATCACTCTAGTAAGTAATCGTTCTAATCCCCAGTTTATAGGTAAAAAATAAAATTCAGTGTTACTAAATATTTTGCTTATTTTTCAGACATTTAGTTAAAAAACCTAAAGTTTCTAAAGACATGAGATATGTGTGGAGTTAGTTGTCTAGAATGAGAAAGGAACTGAATGTTTTTTGCCTGTCCTGCATGGTTTAAAACATCTCACCAAAACTCTATAAGATATGTAGCATTTATCCTCAATTTAAAGATGAGGCTCAGCAAAGTTACTTACCCAAGGCCCATAGGTAATGAAGTAACATAAAGGGAACTTGGATCCAGATCAACCCTAAAACTGTGATTGTCCCCTTACCTGTGCTATTTCTCTGGTTACTGTTAAGTCTGAACACACAGAGTTGTCTCTGTACCTTACTTATGGCAATTGACATGTTACTGTGTATTCTGTGTATATTTTCTGTATTCAGCTGAATACAGAAAATTAAGCTGTATTTTCAACTGAATGTAAACTCCATGAGGCCAGGGATCTGTCTTTTTGTTGTGTTTTTGGTGTGTTTTTTTTTTTTTTTTTTTTTTGGCTGCTCCATGTGGCATGCAGGATCTTAGTTCCCCAGTCAGGGATCAACCCTGTGTTCCCTGCAGTGGAAGAGCAGCAGGGATCTGTCTTTTTGGTTTACTGATCTATTGCCAAGACCTCAAACAATGTTGGAGAAGGCAATGGCACCCCACTCCAGTACTCTTGCCTGGAAAATCCCATGGACGGAGGAGCCTGGTAGGCTGCAGTCCATGGGGTCACTAAGAGTCGGACATGACTGAGCGACTTCACTTTCACTTTTAACTTTCATGCACTGGAAAAGGAAATGGCAACCCACTCCAGTGTTCTTGCCTGGAGAATCCCAGGGACGGGGGAGCCTGGTGGGCTGCCATCTATGGGGTCGCACAGAGTCGGACACGACTGAAGCGACTTAGGAGCAGCAGCAGCAAACAATGTTTGATACACCGTAGATATTAAATAGATAATTGGTGAGTGAATATGTATGATTTTTGCTCCACTGAGATACACACTTCTTGAGGGTAAGTGAGTCTTGGTCATCTAAGACAATGCCTAGCACAGTGCCATGCCCCTAATAAATGACCAGTAATAATGCCTTTAAATTGGGCTTTATATTTACCAAATTATTGTCATGTATGTTAACTTTAGTGTTAATATAAATTGAAGAACCAAGGCCAAGATTTCTAGGAGGCATCAGGGGGTGGAGAGAGATGGTCCCCAGAAGAGTGATAGAAACCTAACTGCACATGTGCATGCATGTGTGCTCAGTCATTTCAGTAGTGTCCAACTCTGTGTGACCCTATGAACTGTAGCCCCCCCCCCCCCCACTGCCAGGCTCCTCTGTCCATGGGGATTCTCCAGGCAAGAATACTAGAGTGGGTTGTCATGCCCTCCTCCACTGGATCTTCCAGACCTAGGGATTGAACCCACATCTCTCAGGTCTCCTGCACTGGCAGGTGGGTTCTTTACCACTAGCACCACCTGGGAAGCCCCAACTGCATATCTCCTGCTGCTGCTGCTGCTGCGTCACTTCAGTCGTGCCCAACTCTGTGCGACCCCATAGACAGCAGCCCACCAGGCTTCCCGTCCCTGGGATTCTCCAGGCAAGAACACTGGAGTGGGTTACCATGTCCTTCTCCAATGCATGAACGTGAAAAGTGAAAGTGAAGTCGCTCAGTCGTGTCCGACTCTAGCAACCCCATGAACCGCAGCCCACCAGGCTCCTCCGTCCACGGGATTTTCCAGGCAAGAGTACTGGAGTGGGGTGCCATTGCCTTCTCCAACTGCATATCTACATACATACATACATACAAAACTACCACTTAGTACTTTTCTATTTGCATATCACTTAAACAATTCTGTGAGTCACTTTCCATGAGGGCAAGAGCCATGTCTGTCTTATTTTCCACCTTATCTTCAATATATAATACAATGTCTAACATATATCAGGCACTCTAAAATATTTGAATAAGTGGAGACAAAATCCCTTTTCTGGCCCTTAAACCAAGCCCAGACAACTCTCTAATTCCACCATTTAGAGGGCATAGAATCGAAATTTAATTCATTAAATACCCGCTGGGTACTTACCTAGCCAAGCACTGTGCTGGGTCCTATTGCACACCCAAAGAATTTCACGAAACATGCCTGCACTTGAAAAGCTTGTGTCTAAATATGGATGGAGAACACACCTATGCATCAAGATTTCTGCCTTAAATTATTCATAGACTGTGCCATTGTTATTCACAGTCATTAAAAAACAGTGTGTTTTGGGTTCAAAAGGGGTGATAGATTAGAAGTATTTTCAAGGGAAGGTTACATGGCCCTTTGGATGGCACCTTACTTAGTTCCCCACATTTCTGGGTTTGACTCTAAGCTTTGCCCACTTAGGAGTTTAATTTTGTCAGCCTAGGGGGACTGTATAATTTTCTTAGGACAACCTATTCTAATTGAGTTCACAAGAAGTGGACACCTAAACCAGAATACTCATTTATTAATTTCAGTTCAGTTCAGCTCAGTCATGTCCAACTCTCTGCGACCCCATGAATCACAGCACACCAGGCCTCTCTGTCCATCACCAACTCCCGGAGTTCACTCAGACTCACGTCCATCGAGTCAGTGATGCCATCCAGCCATCTCATCCTCTGTCGTACACTTCTTCTCCTGCCCCCAATCCCTCCCAGCATCAGAGTCTTTTCCAGTGAGTCAACTCTTCACATGAGGTGGCCAAAGTACTGCAGTTTCAGCTTTAGCATCATTCCTTCCAAAGAAATCCCAGAGCTGATCTCCTTCAGAATGGACTGGTTGGATCTCCTTGCAGTCCAAGGGACTCTCAAGAGTCTTCTCCAACACCACAGTTCAAAAGCATCAATTCTTCAGTGCTCAGCTTTCTTCACAGTCCAACTCTCAAATCCATACATAACCACTGGAAAAACTGTAGCCTTGACTAGACGGACCTTTTTGGCAAAGTAATGTCTCTGCTTTTCAATGTGCTATCTAGGTTGGTCATAACTTTCCTTCCAAGGAGTAAGAGTCTTTTAATTTCATGGCTGCAGTCACCATCTGCAGTGATTTTGGAACCCCCAAAAATAAAGTCTGACTTTCTTTCCACTGTTTCCCCATCTATTTCCCATGAAGTGATGGGACGGATGCCATGATCTTCGTTTTCTGAATGTTGAGTTTTAAGCCAACTTTTTCACTCTCCTCTTTCACCTTCATCAAGAGGCTTTTTAGTTCCTCTTCATTTCCTGCCATAAGGGTGGTGTCATCTGCATTTCTGAGGTTATTGATATTTCTCCCAGCAATCTTGATTCCAGCTTGTGCTTCTTCCAGCCCAGCATTTCTTATGATGTACTCTGCATATAAGTTAAATAAGCAGGGTGACAATATACAGCCTTGACGTACTCCTTTTCCTATTTGGAACCAGTCTGTTGTTCCATGTCCAGTTCTAACTGTTGCTTCCTGACCTGCATACAAATTTCTCAAGAGGCAGATCACGTGGTCTGGTATTCCCATCTCTTTCAGAATTTTCCACAGTGTATTGTGATCCACACAGTCAAAGGCTTTGGCATAGTCAATAAAGCAGAAATAGATGTTTTTCTGGAACTCTCTTGCTTTTTCCATGATCCAGCGGATGTTGGCAATTTGGTCTCTGTTTCCTCTGCCTTTTCTAAAACCAGCTTGAACATCTGGAAGTTCATAGTTCACGTATTGCTGAAGCCTGGCTTGGAGAATTTTGAGCATTACTTTACTAGCATGTGAGATGAGTGCAATTGTGCGGTAGTCTGAGCATTCTTTGGCATTGCCTCTCTTTGGGATTGGAATGAAAGCTGACTTTTCCAGTCCTGTGGCCACTGCTGAATTTTCCAAATTTGCTGGCATATTGAGTGCAGCACTTTCAGAGCATCATCTTTCAGGATTTGAAATAGCTCAACTGGAATTCACTAGCTTTGTTTGTAGTGATGCTTTCTAAGGCCCACTTGACTTCACATTCCAGGATGTCTGGCTCTAGGTGAGTGATCACACCATCGTGATTATCTGGGTCGTGAAGATCTTTTTTGTACAGTTCTTCTGTGTATTCTTGCCACCTCTTCTTATTAATTTATTAATTAATATTAATTTTCATTATACTAATAAGAATAATATATTATATTAATATTATATATTGTATATAATATTATATATAAAGAATTAATACATTCTATTAATTAATAATATATTAAATAATTAATTAATATTAATTTCTTATTATTAATTTAGCCTAAAAAAAATAACTACTGAAAAGAACCAGATGGTCACATGAGTGAGTCTTCAGCCAGTAGAAAAACTCACGTAGGAAGCCAAGAGATAAGAAGGTTGGTTGGTGTGTATGGCACCACAACAAGGGGACTTAGTTGTATAGTCCTAATATTTGCTGGCAGTCAACTCTAATGAAGTGATCTTTCCATCTTCAGGATGGGGATGTGCTGATCTCAGTGAAAGGAAAATAGATTTCTTGAGCCAAAGTTTGTTCCTAGCCTTGGATGTTCTACATTTCTAAGGACTTCATTTGAAAAATCCCCTTTATTAATATTTCCTGCTGACCTTCCTCCCAGTGGACTCTCTTTTATTATGCTTTTATTGAAGTATACTTGATTCACAATGTTGTGTTAGTTTCAGGTGTACAGCAAAGTGATTTAGTTATACATATATATGTTTTAAGGGCTTCTCTGGTGGCTCAGTGGGTAAAGGGTGTGCCTGCAATGTGGGAGAGCCATGTTCGATCCCTAGGTTGGGAAGATTCCCTGGAGAAGGAAATGGCAACCCACTCCGGTGTTCTTGCCTGGAGAATTCCATGGACAGAAGTGCCTGGTGGGCTACAGTCCATGGGGTCACAAAGAGTTGGACATGACTGAGTGATTAACACTTTCATATATGTTATATGTTAATATATGTATATGTACATATGCATAATATATATGTATGTATTAATATTAAACTCCTAATTTACCCCTCCCCACACTTTTTCCTTTGGTGACCATAAGCTTGTTTTCTGTCTGTGAGTCTGTTTCTGCTTTGTAAGTAAGTTCATTTGTGTCATAGTTTAGATTCCACATATAAGTGATACGATATATTTGTCTTTCTCTGACTTATTCCACTTAGTGTGATAATCTCTAGGTCCATCCATGTTGCTATAAATGGCATTATTTCATTCTTGTTATGGCTGATTAATATTCCATTGTATATATATACCACTTCTTCTTTATCCATTCATCTGTTGATGGACATTTAGGTTGCTTCCATATCTTGGCTATTGTAGATAGTGCTGCAGTGAACACTGGGGTACATGTATCTTTTCAAATTAGTTTTCTCTAGATATATGCCCAGGAGTGGGATTGCTGGATCATATGGCAACTCAAATTTTAGTTTTTTTAAGGAATCTCCAAACTGTTCTCCATAGTGGTTCCCCCAATTTACACTCTCACCAACAGTATAGAATGGTTTCCTTATCTCCAAACTCTCCAGCATTTATTATTTGTAGACTTTTTGATGATGGCCATTCTGACTGGTGTGAGCTGATACCTGATTGCAAAACAAAATTAAAATGGACTGTCCTTTAGATATTGTAGTAGCATTGATTGGGTTACTGTCTGGACAGACTCTCAGCCTGGAACCTCTACTGTCTCTTTTAAGATGACTTTGTATCTCACTGGTCTTATCTTATACTGGTGCTTTCATTTTATTCATGAAATTCCTTGAGTTTGTTGAATGCATTCTGGGTCCTCTGTGCTGTATAATCTAGTATAGTTCTCAAATGGAACAACAAAATGCATTTGTGACCCAAGAGTCACTGTCATTTTGTCAGGTGGAAGAAAGATTATTCAGTGGTACAAGTGATTATTTTGTCATGGGCAGTTTTAAAAGACTTTCTAAAGCAAGTGACATTAGAACTGCATCTCAAATTAGAACCTTTGAATGTAGGGTGGAGAATATAGTGATTTTCAAGTAGAGAGAACAACTTGTACAAATGTCATTGCATACCTGAAAGGCACTGTTCTGTATCAGGGTGAATAAAACACAGCCCACTGGAAGTTTAGGTAAGTCCACCGGTAGAGGACTCAGGTACATCCCCTGTGCCGTGGCTCTCAACCGACCTTCCAAACCCTGTGACATAGCAACTACTGACCATTCTCTCTTAATCACTGCACACAGGCTAAGCCTTGGCACTTGAAATGTCAAAATGTGTTCTAATACATGTGATATAAGGAATATCACTTATATGTGGAATCTAAAATATGATGCACATGAACTTATTTACGAAACAGACTGACAGACTTAGAGAATGAATTTATGGTTACTGGGGGTAACAGTGGCCTCAGAGACAGATTGGAGGTTTGGGGTTGACGTGTGTGTGTGCTTAGTTGCTCAGTCTTGTCCAGCTCTTTGCAACCCCATAGACTGTAGCCCACCAGGCTCCTCGGTCCACAGGATTTTCCAGTCAAGAATACTGGAGTGGGTTGTCATGGCCTCCTCCAGGGGATCTTCCAGACCCAGGGATCGAACCCATGTCTCTTGCATCTCCTGCATTAGCAGGTGGGTTCTTTACCATTGAGCTACCCAGGAAGCCCAGGATTGACATGTACACATTACTGTATTAAAAATGGATAATAAACAAGGACCTGGAATACCAGATCACCTTACCTACCTCCTGAGAAATCTGTATGCAGGTCAAGAAGCAACAGTTAGAACCACACATGGAACAATGGACTGATTCAAAATTGTGAAAGGAATACATCAAGGCTGTATGTTCTCACCCTGCTTAATTAACTTATATGCAGAGTACATCATGTGAAATGCCAGGCTGGATGAAGCACAAGCTGGAATCAGGATTGCATGTAGAAATATCAATGACCTCAGATATGCAGATGATACCACATTTATGGCAGAAAGTGAAGAACTAAAGAGCCTCTTGATGAAGGTGAAAGAGGAGAGTGAAAAAGCTGGCTTAAAACTCAACATTCAGAAAACTAAGATCATGGCATCCAGTCCCATCACTTCATGGCAAATAGATGGGGAAACAATGGAAACAGTGACAAACCTGATTTTCTTGGGCTCCAAAATCACTGCAGATGGTAACTGCAGCCATGAAATTAAAAGACACTTGCTCCTTTGGAAAAAAGCTATGACAAACCTAGACAACATATTAAAAAGCAGAGATATAACTTTACTGACAAAGGTCCATCTAGTCAGAGCTATGGTTTTTCCAGTAGTCATGTATGGACGTGAGAGTTGGACCATAAAGAAGGCTGAGCACTGAAGAATTGATGCTTTTGAACTGTGGTGTTGGAGAAGACTCTTGAAAGTCCCTTGTACTGCAAGGAGATCAAACCAGTCAATCGTAAAGGAAACCAGTCCTGAATATTCATTGGAAGGACTGATGCTGAAGCTCCAGTACTTTGGCCACCTGATGTGAAGAACTGACTCATTTGAAAAGACCCTGATGCTGGGAAAGATCGAAGGCTGGAGGAGAAGGGGACGACAGAGGATAAGATGGTTGGATGGCATCACCGACTCAATAGACATGAGTTTAAGCAAGCTCTGGGAGTTGGTGATGGACAGGGAAGCCTGGTGTGCTGCAGTCCATGGGGTTGCAAAGAGTCAGACACGACTGAGTGACTGAACTAAACAAGAACCTTCTATATAGTGCAGGGAACTCTGGTCAATATTATGAAACAGCCTAAATGGGAAAAGAATTTGAAAAAGAATAGATACATGTATTTGTACAACTGAATCACTTTGCTATACACCTGAAATGAACACAACATTGTTAATTAGCTAAGTGTGCTCAGTCACTAAGTCACATCCAACTCATTGCCACTCTGTGAACTGTAGCCCTCCAAGATCCTCTTCTCTGTCCGTGGGATTTTCCAGGCAAGAATACTGGAGTGGGTTGCCATTTCTTTCTCCAGGGGATCTTCCCAACTCAGGGATTGAACCCATGTCTTCTGTGTCTCCTGCATTGACAGGTGAATTCCTTACCCCTGAGCCACCTGGAAAACCCTAATCAACTTATACTCCAATAGAAAATAAAAAGTTTAAAAATTTATTTTTTCCAAGTCATCCCATGTATTGACTCTCAATATATGAAAAAGAAAACAAACCCCCAAAAAGCCTATGATCTTCAACACAAGCAAGTCCATCCCTAGACATATACACTAGGTCTAGACTATTCAGTATGGTAGCCATTAGCCATATGTGGCTGTTTCAATCTTAGTTAATTTAAGTATCAGTTCTTCCATTGAACTAGTCACCTTTCAGGTGCTTAATAGTCACATGTGACTAGCGGCTGCTAAATTTAACACCACAAACATAGAGCATTTCCATCATTGCAGAACGTTCTATTGAATTCCCCAGTTTTGCCTTGCAGAATGATTTATTTGCATATGCCCAGTATAATCTGAAAGTAAAAAGCATCTGATATCTACGAAATGAATGAATCTGAAAATTTTGCATTACAAGGCATTATATGGGAATTGTTAAATGAGTTTCAGGAATAAGAGCTAAACAAGTTTATAAGGGGTGGAATTTGAGCAGAGTTTCTAGGTCCTGTGCATGAGTTCGGCCTCCCTGGTGGCTTAGACAGTAAAAAATCTGCCTGCAGTGCAGGAGACCTGGGTGCACGAGTTTGGAGGAGAATTGAGCAAGGTGTTTATCCAGGGCAGTGAAGTGCAACATAGCGAGAGAAGGAGCTGGAATCATTATTGTGAAGGAAATCAGATAGCTCAGAAATAGAGAAGCTGTAGCAAGAATAAGATCCAAGGCAAGACTGCAAGTGGGGAAAATGAGTCATGAGGTCAGAAGCCAAGAAGATTAAAAGGAGGCCAAGAAGTAGAGTGCAAGGCAGGTCAGAAAGAGCAGTTCAGGACAGAGGCAGTGAAAAATGTGAAGATCTCTGAAGCCTGAGCACTCCTGGCTTTGAGATCAAAATCTTGTCATTTCCTGAGCAGATTATCATCATCCACAGGAAGGGAGGCCTGTCTGCTTTTAGCAAAGCTCTCCGTTAGGAGAGGGTTTTCTGGAAGAGTGTGGAGTAAGATTGGGATTGGGGTCCCACTACAAGTAGCTGTGGACATTTGGAAGTGTGAGGGTGGGGCCCGATTAGGCTGCTGAGAACTGCATTCTGAGAGGAAATACACTGGAAGCAGTAAGTGCCAGGGAAAGAGCGGGTGTGATAAAAGAAAAGCAGATCCCAAAGGAAGGAGGATGAAAAGGGAAAGGGTCAGATGAAGACGGAATACAACAAGAGGGGGCATTATACATGCCTTAATACTGGTTTTCAATTAATTGTAGGGTTCTTTCTATAAATTAAAAAATAAGCACAGGAATGAGGTGTGGGATTCAGAAGCCATGGGTCTGATTTAGTCAGAAAGTACACTTCTAGCCCCAGGCTTTTTGAGCTGCTTTGAAGTCCACACCTGGTTTTCCAGAAAAAACCCACCCATCCCCACCCGAATCCACCAACTTTCCCCAAGTTGGAGGTACTGATGAAAAAATTCTGGTCCCTAACATTTTCAGCAGGGAGGGGACAAAGTGTGTGGACAAAGGGGGAAGTGGACTCTGAGTGGAAAGTAAGAAACAGCCATTTGAAAGTGCATGAGTTGAGCAGGGTATCCCATGTCACTCTCTGAAATCTTGTGAAGCTTAGCTTGACAATAAAAATCCTCTCTCCTGCCCACCCCTCATCCTTTCACATGCTCTAGATAGTCCAAACTCAGATTTCTGTTGTTATTTTGAAAACTCCACCAGATTAGTACCTACCTTCAGAACAGATCAAGGTATAACTTCTAGGAACAGATGAAACAAAGCTCTATTCATTCGCTTGATTACAATATTGCAAACTCATTTCTAACCATGGCTTTTGAGGAGCAAAGCTGATGGTAGAAGAGCTAGAGACAGTTCACCCAAAGGGGAAACCAATCTAGCTGACCTTGAGAGCAGCCAACTGTCTGCCAACAGTGGGTTTGCCATCCCAGAAATCTTTCTCAATGGCTTTCTATACCCTCCAGCAACATTGTCAGAGATTTGGATTCCTGAGAAAGACCAGTCTGAAAGTGCTGTGGTGTGTGCACTGCTAATTCTTTACAAAGATTACAGCTCTTTAATTCCCAAGGCTATTTTTTTGTTCTGACTCCTCTTTTTCTTTCCACCTCATGAAACTTCACTCTTTAGTCTCAAATCCCTGTGCCCAGGCATGAGCCAGTCTACTGAAACATGGGCAACTGTCTTGGCATGCATGGGCAATCAGATATTTGAAGAAAATTGATGAATAACCATGTGTCCGAGAGACCCATAGGGCTTAGGGAATTAAAAGGCTTATTCTTGTGGTTAAACACTGGGAATGCCATCTCATTCCCGTGCACTGATTTCTCTATTATCAGCTGGTAAGCCACAAGCAGATCCCTTGTTCATCTGCCAGGATGCAAACTAGCCCTTCTTTCAAGCCCCACTTTTGTTCTCAAGCTTAGGAACGCTGCAGTTATTCCAAAAGGAATCTGGCCAGCACAGTTAATTGGACTTATTAGGTCATAATTACAGTATCACAGCATCAGCCTGCGTTTTTCTGGATTTGATTACTGAGCCTTCCTAATGTATATCTTTGGGTCCTGGTTCCACATTTAGGACCCAATGATTGAATTGATGGATAACTAGGCCGATTACTTCCCTGAGCCCTAAAACTATGAATAAACTGTGTCCTTAGGAGGGGTTTTAGGAAAGCAATCGATAATTATAAATTCTAACAAGTTGAGTACTTGCTATGTATATGCCACTATGCTTGCATTATCTCATACATTGTTTCACCTTGTTTTGGGAAATATAGTTTATTTACAGTGTTGTGTTAGTTTCAGCTATATAGCAAAGTGATTCAGTTCTATATATATATATATAGAAAGAGAGAACTTTTTTTTACATTCTCTTCTATTATAGGTTATTACAGAATATTTAGTAAGTTCCCTGTGCTATACAATGGGTCCTTGTTGGTTACCTATTTTATCTATGGTAGTGTGTATATTTTAATCCCCAAACTGCTAATTTATCCCTCATTTTCCCCTTTCCCCTTTGGTAAGATAAATTTGTTCTCTATGTCTGTGAGTCTTATTTCTGTTTTGTAAATAAGTTC
Source organism: Bos javanicus (assembly GCF_032452875.1). Lineage (NCBI taxonomy): Eukaryota > Metazoa > Chordata > Mammalia > Artiodactyla > Bovidae > Bos > Bos javanicus. Next base: position 58,886,079 of record NC_083897.1, on the reverse strand, counting down.
ATTTGTATATATATATATTTTTTGCATGCTTAGTCTCTCAAGTCATGTCTGACTCTTTGCGAACCCATGGACTGTATAGCCCACCATGCTCCTCTGTCCATGGGATTCTCCACACAAGAATACTAAACTGGGATCTTCCCAACCCAGGGATCAAACCCGGGTCTCCCTCATTGCAGGAAAATTCTTTCCTGTCTGAGCCACATCAATATATTTATAACACACAGCATGGGGAGGTACTGTTATTAACATCCCACATTTACAGATGAGCAAACTGAGGCACAGGGGGATATGGTAACTTACCCAAGATTACACAGCTAGTAAACACAGAATTGGGATTTACTCCCATGTGTTTTGAGTCAGAACATATGCTTTTAACTAGTACACCACATTGTCTCTTCTTGAAAAGCATCTGTCTGTTCCTTGATTCGCTAGTGAGAGCTCATCTGATTTTAATTTGTTAGAAACTAAAATGCAGTAGAATAAACAGATGTTTCCTTTCTGATGAAATGATGGATTATATTGTTCTATTTTATATGTTAGTGATGGGTTTGAGACAGATGTTGAAAATTTGTAGGTCACTCATCAATATTTATTAGTCATCTATTATGTGCCAGCACATGTTGGGTGATTCAAAGATGTGTGAGAAACAGGTATTACCATCAGGAAGTGAGTGTATTACCAGAGATATAAGGCTAACCCACAAGAACCCCACTGAGAACATATACATATATGTGTGTGTAAAATATAATTATTCCCATTCAGGTGATAACTCTAAGTGCTGTGGGAGACAGTGAGGTATTAATAGAAAGGGCACTGGTATAACAGCTAAAAGGTGTTGTTTTCGAAACAGTCATATAATGTTTGGAGAAGGCAATGGCACCCCATTCCAGTATTCTTGCCTGGAAAATCCCATGGGCGGAAGAGCCTGGTGGGCTACAGTCCATGGGTCGATAAGAGTCGGACACGACTGAGCGACTTCACTTTCACTTTTCACTTTCCTGCATTGGAGAAGGAAATGGCAACCCACTCCAGTGTTCTTGCCTGGAGAATCCCAGGGATGGGGAAGCCGGCTGCCATCTATGGGGTCGCACAGAGTCGGACATGACTAAAGTGACTTGGCAGCAGCAGCAGCATATAATATTAACTTTTAATATTAATTTTAAAATAAAGTGGGCTTACTTGGGTCATTCTGGATTTCTTGATTAGAAAAAGAGAATACGTGGGGAAGTCTTCATGGAAGGGCTGGTCACAATTGAATTGGTTGGGCTTGGGCAGAGGGAGGAGGCTCCAGGTCTTAGGAAGAATCAAGAAGGGACAGTAGGAGTTATGGCAGAGAGGGAGAAATGAACCCAGAATGTTGAGAAGCCAGCAGAGAAGAGACTTTCAGCGGCAAAACCCACAGTTAGACAAAGGGAAGACCAGGGACAGATGGTCTGGTTAATTGATTGATTTTTATTGTGGTAAAATGTGTATCACATAAAATTTACCATTTTAACCATTTTACAGTCTACAGTTCAGTGACATGAGTACACTCACAGTGTTGTGCAACTATCACTACTACCTCATATCAGAACTTTTTCACAATACCAAGTGGGAACCCCATATCCATTAAGCAGTCACTCCCGATTCCGTCCTTTCCTCAGCCCCTGGCAACAACTAATCTTCCTTTGTATCTATGGATTGGCCTATTCTGAATATTTCATGTAAAGGAAATCACACAATATGCAGCCTTTGTGTCTGGCTGCTTCCACTTAGCATATTTTTAAGGTTCATTCATGTTATAGTATGTATCAGAATTTTGTTCCTTTGTATGGCTGCATAATGTTCCATTGGGGCTTTCCTGGTAGCTCAGCTGGTAAAGAATCTGCCTGCCATGCAGGAGACTTGGGTTCAATTGCTGGGTCAAGAAGATCCCCTGGAGACAGGATAGGCTACCCGCTTCAGTATTCATGGGCTTCCCTGGGAGCACAAATCGTAAAGAATCTGCCTGCAATGCAGGAGACCTGGGTTCGATCCCTGGGTTGGGAGGATCCCCTGGAGAAGGGAAAGGCTACCCACTCCAGTATTCTGGCCTGGAAAATCCCCATGGACAGAGGAGCCTGGCAGGCTACAGGTCTTGGGGTTGCAAAGAGTCAGACATGACTGAGTGACAAAGCACAGCACGGCATAATGCTCCATTGTGTGTGTTGTGTGTGTGTGTGTGTGTACACCACATTTTGTTTATTCATTCATCTGTTGATAGACATTTGGGTTGTTTACACTTTTTTGACTATTATGAATATACCTCTTATGAAGGCTGGTATATAATTTTTTTTTTTTTGAGCACTAGTTTTCAATTCTTTGGAGAAGGCAATGGCACCCCACTCCAGTACTCTTGGCTGGAAAATCCCATGGACAGAGGAGCCTGGTAGGCTGCAGTCCATGGGGTCGCTAAGAGTTGGACATGACTGAGCGACTTCTCTTCCCTTCCCTTTTCAATTCTTTGGGGTATAACTCATAGTGGAACTGTCGGGTCACATTTAAACCTGTGTTTAATTTACTGAGGAAATGACATGCTTTTCATCGAAATCCAGCATAGTGGTTACAAACAAAGGTTCTGAGGTTCGAGCTGAATCCTAGCAGTGCTACTTACTAGTTGTATGGTATTCAGCAAGTGATATAACCTCTGAGCTTAAGTTTTCTCATCTACTGAATGGCGTTGTTTGAGGGATTACTTGGCATTATACATATAAAGCACTTAGCACAGTGCCTGGCACGTAGTAAGCACTAAACACATGGCAGCTACTAGGAATATCCTATATAAATCTCATGCTGAATGTGATGTATAGTCAACATCACAGATAAGCAGAGGCACAGCCCTTTCATTGACTTTGCCACTTACCCTCATGCCCCCTTGTAGAACTCAGCAAGTGATATTAATTTCCAGAAGAATGAGGTACACTGATTTCTGAACCCTTCAATTTTTAATTATTTAAATTGTGTATATGTATAAAAATTTCCACACACATACCTACATACACACATGTACATATTAATTTTTCTACTTGTTAAATTTCTTTAAAATGTCAAAAGCCTGTGTGTTTTTTATATAATACACACTTTCCAAGAAGAGACAGTGTACTAGTTAAGAGCATGTGTTCTGAATCAGATGTAGGGGTAAATTCTAATTCCATGGTTTCTAGCTGTACAATTTGGGGAAAGTTACCTCACCCCTCTGAGCCTCAATTTCTTCATCTGTAAACATGCGGATATCAGTAATAGTATCTACATTTTTTGGTTTGCTATGAATGTTAGATGAGATCACGCACGCATAGTACTCAGTACATGGCAAGTTTTCACAACTCACCCCCCAATATTTACTTATTATTTGGCTGCACCAGGTGCTAGTTACAGCAGGTGGGATCTTCAGTCTTCATTGTGGCATGTGAGCTCCTAGTTTTGGCATGTGGAATCTAGTTCCCTGACCAGGGATCCAACCTGGGTCCCCTGCATTGGAAGCATGGAGTCTTAGCCACTGGACCACCAGGGAAGTCCCAACCTTCTGTCTCTTGCTACAGAGATACCCAGGACCTTGCCTTTCCCTGCTTTCCCACACCCCTAAGCCATCGACGTGGCCCAAGGGAATTAAAGAATCAAGGGACTTTAGCATGATTTGAAAGAATATCAAATGATCATAAAGATTCTTTCCAAATGAAATTAGACCAGAACAAAAGCAGCTCAAGACTCTATAATCTCAAATATATCTTTTGAGTTTCCTGCTTATGATTAGTTTCTCTGTTGGAAGCTGTATTTTTCTAAGAGGGATTAATGTTCCACCTACACAAAACAGAATCTTATCGTTTTTGTGCTGCAAGGAGAAGGGGCAGTGATAGTAATTAACATCCATTGTATACTGTGCACTCAATTTGTTTTCTTCAATCTGTAACAAACAACCCTGGTGTGAGGTTATTCCATATTCCCACATTGCTGCTGCAGAAATGAGCTCAGTAGCAGCTTACCCAGAACTATTAATAGTAAGTGTCATAAACCAAGATTTGAACCCATATCTGTCTGAAAGCTTCAATTTACTGTACCACAGTTGCTTTAAAGACTGTCTGAGATGTCATCTTGCTGTTGGTGAAGAAGAAACCAAGAGAAGTAAAGTGAGTTGCCCAAGGTCCAGTAAGCCATTTAATGGTAAAGAAGGGACTAGAAACCAGTTCCACAAATGCCAGCTCATGTTACTTTCATAAATCTAAATGAATGAATAATGTAGTGGTGCATCAGTTTTACAAAATGATTAAAAGATTGACTGGAATCTAAAACTAAGTTCTGTCTGTACCTTAATTAGTTCCATTTAATGTTTCACGGGCTTTACTGAAAAATTGTTTTGTCCAGTTAGGAATGAAATGGTGACCTGTATTCCCTGATATCTGTGTGCCCACTGTATTTGCTACTTGATTTTCAAAAGTAGATATGCAAATGTGGGCAGCCCACAGGTGATTTCAGTTCTATTTTATAGACATGTATTAACCCTATGGTGGTTAATTTTATGTGTCAACTTGGCTGGGCAATGGTGCCCAGATGTTTGCTCAAACACCAGTCTAGATATTGCTATGAAGGTATATTTTAGATATGACTAACATTTAAATCAATAGATTTTGAGTAAAGCAGATTACCTTACATGATGTGAGTGGGCCTTGTTTAATCAATTGAAGACCTTAGCAGAAAAGACAGATCTCCTAAGGAGGAAGAAATTCTGCCTCCAGACTGCCTTGGACTTGAGACTAACATTAACTCTTCCCTGGGTCTTCACCCTGACAGCCTGCCCTGAAGATTTCAGACTTGCCAGCCCTCATTGTATGAGCCAGTTCCTTTAAACATGTACAGACATATGTATAGATGCACATACATGCATGAATACATACAATAAACACACACATTCTCTTAGTTCTCTTTTTCTGGAGAACCCTAACTAATACAACCACCTACTAATATACCAGGCACAGTGCTAGGCTCTGGGGATATAGAGAAAAGGTCTCTGTACAAAGAGATTTATACAATGTGGCAAAATATGACAAAGTACATTGACAAAGATAGGACAAGGTAGGAAAATAAAGCCACAAGAAAAGTACTCAGTAAAACAACTATCCTCCAATTAAAAATAAATTAAAAAAAAGAAAAGTACCCAGATGTATTTCCTGCTGCCCTTTACATCTACTAATAATGCTAGTGGCACCCAGCCTTTATCTGTAAATGGACAATGGACTTAATTCTGAAGGAGAAACGTTGCCACTAGGCAACAATAGATTCTGCTTCTCTCTTTAGGCTACTGTTTAAATGTATTAATTCAATACACATTTATTGAATCTTGGCTCTCTACATGGTGTGTAATGGCAAAGGTGTGATGATCTAAGAAGCCTCAGGGTTGCCAGAGCTTCTCCCTAATCTTGTCCTAATCACTGGAATGCAGGTTAGGGATGGAGAAGTTGCTTCATGTCACTGTGCAGTGAAAACCAGGCACATGGAAGCTCTTGGACAACACACTTGTCTCTCTGGCGACTTGCTTTGAGCCAAATTAGTGCATCGATGGACTGGGACAGTAAACTGTCACCAGCCTCCCACCTCCTCATATTCAGGACTGCCTCTTCAATGTTCAGGCTCTGTCAGTGCCTAACTTGCATGTGCCACCCATCAAAAAGGCTTACCTGGTCTTTTAGAGAAGATTTATGTCATTAAAGTTTGCTAAATTCCACTTATTCCCCAAATGCAAGCTCCTCTCTTACTTTCTGCACTGGAGTCATTTACAGGCTTAGGCGAGAAGAGACTAATAAATGCCCATAAAATACTTGGAGAGCCATGCCCAAGGCAGTAGATGAGTATTTTCAAGTTTGTCTTCTCCCCAGTATCTAAGCCAGTACCAGGCCTATAGAGCTTAATTGAGTATGTCTCCTTGGCTAAAGTGTGAGTTCTCCAAATGCAGAGTCTTTGTCCGATTCTGCTTTGTATCCATATAAGTTTGGACCTGACTTTGGCTCAGATCTTTCATTTTTTTGTGTGCTGCATCATCCAGCATGTGAGATCCTAGTACCCTGACCAGGAATTGAACCCGAGTCCCCTGCATTGGAAGGCAGATTCTTAACCACTGGACCACCAGGGGTGTCCCCTTTGATTGACTTTTGAATGTTAAACCAACCTATCATTCCTGAGATAAACTGTACTTGGTCATAATGTATCATCATTTAAATTTAATTATTTATTTATTTTTGGCTCTGCTGGGTCTTTGGTGCTGCATGGGCTTTTCTCTAGTTGCTGAAGTAAAGTGAAGTGAAGTGAAGTGAAGTGAAGTAGCTCAGTCGTGTCTGACTCTTTGCGACCCCATGGACTGTAGACCACCAGGCTCCTCCCTCCATGGGATTCTCCAGGCAAGAATACTGGAGTGGGTTGCCATTTCCTTCTCTAGGGGATCTTCCTGACCCAGGGATCGAACCTGGGTCTCCCATATTGCAGGCAGACACTTTAACCTCTGAGCCACCAGGGAAGCGGGGTGGGGGCTACTCTGTAGTTGCAGTGCACAGGCTTGTTATTGCAATGGCTTCAGTAGCTGCGGCATGTGGGGTCAGTAGTTGTGGCTCCTGGGCTCTAGAGCACAGGCTCAATAGTTGTGGCACATGGGCTCAGCTGCTCTGGGGCATGTGGAATCTTGCTGGATCAGGGATCAAACTTGTGTCTCCTACATTGGCAGGCAGATTCTTTACCACTGAGCCCCATCATTTTTTTTATATACTGTTGGGTTCAATTTCCTAAATTTTTGTTCAGAATTTTTGTGTCTATATTCCCAAAAGATATTAGCTTGTAATGGTAATACTTGACTCATAGAATGATTTAGGAGGTAATCCCTCATCTTCAATTTTCTGGCAGAGTTTTACAGGATTGGCATTATTTATTCCTTACATGTTTGGTGAAAATCACCAGGGAGGCTGTCTGGCCTAGGAATTTTCTTTGTGGGAAGGGTTTAACTACAAATTCTACTTTTAAAGTCAATATAGGACTATTCAAATGATCTATTTCTTCTTCAGTGAGTTTTGGTAGGTTATATATTGAAAAAGAATTACCAAAGATGTAGCTGAGGCTTTTCTGTAGATGGGCTTTCTGAAATGAGTTTTACATGTCATTTTGCCTGGAAACAAAAAGTAGATGGGTTTCGAAGTCACAAAAGAGAATCAGAGACAGAAATACTGTCACACTCCTTTGCTTGTGGCTTTTGGCTATGGCCAAAAAGTTTGAACTGCAGTTTAACTTTGCTTATGACATGTTTTGATTTTATTTTTTTTAGCATGTTGCTTTTTAAAGTCTGTTCCCACCAACCAAGTAGACTACTCGACTAGTTTCTATTTTCTGCATATGAAAAGGGATTAGGGCTGTTTTTCCTAATTTTAGAAATGCAGGCATACGTGACAAGTTGGTTTGTTTTACTCACCCTGCAAGCAAAATTAAAATCAACTTCTGAAAGGATTTACAGCTTAAAATTGCAGCCATAAAATTAGGTAAAAGTAACATGCCTTTCTTGGCAAATGAAGACAGCAATCTTAGTCTGCTATTTACTGTGTTCTGTACTTTGGGAAGGGGTTCCCTCTCATTTTTCTTTTAGTCATGCATGTATGTACGTGTGTGCTCAGTCATGTCCGACTCTTTGCAACACCATGTACTGTAGCCTGCCAGGCTCCTCTGTCCATGGGATTTCCCAGGCAAGAATACTGCAGTGGGTGGCCATTTCCTCATCCAGGTGATCTTCCTGACTCACGGATCAAACCCATGTCTCCAGCATCTCATGCATTGGCAGGCAGATTCTTTAACACTTCATGAGGGATGGATTTGCTATGAACTGTTATATTTCCCTGGTTTAGATCCTCTTCCCCATGTCCTCTTCCCTCATTTATGAACAAACAAAACATCTGTACTCTTATCTATATCAGTAGACCTTACAGACTATTGTATCATGAGCTAAATATATAACTAAAATTATCTTTATGGAAACAACTTGTATTTGTGGCCTATTCTATCTCCTTCTAGTAATTGCTACTTCTGGTGAATTCTATATGGACTTGCTATCCATCTCAACTGAGCATTGGTTAAATTCTCTCTTCCAAATACAAAAGAAAGAAATGGCAGTGTCCTTGATCCTTTGGACTCAATAATAGATGAGACAGTCTGTCAGGATATTTTCAGCAAGCTGAATACTCTGCCCTAGAATCGCAATCCTTCCAGTTCCTGTAGATCTAATTCTTAGAGAACTTACCGACTTTTCCATCTTAACTTCAGCTACCAACTAGAAATCCTAAGGGATTTTTGTCAACTTGGAATCATTTCCCTAAAGACATCATATTATAAATAAGACTTAAGGCTCTGGGCCAAGCCACTAAAGTTCATGACACTGTACGCCTAAAGTCTAATAGCAAGAATAGGCTCACAGAAAGTGAGACACACAGCCCCAACAAGCTTTGAGCAGCTGAGGATTCTTATACTCAGCCTGACCACTCAAAATAATCTTATGTATTTTTATTAGAAACTGTCACTGCGGTTTCTCTGAAGCAGTCAAAAGGAGAAGCTGTTAGAGTGGGCAATGAATACCATCATGAAACAGAAATAGTGCTATTGTTGGAAAAGTGAAAGTCACTCAGTTGTGTCTGACTCTTTGTGATCCCATGGACTGTGTGGCTTGCCAGGCTCATCTGTTCATGGAATTCGCCAGGCAAGAACTGGACTGGGTACCCATTCCCTTCTGTAAGGGATCTTCCCAACCCAGGGATTGAACCCAGGTCTCCCGCATTGCAGGCAGATTCTTTACTGTCTGAGCCACCAAGGAAGCCCCGTTGTTGGAAAAAAAGCAAGGTAAAATTTAAGAAAAGAAATGTGAATGAATGTATTGTATATGAATTATAGCTCAATAAAATTGCCACAAAAAAGACAAAGAAAATATGTGACTAGGATTTCCACAGAAATGGGTAGGATATGAACAGCATTCCATAAATATGGAATTGCTGATAAATAGAGCTCTATTAGTAGAATATTGGAGGTGATAGGTTGGTCTACAATGGTGGTTGAGTCTGATTTAAAGAGGCTCTTAAATCTCATGCTTGAATTTTGAAGTTTGAAGCTAAGAGAGAGTCATTAAAGGTTTTCGAAAGAAAACAGGACATAATCACGTCTAAGTTTTAGAAAGATATCTCTTTACCTTTTTCAATAATACTTGTCACTTTTTCTTCATTCGATTATAGTTGTTCTTAGCCTTTAAATTCCTTGCATGTAATGAAAATTTTCTAAATATTTGTCTTTCTTCCATAGTGCTCAACACAGTGCCTTAACATATAGTGTGCGTGTGTGCTTAGTTGCTAAGTCATGTCCAACTCTTTTGCAACCCCATGGACTGTAGCCCACCAGGCAAGAATACTGGAGTGGGTTGCCATTTCCTACTCCATTACTACATAGCAGGTGTGCATTAAAGATTGTCCTCAAATCAGTGAAGTGGACTTGGTATGAGAAAGCCTTGTTCTTCTAGTCTTATTCCTTTCTGTTTTTTTAATATTTTTTGTTGTTGTTGTTCCCCATCCTGAACCCATCTCCCTAAGTGGACTTGGTATAAGAAAGCCTTGTTCTTCTAGTCTTATTCCTTTCTGATTGTATCCCTATCTTTAAATATGTCTTAGATTCATTCACTTCTCCCATCCAACCACCGTAACCCTTGTTCAGGCCACCATCTTTCCTCCAGCAGTCTCTTAATTGTCCTCCCACCTCACTATTACCCTCTTCTGTCCATTATCTATACTGCCACTAGAAATTTTTTTCTAAAATATCAATCTGATCACATTACTCTCCAATTAAAATTATTCAATGACTTCCCGTTACTCTGACAATTAAACCAAATCTCCTTAACATGGCCCACAATACTCTGCACGAGCAAGTCTTTGCCTGCCCAGACAGCGAAATTTTCTGTCACTCTCCCCTTTCCTTTCCTGTTTCAGTCACTCTGGCTTCCTTCAGCTTCTCATATGTGTCATGTTCTCTCTCACGGCATGTACGGCGATCGTTTCCTCTGCCTAGAAGATTCTCTGCCTTACTCCTATCCCTTGACCTAGTTGATGGTTTCTATTTTTCAGACCTCAGTTTAACTGCACTTTCTTAAAGAAACTTTCTCTGATCCCATCAAGGAGGCCAAGTGTCCCTGTTCTACATTCTCATATCCTTCCATTGGTCTCCTTCATATCATATAACACAATTATAATCAAAAGATTATTATTTACTCTTCCAACATCTATCTCCTCTTCAAGAACATGGAGCAGAGGAGCAAACTTATTTTATTTAATAGAATACTCCCAGGACATAATCCAGTCTCTGGCACAGAGGAGGCAGTCCATCAATATTTGCTGAATGAAGAAGTAATGCTTATGTTTTAATGACTTAAACATTGTAAACTTTCAGAGAACCCTATTTTCCTCCATCACACTTTCAAAATGATTATTTTTCAAATATTTGTGTGTTTATCTATATCCCATATGAGCTCTATAATGGTAGGGATTATACTTACTTTTGAATAAAATTATATTTTACAGACAATAAAATGTGCTGATTGTAAATGTATACTTTCATAAGTTTTGACAAATGTGTACATTGTCTCTCCAAATAAGATACAGAATATGTCCATCATCTCAGGAAGTACCCATACCCCCAGTCAACCTCACCCTAATACACCTGCAGAGGTAACCACTGATTTTTATCATCATGAAACCATTCTGATTTCTATCATCATATATTTGATTTGCCTATTCTTGAGCTTTGTATAAGTGGATTCATACTGAATATGGTCTTACCATCTAGCTTCTTTCACTTAACATAGTATCTGTGAGATTTATCCGTGCAGTTACATGCATCAATATTTTGTTCCTTTTTTATTCCTGAATAGTATTCCATTGTACAAATGCACCATAGTTTGTTTATCCACTCACCTACTGATGGAAATTTGGGCCCTTCCAACTTTGGGGTTATGAGGAATAAAACTGCTATGAATCTTCATGGAAAAGTCGTATTCAATTTTTTTATCATGCTATCCCCAGTACCTAGCACAGTACCTGGTACACAGCAGGCACACAATAAATATTTGTTGAGTAAATGAATTAATCTAATCGTTCCCATGTTAGTGATAAGTATACCTTTCCTTCCTGTTTTGGAAACCAAATTAGAAAGCAAATAAGTAAGAGAGACTCAGTTGCAAAAAAGAAATTTGAATACCCTCCTAATGTTTTTAAAGTAAGTTGCAAAGTTTGTACTTTAAATGTTATTACTGACAATTAGTGACTATAGGCACTCCACAACTGAACTTGTCACGTGAGTGTGTCATGATGCTACTTGTAGGATTTCCAAATAAAATATAAGATGCCAAGTTAAATTAAAATTTTATATAAACAACAAATATATTTTTAGTATAAGTATGTCCCAAATATTGCATGGAACATCTTTATGCTAATTTGGGACATACACAAAAATATGCTAACTGGGACACACTTAATGGTTTTTCTGAAATTCAAATTGAACTCTGCATCCTGTATTTTTGTTTCTTAAAACTTGCCACCCTAACTACATGTGAACTGTGTGACCTCTTGTGCTCAGCCTTAAAGCTTCCAGCCTTAAAGCTCAAAGATTCCTCACTTTCTCCCAGTATCTTTCTTACTTCTTTTTCTCACATCTCCTCAGAAATTTTGATCTAAGAGCATTATGGACAACATTTAGTTTGTCTATTTATGTGTCAAGCATTTGGTTGGTGAATGCTCTTTAAGGTCTAGGAGGACCGTACATCCCTTCAGGCCTTGGTTCATTCTGGCTGGCTAGGCCATTTCCAAGTGAAACCCAAAATGCCTGTTCCTCTCCCCATCCCCTGACCCCATCAGTGGCATGTGTGTATGTGTGCGAACACAGTTTCACAGATGGATGGAAATACTTTCCTGAACTACTCAGCCATGTCTGTTGTCAGCTTCATCCTTAAAGTGTGGCTGACAAGTCTCACCTGGTAGCGAGCCAGCTCCTGGAGATCTTTTCTTCTCTTCCCAGAGCCATTTATTCATAAACTCATAGAAATGCACATTAAACATGGGACAAGACTAAGCTGATTCATTGGAAAAGACCCTGATGCTGGGAAAGATTGAGGGCAGGAGAAGGGGATGACAGAGGATGAGATGAAATGGTTGGGTGGCATCACCGACTCAATGGACATGAGTTTGAGCAAACTCCGGGGGATGGTGAAGGACAGGGAAGCCTGGCATGCTGCAGTCCATGGGGTCACAAAGAGTCAGACACGACTGAGCAACTGAACAACAGTACCACAACTACGCTTGGTTTAGTGTGTGTGTGAGTGTGTGTTTGTGTGTGTGTTTAAATTTCAATGGACAGGTTTTGTTTTAGAATTGCTCAAAGTAAAGCTAGACTTTTTAAAAAATTATATTTCTTTTTAATGACTGATGGTTGTTTTACAATATTGGTTTGATTTCTGCCATACATCACTATGAATTAGCCATAGGTAAATGGCAATCCACTCCAGTACTGTTGCATGGAAAATCCCATGGACAGAGGAGCCTGGTAGGCTACAGTCCATGGGGTCGCAAAGAGTCGGACACGACTGAGCGGCTTCACTTTCACTTTCATACATATGTCCCCTTCCTCTTGAACCTCCCTCCCACCTTCCACCCTTTCCCACCCCTCTAGGTTGTTACAGAACTCCAGTTTGAGTTCCCTAAGTTACACAGTAGATTTCCATTAAGGCCAGACATTCTGTATTATTATCACCAAGTACAGAAACCTAGGATTAGGCAACTGGAGGCCAGGCTTAGTGGAAGAGCACAAAGAATTTGAGTCAAACACTGGGTTTGAATTTGTGCCACTCCCTAGCTGTACGACCTTGAGTAGGCAAACTAGTAAACCCCTATAAGCCTCAGTTTTCTCAGCTGTGAAATAATGGTGGTAATGGTGCCTACCATTCAGTGTGTAGCTGGGACAGTCGTGTGAGATACCAAATGTGAAGTACTTAGGCAGGCACACAGCAGATACCCCATCGGTGGTACCTGTTATTATTAATGTGGCCCCAGACTAGTTATGATCCAGCCTAAGAGGCTTCTCTTGGTTTCTGGACTCTGAGGCAACTGGCAGGGATTGAAGGTTATAAAAGGGCACCTCTGTATCTTGTATTATTTTCCTTTTTAAAAGTTTAGCTGTACACTGGAAAGAGAGGCCCTGCTTTGAATCTTCACTTTGTCACTTAACTATCAAGTGATAACCAAATCCAAGAGTCAGGTTTATTTTTTTTTTTAATCTGGAAATTTTATATATATTTTTTCCTTGTTTCAAAAGTAGTTATGAGAATTATAAGAAGGTTGTTTATAGAAAGTGTACATGCAATGCAAGTTATTGTAAAGTAAATAAACTCATCTTGATTTAAAAAAAAGGAATAAAAAGTAATGTTACTAACACTCATCTTTCTTTTCCTGAATTGAATTCTCAATTTCAAGCTAATTCCTGGAATTGGTAACAGTGGGTTCAGTGGAAGAGAGTGAGGGCTGGTTTCTTATCCCAAATCTGATACCTAATTTCCTATGGTGAGGAAGTCCCTAACAGCTGAGCCGTCATTTTCTCATCTTTAAAATGCAAATTAGTCATCACGTGTTCACCTATGATGTAGGCACCATACTAGATGTTATAGTTATAAATAATACCAGGTAACATATTGCTATACTGAGCATACTATAAGTGCCAAGCACTTTGCTAGGGGCACTATCTCTAACCTGCCAATACCCAGAAGTAAAACATTATTATCCATACTTTATAGTTGAGGAAATTGAAGCTTAGAAGGTTCTTTAATGCATTTGCTTTATGGTGAGCAAACCAACATCATCTCAGAGGAACTTACTATTTGGGGTATAGGTGAAGATATAAAGAAAGCATTGTAGTACTGTGTTTGTGTGTGTGTTGTTACATATACCCATACATATAAAACACCTAGTTCAGATTTGTGGTAGAAAATCAAATGAAATTTGGAGTGACAAGTCTTTTGAGGAAATCTGACAGTAAAACAGAATAGTTTTATGTTGTATGAAAGCAGGATTGAGCAGCCATTTCAGCAACCATTTACTGAGCTAATTCAGGAAGTGGTTATTATATTCCTAGAGCTGTCTTTTCTGGTAGCAGGTAGAGAATTAACAGGCCCTAGCCTCTTTATAAAAAATTTGTACTGATGTATAGTTGGGCTTCCCTGATAGCTCAGTTGGTAAAGAATCCACCTGCAATGCAGAAGACCCCGGTTCAGTCCCTGAGTCGGGAAGATCCCCTGGAGAAGGGATAGGCTACCTACTCCAGTATTCTTGGGTTTCCCTGGTGGCTCAGCTGGTAAAGAATCTGCCTGCAATGCAGGAGACCTGGGTTCGATCCCTGGGTTGGGAAGATCCCCTGGAGAAGGGAAAGGCTACCCACTCCAGTATTCTGGCCTGGAGAATTCCATGGACTGTATGTATAGTCCGTGGGGTTGCAGAGAGTCGGACACAAATGAGCGACTTTCACTTTCATTGTTGATTTACAATGCTACACTAAGTTCTGTTGTACAGCAAAGTGAATCAGTTATACATATACATATATCCACTCTTTTCAAGGTTCTTTTCCCATATAGGTCATTACAGAGTATTGAATAGAGTTCCCTGTGCTATACAGGTCCTTATTAATTATCTATTTTATATATTAGTAGTGTATAGTTGTCAATCCCAATCTCCCAATTTATCCCTCCCTGCCCTTACTCCCTCATAATCATAGTTTGTTTTCTATATCTGTAACTCTGCTTCTGTTTTGCAGATAAGTTCATTTTTACTGTTTTTTAAGATTCCACATATAAGCAATATCTATATTTGTCTTTCTGCATCTGACTTACTTCATTATGACAATATTTAGCTTCATCCATGTTGCTGCAAATACCATTATTGTGTTCTTTTTTAAGGCTGAGTAATATTCCATTGCATATATGTACCATATCTTCTGGCCCTAGCACCCTCCCCTTTTATTGGTCACACTGCACAGAATGTCGGATCTTAGTTCTCTGACCAGGGATTGAACCTGGGTCCCCTGCATTGGAAGCACAAAGTTTTAGCCAGGGAAGTCCCCCTAGACTCTTCACAGCACCACCTCTTCTTTATTCTGAGATCTGGTCACAATCCTAAAACCCATACATTTCTTCCCAAACCCATTAATGGATCAATCATCCATTAAATCTACTATCTGTATGTTTTTTAACTGCATCTTACCACCTGTGCTCATTTTCCTCCTTAGGAAGCCTCGATTCCATGGTCCATTATTTCAATGACTTCTTTCCATACACCTTTGAGTCCATTGCTCCTCTTTTCCTTTATTATACTCACCTAGCAGAACCCAACCCCTGATTACATCCAAGTCTTCTGCTAATCTGCATCTGTGCCCATCTGGCTTAACAAGGCTAAAGAAAACCTCACAGTATTGGTAACTGGTGTTCCTTGAAGTCCATGATCACTCCCTTAAGGGGGGGCCTTAGAACTGCATCACGATTCTCCCACATTTCCCTAATTCTCCTTTCTTAAATTGCTCTGGTCCAGATCACCACCTTGCTGACATTTCTCTGGTCTGGATCACATTACTAAATCCATTGGTATATTCTTATCTCATCCTTACTTGACTTATCAACAATTTGGTACATTGTATCATCCTTTTCTCCTTGAAATACTTTCTTTACTCGCCTGCTGGGACCTTTCCCTATATTTGTTCTCTACCTATCACACTGGCTCCTCCTTATCAGACTCTGTCTCTGGTACCTTCTCATTTTCTCTTAACATTGAAGCACCTCAGTGCTCAGTCTCCTCTCCCCTTTATCTGTGTTCATTCCCTAGGTGACCTCATCTAGTCTTGTAGCTTTATATCATACCAGTGGTGGCAGAGATGGTGCTCACCAAATAATTCCTGTTTTCTTCTATTTTCCATGCTATTAGGTTGTCCAATGTGTTTAGTTTTGGTTAAGGAAAATAGGGACATGGTCAGGGCAATTAAAAGCAAGATGGTGGAGTTGCTTGACAAAAGTAGCTTGGATGTCCAAGTCACCCTTGAAAGAAAGCCACTAAGGAGAGCTGCCTTTACCTCATCGGTAACATGAGCAAGAAGTGAACCTTAGTTGTGTTGAACTACTGAGATTTGGGGCTTGTTGCCATAACATAGTCGGTTCTATACTAAGGTACCACATGCATATCTCCAAGCTAGCCATCATCCTTGAACTCCAGCCATCTACTTGATTTCTCATTAGATGTCTAATAGACATCTCGACACCAGAATTCCTGATGCCCCCCAAAAGCTTTTTCTCCATCTGAATAAATGATAATTTCATGTTTCTTGTTGCTTAGTTCAAAAACCTTAGAGTCATTTTTTTAAAACGTTTTATTTTGTGTTGGGGTGTAGCCAATGAACAGTGGTGTGATAGTTTCAGGTGAACAGTGAAGGGATTCAGCCATACATATACATGTATCCATTCCTTAGAGTCATTTTTGGCTCCTCTCTTTCAGGTATATCCCACATCCAATCCATCAGCCAGTCCTAGCTATTCTGCCTTAAAAACATACCCAGAATCCTCCTACTTCTGCCAGTTGTTACAACCACCCCTCTGATCCAAGCCACCATCATCTTGCTGTTGGACTACCACAACAGCTTCCTAGGTGGCCTTCCTGTGTCCATCCTTGCCCCACCACAGTTCACATGAAGCTAGAGTGTCACTCCTATGTTCAGAACCATTCAGTGTTTTTCCGAAGGCAAAGGTTCTTACAGTTGTCTATAAAAATCTTCCATTCTCTGGCCCCTGCTACAGCTCTGGCCTCATCATCTAACCCATTCACCTTACCCATTCCTTTCCAGTACTCTGGCCTCATTGCTGCCAACAGGGAAGCCCAAGAATTGGATTTCTAACAGATTTCCAGTGCTGCTGATGCTGGACCAGGAATTGTGCTTTAAGAAGCAAGGTTATCTGCTCCAAAGTCACCTTTGGGCAAAGCCTTCCCTGACTTCCCTAAATAAAGTAACAACCTGATGCCAATACTTCCTATCCCTCTTACCCTGCTTTATTTTCCTCCTTAACATGTATCATCTGACAAACATGGATGTAATATTTATTTGTTTCCTCTCTGTGTTCCTCTCTGGATGATAAACCACCGGGAGAACAAGGATTTGGTTTCCCTTGTGGCTGTACGATGCAGCCTCTTTCTCCCGTGTCTAGCACAGTGTCTAGCATATGAAAGAAGTGAAAGTAAAGTGTTAGCTGCTTTAGTCGTGTCTGACTCTTTTGTGACCTCATGGACTGTGGCCCACCAGGCTCATCAGTTCATGGAATTCTCCAGGCAAGTATACTGGAGTGGGTTGCCAGGTCCAGGTGCTAAAGAAATACTTGTGGAGTGAATTGGTCAAAAGATAATGTTGCACAGCCAACCTTCTGTGAACTAAGCTTCTGGAGGAATTGCTCACAAGGATAACTCACATTTGCCAACCATTCAGTCACTCCAATTAGGCTGCTCTTAGATTCCATCTTGCTTCCTGTGTTACCTTTTGCGTGGTGATCATCCCTGCCACCACTCATGCTAGAAAACACTGGTGATGCCTAGAAAAGCACATTGGCTTGTGGAGGGAACACTGTGATGTCATTCTTTAGTTCAGGAACCCAAAGAGAGAGGGAGGAGCCCAAGTGGACCTGGTCTAACACTTGTAACTCAGTTGTTCTGAGAGTGATCATTTCACAGCCCTTCCTGAGTATCTGCTGGGCAAGGGCTATAGAGAATAAAACAGAGTACTGTGCCCAGTTTGATTGGCAGAACCAAGAAGATTGAGGCAAATATGGCAATTCACCCTTAACAAAGAGGAAGGAGTAAGAACTTCTGCCTGAAATTGCCAAGAGGGTAGAATTTGAGGGTACATTCACCAATAAGATGGTGTTTAAGCTAGGCTTTAAGAATGAGTAGAAGTTCGGCCGGTCATAAGTGGGAAAAGGGATAGGGAAGTCATTTTAGACAAAGGAACCAGCATCAGCAAAGGGATAGAGGTGTGAAGTAGTAATAACATTAACAATATTTACACAGACATCATCAAATCCAAATAGATGTTCTAACCAAGCAGAGTAGACATCCATCATAGACAATCTGCTGTGGCCATATCGTTGCATACCCCTTAACTGTCAGCTCTAGAGAGAAACAAAAGTGTTACAGAAATTCTGAGTAAAACCATAATGTAAAAAGACACAGGTATCTCAGTGTTTCACTGCAGCACTATTTACAATAGCTAGGACATTGAAGCTACCTAAATGTCCATTGACAGGATAAAGAAGATATGGTACATATGTATGATAGAATATTGCACAACCATAAAAGGAATGAATTTGGGTCATTTGTAGAGTTATGAATGGACCTAGAGTGTGTCATACAAAGTGAAGTAAGTGAGAAAGTGGCTTCCCAGGTGGCTCTGTGGTAAAGAACCAACTTGTCAAGCAGGGGATATGGGTTTGATCCCTGGGTCGGGAAGATCCCCTGGAGAAGGAAATGGCAACCCACTCCAATATTCTTGCCTGGGAAATCCCAGGGACAGAGGAGCCTGGTGAACTACAGTGCATGGAATCACAAAAGAGTCAGATACAACTTAGTGACTAAACAACAACAGCAAAATAGGTTGACCTTTCCCTTATAAAGCCTTACTGTTTGGTTGAGGAAACAAGATTCTCAGCCTAAGGAACATTGTAAGGATACTTGCCCAATGAGTGGGATATATTTTCCCTGAACTAGAGTAATCATGAAAGAAATGGAACTTGAAATTGGTCTTGAGAAGTATTGAATAGAGGGAAAATATGGAATTAGGATCAGAAGTGCTATGGTCTACTCTCTACCAGTGTGACCTGGGCCGAAGTACTTTCCTCCAGTGTTCTCATCTGTACAATGGGTGATTTGGATTAAACTGCTACTGCTGCTGCTAAGTCGCTTCAGTCGTGTCCGACTCTGTGTGACCCCATAGACGGCAGCCCACCAGACTCCCCCATCCCTGGGACTCTCCAGGCAAGAACACTGAAGTGGGTTGCCATTTCCTTCTCCAATGCATGAAAGTGAAAGGTGAAAGGGAAGTCGCTCAGTCGTGTCCGACTCTTAGCGACCCCATGGACTGCAGCCTACCAGGCTCCTCCATCCATGGGATTTTCCAGATAAGAGTACTGGAGTGGGATAACATTGCCTTCTCCGTGGATTAAACGAATAGTTCTTAATTGAAATATTCTACTCCCAGGAGGTATTTTGAGAGCAATTTTGGTCAAAATGATTGGGAAAAGCTCTTAGGTAGGCACCAAGTATGACAGATGTTCCATACACTACAAAGAATTGTCCTTCATCCTATACTACATTTGGAATACCTCTGGATATTCATGGAGGTGAAAACTCTGAACATAATCACACTTTACTTACTGAAATGGATGTATATCTTTTTATTATTACTAATGAAAACTACCCAGTAATCAAAGAATGAATTTTTTTTCTCCAGAACTTTCCCATGAGTTATTCACCATTTCAGACAATCACTACACTAATAGCAACTCCAATTGTAGTACTTGAATCAGCAATACCACATTCCAGAATCATTCTGCTTCAGCAGACGGTAACATTCCTGATGATTCTGCATCTAGCTGTGGGCCTCTGATGACTTCATTACATCTTCTAATAAAGCCATGTATGAGCATTTACATATGAAAATACATATTGTTTCATTATAAATGACTTTTTTGTTGAAGTGCAATTGCTTTATCATGTTGTGTTACTTTCTGCTCAACAAAGTGAATCAGCTATATGTATATCCCCTCCGTCTTGAGCCTTATAGATGACTTTTGTTTTTTCTTTGCAATATAATTATGGCATAATAGGTGCTTTTCAAATTATTGCTTCAGATCAGATCAGATCAGTCGCTCAGTCATGTCCGACTCTTTGCAACCCCATGAATCTCAGCATGCCAGGCCTCCCTGTCCATCACCAACTCCCGGAGTTCACTCAGATTCACATCCATCGAGTCAGTGATGCCATCCAGCCATCTCATCCTCTGTCGTCCCCTTCTCCTCCTGCCCCCAATCCCTCCCAGCATCAGAGTCTTTTCCAATGAGTCAACTCTTCACATGAGGTGGCCAAAGTACTGGAGTTTCAGCTTTAGCATCATTCCTTCCAAAGAAATCCCAGGGCTGATCTCCTTCAGAATGGACTGGTTGGATCTCCTTGCAGTCCAAGGGACTCTCAAGAGTCTTCTCCAACACCACAGTTCAAAAGCTTCAATTCTTCGGCACTCAGCCTTCTTCACAGTCCAACTCTCACATCCACACATGACCACAGGAAAAACCATAGCCTTGACTAGATGAAGCTTTGTTGGCAAAGTAATGTCTCTGCTTTTGAATATGCTATCTAGATTGGTCATAACTTTCCTTCCAAGGAGTAAGCGTCTTTTAATTTCATGGCTGCAGTCACCATCTGTAGTGATTTTGGAGCCCAGAAAAATAAAGTCTGACACTGTTTCCACTGTTTCCCATCTATTTCCCATGAAGTGGTGGGACCGGATGCCATGATCTTTGTTTTCTGAATGTTGAGCTTTAAGCCAACTTTTTCACTCTCCACTTTCACTTTCATCAAGAGGCTTTTTAGTTCCTCTTCACTTTCTGCCATAAGGGTGGTGTCATCTGCATATCTGAGGTTATTGATATTTCTCCCGGCAATCTTGATTCCAGTTTTTGTTTCTTCCAGTCTAGCGTTTCTCATGATGTACTCTGCATATAAGTGAAATACACACGGTGACACTATACAGCCTTGACAAACTCCTTTTCCTATTTGGAACCAGTCTGTTGTTCCATGTCCAGTTCCAACTGTTGCTTCCTGACCTGCATACAAATTTCTCAAGAGGCAGATCAGGTGGTCTGGTATTCCCATCTCTTTCAGAATTTTCCACAGTTGATTGTGATCCACACAGTCAAAGGCTTTGGCATAGTCAATAAAGCAGAAATAGATGTTTTTCTGGAACTCTCTTTCTTTTTCCATGATCCAGCGGATGTTGGCAATTTGATCTCTGGTTCCTCTGCCTTTTCTAAAACCAGCTTGAACATCAGGAAGTTCACGGTTCACATATTGCTGAAGCCTGGCTTGGAGAATTTTGAGCATTACTTTACTAGTGTGTGAGATGAGTGCAATTGTGCAGTAATTTGAGCATTCTTTGGCATTGCCTTTCTTTGGGATAGGAATGAAAACTGACCTTTTCCAGTCCTGTGGCCACTGCTGAGTTTTCCAAATTTGCTGGCATATTGAGTGCAGCACTTTCAGAGCATCATCTTTCGGGATTTGGAATAGCTCAACTGGAATTCCATCACCTCCACTAGCTTTGTTCGTAGTGATGCTTTCTAAGGCCCACTTGACTTCACGTTCCAGGATGTCTGGCTCTAGGTGAGTGATCACACCATCGTGATTATCTGGGTTGTGAAGATCTTTTTTGTACAGTTCTTCTGTGTATTCTTGCCACCTCTTCTTAATATCTTCTGGTTCTGTTAGGTCCATACCATTTCTGTCCTTTATCGAGCTCATCTTTGCATGAAATGTTCCTTTGGTATCTCTGATTTTCTTGAAGAGATCTCTAGTCTTTCCCATTCTGTTGTTTTCCTCTATTTCTTTGCATTGATCACTGAAGAAGGCTTTCTTATCTCTTCTTGCTATTCTTTGGAACTCTGCATTCAGATGTTTATATCTTTCCTTTTCTCCTTTGCTTTTCACTTCTCTTCTTTTCACAGCTATTTGTAAGGCCTCCCCAGACAGCCATTTTGCTTTTTGCATTTCTTTTCTATGGGAATGGTCTTGATCCCTGTCTCCTGTACAATGTCACGAACCTCATTCCATAGTTCATCAGGCACTCTATCTATCAGATCTAGGCCCTTAAATCTATTTCTCACTTCCACTGTATAATCATAAGGGATTTGATTTAGGTCATACCTGAATGGTCTAGTGGTTTTCCCTACTTTCTTCAATTTAAGTCTGAATTTGGCAATAAGGAGTTCATGATCTGAGCCACAGTCAGCTCCTGGTCTTGTTTTTGCTGACTGTATAGAGCTTCTCCATCTTTGGCTGCAAAGAGTATAATCAATCTGATTTCGGTGTTGACCATCTGGTGATGTCCATGAATACAGTCTTCTCTTATGTTGTTGGAAGAGGGTGTTTGTTATGACCAGTGCATTTTCGTGGCAAAACTCTATTAGTCTTTGCCCTGCTTCATTCCGTATTCCAAGCAAATTTGCCTGTTACTCCAGGTGTTTCTTGACTTCCTACTTTTACATTCCAGTCCCCTATAATGAAAAGGACATCTTTTTTGGGTGTTAGTTCTAGAAGGTCTTGTAGGTCTTCATAGGACTGTACAACTTCAGCTTCTTCAGTGTGACTGGTCGGGGCATAGACTTGGATTACCCTGATATTGAATGGTTTGCCTTGGAAGTGAACAGAGATCATTCTGTCGTTTTTGAGATTGCATCCAAGTACTGCATTTTGGACTCCTTTTTTGACCATGATGGCCACTCCATTTCTTCTGAGGGATTCCTGCCCACAGTAGTAGATATAATGGTCATCTGAGTTAAATTCACCCATTCCAGTCCATTTCAGTTCACTGATTCCTAGAATGTCGACATTCACTCTTGCCATCTCTTGTTTGACCACTTCCAATTTGCCTTGATTCATGGACCTGACATTCCAGGTTCCTATGCACTATTGCTCTTTACAGCATCGGCCCTTGCTTCTATCACCAGTCACATCCACAACTGGGTATTGTTTTTGCTTTGGCTCCGTCCCTTCATTCTTTCTGGAGTTATTTCTCCACTGATCTCCAGTAGCATATTGGGCACCTACTGACCTGGGGAGTTTCTCTTTCAGTATCCTATCATTTTGCCTTTTCATACTGTTAATGGGGTTCTGAAGGCAAGAATACTGAAGTGGTTTGCCATTCCCTTCTCCAGTGGACCACATTCTGTCAAATTTCTCCACCATGACCTGCCCGTCTTGGGTTGCCCCACGGGCATGGCTTAGTTTCATTGAGTTAGGCAAGGCTGTGGTCCTACTGTGATTAGATTGACTAGTTTTCTGTGAGTATGGTTTCAGTGTGTTTGCCATCTGATGCCCTCTTGCAACACTTACCGTCTTATTTGGGTTTCTCTTACCTTGGGCATGGGGTATCTCTTCACGGCTGCTCCAGCAAAGCGCAGCCATTGCTCCTTACCTTGGACGAGGGGTATCTCCTCACCGCCGCCCTTCCTGACCTTCAATGTGGGATAGCTCCTCTAGGCCCTCCTGCGCCCGCACAGCCACGGCTCCTTGGACATGGGATTGGTCCTCCTGGCCACTGCCCCTGGCCTTGGTCCTGCGGTTGCTCCTCCCCACCGCCGCCCTTGGCCTCAGGCTTAGGGGCGTGGGGTATCTCCTCCCAGCCGCCGCCCCTGACCTCGGTCGTGGGGTAACTCCTCTCGTCGCCGCCCCCGTCCTCGGGCATGGGTTGCTCCTCCCGGCCGCCGCCCCTGGCCTTGGGCATGGGGGCGTGGGGTAGGTCCTCCCAGCCATCACCCCTGACCTCAGACGCAGGGTAACTCCTCTCATCACCACCCCCGACCTCGGACGCTGGTTATTTCCTCTCAGCCGCACCACCCCCCCACCCCCGACCTCAGATGCGGGGTAGCTCCTCTCGGCCGTTCCTGCGCCGTCGCAGTCTGGTACTCTCCACTGCTGCGCCCGACCTCGGACGTGGGGCGGCTCCTCTCAGCCACGCCATGGCATGCTGTCGCAGCCGCCTGCGCCATGCTTACATCTTCATTATAACTTATTCCTATGATTTTCTTTCCATGAATCAAGAAAGAATGATAAATACTTATAATAAAATATGGTGTGCTGCTAATGCAGAACAGTATGGAGATTCCTTAAGAAAGTAGGACTAAAACTACCATATGACGCAGCAGTCCCACTACTGGGCATATACCCTGAAGAAATCATAATTGAAAAAACACGTGTACCTCTGTGTTCATTGCCGCACTATTTACAATAGTGAGGACTTGGAAGTAACCTAGATGTGCATCAACGGATGAATAGATAAGGAAGTTGTGGTCCATATGTGCAATAGGATATTACTTAGCTACAAAAAGTAACACATTTGAGTCAGTTCTAATGAGGTGGATGAACCTAGAGCCTATTATACAAAGTGAAGTAAGTCAGAAAGAGAAAGACAAATGTCATATATTAATGCATGTATACAGAATCTAGAAAGATAGTACTGATAACCCTACTTGCAGGGCAGCACAGGAGACACGGGCATAAAGAACAGACTTTTGGACTATGTGGGAGAAGGAGAGGGTGTGATAATTTGAGAGAATAGCATTGAAACACATACATTACCATATGGAAAACAGATAGCCAGTGGGAATTTGCTGTATGACACAGGGAACCCAAAGCTAGAGCTCTGTAACAGCCTAGAGGGGTGGGATGGGGAGGCAGGTGGTTTCAAGAGGGAGGGGACCTATGTATACCTATGGCCAATTCATGTTGGTGGATGGCAGAAACCATCACAGTGTTGTAAAGTAATTGTCCTCTAGTTAAAAATTTAATAATAAATAAATAAATAATGATGTGCTCGTCTGATAGAGTTAAGACCCAGTGTCTTCAGGGATCTCTCAGGGCCTTTCCGGTTCTAATTTTCTGTGGCTATAAGAAGTGGTTGGATTTTAAGAGAGGGAGAGAGCATTCCATGATGGGAATGACACCAGTGATGTAGCCTGGTTTAGCAGGGGTTAGCATGTCCACAGACAAGCCAGGATAGGGCAGAGACTTCCTCTGTGCTTGATCTTGCCGTGTTCCCTGGAAGCCACTCCTTTTATTCCCTCCACCCCTCAATGTAACTGAAGACTCCTGCGGGAACTGCCAGGGCCAGCATTACAGGAAATTGCCTTGTGGCCAGTGGGGCTTCTCTGGTTACTTTCCTCAGTGACAGAAGACAGTGACGGCTTCCTGTCTGTTAGCTGGGTGTTTTTGCCTCCTTGTTCTGCCAAGTTCCTAAGAAACCTTAGCTTCTGCTCCTTACATTTTTGTTCAGCTCCTGTTATTGGGATTTCCCCCCACTGTCTTGTCCAGCTCCCTTGCCTCCAGCCTCCTTGCTCCATACTAGAGATCTGAAAACTTTGGGTCCATAGTAGACAAATGTTATGGGACATATAAAGGGCAATGCTTGAAATTAGGCCATAGCTACAAACAGATAGCACTTCAACTTTGGCAATGCCTGTTGAGTCCACTCCCTTGAAAGTGATGAATGTATTATCTGGTTACATACTGGTTTTATTTTCTTCTTACTAATTATGTGTGTTCATTGAAGACTACTTGGAAAATACAGAACTATATGGAAAAGCCAATAGAAATGATCCATTATCCCAGGAAATATAGTACTCAACATTAGACAAAGGGAGCACAGCATCAGTGAGGATTCAGTTCAGTGTTGCTGTCTCCCTATTCTCTATTCCATCCCAGCCTGCAGCTTCTGCCTCCCACGGCACCTCTTGATCTCACCCTTATGAAAACTTGCCTGTCCTGTATACCATAAAGTGGAGGGCAAACTGGAAAGCGTACAATAGCACTTACCATGTCAAAGGCATAGGAGAGAGATAAAAATATCTCATATCAGGAAGGTGTTTGGAATCTAAAATAGCAATATTTTGTCATAGCTCTGCCATCACTACCTTATTACCGAGGTGTTGTGGTGATAAAGGGTTGCGGGAATGTCTAAAGAGATAAGAGACCATCTGAGAAATTCACAGTGCTCCCTGGGAAGCAGGAAAAGGCTCACAGTACAAAGAGGCAAGAATGATTAAGTGTGAGGCTGGCTCATAAATATGCCTTTCTCTTTTGAAAAAAAAAAAAAAAACAGCCAACATTAAACAAAAAAAAAAGTTGGATGATACTAAATCCATCCCAGAGATAAAGTTCTTATTTCAGATAATAGTTAGAATTTATGTTTTGCTTTTTCCCCAAGGTGGATAGGGTCAGAATGGCAGTTTCCTGATTTGGGTGTCTTTGCACTGAGACAGAAGACTTAGAAAACACTAAGACATAAGGATTAAGATCAAGGCATTGAAGTCAAGCAGACCTGTGTTCAAATTCCAGCTCCATGAGGTCATCAAACATTTGTCACATTGGGAATGCAATGTTGGACAGCACAGATAAGGTCCCTACTTACACGGAGCTTACATTCTAATGGGGAGAGACAGAATGTTTAATGTTGAAAGGTAGCATTGTGGTATGATTGGAAGGAACTAGGGGCCGCTTGGGGTTGAGTGGCAAGGAAAGGACTCTCTGAGAACAGACAGTTGAACTGAGACTTGGGTGATAAAAAGTGGCCAGCTATCAAAAACATCTCCGGGAAGAGCATTCCAGGCAGAAGTGACAACTGGGGCAAAGGCCCTGAGGCAGAACAGGTGAATGGATTGAATACCACTGTGACTGAAGCAGAGTGAGCCAGGGAGAGAGCAGAGGAGAAGAAAGCAGAGAGGGTCAGCACCTGGCAGGTCATGTAGTGGGCAGGGGCTTGTAGAAATTCAGCTAGTAATCATTATCATCATAAAGCAAAGAAGGAAAAGGAAAGTTGGCGAGTTTGAGGGGATACTGTACAATATCACCTCAGGAACTTGGATCTGACTAACTGGGCCCCGGGGCGTCACTGTAAGGTTTGAATGCTGTGCTGAAAGTGGGGCCTGAAGAAAACAATTCTGAAGGCAGAGTGCAAGGTGGGCACTTTCTTCTACCATTACATTGCTGGCAGTTGAATTTCTCTCAAGTTCTCTGCTACAGCCACTGCTTTCTCAGTGAGTGCAAGGATATATGTCCAGTGGGACACAGGGTATGTCTAGAGTCTATTTCCAGCCCCATATAGAGAAATGCTTTTGTATTTTATGACTGGAATGTCTACCGATGAGCGAGTATTTAAGCCACAGTTCCCCAACCAGCTATCAAACTGGCTCTTTAATGAGGTATGTTGTGGTTTGGTTGCTAAGTCATGTCTGACTCTTTGCAACCCCATGGACTATAGTCCGCCAGGCTCCTCCATCCATGGAATTTTCCAGGCAAGAATACCGGAGTGGGTGGATAACCATCTCCTTCTCCAGGGGATCTTCCCGACCCAGGAACTGAACCCACATCTCTTGCATTGGCAGAAGGATTTTTTACCACTCAGCCATCTGGGAAGCCTTAGTGAGGCTTAGACGTGACCTAAAAGGGTGCTTGCTTAAGATGACTTTTTATTTCATGTGACTCATGACGCCATCAAGTGAGATGATTAAGCTGCTCTGATTTATTTGGTTAGTAGGAGTGTGGCCGCGGATTATGCTCCCTGGGCAGCATTGCTTTTTGCTTCACATGGTGCACTAACTTTTTTTTATTTTCTTTTTAATAGGGAGAGAAGAAGCCCTATGGGAAGCCATGTGGGGGCCAAGACTGCAGTGGGGGCTGTAAGTGCTCTCCTGAGAAAGGAGCCAGAGTAAGTTGCTGCTTTCATTGTTGAAAGACAAATAGTCACAGGAGCCGATTTCTGAAGTGTGTATGTTTTCTTTAGAATTAAACTGCTTAGAATTTACTCTTGTGACCTCACGGAGCAAGCAAAGTGATGAGGACCAGCTGGAAGGAGCTTTGCGAACTAATGATAGACAGAACTAGATCGGTCAATCTCTGAGGGATCGTGAAGAGGTTTCTTTCATTGACTCAATGCCAAGGTTTCCTCCAGGTTTCATCTGGACTGTTTCCAAAAGGCAATTAGGTTGTGCATATTATGATATGTTTGTAGATACATGTAAATTCCCATAGCTCATTTATATCCACTTGGTCCTTCCCTACCACTCTGGGGAACAAGTGGTCTGATTGTTATCTCCAGACTAGGGATGTGATTCATCCAAAATCAAGGGTATAGGGTAGCCATAAAGTCTAAAAATAGAGGTGACTATACATAAAGAATGATTTATAGCTATTATGTTAAGGCATGGGACATGTTGCATAACATTATGTGATTTATTCAATACATTGTCCTTTAATAGCCATGCCCAGTTCAAACTGTTGTGCAGATTGCAATGAACACAGTGCCTTGACACAGCATTTCTATCAATCCTCTATGCATATGTGATGTATTGCCCTGGGTGACTTGTATTTTTGATTTGCACTGAAAAAACCTGCATCTTCAGTATAACTCAGCCAAAGGATTCAAGGGGCTTCAATCTATAAAACAATAAAATCCAATCTATTAGTATGTTTTCTGAATTTATGGCCACCCTGTAGAATTCAGATCTTCTGACTTCCAGCATTGTATCTGCACTCTCATCACACTCAAACAAGCCTAAGAGCTTATATTGTCAAAGAAAAGTAGCATTAATAGGTCAACCAAACCCTCAAAAACAGCTGAACAGAGAACAGAGTGACCGCTCCACCTCCTCTTTCATTATCTTCCATTTGCAGGAAAGTGAAATGTCAAAGTCTGCCAGAATTTGAAGGAAAAGTATAAAAAGCCATCTCTAAATCAAAACGGGCCAGACCTATTGTATAGTAAAGGCACAGACTCAGAGAATCATAAAATATCAGAAAGGGAAGATATCTTCATGAGCTTCTCATCTTAACCACAGTTTGTATAGAGGAAATAGACTCTGAGAAGGAAGATGACTTCCCAGGGTCACACAGCAAATTGATGACAGATTCAGACTATTACCTGGGTCTTTTGATTTCTCACCTATTTACTTTACCCACTGCTGTCTCCCAGGAAGTCTTGTTCACTCTAGTCACTGAGGCCCACGTTCTTGCCTCTGATCTACAATCAGGGAACA
This sequence comes from Bos javanicus, assembly GCF_032452875.1. NCBI lineage: Eukaryota > Metazoa > Chordata > Mammalia > Artiodactyla > Bovidae > Bos > Bos javanicus. The sequence continues at coordinate 58,857,146 of NC_083897.1, read as the reverse complement.
CTTTGGAAAAAAATAGTAATTCTACAACAAATATGTGAATACGTTCTTAAACAACAGCAAGCAACACAGACAAAGCAACATCTTCCTTGATGTTCTCGCAGTCCCACAATTGTCTTTCTGGTCTTTCCTGTGTGTGATCATAGATATATATGAATATGTATAAAAATATTGGGTTGGCCAAAAAGTTCATTCAAGTTTTCCTATACGATCTTATGGAAAAACTGGAATGAACTTTTTTGGCTAACTCAATAGTTTCATTTTCTGTTTTTCTCCAAAATATAATGGTATGTGTATATTCTGTGCTTTTTTCATTTGTTTGTTTGGTCAAATGATATATCCTTAAGATCTTTTTCCTCTACCCTGCAGTTTAATCTAGCCATTACTCTTTTGGTGAACACTTATTGTTTCCAAATTTCTGCTATTTTAAAAAATGAAAGTGCTGCAGTGGAAATCCATGAACAGGCCTCCTTGTACTCATTTTTAATATAGATACAAAGGATCAGAATTACTAGATATAAGGGCAATGAGCATTTTAAATTTTCAAAGCTACAAGTACCCTACAGATTACCTATTCTAGTTTATTTACACTCTGTCAGCATTGTTGTTCAAGAGTGTCGAAGTTTCTGTACCCTTCCCAGCACTTGACATTTTTGCTAATATGGGTGAAAATCATTCTAATTCCCAGACTATATAAAAGCTTAAGCATCTTTTCACATATTCATTGCATGTTTGTATCTCTTATGTGAATTTTCTGGACATATCCTCTCCCTATTTTCCTAAGGGGTGATTCTTATGGATTTATTTTACCCCTGCAAAGATATAGCAAATAAAAATGGCTCAAGTGGAAGCAGATGAGATTTGAAGTTTGACACAGAAGGGCATTTCCTGATGGATTGTGGGGGGTAGGAAGTTGCTCGAACCCTGAGAAACTGAGAAATAGTTCTGAACTGTTGGTGGGGTTGGGGAGAATTTAAAAGTAGAAATTCTTGTATATTCTGAACAGAGGTCAGTCCTACACCAGGCGAACATGCTTATGATGACCTCATTGTTTCACCCCTGGCTGAGATTTTGATCTTTGAAGATGGAAGGCAGTGGATTTCCTCTGTGAGGAACTCTCATCTGGATTCCAAACATCTGGGGCCCTAATCTGGCTTTTCCTTTGAAAACATGAGTGGTTGAAGGGGCGTGGGACAGAGAAAAATAGAATATCATTGCATAGACTTTTTTCTTCAATATTTAAAACACTCGATATCCACACAGTCAAATATGTTCCTAAAAGTTTATTTGTGAAAGCCTGAAGTTTCTGGGAATGTTTGTTGAGGTTCGTGAACTAAACCAAACTGTATTTCTTGAGTCAAGAGCATGGATGTCCTATTTCCCAAGGAGACCAAGAGGGCACCACACGTGGGGCCGATCCAGAGCACATGGGTGCTTGAAGCTGCCCGAGCAGCCAGGTCTTTTTACTCATCCTCCCTACCCTCCTGCGTTCCCAGGGCCAAGCAGGATTGTTTAAACTAGCCCCACAACCGTTGACCCTGCAGGGCAGCCCCTCAGTACCCCTTTTGTGCAGATGTCAGAAAGATTTGAGACTGTTTTCCTTAGCCAAGAAGAGGGCCCCATTTGGATTTCAAGCTGTTCCTCTCAAGCTCTGTGGGTTGGGAGTGGAACGGAATGTTGGGTCATCCCTAAGATATGCCACAGCCCTTGGCGGGCCTGCCTCCTGCCTTGGGGAGACATTAAGCGCATAGCTTGCTGGGCAGTGTGTATTTTTTCTTTGCCAAAGGCCTCTTGAACTGACTAAGACATTTACACAACACCTAGCACTTCTGTGTGACTAGGATCCAACTCTTTGGGGCTTAAGTCATCTCAAACTGATTTCTTGAAGGTATGCTCTACCTGTAAAAAGTCCTTGCCCAATGTTGCCGTGCCACTTTGTACTTTCCAATGCATCTTTTTCTCAGGGTCTGTATCATAATCTGTATGCAACAAATAAGCTGTTAAGTGACTTGTCCAAGGTCACTAGCCTGTCGGTGGCTAAATCAGCCTACTTTAGGAGAATGGCAACTTTTTTTTTTTTTTCTTTTTGGCTGTACAAGATCTTAGTTCCCTGACCAAAAATCAAACCCATGCCCCCTGTAGTGGAAGCGCGGAGTCTTAACCACTGGACCACCAAGGAGGTCCCGAAAATGGCAAAGTTAAAAATGACATGCCTGGTAATGTTACATAAAGATGCTCTCCCCATCTCCCCTGGACATTTAAATTTGGGTTTAATCTTTGACTTCCAGCTTTCTTTCTTGGGGGTAAGTGTTTTTATCTGGAAGAAACATTCTTTTTTTCCCCATATTTTATTTTTTAAAACCTTTTTATTTTGTATTGGGGTATAGCCGATTAACAATGCTGTGATAGTTTCAGGTGGACAGCAAAGGGACTCAGCCATACATATACATGTATCCATTCTTCCCTAAACTCCCCTCCCATCCAGGCTGCCACATAACATTGAGCAGAGTTCGCTGTGCTATACAGTATGTCCTTGTTGCTTATCCATTTTAAATATAGCACTCTGTATGTGTCCATCCCAAACTCCCTAACTATCCCTTCTCCCAAGCAACCATAAGCTCATTCTATAAGTCTGTGAGTCTCTTTCTGTTTTGTAAATTCATTTGTATCATTTCTTTTTAGATTCCACATATAAGGGATGTCATATGATATGAAAGAAACATTCTTTTGAGTTGTATTTTTTTTTCTTCTGCCATTGGATTGATCAAATCATTGTACGTTGACATTTCCATCCCTTGCCCTTTTTTCCCTCCTGGATTTGAAAGCTGTCCCTGCATTATACTCCATCAGTGTGTTTTCTGAGGTGGGAGCAGGCAGGACTGCTGGTTTTATTCTAAGCCTACTATTCCTTACTAACATTTCGGAATTTTCCATTTTAACAGTGTTCTGGTGTTTGCGTACAGAGTGGGGAGCTCCTACTTATCCGTGCCACCTAAGGGTGCATTATTGCAGAAAATCTCAAACTATGGGAAATGTTTGGATGCCCCCAGATAAGGGCTGTTGGCTCCTCTTTTTTGGCCGGGGAAGCTGTGTCCTAGCTAGAGAGCTGATGCGGCTAGCCTGAGTTTCACGTGAAACAGCCCAGGTTTCTTAATTCTTTATCTCTGGCTTGCATCATGCTGCTTCTTTGGCACGAAGTGTGTTTCCCATGGATTCCAGAGCTCAGATGCATTCACCACCAGCCCTTAAATTTACTCTCCTCCTGCAAACAGCTGGCGTTCCCTGTGTCAGCTGACTGGTGCCATGGCTACCGAGAGGCTGTTTCTTTTTTTTTTTTTTCCCCTGAATCAGGGCTTTGCTGTGCACATCTTTCCTTTCTCTCTGGGTGCCCTCCCCCACACCCATGCCCCGACTCACTATTACAACAGACACCGTGGTCCTTAACCTCTGTGGGTCCAAAGCGACAGCAATTCATGTGCATGACCTCCTGGGGTGGCCAGACCTTGTTCCAGTTACCTGCGCTCAGACATCTTGCCTTCATTGCCCACTGACTCCTCATCCTTGTGCAGGCCGGCCTCACTGCTCACACTGGTCACCACTAACCTGCCTGTTGCCAAAAACAATGGATGTTTTTCATTCTTATCTTCTTTGACTTCTCTGCTGCATGAGACACCTCCTTCTTTCCTGAAACACTCTGTGCCCTTGGATGTCATCATGCTTTACTCTCCCGGTTCTTCCCTATTCCGACTGGAACTCCCCAAGGTTCTATCTTCATCCTACTTCTTTTCTCAATGTAGCTCTCTCCTAGGAAAAGTGAAAGTGTTAGTCACTCAGTCATGTCCGACTCTTTGCAACCCCATGGACTGTAGCCCACCAGGCTCCTCTGTCCATGGGGATTCTCCAGGCAAGAATACTGGAGTGGGTTGCCATTCCCTTCTCCAGGGATTTCAGCTACCACCCATACAATGATAGATATTCAGTCTCTAGCTCTAGCTCAGACCTTTATCCATAGCTTCAGGTCAGCACTGTCAGTTTCTTGCTGGATATCTCTGCTTAGAGTTTCACTGGCACCATAAACATGTATCACACAGAATTCAACCAGTAACCCCCACCAGACATGATACTTCCTAAGTCCTACCTATTTCTTCCCCATCTCAGTGCATGGCCCCACCAAGCACTCCATTGCTCAAGCTGGAAATCCCAGAACCATTCTTATCTTCTTTTTCTTTCCCCTACTATCACCTCCATTTCATCATCAAATCCCATCTATTTATCTTTCTAAATCAAGCTCAGAAAATCCATCCACGTTTCTCCATACCTATTTCTTCAATCCAGAGCTATATAGTTTCTTGCCTGAGTTCCCATAATGGCCTCCAGACTGCTCTCCCACCCTCCAGTCCCACTGTTTCCCATCCATTTGTACTCTGCTGTCATCATCTTTCTAAAACATAAATATGATCATGAAAATCTTGCTTAAAATCTCTCAATGGCTCCCCATAGATCCCACAATAAAATCTTAACTCTAGCAGGCTTATCAAGTCCTCCATGGCAGGCCCTTGACTTCTCTTCAGCATTCTCTTTCATCACAAGGAGCCTCCCTCTTCAGAAAAAGAAACAAGACAAAACCATACACAAAAATGGACTATTTACAGTCTATAGTACCTGCTATGTTATTTAATGTGCTCCAGGTTTTATACCTGCCACTCCCTTTACATGTCATTCTACTTTGTATGTGCTTCCACTAGCTCTATCTTTTCTCTGCTGACTTGCTTCTATCTACCCATCCTTTGAAACTGAACAGACTTCACCTCTGGAGAAGCTCTCCATGATAAACGGTTATCCACTCTTCTCATCCTGAACTGCAGCAATCTAGTGATTTGTCTGCTCTCCGTTATCTTTATGAACTCCTTAAGGGAAAAGACTTGGTGTCCTTAGACTCTGCAGGGGCAGTAGGCGCTTACAAACTGTTTCACAAAGGTCTGACCAACCAACCAGCCAATTTGTTTGGGTATGGTTCCAGCCTTGCTCATCTGAATTAGCTCTTAAGTTGCTATGAAGTAGATGAGAGTCTCTTCTAGGGAGGAATCCATTCTGCTAAAAGAAGGCAGAGAGCCAGGGCAGTCATTTCCATATCTCTTCTCAGTCCTGTTCACTGTAAGCTGTTCACTGCAGCTCCTTCCCACACTCTGGTTCCCATAGCCTGCTTTGGGATTCTGCTCTACCTAACTCCTCTGGGTTTTTGACCTTGACTGCTTCTTCTGCCTGATTGCTTCTTTCTCTGTGTCTAGCAATGCCAGAGACTTGGCAAAATGCTGTTGTTTAACTACCAGCAATTCATTCTTTTTCCAAGGTGAGGACCTCTTTATGAATAATTGTGAGTAAAAGATAATCGCAAACTTTCGTTTTGACATTGCTTTCACCCTTCTCTCCACCAAACCTTTTGCTTACAGCCTCGTAGCCTTATGCAGTGTTAATGGTCTTCAGTTGCCCTTGCTCTTCCTTGTGGGGGTAACGGGAAAGTGTCTGTGCAGGGAAGTAACCACTGGGTGTTTAAAGGTAGGGGAGGGAGGTTAAAAAAAACCAAAAAAAAACCCAAAAAAACAAAGATCCCTGTGTATTTTAAATATAGTTATTTAGGTCAAGGATAATTGATGATAATGTTAAAAGTCAGTGTCTCTGCCCTGAGTCAAGATGCAGTCGTAGACCAGCAGATGTTTGTGGTTATCTTAATCCTCTCTTTGATCACACAGGGACAGTATAGGATTTATGGAATATATTATCTGTACTAGTGAGGGAGGCTTCTGTTAGAGAGGAGCCAAGGAGCTGGAGGAGGAGATAAATACACAGCTGTGGAGTCAAGGGCACTGCTTTAGATACCCAGAAACAGTGCCAGGCCTGAACTCTGCCAACTGGATGACATTAGGCTGGTGTTCCCCCCTCTCAGGGTCCCAGTTTAACCATCAATAAAGTGAGGGGTTTGGGCGGGGTGATCTCAAAGAACTCACCCGCTCTGATGATCCAAGTCAGACCCTGTATTACTGTACCGTGACAGTTCCTTGCCCCTAAAGTGTCTTATCGCATTTTCTAGTGTTGCAGTGAGATATGGAGGGCCATGTTTGACAGTGTTTTACCTTCTGGAGGGGTGTCTTGGCAGCTGCCTCAGACGGAAATCACTTGCCATGGCTTTTTACTTCAGACGCTGGAAGCGCCTAACAGCTGAAGTTGCTTCCCTGCAGGAATGCACTGTGCTCTCCTCCTTGGCCATCTGGCTGGTGTGATATGAAGAGACTCACAGGGATGTCGCCTTGCCACAACCTCCCCCGACTCCCGATATCTTCCCTGCCTGGCCAGTTTGCAATTCTAGCTTTAGAGACCCACTCCTTACGTGAAGCATGGCTGTATCTTTGCATTGCTTGAATCTGTTACATAGGCTTCTCTGATAAGAGGAGGCAAGCTTATCCTGAATACCTGGGGAGGAGCAGTGTGCACAAATCTTTAGGGACTTCTCAGTTTCCTTGTGCTGCCCTGTTCAGCCATATGTCAGAGACACTGGATATCAAGACATGGGTGAGCATCTCACCTGCCGATGTGTGACATGGTTTCTCCTCCTGGAGTCTGCCTTCCTCTTCCCTCCCCAGCCATATACAGGAAATCCCCTACACACAAGCAAGTTCCATTCCAAGAGTGCATTGTAAGTCCAATTTGTTCATAAGTCCAACAGAGTTAGCCTAGGTACCCAAAGAATACAATTGGCTATGTAGTGCTGTACTGTCATAGGTTAATTATACTTTTCACCCAAATAATACATAAAAAACAGATAAACATAAAAATAAAGAAAAAAATTTTAATCCTACAGTACAGTACTTTGAGAAGTACAGTAGAACAGTACAACAGCTGGCATACAGGGGGCTGGCATGGAGTGAACAGGGAAGAAGAGTTACTGACTAGAGGAGGGAGAGGAGGTGGGAGATGGTAGAGCTGAAGGATAGCCAGAAATAGAGATGGAGGGCAAGCTGCAATTTCACTTACACCTGATGCTGATGTATCTCACGTTTGCATTTTTGAAAGTTCACAACATGAAGGTTCATATGTAATGGATTTACTGTAATCCTCTCTCCTCTTCTTGCTGTTTTCTGATCTCTAACTTCCTTCTTTCTTCTTCCTGGCTTCCCTCCCTCTGGCTCTAGCATCGCTAGCTCTCCATCAGTCATTCTCATTTTCCCTACCATGGCCTCCTCACCTCAGTTACTTCCCTCTGCTTTCAGTTGCCTGGGCTTGCTTCCTGTGTCACCAGTCCCAGTTTTTTCTTCTATTGGAGCAGGCATGATAGTAGCAGGAGATGGGAAAGAGAGGCTGAGATGTACTTTACAGAGGAGTTGCACTTCTCCAGAGATTCTAAATCTCAAAATATGAATCAGTGGTCTCCAGAATTGGTGGGGGTGAGGGAAGAGGAGGTTGGCACAATCAGTCCACTGTAAAATCAGCATAAAAGAAAATATTATGACTCCTATTTCCATTTAAATTGAAAATGTCCAGAAAGAAACTAAGATTTGGATTTAAATGATTTAATTTATGTAAAGTGCTTAAAACAGTGTATAGTACACTGAGAGCTGTCTAAATATTAGCTATTATTATCACTACTATTCAGCCTTTCAAATATGTAATACACATATTGCCACTGGTACCCTCTGTTGCATATGCTTTGTAAGGTATTCTGAGGGAAGAATGGGAGCCCACAGGTGGAAGGGTTGACCCTGGGCCCCTTACTTTTTTTTTTTCCTGAATGTATACCAGATATATTGCTATCTCCTTGGGTCCAGGTAAGTGGATTTCTGGATTATACTGTCTAACTACATTAACCCTCACAAAATGGGCAAGTGGCTTAAGAAGATTCCTGCAAATAAGCCATGTGTTGAAGGTAATGCCAATAATGTAAGAACATGAAAATGGCAGCGCTCACATTTCTCTTACTCCTCGAATGGATTTTTCCATCAGCCTCACTGTGAGGGAAAACCCATGACAAGCTAATCATATGTGACAAGAAGTCAGCAAAAAAGTAATTCAGGGATAATCAAAAAGACTACATGAAATATGGATTTATGCTCATTGTCAGTAATGAAAGATCTTGCCCTAAGTGCATATGCTGCCTTGAAATATTAGCTAATAATATAATGAAAGTGAGAGTGAAGTCACTCAGTTGTGTCCGACTCTTTGCGACCCCGTGGACTCTAGCTCACCAGGCTCCTCCATCCATGGGATTCTCCAGGCAAGAATACTTGGGTGGGTTGCCATTTCCTTCTCCAGGGGATCTTCCCAACCCAGGGATCAAACCCAGGTCTCCCACATTGAAGGCAGACACTTTAACCTCTGATCCACCAAGGAACACATCACAATTAATAAGACATTTGACATACCATATATTTCATCTTTATCTCATTTTCTATTTATTGTGTGTGTTTCATAATATATATGTGTGTACATATATATATATATGCAGAATAGGACATGTATATAATTTATATAATTACTAATAATATAGTGTGTACACATATAAAGCATGCTATATTTTTTAACTGCAAAGCATGTAACCAGGAAGACAGCCATACAGCCAACTTTAGAGCCTCACCTTAACAACTGTATAGAAAATAAAGAAATGGGGATGTCAAGAGTTGGAAGAAGTGAGACAGCAAAGAAATTTTAAGATCATAAAATCTCAAACCTGGGAGACTGGATCCAAGCCCCAAGTGGCATATCATAGTTTATAAAAGGCTTTCCCAGCATGTACATGAATGCTCTTTCCCTCTCTTTAAATATGAAGACTTTTGGAAGAAGCCATTTCAGAGAGGTGAAAAGACTTTCCCAAGGTCCCTTGCGAGTAGCATAGCAGATTTGAATCAATTATTCTATCCCCCCTGCTTGGTGTTCTTTCTACCATGTCAAATGTCCTCTTAATTTCATGGCCGTAATCAGCTGAGCTCATCATAGCCAGATTGTTATGAATGGTAGAATACTTGTAGTGGAGAAAATCTGCCAAAGAGATGTAGACCTGATATCAACAAATCTATCATCCTGCCCCCACCTCGTGAGAAATAACCCCTGACCGCATGTATAGCATCTGTTTATATCCTTGTCTGAGTTTTAAAATGTTTTCCTAGTATCTCAGTCTTTTAAAAGTTACAAGAACTGAAATCCATGCATAAGGAAAGCCTGGTTTTCATCTGTGATTACAAGTCTTCTGAGGCATTACATCAATTTTTACAGCTCAGAAACAGGCCTGTCCCTTTATGTAGGCCACTCACTGTATAGAAATTCTCTGCAATGGAGTTAGAAATGTGTATAGATGAAACAACCAACTATATGTCAAGGAAATAATATGGTGTCTGTTCTGAGAAAACTTGCATTAATGGAAGTCTTCCAAGAATGTTTAACAAAATTAATTGCATGGCATCTCTCCTAAGCTATAGAAGTCGATGGGAAAAATTATGCATTGCTTTGCAGAAATTTGCCTCGCTGTCATCTTTTCAAAAGAGCTTTTATTTTAACAAATAAAGCAGATGGCCAATTATTTAATGACCACCTTTACTTACAGAGGTAGAGGTCCTAGACTATGTTCTATGTTTTATTTTTCTCATTGTGTTGCTCTCTGGAGAATATAGACATATTACAAGTACCAGACTTAAGGAGAGTACACACACACACACACACACCAGCTAGTAACAGCAACAGCCCTTAATTATACAGCACTACACCATCTGATTGAAAGTCTGAATGGCAGAACACAAGTCCTCAGAAGGAGGTATTGGTATGGACTGGAATGAATTTAAGCAAACTCTTTTTTTAAATTATCATGACAAAAATGTTTCTTTAGGAAGATGAATGTAGTGGGGGCTGTGCAGAATGGCTTAGAGTTAGAGACACGATAGGCAGATAGAATGCTGTCTATTTTTAGAGCTTATGAGGCATGTCGCAAATCCCCTAGCACAACAGAGTGGAAACTTTGCATTTTCTGCTGCTCAGATCCTGTCTTTCTTTAAATGATTCTCTGCAACCTTGAATACACACACAGAGACACATACACATTCAAGGAGTGATTTGATGACAAGGACTTGTCTTCATTTTAGGTGAAGGTATCACCTTCACCTTTGGGGCTTCCCAGGTAGGGCACAGCAACCCATTCCAGTACTCTTGCCTGGAGAATCCCATGGACTGAGGAACCTGTGGGCTACAGTCCATGGGGTCGCGAAGAGTCAGATACGATTGAAGCGATATAGCACATGCACACACACACATCACCTTTTTATCTTTTTAATTAACTGAAAGATGGTACTAGTTCCTTTCCACCACATTCATCTAACTCCTTGGAAACCAGTATCTCCATTAATTAGTCCCTGATATTCCCAACTGAGAAAAACTCATCCCCAAACCAAGTGGAATCAGCAGCACTGAAATGATCCTACTTTGATTACAGAAACAACAGTATGATGCTTCTCTTCATCAGATGCTAAAAGCTCCAACAGTCACTATGATACCCAGCAAGAAAGGCCAGCTCAGTGGGTTCTGAAAGAGCTTCTGTTTCCTACTTGATACATTTCATTGTGGGAGTTATGAGTGAATGGTAGAGTTTGAGGAATCATGAAAGAAAGAAGTCATTGGTTCATAGAAGACAGATCCTAAAGCTTGGTCAGCAGAGAAATCTACAGAATCCCTTAGAATGGTACCCTTATCCTGTATTACCAGTTGGGACATTAGCAGGCTCTGCGGACTTAGCACTTGATTTTGCTTACAGTCAAATGACAGCTTTTACAGTTTTTGGACGGTTAAGTTTTACTCCTTAATTTTTGAAAAGCCAAAGTTAAAAATGCTCATTCCTCTAGACCCCAGGAAGATTAATGTATATGTTTGGTTATGAGCCATATCAAAGAAACCATGGTCTCTGTCCCTGTACATGTCCTTGCTAGTTCAAGTAATTGGAGCGACTTGGCATTCCTCTGCTTTAGTTGGGTTCCTCTTGGATCTGACACCAGTCAGTGGTTGCAGCCCCCTTCATATGTTGCTGGGGGAATGCCAATAAAGCTATGAGTAAACCAGGGATCTGGGGAGAAACAGGCTGTGGGGCCCAGAATGGAATGAGGGGTAACCAGGTTTCAGGAGCCAGATTTCCCCAGAGAGAGACAAAAAGAAAGCAAACAAAAGGAAGAGACAGGTCTAAACAGGCACCCCAGACAGGGCCCCTGTGCTGTAAGAACAGAGCCTTAAACTTCACAAAGCTCAGGAAGGGAAGGGAGCCAGGGGTTAAACACAGCCTTTGCAATTCACTTGAAGAATGATTAACTGAACACACATAGAAAAGCCACACATGTTCATATAGAACAATATTATTCTTAAAACCCACTTAGACACTCCATGAATTTAGAAATCTACCTAAACCTGTAGATCCACAGAGATATTAATATTGATCCTCAGAAACCCCAAGGGTACACACCCTTAGAAACAGACTCAGAGAGGCTCAGCAGCACAAAAATACCAGGACTCCCACCATGCCTAACAGTGGGCTGGTTTTTGAGGCATGCAACAGAGTTTAATGAAATCATAAAATCCAGTACTGGCACCTGGGCCCAAGCCTCCAGTGACTGGCACCAGAGTAAGAAAAATGAACCTCTCTTTGAATTTTACCTACCAAATCAAGTCCAAACCTAGCTCTAGCTCTAAGAGCAGGATGGAAGCCTGTCTCTTCCATCTCATCCTGTGTAAAATGAGGAGCCAGGCTTGAAGGCCTCCCAGGTCCCTTGGAGGAAGCAGAGCATGCAGTGTGGCCCCCTCCTTCCCCATAGGCTCATTTACAGCCTAACAACAAACAGCCCCCAGACCCACACTTTGACCAGCCCCCACGGGATCTCCCTCATGCCCAGCTATCCCAGAGGAACTTGATATCCTGGGGTTTGGCACCAGCTCTTCACACGGTCTCCAGAAGTTCCTGCTCCTCGGGGCCCTTCCAGCCCAGTTCCCACTCCCACACCCAGCCAGCCCCAGGGGCCTGGTGGCTGGGTCTCCAAGGGGACCTCTGGGGTTGGTTCACAAGGCTGCCTCTGAGGGGAGGAGGCTGGCCTGGCCCGGAGGAGATGGTGTCTCTGGCAGGAGACACAGAATTGCCTCAGCAGCCAGAGAGGGCGGCCCAGGGCAGCCTTGAACCACTGACCCACCACCCCACCGCATACACGGCCCAAATCCAGTGGCCGCCAGCGTTTAGCAATGGGAAAAGCCAGTTTGGAAGAAGCAAACAGGAAAACAAAGACAACCTGGGAACTTTGGACCAACTTCCAAACTGAAAGTCCTCAAGTATCCCTTGTCTGCCCCCTCGCAATAAAAGGCCCTCTCATGAAAAAATGGGGGAACCTTAGATTCCATGATGGCAGAGCCAAAAGCACCTCAGGAATCCTGTAGTCCAACCATTTAATCTTACGTATGGGGGTCCAGAGTGAGGAAAAGATGCAAACTCTAGGGAGTTTTCCTTGATTATAAGGCCAGGTGTGTGTGTGTGTGTGTGTGTGTGTGTGTGAGTGAGAGAGAGAGAGAGAGAGAGAGAGAGAGAGAGAGACTATCTGAGCTGCAATCCTGAACCACAGAACTTGTGAGCAGGTATGCCTTCACCCCAGTGACCAGAAATTTTTCCCACTGCCCAGGGATCCACAGGTACTCAGGACAGGGTTAGGAAAATTTTCCATCTTGGTAGTACAAGAAATTACAGTGGTTGAGAGCACAGGTTTTAGAACCAGATCTTTTAAAAGCCCATCTTTTAAGATCTGGCTCTATTATTTACTAGATATGTAAGCTTTACCCAGTGATTCTCAACCAGGGGTAGTCTTACCAACCAAGGAACATTTGGCCAGGTATGGAAACATTTTGGGTTGCCATAACTGGTGGGGTGCTACTGGCATCTAGTCGATAGAGAACAGAGAAGCTGGTAAACATCCTATGTTGCACAGGACAGTCCCCTACAACATGGAAGTATCTGACCCAACATGTCAATAATGTCAAAGTTAGGAAACCCTGTGTTAGGCAAGTAATCATCCTGAGCTTCAGTTTCTTCATCTGTGACCTGGAGTAACAGTAACTATCCCACAGGGTTGTTATAATAATTAAATAGACTAAAATATATAATACCAATTAGTGTAGTGCTTGGCACAAAGTGCTTTACTAATTATTAGCTATTAGTTCCTCAAACCGTCCCTTAACTCCACCTTCTCTTATAGTTATCTGTGCGTATCTCTATTCCCCTTACAGCATAACTCTCTGAAATAGTCGTTTATACTCAAAATGTCCACTTTTCACATTCTCTCTCAAATCCACTCTAATAAAGGTCACCAATGACATCCACTTTGTTAATTCCAACAATCATCTCTCAGTCTTTGTCTTACTTGACCTGCCACCAGAATTTTAAATGGCTTTCACTCTTTCTTTCTTGAAAAACTTTCTTTACTTGGCTTCCAAGACAGCACGCCTTTGATTCTCCACCTACCTCGATGTAGAAAGCTTTGCTCCAAGAGGAGAGGTACTTGGTCTGATTTGTTTTGTTTTGTTGAATGAATGAATTAATGAATACTATTTATTATAACTCATTGGAAAAGACTCTGATGCTGGGAGGGATTGGGGGCAGGAGGAGAAGGGGACTACAGAGGATGAGATGGCTGGATGGCATCACTGACTCGATGGACGTGAGTCTGAGTGAACTCCGGGAGTTGGTGATGGACAGGGTGGCCTGGCGTGCTGCGATTCATGGGGTCGCAAAGAGTCGGACATGACTGAGCGACTGATCTGATCTGATCTGATTTATTATAAGGATTAAATGAGATCATGTGTATAAACTACTTAGTGCACATCAAGCACTTAATAAATGGCCCCTGTTACCAATACAACTGCAATTATTACCACTGATATTTTTGCTATTATTATCATTCTCCCCTCCAGGGCTGTGAGCCTTGTGAGCATGGATTAACATTTAGTTTATCTTGATCTTTTCTTATATGGAGCTTTATTCAATAAAGAAGAGTATATATCCAAACTTGGATATATATATCCAGAAAACAGTTTGCTATGGATGAGAGCAGCTGATGAAGGCATGAGCCTAGAGCAGGGCCTTAGAGGAGAAACAGGTTTGAAAGAGCTTGATTGGGGGTGGGGGTGGATGGCTAGAGTCTCGTAGGCATCCGAAGGGAGTCACACTTAAGCCATGTCTACTCCCCTCTTCATAAATGATGGGATCATAAAAGGTAGGGAGTAACAGTTCTCACCCATTAATCATCTCAATTCCTTCCCTCCCAGGTATGGGGGAGAAGCAGGACTGTAGCCAAATGTTAGCATGAACAGGGCTTATCTGTTGGGTTTGACAGAGTAAGCAAAATAAATTCACTTGACTCATAGTACTGGTTGAACTTCATTTTCAGTCATCTTGAACTTTGAGCAACTTTGTACACTAATCAACTCCTATTAGCATCTGTACAAATTTGCAAGTAGCACTTATATTAGCCTGAAAATTTGGACACTTAGGGATCACCGTTAGAAAAAGTACACAATCCAAATTGTATTAGAAAACTTGTGAATACTCAAAACATCCATTAGGTGTTACTGATCACTCTAATAACATAATTTGGCAGCATTTTGAGTGAAAATGAGATAATAACCAAATAGTCTATTTGAACCAAGACTCTTTTTTCCATTAAAAATAGAATGTCTAGTTTTTATAATATTCATGCTATTAACTACTGCCAATTGTGACAGTAAATAATGGCTCATTTCAGTTCAGTCGCTCCGTTGTGTCCACCTCCTTGTAACCTCATGAACTGCAGCACGCCAGGCCACCCTGTCCATCACGAACTCCTGGAGTTCACTCAGACTGATGTCCATCGAGTCAGTGATGCCATCCAGCCATCTCATCCTCTGTCGTCCCCTTTTCCTCCTGCCCCCAGTCCCTCCCAGCATCAGAGTCTTTTCCAATGAGTCAACTCTTCCCATGAGGTAGCCAAAGTACTGGAATTTCACCTTCAGCATCAGTCCTTCCAAAGAAATCCCAGGGCTGATCTCCTTCAGAATGGACTGGTTGGATCTCCTTGCAGTCCAAGGGATGCTCAAGAGTCTTCTCCAACACCACAGTTCAAAAGCATCAATTCTTCAGTGCTCAGCTTTCTTCACAGTCCAACTCTCACATCCATACATGACCACTGGAAAAACCATAGCCTTGACTAGACGGGCCTTTGTTGGCTAAGTAATGTCTCTGCCTTTCAATATGCTATCTAGGTTGGTCATAACTTTTCTTCCAAGGAGTAAGCGTCTTTTAATTTCATGGCTTCAGTCACCATCTGCAGTGATTTTGGAGCCCCCAAAAATAAGTCTGACACTGTTTCTACTGTTTCCCCACCAGATGCCATGATCTTAGTTTTTTGAATGTTGAGCTTTAAGCCAACTTTTTCACTCTCCACTTTCACTTTCATCAAGAGGCTTTTGAGTTCCTCTTCACTTTCTGCCATAAGGGTGGTGTCATCTGCATATCTGAAATTACTGATATTTCTCCCGGCAATCTTGATTCCAGCTTGTGCTTCTTCCAGCCTAGCATTTCTCATAATGTACACTGCATAGAAGTTAAATGAGCAGGGTGACAATATACAGCCTTGACGTACTCCTTTTCCTATTTGGAACCAGTCTGTTGTTCCATGTCCAGTTCCAACTGTTGCTTCCTGACCTGCATACAAATTTCTCAAGAGGCAGGTCAGGTGGTCTGGTATTCCCATCGCTCTCAGAATTTTCCACAGTTTATTGTGATCCACACAGTCAAAGGCTTTGGCATAGTCAATGAAGCAGAAATAGATGTTTTTCTGGAACTCTCTTGCTTTTTTGATGATCCAGTGAATGTTGGCAATTTGATCTCTGGTTCCTCTGCCTTTTCTAAATCCAGCTTGAACATCTGGAAGTTCACAGTTCACGTATTGCTGAAGCCTGGCTTGGAGAATTTTGAGCATTACTTTACTACCGTGTGAGATGAGTGCAATTGTGCGGTAGTTTGAGCATTCTTTGGCATTGCCTTTCTTTGGGATAGGACTGAAAACTGACCTTTTCCAGTCCTGTGGCCACTGCTGAGTTTTCCAAATTTGCTGGCGTATTGAGTGCAGCACTTTCACAGCATCATCTTTCAGGATTTGAAATAGCTCAACTGGAATTCCATCACCTCCACTAGCTTTGTTCGTAGTGATGCTTTCTAAGGCCCACTTGACTTCACATTCCAGGATATCTGGCTCTAGGTGAGTGATCACACCATCGTGATTATCTGGGTCATGAAGATCTTTTTTTTACAGTTCTGTGTATTCCTGCCACCTCTTCTTAATATCTTCTGGTTCTGTTAGGTCCATACCATTTCTGTCCTTTATCGAGCCTATCTTTGCATGAAATGTTCCCTTGGTATCCCTAATTTTCTTGAAGAGATCTCTAGTCTTTCCCATTCTGTTGTTTTCCTCTATTTCTTTGCACTGATTGCTAAGGAAGGCTTTCTTATCTCTTCTTGCTATTCTTTGGAACTCTGCATTCAGATGCTTATATCTTTCCTTTTCTCCTTTGCTTTTTGCTTCTCTTCTTTTCACAGCCATTTGTAAGACCTCCTCAGACAGTCATTTTGCTTTTTTGCATTTCTTTTCCATGGGGATGGTCTTGATCCCTGTCTCCTGTACAATGTCACGAACCTCCGTCCATAGTTCATCAGGCACTCTATCAGATCTAATCCCTTAAATCTATTTCTCACTTCCACTGTATAATCATAAGGGGTTTGATTTACATCATACCTGAAAAGTCTAGTGGTTTTCCCTATTTTCTTCAATTGAAGCCTGAATTTGGCCATAAGGAGTTCATGGTGTGAGCCACAGTCAGCTCCTGGTCTTGTTTTTGCTGACTGTATAGAGCTTCTCCATCTTTGGCTGCAAAGAATATAATCAATCTGATTTTGGTGTTGACCATCTGGTGATGTCCATGTGTAGAGTCTTCCCTTGTGCTGTTGGAAGAGGGTGTTTGCTGTGACAAGTGCATTGTCTTGGCAAAACTCTATTAGCCTTTGCCCTGCTTCATTCTGTACTCCAAGGCCAATTTGCCTGTTACTCCAGGTGTTTCTTGACTTCCTACTTTTGCATTCCAGTCCTCTATAATGAAAAGGACATCTTTTTTGGGTGTTAGTTCTAGAAGGTCTTGTAGGTCTTCATAGAACTGTACAACTTCAGCTTCTTCAGTGTGACTGGTCAGGGCATAGACTTGGATTACCGTGATATTGAATGGTTTGCCTTGGAAGTGAACAGAGATCATTCTGTCGTTTTTGAGATTGCATCCAAGTACTCATTTCGGACTCTTTTGTTGACTATGATGGCTACTCCATTTCTTCTAAGGGATTCCTGACCACAGTAGTAGATATAATGGTCATCTGAGTTAAATTCACCCATTCCAGTCCATTTTAGTTCGCTGATTCCTAGAATGTCGACGTTCACTCTTGCCATCTCTTGTTTGACCACTTCCAATTTGCCTTGATTCATGGACCTGACATTCCAGGTTCCTATGCACTATTGCTCTTTACAGCATCGGCCCTTGCTTCTATCACCAGTCACATCCACAACTGGGTATTGTTTTTGCTTTAGCTCCATCCCTTCATTCCTTCTGGAGTTATTTCTCCACTGATCTCCAGTAGCATATTGGGCCCCTACTGACCTGGGGAGTTCCTCTTTCAGTATCCTATCATTTTGCCTTTTCATACTGTTCATGGGGTTCTCAAGGCAGGAATACTGAAGTGGTTTGCCATTCCCTTCTCCAGTGGACCACATTCTGTCAGACCTCTCCACCATGACCCGCCCGTCTTGGGTGGGCTCATGGGCATGGCTTAGTTTCATTGAGTTAGACAAGGCTGTGGTCCTAGTGTGATTAGATTGACTAGTTTTCTGTGAGTATGGTTTCAGTGTGTCTGCCCTCTGATGCCCTCCTGCAACACCTACCATCTTACTTGGGTTTCTCTTACCTTGGACGTGGGGTATCTCTTCACGGCTGCTCCAGTAAAGCGCAGCTGCTGCTCCTTACCTTGGAGAAGGGGTATCTCCTCATTGCCGGTCCTCCTGACCTTGAATGTGGAATAGCTCCTCTAGGCCCTCCTGCACCCTCGCAGCCACCGCTCCTTGGACATGGGGTTGCTCCTCCCGGCCGCCGCCCCTGGCCTTGGATGTAGGGTAGCTCCTCTCGGCCACGCTATGTGTGCCGTCACAGCTGTTCCTTCCTTTTCTTCACCATCTACTCCAAACAGAACGCCCACAGATTGGACCCTAAGAGATACTATTAGATAATACCCATATGTTTTCAGTCCCTGACCATCTAAAACCTACACTCCTGCTCACTTGCATTATAGCTCATATGCAGTAACCAATGTGCTTTACAGATGGGTCAGCCTATCTGAAACTTTCCAGATGGGACCTGCCCAGGTGCAGAGAAAAATTGTAACCTGCTTTACATCAACTGACCAAAGATTTTTTTTAATCCACGAAACTCAAACCTTTGACTTCAAACGGAATTATATTAAT
The DNA here is from genome assembly GCF_032452875.1 of Bos javanicus. Taxonomy (NCBI): domain Eukaryota; kingdom Metazoa; phylum Chordata; class Mammalia; order Artiodactyla; family Bovidae; genus Bos; species Bos javanicus. The sequence goes on along the minus strand of NC_083897.1, from coordinate 58,838,562 downwards.
GCAACTTTATTTTCAAATCAGCATTTATTTTCTGAGTTTGAACTTGCCATCAACTCAAAGATCTTCTAAAAATTAACTGTTTGAAACTTTTGTAAACTTTTTGAACAGTCTTGTTTTTTAAGGGTTCCTATAGGCACTTAATAAATACACAAGTGACATAAAGGCCACCATGATTTTCCAACTGACTGGGCTGTTGGCGACTTTTAGAAGTTCTATTATTATTTGTCAAAGATCCTCCAATATCCATCTGGGCCCACAGATAGCCAGGCTCTTGAAAGAAGTGTTGATAGAGCCCTCGGGGAGTCGGGGGCGGGGGTGTGATTCACTATGGAAAGATGACCCAACTGCCCCGAGTCCCTTGAGTCTTCTATAGATGCCAAATGAGCTCCTAGCCTAGGAATCCCATCTGTGATCTAAATGTATCCAGAAACCACCCACTCATCTTGACTAATGTGCTCACAGAGACATATTTTCCCTATTAAGATATAGGAATTGCTATCAGAGAAAATGATTGTCATCTTTTTAATCATTGTCATCACAAAAATAACATGTAACAACGAGATAATAGTAGTTATTACCATTTAAAACGTTTTTACTCTGTGCCAGGCATTGTGCTGGGTATTTTATATGTGTCATCTCATTTAATATTTTCAATGAGTTATAAATATCATGGATGGTTGCCCAACCATCACCACTCTAATTCCATTTACATTTCATCACCCTGTCTCAGTTAATTTTCACAGTAGCCTTGGGGAGTAGGTATTTCTTTTAAACCCCATTTTACAGATAGGGAAACAAAGATTTAGAGAGGTTAAGTTTTTTGCCAAGTTCCCACAGCACGTGAGTGGTGGAGCTGAGAGTCAAAGGCTGATCTCTCTGGGCCACAAACCTGTACCTCTTTCTATCCCCTTGCTGGTCCTTTATTTGTACCATAGTCCATTATAGGCGCCACTAACAGGGACACCAAAGGGAAAAATTGTAACTTTCTTGTTTCTCTCTTCCACATCTTGCCCTCCTCTCCTTTATCTCTCATGGGATTGATGGCTTTGGTATCCCTAGCAACCACCTTCCTCCCCCCACACTGCCTTCATGTACATCCGAATATACAACACACAGTTCCCCTGTCAAAATCTCTTCTCAACTAGTAATCTGAATTTGCAGTTAAGGTCTTAAAGACTTATAAAACTAACTTGTTTTACCCTCTTACCCCCACCCTCCCCATGCCATACAACATGCAGGATCTTAGTTCCCCAACCAGGAATGGAACCTGTGCCTCCTGCTTTAGAAGCACAGAGTCTTTACCACTGGACGTCCAGAGAAGTCCCTGTTATACTCTCTTAGGCCTACTTTTGTTTAACAGGATTTCCCAGGTGTCTCAATGGTAAATAATCAGCCTGCCAAATCAAGAGACTCAAGAGACGTGGGTTCAATCCCTGAGTCAAGAAGATCCCCTGGAGGAGGAAATGCAACCTATTCTAGTATTCTTGCCTGGAAAATCCTATAGTCAGCAGAGCTTGGCAGGCTACAGTCCATGGGGTCACAAAGAGTTTGACATGACTGAATGATTGAGCACACAAACACAAGCCATCATTTAGGACAGTGATATGAACATAACTTTTGGCATCAAGCTTAGATTTTAAGTTCTGGTCTGGTTTCCCCATGCTAAATATGTTACTCTGGGCAGTTCACCCCTGTGAGCCCCAGTTTCCTCCGCTATAAAATGCAAATAATAATAGTACACTCAGGACTTCCCTGGCAGTCCAGTGGTTAAGACCTCCAATGCAGGAGGCATGGGTTTGATCCCTGGTTGGTGCTAAGATCCCACCTGCTACGTGACATGGACAAAAAAATAATAATAATAGTAGTAGTACACACATCACAGGACTATGTAAGCTGAATGACATATACATGCCAAATGTACAATGCAATGCCTTGAAACAGAGTGCATGCATGCTAAGTCGCTTCAGGAGTATCTGACTCTTTGCAACCTTATGGGCTCTAGTCCACCAGGCTCCTCTATCCATGGGTTTCTCCAGGCAAGAATACTGGAGTGAGTTGCCATGCCTTCCTCCAGGGGATCTTCCCTACCCAGGGATCGAACCTGTGTCTCTTATGTCTCCAGCGTAAGAGAGCCTGGCAGCAAGGTTCTTTACCACTCGTGCCACCTGGAAAGCCCTTGAAATAAAGTACATACTCAGTAAATGGTGGTAGTTATTTTGGTGACTTCAGCGAATGGGTAGAATAGGGAATTATAGAGTACCCATCAAGATATATGGCCTGGAATCTCTTTAATCTCTTTTTTTAAAGCATTTATTATGCAAGGATATGAATGATAGTTTGTCAGGCAGTATACCAATCAAGTTAAATAGTTCCTGAAAATTCTTGCCAGTTTAATCAACTAAAAGCATAAAGATCCCTTTTAGCATTAAATCTCTGCTTTCCTCACAGCAGTCATGGCATTTCCCTCTTTAAGAAACTACACTGCTTCCCTATTGTCATCAAAAAGCAAAACTTGACTTGACTTGAAGGTATTGAGCATAGCCAGGAGTGGTACAGATCTGGTTGGGTCCAACATGCCTGAGAGATCAAGTAGTCCTGGCAGACCCCACATGGTGGGATAGAGGTCAAAGGCCCAAATATAGTTAAGAGTATAACCTATGGGCTATTTTAGAGTTAGTAGGTTAAGATGAGAATCTGGAATATAGATTTTAAGCCAGGTTAGCAGGTTAGGGTTTAGGTCACTTCCAACATACAATCCGAATAGGAGCAGGGTGAGCAGTCAGCAGAGATCCAAACAGCAGGATGCCCTGACACAATCTAAGATAAATGCCAGAGACCTGAGCTTGACTCATGATCATGGTAGCCACTGTTTATATATCATATAACAGGCACTGCGCTATGGGTTTTACTGTGCATTCATTATCTCATTTAATTCTTACAACCATCTTATAAGAGTAAGTAGCATTATCCTCCCTGTTTTAAAAATTAAGGAAACCAAGGATCATAGCACTGAAAAGTGGTGAAGCCAGGAGTGAATCCTATATCTGTCCAATATACATGCCCTCAATCACTGTGTTATATTAATGCCTCCCAAAATATCAGAGTACTGATGGTAACCACAGGCCACACACCTGGAGACTTTATTGTTGTTGTTAAGTCACTAAATTTTGTCCAACTCTTTGCAACCCCATAGACTGCAGCACACAAGCTTCCCTGTCCTTCACCATCTCCCAGAATTTGCTCAAAATCATGTCCAACATTTTAGGAATGTCAGTGATGCCATCCAAACATCTCATCCTTTGCTTTCCCCTTCTCCTCCTGCCCTAAATCCTTCCCAGCATCAGGGTCTTTTCCAATGAGTTGGCTCTTCGCATTAGGTGGATAAGTAGTGGAGATTCAGCTTCTGCATCAGTCCTTCCAATGAATATTCAGGGTTTATTTCTTTTAGGATTAAGAGGTTTGATCTCTTTGCAGTCCAAGGGACTCTCAAGAATCTTCTCCAGCACCACAGTTTGAAAGTATCAATTCTTCAGCATTCAGCCTTATTTATGGTCCAACTCTTACATCCATACATGACTACTGGAAAAACCATAGCTTTGACCATACAGACCTTTGTTGGCAAAGTAATGTCTCTATTTAATACACTGACTAGGTTTGTCATAACTTTGCTTTCACGGAGCAAGCATCTTTAATTTCAGGAGATGGCAAGAATGAATGTCAACATTTTAGAATCAGTGAACTAAAATGGGCCAGAATGGGTGAATTTAACTCAGATGACCATTATTTCTACTACTGTGGTCAAAAATCCCTTAGAAGAAATGGAGTAGCCCTCATAGTTAACAAAAGAATCTGAAATGCAGTACTTGGGTGCAGTCTCAAAAACTACAGTTTGATCTCATTTCGTTTTCAAAGCAAACCATTCAAAATCACAGTAATCCAAGTCTATGCTCCAACCACTAATGCCGAAGAAGCTGAAGTTAAACAGTTCGATGAAGACCTACAAGACCTTCTAGAACTAACACCAAAAAAAAATGTACTTTTCATCATAGGGGATTGGAATGCAAAAGTAGGAAGACAAGAGATACCTGGAGTAACAGGAAAGTTTGGCCATAGAGTACAAAATTAAGCAGGGTAAAGGCTAACAGAGTTTGCCAAGATAAGACACTGTCATAACAAACACCCTCTTACCACATGAGATGACTCTACATATGGACATCAACAGTTGGTCAACAGTGAAATCTGATTAATTATATTTTTTGCAGCTGAAGATGGAGAAGCTCTATACAGTCAGCAAAAACAAGACCTGGAGCTGACCATGGCTCTGATCATCAGCTCCTTATTGCAAAATTCAGGCTGAAATTGGAAAAAGTAGGGAAAACCACTAGGTCATTGAAGTATGACTTAAATAAAATCCCTTATGATTATACAGTGGAGATGGAGACTTAGGCACAAGGATTAAATGATCCCAACAAAAAAGCTGATTTTCTGCTTAGCCAGAGAATTACTGAAGTGAAGGATCATGGTTTTTCCTACTTTTTGATGGGAGTAGTAGGCTGAGAGTCTGAGGTAGGGCTGAGAATATCAAGAAAGGGCTATGGCAGGGTCTGGGTTGAACTGAGGTGGGTTACTGAAATGATTTTTTCAGGCTTTTGCTTTATTTGCTGCTGTACACAAGTTCACTTTGTCTTATAGATGTGCCCTGGAAATGTCTTGATTGCCTCATATATTTTAATTTTCAGTGGTTACAAATAGAATAATAGCTCCGATCACTCTACCTTTAAATGTCTTACCTGTTTCCCTTGATCTATAAACAAAATACAACAAGCAGGAGAAGATGCTTGGATGGAGTTTGGGTGCTCAGAAACAGCTTCAGCAGGAAAGAGCTGAAGAGAGTGGTAAATGCCTCTATTGGAAGCATTTATTGGAGCCTTTATTGGAAAGCACCTTGGTCTTCTTGGAAGTGGAGGTAGGCTGTGAGCTACCTCTGAATGTTTTCTCCCCTCTAGTGGTAAGTGGAAGGAGGAAAGAATGGTGGTATAAGCGATGCCCACTTTGTACTGTAAATGCAATCCTGGAAATAATATCCAAAGAAGATTGCTTCCTTAAGAACAGTGTTATCGGCACCAGAGGGGAAGGAGAGGGTGGGATGAATTGATAGAGTAACCTTGAAACATATACATTACCGTTTGTAAAACAGATGGCTAGTGGGAAGTTGCTGTATAGCACAGGGAGCTCAACCTGATACTCTGTGTCAACCTAGAGGGGTAAGATGAAGTGGAAGGTGGGACAGATTCAACAGGAAGGGGATATATGTATACTTATGGCTGATTCACATTATTATATGGCAGAAACCAACATAACATTGTAAAGCAATTATCCTCCAATCAAAAATAAATATTAAAAAAGAACAATGTTATCATTGGAGCTATATTTCAAACCAAGGACACTGTATCCAATAAATTTAAACTATGACCAATGATTTGTCATATTAGCACAGATACACTTACAATAAGACTATGATAATTCTAAATAATAAAATTAATGTGTGCACCTTATAATGCACACAGATACAGTCTACATAATTATTACAAAACGGAGCCATGCTGCATGCCATATCACCTTTTTCATATACTTATAAAATTCACCTAAAATAAACAATACAATATACATTGACTAAACATTTTATTAACAATTTTTTCACCTTCTTAGACGTTAACTTGAAAGTGCTTTCCAAAGTAATCTAAGTTCTCTCCACAGAGCCATTTATAAAATGAAGTTCCACAATCACCAGGATACTGTTCAAACAATTTCCAAATGTGTCTTTAAAATTAATACTGCCAATTACCCTTCCCAATTAATCCTCTCTGCATTTTGGCAATGTGTATCAATAGCCTTAAAAATGTTCACAGCCTTTGACACAGTAATTCCACTCTTATAAAGCAAAGCAGTACAGAAAGATTTATGAATGAAGATATTCATTAGAGCCCTGTTTATAACAGTAAAAAGTGGAAAAGCCTAAATTTCATACAATAGGAGAATGGTTAAGTAAAGAAATATGGTATATACCTTGCAGTGTAGTATTGTACAGTCATTGGTATGTTTCTTTGAAGAAGGCTTATGATATAACATTAAGTGGGAATTATGGGAAATTAGTATTTATACAGTATGATCACGAGTTTGTAATGATAATTATAATGTATACCCAACTGTGAAAAAAAAAAATACTGAAAGAACGTATACAAAAAGTTAGCAGTGGTTATCATCAGGAAGTAGAATTGTGAGGGAAATTTTGGACAGGCAGAGAAACAAGAGCCCACTAAAAAGACTGAGAAAGTATTCCTAAATATGATGCTAATGAGATCTGAAGGAATGAGGTGATGAATGAGTAGCAAAGCCCAGTAAGTTTTCTTGGGAAGAGGCCTGGGTCTATTCTGTGAATCAGAGGGCAGACTCAAGTAGGATGACCAATCATCCTGGTTAATCCAAGAATAAGGGGTTTCCCAAGAGTGGGAGTTGAAGCATTAAACCAGGAAATTTCTGTGTACACTGGGATGCATTAGTCACCCCAGACTCAAGCCAGCTGAGACTGGGAGATGGGTAGTGTCATGACCAAAGTCACACAGGAAGCAGAGCACTGGGCTGGAAATTCAAAGGGCTTAATTCTACTTGCTATTCTGATGCCTCTTAGCAAGGTACTTAATTTCAGTCTTAGTTAAGGCTATAAACACTTGCCTTTGTTTCTTTACTTGTTCCACAGACTAAATTCAATTATTCTCAAATACAAGGGATTGTCAGTAACAATAAACATGTAGTAGGCACACACTACATCACTTTGAGGCACTGTTCTAAGATTAGGGGAGTATTAATGATTCCCAACATATAGAATTTTGAAGTTTGATAAGTGAAAGTGAAGTCGCTGAGTCGTGTCCGACTCTGCGACCCCATGGACTATAGCCCACCAGGCTTCTCCATCCGTGGGATTCTCCAGGCAAGAATACTGGAGTGGGTTACCATTTCCTTCTCCAGGGGATCTTCCCGACCCAGGGATCAAACCTGGGTCTCCCACATTGGAGGTAGATGCTTTAACCTCTGAGCCACCAGGGAAGCAAACTTGAAGTCTGATATTATATTTCTAAATAAATTAATACAATGTTTATTTTCTAGTAAACACTCATTAAACATTTGCTCTGATGATACTATGTGACTGATTATATGTCTCAATTTGAAAAAACAGATATGGGAATCCCCTGAAATCAACTCTATGGGATAGTACTAGAGTACAGATGAGAAAATTGTGGCTCATAGAGGTTAATTGCCTTGCCTAAGTGTATATAGTCAGTAAGTGATAGGACTCAAAGCACTGCACTCAATACGCCAGCAATTTGGAAAACTCAGCAGTGGCCACAGGTCTGCAAAAGGTCAGTTTTCATTCCAATCCCAAAGAAAGGCAAGGCCAAAGAATGTTCACACTACTGCACAACTGCACTCATCTCACACGCTAGCAAAGTAATGCTCAAAATTCTCCAAGCCAGGCTTCAACAGTACCTGAACCATGAAATTCCAGATGTTCAAACTGGATTTAGAAAAGGCAGAGGAACCAGAGATCAAATTGCCAACATTCATTGGATCATTGATAAAGCATGAGAGTTCCAGAAAGACATCTACTTCTGCTTTATTGACTATACCAATGCCTTTGACTGTGTAGATCACAACAAACTGTAGAAAATTCTTCAAGAGATTGGAATACCAGACCACCTGATCTGCCTTTTGAGAAATCTGTATGCAGGTCAAGAAGCAACAGTTAGAACTGGACATGGAACAACAGACTAGTTTCAAATCAGGAAAGGAGTACATCAAGGCTGTATATTGTCACCTTGCTTATTTAACTTACATGCAGAGTATATCATGCGAAATGCCAGGCTGGATGAAGCACAAGCTGGAATCAAGATTGCTGGAAGAAATATCAATAACCCCAGATATGCAGATGATACCACCCTCATGGCAGAAAGTGAAGAGGAACTAAAGAGCCTCTTGATGAAAGTGAAAGAGGAGAGTGAAAAATTTGGCTTAAAACTCAATGTTCAAAAAACTAAGATCATGGCATCCGGTCCCACCACTTCATGGAAAATAGATGGGGAAACAATAGAAACAGTGATAGACTTTCTTTTGGGGGGCTCCACAATCACTGCAGATGGTGACTGCAGCCATGAAATTAAAAGACACTTGCTTCTTGGAAGAAAAGTTGTGAACAACCTAGATAGCATATTAAAAAGCAGAGACGTTACTTTGCCGACCAAGTCATCTAGTCAAAGCTATGGTTTTTCCAGTAGTCGTGTATGGACATGAGAGTTGGACCATAAAGAAAATTTAGTGCTAAAGAATTGATGGTTTTGAACTGTGGTGTTGGAGGAGACTCTTGAGAGTCCCTTGGGCTGCAAAGAGATTCAACCAGTCCATCCCAAAGGAAATCAGTCCTGATTATTCATTGGAAGGACTGATGCTGACTCTGAAACTCCAATACTTTGGCCACCTGAGGTGAAGAACTGACTCACTGGAAAAGACCCTGATGCTGGGAAAGATTGAAGGCAGGAGGAGAAGGGGATGACAGAGGATGAGATGGTTGGATGGCATCACTGACTCAATGGACATGAGTTTGAGCAAGCTCTGGGAGCTGGTGATGGACAGGGAAGCCTGGCATGCTGCAGTCCATGGGATTGCAAAGAATCAGACATGACTGAGCAACTGAAGTGAACTGAACTGAAAGTGGTAGGACCATCTGTCCCCTGGTCCAGCACTCTGCTCTTCCCTGGTAGCTCAGTTGGTAAAGATTCCGTCTGCAATGCAAGAGAACCCAGTTTGATTCTTGGGTCAGGAAGATCTGCTGGAGAAGGGATAGGCTACCCACTCTAGTATTCTTGGGCTTCCCTTGTGGCTTAGCTGGTAAAGAATCCTCCTGCAATGCAGGAGACCTGGGTTCAGTCCTTGGGTTGGGAGGATCCCCTTGAGAAGTGAAAGGCTACCCAGTCCAGTATCCTGGCCTAGAGAATTCCATGGACTGTATAGTCCATTGGGTCACAAAAGTCAGACACGACTGAGAAACTTTCACTTTCTTTTCTTTCCAGCACTCTTTGGGCTTCCCAGATGGCTCAATAGTAAAGAATCCACCTGCCAATGCAGGAGACATTGTGGGTTCGATCCCTTGGTCAGGAAGATCCCCTGGTGTAGGAAATGGCAACCCACTCCAGTATCCTTGTGTGGGAAATCCCATGGACAGAGGAACCTGTCAGACTACAGTCCATGGGGTTGTGAAGAGTTGGACACAGCTGAGTGACTGAGCACCAGCATTCTTTTCCGCTTTCATTAAACTGCCACCCAGTGAAAAGCTTTTTGGCCTTTTTTGAGAACACTGACAACAGGTTTTTTTTTTTTCTTTTTACTGTAGACAACGTTCCTACCTAAATCTTCAGTTTAGTCAAAGTCTACTCTTAGACCAAATACAGGCCACCAGGGAACATTCTATGGGATATTTGTTTGCAAGCCTCAGAGAACTTCAGGATTCTTTAGAAGAGCTGTAAATTACAAGGCCTGCAGGAGACTTCTCACAGGGTAAGGATGAAAGTCAGTAGTGTTATAGTAAATGTTTAACCACTGGCTCTGAGAGAAGGGGTAGAGGGACCCTAATTTGTAGCATGTGCAGACATCACATCATAAATATTTCCACCAGGGTTGATTTCAAGCTACCACTGTGATTAGCTTCTGTGAACCAGTGCTAGCCAGTATGAAGTAGTGCAGGCCAGTTCCAGCACATTACTAGAAGCAGAATACTAACTTTGAATCGGTAGCTTTCCTGAGCTTATATAAACCCAGTGAGAATTCAAGTATGGGCATTATTCAAGGAGCTTGGTTTTGTATGTGAAAAAGGGAGAAGGAAGGGAATACAAGGTAATGGGTTATGATACTCCAGCTAGTGGGATAATTTAAAGGATGGTCCAGGGGAACAGAGAAGCTTCTGGTTATTTCCTGCAGGTACAGATCTGGCCACTCATGAAACCTCTCAGTAAAGCCAAGCACCTAAGGATGAGAGAATTTTTTTCCCCTGCTTGTCAAGCTTTTCATTTTCCCACCAACTTTCTAGTTTGAACATTTTCAAACCTTCATTAAAGTTACAAGAATAGAACAAAGAGCACCCATATAGCCTTCACCTAGATTTACCTATTCTTTATATTTTCCCACATCTACTTTATTTTGTGTGTATGTTATTTGCTCAATTGTGTCCTCCTTTTTGCAACCCCATGGACTGTAGCCTGCCAGGCTCCTCAGTCCATGACAAGATTCTCCAGGCCAAAATATTGGAGTGGATTGCCGTTTCCTTCTCCAGCACATCTTCCCAACCCATGAATCAAACCCAGGTCTCCTGCATTGCAGTCAGATTCGTTACTGTCTGAGCCACCAGGGAAAGGCTTATGAACTATTTGAGAGGTATTTATAGATATCTTGACTCTTCACCCCTGAAATACTTGAGTAAGAGTCTCCTAAAAACAAGGGCACTATCCTATGTAATTACAGTATAGTCATCACACTCAGCAAATACAACACTGATACACAGACAGGTATAAAGTCTATAGGGCTTCCCAGGTAGCACTAGGGGTAAAGAACCCACCTTCCAATGCAGGAGACATGAGTGATGTGGGTTCAATGCCTGGGTCAGGAAGATCCCCTGGAGGAGGGCATGGCAACTCATTCCATATTCTTGCCTGGGAAATCCCATAGACAGAGGAGCCTGGAGGGCTACAGTCCATAGAGTTGCAAAAGAGTCAGACACAATTGAAGCAACTTAGCACACACACATTCATAAAGTTTATTTTCACACTTCCCTTATTGTCTCAATAATGCCTCATAGTTTTTTTTTTTTTTTTTGATGCAATAAAATATTACGAATTCCATTTAGTTTTTAGTATCTTGGGTCTCCTTTAATCTGGAATCCCACACTCCACTTTTATGATGTCAGCGATTTTTTTAAGAGTCCAGGCCAGATGTTTTGTGGAATGTCTCTCAGTTTGCTTCCTCTGATTATTTCTCGGGCTTCCCTGGTGGCTCAGATGGTAAGGAATCTGTCTGCAATGCGGGAGACCCGGGTTCGATCCCTGGGTTGGGAAGAGCCCCTGGAGGAGGAAATGACAACCCACTCCAGTATTCTTTCCTGGAGAATCCCCATGGACACAGGAGCTTGACAGGCTACAGTCCATGGGGTTGCAAAGAGTTGGACATGACTGAGCAACTAATGAATACATTAAGCTTAAATTTTTTTGTTTTCCATAATGTTATATCCTTCTTAGTGCCTCAAAACAAAGGAACATGTCATTTCGTCCATTATTGATAATGTTAAACTCAATCATTTGGCTAGGGTGGTATCCAACTGGTGGTATCAGTCCAATTTCTCCGTTGCACTGATATTAGTCAAGTTTTGAGTTTGTGTGAATATCCTGTTCAAGGAGAAGCTTCTTTATGCCACAAGTATAAATTACCTTATTACTCAAGGTATAAATTACATAGTTCACTGCAGAACCATGGGTTGAAAAGGCATTTTCCCTAATTAAAAGGAAAAAATAGATGGGATTTATTTTTTTTTAAATGGCACTAAACCTCTTAGCCAAATTCATGAGCTATTCACATGATGAGGGATCTTATCTAAATAAGGGGTTCCTTATCTAAATTGTGAACTGCTGGTGGAGGCTTATGTTCCAATTTATACATATATGTGTTCCTAGAACGTAGTCTAGTGCCTAGGCAACCATAGGTGCTCGGGGAAAGTTTATGAAATAAATATCTCTCCACTGTACTGTCTCCATGAACAAGAAATTAATCACACTAAGCAAAAAAATGTACCTTATTTTTTCAACTGGCAGCAGCTGGAATTGATTTGGCTACTTAAGCACCACTCTTCTCATGGGAAATGACAGAGCTTTCAGTTTCATCCAGGTATTTGACCTTACTCAGGCACTATTCAAGACTCTGGTTATTCTAAAAATCTTAGCTTCTCTATATTAAAGTCAGAAACTGCTCTAAATAAATCAAGGATCAGCCCTGCATTTGTTAGGATTAGACTTGGCTGCAAATGACAGAAAACCCAAAATAACAGTGGGTTAAACAATACAGTCATTTATTTCTCTCTGATGTAAAAGTCTGTAGTTCTGGCCAAGATGGAGTAACAGGGACTGGATTTACCCTCCTGCCTGAAACAAGTGAAAAACCAGACAAAATGAAAACAGTAGTCTTCAGACATTGGACACCAGGCAACAAAGAACAGTGATTTCTGAGAGACAGGAAACAAACAAGGTGAGCCCTATGATTCCCCCAGCTTACTGCCTGGAGAGAGTTTCCAGGCAGCAATAGAGGGAGAAGGAACCCGGGCAGGGCCAGGTGGATGAAGATATGGAGCTGGGAATTGGAAAAACTAGGGCAGCTAGAATTTGCAAGACAAGACACCAGAGAAGAGAAAACTGTATACAAAGAGAACTTTAGAGACTTGCACAGTCCCCCCTGATTCATCAACTGAATTCTGATCAACACATGTTTATGAGGCTAGGAAAAAAATCACCCAAAAGGATCAGAAGAAACAATCCTCAGATACAATTACACAAGACTATAAATAGTGCCTGTTCCTTCCAGCCAGAATGGAAAATCTCATAATTCAGAGTATCAGAGTTCTCAAAAGGGTCTTGCCTCAATAATGGTGCCAAGTTAGCCCTAGACTCAAGGCTGCTCTAGAACTGCCTAATGAAGTTTTAAAAAGAGCCTTGAAACAATCAAACTGTTTCCAAGTAATTTAACTGTGTTCCAGAACAAAGCCCAAGACTATTTATAGAAATACAAAATATCCAGCAAGATAAAAGTCACATCTGACATCCAATCAAAAACTTCTAGGTATCCAAAAGAAGGAAAATATAACCCATAATAAGGAGAGAAATAAATTAATCAAAACTGACTCAGAAATAACACAGATAATGGGACTGGTATACAAAGCCTTTTAAACAATTATTTTGACTACTTTCCATATGTTCGAGAAGCTAGATGAAGAATTGAACATGTTAAATAAAGACATGGGAGGCATTTAAAAGACCAGAATAGAACTTCAATGTCTGAGATGATATAAAAGTCCATAGTTGAGGGCTTATATGGGATCTCCATGATACCAAGGGACCCAGGTTCCTTCTGTGTTGATGTTCTCCCGTTTTCAACATATGGTTTCCAATTTATGATCCAAAATGGCTACTCTAGCTCCAGCCATCATATCTGCATTCCAACCAGTCAGTTTGCAGACTAGGGGAAAAGAGTATGCCCCTCCATTTAAAGACACTTAGAAATCACGTGACATCACTTTCCCTTATATCCAGTTGGTCAGAACTGAGTCTCAGAAAGTGAGACTCTGCAAGTGAGATCAAGAATTATAGTTTTTATTCTGGGTTACTATGTGCCCAGCTAAAACATCAGAGTTTTACCACTTAGTAAAGAATGGGAGAACCAAAATAGGGGGACAACTAGCCACCACTTTTCAAGTTCAGACTCCTATCAATGCAGGAGATGTCCTGATCCAGTTTTAAGAACATTATGATTCCTGGCTTTAAAACAATCCAAATAAAACAGCACCTCAAAAATTAACAATCTAATTAATTTGGTTTAAGGTTGTTTGACTTTCAGCCCCCATACCTCCATACAATTTTGAGCTTATCTCAAACAAACTGCCAGAGTTGTTCCATTTCCCCAATCAGTGACACCAAGCTAGAGATGGAGTTTAACATTTTGTTTGACTTATGCCAGCATTTGTCCTGGCAAAGAAAGCAGGGTCATTCATTGTGTTTATGGCCTAGTCCTGAAACAGCTCACTTTCTTTCTTTCCTAATAAAATCACTAACACCTGTAGCTGAAATTAACTTTCACAAGGGCATCCATATTGCTCACCCCAGAACCTCAGGGCCTTGTGCCTTCTTCCTGATGGAGAAAGTTTTAGCACACAATATATACAATCTATCTTCCACAAGAGATGGTAGGTGGACATGCAATTGATCTGTTTTTGTCAGGCAAGAAACTATTGCTGAAAAATGGCAGTTCTTTCAAGGTACCATACAAACCAAATGTATATCTGGCTCACTGAGTCTTCCCGCAGAACATTTTGCACTAGCTCTGTGTGCTTTCTTGAGCAACACAGATGAAAAAATCTGCAAGAAGTCATGCCCGGGTGCTATCCAGTTGGTAACGTTTAAAACCTTCTACTCAGACATTGCAGTGTAATATTTCCACTTTCTCCCCATGTGAGCTCTCTCCTCTTATAATCACACCACTGCTCTATTATTAGCATCATTATTATTTACACTAAACAATAGTGATTTTTGAAGTATAACATGCATAGGGTTTGCATATAGCAAACTAACAGTCCAAAGAAATGCTTTGGTGGAAGGCGTTGAGATGGAACTTACAGTGCTGATTTGGACTCCAGATTGTGACCCTCAGGGGAAGACTCTTTCCTTGTTACAGAACCAAATTTGGGTCCACTCTCCTGTGTGCAGTAAAGCCTAATCTACTGTCACCACATTGTGGTGACAGAAAGTACAGCGTTTATTGCAGGGCACCAAGCAAGAAGAATGGGCAGCTCATGCTTAAAAGACCCAAATTCCCCGAGGGCTTTCAGGAAAGGGTTGTAAAAGACAGTGTGAGTGAGGGGGCTGCAGGTATGTGATCAGCTTGTGTGCAATTCTCAGGTAGGTTGGCATCAAGGTGAAATTTTGTGCATCATCAATTTGGTTTCAACCAGTCTGGAGTCTATGTGCTTGCGGTCAGCAGTTTTCTTCTGGTGGGGTCTACTTCCTGTAAAACAACTTAGGAATGTGTGTCAGACCTTTATCTATATCTTTCAGGGAACTGAGAGTTCAGTGATTCTTCTATGTGGCAGATTTATAGTCTAAATTGTTACCAGTTTCCTGGCTCAACAAGTATTCTTTGTTTATACATCTTCACATTTCCTAATCATTAACTCTTGAGCCAGGCTTTTGAGACTCAAGGGAGGCCTGAGAGACTAAAGCAAAAGCCTTTTACTTCAAAGGACAGAGGTACTGGGGCTTGTATATGTTTCAATACCCCCTTTTCTTTGATATTCCTGAATCTTGAGGGGAACAAGTTTGGGACAAGAAAGAGAAGACAATTTTGGGCAGAGACATTAATCATAAACCCAGCAGAGGAACTCAGCTTTAGGGAAACTTGGTTGAAATCTCCACTCCTGTTTCAACCTTCCCCAAATCTTTGGGAGAATGGGGCAACAACCACTTTGGCTGCTCCTGGACTCTCTCACTGTGAACCTGTCCACAAGAGGTCACACTGGAGTGTATTCAGTAAACACAGTCCTGCTGCACCCTATCTAATTTGGTTTCCCATTGGGCATCCACTAGACCCAGAGCATACCATTTGGGTCACCTGGGAAAGAGCTGATGGTTTCTGACTTAACAAAATGTTTTATGTCAGGTACAATTTCATTTTCAGTAAGACCTTCATATTTGAATAAAATGAAGGGTAGAGATGGAGAGCTAATGTAAAGGGGATAACTCATGAGACTGGGTGTGTGTTTTCACCCAAGAAATGGATAGTAACAGGTTAAGTTGTTTTCCAGGTGAAGGTGAAAAGGAAGCCTTTGTTAGGCTTGGAGGTGTATTTGAAGCTTGATGTTTTATGAGCTCTAAAAACTAGAACTTTGTTCCACTTATTCTAACTAAGCCCTCATTGACTGTACTATCAAAAGATTGGGGTGAATACTTGAACTGTTGATGATTATTAGCAGTGTATAAATCACAAACATTTGCTAGCTGAGTACCTGTTTTTCTGACCGCTCTGTTTTATTGATTTGGAAAACATTCTTTGAACAGGTTAGCTCCAGATCTGTGAAGTGTTTTGGATCCAAATAGTGAATTGCCACAAATGAGGCAAATCAAAGAGGGTTTTTGTGGTCTTTGGAAAAAAAAAAAAAAAACTTGTTGAGAGTTTCACCCAATAATATACAAAAGGACAATTCAGCTTTAGGTCTTTGTATGTTTCTTTTCAGTGGATTAAACCTAAAGCACAAGAGCTCTCTCTCCTCTACCATTCAGACAGGGCAATAGAGTAGTATTAGCAAATCAATAAATATAACACTAAACCTATTGAATGTGTTACAATTCTGTCTGTATTTTGGGCTTCTTCATCTTGTTCACATTTCTCAAGTGTGGCTCTTCTTCAGATGTTGTCTTATATAACCAGAATATCTTTTCAAACAGTAAATTAGTACCCAACAATCTTCCTCCCCCAGCACCCTCTATTAAAGAGGCTCTACCTTCCTCCCCTCTTTTTTCTTGAGAGCCCATATCTAATACATTCTTGTCACTTTTATGCCCTTGTCATGGCAGATTTTAAGGGCTTTTTAAAGTGCTCCAGTTATAAAGTACTGCGTCCTGCCATTACCTGTAATCAAGGATGTCAGATCCCAGAATTGTCAGTTACAGCTACTGAAGAGAATAAGAATGAAAGACTTACACCCTCAAAAGAGAGCCTCATTTGAGGCTCACTTCCCCCCAAAACTTCAGAGAGCTTGGACAAAAGAGACTGTTCATCTTAAGGTAAAGACACCCCAGTGCAAACATTCTCTTTGAACCAACAGGTACATAGCAAGTGTTGCTGAACACCTATTCTGTGTACTAGACAGACATTTCTCCAAAGAAGACATACAGATGGCTAACAAACACATGAAAAGATGCTTGACATTGCTCATTATTAGAGAAATGCAAATCAAAACCACAATGAGATATCACCTCACACTGGTCAAAATGGCCCTCATCAAAAAGTCTACAAACAATAAATGCTGGAGAGGGTGTGCAGAAAAGGGAACCCTCTGGCACTGTTGGTGGGAATGTAAATTGACACAGCCACTATGGAAGATGGTATGGAGATTCCTTAAAAAGCTAGGAATAAAACTACCAGATGACCCAGCAATCCCACTCCTAGGCATATACCCTGAGGGAACCAAAATTGAAAGAGACACATGTATCCCATTGTTCATTGCAGCACTATTTACAATAGCTAGGACGTGGAGCAACCTAGATGTCCATCAACAGATGAATGGATAAAGAAGTAGTGGTACATACAGACAATGGAATATTACTCAGTCATAAAAAGGAATGCATTTGAGTCAGTTCTAATGAGGTGGATGAACCTAAAACCTATTATACAGAGTGAAGTGAGTCAGAAAAAGAAAGATAAATACCATATTCTAACACATATATACAGAATTTAGAAAAATGGTACTGAAGAATTTATTTGCAGGGCAGCAATGGAGAAACAGACATAGAGAATAGACTTATGGACATGGGGAGAGGGGAGGAGAGGGTGAGATGTATGGAAAGAGTAACATGGAACTTAAATTACCGTATGTAAAATATATAGCCAACGGGAATTCGTTGTATGGCTCAGGAAAGTCAAACAGGGGCTCTGTATCAACCTAGAGAGGTGGGATGGGGAGGGAGATGGGAGGGAGTTTCAAGAGGGAGGAGATATATGGACACCTATGGCTGATTCATGTTGAGGTTTGACAGAAAACAGCAAAATTCTGTAAAGCAATTATCCTTCAATAAAAAACAAATAATTTTTAATGGTTAAAAAAATTAAAGTGATATCTTTCAGTGATGTGGCTCCCAGTTATTATATAGGCAAAGAAAATGAGGATTTGTGAACCAGAATCCAAGTCCATGCTGAGTTAAATTGGTTTCCTAGATGGATGCCAATTTCATATATTATTTATTGGAGTCAAGGCACATCCTTCCCTTTTCAGGGAACCTGGCAGGGATTGGCAATCATAGTGTGCCCAACGGTGCCAGGACAGAGAGCTAAATAGAGGGTGTGATACTATGTTTCTTTAAAGCACAGGTCTGGAAAATAGTATGCGTTGCTTTGCATCTCATAATTGGACTGGCATAAATAGAGAAGAAAATTGTCAAAAAGGATGGTTGTTTTTCTTGGATGAAATCAATTCTCAAAAAAAAAAAAAATCACAATGAAGGGATTTCCTCACTTGCAGTTAACATACTCATGCATTACTGCAAAGAGACCTAAATGGGAAGAACCCTCTGTTTTGGAGACATAGCCTGGGAAGCATCATTGATGGCATTGCCTGTGGTTTCCTGGAGCATTTGCTTCCTGTTTAGTTTCTGTGACTTTGGCTGGGGAATTTTCCAAGGTGAGGTTACATTTTGGCCTTGAACTTCAAAGCTCCACTCATTTGAACCCCTAGAGTTGATTTCCTTCTGCAGACATATGTGCTTTCCTTTGAGTTGCTGACTTTGATATTTCAAGTCCAGTGTTCCCACTCTGCTAGTTCTCCTTGGATTGTGGAAAAAAGCCCCTCTTCTCCTACTTGCCTTATCTCTTCTGAGCAGTGGTCCTAACTTATCAAAGATTAAGCAATTTACCCCAGAATTCTTGGATAGAAAGTAGCAAGAGCCAGGAGTAGAATCTAGGCAATATGACCTTAGAATTTAGGAGCTTAACCCCTACAGTCTATTGCTCAGGGATTCCAAAATCAAGAGGAAGCACCTCATGCCTGGTAGAGTCAAGGGTGAGTTTGCAGAGAAAACAGCCATGGGCCTTGAGGGATAGATTTTAACAGAAACAAAGCAGTGAAATAATACCAGTGTACCACACAGGTAGAAAAGCACAAGGTAAAATATGGGCCAGGGTAGGGTAGTTTGGCTAAAATATGGGGTCATTTGATGGGGGAATTGGAAGATGATTCCTTAAGCAGAATTGGGATTATGATATGGGGAACCTGTCTTGACAGGATAAATTTATGCTTATTTCAGTAAGCAACTGAGGGTTATTTCCTTCTTCCTTTTTTCCTTCCTTGCTTCCAAAGTACTATCATTTCAGTTCAGTTCAGTTCAGTCGCTCAGTCGTGTCCGACTCTGTGACTGAATGGACTGAAGCATGCCAGGCCTCCCTGTCCATCACCAACTCCCAGAGTTTACTCATACTCACGCCCATTGACTCGGTCATGCCATCCAACCATCTCATCCTCTGTCATCCCCTTCTCCTTCTGCCTTCAATCTTTCCCAGCATCAGGGTCTTTGCCAATGAGTCAGTTCTTCGCATCAGGTGGCCAAAGTATCAGAGTTTCAGCTTCAGCATCAGTCCTTCCAATGAATATTCAGGACTGATCTCCTTTAGGATGGACGGGTTGGATCTTCTTGCAGTCCAAGGGACTCTCAAGAGTCTCCTCCAACACCACAGTTCAAAAGCATCAGTTCTTTGGTGCTCAGCTTTCTTGATACTCCAGCTCTCACAACTATATATGACTAGTGGGAAAAACATAACCTTGACTAGACGGAACTTTGAGGCAAAGTAATGTCTCTGTTTTTTAATATGCTGTCTAGGTTGGTCACAACTTTCCTCCCTAGGAGCAAGTGTCTTTTAATTTCACGGCTGCAGTCACCATCTGCAGTGATTTTAGAGCCCCCCAAAATAAAGTCTGTCATTGTTTCCATTGCTTCCCCTTCTATTTGCCATGAAGTGATGGGACAGGATGCCATGATCTTAGTTTTCTGAATGTTGAGTTTTAAGCCAACTTCTTCACTCTCCTCTTTCACTTTCTTTAAGAGGCTCTTTAATTCTTCTTCGCTTTCTGCCATAAGGGTAGTATCATCTGCATATCTGAGGTTATTGATAATTCTTCCAGCAATCTTGATTCCAGCTTGTGCTTCATCCAGCCCAGTGTTTATCATAATGTACTCTGCATATAAGTTAAATAAGCAGGGTGACAACATACAGCCTTGACATACTCCTTTTCCAATTTGGAACCAGTCTATTGTTCCATGTCCGGTTCTAACTGTGGCCTCCTCACTTGCATACAGATTTCTCAGGAGGCAGGTCAGGTGGTCTGGTATTCCCATCTCTTTCAGAATTTTCCACAGTTTGTTGTGATCCACACAGTCAAAGGCTTTGGCATAGTTAATAAAGCAGAAGTAGATGTTTTTCTGGAACTCTCTTGTTTTTTCACTGATCCAACAGATGTTGGCAATTTGATCTCTGGTTCCTCTGCCTTTTCTAAATCCAGCTTGAACATCTGGAAGTTCACGGTTCATGTACTGTTGAAGCCTGGCTTGGAGAAGTTTGAGCATTACTTTGCTAGTGTGTGAGATGAGTGCAGTTGTGTGGTAGTTTGAGCATTCTTCGGCATTGCTCTTCTTTGCAATTGGAATGAAAACTAACATTTTCCAGTCGTGGGACCACTGCTGAGTTTTCCAAATTTGCCTGCATATTGAGGGCAGCACTTTCACAGCATCATCTTTTAGGATTTGAAATAGCTCAACTGAATTCCATCACCTCCACTAGCTTTGTTCATAGTGATGCTTCCTAAGACCCACTTGACTTCACATTCCAGGATGTCTGGCTCTAGGTGAGTGATCACACCATCATGGTTATCTGAGTCATGAACAACTTTTTTGTATAGTTTTTCTGTGTATTCTTGCCAGCTCTTCTTAATATCTTCTGCTTCTGTTAGGTCCATACCATTCCAGTCCTTTATTGAGCCCATCTTTGCATGAAATGTTCCCTTGGTATCTCTAATTTTCTTGAAGAGATCTCTAGTCTTTCCCATTCTGTTGTTTTCCTCTATTTCTTTGCATTGATCACTGAGGAAGGCTTTCTTATTTCTCCTTGTTATTCTTTGGAACTCTGCATTCAAATGGATATACCTTTCCTTTTCTCCCTTGCCTTTCACGTCTCTTCTTTTCACAGCTATTTGGAAGGCTTCCTCAGACAATTATTTTGCCTTTTTGCATTTCTTTTTCTTGGGGATTGTCTTGGTCACTGCCTCCTGTACAATGTCACGAACCTCTGTCCATAGTTCTTCAGGTACTCTATCAGATCTAATCCCTTGAATCTATTTCTCACATCTACTGTAATGGTCTAGTAGTTTTCCCTACTTTGTTCAATTTAAGTCTGAATTTGGCAATAAGGAGTGCATGATCTGAGCCACAGTCAGCTAGTCTTGTTTTTGCTGACTGTAGAGCTTCTCCATCTTTGGCTGCAAAGAATATAATCAATCTGATTTTGGTATTGACCATCTGGTGATGTCCATGTATAGAGTCTTCTCTTGTGTTGTTGGAAGAGAGTGTTTTTTTTATCACTAGTGTGTTCTCTTGGCAAAACTCTACTAACCTTTGTCCTGCTTCATTCTGTACTCCAAGGCCAAATTTGCCTGTTACTCCAGGTGTTTCTTGACTTCCTACCTTTGCATTCCAGTCCCCTATAATGAAGAGGACATCTTTTTTTTGGTGTTAGTTCTAGAAGATTTTGTAGGTCTTCATAGAACAGTTCAACTTCAGCTTGTTCAGCATTACTGGTCAGGGCATAGACTTGTATTACTATGATATTGAATGGTTTGCCTTGGAAATGAACAGAGATCATTCTGTCATTTTTGAGATTGCATCCAAGTATTGCATTTTGGACTCTTTAGTTGACTATGATGGCTGCTCCATTTCTTCTAAGGGATTCTTGCCCACAGTAGTAGATATAATGGTCATCTGAATTATATTCACCCATTCCAGTCCATTTTAGTTTGCTGATTCCTGAAATGTCAATGTGCATTCTTGCCATCTCCTGTTTGCCCACTTCCAATTTATCTTGATTCATGGACCTAACATTCCAGGTTTCTATGCAACATTACTCTTCACAGCATTAAAGTTTACTTCCATCACGAGTGACGTCCACAACTGGGCATTGTTTTTGCTTTGGCTCTGTCTTTTCATTCTTTTGGGAGTTATTTCTCCATTGATCTCCATTAGCATGTTGGGCACCTACCAACCTGGGGAGTTCATCTTTCAGTGTCCTATCTTTCTGCTCATACTGTTCATGGGGTTCTCAAGGCAAGAATACTGAAGTGGTTTTCCATTCCCTTCTCCAGTGGACCATGTTTTGTCAGAACTCTCCACCATGATCCATCTGTCTTAGGTGGCCCTGCATGGCATGGCTTATAGTTTCATTAAGTGAGACAAGGCTGTGGTCCATGTGATCAGATTGGTTAGTTTCCTGTGATTGTGGTTTTCAGTCTGTCTGACCTCTGATGGAGAAGGAAAGGAGGCTTACAGAAGCTTCCTGATGGGAGAGAAAGACTGAGGGTGAATCTGGGTTTTGTTCTGATGGGCAGGGCCATGCTCAGTAAATCTTTAATCCAATTTTCTGTTGATGGGTGGGGCTGTGTTCCCTCCCTCTTATTTGCCTGGGGCCAAACTGTGGTGGAGGTAATGAAGATAATGGCGACCTCCTTCAAAAGGCCCCATGCATGCACTGCTACACTCAGTGCCCCCAACCCTGCAGCAGGCCACCCCCGACCCACGCCTCCACCAGAGATTCCTGGACACTCCCAGGCAAATCTGGGTCAGTCTCTTGTGGGGTCACTGCTCCCTTCTCCTGGGTCCTGGTACATACAGGATTCTGTTTGTGCCCTCCAGGAGTCTGTTTCCCAGTCCTATATAAGTCCTGGCAGCTCTATGGTGGGGTTAATGGTGACCTCCTCTGAGAGGGTTTATGCCATACCCAGGTCTACTGCACCCAGAGCCCCTACCCCTGCAGCAGTCCACTGCTGACCCATATGTCCACAGGAGACATTCAAACACAGTTCTGTCTCAGTCTCTGTGGGGTCTCTGGGTCCTGGTGTGCACAAGGTTTGTTTGAGCCATCTGAGCATCTCTGGTGGGTATGGGGTTTGATTCTAAATGAGATTTTGCCCCTCCTACCATCTTGTTGGGGCTTCTCCTTTGCCCTTGGACGTGGGGTATCTTCTTAAAGTCACTCCAGCACTGCACAGCTACCCTTCCAGCACCTACCATCTTGCTGGCACTTCCCTGCCCTTGGACATGGGGTATCTCATTCCAGTGCTGGGCAGCCATAATTCCCAAGTACTATATATGCTAACAATTAATACCTAAAAGAGAAAAAATAATTCCACCTCAAAGGACCTCAGCAGAGATGATTCATGTTAATATACTCCCCCTCTCTCTCCATGTATGTAGATATATCTTTTCAGACTTTTACCGCATCCAAATATATACATAAGCATAATTCCATATTGTGGAAGGCAAAATGCTAAGATGGCTGTTCCCTGCCTATATGCTGTATATAATCCCCTTTTCTTGAGTGTGGGCAGATCTGTGAGTATGATGTGCTATCACTCCCTTAATCAAGTCATATTTTATGGAAAAGGTGTTAGGATAGTCACATCTGTAATCCCATTACATTATATAAGAATTTCCAGCCAACTTGGAAGAAGAATATTTGCATTGTGAAAGGGCCATGTGGCTGGGACCTGAGAGCGGCCTCTAGGGGATAAGAGTGATTCCCTAACAGTCAGCCAGTAAGAAATCTGGGACCTTAGTCTTGAGATCACAAGGCACTGAATTCTGCCAATAAGCAGTGAGCCTGGGTCAGAGCCCTGCTGATGCTGTGATTTCAACCTGGTGAGTGTACTAACTATATTTTCTTCTTGTCTGTTTTCTTGATGCTCTGGCCTTTGGGGCCTGCTGTCTAGGGAGAGACTGGCCCTCTCAGGACTACCCAGGTCTTAAAGATAGCAAATGACTGGCCCAGAAGAGTGCCTTTCATATGCAAACCAACCAATCCAGAGATGGTATCTGAACCACTTCCCTATTTGGCCTACCCTCTAAGAGGCAATATTCCTCTGCCCTAATCATCCCAGGGCCAGGTACCAGACAACTAGTGATAGCTCCAGTAGCCCAGAGCCCACTAAAATTCTTCAAACTAACTGTCCTAAACTTGATTACACTACCTTACCTTGCTGTTCTCATAGAAACTACAATAAAGGCCCTTGCCCATGCTTTTACCACATTTCTTCTGCCACCTGGCCAATCCTGGCACTTCTCATGTGGCCCTCTGTGGTGTGCTATGTCCCTCCTCTTGGGATCTATAATAACAAATTATCTTTTCAATGGCAGTCATCTGATCTGTTGCACTCACTATCCTTGACTGATGATAAAACCTACATTTTAAAAGAGAGACCCGTGTGCATGTGTGCATGCTAGATCAGTCGTGTCCCACTCTTTGTGACCCCATGGACTATAGCCCGCCAGGCTCATCTATCCATGGGATTCTACAGGCAAGAATACTAGAGTGGGTTGCCATGCCCTCCTTCAGGGGATGTTCCCGACCTAGGCATTGAACCTGCATCTCTTATGTCTCCTGCATTATCAGGCAGGTTCTTTACCACTAGTGCCACCTGGGAAGCCCCAAGAGAGACTCTTAGCAGCAGTTAAACCATGCTCAGAGGCCTGGCTGATGGAAGTTGTGACTTAATAAATTTGTTTTGTTTTAAACTGCTAAGTTTGTGGAAATTTGTTATGCAATGATAAAAACTAAGATACACATAAAATTGAGATTTAAACATACTATATTCTTCTCTAACTTGTGTTGTTTTAATATAGCATATATGTTTGCAGAAAGTGAAAGTGAAAGTGAAGTTGCTCAGTCGTGTCCGACTCTTTGCGATCCGGTAGACTGTAGCCCACCAGGCTCCTCCATCCATGGGATTCTCCAGGCAAGAATACTGGAGTGGGTTGCCATTTCCTTCTTCAGGGGATTTTCCTGACCCAGGGATCGAACCCAGGTCTCCTGCATTGCAGGCAGACACTTTAACCTCTGAGCCACCAGGGAAGCCCCATACGTTTGCATATATATAGATAAATAGAAATAGATATATAGACATTCCATTAGAAAGCTTCCCAGGTGGCACTAGTGGTAAAGAACCCACTTGCCAATGCAGGAGATGTAAGAGACATGGGTTCAATCCCTGGGTCAGGAATTGATGAACAGGGAATGATGGACAGGGAAGCTTGGTGTGCTGCAGTCCATGGGGTCGCAAAGAGTTGGACATGACTGAGTGACTGAACTGAACTGAACAGTGTTATTAGGACAGTTTTCATGGGAAGATAGAAACTGGAGGCTGCTTATGCATGCATGGTGTGGCAGGAATGTTGAGGAGGTCTCAAGGAGCATTCCAACCAAAGGAAATGTTATGAGCAGTTTCAAAGAAGGGGATTAGGGTTCCAGGTATGAGCCTGAAGTTGGTAGTTGATGCAATGAGTGAAGTTAGAGCAACAGGGTTGTCACACAGAGGCTCTGATGATGTAAGAAACTGGGAGTCATTCTCATTCTGTGAAAAAAAGAATGAACTGATTTTTCAAAATGATAGCTGGGGAAGATGACCAGAGTGCAACATGAAGAAAAGTCAGAGAAAACTTAAAAGCCAGGGGTCTCACAGGCTGTTGCAGTAAGCAAAGCACGGGGAATGGAGCCTTTATAGGGCAGAGCAATGGAAGGGGAGAGAAGCAGGACAAATCCAGAGATGAAACTGAATAAAAGGCAAATTGGAAAGACCTGTTGGATGCAGGTTGCCAAGCTTTGGGCTTAGCAAGATGGTAATAAGGAATTTGGTCAAAGTGTATCTATTTTGGCATTGTAGTTAAAGGCAGGGTAAATTGATTAATTGGTTCAGCTGGTAAAGAATCTGCCTGCAATGTGGGAGACCTGGGTTTGATCCCTGGGTTGAGAAGATCCCCTGGAGAAGGGAAAGGCTACACACTCCAGTATTCCGGCATGGATAATTTCATCGACTGTATAGTCCATGGGGTCGCAAAGTCAGACACGACTAAGTGACTTTCACTTTCATTTTCAAACTGGTTAATTAGATTTCAAGTTCTCCTGTATCCCTGACGGCAGCTGGATACTAAGAGAATTCATCGACTGTAGGCTTTCGCTGAATCAGAGTGAATGGGTGACAGATCGATTTCACAAGGGAAACATGGTAGAAATGAAGTGGTTTGACAAAATCCGCATTTTCACAGTCTTTATAAGGGAGAGAGCTCCCTTTGGACAGTTGCATCAGGTGAGAACCAGCAATCCCAGCTGCCAATAAAGAGAGCACACAATTTTTTTCCCCTTTACAGACCCCCAAGGTGGCACTTTCTAAGGCTGTGTCTGGTTGTAATTTATATTTTTGGCTCTGGTTCAAGCCTTGGCCTGTGACATGTAAGCTAGTCACTTGTAGCTGGAGCAGCAGATGGTCGTTCCTCCTTCCCTTAAATGGCTCAGTCTGCCCTGGATCTTTAGGAGTGTAAATAATTTACTCTCTAGTCCACTGATCCCAGTTAATATTACTTCTCAAAATACCCCTGCCTGTGCTCTTATATTTACTTATACTTTTCTTGCCAAGGTCTTCTAAATATCCCTTCTGATATTTATTTTATGGGTAGAAATACTGGCCTGACCCAAACTCTGAAGTAAATTGTGAAGGATGGGAGCATCTTTAGTCAGCCCAGTGGGATTTTTAAGTACAACTGTCCCCCTCCCTTGGGGGAGTTTTTTACCAGAAACAACCGTGTGAGATCCTGCTTTCCATCAAGGGTTTATTGGTTAATGAGGCCTGTGGCTGGTGTGGTTTTCCTGTGTTTAACTTTTGGAAGTCTCAGAGACAGTTGCTTGGAATAGAGAGCTGACAGAATTATTGCCCAGCAAGCCTGCTGGCCACAGCCCACAAGACTCCACCAACATCGATGAATTTTATGGCCAATTCAGTGAACAGAGCAAGTATTTGAAGAGGCACATGGAAGAGCTGTTGGCATCCTGTTCTGCTATCTGAAGAAGTCTGCAAGGCTTCTCATTAAGCCATCCTTTTTCTATCTCCTTTTACTCTAGGCTTTGTTGTTCTTCCTCAGCTGCCTGACCAGGGACTCATGGGCAGCAACGACTTCAGGATGAGGTCGCTGGGGTGGAACCTTGGGACTTAGCTCTGCCTCGTTTACTTGTGGCAAAGGGGACCCTTTCAATTAAGAACTGCAGTAACAGAGCATGACCAAATTCCACTTTATCCTAGCATTCCAGCCCTTCAAGCTACTACCACTCTAAAATAGTCCCTTGCATTTGTGTAAACCTTGGAGATTTTGTACTCTCATATATTATCACATTTGAGACTCATATCACGTCTGCAAGTTAACATATTAAATAACTGTCACTATGTAACAAACCATCCCAGAACCCAGTGGCTTAAAACATTTCTCACCAGGCTGCAGCTTTCTTGGGCACAGGCCAGTATTAGTTGGGCTCAGTCATGACTCTGTGGCAAGCCCAGGAGTTACCTGGTTTAGGCTGGGAGTGGCTGTGTTTCACGTGTTCCTCATCCTCCCCCTAGAACCGCAGGCTAACCTGAGCTTGTTATTTTCGTGGTGAAGCAGAAATGCAAGAATGGGTAGAAACCGTAATGCCTCTTAAGGCCTGGCCTCATGATTGTCTTACTGTTATTTCCACATTGTCCAATTTGCCAAAGCAAGTTCCATGATCAAACCCAGAGTCAATGGATGGGAGATGGCAGGGGCAAAGAATTAGGGGTCAATAATGCAATTTTTCACAGGTAGCTAGGGCATATATAACTGCTCTCATTTCATAGATGAGAAACCAGTGACCCAGAGAACTGAAATGATTTGCCCAAGGTCACATGGAAAATTCTAATCCTCTCTGTTTTTTGGCAAGCTAAATTCCATGATCCCATAACGTATGTGGCTAGGTAAAGGTCCATGGCTCTTTTCTCATCAAGGAGGAATCCTGTGGCCTACTCATTTTCTCTTCTCTCTTATGCCCCTGGAATTTGCCTCCTTCACAGTCATCACCATCTACTCTTCCATTTGGACCTGTTTGGGGGTGAAGGATGGATGAAGTTCCTCTATTGAAATACATAGACACAAATTCTCCCATCCCTGAAACAGACATACCAATCTCTCCATTTTTAATAAAAATACTAAAAATTAATTTAAAATATTAGATCTTTAAACTAAACATCCCATGTTAGTTGAACCAGAGTGACATCAAACCTCAATATACCATGGTTCTTTGAAGAATGGGAGGATTATAAGTGTCTGAAATCTGTCAACATGGTTTTTACTAACTCTGAGCTTCACTTAGATGTTAACGGGTTCAGGCTAGCCCTTACCTGACTGCCTTTGTAGAGTTTTTGGTTGCCCTCAAATCGTGACTCTGCCCCATCCTGCCCAATCTGGTCTGGGTAGAATTTTCATCTGAGCTGCTCAGAGCCAGCCTAAAGAGATGTGAGCTGGTATCTTTGATACAGCCTGCAAGATTTTTTCAGGTGTGAGTCTCCATGGCAACCCTGTGTCTGTGGCTTCTGATACACTTGCACTGCTAACTATGGCTTCTGGCAGAGTAAAGGTAGAAGGTACCATCTGACAAATTCTTCTCCTCGGGGTTTCTGACCAACATGCACTGGCAATGTGTTTGCCTTATATGAACCTTCTAGACAGAGGTCTCCATGACTCCAGTCTCTGAAAGCCTCTTCCTTTTCCTTAGCATGGTTCTCTTTTATCATTTTTTTAAAAAATTTGCAGCCTAACTTCCACAGCTGGTTGATATGGCTGTCTGGCTATACCATTCAGTGAGGCTCCATCTAATCTCTTTTGATTCTAAGGGCTAACATGCCTTAGCCAGAGCAACGAGGCAGAGTCCTGATCTCTTTTCCCTTACTTCCATGGAAGACTGGAAGACAGATTACTTGCAGTAATTTCTGGAGGCAGAAGGTAAGTGAGTAGCCTCTATAGTGGTAGAACCAAGAGGGAATGATGGTTGTCCTTGAGCCTTCAGAGATGATAGCTAAACCCAGAGAGAAGTAAACAAGGACAAGTTTGAAAAAAAAAAAATGCTGCTACTCATAAAGAAACTAGGTACATATCTCCTTGTGGTCCCTGTTTATCTTGCTGGGTCAGTGCTAGAGAGAGAAAGAAGCAAAGAAGTCTGGTTAGGAGCATTGCCATAGATATATTTTTTAATTAATTATTTTTTATTTATTGGCTGTGCTGGGTCTTCATTGCTGTGTGCAGGCTTTTCTCTAGTTGTGATGAATGGGAACCACTCTAGTTGCAGTATACAGGCTTCTCATGGTGGTGGCTTCTTTTGTTGTGGAGCATGGGCTCTAGGGTGCACAGGCTTCAGTAGTCCTGGCGTAGGGGCTTGGTTGCTCCACAACATGCGGGATCTTAGTTCCCAAACCAGGGATCAAACCCGTGTCTCCTGCATTGTCTAATGGATACTTAACCACTGGACCACCAGGGAAGTCCTGCCATAGATATTTTGCCTCCCTCTTTGGTACAGGCCACCATTGGAATATTAACAGAAAGCAAGAGGTGGCTGGTAGGGTGGCACCATATGTTATGCTTCCTGACTGGCTTGTCTAATCATTGACCACAGAGTATAATATTAGTAAGTGTGGGATCTTGAGCCAGACTACTTGGGCTTGAATGTCTTCTGATGTGTGACATTTAGTGAATTTCTTAATGCTTAATTATCTCATCTAGAAAATGGGTATAATCCAGCCTACTTCGTATGGTTGTCATGAGGATTAAATAATGTTTCTAAAGCTCTTGGCACCATTATAAGCACTAAATAAATACTAACCATTGTTAACACTAGCTGATGCACATTTTGGATGGGGGCATTTTCAAGAAGGAATTCAGTACAAGAGTACATTGAGACTGTGATATACCTCTTGAGTGCTTCTTTTTCTTTTTCTGGCCATGCCACACAGTTTGTGGGATTTTAGTTTCCTGACCAGGGATTAAACTTATGCCCTCAGTACTGAAAGCACAGAGTCCTAACCAGTGGACCACCAGGGAACCCCCAAGTGTCCCTTTTTTAGTAAACTCTTAAATATAGTAAAAGCTCCCATCACTAACATCTACTTAACCAATATGGTAGATTGAGTTGATGCTTTTCCTTTCTACTGAAATATATACTGACCAATGCTCAGAGCACAAAGAAAGATTATGGGCAGTAAGTCACCCTTCGGTCGACCCATACACTTCTGCTCTCATGTGTCAAGTTGATGCTTACCAAGTTGTTTTCATTATCAGCTGGCACCGTTCATGGAACATACTGCCCTATAGCCAGTGAATTAAATATCATTTCTGTCATATGAGGTCACAAATATATTTAGCTTGATCTGGAAAAAAAAAAAAGATTTAGTTGTTTTGTCACCAAACCCATTTTTGCCAGTTGTACTTGCTAATATAATTAGATAACTTAATGTAAATTTATGAACTATGAATACAAAAGGAAGGCCACTGTTTCCACGTGAATGAAGTTCAGTTCTTTGGAAAGACTTGATAAAGAAAAGTTACTTTTAAAAACCTCTCTATTGTTAGGGGAAAAAAAACCATGAAGCTGGAAAGCAAATGGGATGTATTAGGGATGTAGTTTATGCAAGAAAGAGTCAGAAATTTCAGCCAAAGGACCCACGCTCAGAAAAAGCACCTTGCTTACGTCACATCACCAGATGGCTGAATGAATATGCATTTGTGTGTTTTAGGTTGAAATAAAGTGCTTAAGGACCATAAGTATAACTTTATATGATTCTTCACTCTAATCAATCAAGTACTTGTTATGCAAGAGAGTGTTATATATACAAGGGAGCTTCTACTATATGGCCAATGTATTGTGTTAAGTAGGACTTCCCGGGTGGCTCAGTTGTGAAGAATCCACCTGCCAATGCAGGAGATGGGGTGTGATCCCTGGGTTGAGAAGATCCCCTGGAGAAGGAAATGTCAACCCACTCCAGTATTCTTGCCTAGAGAATCCCATGGACAGAGCCTGGCACGCTATATTCCATGGGGTTGCAAAAGAGTCAGACACGACTTAGCAACTAAACAACAATTGTGTTAACTAATTTATATGCTCTGGGCTTGAAAGAAAGCTCAGTAGAGTCCATTTACCAGCTTTATTGGTGCAAGTTTGTAGTAGGCAGAATAATGCCCCCCCAAAGATGTCCACATCCTAATCCCTGGAACACGTGAACATGCTATGTTATATGCCAGGGGGAAATGAAGCTTGCAGATGGTAGTAATGTTGCTCATCAGTTGACCTTGAGATGGGAAGATTATCCTGGATTCCCTGGGATGTAATCACAAAGGTCTTTACAAGTGGAAGGAGGGAGGCTGAAGGGAGAATGTCAGAGTGATATGAGGTAAGAAAGACTTGACCCAAGTTGCTGGCTTTAAAGATAGAAGGAAGGGGCCATAAACAAAGGAATGCAGGCAGCATCTAGAATCTAGAAAGGCAAAGGAATGGATTTTACCCCAGAGCCTCCAGAAAGGAATACCATTCTGCCAACACTGATTTTAGCTCAGTGAGACATTTTCAAGACTTCTGACCCAGAATAATAAACTTGTGTTGATAAGCTACCAGGATTGTGGTAATTTGTTACAGCAGTAATAAGAAACTATTGTAGACATTGAGCTAAGTTGAAGACAAACAACAAATTGTATCCCCTAACCATCACCACCACCACCACCACCCCCCCTCCCTGTCCTGCAACTGTGCTTATAGGAAACCTAGTCCCTTCATAATTTCAAGTACCATAGACACAGAATTTATACTTAATATCTGGCTCTGGACTTAGAAGCACCATTTTTTTTAAACACTTCACAAATTTACATGTCATCCTTGCTTGGAGGCCATGCTAGTCTTATCTGTATCACTCCAAATATAGTATAGGTACTACTGCAGTGAGCACAGAAGCACCATATTTACTAAGTTCCTACCATTTGCCAGGCAGTATGCTAAATTCTGGGCTTTCCTGTGGCTCAGTGGTAAAGAATCTGCCTGCAATGCTGGAGATGAAGGAGACATGGGTTTGATCCATGGGTTGGGAAGATCTCTTGGAGAAGGGCATGGCAACCCACTCCAACATTCTTGCCTGGAGAATCTCATGGAGAGAAGACCCTGGTGGGCTATAGTCCATGGGGTTGCAAAGTCAGACATGACTGAGCACACACTCATGCATGCTAAATGCTAAGGCCTCATTTGTAAAAATTATTTTTTAATGTATTTGGTGATGCTGGGTCTTCGCTGAAGCATGCAGGATCTTAGTTGCAGCATGTGGGATCTAGTTCCCTGACTAGGGATTGAGCCCAGGTCCCCTGCATTGGGAACAAGGAGTCTTGGCCACCACATCATCAAGGAAGTCCCCACTAAGGCCTCTTCGATGAACAGCATAAATAAAGGATCTGTCTTTGTGGAGCTCTCAGGCTATTTTCATTATGTCTTCCCATTTCAAAACCTATACTTAACAGGAAGGTGGTTCTCAACATCTTCCTGTTTCTTGACTGAGGAATACCTAGTTTTCTGTTCATTTGTAAAACAGAGTGTTTTGGGCCATTATAAACTCCACTCTTCCTCTAATCCTTTTTTTCAGATTGCTTTGGATTTGGAAGTCCAAAATATCTTCTTTCACTCATTCACCCATCCTACAAAGTGACTTTCCTGTATTCTATTGTTACAGTCTTCCAACATAAAAATATCAGCAACAAAACAGTTATTTCCACCAAGGAAAGAGGATGAATCCTTGATGCTCCATCTTCCCACATGACTATGTTCATTGTGAGCTTTCCACTCCATTCAGGTGTTTTCCTCCATCCAAAATGGGGGACCTTATGAACCCCAAGTCTCTCCTATAGATAAGGTCCAGTTCATGCCTACTTTCAACAATAGCCTCCCCAGCCATAGCAGCTCACCTTTGCCTCTATAGTATGCAGTTCTGAGTCATACCCTTGTGCCCCAAATTACTGGTCATTTTGTCCTCTATTACATGTAGTATCTGTGTTTTATTGCCTTCCTTATTGGACACCCCTTCAATGGTTTCCCACTATCCTAAGAATAAGGTCCAAACTCTTCATCGTATAGCACTGTGAGTCATCATGATCTGATGGCCCTGTCTTCGTCTCCACATTCCAGCGCCATTCTCCACACTTCCCCACCATCTGTCTTAGTCTTTTAAAGCTGCTATGGGCTTTCCTGGTGGCTTAGATGATAAACGGCTTCCCTCGTGGCTCAGCTAGTAAAAGAATCTACCTGCAATGCAGGAGACCTGGGTTCGATCCCTGGGTTGGGAAGATCCTCTGGAGAAGGGAAAGGCTACCCACTCCAGTGGCCTGGAGAATTCCACAGACTGTACAGTCCATGGGGTCACAAAGTGTCAGAATGACTGAGCGACTAAACTGAACTGAACTGAATCCCACTCATAAGGGCTCCACCTTCATGCCCAAATCACCTCCCAAAGGCCCCACCTCCAAATACCATCACACTGAGGAAGTAGGTTTCAACATATTAATTTGGCAAATACACAAACAGTTTATAGTACTATCCTCAGCAACCATTCTGATATTTTCAGTTCCTGCTAGATGGTAGTTATAATGATTGTTGTTGTTTAGTTGCTCAGTCATGTCTGGCTCTTTGAGACCCCATGGACTGTAGCCTGTCAGGCTCCTCTGTCCATGGGATTCTCAAAGCAAGAATACTGGAGTGAGTTGCCATTCCCTTCTCCAGGGAATTTTCCCAACCTGTGTCTCCTGCATTGCAGGTGGATTCTTTGCCATCTGAGCCACCAGAGAAGCCCTACAGTATACACACACACACAAATACTAATTAAAAACAATGTTGGCATCTTTGTAGAGTCCAGTCAAAACATACCTTTGTTAAGTCTTAGGCAACTTATATATGAAGGAAGAAATGACGGCAGAGAATGTGCCCTGTGTTTGGGGATTCCCCCTGAACCTGGAATCCTGAAATTCACTCCCATTTCCTTTCCTATCATTTAAATGGTGTTGGTTAATACCATTTAGAAATTTTGCAGTGTTGTTTGTCTCAAGTACTACATAATTTTCTCCATACGAATTAATTGGATATTTTGTAAGATAAACAAGCTAGATATAATTGGCCCTATTGGATAGATCATGCTGTGTGTGCTAAGTCGCTTCAGTGATCTCCAACTCTGTGACACTATGGACTGTAGCCCACCAGGCTCCTCTGTCCATGGGATTCTCCAGGCAAGAATACTGGAGTGGGTTGCCATGCCCTCCTCTGAGAGCTCTTTCCTACCCAGGGATTGAACCCATGTCTGTTACATCTCCAGCATTGGCAGGAAGTTTCTTTATCACTAGTGCCACCTGGGAACATAGAGCGGTGACTCTTAAACTGAATGTGAAGCAGAATCACCCAGAGTGCTTGCCAAATTTGCTAATTCCCAAAGGCAAGCCCAATTCTGATTCTTTAGATCTAGCGTGTAGCCCAGGAATCTGTATTTTTAAAGCTCCTCCCAAGTCACTCTGAAGCCTATTGGCCAGGCTAATAATAATATTAGCTACCATTCATTGATAATTACTGTTTGCCAGGCACTGATATGTTCTAAGAGGCCTTATAGAAAGCTACCAGTATGTAATTTAATCTTTTCCACTAGTCTATGAGGAAGGTATTCATTTAATCCCTCATTTTGCAGATGAGAGAGCTGAGGCTAAGAGAGGTTAAGTAATTTTGCCTAGAGTCACACAGATAATAAATCACAGAGCCTCTCAATATTATTCTAATTCTAAAGCCCTCTTCTTTCCCTTAATTCCAGGCTACTTGCCTCCCCTAAGGCTTTCCTCATTTGTAGACTTCTGGTTCCTTGGTAGGTTCAATGTGCACCTACCTCTCCAATCCTAATGAGAGTTACAATCTGTTGCCTTTAAAGGTGCTTTACAATTTAGTGACTAAGCAACAACAACAATGGGAAAAGCTCTGTCTTCCAACAGTTCTTTGTTCTGCATTTGTGCAAACCATGAGTGTCCAGGAAGAGGCCCCATTTTTTTTTTAATGGCATAAATATAGACATTTATTTACTTATTTATTTTTAAATTTTTTATTGTGGTAAAAGTCACATAATATAAAACATACTCTTTTAACCATATTTAACTGTACAATTCAGTGGCAGTAAGGACATTCACATTGTTGTGCAACTCTTACCATCATCCATCTCCTGAGTTTTTCACTTGTCTAAACTGAAATTCTGTCCCCATTAAATACTAAATGCCTATTCCCCCTCCCTACCCCACCCCTGGCCCCTGGCATCTCCCAATATACTTTCTGACTCTGTGAATTCGACTGTTCTAGGTATTGCATTTAAGAGGAAGTCACTTATAGAATAAAAAAAAATTATGTTCTTTCTGCCCTCCTCACATACCACATTAATTATCAGGTACAGAAGAAACTGCTGAAACTTCTGGCCCACTTGGCCTCTCTTCTCCTCCAAAACCAGGAAGCAGTACAGCAAGAGAAGAGCTTCATTTCTGAAGTTCAAGTGCTCTCTCTCATGTACCATTGTTGTTGTTGTTCAGTCGCTCAGTTGTGTCCAACTCTTTGCAACCCCATGGACTGCAGCATGCCAGGCTTCTCTGTCCTTCACTATCTCCTGGAGTTTGCTCAAATTCATGTCCACTGAGTCAATGATGCCATCCAGCCATCTCGTCCTCTGTCATCCCCTTCTCCTCCAGCCCTCAATTTTTCCCAGCATCAGGGTCTTTTCCAATGAGTCGGCTCACGTACCATATGAAGTATATGAAGTGTGTTTGTCATTCAGTCATGTCTGACTCTTTGTGAGCCCATGGACTGCAGCCTGCAAAGCTCCTCTGTCTGTGGAATTCTCTAGGCAAGAACACTGGAGTGGGTTGTCATGTCCTTTTTCAGGGGATCTTCCCAACCCAGGGATCAAACTCAGGTCTCACACATTGCAGGCAGATTCCTTACCATCTGAGCCACCAGAGAAGCCCTCATGTACCATAGCCTGGGACAGAAGTTCAGCATGCTGCATATGAGTCCTGTGATAAGACAACCGTCAAAGGGTAGAATGTTTATGGAATGTGGATCAGGATATACAAACAAGAACTCTAATTTGGATTTGAGGTAAATACTGAGTGAACTCCCTTTATACTTGGGAACTCCTGTACACTTGATATTAGGAGGTCATACAGAGTCCCTCCATGAGCTCAATACAATAAATTCCTCTGCTGAAGGCTTTCTACTTACATCAGAAGCTGAGGTTGAATGTGTTTCACTTGGTAGTAGAGGTAGCTAGATGAGGGATTTGTCTACTGCACCCACCTCTGGCTTCTACCTTCTCTTACTTAAAAAAAAATGTCCTGGTAAACAGCAATCTGGACCCTTAAGTATGATACTAGAAGCAGAAGCTTGAAGGGTTCTCCATAAGTTGTTTTATTTCTACCAGGCAGGATCTAAGGTAAAGATGGCAAACAGTAGTTTCATGCCCACTCCATGTGTGAGAGTAGCTGCCTAGAACAATATAGTGAATAGAATTATGTGGCCAGTGTTGGGTTCTGCAGGAAAGAGTGCCAGAATTGATTAGTGATGTCTGCCACGAACATTAAAGTTTGCCAGCAAATGATCTACTTTTTTGGCTTGGAGCTCTTGCTTGGGGCTATTAGCTCCTTAACCTGATTGTACACAAATCACAGGAAGCTTTTTAAAAAATACTGGCACCTGGAGTCCACCCCAGATTAATTAAATTAGATTTCTCTGGAGGTAAGATTCAGCTGTCCAAGCATCCAAGGTTGAGGACCACTGCTCTGTACCATCACAGATATACAGAAGACCTAACTCAGTAGTTCTCAAGTGTACTTTCTCCAACAAGGACATGCCAGGCTGGTTGCGTGAGAATTGTCTGAATAACTTGTTAAACTGGAGGTCCCTGGGACCAAATCCTCAGACTTTGAATGTGTAAGTACGGGGATAGGTCTCAAGAATTTGTATTTTTAAAAACTTCACGGTAGGAAGCTGATATGCAGCCAGGTTTGGAACCCACTGTCCTAAGCTCTTCTTTTATTTACTATTACTTATTAATTTTAATTGGAGGATAATTACTTTATAATATTGTGATGGTTTTTACCATACATCAATATGAATCAGCCATACATATACATGTGTCCCCCTCCATTCTGAACTCCCCTCCCACCTCCACCCCACCTCATGCCTCCAGGTTGTCACAGAGCACTGGTTTTGGGTGCCCTGAGTCATATATCAAACTCCCACTGGCTATATATTTTTACATATGGTAATGTATATGTTTCAATGCTATTCTCTCAAATCACCCCACCCTTTCCTTCTCCCACTGAGTCCAAAAGTCTGTTCTTGATGTCTGTGTCTCCTTCGCATGCTCTTCTTAATGTCTCAAATAAATGACAGCTCTGAGGAGAACCATGCACTCTAGGGCAGTGGCTTTCAACCCTGACTGCGCATCAGCATTTCCTGGGAAACTTGAGAATAAGAACAGTTGTTACTGTTGTTGTTGTTTAGTCACTAAGTCATGTCTGACTCTTTGCCTCCCTCTGGACTGTAGCCCACCAGACTCCTCTGTCCATAGGATTCTCCAGGCAAGAATACTGGAGTAGGTGGCCATGCCCTCTTCCAGGGGATCTCCACCACTCAGAGATCGAACCTGGGTCTCCTGCGTGGCAGGCAGATTCTTTACCACTGAGCCACCTTGGAAACCCTAGAGACACCAGTTCTTGAGTCTAACTCCAGATCAATTAAATCAGACTCTCTAGAGTAGAACTTGGATGGTTCTAATGTGTAGCTAACACCCTAAGAATAGCTGCTTTAAGAAGTAGGATGCAGGAACCTCATTTGGGAAGTTCATCAGGTAGATTTCATTTCTCTTTTGCTATGGATTTTGTCCCTGACTTAGTCTATTGCTTTGACTTGATGTTAGGTGGCAGAACCACTTCTGTTTCTCAAACCTTGTTTACCCACTAGAATCTATCATTTATTATGGTTATTTTTGTCTTATCGGTCTTCCTGAACTATGTAAACATTGGCTGCAGTGGCTGACTCATTTTTTTACACAAAGAGCTACTGTGTGTATCTGGATGTTTATAAAATGTAGATTCCAATATCTTCTACTTCCATAAAGAAAAGTTTATGAGGATCATTTTAAAAAATTTTTATTTAGATAATCAAATGAAAATTAGGGTAATTGATGCTTTTAAGAGATAGAGTCATTGTAAAGACAAAGTTGTGTTTCAAGTGAGAGGCCTTTGACGGCCCTCACTGTGAATTAGTAGGAGCAAAAAGATCAGTTTAACTTACCCATCCATGACTGGCTCTTGTAGGGGAGAAAAAGTTTTCCTTCATCCTCTTAGTGTCCTTGGCAGGGTCTAAATTACACTGAGAGAGAGACAGAGAAGCAGGGGAAAAGCATACAAATTACTTTAAGTTTTACATGATATGAGAACTTTTAGAGGGAACTGGAGACAACAAGAAGCAGTTACACTTGTGTTTTAGGCTAGGTTTGATGAAGAGTGGGCAGTTGTATAGAAATATGATAAATTAAGTGATGGCAAGAGTGAACGTTGACATTCTAGGAATCAGCGAACTAAAATGGACTGGATGGGTGAACTTAACTCGGATGACCATTATTTCTACTACTGTGGGTAGGAATCCCTTAGAAGAAATGGAGTAGCCATCACGGTCAACAAAAGAGTCTGAAATGCAGTACTTAGATGCAATCTCAAAAATGACAGAATGATCTCTGTTCGTTTCCAAGGCAAACCATTCAATATCAGAGTAATCCAAGTCTATGCCCCAACCAGTAACATTGAAGAAGCTGAAGCTGAACGGTTCTATGAAGACATACAAGACTTTCTAGAACTAACACCCAAAAAAGGTGTCCTTTTCATTATAGGGGACTGGATTGCAAAAGTAGGAAGTCAAGAAACATCTGGGGTAACAGGCAAATTTGGCCTTGGAATTCGGAATGAAGCAGGGCAAAGGCTAATAGAGTTTTGCCAAGAGAACACACTGGTCATAGCAAACACCCTCTTCCAAAAACACAAGAGAAGACTCTACACATGGACATCACCAGATGGTCAACACCAAAATCAGATTGATTATATTCTTTGCAGCCAAAGATGGAGAAGCTCTATACAGTCAGGAAAAACATGACTGGGAGCTGACTGTGACTCAGATCATGAACTCCTTATTGGCAAATTCAGACTTCAATTGAAGAAAGTAGGGAAAACCACTAGACCATTCAGGTATGACCTAAATCAAACCCCTTATGATTATACAGTGGAAGTGAGAAATAGATTTAAGGGACTAGATCTGATAGATAGAGTGCCTGATGAACTATGGACAGAGGTTCCTGACATTGTACAGGAGACAGGGATCAAGACAATCCCCATGGAAAAGAAATGCAAAAAACCAAAATGGCTGCCTAGGAGACCTTACAAATAGCTGTGAAAAAAAGAGAAACAAAGAGCAAAGGAGAAAAGGAAAGATATAAGCATCTAAATGCAGAGTTTCAAAGAATAGCAAGGAGAGATAAGAAAGCCTTCCTCAGTGATCAGTGCAAAGAAATAGAGGAAAACAACAGAATGGGAAAGACTAGAGATCTCTTCAGGAAAATTAGAGACACCAAGGGAACATTTCATGCCAAGATGGGCTTGATAAAGGACAGAAATGGTATGGACCTAACAGAAGCAGAAGATATTAAGAAGAGGTGGCAAGAATACACAGAAGAACTGTACAAAAAAGATCTTCATGACCCAGATAATCATGATGATGTGATCACTCACCTAGAGCCAGACATCCTGGAATGTGAAGTCAAGTGGGCCTTAGAAAGTATCACTATGAACAAAGCTAGTGAAGGTGATGGAATTCCAGTTGACCTATTTCAAATCCTGAAGATGATGCTGTGAAAGTGCTGCACTCAATATGCCAGCAAATTTGGAAAACTCAGCAGTGGCCACAGGACTGGAAAAGGTCAGTTTTCATTCCTATCCCAAAGAAAGGCAATGCCAAAGAATGCTCAAACTACTGCACAATTGTACTCATCTCACATGCTAGTAAAGTAATGCTCAAAATTCTCCAAGCCAGGCTTCAGCAATACGTGAACCATGAACTTCCAGATGTTCAAGCTTGTTTTAGAAAAGGCAGAGGAACCAGAGATCAAATTGCCAACATTTGCCAGGTCATCGAAAAAGTAAGAGAGTTCCAGAAAACCACCTATTTCTGCTTTATTGACTATGCCAAAGCCTTTGATTGTGTGGATCACAATTAACTGTGGAAAATTCTGAAAGAGATGGAAATACCAGACCACATGACCTGCCTCTTGAGAAACCTATATGCAGGTCAGGAAGCAACACTTAGAACTGGACATGGAACAACACACTGGTTCCAAATAGGAAAAGGAGTACATCAAGGCTGTATATTGTCACCCTGCTTATTTAATTTATATGCAGATTACATCATGAGAAACGCTGGACTGGAAGAAGCACAAGCTGGAATCAAGATTGCTGGGAGAAATATCAATAACCTCAGATATGCAGATGACACCACCCTTATGGCAGAAAGTGAAGAGGAACTAAAAAGCCTCTTGATGAAAGTGAAAGAGGAGAGTGAAAAAGTTGGCTTAAAGCTCAGCATTCAGTAAACTAAGATCATGGCATTTGGTCCCATCACTTCATGTGAAATAGATGGGGAAACAGTGGAACAGTGTCAGACTTTATTTTGGGGGGGGGGGGCTCCGAAATCACTGCAGATGATGATTATAGCCATGAAATGAAAAGATGCTTACTCCTTGGAAGGAAAGTTATGACCAACCTAGATAGCATATTCAAAAGCAGAGACATTACTTTGCCAACAAAGGTCCATCTAGTCAAGGCTATGGTTTTTCCAGCGGTCATGTATGGATGTGAGAGTTGGACTGTGAAGAAAGCTGAGCGCCGAAGAATTGATGCTTTTGAACTGTGGTGTTGGAGAAGACTCTTGAGAGTCCCTTGGACTGCAAGGAGATAAAACCAGTCCATTCTAAAGGAGATCAGTCCTGGGTGTTCATTGGAAGGACTGATGCTAAAGCTGAAACTCCAATACTTTGGCCACCTCATGCAAAGAGTTGACTCGTTGGAAAAGACCCTGATGCTGGGAGGGATTGGGGGAAGGAGGAGAAGGGGACAATAGGGGATGAGATGGCTGGATGGCATCACCGACTCAATGGACATGAGCTGAGTGAACTCTGGGAGTTGATGATGGACAAGGAGGCCTGGCGTGCTGCAATTCATGGGGTTGCAAAGAGTTGGACACGAGTGAGCGACTGAACTGAACTGAACTGAAGAAGTATGAGGTAAGTGTAATAAACTGGGGAACACTTAGCAAGGCCTGTTTGTTCAGATTTTTCTTGGCATCTCTTTGTCTTTGAAAGACAAGGATGCTCCTTTCCTCTAGGTATGGGGAGGTCATCTCTCACATGAGGGTTTTATGACCTGTTTCAGCGGAGAAGGGTAGGGGAAGGTCAGAGTGACCTTCCTACATCTGCTGTTGTCTCAGATTCCTTCAGCTTAAAATATTCATTATGCCAAGCTTCCATATTTGAGGGGTAGCATGCCCTGTACCCCATCACCCGGTTGGTCCTTTCTGAAGCAAATGGAATCTCTCTGATTTCTTTTTTTAGAAGCTAGACAACCATAGATAGAGCCAATCTAGCAGGGATGATCACACCAGACTTGGTAAGCTTTTCAGAATACAGTAGGACTCCTTTTATTCCTCAAAATGCATTTTTGAAAAATTCCATCTATTTCCCCACTTAGGCTTGACTTTCCATCATTAGTGATTAATATACTTGGTTTAAACCTTTCCTCATCAGATCCATGGAGAAGGCAATGACAACCCACTCCAGTACTCTTGCCTGGAAAATCCCATGCACAGAGGAGCCTGGTGGGCTGCGGTCCATGGGGTCGCTGAGTCAGACATGACTGAGCGACTTCACTTTCCCTTTTCACTTTCATGCATTGGAGAAGGAAATGGGAACCCACTCCAATGTTCTTGCCTGGAGAATCCCAGGGACGGCCGAGCCTGGTGGGCTGCCGTCTATGGGGTCGCACAGAGTCGGACACGACTGAAGCAACTTAGCAGCAGCAGCAGCAGATCCATGTTTTCAAGTATAAACAGGGCTAACCCATTAAGTCCCCAATACCTCCAATGTGTACTCTCAGGAAGGAAGAGCCATGATTATCTTGGTGAAGAAATGATACATAAAAGAGAGGTTAAAAGGACCTCACATGGGGTTCCCTGCTGGCTCAGATGGTAAAGAGTCTGCCTACAATGCAGGAGACCTAGGTTTGATTCC
The DNA here is from genome assembly GCF_032452875.1 of Bos javanicus. Taxonomy (NCBI): domain Eukaryota; kingdom Metazoa; phylum Chordata; class Mammalia; order Artiodactyla; family Bovidae; genus Bos; species Bos javanicus. Next base: position 58,796,474 of record NC_083897.1, on the reverse strand, counting down.
TGGGTCAGGAGGGATGATCCCCTGGAGAAGGAAATGGCAACCCCTCCAGTATTCTTGCCTGAAGAATTCCATGGACAGAGGAGCCTGGCGGGCTGCAAAGAGGTCACAAAGGGAGCCTAAGGCTTTGAGGACTAACTCCTCTTTAATGCAAGTTGTTTTTTCCTGCGCTTCTCATTTTAGGAATTCCTTGCAGCGGTAACCTGTTTTAAAAACCAATATGAGTCCTTCAAAGGGATGTTGGGCCCTTACCGCTTAAGAATAAGGGTATAGAGTCCTTCCGGGGGTGGGGGCATGGGGAATGAGACAGGCCTAGGACCTGGGACCCTTGGCTGTAGTGCTGCAATGCTTGCAACTGAACACACATTTCCTCCAGCAACAAAATACAAGGAAACTATGTTGTTGTTTGTGTGTTGTTTAGTCCCTAAGTTGTGTCTGACTCTTTGTAACCCCAGGAGCTCACCAGGCTCCTCTGTCCATGGGATTTCCCAGGCAAGAATACTGGAGTGGGTTGCCATTTCCTTCTCCAGGGGATCTTCCTTACCCAAGGGTCAAACCCATGTCTCCTGCACCCCCTGCATTGGCAGGAGGATTCTTTAAGCCCACAAAGAAACTAAATGGGAGTAAAAATAACTGCATGTATGCACAGTTAGGGTAAATTCTGGACAAAACATAGAAAGAGACCAGAAAAACCCAACTGCCACTTTTGAGGAGCCTGGAGCAAAAGCAAGGGGTCAGGAGCAAAAGCAGGGTACTGTGCATGCCCCCTGCACAAAACACGAGCTAAGGGGTGAGCAAATCACCTAAGCCACCCTTCCAACCTGACCCTTGAACATACCCCTACCCTCATCCCGTATAAGGAACAAGCTTTCCCCCCATCCTCAGGGAGCAAGCAAGCAAGAGAACCTGCTATTTCTTCTCAGTCCCCTCCTGCTGCAGCAGGGGCCCAATAAAACCTTGCCTGAAAAAAGAAAACTGACGTGAGTCCTTTGAGAAACAGTGTGCTGGGACCCAGCCATCGCTGTAGCCCCAGCACCTGGTTCAGGGTAGTTGAGGGAATGGTAGCCAATGAAAATCTACCATCGCAGAACTACCATGGGAGGTTTTGGATCCAGCCTTGGACGCAGCCAAATGAGTCCCAACAGCCAAACTTTTGGAGGACAGCCTAATAGTCCTTGTAAACAAGACCATTTCCTTTCCCCTCTGCCCATGGAACAGGACCCAGTAAATCCCTCGCTGGTACAGTATCCCCATCCATGTGCTCAGAGAATAGACCATTGTATTTTTGCCAAGAGCTGGCTATCCAGTGAATAATCTGTTCCTATACATTAACACTCAGTGCGGAGTATCCTAGGACATGTTTATACTCAAGAAAGGTTAGTGTTAACATTGTGTCAAGGGATTAATCTCTTTTAATTGCAAATGTCAAGAATAAACCCCCTTCTTTGGGGCCTAGATGTATGACTTTGCTAAATATTTATAGATAACTTGGAATGTTTACTCTTCATTCTGGAGCTAGGTATTTACTTCCACAATTGCATACTCTTCCCCAACCTCCTACCCCATTCAGTGTTCTACTGATGTTTTCTCTCTATAAGGAGCAACAGGGAGATAATGGGCATACCTGGCTACTGGAATAGAGCTACTGATATTGGGGGGAGCTGACCCCAAGCTAGTAGTGTAACCAGAAAAATACTATAGGTATATTACCAGGATCATGGAATGAGGAGAGGCCTCAGAATCAGGAATCCTGGATTCTAGTCCCCAGTCTGCTATCAATTAGCTGTTTGACCTTTGCTGGGCCTCAGTTTCCTCATCAAGAAAACAAAAGAGATGAATTTGAATTTTTAAAACTTCTTCCAGCTCTGAATCATCATGGAAATGCTCTCTAAGCCATTTTGAAAGCCCTACCCACTCCAGGTGTGATACTCAGGCCCTCTGGAGCAGAGCCATTCTACAGAACTTTCTGCCATGATGGAAATGTCTAATAAGGTAGCCTCTTCAGTTCAGTTCACTTCAGTTCAATCGCTCAGTCATGTCTGACTCTTTGTGACCCCATGGACTGCAGCACTCCAGGCTTCCCTGTCCATCACCAACTCCCAGAGTTTACCCAAACTCATGTCCATTGAGTCAGTGATGCCATCCAACCATCTCATCCTCTGTTGTCCCCTTCTCCTGCCCTCAATCTTTCCCAGCAACAAGGTCTTTTCAAATGAGTCAGCTCTTCGCATAAGGTGGCCAAAGTATTGGAGTTTCAGCTTCAGCATTAGTCCTTCCAGTGAACACCCAGGACTGATCTCCTTTAGGATGGACTAGTTGGATCTCCTTGCAGTCCAAGGGACTCTCAAGAGTCTTCTCCAACACCACAGTTCAAAAACATCAATTCTTCGGCATTCAGCTTTCTTCACAGTCCAACTCTCACATCCATGCATGACCACTGGAAAAACCATAGCCTTGACTAGACAGACCTTTGTTGGCAAAGTAGTGTCTCGGCTTTTTAATATGCTGTCTAGGTTGGTCATAATTTTCCTTCCAAGGAGTAAGTGTCTTTTAATTTCATAGCTGCAATCACCATCTGCAGTGATTTTGAAGCCCAGAAAAATAAAGTCAGCCATGGTTTCCAATGTTTCCCCATCTATTGGCCATGAGTGATGGGACCGGATGCCATGATCATAGTTTTCTGAATGTTGAGCATTAAGCCGACTTTTTCACTCTCCTCTTTCACTTTCATCAAGAGCCTCTTTAGTTCTTCTTCACTTTCTGCCATAAGGGTGGTGTCATCTGTATATCTGAAATTACTGATATTTCTCCCAGCAGTCTTGATTCCAGCTTGTGCTTCATCCAGCCCAGCGTTTCTGATGATGTACTCTGCATATAAGTTAAATAAGCAGGGTGACAATATACAGCCTTGACATACTCCTTTTCCTATTTGGAACCAGTCTGTTGTTCCATGTCCGGTTCTAACTGTTGCTTCCTGACCTGCATACAAATTTCTCAAGAGGCAGGTCAGGTGGTCTGGTATTCCCATCTCTTTCAGAATTTTCCACAGTTTATTGTGATCCACACAGTCAAAGGCTTTGGCATAATCAATAAAGCAGAAATAGATGTTTTTCTGGAACTATCTTGCTTTTTGATGATCCAGCGAATGTTGGCAATTTGATCTCTGGTTCCTCTGCCTTTTCTAAAACCAACTTGAACATCTGGAAGTTCACAGTTCACGTATTACTGAAGCCTGGCTTGGAGAATTTTGAGCATTACCTTGCTAGAATATGAGATTAGTCCAGTTGTGTGGTAGTTTTAGCATCCTTTGGCATTGCCTTTCTTTGGGATTGGAATGAAAACTGACCTTTTCCAGTCCTGTGGCCACTGCTGAGTTTTCCAAATTTGCTGGCATATTGAGTGCAGCACGTTCACAGCATCATCTTTTAGGATTTGAAATAGCTCAACTGGAATTCCATCACCTTCACTAGCTTTGTTCATAGTGATGCTTCCTAAGGCCCACTTGACTTCACATTCCAGGATGTCTGGCTCTAGGTGAATGATCACATCATCATGGTTATCTGGGTCATGAAGATTTTTTTTGTATAGTTCTTCTGTGTATTCTTGCCACCTCTTCTTATTATCTTCTGCTTCGATTAGGTCCATACCATTTCTGCCCTTTATTGAGCCCATCTTTGCATGACATGTTGCCTTGGTACCTCTAGTTTTCATGAAGAGATCTCTAGTCTTTCCCATTCTATTGTTTTCCTCTGTTTCTTTGCACTGATCACTGAGGAAAGCTTTCTTATCTCTCCTTGCTATTCTTTGGAACTCTGCATTCAAATGGGTATATCTTTCCTTTTCTCCTTTGCTTTTTGCTTCTCTTCTTTTCACAGTGATTTGTAAGGCCTCCTCAGACAGCCATTTTACTTTTTTGCATTTCTTTTTCTTGGGGATGATCTTGCTCCCTGTGTCCTGTACAATGTCACAAACCTCCGTCCATTGTTCATCAGGCACTCTATCAGATCTAGTCCTTTAAATATATTTCTCACTTCCACTGTATAGTTGTAAGGGATTTGATTTAGGTCATGCCTGAATGGTCTAGTGGTTTTCCCTACTTTGTTCAATTTAAGTCTGAATTTGGAAATAAGGAGTTCATGATTTGAGCCACAGTCAGCTCCTGGTCTTGTTTTTGCTGAGTGTATAGAGCTTCTCTATCTTTGGCTGCAAAGAATATAATCAATCTGATTTTGGTGTTGGCCATCTGGTAATGTCCATGTGTAGAGTCTTCTCTTGTGTAAGAGAAACCCAAGTAAGACAGTAGGCATTGAGAGAGGGCATCAGAGGGCAGACAGACTGAAAACACAATCACAGAAAAGTAGCCAATCTGATCACATGGACCACAGCCTTGTCTAACTCAATTAATCTAACTCAATGAAAGGTAGCTTCTAGCTACATATAACTATGGAGCATTTGAAATATGGCTAATGTGGCTGAGGGACTGAGTTTTAAATCTTATTTTATTAAGTGTAATAGCCACATGTGATTAGTAGCTACCATATAGGGCAGCAGAATGCCAGACAATTAGCAGTAGTATTGGCTTGCTTCTTACAGAAGACCATTATCTGTGCTAATGATGGCTTCTAATTTAGAGAAGATTAAAGAAGTGGTTGGTAAACACTGCTCAGTTGGAATGCTCTTTCTTTGATGTAGAAGGTGGGATACAATCAAATATCCTTAGATGTGTTGAGATTTTCAAAATGTACAACTCCTGAGTTCTTATTAGTTCCACTAAAAAGTGACAAGCCATTGAACTAATTTCCTCTTTTTTTCTGTCTGAAATGTTAATATGCTTTTAGCTGCACTTTGTTAAGCTGGGGAAACAATATGAGAGTAGGGCATTCTGAGACATCACAGCAGACTGCCCAGAATCAACTTTCATCATTTCACATTAAACATTTTTTATATCAAAAAAGTGCTTGCTTACTTAATTCTCAAAGTGTTTCTCTGCCATTTAATAGTTCACTGTTCTATGTTTCATAGCCTTGGCTGCAGACAGTTAGTCATCTGTCTGAATTAAAAACAGTGGCAGCTCTGCATTGTACAACTTATCAAGTTGAAAACCAGCTATGGCTGTTCTTGGACTTGTCTTTCATGCTTCCAAATTTACAATATTTGTCTCTATATAGCAAATAATATCAAATATTAGTATTAATTATTGCTAAAACTACTATTAGGAGTAGTAATAACTAAGTAATAATAAATGTTAATAAGAAAGTAATAATTTACTCTCATTGTTCTTATAGAGCAAATAGCATTCATGATAAGTCTTGGGGATATTTGAAAAAACACTAAACTCCAGTTCCATGGACTAGTTAGAATAGAGGTTTCTAACAAATATGATCCAGTTGCCCAAGTGATATTATCTGTGCCAGGGTTGGTAAATCCATGGCCTGAAAGCTAGCATTTCCCACCTTTGTCTTTGGCTTTCTTTCCTGCTGAACTTGAATCTAGTCTCAGAATTCTTCTCAACAGTGTTCTAGGCAGCCAGTATCAAACAATCAAGGCAATTAGCTGGCAACATTTAAGATGAAACTTATTTTCCCTCTCTAGTTTTTGCCATGTGGACATGATCAATTTGCAAGAAACAAAATACAGTAAAATACACACTCTAGAGCTGAAAGGACCCCTAAGGAGCATGCCATCTAATCCCTTGATTTTGTAGATGAGAAGACTGAGGCTGAAAGAGGTGAGGGGTGGTAAATAAGGTTAATAAAGTCAGTTGGTGGCAAAAATGGGACTAGGTCCCAGCCTCCTGACTCAGACAGATTCAGCAAGACATGGCCTCCAGCCTACCATGTGGTAATTGTACTTTGGATATTTGGTACAAGATTATCATCATTCTTGAGTTTACTAGAAGTGATATCTACTTTCCTGGGCATGTGAGACTGGAGAGGCCTGCCTATTAAACTGGGCCCATCCATTGATTTGTGTGGTAGCCACATCCAAACAGATTATTTGGTTTATTTTCCCATGATTCAGACTTACATGTTTTCCAGACATCTATGTCCAGTGCCACCTGATTGCAAGAAAGAGGTAGTAGCCCATTAATTGAAATGACCAACCCTAGCTTAGCAAAATCTATGGGCATATTTAGTTCTGATCAACTAATACAATCTTTATTTTTATCATGAGCAAATTCCTGTATGTTTGTCTTTGTTAATGGGTTGCTCTCCACCTAATAATTTGCTCCTCTTACTATATCCTCAGTAGGCGTTGTTCTTATGTGAAAACTGTGTTCATTAAGTTTTAATAACACTGATATTGTTAGGCTGTGTCGAAGAGTTGAACTCTCACATTTTAAATAGAGAGGAGTGAAACCTGCTATTCTAATCAGAGGCGGTAGCAGGGACCTGGGAGTCTTGGTTATTCATTCTTTATTATTTTTATTTTATTGAAGTGCAGTTAGTGTACAATATTGTGCCAGTTTTGGGTGTATAGCAAAGGGGTTCAGCTATATATTCATATATATATGTAAATATATGTATATATGCACATATATGTATACATATATATTCTATTCCAGATTCTTTTTCATTATAGATTATTATAAGACATTGATATAGTTCCCTGTATTATACAGCAAATCCTTGTTGTTTATTTTATATATAGTGGTGTGTATCTTTTAATCCCATACTCCTAATTTATGCCTCCCCCTTTTCCCTTTAACTCTTCTGCTTCTGTTAGGTTCTTACTGTTTCCATCCTTCATTGTGCCCATCTTTGCATGAGATGTTCCCTTGGTATCTCTAATTTTCTCCTCTAGTCTTTCCCATTCTATTGTTTTCCTCCATTTCTTTGCATTATTCAATTAAGAAGGCTTTCTTATCTCTCTTTGCTCTTCTTTGGAACTCTGCATTCAGTTGGGTATATCTTTCCCTTTCTCCTTTGCCTTTAGCTTCTCTTCTTAATGACCCAGATAACCAAGATCTTAATCACCCAGATAATTGCAATGGTGGGGTCACTCGTCTAGAGCCAGACATCCTAGAGTGTGAAGTCAAGTGGGCTTTAGGAAGCATTACTAAGAACAAAGCTAGTGGAGGTGATGGAATTCCAGCTAAGCTACTTAAAACCCTAAAATGATGCTGTTAAAGTGTTGCACTCAATATGCCTGCAAATTTGGAAAACTCAGCAGTGGCCACAGAACAGGAAAAGGTCAGTTTTCATTCCAGTCCCAAAGAAGGGCAATGCCAAAGAATATTCATTCAAACTACTGTACAACTGCACTCATTTGACATACTAGTAAGGTAATACTCAAAATCCTTCAAGCTAGGCTTCAACAATAAGTGAACCAAGAACTTCCACATGTACAAGCTGGATTTAGAAAAGGCAATGGAACCAGAGATCAAACCACCAACATCTTTTGAATCATAGAAAAAGCAAGGGAATTCCAGAAAAACCTCTACTTCTGCTTCATTGACTACACTAAAGCCTTTGACTGTGTGGGTCACAACAAACTGTGGAAAATTCTTCAAGAGATGGGAATACCAGACTACCTGACCCGCCTCCTGAAAAACCTGTATGCAGGTCAAGAAGCAACAGTTGGAACCAGACATGGAACAATGGACTAGTTCCTAATTGGGAAAGGAGTATATCAATGCTGTATATTGTCACGCTGCTTGTTTAATTTATATGCAGATTACACCATGCAAAATGCTGGGCTGGATAAAGCACAAGCTGGAATCAAAATTGCCAGGAGAAATATCAATAACCTCAGATATGCAGATGATACCACCCTTATGGCAGAAAGTGAAGAGGAACTAAAGAGCCTCTTGATGAAAGTGAAAGAAGAGAGTGAAAAAGCTGGCTTAAAACTGAACATTCAGAAAACTAAGATCATGACATCCAATCCCATCACTTCATGGCAAGTAGATGAGGAAAAAATGGAAACAGTGGCTGACTTTAATTTTGGGGGCTCCAAAATCAGTGCAGATGGTGACTGCAGCTATGAAATTAAAAGACACTTGCTCCTTGGAAGAAAAGCTATGACCAACCTAAACAGCATATTAAAAAGAAGAGACATTACTTTGTTGACAAATATCCATCTTGTCAAAGCTAGTTTTCCCAGTAGTCATGTATGGATGGGAGAGTTGGACCATAAAGAAGGCTGGGTGCCAAAGAATTCATGCATTTGAATTATGGTGCCAGAGAAGACTCTTGAGAGTCCCCTGGACAGCAAGGAGATCAAACCAGTCAATCCTAAAGGAAATCAACCCTCAATATTCATTGCAAAGACTGATGCTGAAACTGAATCTCCACTACTTTGACCACCTGATGTGAAGATCTGACTCATTGGAAAAGACCCTGATGCTGGGAAAAATTGAGGGCAGGAAGAGAAGGGGGTGACAGAGGATGAGATGGTTGGGTGGCATCAGTGACTCAATGGACATGGGTTTGAGCATACTCTGGGAGACAGTGAAGGACAGGGAATCCTGGTGTGCTGCAGTCCATGGGGTCACAAAGAGTCAGACAAAACTTAGCAAACTGAACAGCAGCAACAACCCCTTCCCCTTTGGAGGTACCCCTTCTTTAGATTGTAGGCTACAGTCCACAGGGTCGCAAAGAGTCAGACACGACTGAGCGAATTCACTTTCTTTCTTTCTTTTAGATTGTCTTTACGATCTAAATGATTCTTTAGATTGGCAATGTTAAATGATTTGCAGAGTGAGAATCACATTTATTATTTATTAAGTAGTATAATGACTATAAATGAACAATCAGGAGAAGGGTATAATTGTGGTTAATGGCATTATCATTTAACTGCCAGGTGCATCTGTTTCTAAACAAATATTTGGTGCCTCTGGGTAGAAGGTGTGTTTATATCCTAAAGTTTCCCCTGCTATTGAACATTCCCACTAAACCACAAGTTGTATCAGAGAGTTTACTCTGGTTCCTTTTTTTTTTTTTTTAACACTTTGTTGTGTCTTAAAGATCCCATACTTGTTTTTGCAATTAGTTGTTTGTGATCCTTTCAATTAGTTGTTTTTCAGTTTGTTGATTATAATCCTTATAATCCTCTCAGTAAAGCAAATTTCAGTGTCTGAAGCTTCTCAGCTCTTCTGAAGGCACAAGTAAGAGAGGCCTGATCCCTAGTTTCCACAGGAAGACACACCTTCTACTAGTAACTTATAATTTTCTTTACAAGATTGGTTTGTGGTACTTACCTGGTGGTCCAATGGTTAACACTTGGTGCTGCCAATGCAGGGGGCATGGGTTCAATCCCTGGTTGTGGAACTAAGATCCCACACACTATGTGTTGCAGCCAAAGGATTAAAATATACCAAAAAAAAAAGATTGGTTTGGCTTGGTTCCTGCCATACCCTGGGTCTAGTGGAAAACAGGCCAGACACTCAGGCTTTCTTGGCAGAGAAGAATGTCAGTGTCCTCTACAACAGTGCAAACGTGGGAAAGAGAAAGTTGTAAAAATTTGGGCCTTTTTCATTTATCCAGGTTTCCCTGGTGGCTCAGAGGTTAAAGCATCTGCCTGCAATGCGGGAGACCTGGGTTCAATCCCTGGGTCAGGAATATCTATCCCCTGGAGAAGGAAATGGCAACCCACTCCAGTATTCTTGCCTGGAGAATCCCATGGACAGAGGAGCCTGGTGGGCTACAGTCCATGGGGTCGCAAAGAGTCAGACACGACTGAGCAAATAATACATCTCATCACACACCAGGATCCACCCATTTTACTCAGATCATTAACTCCTTGCACATTACTCAAGGCCTGGTATCAGAGCTTTTCCTGTGGAATTCACATAGAGAACAAAACCTGTATAATGGTGAGCTTTCCAATTATAATTTATAAAACCCTGACATTTGTCTCTATGTTACTGATGGAATTTGAATGAAGCAGGTCCCCTGTTGTAAAGGTCTGGGTTTAAGGTTATCACAGTCTCTACTTCTACTCCCCTTACCTCCTTAGAGTGTGAGTTACTCTTAGCCTCAAAACATTCAACCCTGAGATATCTGCAGAGTCCACATCTTTGCTCATATAGCAAATCATAGTTGGGGAAGAATCCTTTGTTAGCTTAGGACCTCTGTAAAGCAGACTCCAATATGACATTAGAAATTCTCCAGGTTGGGCTTCCCAGGTGGCATAGTGGTTAAGAATCCACCTGCCAATGCAGGAGATGTAAGACATGTGCCTTCAATCCCTGGGATGGGAAGATCCCCTGGAGAAGGAAACAGCAACCCACTCAAGTATTTTTGCCTGGAAAATTCCATGGACAGAGGAGCCTGGTGGGTTACAGTCCATGGGTTTGCAAAGAGTCAGACACAACTGAGCGACCGAGCACGCACACATGCAAGAGGTTTATTGAGTTGGGTGCCCGTGAGGAAAAAAGGAAAGGGACCCAAAGAAAGTAGGGGCTGTCAGATCACAGTGCAGGGCTGACCCTTGTGAAAGAGAGAGGGGAGGAAAGAGGATTGGACCAGTAGAATCTCAGATTACAGGACAGTCCTGAGAGTGTTTCAGCCAAGTCAGTAGGGAGTTTTCAAGCCAAAGCTGCCCATTGGAGAGGAGTCCTCTGTCTCACAGGAAGTGTGTGCTCAGTCAAAGAGTTGTGTCAGACTCTTTGTGACTCTATGAACTGTAATCCACCAGGCTTCTCTGTTCATGAAAGCTTCCAGACAAGGATACTGGAGTGGGTTGCCATTTCCTTCTCCATTTCCCAGCCCAAGGATCAAACCTGCGTCTCTTGTGTCTCCTTCATTGGCAGGCAGATTCTTTACCACTAGGACACCTGGGAAGCCCATCTCACAGGAAGGGGCCCACCTTAGTATTCTTGCCATGCTCAGCCACTGTCTGGGAACTTCCTGATGGAAGCATGACCTTGGCTCAAATGTGGTGATGGATTCAGAGATCAGCAGCTACAGCCATCTGTCAATTATGCTCCCCAAAGCAAGAGACCTCAGTGGCACATTTTCATGGCTGCCACAAAAACCAATAATCACTGGGTTTGGTTTATTGGAAAATCTTCATCTCCAGCTGCTACTATGACCTAAACATTGTGAGTAAAGATTATTTCACCCATGTCAGTGGCTCACAGGAGTTTGTTTGAATCAGTCATCTCTTGCCTCAAAAGCTGGTCAGTTCCCCTGCACCATCACTAAAATCTATTAATCTTTTTTTTGGTCATATGAGTAAAAAGTGAAAAGCATCGGCTTCTTCCCTGGGTCCATTTCTGTCATTTCCAGTACTCAAGAGATAGCCACCCTCATTGTCCTCTGTGACCCCAAGCTGCTCTGCTTTCTTCCTCTTCTCCTCTGTTTCCATAATCCATCCATAATCGGACTCCTTCCCTTCTGCTATCACACATGTCCAGGTTTCTCTAATCTTGTATCAACCTTCACTCTACCTCAGTTTGCCATCCACATTACTTTCCCATCATCCCACACTTGTTGCCATTGGTTCAGGCTAGTGCATTACAGTGTGGTACACACTCCAGTGTGAGTTTGCATGTCAGAGTTACCTGCACGGCTTGTTAAAACACAGATTATTGAACCTCCCTCCCAGAGATTCTGATTCAGTAGGTCTGGGGTGGGGATCTGATCATTTGAGTTTCTAGCAAGTTCTCAAGGGATGTGGATGCTACTGGTCCAGGAACCACACTTTGAGAAGCGCTGATATAGACTGTGGCTTCTGCATCCAATCTGCCTGAGTTCAAATCCTGGCTCTGACTCTTAAGTTGTGTAGTGTTAGGCAAGTTCATAGTCCCTCAGTTTCCTCATTTGTAAAATAGAGATAATAATAATAATGCCTACCTCATAAGGTTGTTGTGGAGATTATGTGATTTCATATATATAATTCTTAGTACCTTGGCGCATGCCTGGAACATAATAAATGCTGTAAGTTGTTAGTTATTATTATTTAAGTAAGTAAGTAAGTGTTAGTTGCTCAGTCGTACCTGTTTGTGACCCCATGGACTGCAGCCCACCAGGCTCCTCTGTCCATGAGATTTTCCAGGCATGAATACTGGAGTGGGTTGCCATTTCCTTCTCCAGGGGATCTTCCTAACCCAGGGATCAAACCCAGGTCTCCTGCACTGCAGGCAGATTCTTTACCGACTGAGCGACAAGGGAAGCCCTATTATTGTTTAATTGGCCCAAAATGCTAGAACCAGTAAGACTGATCTAGCCCATCCCTCACTAAATCCAAGTTTGCATAATACCTTTATTCTTGCTGTATGTAGTGTTTATTATTTAACTAAATGCTGTTCTTTAGGTTGGTTCATGATTGTACCTGGCTAAATTTATTTTAAAATGAAACTAAAAATGGAAAAGCAATGTTTTCCAAATTTAGGATAGAATATGTGCTTAAGCATTAGAATAAAATAAACATACCTTAAGCCACCAGCAGTTTGGAGATCCCTCTTTGAAAGAAGACTGATGTCACTTGTAAGCCTTCTTTGCAAATATGGGAACTGATGGTAGAGCTGAGACCAAGTTTCCTAACTCCTTGGCTAGGATACTGTCATTACTACCTCTTGGAAGAAATACCCCACTATCCTCTCCTCCTGCCTCAGGATGACTTTATAGCAACTGTCTCTTTAATACTCTCTATCAAGGTTTTGTCATTTAACCTGATTTTATAGGTCTGTGACAGCATCTGTTGTTATATCATAGGGATTTTGGCTGTGGTTGATTGTTGTCCTAAGAGCTTAGAGTTGGAAGAGAAGCCTAATATGCTGGCTGCCAGATAATTAGGAGGAAGTGTGAAAAATGAACATGGGCAAGAAAAAGAGTCAGGGCTTTTTAACGGGGTGAGATTGGCAGACCACTGACAAGAGAGAACTAAAAAACAGATTCAGGGCACATACAGAACTTGTATCTTAACAAAGTTAGATGATAGAGGAGAAAAGGGCAAGTAAGAGAAGAGGCACCGAGTGCTGTGTTGTTTGGTAGGCCATAGGCTGGCAAGGGAGAAGTCTATTTATGGGTGAGTCTCTTTACTGAACCATCAGTCTTGGGCCTCCCCCTGGTGGTACAGTGATTAAGACTCTGCACTTCCACTGCAAGGGGCACGGGTTCGATCCCTGGTCAGAGAAGTAAGATCCCACATGCCGAGCAGTGTGGCCAAAAAAAACTGTATCGAACCATCAGTCCTTTCTCAAGTTCTTTCAATCCCCAAGGGCATCCTAGCCCCTCACTTTGTGAAATGCTGTTTTACATTTTTGTGTGGAGCACTAACACAGACTTTTCTAGGTAACATAGACCCTCTCCTTGGGCCAATTCAAATAGCAGGCCATCAGAGCTGAACTTTGCATACAGCTGTCTTGAGGAAGTAGGCCTCCAGCATTCTGAGGCCCCCTTCCTTTTTTCTTCTTCCCTGTGAAGCTCAAAGTGGCTTGGGCAATCAGCAGAACCAACAGTGGTGGTGCTTTGTAAGTGCTCTCAAGAGGGATAGAGCCTTCTTAAGCCATCCAGTTTTTGGAGAGCTTCCATGGCAGATCTAGGGGAAGGTTTATACAAAACTTGGTCAGGGTTTGCTTTTTTCCTGAGGCACCATTTTCCATTGTTGCTTTTTCATCACTGGAGTTAAGAAGTTCAGGATTTGCCTGGATAAGGTAAAGTAAACAGAATGTCCAAGCTTAACTTCCCATCTCTCCATCCACTACCATCTTTCGACCTCAGTCCCATGATCCTGATATATTCTCATCTCTGACTCCTCTTCCAATCAACTCAGTTCCCCAAGACAAGCAAAAGTCATACAGGTAGCTATATACAGAGTATCCACAGGTGTTACCACATCAATTTTTTTTTTAATCTGACCTTCTTTTAGGAAATATTTGTATTTTTTTAACATCTCAGAATCATTTGGGTTTTTTTAACTTTTTATTTTACATTGGAGCATAGCTGATTAGGGCTTCCCTGCTGGCTCAGATGGTAAAGAATCTGCCTGCAATGCAGGAAACCTGGGTTCGATCCCTGGGTCAGGAAGATCCCTTGGAGAAGGGCATGGCAACCCACTCCAGTATTCTTGCCTGGGAAATCCCATGGACAGAGGAGCCTGGTGGGCTAGAGTCCATGGGGTTACAAAGGGTCAGACATGACTGAGCAACTAACACTTTCAGTTTTTCATTTCATAACCGATCAACAATGTTGTGATAGTTTCAGGTGAACAGCAAAGCGACATACATGTATCCATTCTTCCCCGAATTCCCCTCCCATCCAGGCTTCCACATAACATTGAGCAAGATGTAGAGAAGTGTGTGAGCTGTGCAAAATGGACATTCCAGCCTCAAATCAATGGGCATTTAACATGTACAGTTGATCGATCTCACTTTTTTTCTTCCCTAGACAGGAATTAATCATTTCCCTTGCGTGTTAGCAAACCAAAGTGTCACATTCTTTGGGACTCGGAATGTGTTCATTCAAACCAAATGACAAAAGGTCCCTGATATCAACCACAACTGTCTAGGAGGATTTTTGTTGAATCCCTACTGCATCCATCTTAGGGTAAAAAATGATAGAGTAAAAATCATTTCCCTTAAATGAGGTATGCCCACTGAAGTGCCCACTAAAATCTTAACAGGCCAGAATCTCTGCTATCTGGGATATTTGTGGTATTCCTCTTTTAGGAAGAATCACATATAAATTAAAATGACCTGAGAAGTCAGGGATATAACCCAGAAAAGAAAAGAACCTCCAGGTAGTATCCTTGGACACCTGCTCATTTAGTCTATGTCCTACACCTCCAAAAAAATAGTCTCAAACAATGGAAAATGATCTACTGGAGAATAAGTCAGAAGCCACTGAGTCCTCAAATAGCAAAGAAAGATTTTCCATTATCTCCAAGTGACTCTGTCTTATGAGATAGAAAGGTTGCCTCTAACAATCAAGAGAGATTTGCATCAATAAGGGTTTTCCTCTTAGGCCTCAATGAACCTTACAATTCTGTAAATTTGCACAGTGCATACTCTAAGAGTCCTCATTACATAAAAGATTTACTGTAAGTTCTAATAAATGCATTAATAAGTTAATGAGTTCTCTAGAAAATGGGGCCCACGAGAACTCACAAATCCTAGAATAAAATTTCCAAGGGCTGAGGAAGGGCTTGTGAATCAGACAAGGACTTCTCCAGCTTAGGAAAGAAGTAAGGATTCTAGTTCTGTTCTAGCCTAACCTGGACTTCACAGAAATCGATGCATTTTCTCTCTCTCTCTTTTTTTTTAATAATGTAATTTCTCTTTATTTTGAAAATTTTAAAGAAACACAGAAAACTATGAACATGTAAACCCACAATCCAGAAATAACAAGTGTTAATATTTTGTCGTATATGCTTTGCATTTTTTGAAATAAATTTAAATCTGTAAGTATTTGTAGTAACAGTTATACTGTATACATATATATGGAATCTAATTTAATCCATAAGCATAAGCTAGACCCACACAGTGCATTCCCTATTTTTACTTGGGCTTCCCTGGTGGCTCAGAGGTAAAGAATCTACCTGCCAATGGAGGAGATGCAGGTTTGATCCCCTGGAGAAAGAAATGGCAACCCACTCCAGTATTCTTGCCTGGGAAATCCCATGGACAGAGGAGGTTTGCAGGCTAGATTCCATGGGGTCGAAAAAGAGTCAAACATGACTTAGTGGCTAAACAACAATGACAACTGTTTTTACTTGGTTCCTGGGCTATGTAAAATCATTCAGTGGTCTCAGTACCTATGACATGGTCCAGGACTCTCATTTCAACAAATATTTCGTGGCCATGTGGCTAGGTTCTAAGGAAATTAATGTGAATAAGACATAGACTCTGCCCTCAGGCACCTCATTACCTGGTGGCAGAAGAGACCAAGAGATTAACAATCACAATTCAGAGGAGTAAATGTTATTATTGAGGTATAAACACAATGAAAAGTGAGCACTTTTTGTTATTTAACAGATAGTAGATATAGCTATAAGGATGATTATTTCCTTTGCTTATGTGATCACTTTGTTACCATGGGTTAAGATCAGATTTATTTGAACTAGAAAAAAAAGAAAAAACATAATTAGTTCACTCCTATACACTATAAGGATTTATGTTGACCAGTATAAAAACTTTCAAAAATGTTTTTGCATGCCAATTCATGTTTGGACCTTTATTTTCTTCCCTAATGACTCAGATGGTAAAGAATCTGCCTAAAATGCAGGAGACCAGGTTTGATTCCTGGGTCAGGAAGATCCCCTGGAGAAGAGAATGGCAACCCACTCCAGTATTCTTGCCTGGAGAATTCCATGGACAGAGGAGCCTGGTGGGCTTCCATCCATGGGTTGCAAAGAGTGGGACACAACTGAGCGACTAATAGTTATATACCTACATTACTTAGTATATAACACAACATTACTTTTGTATCTCTAGCTCCCTTCTATGATGTCAACTACATGAGGGCAGGGATTTTTGCCTGTTGTATCTGCAGAGCCTAGAACTGAGCCAGTAAATGTGTCATAAATATTGGTTGAAGAGATGAGTAAATTAAATATAGATAATTAAAAATGACAAGTGCAATGAAAACAAATTAGTGTGTGTGGTTAGAGGCTATAAGGGGATCTGATGTAGATCAGGGCATTGTGATGGGTCTTTCTGAACTAGAGACATTTGAACAGAGACATGAAGAGTTAGTCAACACAAGAGTGTTACCCTTCAAACAACAAACAACTCCTATTTGGCATCCAAAAACCCCTGGTCACCTGAAGATGTTTGGGTTTTAAGTGACTCACATTTGTAGGTTACTCAGCTGACATGTTAAGGAATGGGTTTGAAGTAGCAATTTGTGGGAAGGGGCACTGGTTGATTATCTCAGTCCCCCAGTTCTACCTAAGTCATTGGGTTGAAAACCAAGGCAACAGTAGTTCATAGCCAAGTTTCCCTCCTGCCTCAGTCCCCATGTGAGGTTCTGGATAGACTTAGCTCCATGAATTCAGCCTCTTGGAACTTCTCTGTGACCTCTTTGGAGCTGGCACCACTACTCAGGATGCTCTTCTTCCTTGGTTGCCTTGGCAAGACACAGGTCTGCCATCTGGAGTCAGAAAAACCTCCTGCCAGCCACTGAACTGTTCGGCCTGGGCCTCGGACAATGAGAATCAGGCAATAGCCAATTCCTTGTCTGCAATTTGCTGATTATCACACCCCAGGGTGTGGGATTGTACAGCCAGGACCGCTTTGCTCTGCCTCTCATCAAAGCAGAATGAACACAGATCCTGACAGGTCAAATCTTCCCCCAGACCTCAGAGGTTGCTGTACAAAGGACCAGGCTTAATCTCTGGCCAAGTGTATAATTCATTTATCTGCACGGTCATGAATTCTGGGCTCTCAGGGCAGGAAGCGTGGGGCATTGTGACTGGTTCTACAGGCCCAGGGAGTCACTTAAGCCCTGATTGTATTGTGGAGGGAGGGATTTTGGAGACAAAGGCCTCTGTCCTCCAGAGATTGAGCAGACTGGAAGGGGAGCCCATGCACACAAAGGAATGGTGCTGTAGGGAGAGGTTGACAGCCTTGTCATCAGTGCCCATGAACTTCTCTAGATCATGTAAGTGATGACAAGGGGGCTGGAATTAATTATTTCATAGACTTTAGCCAAGAAGAATTGAGATAGGTAAAGAGTTCATCTCAGGATGTTTGCCTACTGCACATCCGCCACTTTGTAGTGGAGGGCTATTTTTTTCATTTGTCCACTTCTCAGGGAGTTGTTGGGGGTCTTTCTGGCCTCCAGCTGTCACAGCTCCTTTACCACCACCCCCAAAGACTTGAAGTAAAAGGCAGTGCTCTATAGAGAGCTGCTGCGATTGCTGCTAAGGTGCTTCAGTCGTGTCCGACTCTGTGCGACCCCATAGATGGCAGCCCACCAGGCTCCCCCGTCCCTGGGATTCTCCAGGCAAGAACACTGGAGTGGATTGCCATTTCCTTTTCCAATGCATGAAAGTGAAAGGTGAAAGTGAAGTCACTCAGTTGTGTCCGACCCTCAGTGACCCCATGGACTGCAGCCTTCCAGGCTCCTCCTGGGATTATCCAGGCAAGGGTACTGGAGTGGGGTGCCATTGCCTTCTCCGATAGAGAGCAGATACTTTAAAGCTAATTGGAAATTGTTTGGAAATTTACAGTTTCCTGGCTTGGCCAGCTGGCGGTCTCTCTCAGATCCTCTGGACTTCCTGCTGAACAGAGATGGGAATGGGATGGCATTCTGTACTCCTGGAGTTTCATTCACGCAGTTCCACAGCCTGGGGGTCGTTGACCCATTGCAATAAACATAGCCTCGAATTTAGAGTTATTTGGATTTGAAGTATTGATACTTCAAGTGTCATGTTTTTCATGTCACCACAACCTACAATGAACTGTGCAGTGGAGGGCATTTTAATCATGAACTGTATGTTATATACATACTGCAGGCTCCAGAAAGGGAGGAGGTGGAGTGTCATGGAAGGCAGAAAGCACTGCAGAGGAAGGCAAAGAATAGGACTCTAGTGCCTACTGTGACCTTGTGCACTTTGCCTCTTTGTGTGGTAAAAAATCCTGATGCCCTAATTTTTACTTTTTTCCCTATTCATTTTTGGGGTGTGAGGTGAAGGACATGATGAAATACCAAGACTAGATCTCCCTAACCAATTCTGCTAGTACCTACACTGACAATCCCTCACCTCTCCATTGAAGGGTCTCTAAATGCAGCCATTATCTGAGATGGGATCATGCATTAAATACATTATCAGTCATTAATACCTTTCCCCTCAAATGCATTTATCAAATTAGTCTCAAGAGAAAATTGGGACCCCCCGGCAATATGGACTGAAAGTATAAAGCTCTCTAGGGTGACTGGAGAAGATTTTGTTTGCTTGGGCTTTTTACCCTTTGATAGCTGGTTCCTAGATCATCATCAGGAAGCACTAAAGATGCCCTGCTTTGTATGAGTTCACTTATCTGCCAACCAATAGCTTTATCACTGGTAAAATCATCAGAGGACTCTCTATCCCAGTGCATCTCAAGCAGTTTGTTACTCTTTTCAGCAAATCTGTATTAAGCACTAGTTCTAGCACTGTGCTAGGTCATGAAGCAAGGGTCCTGAACCTCCAGGCCATGGACCTGTACCTCCTGTCAGATCAGAGGTGGCATTAGATTAGAAATAAAGTGTACAATAAATGTAACACACTTGAATCATCCTGAAACCATCCTCTGCCCCCTGGGCCCATGGAACAGTTGTCTTCCACGAAACCAGTCCCTGGTGACAAAAAGTTTGGGGACACTGCGACAGTATGGAAAATATTTCCATAGTCTTCCTTTAATGAGCTTGCTTTCTGAGTGTTGGAGATAAGTCAATAAATCTGCAATGTATACATTTAAGAACCATGTACTAAGTGACATAGTTAGTGCTCCAGATAGAGTTTTGCAGTGACGTAGCAGATGGATTAGTCAGGAGACTAATCTTAAGGACTCACCTCCTTCTTTAATATGAAGAGAAGAAGGAAGAGGGCCATCTGTGCAAAGAGAATTACATGAATCAAGGTCCAGAGGTCGGAATGAGTTTATCAATGCATATGGAGGGGTTTTGTGAAAGAGATAAGGGCAGTAAAAACAGCTTCAGACCAGAGAGCAAAGAGCAGAGGAATCTTGATTTGATCCTTTACAGCAATATCTTCAAAACCTTTTTGATCATACATTCCTCTCAGAGAAATATCTTAGCATATCCCTAATATATATATACATGTACATGCATGCTAAGTCACTTCAGCAGTGTCTGACTCTTTGTGACCCTATGGACTGTAGCCTACCAGGATCCTCTGTCATATGTATATTTATTTATAAAGGGTTTATAACACACACTAATTTATATAGTTTGTAACATACACTAATGCACTTTTATATAATTTATATAATTATATATAAATTAAATAACACTAATTTATAACATACACTAATGCACTTTTTTTGTTTAGTCGCTAAGTGGTGTCCAACTCTTTGCAACCCCATGGACTGTAGCCTGCCAGGCTCCTCTGTCCATGGTGATTCTCAGGTAAGAATACTGGAGTGGGTTGTCATTTTCTTCTCCAGGGGATCTTCCCAACCCAGAGATTGAACCCACATCTCCTGCATTAGCAGGAGAGCCACCACTGAGCCAGCTGGGAAGCCCCACATGAATGCACTAGTTCTTTATAAAGCATAAAGAAAATTATACAGGATGATGTAATAGGATTTTAAAAGTCCTGATATTTCCTTTTCATACCCCAAAGAATCATCTGTGTTCCCCCTGGGGTGCCAGTGCCCCCATTCTGGATACTACTGCCTTAGAGCATCAGTTAAACATTTTGGGACCACAGAGCTCTTTAAGACTCTGATGAAAGCTACATATCTTCTTTCCTCAGAAATCCATGTACAGATGCTTAAGCTTTTCCTACAGTTAATTTCAAGAAGGGTAGGGCACGTGATGGACACTCTGAAGCCCAATTTTAGACCCCAGTTTAAGAACCCCTTCCATGTGTGGAGAAAGGTACTAAAGACTTTTGAGTAGTATAACAACAGCCTGTAGACTTTAATCTTGTCCTTGAATTTGGTCATCATGCATAAGGTGAGGGCATTCCTGGTGGCTCAACAGTAAAGAATCCACCCACAATGCAGGAGATATAAGAGACTCGAGTTCAATCCCTGGGTTGGGAAGATCCCCTGCAGGATGGCATGGCAACCCACTCCAGTATTCTGGCCTGGAGAATCCCATGGACAGAGGAGCCTCGCAGCCTACAATCCATGGGGTGGCACAGAGTCAGACAAGACTGAAATGACTTAGCATGCTCGCATGCACACTTAAGATAAACTAGCTGCAGCCAGGGGTGGCATGGATGGAAGGCAGATGGTATTAACAGAAGCAGGGAGGCAATTTAAGAGGCTATTTCAAAACCTTAGGCCTAGGGTACAAAGATAATGACAAAGGAAAAGAGAACAGACTCAAATGACATTTCAGAGGAGCATGGGCAAGTCTCAGTGATCAATAGCCAATGAAGGGGAGGGAGGGGAATCAGTGGCAACTCTGAGGCCTCAAGTTAGGGGTAGTAGAGGCAGGGCAATGATTCTTGGAAACTGTAAACTGGCTCAGATGACAGCCCAGCATCCCAACAGAAATCAGCCGAGGACAGTGAGAAATGTGGGGATGAAGCTGGGCAACAATCAGACAGGAGACACAGATTGGGGAGTTGGAAGAATGGGAGTAGAGCAGTTATGAGAACACAGACGGAATAACAATCCTAAACATTTTTATAGCAGGTACTGTCCTAAGCTTCTGAGGTGGCACTAGTGGTAAAGAATCCACCTGCCAACGCAAGAGACTCAGGACACCTGGGTTTGATCCCTGGGTTGGGAAGATCTCATGCAGAAAGAAATGGCAATCCATTCAACGGCATTCAAATGGCAATTCCATTCTGCCTGGGAAACCCCATGGACAGAGGATCCTGGCAGTCTACAGTCCATGGGGTTGTAAAGCTCAGACACAACTGGGCACATGCACAAACTAAGCACTTTCTAAACACTTTACACACGTTGACTCAGTTAATCTTTATGACAGCCTCCGTGAGGCAAGGGTTATTACTATCTTCATGCCATATTATAAGTAGGAAACTGAAATAAAGCAGCTTGCCCCAAAGTCACACAGCTAGGGGGTATCAATAAGGATACAAACTCCAGCAGTCTCCAGAATCTCTCCCCCTGAGCACTAGTCCATGTGGCCTCTCAAGAGTGAGGGTTGGGGAGTAAGTGATGGGAGAGTTCACAAGGGAGAGGAGAAGAGGAAAGGACTAACACGTACGGAGTACCCGTATGGATCAGACATTGTGCCAGTGCTCTAATAACAATAAAAGCAGCAGCAACAGCAGCATAGCAAATACCACCAAGAGCTTTCAACATGCAAGGCACTGCGCCAAACACTTTATGGAGCATAGTAAATATGTAATAAAAATCACTCAGCACCCATATTTAAAATGGATAACCAACAAGGACCTACTGTACAGCACATGGAACTCTGCTCAATGTTATGAGGCAGCCTGGATGGGAGGAGAGTTTGGGGGGGAATGGATACATGTATTTGTATGGCTGAGTCGTTTTGCTCTTCACCTGAAACTATCAAAACATTGTTAATCAGCTATACCCCAATACAAAGTAAAAAGTTAAAACTAGGCAAAAGATTAAAAAAAAATCACTCAGCACCCAAATGCCATTTCTAGCTGGAAAGAATTCCCCATTGCATGAGTCTTGTTGTAGAGCGGGGCTTGACCCCTTACTGTTGAAGCTGAAGGAGACCAGATACTTTCTTTACCTGTTCTGGGTAGCTAGGAGATGGGCACAAGACCAGGTGAATAGGCTGCTTTCCCTTCAACTTTCAGTCTGGAGCAACTGAAGCTAAGATGAAGAGACAGAATTCAACCACAATGGTAGTCCGTGGCTGTGGCTCTGGTACCTTGATCAGACTGTTCCTGCTACTGAGGTTCCAAAGTCTTGTCCACCCTTCCATCTATCCCAGAAGTCTCTATATCACAGATTATCAAACTAAAAATCTGGCCCATTACCTTTTTTTTTTTCCAAATAAAGTTTTACTGGTACACAGCCGTGCACATGTATTTACATGCTGCTTTGGCTGCTCTGGGGCTACAGTGGCAGGGTTGAAGGGCTGCAACACCATACAACCCATAAAGTCTAAAATATTTACTACCTGGCCCTTTACAGAAAATTTGCCACCTCCTACTTTGCATCTTTCCAGTAAATCACCTCCCTCCCCGCCCCCCACTTTTTTTTTTTTTTTTTGCTTAGTAAATACAAACTTGACTTCTGCTCACAGCCAAGAACTTTAACTGTTTCAAATGGATTATCTCATCTAATTCTCACAACAGCCCAGACAAGTAGGTTCTATCATTAACCTCCATTCAAAGAGAAGTAAGACACTGGGAGGTTATCTGCCCGGGATCACACAGAGATAATAGGTGCTAGGAAGTGACACAGCTGAAATTCCAGCCCAGTTCTACCTGACTCAATCATACATGAAAGAAATGAAAATGGAGATGAAACAGTTAGCAGTCCCAGACCTCTTTTGAGATAGCAAACGAAGGAAAATTCTTTCCCCGTGTTGTTCAGAAGCACCAAAGTGATCAGCACCATGGAAACAGAGAGGAGCAACGAATAGTGATAGCAGCAGCTTGGGTTTGACACGTTTATCTCTCTCTTGGCTGATTCTATGCAGTCTATTAAAATGTTGGTTTGAGTCTCTGTTGAAAGATTACACTGACCTCTCAGTTCTAACATCTTCAGCCAGCCCTTTGCTTGCTGAGAAATGTAGAATACATTTGAGTTGCAGCCCAGAACTTTACTAGTCTGTGGAGTTTGAATTCCCTCTTCAGGTCACTGGGACCAGTGTTGGGTCCAGGTGACAGGAGTCGAGGTACCCTCTGCTAAAATCTTTGCCTTTTGAGGACAGAGTGTGTTGGGCTGCACTCCACAGGCCTGTAAAGGAAAGTGAAGTCGCTCAGTCGTGTCTGACTCTTTGTGACCCTGTGGACTGTAGCCCACCAGGCTCCACCGCCCATGGGATTCTCCAGGCAAGAATACTGGAGTGGGTTGCCATTTCCTTCTCCAGTGGATCTTCCCGACCCAGGGATCAAACCAAGGTCTCCCGCATTGCAGGCAGACGCTTTAACCTCTGAGCCACCAGGGAAGCTCACAGGCCTGTAAGCCTGTAAGCCTTATAGTTATCCAGCCTCAAGACCAAAGAAAGAGCCTGGAGACAGCAACAGAGATGTCAGTGGTTTGTTGGGTAAGGGACCTTACCCGTCTTCAGCAAAAGGGCCTGGAGTGACATGCCCACTGTGGATGGCAAGCAAGACATGGCAACCATCTTCGCTCCTGGGGGAGAAGTCAGCTACCGTTTATAGGGGGAGTTATATCAGATTGGCTTCCCAGGTGGCGCAGTGGTAAAGAATCTGCCTGCCAATGCAGGAGACACAAGAGACATGGGTATGATCCCTGGGTCAGGAAGATCCCCTGGAGTAGGAAAGAGCAACCCACTCCAGTATTCTTGCCTGGAAAATTCCATGGACAGAGGACCCTGGTGGGCTACAGAGTCAGACACAACTAACTGAGCATGCATGCATGTATATCAGGTTAGCTCATCAGTTACCAGGGAAATCAGCAGCCAGGGCACAGCCCCAGGTTAACAACCATCACAAGGTTGTTATGTTTCCCTTTAATAAAATAGCAGGTGGAGCCTTTTGAGGCTAAGAATTAGAACAATCACTAGCTAGGCAGGGGGCAAGCATGTTCCTGTGAGTAGGGTGTGGGTGAGGCAGGAACTGGTCGAGCAGGGTATGTACAGAGAACAAGAGAACAGCCATCTTGAGTGGTCTGACCATACGGGTGCAAGGCTTGCTCACTAATACCATCTATATATTGAAATATGTAGCCAGTGCCCTCTTTTGAGATGGCTTATGTGCAGATGACCACAAAAGCTAATTTAACAGACAGCCCTCTGTCCTCTCTGTTTGACTAGGGCAGATGGTAACTTTCACCCTGAGCTCAGCAGTCTGGAGCGTTTTGCTTTGCTAAATGCAGAAGACAATGCCCAGTAAGCCACAGCTTTTCGGGGTTGGGTGGGAGAAGGTTCTGGCATTTACAGCTTTTCATTCTCATCCACTGGGCCTGGAGTTCCTTCTGTGGGGGTCCTGTGAATGCTTACAATAACAGGATGTTCCCTTTGCTCAGTACACCATTTAATTAAGCTAATTAATGGCAAGGAAACATCTCACAGCAGTGAGCTTTCTGTTGAAAGAGTCTGGAGGTAGGAAAGAGCAAAATGCAGACTGGTGAAGGTTTCTTGGACCAAGGCTTTTGGAGCGTTATTGGACTGACCTGTTCATGTATGCTCATGGGCACACACACACATGCACACGTGCGGGCCCACCATGAAAATAATCTTTTAAGCTAGTTGGGAAAGTTTGTGAGTTTCTTTATTGTCTTGTCACATGTACCTGATGGAGTGATTTTACCCCCTGCAAGCTTCTCTTTCTGATCATTTAAAGAAGAAAACCCTACTTCCAAGTAGGTTGGAAGAAATTTTGTGAGGGTCTTGTATTTTGAAGCATGTATGGTCACCAGGAATATCTTTTTTTTTTTTTTTTTAACTCTACTAATGTGCCCAAAGGGACACCCAAAATGATGTCTAAACAGAAAACAGATGTCTCTTTGCTGTGAGTCAAAACCCAACTCCATGGCCATCTGAGCTGGCTCTTTTTTGGATGGGTGCTTGGAGTGAACAAGCAAAAAAGTGAACCCAGGGAAGCCATTAGGAACTTTCATTATTATTTCTTGATGATCTGCGTGTTGGAAAGGAGTGTTGGTTAGTGGAGTTGAACCAGCCTGCAGTTTACTCATCCCAAGCACTTCAGCAAACACATTTTTGTGAACTCATCACCATGGTCTGATCACAGTCACCTAGTACTGAATCCTTCTTCAAAGCACTTCCCCACTAGTGCAAGATTCTCATTAAACCCTCAGAACAATCCAGGGCAAGTTACACATTTAGGGACTGCCCTGTAGATCAGTTGGTCAACAGCTGTGCCATTCAGTAAGTCAGGCACTTAGGTGTGTGTTTCCAGGTGCCCTGGGCCTGGCACTTTGGAATTGTGGCATTACTGGGAGGCTCAAAGAGAAGCAGAGCCCAAGCAACTGAACTCACCGTAGCATGTACTTTTTAATATTTATTTTTCTGTATTTACTTATTTGACTGCACCGGGTCTTAGTTGTGGCATATGGGATCTAGTTCCCTGATCAAGGATTGAACCTGGGCCCCCTGCATTGGTAGGGAGGAGTCTTAGCCACTAGGCCATGAGGGAAGTCCCCAGTTGCATATTTTTATGATCAGTGGCCAATGATGCACAGAGAGATGACACTGAGAGATTTTGAGCATCTCAACCCTTTAATTTTGCTGTAAAATTCTTTTGAATTAAATCTTTGCTGACCAAACTCAATGTTAACTCTGAGATGGTTGCTTAAAAGCGAACACTGCATAACACATTGCAGCAACGGAGCCTTGTTTGTGTAATCAGAGAAGAGAGTTTGATAGTTCATCTTCCATTTTCCTGTGAAGGAAGCAAAAAATGTTGATGAACACATCTGAAGAGCCCATTCTTCACAGGGCTTTCCCTATGCCCACTCAGACAAGGGGATCGTATGTCTTAGTTAAGTCCACAGACAGAAAATACAGATCATAACATTGTCCACAGCCTTTCTGAAGATAACCAAAAGAGAAAATACAACAGCTGTCATTTCATTAAATGTCACATAAGCTGCCCCAACTTTGGGGGAGGACTTTCAAGTCTTTGATGGATAGGACTAAGTTGTTTGAGCAGGAAGGAGACTTCTGTCTATCCTGCAATAAAGCAGTGATGCAGGTTAATGTTTCTGCAAACACATGCAGTAGCTTTTGTGTTCACACTGGTACAAGGGTGATGCAACTTTGACGCTGCATTCACTTCAACTACCATGTAAAGCAGAGGCTCCCAGCTTTGGCTGCACATTAGAATCACATAGAGAGCTTTTCAAACTCCCAGTGCCCAAGCCACACCCTGCCTAGCATAGGCTATCATAACAAAATATACTGGGTGGTTTTGACAACAAAAATTTATTTGATTCCAGTTCTAGAGGCTGGAAGTCCAAGATCAGGGTGCCAGCATGGTCGAATTTTGGCGAGAGCTCTCACCCTGGCTTGCAGATGGCTACCTTCTCAGTGTATCTCACGTGGTGGAAAGAGAATGCTGGTGTCTCCTCTTCTGATAAGGGCACCAGTTCTTTCTGATCAGGGCTCCACCCTTATGGCCTCATTTAACCTTATTCACCTCCTTAAGACTCTTCAACTCGGTCATGGTAGCAGGAGCAGTAGGCTTCATTATAAATTTTTGTTCAGTCACTCAGTTATGTCCCTCCCCATACCATCCCTCTGGGTCATCCCAGTGTACCAGCCCCGAGCATCCTGTATCATGCATCGAGCCTGGTCTGGCGATTCATTTCACATATGATATTATACATGTTTAAATGCCATTCTCCCAAATCCTACCACCCTCGCCCTCTCCCACAGAATCCGAAAGACTGTTCTATACATCTGTGTCTCTTTTGCTGTCTTGCATACAGGGTTATCGTTACCATCTTTCTAAATTCCATATATATGCATTAGTATACTGTATTGGTGTTTTTCTTTCTGGCTTACTTCCCTCTGTATAATAGGCTCCAGTTTCATCCACCTCATTAGAACGGATTCAAATGTATTCTTTTTAATGGCTGAGTAATACTCCATTGTGTATATGTACCACAGCTTTCTTATCCATTCATCTGCTGATGGACATCTAGGTTGCTTCCATGTCCTGGCTATTATAAACAGTGCTATGATGAACATTGGGTACACGTGCCTCTTTTAATTCTGATTTCCTCGGTGTGTATGCCCAGTAGTGGGATTGCTGGGTCATAAATCAGTTCTATTTCCAGTTTTTTAAGGAATCTCCACACTGTTCTCCATAGTGGCTGTACTAGTTTGCATTCCCACCAACAGTATAAGAGGGTTCCCTTTTCTCCACACCCTCTCCAGCATTTATTGCTTGTAGACTTTTGGATCGCAGCCATTCTGACTGGCGTGAAATGGTACCTCATTGTGGTTTTGATTTGCATTTCTCTGATAATGAGTGATGTTGAGCATCTTTTCATGTGTTTGTTAGCCATCTGTATGTCTTCTTTGGAGAAATGTCTATTTAGTATGGAAATACAAAAAACCTCGAATAGCCAAAGCAATCTTGAGAAAGAAGAATGGAACTGGAGGAATCAACCTGCCTGACTTCAGGCTCTACTACAAAGCCACAGTCATCAAGACAGTATGCTACTGGCACAAAGACAGAAATATATATCAATGGAACAAAATAGAAAGCCCAGAGACAAATCCATGCACCTATGGACACCTTATGTTTGACAGAGGAGGCAAGAATTTACAATGGAGAAAAGACAATCTCTTTAACAAGTGGTGCTGGGAAAACTGGTCAACCACTTGTAAAAGAATGAAACTAGAACACTTTCTAATACCATACACAAAAATAAACTCAAAATGGGTTAAAGATCTAAATGTAAGACCAGAAAATATAAAACTCCTAGAGGAGAACATAGGCAAAACACTCTCCGACATAAATCACAGCAGGATCCTCTATGACCCACCTCCCAGAATATTGGAAATAAAAGCAAAAATAAACAAATGGGACCTAATTAAAATTAAAAGCTTCTGCACAACAAAGGAAACTATAAGCAAGGTGAAAAGACAGCCTTCAGAATGGGAGAAAGTAATAGCAAATGAAGCAACTGACAAACAACTAATCTCAAAAATATACAAGCAACTCCTGCAGCTCAATTCCAGAAAAATAAATGACCCAATCAAAAAATGGGGCCAAAGAACAAAATGCAACAAACTTTTACATTGCACATAATTTACAGTGTAGCCAAATCATAAGTATACAGCACAAAGAATTTTTACAGAGTTAACATACTCACATTAACAATCAGATCAAGATATAAAACATCATCACCCCCAGAAGTCTCCCATATATCCCTCCCAGTTATTACCCACAATTGCTCATTTATTTTTGTTTCTATTCAATTTCAGAGATCCTTCCCCCTCCATCTTTCATAATTTAATATAACTTGTGTGTGTTCGGTTGCTCAGTCCTGTCTGACTCTTTGCAACCCCATGGACTGTAGCCCACCAGGCTCCTCTGTCCATGGGATTTCCCAGACAAGAATACTGGAGTGGGTTGTCATTTCCTCCTTCAGGGGATCTTCCCCACCCAGGGGTCAAATCTGGGTCTCTTGCATCTCCTGCAGTGGCAGGTGGATTCTTTACCACTCTGCCACCTGGAAGCCCATATGCAAAACATTAACATGGTTCAAAAGCCAAAACTGTACGATGGTTAGCAATTCCTTTTTCCTACTTCCCTTTGTTTCCTCCAACATCTAATTTGAAATAAAATGACTGTTTATTTTTAAATGAGAATCACATGGCATTTTTGTCAGAAAATTATGTGGATAGTAATTTCCAAAGCATTGTGAAGTACTTCACAGACCCCTCAATTCAGTTCAACCATTGTTAAGTGAGCACCTTCTATGGCAAAGCACAGTAGTGGAAAAAGAGGTGAAGCATAAGCCCATCTTTAGATGCTCCAAACCCGGTTAGGGAAACAGACCCTCATATATAGAATTCTATTAATAGTTCAACACACACTCCAAATATACAACAGAAGTGCAAATTTCTGTATGGAAAATTACCATTCACAGTAACAACAACAAAAAAAGAAAACCTGTAACATCTTTTTGTTAGTAATTCACCTAATGAAAATATATTGAACATTTTCAGATAAATGTTTTTAATTCCGTTATTAGACATAATGATCTGAATAAATGGTGGTATATACCATGTTGGCAGATGGATGACTTATCATTGTAAAGATGTCAATTTTCCCTGAACCTGTCAATTCAATGCCATATCCTGCTGGCATCAAAATACCAGCAGGATATCTTAAGGAACTTGCAAAAACTTACTCTAAAGTGTATATAGAAGAATAAATGTCTATGAACATCTAAGTCAATTCTGAAAAAGAATAGATAAGAGACTTGCCCTTCTATACTTTGAGACATGGTTCAAAGACATGATCTTTGATCTTCCCTAGTGGCTCAGAGGTTAAAGTGTCTGCCTCCAATGTGGGAGACCTGGGTTCGATCCCTGGGTCGGGAAGATCCCCTGGAGAAGGAAATGGTAACCCACTCCAGTATTCTTGCCTGGAGAATCCCATGGATGGAGGAGCCTGGTGGGCTACAGTCCACTGGGTCGCAAAGAGTTGGACACGACTGAGCAACTTCACTTCACTTCACTTCAAAGACATTATCATCATCATCATCATCATAAACTGTAGGACTGATATAGTAGAAGGCAAATAAAGCGTAAGACTAGAACATAGAGCACAGAAACAGATGATAATAAGTTCAATGCAATTTCACGGTAAGGAAAGAATGGACTGTTTGGTATGGGAAGGAGTGGGTCACTATGTGGCAAAACTTCCCAATCAGGTGTCATTCTGAAAGCTACAAAATGGATTATAGGGGTGTAGAGCTAAAGGGGCCAGGGCTCTAGTGGCCTCCACCTCTGGCTATGGGGAGCTCCATCTGTTTACCACATTATGCTGAGCACGTACTATCATAGTCTGTCTACGCCATGACATAGGAAAGATTGAGAAGCACTTTTCAATAGGGAGAAAAATCAAGTTGTATCACTACTGTATATCACTGACCACGGTGAATTCAATGTGAATTCAAAGCCTAAATGTGAAAGGTAAAACTCTAAATATAGAATTTCTTTATAGTTTGAAATTATGTAGGACTTCATAAATAAGACCATGAAGTCCAAAACATAAGGTAAAAAAGCCATGGCTTCTACTACATCAAACCCAAGACTATCAATTCCAATGAAATGATACCACAGACAAAGTCAACAGACAGATGATAGACTTGCAGATGTTTGCAATGTCTAAAACTGGCAAAGCATTGATATCTAGAATATCCAGTGAACTCTCTAAGTTAACAGGAAAAAGGTGGAAAACACAATAGATCAAATGCACAAAGTATATTCACAAAATAGACAACTCACAAAAGGGAAAACTAGAGTGGCTAATAGGCATATAAAGAGATGATTGACCTTGCTAATATTCAGAGAAATTCAAATTAAAATAACAGTGAGAGATCAAAATATACTTGTCCAATTGACAGAAATTAAAAAGTCAGATAACACCAAGTGTTTGTGAGCATGTGGGGGAAAAGAGGAATTCCTGTGTATTGCTGGTGGGAGTGTGAACTGGAATCATTTTTTGAAAAGCAATGTGATGACATCTTTTGATAGTATCTACATATATATTCTGACAACCCAGCAACCTCACCCCTGAGTATATATCCTGGGGAACCTCTCCATAGTTCTAAAATGAAACCCTTATGAAGATATTTATCATAGAATCATTTGTTTTTCAAAAAATCAGTTGTGTAAGAGATTGGAGGCAATTTATGCTTTTGAACTGTGGGGCTAGAGAAGACTCTTGAGAGTTCCTTGGACAGCAAGAAGATAAAACAAGTCAATCCTAAAGGAAATCAACCCTCAATATTCATTGGCAGGACTAATGCTGAAGCTCCAATACTTTGGCCCCCTGATGCGAAGAGCCAACTCATTAGAAAAGATTCTGATGCTGGGAAAGATTGAGGGCAGGAGGAGAAGTGGGCAACAGAGAATGAGATGGTTAGATGGCATAACCAACTCAATGGACATGAGTTTGAGAAAACTCAGAGAGACAGTGAAGGACAGGGAAGCCTGGCATGCTGCAGTCCATGGGGTCACTAAGAGCTGGACACGACTTAGTGACTGAACAACAACAAGGTAGTCCATCAGTGAGGGGATATACCTATAAAGCCAGGCAAAATTAACTATAGTCCAATATGAAACAAAAATTTTTTAAAGCAAGGCAAATGCATTCTATGCATACTAACAAGGTTTAGGAACAGTAAAACAGTTGTGCAATTTCTATTATAGATCTTGAAAACATTCTCATGAAAAAAATGAGAAATGGAAATCTATAACCCAATAATATTTGCATCAATTTAAATACCCACACACCAACAATACAAGATAGACATAGATGTTAATATAGATATAGATATACCCATAGGTGTAGGTATTGTTGTTCAGTTGTTAAATCGTGACTGACTCTTTACAATTCCATGCACTGTAGCCCACCAGGCTCCTCTGTCCTCCACTATCTCCCTGAGTTTGCTCAAATTAATGTCCATTGAGTCAGTGATGAGATATAGGTATAGACAGAGATAGATAGCCTGATTGTTGTTGTTTAGTTGCTCAGTCATGTCCAACTCTTTTTGACCCCATGGACTGCAGCCCGCCAGGCTCCTCTGTCTGTAGGATTCTCCAGACCCGTGGGTCTGGACCCACTGTAGTGGGTTTCCATTTCCTTGAAATAGATATTCTGGACAGACATCAAATACCTTAGAGAGGGTTCTTGTGAAGTGACAAGAATGAGAATGGAGATTTGAAGGAAGGAAAATTGAAAAATAAAAGGAAAGGCCTTATATGGGCTAATGATATGATTTTTGCCCTGAACTGAGGGGTATGATTAATTCAACTACCTATAGCTAAATTCTAAAACAAAACTTTTAATTGTTTTTTTAAAGGAAGACATGAACTCAATCAAGAGAAACATGAGAAGTCTTTTTAGAAGAGATCAGATTTGAGTTGAGCTTTGAAGGATGTATACAACCTTAGTAGAGAGTTCTGGAGGAGAAGGGTATTTTTAGTGAGGAAACCATGTGGTTGGAAGCCTAGTGGAGAGAGGGCACAGGATGGATTTAAGCATCAGCTTAGAGTCTAGGGCAGGTAAGGGTGTTTAGTGGGAAAAATAAGCCTGCAAAAACAGGTGGGAGCTGAATGGTGAAGGGCTGTTGATGCCTGGTTAAGAAGTAAGGGCTTCATTGCGAAAGTAATGGGGAGTGATTTACAGCTTTGAGCAGAGAAGCAATAGGATCAGACTTAGGAAGATTACTGTCCAGAGTGTTAAGAGAGATTGCAGCAACGTCTGACTGGACTCAGAACTCCAGAGGCTATTGCCATTATCCAGGGGAGAGCTAATGAGGGATTGAGATAAGCTTTGGTTATTGGTCCCTAAGGGGACCAATAATAGTGCTGTGGACATGACTTGGGAAATTGACAGGACCTGAGATATAAATTAGAGTGATGCCTTGTCTTTATAGAGGACGTGGTAGGAGCTGTAGGTGGTGGATGAAATCACCAAGGGACAGGCAAGAGCCTTTGGGAAGAATGGAAGGGGCCAATGAAGAAGATGGTGAGATGATAAAAGACTCACCAGAGTATAGAGCAATGAAAGCCAGGGAGAAAGTTTCAGAAGGTGAAAGTGTGTTTCACAATGACAAGAGCTGCAGAGGAGGCCTATGGGATTAGAATTTAGCAGGGGTCACTGGTTACTTTCCAGAGAGGACTTTCAAGACAGAAGACTTGGGGGACTTCCCTGGTAGGCCAGTAGCTAAAACTCCATGCTCCCAATATGGGGACCCCCAGTTCAATCCCTGGTCAGGAAATGATCCCACGTGCTGCAGTGAAGAATTCAGAGGCCTTAACTAAAGATCCTGTGTGTGGCAACTAATACCCAACAGAGCCAAATAAATAAATAATTTTTTTTTAAAGAGAGAGTTGGCCAGCCCAGATGGCCAGGGGGTGAGGAAAATGGTAGGAGAGGAAGTAGAGGTAATGACTGATGTGTATTAAGTTTGTTCTGGAAGGGTGGTGGAGAGATGGAGTGGTGAGAGCAGCAGAGGAAGGATTTTTGTTTATTTTTTCAGCATCAGGCAGATCAGAGCACGTTTTGAAGAAGCCAAAGGAAAGCAGCTAGAAAGAAGCTAGAAGAGAAAGAGAGGGTGGTCACAGGGGTAGTATTTGAAAGAAAAGGAGAATTCCTCTGAGCCCTGGAGGGCTTCCCCGGTGGCTCAATGGTAAAGAACCCACCTGCCAATGCAGGAGACACAGGACACATGGGTTCAATCCCTGGATTGGGAAGATCTCCTGGAGGAGGAAATGGCAACCCACTCCAGTATTCTAGCCTAGAGAATCCCATGGACAGAGGAGCCTGGCAGGCTACAGTCCATGGGTTCCCACAGAGTCAGACATGACTGAGCACATACTCTGAGCCCTGGAGCAGCCTCCCTGGCCATGCTTTTTGAAAGCTCCCTGGCTATATCTCCCACCTTTCCCCAATCACGCTTCTTCATTTTGCCCTTGGGAGAGCTTCCCTCTCCCAGAGAGACTTACTAGAGCTTTCACGCATCCCCCTTTGACACCTCCTCATTTTTTTTTTTTCCTTCTCCTGGGTTCCGGAGACTAGTTGAAACTAGACTAACAAAGAAACCTCTCCATGTCAGTCAGCAAGTCAAGAGAAGTGATTAGCTGCTAGGTTCTTTGGCCAAAGGACCTGCAGC
This sequence comes from Bos javanicus, assembly GCF_032452875.1. Taxonomy (NCBI): domain Eukaryota; kingdom Metazoa; phylum Chordata; class Mammalia; order Artiodactyla; family Bovidae; genus Bos; species Bos javanicus. The sequence continues at coordinate 58,762,378 of NC_083897.1, read as the reverse complement.
ACTCAAAGCCTTGAAGGGGAAAGCACTTGAAGATTTGTTTACCACTCAGCTTTAGGGGACAATTGTTGGTACTCTTGGCTACAGGCTTCACTGGGACTTGATTGCTGCAGAATTCTCTGTTCACTTTCTCTGAAAGATTGCCAGTACCAGATCTAGAAGCTTTTAAAAGCCTCATAAAACCAGAGAATGAAAACAGTAGTGAGGGATGGAGAGGTAAGGGGGCCACAGTGCCTCTTGCCCAGATAACATCTCCAGGCCAGGCCCCTGGACAGGCCAGCTCCCTTTTCATATCTTTTGACCCCCCCAGGTCCTAAAGTTTGGCTCCTTTCGATTTCTTATTTAGCTGCCACTCCCTCCTGCCCTCATTTCCTACCTGGACTCCTCTCAAAGTCATCTCCTAATTAATCCCTAGCTGTGCTTTCTCTGAGAACCAGATCACTGTTTTTAAGCTGTTTCAAGTGTATTCATTGCTCCTACCTCTAAGGGAATCGTTGGGCTCAGTGTTGTTGTTCAGTCATTAAGTTGTGTCCGACTCTTTGCGACCCTGTGGACTGCAGCACGCCAGGCTTCCCTCTCCTTCACTATCTCCAAGAGTTTGCTCAAACTCATGTCCATTGAGTCCGTGATGCCATCCAACCATCTCATCCTCTGCTGCCCCCGTTTTCCTCCTGCCCTCAATCTTTCCAGCATCAGGGACTTTGCCCATGAGTTGGCTCTTTGCACCAGGTGGCCAAAGTATTACAGGTTCAGCTTTATCATCCATCCTTCCAATGAATAGTCAGGGTTGGCAGAGTTCAGCTCAGTTCAGTCCCTCAGTCGTGTCCAACTCTTTGTGACCCCATGAATTGCAGCATGCCAGGCCTCCCTGTCCATCACCAACTCCCGGAGTTCACCCAAACCCATATCTATCGAGTTGGTGATGCCATCCAGCCATCTAACACTCTGTCGTCCCCTTCTCCTCCTGCCCTAAATCTTTCCCAGCATCAGGGTATTTTCAAATGAGTCAGCTCTTCACATCAGGTGGCCAAAGTATCGGAGTTTCAGCTTCAACATCAGTCCTTCCAATGAACACCCAGGACTGATCTCCTTTAGGATGCACTGGTTGGATCTCCTTGCAGTCCAAGGGACTCTCAAGAGTCTTCTCCAACACCACAGTTCAAAAGCATCAGTTCTTCGGCACTCAGCTTTCTTTATAGTCCAAATCTCACATCCATACATGACCACTGGAAAAACCATAGCCTTGACTAGATGGACCTTTGTTGACAAAGTAATGTCTCTGCTTTTCAATATGCTGTCTAGGTTGGTTCATAATTTTCCTTCCAAGGAGTAAGCGTCTTTTAATTTCATGGCTGCAATCAATCACCATCTGCAGTGATTTTGGAGCCCAAAAAATAAAGTCAGCCACTGTTTCCACTGTTTCCCCATCTATTGGCCATGAGTGATGGGACCGGATGCCATGATTTTAGTATTCTGAATGTTGAGCTTTAAACCAACTTTTTCACTCTCCTCTTTCACTTTCATCAAAAGGCTTTTTAGTTCCTCTTCATTTTTTAACATAAGGGTGGTGTCATCTGCATATCTGAGGTTATTGATATTTCTCCCAGCAATCTTGATTCCAGCTTTTGCTTCCTCCAGCCCAGAGTTTCTCATGATGTACTCTGCATATAAGTTAAATAAGCAGGGTGACAATATACAGCCTTGACAAACTCCTTTTCCTATTTGGAACCAGTCTGTTGTTCCATGTCCAGTTCTAACTGTTGCTTCCTGACCTGCATACAGGTTTCTCAAGAGGCAGGTCAGGTGGTCTGGTATTCCCATCTCTTTCAGAATTTTCCCCAGCTTATTGTGATCTACACAGTCAAATGCTTTGGCATAGTCAATAAAGCAGAAATAGATGTTTTTCTGGAACTCTCTTGCTTTTTCAGTGATCCAGCGGATGTTGGCAATTTGATCTCTGGTTCCTCTGCCCTTTCTAAATCGAGCTTGGACATCTAGAAGTTCATGGCTCACGTATTGCTGAAGCCTGGCTTGGAGAATTTTGAGCATTACTTTAGTAGCATGTGAGATGAGTGCAATTGTGTGGTAGTTTGAGCATTATTTGGCATTGCCTTTCTTTGGGATTGGAATGAAAACTGACCTTTTCCAGTCCTGTGGCCACTGCTGAGTTTTCCAAATTGCTGGCATATTGAGTGCAGCACATTCACAGCATTGTCTTTTAGGGTTTGAAATAGCTCAACTGGAATTCCATCACCTCCACTAGCTTTGTTCATAGTGATGCTTTCTAAGGCCCATTTGACTTCACATTCCAGGATTTCTGGCTCTAGGTGAGTGATCACACCATTGTGATTATCTGGGTCATGAAGATCTTTTTTATATAGTTCTTCTGTTTATTCTTGCCCCCTCTTCTTAATATCTTCTGCTTCTGTTAGGTCCCTACCATTTCTGTCCTTTATTGTGCCCATCTTTGCAGAGTGAGATATAATAAAAACATAAATGACATTGTGCCAGTGGGAAGGTATAGAAAACCAAGAACTGGAACAAAATATGTCCTCAGGGAACTATGAACCGGGGAGTTACCTGATTGCCCCTGTACCCATGCCAGTAACTCTGCCCTGGGCGTGGGCACCATTATCCAGCCTAATCCATCTCTGTTTGAGTTGGATGCTATGCTACAAAGTCATGTAGATGTAGCATGACATTGCTAACAGTTTGGAGGGTTTTTTTTTTCTATATTTCAATCCCCAGGTTGCTCCCCCTGACTCCAGATTTGTCTCGACAGCCTTGAATCAAGCAATCCATGCTGTGCAAAATTCATATCTATAGCTAGTTTGGACCTCTCACTTTAAGGAAGGTCTGAATTGTCTTGGAAATCATTTGTTTCTCAGGAATGGCTAGCTCCTCTCCAGCTTGCTCTCCAACCTGGACCCCAAGATCAACAGTGCTTTCACATCCTCCTTTTGGGCCCAGCCCTCACCCCCAGAAATTCTGATGTAAGTGCCCACGTCCAACCCTGGAAAACCCCACCACCTGCTTTGCCTACTCCCACTCCTGGGCTGCCAAGTATTGTTTGAGGAAGCTTCCCAACAACAGTACCTTCTCTTGTGTCAGTGGAGCCCTCAGAAATGCTTGGCAGCCTTTCACACTTTTCTAGCAATTGACTTCCTGCCATGGCCTCTGCAGCATCTCCTCCCCACCCTTTCCAGTTGCCCTCAACCTCAAACCCCTTCACTCTCTATCTGCAACCTCACATACTACATCTATTGAGAACATTGAGGTCAAGTCGAAATGGACTTTCTCCACTTCCCTCTTCTCCAGACTCATCCTGGCTCCTTTTATTTACATATCCTTCTCCACTCTGTAGTCTGAAGGGATAAAAGATGCCCCTCTACCTTTAAGACAAAACTATTGATGGTCCTTGGGTTCTGACTCATATCCCTTCTGCCTTCCTCTGCCTTGTAGTATATTCCTGTGTGTACATAGCTAGTCTTTCTGACATGGACTGAGAGTTCCTCAAGGGCAAAGATCATGTTTTCATTTTGTGTGTTCCCAACACATGGCACCATGGGTGGCACACAGTAGGCAATCCATAAATGCTTTCTCAATTGATGCATTATGAGGCAACCAAGCAGGTTGAGTTCTCTATCCTTTGTGCATCTACTTAATTGGTTAATAAAGGTGCCACTGGGCAGCAAGAAGGATGAAGGGAAAGTCTAAAGGATTCAATAAGCTCCAGATCCAGAGTTTTGTGTGGAGGTACATTTTTTGTGGGAATTTTGAACCCAGAATTGACCAGTCTCTTAAAAAAGAAAGAGAGATAAAATAGCAGAAAGAGCACCAGAGTGGGACTAAGGTTTTTCAGGTGGCTCAGTGGTAAAAAATCATCTGCAATCCTGGAGATGCAGGTTCAATCCCTGGGTGGGGATCCCCTGGAGAAGGAAATGACTACCCACTCCAGTATTCTAGCCTGCAGAATCCCATGGACCGAAGAGCCTGGCGGGCTACAATCCATAGGATCACAAATAGTCAGACACAACTGAAGCGACTTAGCTCACAGGCACACACTAGAGCTTCTATTTGTCACCTGCACCACACCATCCTCCACCTTCATCAGCCCATCTTTCTTGTTGCACACAGAGATTGATTTCATCTCAGCTTCCCATTGTCCATTACATAAAAGGAAAAGAGATCAGAAATGTGCAGCCCTCTCCCTCTAGACCCCCTCTTGGCCTGTGCATGTCTGGGCTTGTCTACAAGAGCTATTGCATCCAGCTGGCAGAGTGAGTTGTAAGACATCGCATCTTCTTGAATTCAAATCCATGGCTGACTGAGAGGTGTAGGGTAGGCTATGCCAGAGTACCAGCAAGTCCTACCATTTTAGCAGTCTCTTGTGCCTGTGGGCATGTGTACTGGAGTTGGAACACCTCTTTATCTACATGCATGTAGAAATGAATGCTCCTCTGGATCTAAATGAATGCAGGGGTGTGGGCTTACAGGAAGGCAGCATGGAGACTATGTGAGTAAGCTGTTCCTCTCCCTCCCCTGCCCTCTCCTCCCTTTTCTGAGCTCCCTGAGTTCTTTGGCAAGGGGATCTTAGCAGGAGATTCCTTTGATCCTATCCTCCATTTCCTCCTTCCGTTTAAGGAGCTGTCATTGGTTCCTCCCTGTTACCGTTTGTTCCCAAAACTTGATGACTTCTCACTATAGGCTTGAGGAAGCCAACATTGATCCAGAAGCAATCCACTCACACCAGCTTAGTATTGGACCAAAGGTTGTACAGTATATCAATGATGGATAATTTACTATGTCAAAGAAAAATGCCACAAGTATCCCTTTTCTAATGGACTAGATACAACTAGCCAATCTGATCACATGGACCACAGTTTTTCTAACTCAATGAAACTAAGCCATGCCGTGTGGGGCCACCCAAGATGGACGAGTCATGTTGGAGAGGTCTGACAGAATGTGGTCCACTGGAGAAGGGAATGGCAAACCACTTCAGTATTCTTGCCTTGAGAACCCCATAAACAGTATGAAAAGGCAAACAGATAGGATACTGAAAGAGGAACTCCCCAGGTCAGTAGGTGCCCAATTACGCTACTGGAGATTAGTGGAGAAATAACTCCAGAAAGAATGAAGGGATGGAGCCAAGGCAAAAATAACAACCAGTTGTGGATATGACTGGTGATAGAAGTAAGGTCTGATACTGTAAAGAGCAATATTACATAGGAACCTGGAATGTCATGAATTAAGGCAAATTGGAAGTAGTCAAACAGGAGATGGCAAGAGTGATCGTTGGCATTCTAGGAATCAGCGAACTAAGATGAACTGTAATGGGTGAACTTAACTCAGATGACCATTATATCTACTACTGTGGGCAGGAATCCCTTAGAAGAAATGGAGTAGCCATCAATAGTCAACAAAACAGTCTGAAATGCAGTACTTGGATGGAATCTCAGAAACGACAGAATGATCTCTGTTCGTTTCCAAGGCAAACCATTCAGTATCACGGTAATCCAAGGCTGTGCTCCTACCAGTAACATTGAAGAAGCTGAATTTGAACGGTTCTATGAAGACCTACAAGACCGTATAGAACAAACATCCAAAAAAGATGTCCTTTGCATTATAGGGGACTGGAATGCAAAAGTAGAAAGTCAAGAAACACCTGGAGTAACAGGCAAATTTGGCCTTGGAGTACAGAATTAAGCAGGGCAAAAGCTAGTAGAGTTTTGCCAAGAGAACACACTGGTCATAGCAAACACCCTCTTCCAACAACACAAGAGAAGACTCTACACATGGACATCACCAGATGGTCAATACCAAAATCAGACTGATTATATTCTTTGCAGCCAAAGATGGAGAAGCTCTATACAATCAGCAAAACAAAGACTGGGAACTGACTGTGACACAGATCATGAACACCTTATTGGCAAATTCAAACTTAAATTGAAGAAAGTGGGGAAAAACACTAGACCATTCAGGTATGACCTAAATAAAATCCCTTATGACTATACAGTGGAAGTGAGAAATAGATTTAAGGGACTAGATCTGATACACAGAGTGCCTGATGAACTATGGACGGAGGTTCCTGACATTGTACAGGAGACAGTGATCAAGACCATCCCCAAGAAAAAGAAATGCAAAAAAGAAAAAAGGCTCTCTGAGGAGGCCTTACAGATAGCTGTGAAAAGAAGAGAAGTGAAAAGCAAAGGAGAAAAGGAAAGATATACCCATTTGAATGCAGAGTTCCAAAGAATAGCAAGGAGAGATAAGAAAGCCTTCTTCAGCGATCAATGCAAAGAAATAGAGGAAAACAATAGAATAGGAAAGAGTAGAGATCTCGTCAAGAAAATTAGAGATACCAAGGGAACATTTCATGCAAAGATGGGCTCAATAAAGGACAGAAATCGTATGGACCTAACAGAAGCAGAAGATATTAAGAAGAGGGGGCAAGAATAAACAGAAGAACTATATGAAAAAGATCTTCACAATCCAGATAATCACAATGGTGTGATCACTCACCTAGAGCCAGACATCCTGGAATGTGAAGTCAAATGGGCCTTAGGAAGTATCACTACGAACAAAGCTAGTGGATGTGATGGAATTCCAGTTGAGCTATTTCAAATCCTAAAAGATGATGCTGTGAACGTGCTGCACTCAATATGCCAGCAAATTTGGAAAACTCAGCAGTGGCCACAGGACTGGAAAAGGTCAGTTTTCATTCCAATCCCAAAGAAAGGCAATGCCAAAGAATGCTCAAACTACTGCACAATTGCACTCATCTCACATGCTAGTAAAGTAATGCTTAAAATTCTCCAAGCCAGGCTTCAGCAGTACGTGACCCGTGAACTTCTAGATGTTCAAGCTCGATTTAGAAAAGGCAGAGGAACCAGAGATCAAATTGCCAACATCCATTGGATCATCAAAAAAGCAAGAGAGTTCCAGAAAAACATCTATTTCTGCTTTATTGACTATGCCAAAGCATTTGACTGTGTAGATCACAATAAACTGTGGAAAATTCTGAAAAAGATGGGAATACCAGACCACCTGACCTGCCTCTTGAGAAACCTGTATGCAGGTCAGGAAGCAACAGTTAGAACTGGACATGGAACAACACACTGGCTCCAAATAGGAAAAGGAGTATGTTAAGGCTGTATATTGTCACCCTGCTTATTTAACTTATATGCAGAGTACATCATGAGAAAACTCTGGGCTGGAGGAAGCACCAGCTAGAATCAAGATTCTTGGGAGGAACATCAATAACCCGAGATATGCAGATGACACCACCCTTATGGCAGAAAGTGAAGAAGAACTAAAGAGCCTCTTGATGAAAGTGAAAGTGGAGTGTGAAAAAGTTGGCTTAAAGGTCAACATTAAGAAAACTACGATCATGGCAGCCTGTCCCATCACTTCATGGCAAATAGATGGGGAAACATTAGAAACAGTGGCTGACTTTATTTTGGGGGTGCTCCAAAATCACTGCAGATGGTGATTTATTGCAGCCATGAAATTAAAAGATGCTTACTCCTTGGAAGGAAAGTTATAACCAACCTAGACAGCATATTAAAAAGCAGAGACATTACTTTGTCTACAAAGGTCCGTCTAGTCAAGGCTATGGTTTTTCCAAAGGTCATGTTTGGATGTGAGGTTTGGACTATAAAGAAAATGATTGCCGACGAACCGATGCTTTTGAACTGTGGTGTTGGAGAAGACTCTTGAGAGTCCCTTGGACTGCAAGGAGATCCAACCAGTGCATCCTAAAGGAGATCAGTCCTGGGTGTTCACTGGAAGGACTGATGTTGAAGCTGAAACTCCAGTACTTTGGCCGCCTGATGTGAAGAGCTGACTCATTTGAAAAGACTCTGATGCTGGGAAAGATTTAGGGCAGAAGGAGAAGGGGACGACAGAGGGTTAGATGGTTGGATGGCATCACCGACTCAGTGGACATGAGTATGGGTAAACTCTGGAGCTGGTGATGACAGGGAGTCCTGGCCTGCTGTGGTTCATGGGGTCACAAAAAATTGGACACGACTGAGTGACTGAACTGAACTGAACTGAGATATACTACAGAAAATTTTCTATAAAGTGAATTTCTGGCAAGGCCTGTTTCACTTTGATTTTTTAATTATAAAACCATGGCTATGTTTTGCTAGAAAAAAAATGAAAAAGACTAGCTCCAGGTTGTAATTAAACCATGTCTTTTAAAATAAACTACATATTTTTCAACTACAATAATAGGATAATAGAGTAGGTTCACATCCTTTCTACACTATAACGACAGCCCTGTGTGGACAGTCAGTTTGCTCCTACCTTTCACAGCTTTACATTCTGCTCCTTGTTTCATTCCATTTTTTCCCTACTGAAATCTCCTCCTCATGAGCTTTTATTTCTTTAAGAGCTTATTGCCCTATGAGCCCAGCAAATGGATTTTTTAAAATTGGGAGTCTAGTTACTAGGGTTTTTTGCCCCCAAAACAAAGCTTAGTCAATGGAATGAACCCTCAGCCCATTTTCACATACATTGTCTCCACTGATGCTCAAAGCAATTCAAGAAATAGGTAGGGCAAATAGGCCCATTTTTCTGATGAGAAAACTAAGGCTGAGAGATGAATTGACTTTCTCAAGGTCATACAGTTAGAAAGTGAGAGCAGGGAATAAAACCTTAATCTTATGATTCTGCTTTAAGCAGGTGAATTTTCTGTTTACTAGAGACCTGTGCCATCAAATCATACAGAAGTTGCCCTTCAAATTCTAAGATGGAAAACTAAATTATAGTTAATTATTTCATATTTTTCCAATGCATGGAAAAATTCATGGTTTTAAGTTAAATTCATCCTAAGTAGATAGAGCTGTATCTATTTCCTCATGTGGTCTGGAAACTTACCACATACTTTATCATACGGTGGGGCTCTGTATAATCTGCATGTATATTTGAAGGGTTATGGGGGCTCATTCAACCATTTGTAATGGTTACAGAGGTGTTTGGTTATTTTTTTTTAATTTTTGTGGCCAACTATTGGTCATATTTCCATTGGATTTGGGGGTTCTTGACCATCCCAATTATATTATTATCACAAAAGAAAAACGTTCTCTGGTTTCTGATGTGATTTTAGGAATATGTTATAGAGAAAGGGGAGACCTGAAAATTTTTCATCAACTTATTTGTCTCTATCTAGCAGACATCTCTGCTTCATCCTGTTTTAACAATTAACCCACTCCAATGTTCTTGCCTCGAGAATCCCAGGGATGGGGGAGCCTGGTGGGCTGCCATCTATGGGGTCACACAGAGTTGGACACGACTGAAGTGACTTAGCAGCAGCATTCCACAAGGGCAAAGAAAAATACAACATGTTTAAAGCAAAATCACCAATTTCTGCTCATCACAATGATCAAATTAGTATACTCTGCCTGTATTTCCCTGTCCACACCTAACTGAATAAGCTAGCATAAGGGACTCATAACACATCAGAATTTGTCTACAAGAACCTAGAAAAATCTCCACTGATGACAGACCAATCAACAAAGCCACTTCAATTATTAAACAAGAAGTAATCTTCCATCTTTTTAAGGTGTAAGGTGTGCTATTCCTTAAAGTGCATTTTATCACCTAATTTATTAATTCTATTGAGTTTCTATGAAATAGTACCTGTTCCAGTGAAAAGACTGGGCAAATTAAAATAACTTGTCCCAGTATCAATGAAAATAGAAATATTTTCTGCCCAGAGTAGCTCTTACTGCCCTTCTTCAAGTGGGTTTGTGTTTCTACTTTCAGAGCTTTATTCTATGCAGAGAGGCAATATAAACTAGGTAGAAGCAGCAGAGGATTTGATATCATCAAAATTGGTTTCACTAGTTGCTTACTGGGTGCTCTCAAGCAAATTCCTTACCCTTTCTAAATTTCAGTTTCCTCATCTGTAAGAGGCATATCCACCTGTTAGAGCTGTTAAGAGGATTAAAGGAAACAGGTTAAATGAGAGGCACTTAGTATGTGCCTGGTAAAAAGAAGATTTTTATCTTTTAGAAGAGAAATGTGAATAAACAGATAGAAGTGAGGGATGCAGAATATTGCCCAGAAAGAGTTAACTTTAGTGCTCTGGGAGGTGTCTTTCCAAAAATTTCAACATGCTGACAGCAGCCAATGAGATGGGTGTGTGTGTCTTTGCAAACAAAACATGTAGACGCATGTCTTCATGCCTGGGCTGGCTGCTTCAAACACTGATTATTGCCTCAGAACTAGAAAATAAATGTGTTTTCATCTGGGTGTTGAGGCTGAGACTCTGATACTGCTTCTCAGCTAGGCAGAACACTGAGAATTTGGGGAGTTCATTCTTTGGTAGACACCAAGCACTTTTTTTTTTTTTTTTTTTGGAAGACGGGAAGGGTCACTGCTCATGCTGGCAAAGCGTAGATGATGCTAATATTATCAAGCTGAACCAGGGCTTCCTCGGTCATCAAATGGATGTCTGTATATGTCTTTATCTGCCATACTTTAGATCTATTCTTCACCTACTGGTGTTCTTTCTCCCTTATTTACTTCTGCAGACAACACTAGCCCATTAATGCTCCTGTGCTGTGCACTGTGCTTATTCACTCAGTCGTGTCCAACTCTTAAGACCCCATGGACTGTAGCCCACCAGGCACCTCGGTTCATGGGGATTCTCCAGGAAAGAATGATGGAGTGGGTTACCATGCCCTTATCCAGGGGGTCTTCCCAACCCAGGGATTGAACCCAGGTCTCCCACACTGCAGGTAGATTCTTTACCATCTGAGTCACCAGGAAAGCCCAAGAACACTGGAGTTACGGGTAGCCTATCCCTTCTCTGGAGGAAATTCCCAACCCAGGATTTGAACCAGGGTCTCCTGCATTGCAGGCAGATTCTTTACCAGCTGAGCTACCAGGGAAGCCCCATTAGTGCTGTTACTCAAAGAGTGGACTTTGGGGCTCTCTGGGTGGCTATTTCTGTTTGTTGCAATAGAAGGAGCATAGAGTTGATGGGGCGGCCCTGATACTCCCTCTGCCACTGCATAGCTGTGTGAAATTCATAAGCCCCATTGACTAATTGCTTTTCCAGCTTGGTGCCCGCCACCTCTGTCACAAGTGTATTGTGATGCCCCAAAGGAATGGTGAAAGGAAGCATGTTCTGAAGGTTCTTAAGTAATCTGCCTTTGGGGGATATCACTGATGGTTTCCTTCTTACCACATATTTTGTGGCTAGGAGGGAGAGCCCATCTCCTTAGGCCAGAGTCTGTTAAGTTCTTGCACCCCCTCTGCCATGGCCTCATAGCTGAAATGGGAATTCCAGTTGAAACGTAAGGAAAAGTTGTAGAATTTAAGCCACATGGTCCCAGGTTGGAGGTCAGGGATTTCTGCTACCCTTTTCCCAAAGGCCACCAGGGATTTTGAAGGTTGGCAGCAAAGTCTTTTAATCTCATTTTGCTCCTAATAAGACTTGGAAGTGGCCTTCTCGAAGATTCCCAAGTGCACATTTAGTTCTTTATTTTCATTCATTCCACAGTTGAGCTTTTTCCACACAATTATGTTTTGAGGGTCTACTGTACACCAGACACTGAATCTCCCAGAGATACCAGGACAAAGTCAACTGAGCTCCCTGTCCTCTCGGCCCTTCCAGTTTAGAGGCAGAAGTAGGTTCTGAACATCTTTTGAGACAGTCCATAGGTATCTTAATCCTCACCTCTCCAAATGTGAATGCCTCATCTTCCATCCAAAATTCTTCCTCCCCTAGGCTTCCTCATGTCAGTGAAGAGATTCACTCAGTCACCCAATCAAGAAAACTGGGAGTCCAGACATGAATATGTATGGCTGAGTCCCTTCACTGTCCACCTGAAACCATCACAACACTGTTAATCGACTATATCCCAGTACAACATAAAAGTTCAAAAAGAAAACTGGGAGTCCTCCTTCCTACCTGTCTCTGTCTTACTCACCTATTCCAATCTTGCATCAAGTCCTATCGTTTTTAGGCTCTACAATATCTCTTAAATTTGTCTTGCTAGTTCAGGTCATCATTATTTCTCTCCCAGTGAACCCAATCTCCTCACTGGGTTCCTTGTCTCTGGTCTTGCTATGTAAACTCTGAACTTGAGTTGGTCCCTTTCCCTTTCTGAGAGCTTCAACTTCTCCATCCTCAACTGGATCATTTCCTAAGTCTGGTGCAAGTCTTCTTCTGTAGTTCTGTGATCAGATGGCTCTTAATTATACTCTAGTGTAGCCATCCAGACTTCCAAAGAAGATGTTGATATACCTGAGCCACTGGCTTCTTGGTGTGTGTATTCATTCATTCATTTCTCCATTCAGAAAATACTGAGCACCCACTATATATGAGGAACTGTAGTTACCACAAGTGACTCAATGGAAAGTAAGACACAGGCCCTGTTTTCAAGGAGGTCAATCTTTTGGGGAGTAAGGACACAAACAGGCCACCTAGTCCATTCTGTGGAGGAAGGGTAATCATGTTAGGTTCCTTGGAAGAGCTAATGTCTTGGTTGGAGCCTGAATGATAAATAGGAGCTAACCAGGAAAACAAAGATATGTACGAAAACCCTGAGGCAGAATGCCAGGAGAAAATAAAGTTAGATTAGAAGATGGCAGACCATTTGGGAAGCTGTAGCAACATTCTAGGGGAGAGATGAGGAAGTCCTGAACTAAGACCATCAAAGTAGACAAAAATGAACAGATTTCAGTTATATTTTAGAGGTGGAATTGACAGTCCTTGCTGGTGAATTGGATATAGAAGATAAGGGAGAGAGGTCATGGAGGACCCTTGGGTTTCTGGCTTTATCAACTCTGTAGATGAACCGCCATTTACAGAGTTAGTACCGTTAACTCAGAAGGAAGAATCTGCTTTGGGGAATGAAGTTGGGGAAAAGATGATAGGTTCGGCTTTAGTCATGTTGAATTTGAGTTGGAATATCCAGGTGAACAAGTCTGCTAATTCATTGGCTATAAGGATCTGGCACATTGAGAAGAGAACTCTGGTCTGGAGGTTCAGGTTGGGGAGTCATTACCTTGTGGATGAGGTCTACAAGGAGAATGAGCAGATACTGAAGAGCTGAGTGCTCAAGATAACCAGGTCACCAGTACTAAGAGGGGAAATACTCTCCCAGATATGGAGTGCCCATTCATTCCTGGAACACATTTCTGTCCCACAGAGAGTTTCTGAATAATGTCAGTGCATCTCTTACTTAATAAAAAGAGTTTTAAGAACCCAATTATAACTTCTCCTTTTGCCATAAACATGCCTTAAAGAAGAAAGGAAATGGATACATTCGTATGTTCATGCTATCCACCACATGTGTTACATTCACTGACTCACATGCTCCCCATAACTCTGCTGCTGCTGCTGCTAAGTCATTTCAGTCATGTCCGATTCTGTGCGATCCCAAAGATGGAAACCCACCAGGCTCCCCCATCCCTGGGATTCTCCAGGCAAGAATATTGGAGTGGGTTGCCATTTCCTTCTCCAATGCATGAAAGAGAAAAGTGAAAATGAAGTTGCTCAGTCATGCCTGACTCTTAGCGACCCCATGGACTGCGGCCTACCAGGCTCCTCCGTCCATGGGATTCTCCAGGCAAGAGTACTGGAGTGGGGTGCCATTGCCTTCTCCACCCCATAACCCTACACTAGAGTTATTACTGCTTGGAGCCCTTAGGGACTCAGAGTGGTTAAATCACTTGCCCAAGGTCCCAGAGCTATTAAATGGCAGTAAGATCTGACACCAGAGCCTGCACCATGATACCACCTAACAGCAACTGCACCACTTCTAGCAGTATAGCCAGATCCTTAAGAAAGCGTGTGCATACCCCTTTTCCCTTCTGCGCTTCATAAATATAATTTGAATCCCCTAGCTTAACGCTTTGCTCTCCATTAAAATACAAAACCCCTGGGGAGAAGTAAAGCTCTAAGTTGTTGCCAGTCATTTATGCTTCAGTGGGAATGAGTTTCAGATTCTTACTTAGGAACAAATTTTAATTTTATGAGAGAAGGACACTGGAACCTTGAGGGAGAGATGAAAAGGCAGAAGTGGGCCTTGGAATGAAAAGTCACCCTCCTCTTAGTTTTACAGTTCTACCTGGTCAGAGGCATGTGCTTTTAATGTTCCAAGATGCTATTTCTGCATAAGTGTACCTCTTTATATGCAGACCCATTTTGGGGTCGGCTACCCTAGTTATCTGGGGCTGGGGCTTGGGTGTGGTCTGATCAAAGGTAAAATTAAACTACGCACTGACCCCAACCCACTGTGATCAGCAGGAGGAAGTCAGCCCCGAGCTGCGGTTCCTTGCCTTATGCACAAGTCCCAGGCCACTCTTGAGAATTTGACCCTGATGTGCTTATTTAAAATCTGGAGCAGATGGAGGCAGGAGAGCTGGTTGGAAAGACTTGGAGGAGTCCCTTCTGCCCTGTCTGGGTCTATTTGCCAAAATATATGACATGTATCAGGGCAAGGCATTGGTCCAAGCCCATTGAAATTCTGCTAGCAATCCAAACAGTGATGGTATTTCAGATTGGTTCTGTGAAATGATCAGTTAGGAAGAGAGAAATGAGGTGTGAGCATCTGGCTACTGCAGCCTAGTGATTGGGACAGTCCCAGGGGCGGGCTCGGGGTGAGGGGGGCATCCTCAACTACCCCCCCAGGACATCTGCCACTGGAAAACAGGGAGAGAGCCACGCACTGGCAGCAGGTGGTCTAATTTGAGTCGCATGCCGTTTCTCACTACCTACATGATCTAAGCAAGTCCTTCCCATTCTCTCGGCCTCCTTTTTCCCCCAAGTATAAAATAGACCCTGGATGGAATGGTCTCTAAGGGCCCTTCCTGCTAGAATATTCTGTGACTTCTCTGACACTGGTATTTCTTTTTCTCTGTAGTGGGAGAGGTCCACACATCCACCTGTTTATCTGAAGCCTCTACGTTCTCACACTGCCCTCTGCTGGCCATTGTGAAAAAGTGCCACCGATAGCTTCTTTGGAGTAAGGCAAACCAACTAAAAAACCCATCATTGATTTAGTATTAAGCATCAGCAGTACACTGGGCATGGTGACAGAAAGCCTATACATTGGAGACAAGGGAAATATCATACCGGAGAAGGCAATGGCACCCCACTCCAGTACTCTTGCCTGGGAAATCCCATGGATAGAGGAGCCTGGTAGGCTGCAGTCCATGGGGTCGCTAAGAGTCGTACACGACTAAGCGACTTCACTTTCACTTTTTCTTTCATGCATTGGAGAATGAAATGGCAACCCACTCCAGTATTCTTGCCTGGAGAATCCCAGGGACGGGGAGCCTGGTGGGCTGCCGTCTATGGGGTCGCACAGAGTCGGACACGACTGAAGCAACTTAGCAACAACAGACGGCTGACAAAACAGCCCACGAAAGACATGTCTTCATTTTTTTTCTTTGCCATCTTCGTCTGTTCATGGTGTTCTGTGCCACTGTATGAAAGAAAGGAGGCTCAGGGGATGGTAAGGCTCCTTGCCTCATATCCCAGAACTTCAGGCTCCAGGGGCCCTGGCACCACCCTAAAGAGGCAGTTCTGGGCCAGCAGTGCCTCAGAGGTGTCAAGTCATCCCCAAGGCCCTGCTTCCACCTGAAGGTTTTGAAACTCAGGACCAGCTCAGAAGTACACCTTCCATACCATTTCAAATGCCCTTTTTGAAAAATAATTCAAACTCAAAGAATCCATGAGCTCTTTAAGAGCCCTACTTTAAGCTCTCTGGCTAGAACGGAAGAGTCAGCTATGTGACTGTGGTCGATTCAACACACCCTCCCAGACAAGAGACAGGGAGTGGGCCATGGAACCCAGCCTTTTCTGGATGGAATCATATTTCCTATTAAGTGCAGCCCGAGAATTGCCTCACTCCTATGTCTCTTTGCTTACTCTCGCTGAGCATGCACTCACTCACCAAGGCAAGGGACCTGGCATGGGCTAGCCCATGTGCACACACCAGGCACCGCTTGGGCTCTAGTGCCGTGAGCAAGATGGGAATTGGGCCATGCCACAGTCTGCTCTCTTGGTAGCAGCTCAACAGTTTATCAGGCTCTCACCTCTTAGCCCTTGATGCATGAAAGCTTTGGGCAGGGCTCAGATTTGGATCAAGCATTCAGTACCCTGACTGCATGCATCTCCTTTGCTAGTAATAACATGGTCTCGGCAAGCCTCACCCTCCCACCAACCAGTCCTTTCCTCCCCCAACAGCTGGTTCTTATCTGTCTTCCTTGTTCCAGCCTCAGGCAGGCTGCCCTGGCCCTAATGCTCTCTCTCCTCTCTCTCACACACACACACATGCACGTTCTCCTAAATACTCATTGATGAGTTTCAACATTGAAACTGCCTTCCTCCCACCTACCCTGTCCCCAAACCTCTAAGGGTTCCCTATTTCCTGTCACATCAAGTCTTCCACTTCCCTGCCTTGCTTTCCAGGCCTACTTCAGTTGGGGCCCACTCAGCCTTTCCAGTGTGGCCAGTGGCTGCCCCCACCCCCCCACCCCATCATGGACATAATGTAAGCATTCCACAAACCCTCCATGGTCAACCCTGCCTTTGTGTTCCTGCAGCACTTATCCTCCATTCCGGACTTGAACTGTTTGCTATAGCTTTGTGTACATTAGTCTTGAAAGCTAGGCCGACATTTTAGACTTTGTTAATCCTCAACAGCAGCCCAGCACTATTTTTTAAAGTGTTCTATTACTTTTGAGTTGTGTATGTGTAGTGAAAAATTTTAAGAATAATAAGAGAACCACCATAAACAAAAGTTCAGCAGCAGGAGGTTAGAGCATAGAAGTTAAAAGTTCAACTCCCATCCCATCATTCCCAGAAATAAGCCTAAGTTAAGTGCTCTGCAGCCTAGTACCCTCTCTAGGTTTGTGTTGGAAAGATTGCGTGGTAGGTGGTACACCCAGAGAATTAAATTGCCTGGGGAAGAGCATCTTTTACTTCTTGACAAGAGTCCCAGGTCTTTGTCGACCTGGTAGACTTTGGAAATTTTAGTCCAAAATCTGCACACAGCTGGCGGCCACTTGGGTGTCCAGTACGTGACTCTAATCACCCCATAAAGCGTCTGTCCTCTTTTCAGCCCTTTCAAAAGTAAACCTTGAAGGTGAATAGTAAAGAGCACATTTAATGCACTTTTCTCAGAGTTTTTCACAGGACTGTAGGAAATTGCAGACAGTAAGTAAAGGGGCTGAGGGACAGAAATGGGAAGCGTTTATGAAAATAGGCTTTCTACCTGATATGATGTTGTTTTCTCTGAGAGTTAATGCATATTACTAATGGTTTTCATTTTTATGCCAAGAAAATTCAGTCCCTACTGGGATTTGTGCTAAATGGTAGCCTAGCCCACCTAGGTAGCCTAGTTGCACCCACTGGGGTTAATTCTGCATCTCAATCAGCTTGAAAATGTCAGCCTGAACTCTCAGACTTAATTGTTACAGATGCTTTATAAATAGGGCATTCAAAATCCTCAGGCTGTTCCCTCTTGCTATCATAATTGATACTTAATGGATATTCTCAGCCTTCTTTGGTTTTACACATTCAACACTGTACAGATGGCGGGGGTAGTAAAGGGAAGAAGAGAGACACAGAGGGGGCAGATAAACAATGTGTGTGTTCGCTGTGGGTGTCTGTTTCCAGTTGCAGTCCTGGAGTTCTGGGAACGGCTGACAAAGGTGAGCTGGCAGGTTGTCAGCTGGGGGTTTCTGGGTTCTCTTCACTGTGGCCCCCCAAGGCAGTGTTCTATGGGCGCAGCCATCTCTGAACTTTAGCTCAAGCACGTTGGCCATTTGGATGTGAGTTCGAAAACGTTCCAATGCTCTCCAGAGTTCTGTTCATTTGCTCTTTTGACAGTCTGATGGATGACCTGGCATTAACTAGGAAGAGGACAATATTATCCAGCCTGAATAACTAATCTCCTAAGAAGTACAAAGTTGAAGGATCTTGGTGCACATGAATCTTATTAAATGTGCTTATAAAATATGTTCTATCCAAATAAGCTTAGCAACCCCTAAAATAGCCTCTTCTGATCCGTGTCTGGAACTTTGGCACGCTTCATAGGTCTCTAAGCCAAAATTATTCAGTGGAGTGATGACAGTGTTCTTTGTGCATGGGAAAATGGGAAGTGGGGATGGTAACTCCTCTGTTGACTAATTGTACTCCTTCTGTCCATCTCAGGGGAGACCAGGACCAATTGGAATTCAAGGTCCAACAGGTCCTCAAGGACTTCCTGGCCCTAGTGGTTTATCAGGGTTAAAAGGAGAAAGGGGCTCCCCAGGCCCGCTGGGACCGTATGGACCAAAAGGCGATAAGGTAAGAGCACCAAAGCTTGAGTTTTCCTTTGACTCTTGGACCATGGGTATGAAGGTGAAAGGTTCTAAACCTCAGCTGTCTATTCATGAAAAGAATACTAATTGCACATACTTTGGTGCCAGGCTACACACTTTAATAATAGGCAGGATGGGTGATATGCTCCCATTTCTAGGGAGAATCCCATAGCCAGCAAGTCAGAAAGTCAAGATATCAGCTATTTGCCAGATAAGTGGGATCACCGTGGTGGAAAAGTCCAGAGGGTTTGAGCTGGAGATGGATCAGAAGGCCAATCAACAGGGCAGCAGAGGGATCCAAACAAGGGGAATGGGACGCCAGGGGTCAGAATGCTTGGAAACCAGCTGGGCCACAAATGTAGGGGAAGAGATGCAAGAAAGGAGATTGGTCATGTCATGGCAGCTGGCTGTCTGAGGTTAGCAATTAATCACCTCCTATTTACCGCATTGGTGAGAGCAGGATTCCTACCCTAGGATTCTGCAGATGGCCAAGCATGTGACACCTGGCACAGGACAGAAGAGATCAACAACAGGTTTATAAGTCACATGCACTCACAGCACAGTGGAAGAGGACATCACATGCCGTGCAGGGCCACACAGTACTTTCGCTCTGGAACAAAATAAACCAGAAGGGCTGTGGGAGGCACACTCTGCCATGTCAAGAGGGTGAGTGTCCCTAGGTTCCTGAAGGAGGATATGCCTGGCTTGTTTGAATAATTAATTGGGTCAGCAGGGAATTGAAACCTACAACTCAGGAACAAGCAGGAACTGTGCCCGGTATATTTGATAAAGAGAGTTGTTTGCCTGAGAGATCTCATCAGGAGCAAAATGCCCTTTGAGGCATTCCCAGTTTTCCCAGGGCTTCCCAGGTGGCACTAGCGGTGAAGAGCCTGCCTGCCAATGCAGGAGACATAAGAGACATGGGTTTGATCCCTGGGTCAGGAAGATCCCCTGGAGGAGGAAATGACAACCCACTCCAGTGTTCTTGCCTGGAAAATCCCATGGACAGAGGAACCTAGTAAGTTAGGATTGCAAAGACTTAGCAAGCCCACATGTAGCCTTCCCAGATGTCAAGGCACCATATAATATTGAGCCTTATTTTTAGGTCTGACACCACATGGTCTAAGACAAGAACTGCCTAAGACCTTAGGTAAAGGCTAGTGATCACTTGGAAGTGTAGTAGACAGCAAGGTGATGTGATGTGTGTGGGGGGAGGGGAAGATGGGGTACAAAACACTTCTTAACAACTTAGGTCATTAACTACATGAACAAGCCTGCCTCATCTAATGGAGATCAGTTGGACCATCTCTTACATTCCTACTGTTTTTTTTAGGGTCCCATGGGTGTTCCCGGCTTTCTTGGCATCAATGGAATTCCGGTGAGTGTGTTCATAGAAGCATTTTGAAATTTTATTTTATTGAAGTAGACTTGATTTACAAGATTGTGTTCACTTCTGCTACACAGCAGAGTGATTCGGTTATACATGTGTATATATTCTTTTTCATGTTCTTTTCCATGATGGCTTATCACAAAATATAGAATATAGTTCCCCTGGGTTATACCTTGTTGTTTATCCATTCCATAGAGGCAATTTTAATACAACTTCTAGTTTCTGCCTCATAGCTCAAGTATTTTGGTGTTAACCACATCCTGTCTCAGGCATGCATGATCAGGGCTAAGTGTTGAGATGTGCTTGGTAAGGTTTGAAGAGCAGTGCTCACCCACACTTTCCTTGGGATTCTGTTATGGGGAGCGCTAAATCATATAGTTGGGGATGCAGAGATATGTACAGGCATAAAAAACCATCAATATCTTAGACAAAAGGAGTTGGGTCTTCTAGGTTGAGGGCAGCGTTCACTGGGAATGAGGGACTGGTTCTGAAGTGTGAAGACAGTGCCACATGAGAACACATATATCCTCATTATCAGAAAATTAAGAAGGTACACGAAATTAGATAGAAAAATACTTACTGATACTTTAATACATTTAATTTCAATAATTTGTTCTCTTCAGCCTTATTCCCAAGTGAATTTCCCTTTAGATTTTTTGGACTTCTAAGTACAAATTTTAAATATTGCTTTCCATCTGTAGTTATTACAAAATCCTGGTTATATTCTCCAGGTTGTACGATATTTCCACGAGCCTATCTGATGCCCAACAGTTTGTACCTCCCACCCTCCCAACCCCTAAAATTAGTGCCCCCCACACACACCAGTAACCACTGGTTGTTCTCTAGGTCTGAGAGTCCACTGCTTTTTTTGTTATATTCACTAGTTTGTTGTATTTTTTAGATTCCACATATGATTGACATCATACAGTATTTTGCTTTTTCTTTGTGATTTATTTCACTTATCATAATGCCCTCCAAGTCCATCCATGTTGCTGCGAATGGCAAAATTTCAGTCTTTTGTACAGCTGAGTAGTATTCCTTTTATATATATCACATCTTCTTTATCTATTCATCCAATACTCAGGTTGCTTCTATACCTTGAGAATTGTAAGTAATGCTGCTATGAACATTGGGGTATGTATATCTGTTTGAATTGGTGGTTTTTTCATATATATACCCAGGAATGGAATTGCCGAATCATATGGTAGTTCTATTTTTATTTTTTTGAGAAACTTTCATACTTTTTTCCTCAGTGACTGCATCACTTTACATTCCTACCAATAGTGCAGGAGGGTTCCCTTTTCTCCACATCCTCGCCAACATTTGTTTATTTGTGTTCATTTTGAGAATAGCCATTCTGATAGGTGTGAGGTCGTACCTCATTGTGATTTTGATTTGCATTTCTTGATGATTAGTGATGCTGAGCATATTTTCATGTGCCTGCTGGCACATGGAGATGGAAGAAGAAAAGAAGATACTTTTCTTCTTTAGAAAAGTATCTATTCAGTTCTTCTGCCCATCTTTTAATTGGCTTTTTGTTTCTTTCATATTGAGTTTTATGACCTGTTAATATGTGTTGGATATTAACCCCCTATCAGTCATAGTTTTTGTAAATATCTTTTCCCATCAGTAGGTTGTCTTTTCATTTTGCTGATGGCTACTCCAAAGATCACTTGAAGACAACCTCTTCCCTTCATGCTGAGGACCTGGTTTTGCTGGAGATAAGTGGGGAGTCTGGAGCTCACAGACATGTCCTTTTCCCATTCCATCCAGCCCAATCCCCCCTTTTTTATTGAGTTTCTGCATTTTTACTCAATATCCCTACTTATCCTGCCTAATGGATATTGCATGGTAACATTTCTCCAGCTTTTAAAGTACAGTATTTGGAACTTGGTACTATCACTTTTTAGTTTTATTCTTCAGTGCTTCTCTATATATTTAATCTTTAACCTGGGCTATGTTTGCCTCTAGCAGTGGTTTTCAACCTTAAGAACCAAATCTTGTGTGGAAGCTCAGCATGTAGAACAGAAAAAAAGTGGAGCTCCTCCATGTGAGGGAAGTCCTAGAGCCCGCTTTTATCTTTCTAACAGCCTCTAAGGGGTTCTTTTGAGTCATATCAAAACAGTTTAGTTAAGTCTTGACTTAACAGCTTCTTGTGTTATACTACATAATCATCTAAGATCAGGTAAGGGAGTTCAAATTGCTTTGTGCCAATCTACAGGTATTTTTCTTGAGTACCTGCTATGTGGTAGCACTCTACTATGGGAATACAAAAAAAAGGCATCTGGCTCTGCCCTCAGAAATATTATCATCTGATTCATTTTTATCCCCAGATCTAGTGTACATTTGTGGCTTTGGTGAATAGAAGACTCACTTACCTTGTATTTGTTACACATATCAACAAATCAGCCATCAAATTTTGGCCTTTTATTCAACTGCAGAGTCTGCAAAATCCCAGAAATAGGCCATTGGAGAAGTAAGAGGTGGATGGGGTTGGTTACTCTCTTATGACATCCCCTGGTATATTCTCATGGCTATATTCGCGTCTCCACTCAGTGTATGTGTCTTGAGGGAACCAATGGATGATTGTTGTTATTGTTCAGTCATTATGTTGTGTTTGTCTCTATGAGACCCCACAGACTGCTGCACGCCTGGCTTCCATGTTGTTCACCATCTCCTGGAGATTGTTCAAACTCATGTACACTGAGTTGGTGATTCTATCCAAACATCTCATCCTGTCATCCCCTTCTCCTGCCTTCTATCTTTCCCAGCATCAGGGTCTTTTCCAATAAGTCAGTTCTTTGCATCAGGTAGCCAAAATATTGGAGCTTCAGCTTCAGCATCAGCCCTTCTAATGAATATTCAGGGTTGATTTCCTTTAGGATTCACTGGTTTGGTCTCCTTGCTGTCGGGGAGACTCTCAAGAGTCTTTTCTGGCACCACAGTTAGAAAGAATGGAAACTAGCAAACTAGAGGTCACATCTTCCATTTATCCTGTGGATCCAGCCTCACCAGATATGAGTGGAGGATTTGAAGCTCACAATAGTGCCACACCCTTCCTCCTGCAATCTCTTTTTAATGGGGGCCGGAAGAAATGAATCCTGTGAAGCAGAGGCTGATTCCCATTCTGAGCTGGAACCCACCCCAGAGTCCAGCTGGACACTTCTGCGTCCAACCGTCCAACTTGTGGCCAAAAGAGCCTGAGAACTTCTAGAAATCGATCACGTCTTTTGGGGGCCTTTGTTGCTTAGGAGAATAAGTCCAGATTCCTCCAAATGAGTCTGCTGCTTCCAGTAGACGTCTCCATCCCCTTGGCTCTCTTCTTGCCCCACCCCCTTGACCCCTTGACCTAAGGTTGTACATATATTTTTTGACTTTCAATCTCTTTAGCTTCAGGATTCACGACTCAATTACTCCAAGAAATTTTATCCCCTGTTCCCTTCCCTCTCTTCCAGCTATTCATGATGTATTAAGGAGCACCTTCTGTTGACAGCTTACCTCTCTTTTCCATCTCTAATCTCCCAGGAGTCTTTGGGGTCTGTACCACAAACTCTAGCTCCTTATTGCATATAGTGCATGGTGTTGATTGATTTTCTTGTATGTTAGTCTTATCTACTTTAGCATTCCAGTCCCCTATAATGAAAAGGACATCTTTTTTGGGTGTTAGTTCTAGAAGGTCTTGTAGGTCTTCATAGAACCATTCAAATTCAGCTTCTTCAGCATTATTGGTCAGGGCATTGTATTAGTGTGATATTGAATGGTTTGCCTTGGAATGCAAAAGTAGGAAGTCAAGAAACACCTGGAGTAACAGGCAAATTTAACCTTGGAGTACAGAATGAAGCAGGGCAAAGGCTAACAGAGTTTTGCCAAGAGAATGCACTGGTCATAGCAAACACCCTCTTCCAACAACTGAAGAGAAAACTCTACACATGGACATCACCAGACGGTCAACACCGAAATCAGATTGATTCTATTCTTTGCAGCCAAAGATGGAGAAGCCCTATACAATTAGCAAAAACAAGACCAGGAGCTGACTGTGGCTCAGATCATGAACACCTTATTGAAAAATTCAGACTTAAATTGAAATAGGGAAAACCACTAGACCATTCAGGTATGACCTAAATCAAATCCCTTATGATTATACAGTGGAAGTGAGAAACAGATTCAAGGGATTAGATCTGATAGACAGAGTGCCTGAAGAACTATGGACGGAGGTTCATGACATTGTACAGGAGGCAGTGACCAAGACAACCCCCCAAAAAAAAGAAACACAAAAAAGCAAAATGGTTGTCTGAGGAGGCTTTACAAATAGCTTTGAAAAGAGAAGTGAAAGGCAAAGGAGAAAAGGAAAGATATACCCATCTGAATGCAGAGTTCCAAAGAATAGCAAGGAGAGATAAGAAAGCCTTCCTCAGTGATCACTGCAAAGAGAGGAAAACAATAGAATGGGAACAACTAGAGATCTCTTCAAGAAAATCAGAGATACCAAGAGAACATTTCATGCAAAGATGGGCTCAATAAAGGACAGAAATGGTATGGACCTAACAGAAGTAGAAGATAAAGGACAGAAATGGTATGGACCTAACAGAAGCAGAAGATATAAAGAAGAAGTGGCAAGAATACACAGAAGAACTGTACAAAAAGATCTTCATGACCCAGATGATCATGATGGTGTGATCACTCACCTATAGCCAGACATCCTGGAATGTGAAGTCAAGTGGGCCTTAGGAAGCATCACTATGAACAAAGCTAGTGGAGGTGATGAAATTCCAGTTGAGCTATTTCAAATCCTAAAAGATGATGCTGTGAAAGTGCTGTACTCAATATGCCAGCAAATATGGAAAACTCAGCAGTGGCCACAAGACTGGAAAACGTCAGTTTTCATTCCAATCCTAAAGAAAGGCAAGGCCAAAGAATGTTCAAACTACTGCACAATTGCACTCATCTCACACGCTAGCAAAGTTATGCTCAAAATTCTCCAAGACAGGCTTCAACATATGTGAACCATGAACTTCCAGATGTTCAAGCTGGTTTTAGAAAAGGCAAAGGAACCAGAGATCAAATTGCCAACATCCGCTGGATTATTGAAAAAGCAAGAGAGTTCCAGAAAAACATCTACTTCTGCTTTATTGACTATGCTAAAGCCTTTGACTATGTGAATCACAACAAACTGTGGAAAATTCTTCAAGAGATGAGAATACCAGACCTGTGTCCTTAGAAATCTGTATGCAGGTCAAGAAGCAACAGTTAGAACTGGACATGGAACAACAGACTGGTTCCAAATAGGGAAAGGAGTACATCAAGCTGTATACTTTCACCCTGCTTATTTAACTTATATGCAGAGTACAGCATTTCTCATGATGTAGCACAAGCTGGAATGAACATTACCGGGAGAAATATCAATAACCTCAAATATGCAGATAATACCACCCTTATGGCAGAAAGTGAAAAAGCACTAAAGAGCCTCTTGATGAAAGTGAAAGAGGAGAGTGAAAAAGGTGGCTTAAAACTCAACATTCAGAAAACTAAGATCATGGCATCCTGTCCCATCACTTCATGGAAAATAGATGGGGAAACAATGGAAACAGTGAGAGACTTTATTTTGGGGGTTCCAAAATCACTGCAGATGGTGACTGAAGCCATGAAATTAAAAGACACTTGGTCCTTGGAAGGAAAGTTATGGCCAACCTAGACAGCATATTTAAAAGCAAAGACATTACTTTGGCAACAAAGGTCCATCTAGTCAAAGCTATGGTTTTTCCAGTAGTCATATATGGATTTGAGAATTAAACTATCAGGAAAGCTGAGTGCCAAAGAATTGATGCTTTTGAACTGTGGTGTTTAAGAAGACTCTTGAGAGTCCCTTGGACAGCAAGGAGATCCAACCAGTCCATCCTAAAGGAAATCAGTCCTGAATATTCATTGAAAGGACTGATGCTGAAGCTGAAGCTCCAATACTTTGGCCACCTGATGCCAAGAACTGACTGATTTGAAAAGACCCTGATGCTGGGAAAGATTGAAGGTGGGAGGAGAAGGGGAAGACAGAGGATGAGATGGTTGGATGGCATCACTGACTCAATAGACATGAGTCTGAGTAAACTCCAGGAGTTGGTGATGGACAGGGAGGCCTGGCGTGCTGCAGTCCATGGGGTCGCAAAGAGTTGACACGACTGAGCGACTGAACTGAACTTAACTGAGTCTTATCTAGCTCCTTGAAAGCACAGACTTTTGTCTTCTGTTCCTCTCAGAGGCCCCAGGGCTAAATTCAGCACAGGGTAGGAACTCTAGAAATCCAACCTCTAGTACCTCATAGCTCTAGTAGTAGCTACAAGAGGCTTTCCCGAGTAGGTCAGTCAATAAAGAATCCACCTGAAATGCAGGACATCCATGTTCCATTCCTGGGTTAGGAAGATCCCCTGGAGAAGGAAATGGCAACCCACTTCAGTATTCTTGCCTGGGAAAACCCATGGACAGAGGAGTCTGGTGGGCTACAGTCTATGGGGTCACAAGAGTCAGGCATGACAGAGCGACGAAACCACCACAGTACCTATAAAAGCAGCAGTACTCAGACTTGCAGGGCTCCCTCAGACAGAGGAAAACACAGAGACCCTAGGATCAGTCGGACTAACTATTTTACCCAGCTTTCAGCAGCACTTATTAAGCAATTTGGCTAAAACCAACACATCTTACTAAACTGGATCACTGCACAAATCTGCTTCCCCTCTTAATATTGGCTGATTGCTCACATCTGTGCCACTGGTTTTGGTCCCAGAACTCCATTTTTGCTGTCATGTAGATGATTTCCACATGAATGAGCAAGATCATCCAAGTCTGTGCACCCAGGGGCACAGTCACCAGTTGAGAGTGAACAAACAAGCAGTCGTCAAGATATTCAACAGTAAAATAACATAGACAAGGGACGATAGGACTGTGGCTTTTAATGATATCACAGACGTGAGTTGAGCTGTTGGCACCTCCCAAAAATGCAGGTTGATCCAATGTTTTCAGTTCAAATAAGTTGGAAGCAGAAGTTTTCAAGTTGTCCTTTGCGATTTATGTCGAGCTTTTCCCATGGAGTTGATCTCAAACATTTCCCCGCCTGGAGACTCATAAATGAACACACCAGATTTATATCTTCAAAGTGACCATGTACCACTCACCAAATGGAAACATTTCCTTTCCAATCTGGGTTCTATGGAACATTTGTTGTTGTTGTTGTTCAGTCACTAAGTCATGTCCAACTCTTTGTAACCCCATGGACTGTAGCACACCAGGCTTCCTTGTCCTTCACTATCTCCAGAGTTTGCTCAAATGCATGTCCATTGAGTTGGTGATGCCATCCAACCATCTCATCCTCTGTCACCCCCTTCTCCTTCTGCCTTCAATCTTTCCCAGCATCAGGGTCTTTTCCAATGAGTTGGCTCTTTGCGTTAGGTAGCCAAAGTATTGGAGCTTCAGCTTCAGCATCAGTCCTTCTGATGAATATTCAGGGTTGATTTCCTTTAGAATTGATTGGTCTCCTTTCAGTCCAAGGGACTGTTAAGAATCTTCTCCAGCACCACAGTTTGAAAGCATCAGTTCTTTGATACTCAGCCTTCTTTATGGTCCAACTCTCACATCTGTACATAACTATTAGAAAAACCATAGCTTTGACTAGATGGGCCTTTGTCGGCAAAGTGATGTCTCTCCTTTATAATATGTTGTTTAGGTTTGTTATAGCTTTTCTTCCAAAGAGCAAGCATCTTTTAATTTCACAGCTGCAGTCACCATCTGCAGTGATCTGGGGGCCCAAGAAGATAAAGTCTGTCACTGTCTCCATTTTCCCCATCTATTTGCCATGAAGTGGTGAACATGAACTGGGCACACTGCTTTTCTGTAGTACAGCATATCCACCTGTCCTGTGTGTTTAGTCCCTTGTGATTTTATAGAACCATGGTTTTCTCTTTCAAAGAGCTATATTCTCTTGGAGAGCTAGCACACACATATGTGAAGTCATTCATTATCTCTACCCAGAAAGGGCATAACCAAGGTCCCAGGACTAAGTAAGATCCCTAGTACTGAGCCAGCCTGTTGTCTTAACTCATCTCTGTTACCCAGTTGAGAGATAACCCCTAGCAAATTTGGCTGGGACATTTTTTGATGATGATTAGAACCCCAGGAAGAAGTAGACACTCCACCTGAAAGAGTTGACTGAATAGAGTTAAATGAAGGGTATATTTAAAGCAGGTGCCCCCAACCTCTGGGATCTAATGTGTGATGATCCGAGGTGGAACTGATATAATAATAATAGAAATAAACTATACAAAAAATGTAATGTGTTTCATCCCCTTTACTTCTGGTCCACGGAAAAATGTCTTCATGAAACCAGTTCCTGGTGCCCAAAAGGTTGGGGACTGCTAATTTAAAGGATGCAAACAGGATTAAGGAAACAGCAGTGGATGCAGAAGTAACCAACACAAAGCTTTTACCACACCTAGTCCCAAATAGGGAGAGGAGGAATAGTAATACTGGAACTCTAAGACTGGGAGCCATGGACTAGCACTTGTCCAATGGGAACTAATATTGTAGAGAAATATGGCCACGGCCACAAATACTGCCAGGGAGGAAGAGTATAGGAGAAATAAACAACCTGAGCTCTTCCTCTTCCTGGTCTCCCATCTCCTGCTTGTGCCTCCCAGTGACCACATACAGCTGGAAGACAGAGGGAAAGGGAGCCTAGGGGTACCACGTGTAAAGGTCAGCCTCCCAACGCACAGATGTGGGGAAGGTAGAGTGTAGATCTCCAGGGCCAATAGGGATAGCCATCTCATTTGGTAATAAAATGTTGATGACTCTAGTGATGTGCTGTGCTGTGCTAAGTTGCTTCAGTCATGTCGAACTCTTGCAAACCCATGGACTATAGCCCTCCAGACTCCTCTGTCTATGGGATTTTCGAGGCAAGAATACTGAAGTGGTTTGCCATTCCCTTCTTCAGGGGATCTTCCCGACACAGAGATCAACTCCACATCTCTTAGGTCTCCTGCATTGGCAGGTGGGTTCTTTACCGCTAGCACCACCCTGATCACTCTAGTAAGCTGTCTCAATTTCCCCAGTTCAACTAAGACTCATCATCTGAGTCTGCAGAGGCATAACTTGTAATAAACAGCAAGTTTATTGCAAAGATAAGTTTATTGATCACTCCTCTGGACTCTGTGTTCCGTGAGTCCAGCAGTCTAGACTCACAGTGGACCTCTATCTCCTACAAGTAGAACAATAATAATAAAAACAAAACTGAAATCTCCAGAGCATTCTCACAATAAACATTTGTCAAAAGATTGTTTCCTCTAATAATTTGAAAAGTTAATTTTTGAACACATGACATGTTTTCTTCAAATAAGTAAATATATATTATATATATATATATATATGTAAGTTTAACCAAATACATATATGTGTATATGTATATACCTATATGTATTTATATACATATAGGTATTTGGCTTTAATACATACATATAATATATATTTTATATATATAATATGTATTTGGCTTAAAAAGTGTATGGGTAAGTGGGAGACTACCTTTTGTTGATCTGCCTAGAGTTTTGGTCTTTTAGGTCATCTCTTTGTGCCATACCCAACACATACCTGCTTTTGATTTCCTACACATAGGTAGGAAATACACCAAGTACACTTCCTATACACCAAGAAAGCACAGAATTATTGAATTCAGACACCAACTGTATGTGAATGATTACTGATCCCCCAGCAAAACAACTGCCTCAGTAGTGAGTATGGAGAAAAGGAAAAGATGCAGTTCCCTGGCTGAAGAAATAGCATGACATGAGATAATGACAAAATAAAGTTCCAAGTGTGATTCTTGCTTGTCTTGTTTATTTTTGAGCAAGCGGTGTTCAGGAGAGGTGGTGCTATGGAAACTCCTTCTGCTCTGTTAACCAAAATCCAGCATCATTTCCCATACAGAGCTTCTAATACAGAGAGCCAGGCCAGGCTGCCCAGGTTCCAGTCCATTGTGAGGAATCCCAAGGCCTGGCATGATTCCCTGTTGGTAGCAATTCAGCTGCCAGGCAGCTAAGACCCATCTTAGTGCATCTTTCTACCAAAGGAAGGTAAAGTCACAGCACTCTTTGTAGCCCATCTCTTCATGCTCAGTCCCTTTGGTTTCAGCTTGTAAAGCATCAATCCTTTGGGCAGGGGAGACACTGAGCTGTCATCAGCTACCTACACCTGAATATAATAAACAGAGATGGGAGCAGAGGTGATGAGGCAAAGGCAGTGGACAAGGAGCCAGAATTTGGGAGCATCCTTGGCATCTCTCACTGTGGAACTTGTTGGATTAGCTGAGAGTCTAATCCTGTGACTGACTCAATCCCTTCTTTTCTCTTTCATCAGGGCCACCCTGGACAGCCAGGACCCAGAGGCCCACCTGGCCTGGATGGCTGTAATGGAACTCAAGGAGCTGTTGGATTTCCAGGCCCTGATGGCTATTCTGGGCTTCCTGGACCACCTGTAAGCTGCCACATCTTTGTACATTATTTCAATGGTTTTGCTGCCTTCAAGTGTGCCCTCTCTTCTGCTTCTCTGATCTTGTTAAGTATCCATGGGGCAATCACTGAAGCCCTTTGTCCAGTGGAGCACCACAATGTCAAAAGTCTAAAGAATACCAGTTTCAGGGGAGTGTACACATGCTACGCTAGTTAGTTTTTTTTTTTTTTTTTAATGATGCTTTTAGAGTTGGCAAGATTATTAAAAAAGACCGTAGTAAATTTTAGAGCAAAGTACATGTTTGGCTATTTGACATTTTCCCACATTAGATGATATTGGGAAATGCAGTACTTGGAAGGCTTACATGGGATCATGGAAGCACTAACAGTGACCCAAAGGGCTTGGCAGGCTTGGTCTCTACCAGTGATTCTTAAGCAGTGGTGATTTTGCATCCTTCCCGAGGACATTTGGCAGTTATTATTGACACTTTTGGACTTCCCTGGTGGCTCCCGTAGTAAAGAATCCACCTGCAATGCAGGAGTCTCCAGTTCGATTTCTGGGTCAGGAAGATCCACTAGAGAAGGGATAGGCTACCCACTCCAGTATTTTCGGGCTTCCCTGGTGGCTCAGCTAGTAAAAAATGAGACCCCAGTTCGATTCCTGGGTCGAGAAGATCTGCTAGAGAAGGGAATTGCTACCCACTCCGTATTCTGGCCTGGAGAACTCCATGGCCTATACAGTCCATGGACTGTGTATTCTATGAACTATACTGGCTTCCCTGGTGGCTCAGATGGTAAAGCATCTGCCTGCAATGCAGGAGACCCGGATTCGATTCCTGAGTCAGGAAGATTCCCTGGAGAAGGAAATGGCAATCCACTCAAGCACTCTTGCCTGGAAAATCCCATGGATGGAGGAGCCTGATAGGCTACAGTCCATGGGGTCGCAAAGAGTCAGACACGACTGAGTGACTTCACTTTCACTTTCATACTGTCCATGGGGTTGCAAAATGTTGGACACAACAGAGTGACTTTCACATCCCATAATATAACTACATATACATATGTAACATTGACACTTTTGGGCTTCCCTGGTGACGCAGCTGATAAAGAATCCACCTGCAATGTGGGAGACCTGGGTTCGAACCCTGGGTTGAGAAGATCCCCTGGAGAAGGGAACATACTGGAACCCACTCCAGTATTCTGGCCTGGAGAATTCCATGGACTGTATAGTCCTTGGGGTCAAAAGAGTCGGACACAACTGAGCAACTTTCACTTTCACTTTCATTGACCCTTTTAGTCCTCACAGTTGGGAGCATGCTACTGGTTCAGGACAGCCCCCACCATAACATCAACTTATCATCTGCCCCAAAGTGTCAATAGTCAGAAATAACTGAGAAATACTACTCTACACTGACATAGTTTTCCTCTTGCCATCCTTTCCCCACATCGGAACTCTTGGTTCTGGAATTGATAAGGCATTTATTGGATATTGGTGTCATCACTTTTGCTTCATTCCATTCGTCCAGATAGAGCTCAAATATTTGGATCTAAAAGATCTCTAATAGATGCCATGCCCTTACAAGGCTGCTTTTGTGAGTGGCTGGAAAGAGAAAAATAATATATTTCAAACCCATTCTCAACCTCATTTGAAATAATCTAAGTGAATAAGAGCACTGATATGTTTAAATGGAAATTGCACTATCTATTAGACCAATTCCATAGCTACACGAATGACTTGGCATTTTACTGGAAGGGCATTGCTTTCAGTGACCAAGTTGTAGATGTGAATGTACATGTAAGAAGATGGGCCAGACAAAGCACAAACCCCAAATTGGCATAAGGGACTTTCACAACTAAGGACCAAGCCAATATATAGCAGAGAGTCGGGGAGAAAGATGTATTACCAACATAGTATGAGCTATTAGAGTCACAAAGGCCTCCAAACACTGCCATGATAACAGGGCAAGAGAACAAATCACATCTGTGTTAAAACAATGGAAATCTGGAAAAGTAAGGAATCCCAGCCCCCAAGAGGGAGAAAAGAAATCTTAAAGTAATAAACAGCCCCTGGCAGCCAAAGGACCAGGGTAAAACCCAATCCTGTCCCTACACCTTCCTTTAAGCCTAAATAGGAACATGGTTGTGGATTTTTACTAAGCTGAACCTTACTAACCCTACTGAACACTGGATAGATAGCCTTCGTAATTTCTTTGATGAAAGTAGTGGCCACAAGCATAATGGAAAATAGAAATGTTAGGAAAGAAACGGTTTGTGCTTTGGGAACCACATGGTACGTTTATTATACCTATGGACCTTGAACTCGGGAATCCATCATTCAATCAATGCTTCTGTCCCCAAAGTTTCGGCCTACCCCCAACACTAATCCCAACTTCCATTTAGGTATCGGGACATTGATTTTCCCCAGAAGGTCAACATCTAGCAGATATTAGCTAGTGTCTGCCACTGAGACATTAAAAACTCTGGCTGATTAGACAGGTTGGGCATACTTTGAACAGTTTTCCATGTTGACAGTGAGACACACCTGCTGCTTAGATATCAAAGCTGAAGTTGTACAGTAAAAGCACAAGATGGAGATGGTTATGTAGAGCAGGGATCTGTAAACTGGCCCACATTAC
Organism: Bos javanicus; assembly: GCF_032452875.1. Classification (NCBI taxonomy): domain Eukaryota; kingdom Metazoa; phylum Chordata; class Mammalia; order Artiodactyla; family Bovidae; genus Bos; species Bos javanicus. The sequence continues at coordinate 58,729,538 of NC_083897.1, read as the reverse complement.
CTTTGTCCTGTGGTTTCTTTTTCCACTTTTTAAAAGATTGTGAAGAAAAACAGAATACAGGACAGAGCTCAGATATGACCCCCAAAGTATATATTATTTACTCTCTGGCTCTCTACAGAAAAAGTCCACTAACCTCTGTCCTAGACAAAGTTCCCATCAGTGACTTATACCTGTGACATATGGAGCAGGTGAGCTATAGGCTTATAAGAGACATGTGTATTTTATGTGGATGTTCAGATTGGTTCTCTGAATAGATTCAAAATCTATGTTCTAATTCCTTAACAAACCTCTGACTTGGAGGCTGGGGAACTGGCATATAGCTTTGAGACACAGCACCTGTTCAGGGGCTGAACTTTGTCTGCCTATCGCTGCTATAGAATACACCACATGGTTTCAGGCTTTTATTTTTCCATATGATCAGATCATACTATTAATACCGTGTGTGTGCGTGCGTGCATGCGCGCACGTGCACATTACTTCACAAATTTTTCTTATTTTACGCAGGGGCTTCCTGGTCAGAAAGGCTCTAAAGGTGAACCTGTCCTTGCCCAAGGTAGTTTCAAAGGAATGAAGGTAAGAGCCTTTTAGGCAGACAGCTGAGTAGGCTATAAGCTGAGTTCCCCCAGGATGGAGCACCACATCCAATGAAAACATTTCTGGAACTAGCATCTGCATCTCTATTTAAGGAACAGACCAAGCTGGATTTAAAAAGGATCTGGAACTTTTTGTGGTGGAAACATTGACAGAAATGTTTGCAACCATATTGTCAAAGAGATTTGCTTTGTCAGAGCAAGACCAAAAATAGGGGACAAATCAGCAGACAGTGTGCATGGGTGTCATTTTCCTTGACAGGCCGAGATACTTCCTGAAGGCAGATGCCTTTGTTCTACTCCAGAATCCTTGATGTCTGCATACCTTGGTTTGAAGCCATGTGTGTCTCTACCCATCTTAGCTTGGCCACCAGTCCAGGATCATAGCTCTGCCCTTTTCTCTATCTGCATACCAGCCCGTCACCCTTGCTGGGCCCCTGGCTGTCGGCAAAAATTGTCCATCAACTCTGTAGCTGGTTGGAAACTTTCATCTCTTCCTAGAATTGACAAGAACCTTCTGTATTCGTGTGGCTCTATACTTGGTGTAGGCTGCCTAGTATCCTGTGGGCCTTCAGTAAATTCTGGTGTCAGAGGATCGATCCTAATCCCTTGCAGAGTGGGATAGGAGCCCATCATTTCCCTGGGAGCAGACAGGAACCTATTGTAAGTCCAACATGGGAGAGGAAGACGTACCCAAGCTCGCTTAGCTGGAGATGGTACCTTTCTGCCCTCTACCCATGCACAGAGCTGGAGCCGGTATCTCCAGCTCTTTAGAAGGCAGTGATGGGTGTACATAGCTGGGAAATGAAGAATGTAAAGGGTTTGGGGTTTTGATGATAGTGGGAATGGCATGTTAGACTTGGAAAGGACTTTACTTTTATTTTTTATAAAGAAAAACTTTCTTTTCAGCATAAGAAGCACACAGAAACACACACAGTACACACCAACAGAAGTTTAAAAAGTGCACTATGCATCTTTGACTGCCAATTCACAGTTCAAAAGATACTGCCTTTTAAATATATAATATTAAAAAAAAAACAAGAAGAAAAAATATAATAAAAATCACTGATTTAATAATGCAGCACACTGGAACCTACCTGCAGCTTCTGAAAACCAAAGAGCAGCCCATCTTGGGAAGCTCCTGTTTGGGAGAGGGATGGCCTGTACCTGCATTTTGTTGCAAAGAGCTCAGGACACCAAAAGAGGAAAACAGGGTGGCCTAGGTGGTAATAAAAGCTCTACTGAACAGGAGAACAATTGTGTGATGGGGGAATAGGAGAGGAACTGGGCTCCTCTCCAGAGAGAACCTCATGATTCTCGAATTCATGTGGCTCATTTTACAGATAGAAAGACTGAGGTGGCCCGAGGCTCTGTGACTTGCTCACAGGCATAAGCCAGCTTCCCAAAGAGCTAAAACCCAGGCAGTACTCTTCCCAGGTTGCAGAGAGCCAATTTTTTACTATAAGCTAAGTGGGGTAAGACTAGCAGGTATCCACATATGGCCACTGTTGTAGCAAACACTGATTAAGTGGTTTTGTCAAAAATCAAAGAGACCCTGGACCCAGTGGAACACAGTAATTTCCACAGGATGGTTATATTACAGATTCATATGGTGACTTAAGATGCTGTAAAGTAATTAAAATGTAATCAGAGACTATATGCTCTGTTGATTCTCCCTTGAAATGTCTGATTTGCCTTGTATACATATGGGCACAGATTCTCTGGGGATGAAGGTGCACAGCAAGGTAGCTTTGCTTTCTTCCAAAAAAATCAAGAAAATCACCAGCCCACAGAAGCAGTCTCTAATTGATAAGTTCCTAGCAAAGTTGGAAATTAATTAATTCAAGTAAAGAATGAAATCCTGTTCAATCAAGGTTATAATATTTTTCTTCTAGAGTCTAGATTTTTCATAGAAAAAAAGAAATGGTTGATTATGTCTGATGCATGCATTATTTAAAACACAAGACCTTGACAGAGGAGGCTCAAGCTTCAGCCATGCATTTTTATGCCCGTGCATCTTAGGTCAGTTATGTGTAAAATACCACAAGCTTAATTTATTCATCTCTTCAATGTCCTGCCTTTGTCTGTTACTCAGGGGGAGCCTGGGCTGCCCGGACTGGATGGAATCACTGTAAGTTGTTACCTATGTGTTGAGCTCTCAGTGTTTGCTTAATAGTTACTGATAACCCCTTTTCATTCCTCTCCATGATGTTTGAAGGTCTTCGTAAACCTTCAAGGAAAATCCAGAGGGTTGGAGTAAAACCGATCAGTCTATTGACATTTTCAAAATAAGAATGTACTAAAGGGATGGACTATCCACCTCCAGTGACACGGCACCAGGCTTTCAGACCTCTCGGCCAGGGACCTACATCTCACCCAGGGATGATCAGGAAAGAATCTTGCCTTTCACTGCACAACCATTTGCTAAGTTTTCTGTGTGTTCAGAGGGCTATAGGTAAAACAAAAGAAGTAAAACACTCTCCTTTTAAAAGGTAGTCCATAGAGAAATTCCTTTTAGGGATTCAATAATAGTGAGTCCATGAAAGGCCATGAGGTGTAGTAATAAGAGCTTTGTTTTACCTTGATTTTCCACATTGTCACCACTTGCCTTTGAAGTAGCTTAAAAAAGGCCCCTTCTCTCTTCCTCTTTTCCTGTATCAGGCTTCCTTCCTTTCTTCTTCCATTCCAGAACAGATATTGAGCTCCTACCATCAGCAAAGGGCCATGAGTGATTTCTGAGACAATGCAGACACAGTCTCTGCACACACACACACACACACACACACACACACACACACACAGCCACCTCCCACCCCCAGGATGTGAAAAACTAGTAGGAGTGTGGAGTAAAAATTCCACAACAGCGTCAAAGAAAGGGATGCTATCCACCTAAGGCTACATCACTAAAAGAAGGTAGCCTCTAAGAAATGTGAGTGATATTTAGGCTGGCTGGCAATGGGAGGACACTTCCTAAACAGAGAGAGTATGTGAGAAAAGGTGGGCAATAAGCAAGATCTGTGCAGGCATACCTGTAAACAGAGATGAATGAAGACCAAGAGCACAGAGGTCTCCTAAAGTGGAACAGCATTGGCTTAGATCGTGGGTTAACTACATTTGTGGAAGAACATCCAGTGTATTTGCTCCATAACTTCTCCTGGAGATGCATTTCCCTGCCCTCAAAGATACAGTGTTTGTCTGCATATCCAGACATGATAAATAAACCACTTAGCTTTAGGGAGGGAGGGTTCATGGCTGGATAAGAGATTTGTGGTCAGTAAGGAGGCCAAAGGTTATTAGTTATTGTCAGAGCAATGTTCTACTCTCATATATTCCTGGGGAACCTGTGAACCCCTACTCTCTCTCCCTCCTAAGTCTTGATTTCACTTAATCTCTCCATCCTTCACCTAAGCACAATCACCTTGTCACTTATCATTAAACTTATCACTTATCATTAAAACTGGGGAGCATACCATCTTTCCCCATACCATCTTTCTCTTCAGATTTCATTCTCTCACTTTTAATATTGTCATCATACAGTTCAAAATATTTTCTAGTTTTCCTTCTAATTTTTTTTTGACCCATGGGGATTCATGGTGGTTAATTTCCAAATATTTGGTGACTTTCCAGATATCTTTCTGTTATTGGTTTCTAGTCTGATTTTATTGCAGTTAGAGGGTACCCTCTGGATAGTTCCATGCTTTTAAATTTGTTGAGGTTTATTTTATGGCCCCACTTATGGAATTATCTTGGTGAATATTCCATATGTACTTGCAAAGAGTATGTATTGAGCTGGTTGAGAGTATAGTGATCTAAAAAATATGCATTAGGTCTAAGTAGTTAATAATGTGCTTTGGATCTTCTTTTTCCTCACTTTTTTGTTCAGTTGTTCTATTAATTACTGAAGGAGGGATGTTCATATCTCCATCTAGAATCATGAACTTATCTATTTCTCCTTACAGTTCCATCAGTCTTTGCTTTGTGTATTTTGAAGCTCGCTATTAGGTGTATGCACAACTAAGATTTTTATATCTTCTTGATGAATTGAACTATGTTACTGTTACAAAGTGCCCCCTCTTTATCCCTAGTAACATTCTTTGTCTCGAAGTCTACTTTATTTGATAGTTATATAACAGTTCTTTTCTTTTTTAAGTTTTTGGCTTTTTCATAACTTTAATATGAAAATTTTCAAATAGAGAGCACAGTTGAACCAAGTTTGCAGTAAATAGTGTACCATTAGTACTTTACCTGCTTTATCACACTCCCATCCATTAATCCGTCTTAGTTTTGCTGCATTTCAAAGTTAACTGCAGACAATAATACTCCTACCCCTAAATACTACAGCATGGCTATCATTAGCTAGGCTTCGAAATTTGTTTACAGTTTTTCCTTTCCTGTAAAATTTACATATAATGAAATACACAAATCTTAAATGTGCATTTGCTGCATTTTTACAAATAAACATTTCTGTGTAATTCAACCCCTCCTAAGGTGTAGACCATTCCCATCACCTCAGAAAGTTCTCACCTGGGAACTTGCCTGGTGGTCCAGTGATTAAGACTCCACCTTGCAATGCAGGGGGTGTGGATTTAATCCCTTGTCGAGAAGCTAAGATCCCACATACCCCATGGCCAAAAAACCAAAACAGAAAACAGAAGCAATATTGGAACAAATTCAATAAAGACTTTAAAAATGGTCCATGTCAAAAAAATCTTGAAAAAATAGAGAAAGTTCTTTCCTGCTCCTTCCCAGTCAGCCCACATCAAAGGCAATCACTGTTCTGATTTTTTTCTGTCATAGATAAGGTTTTCCTATTCTAGAACTTCATACAAAGAGAATAATATATATGTAGGCTTTGGGGTCTGGCTTCTTTCACTTAGAACAGAACTTTTGAGATTCATTCTCTTTGTTTCATATATCAATAATTTGTTACTTTATATTGTTGAGTACTTATTCCACTATATAGATGTATTGGGTTTTTTAATCAGTTATTCTATCACTGGACACCTGGGACATTTACAATTTTTAAAAGATTTTATTGAAGCATAGTTGATTTATAATGTATTAATTTCTGCTGTATAGCAAGGTGACTCAGATATATATATATATATATATATATATATATACACATATATATATATACACACACATTATTTTTCATATTTCTTTTCCATTATGGTTTGTCACAGGATGTTGAATATAGTTCCCAATGCTATACAGTAGGACCTTGTTGTTTATCCATCCTGTATATAACACTCTGCATCTCCTAATCCCAAACTCCCAGTCCATCCCTCCCCTACCCCCTCCTCCTTGGCAACCCCAGGTTTGTTCTCTGTATCTGTAAGTCTGTTTCTGTTTCATAGATGTGCTGATTTGTGTTGTGTTTTAGATTCCACATATAAGTGGTATCATATAGTACCTGTCTTCCTCTGACTGACTTCACTTAGTCTGATAATCTCTAGGTCCATCCACGTTGCTGCAAATGGCATTATTTCAATTTTATGGCTGAGTAATATTCCATGATATTAATATACCACAACTTGTTTATCCATTCATCTGACATTTCCACTTTTTAAGTATTCTGAATAAAGCTGTTATGAACATTCTTGTGTGATTCTTATGTGTATGTTTTTCCTGAGAAACTGTCTTACTTCTTTGACTTCGGTAAAAACTTTGCTCTCTAGGGCCCACAAGGAGCACCCGGATCTCCAGGAGCTGTAGGACCCAGAGGACCACCAGGATTGCAAGTAAGACTGGCCTAAATCTACGATGTGATCACAGCATTTGCATGAATGCTTTCCCCTGGATTAAAAGCCTATGTAAATGTAGGCCTTCCTAGCGGAGAAAGGCAGTTTCCGTTCTTGGAGGTTTAAGTGAAGCATGTTCGTATAAGGAGCTATTTGTAACCTGTATTTATCAAAATCTCTGACCATCTACTCTGGGCCTCCAAAGCCTCCTAGTCTAGCTCAACCTAAAGTATAGCCCAAGGATGGCTAATACCCAGCACATCTATTGTGACCTTCCATTCCCCTCATCCATGATAGACATTGCTAATTAATCATACCACCAGCATCATCACCCACCCTCAGCACAGAAGCAACTTAAAAATCTTTCTCAACACTTCACCTTGGAGAGCTCTTCCCACATACCTATTTGCCATCACTGGTTCTAGGAAGAACATAGCCAGTTAGCTGTGTGGTACCCAGAAAGCCTCTCTCCAGTATGTGAAAACCCACCCCTGATTAGTTTGATTTACTTTCACCAAAAGTCATTATTTAAAACTGTCGGGCCTAATGGGAAGAATGACACATGAAGTCAGTACCTTAGCATGACTGTGGTTATCAGGTCAACTGGGGAAATTTCAAAGGAGATTAAAAAAAAAAAAAAGGAACTCTGGGGAGAAGGAGCTAGAATCTGCTATACCAAAACAGGGCCACACCATGCCGGTAGGGGACTTACCCTCAGTGACTCTCAACATGACTAGGTTCTTTGGGGCTGAAACTAACAAGAGTTAACCCTTTCTTTTCTCTTTTAATCCAGGGTCCTCCTGGCCCCCCTGGTTTCCCTGGTCCTGATGTAAGTATACTTTGTCTTGGGGCATTTGACTTCCTACCACTAAGTACGCTAGTTTCCCCAGAGATATTTCTTGTCTGGTTAAACATACTCTGGTTAAAAAAAAAAAAAAAACCTGCATTCCAATTTAAGTTCCTGGAACTTATTTAGTAATTGATTTTGTTTTTCTTCCCTACATCCCTGTGCCCCAGGGGAATATGGGGTTAGGTTTCCAAGGAGAGAAAGGAGTCAAGGTAAATAGATTTTGGAACATACACTGCTTTCCATGTGCTTCCAGAAATGTCTCTAGTTGCACACGTGTGCCTGCTTGTGTTGGGGGCTTTGGCTCTTTACCTTGGAAAGTGAGCATTTCCCATCCCTCATGAGTCCTCTGGTGGGTTTCCTTGAGGGCTGCATGTGCACACATAGGCTTGTGTAGTCTTTTTCCTTCCAAATATTGTAGTCTTCCCGCTTCCTACTGTGAAGTGTACATGTCTGATGAATGTACTCTCTTGAAATTTATTTTATCTTCCTTCCACCTGGGTATGTCCCTACTGATTTGTATTATATTGTGCCATTTTCTCTTTCCTTTTCTCTGCTTCTCTTCTCTCCATCCTTCCTCCTTCTCTTTCTTCTCTCCCTCCATCTCCCCCTTCTCTCCTTCTTAACCCTCTCTTATCATTCCCTTTTATTTTCCTTCCCTCATTCTCCTACTAATATTTCCCTCTATAGAAACTGTAAAGTCATTTAAGAGCCTCAAGGGAGACTGGGAGCTTGCCCTCCCCTTCCTTGGTGGCTGCCTCTTGTAGACTGCACTGTTTCAGGGAGCAAATCCAGTCTTCAGTGTTCCAACACAGACCTTACTGCCTCTGCTTGTGCTCTTGGCAAAGACTGGACCAATTAGATTCTGATCACTGTTGCCAAGAGGTTGCCATTCACCTTGCTCAAACCCTTTTTTGGCTTTCTTCTAAACACCCTTTCATGCATGACCATGGAAACCGTGAACCTGCTGTTTCCTTTCATCCATCTTGCTTCCTCCCTCTGCAGTGCTGGTACAGAATGCATTTGGTCAGGCTTATAATTCTTTTCACCTCTTGGAACTGATAGTTTCGGTTCCTCATTGCTGCAAGGGTGAGAGTGAAGAAGCTAAAGTCACGGACAGTTTATTTGTGAATTATATCTGGAGGACGAACCTATCCTCAGGAGAAATGGTCTGTGTGGTGTCTGCTTTGCTTAATGTTTCGTTTGATCTTACAGGGAGATGTTGGCCTGCCTGGTCCTGCAGGACCCCCACCATCTACTGGAGAACTGGAATTCATGGGATTTCCCAAAGGGAAGAAAGGATCCAAGGTAGTGAACATTTAAGAACAAGTTAATAAGTCTTTCCCTATTAATACTAGAGTTCAACTCTAATAACCAGACTATACTAAGATAGAAGGTTCTGGGTAATGGATTTTTGTTTGGAAGTAAAGATAAATCCTTCTTTGTTCTGTCCCTTGTGAAAGTTTGATAGAGTCTGTTTTCTGCTATATGGTTATGAGTGTGTCTGGGTTTCTTAATAATCATTCAGGTGCTATTGTCTGTGTTTCAGTTATGTAGATTCAGTTATCAAGATGCTGAATAACTTAAAACAAACATTAAATAGTTGAGTTTTTTCCTCCTAACTACCAACCCTCCGTAATAGAACAATAGGGTATAATGGTTGCTCTTGAGTTATCCTCTTAAAGAAGCTAGTTGCCCTCAGAACTGGACCCTGCAAACAGTCTATACTGTTACCAAGTGGCAATAGATGCCCTGCTTCACCTGATCTGAACTACCAAGGCTGAACCTGTTTAAGTGAGATATTTTATAATCTGTATTTTGATATGCGTGTAGACCTGATTGTATTTGAATGGCTGTTTCCTGTTAATCTTGGAGAAGGCAATGGCAACCCACTCCAGCACTCTTGCCTGGAAAATCCCATGGACAGAGGCGCCTAGTAGGCCGCAGTCCATGCATTCACAGAGTCGGACACAACTGAGCAACTTCCCCTTCCCTTCCCTTTCCTATTAATCTGTGCAGATATCTTTTAGTAACCTGCATTCCATTCCTTCCTGGCGATCCCTTTAGTTTTGTGATCAATCTTGTACCTGTAGTCAAGGGAGGTGCTTAGTCCCATTTCTTTGTGGAAGCAACAGCTCTAGGCATTCTCCAGGTTTACAGGAAGTAATCATTGTTTTGGGAACAGTTTGGGAGCATATGAAAAATTCCCTGCCTTCCTAACTATTCCCAAACCTTAAGGAGCCCCTTCAGGGTACTAATTGGTAAATTAGCATACGAAAGAAAGACAGATTAGAGTATTATGCAGCACTTTCCAAACTGTAATCATTACTCTTTGCCCAAAGCCATTGATGTCTTTGCAGCCAGTAATTTGCTAGAGGAAATTGTACTTAACAGCTTCTTCCACTGGAAAGAAAACAGCTGATCATCTTTTCTGCCTCCCAATTAACCTGGGCATTTGAGATTCTGTTTTGGATAGTTTTTTTTTTTTTCCCTGCCATGGACTTTGGTCCTTTCCACACTACAAAAGGCTCCCTAAATTTAGACATCCTGGTGTAGTTACTAGTTGTGAAGCCTGGGCAATCTGCATCAGCATCTGGCATCCCAAACATGATACCCTATGATTGCCCACTGCCCAGCCCAAGTAACTCAAGGGAGCCATCTCCTTTATGTTCACTGCTGCCTGCTGCTACTCACTGAGCTTTGGTTGATTTTCCAGGGTGAACCAGGGCCTCAGGGCTTCCCAGGAGTAAGTGGTCCACCTGGTCTGCCGGTAAGTCTCCCTATTTGGTCAACATGTATTTGAGGATCTGATTGGACAACAGCTATACTAATAAAAAGCAAACAGAAATACTTGCCTCCTATGGTTATTGTAGAGAATTTAACCATCTTCATTGTTAGAAGGTGTTATGAAGATTAAATGAGATAATATGCATGAAAAGGACTTAATAAATGCCTGGCACTTATCAATTGTTCAGTAAATGGTAATGTTAGTGATCCTATTTTCACTTTCCTAAATGCCCTTGTACCTTAGATTTTTTTACCCAACAAATACTTTTTCAGGGCCCCTATATGCCAGGCCTTCTGCTGGACTCTGAAGCTGCAACAGTAAATAACAATCAGATAGGTACCAGTCCCTGACCTTGAGGAAAGTACATTCAAAGGGCAGAGGGGTAAGGGAGAGGAGAGAATTAACAAGTAAACAAATGAATGGAGAACAAGTTCCTATCATGGTAAGTGATACATAGATGATAAAAAGAGTCAAAGTGATGGAGTGTGGATGGGGAATGGAATTGGTAACTTTGGACAGAGTGGTCAAGAAGGGCCTGTCTGAGGATGTGCTTATTATAAGGGAGCAAGTCACGTGAAAGTTTGGGAAGAGTGTTTCTGGCCAAGAGAACCACAGTGTCAAGACCCTGAGAGGAACAGCAAGAAGTAGGTAGGTGGAGAAGAGTAAGAAAGGCTAATAACCAGAAAAAGAGGCAGGAGCCAGATCATCGAGACTTTTGTAGGTCAAATGTGGCTTTTATGTTAAATGTAATGGGAAGCCATTGGAAGGCTGGGACTTGTATTTTTAAGAAGATCTGTCTTTGTGGTGGTAGGAGGTGGGGGGGTAATGGAAAATAGGGGCAAGGAGTGGGGGTCAGCAAACAGAGGCTACTGTGACAGTACAGGTGAGAAATGGTAGTGTCTTGGACTAGGGTGATAAAAATGGAAATGGAGAGAAGTACATGAATTCAAAACGTAAAAAGTTGAAATTTCTTGTTCTGGAACATTTCAAACATATACAAAGTGAAGAGAATGGCATAATGATCCCCCTGTGTCCCCATCACCTGGCTTCAATAATTAGCAACTCATGGCCAATCTGAAGCCAGTAACAGACATAGTACTTCACTGCAAACACCTCAGTATTTCTAAGAGATAAGGACTTTTTAAAGATATCATGATGATTTCATCATCACTAATTAATTATCAGTAATGACTTAACATTCTTATCAGAATTCATATTCATGATTGTCTCATAAATATATTTTTAAATAATTACCTTGTTCAGAATCAGAATCGAAACAAGGCCAACACACTACATTTGCTTGATATATCTATTAAACCACAAGATGAGTTCTGAAGGAGCTGATGAAATTTCCATGGATTGGGTGTCAGGGTTGGGAGGGAAATGGATAAATCAAAGATGACTAGGCCTGTCTCGGCTGGCTGGAAAAGTGAGAACAGAGGACTCCAGTGCTTCCCTGAAGTTCTTTGAAACACTTTGGGTCTCTCCTGATGGCCAGAAAACCCAGCCAGTAGAGCCAGTGGCACAGGTGGCTTTCACGATGATGGCTACTACTCCATAGAGACACAGCAGCACAGAGAACCATCTGTTTGATGGCTTTGATTTTAATCAACAGAATCTAATGATTCAGAAAGGGAAAGAATCCTGATGTTGGAGACAGGATACCTAGACTTCAGCCCCAACCCCAGGTCTGGGACTTTAAGTCTCTGAACCTTTCTGTATATATGTCACATGGCAATGGTCATCTCTCCTGTTTTGAGATCAACTCATGATGTACGTCAGGTTTCTTTTGCAAAGTATAAAGCTGTGCTGTCCAATATAATAACCACCAGCCACAAACACCTACCAGTCCCTTGAAACGTGGCCAGTCTGAAACGAGTTGTGCTGTAAGTATAAAACACACAACATATTTCCAAACCTAGGTGTAAAGAAAATAATAGAGAGTATCTCATTTTTTAAACAATTTTTCCTTCAGTGTTGAAACAATATTTATGATGTGCTGTGCTATGCTGTGCTAAGTCTCTTCAGTCCTGTCCGACTCTTTGCGACCCTGTGGACCGTAGCCCACCTGGCTCCTCTGTCTGTGGAATTCTCTAGGCAAGAATACTGGAGTGGCTTGCTGTGCCCTCCTCCAGGGGATATTCTCAACCCAGGGATGGAACCTGCATCTCTTACATCTCCTGCATTGGCAGGTAGTTTCTTTACCACTAGCGCCACCTGGGAAGCCCAATATTTATGACATATTTGATTAAATAAAACATTGTTAAATTAATGTCACCTATTTGTTTTACTTTTAAATGAAACTACTAAATAATTGAAAATAACATAGTAGCTCACATTATCTTTTCATTGGACCACACAGATATAGAGTACTTTGCAAGTGGGTTGGGGGATCAAGTCTGTACCTTTCTTTGTGAGCATTTCACATAGATTCTAGTCACACATCATGTCTGTGATGTAAGCAAGATGGGCTGAGCTTTTATCCCTGTACTGATGAGGAAACCATGGCCTGAAGAGGTAAAGAGTCTTGTCCAGAGTTATACAGCAAGTTATTAGCAGAACTGAGACTGAAATTCAGTTCTCTTGAATACTAGCCAGTTCCAGGCTTTTTCCGCATACCACACTGCCCCCTACAGTTCAGTTGGTTCTTGTCATGGTGGTGGTGGATTGTGTGATCTCTGCTGCTCTGCCTGCCGTTCACTGGCTCCCTCCTTCCCATCCCCTTCCCTGTTCTACCTCAGAGGAATTCCCTTCTGCAATTTCACTCCGTTCCCTTTTGCCCTGTAAAAGAAAGACAGACTGACAGCAATGAACAGTGATAAACTGCAATGCCTTTTCAAGCTCAGCATTTCCAGTGTTTCACAGTGTGACCTGACAAATAGAAACCCCAGCTGACTGTAAAGACATCCAAGCTGGAAAAATACCTTTCTTTATATGGTACAGTGTATTTTCAGAGAGTGGGAATCAAGAAACCAGAGTTCTCAGCCCACTTTAGCATGGATTCCATGTGCAACCCTGGCCAAATCCTGTAACTCCTTTGCTCCTAATATCTCTATCTGCTTAGTAGGGACATTCATAGGTACCTTCTTGCCTTCTGTCAGAAAAGTTATAACAAGAAAGGTGGTAACGTGTTTCAGATACTCTGAACTTTTCGAAAGGAACACACTTCTCAAAGCCAGAACCCTCCCAGCAGCTTTCAATTATCCACACTCACTGAGAAACGAGACAGCACTGAGGGTAGAAATCTCTAGAGAATCCGAAATGTTCCCTTCAACCGTTTGTTTTCTTTCCACTCTAGCCCAGATCTTTGCAGGAGCTGACAAGTGGCCGACCTGACTGGTCTAGACCTCCTCTTCCTTCCCCTGCCCTAACCCTAACCCTAACCCTAACCCTAACCCTAACCCTCACCCTAACCCTAAACCCTAACCCTAACCCTAACCCTAACCCTCACCCTAACCCTCACCCTAACCCTGCCCCTTCTGCAGTGGCCCAGCATTTCTGCTTTTGTGGCTCAGCCCCAGCTGCACACATTTCACCACACTGTCCCAGCAACACACTCACACGCAGGCCACAGGTGCTCCTGTGGAGACTCTCAGTCATTTACCTGCTGGCCTCCAAGGTGCCAGCAAACACAGGGTAAGGCAACATGGCAGATGGGGAGAGTGAGAAGAAAACAAAATGGTGAATCCTGAGGTGATTGTTGGGTGGAGCTGAGGCAACTACTGGGCAGGTGGGAGTTCTCCTTCAGCAGAGCCCCAGGCTTTCCAGGCATCTCAGGTAGGTCTTTCGGAAGAGTAGCCCCAACTTGACAGACTTAAGCTAGGCCCTAGGCTCTGGTGCCCTGAGTGGGCAGTAGCAGCAGTGTGACAGGATCAACTGAGGAAGACTGACTTGTCTAACCTCTCAAGTTTCACATCTCAAGTCCCCCTGCAGTGCCAAGCTGAACTGATTCCTATGGTTTAGCCTCCCAAAAATGACCCCCAAATATGATCACTCCCTGCCCATCCCCTGTGGCCTTAGCCCCTCTTTTCAGACTTCAGCCTCCCTCCTGCCTTCCTGCTCTGGTTGTGCAGATGGGCCTCACCCTTCTCCATGGCCCTTATGGGGGCTGGGAGAGGAGCCTGGGCAGAGGGTGACCACCCTGGCAGCCTGCCTTCTGGGCCAGCAGGTCTCTGAGGACCGAGGGCCGGAGTGTCTTTCACTCCACAGTGGGGCCTGACAGCCCCTAGTTGCAGCCTAGTGTTTGCAGCTCGCCTTTTTCTCACACCACGCTCCTCATCCTGCCGACCCCCCTCAACTCCTGGCCATGTGATTGAAGTTGAGTTTTTACAGAGCCACTAATATCCTTGAACCAAAAATACCAGGAGACCAAGACCCCTAGAGAGCAGACCTGTAAACAGCTAAGCCAGTTCTCTAATGAGGCGTTCTTGGCCATGGCTGAGAAGGGGCGTGAGAGCAGTGGGTGCAGTTCAGGTCATGACGAGCACTGACTGGGACAGGTCCGGGGCCCGGGACATCTTGCTAGAACAGCTTGTTCATCAGGCCTTGTATGGGGCCTCCATGTGCTGGGAGACAAGCTGAGTCTACAGCCCAATATCTTGCCAAGCCATCTATGTTTTATTGGCTTTAACCCACACACACAAATTGCTTTATAATTTTTTTTTCCTTTTTAAACATTTTGTGTATTTATTTTTGTTCACATTGTAGCTCAAGCTCTCAGACCCTCTCTCTGAGAAAGCAAGAGTCCAGAGGCTCCTTCTGCTTTCTGAAGAAGGACAAGGCCCCTTTGTCTTTACAACTGTGGACAAGATACGTAGGGGCTGTGAGATGGTTCCTGGACATTCTTCCCCTCACCCTTTTGAACACTTTTGTTCCCTGGGTCACTGTTCGATTTAGTTCAACAAATATGTATTAGACCACCTTGTGTGTGTTCATCCTACAGTAACATGCCTTGGAGGAGACAGAAGTGAATGTGATATAGAACTTTTGCTCATAGACTTTCATCTAGAACCCATTTTAGTGCTTGAAGAGTTTGGGGGCAGCTTGGGCTGCCATGGGCTTCCCTGCTGGTGCAGAGGGTAAGGCATCTGCCTGCAATGCGGGACACCTGGGTTCTATCCCCAGGTCGGGAAGATCCCCTGGAGAAGGGAATGGCAACCCACTCCAGTACTCTTGCCTGGAAAATTCCGGGCTGCCATAGCTTCCTTCCATAGGCCAGGGAAGGCTCCATGAAGTGTTTGACTTCAGACGCCAGTAGACACATGCCACCAGGGGGCATCATGCCTTGGTGTCCAATTTGAGCTGCAGAACTAAGATTTCAAAGACGTTTGCATTCAGTTTGACCCACAAACCATTCAAATAGAAATTCTATTCAGCGTGAGGGCTGAGCTCTTTGACTCCTAGCTGTAGATGTAGAAAAAAGAAAAGATAAGCTGGAACCAAAGCCTGCTTTGAACTGGATCCTTAACAGATATCCACTCCTCACCTCAACAACCACAATGACAAGAAAAACAACTCACATTAAACAAAAACAAAAAACAAAACTTGGGCCTAGAAAGGTAAGGGAGCCAAGCAACTGTACCCATGGGAATGCTGTAAGGATGAAAGAAGAAGGAAAAAACTATTCTACAAATGGGTTTGGAGCAGTGCTTTTTACAACCAGCTGAGCCAGATCACATCAAGAGGACAACAGGACGTGTGCCATAACATTTAGTGTCTTTCACAAGCTTCCTTGTGAGAAGATTTCACTGCCTTCTTTACTCTCTTAATAGGCCTAAATGTTATTTTCCAAAATCTATGCTCCAGAAAGTCCAACTTTAAACACTGACAACAAAGTAACTCAATTATGTTTGTCGTGAAATACTTTATCCACTTTAGCAATGAATTCTTCGAATATGCTTCCCCTGGACCCAGAGGGGAGGAAGTGCTCTCATTCACTCTGCTTTTGGGATTTCTGCTTGTCCCTGGAAGATCCTCAAGTCATGTCCATGCCTGCATGCCCTCACCTCCTGTGAGCAGGGCAGGAGAGGTTGGTGACCATCTTGCAGTCCCTCTGGGAATGTTCCTAAGGCCTGCAAGGTTCTAGACCATGCCTAGATAGAAATGAGCTTCCCAGGTGCCTCAGTGGTAAGGAATCCACCTGTCAATGCAGGAGACCTGGGTTCAATCCCTGAGTCAGGAAGATCGCCTGGAGGAGAAAATGACAACCCACTCCAGTATTCTAGGCCTGGAGAATTCCATGGACAGAGAAACCTGGCGAGCTACAGTCCGTGGGGTCACAAAGAGACGGACATGACTGAGTGATTAACACTTTCACTTTGGATGGAGCCAGGAGACCTATGAGGAAATCAATGTTATAACTTGTGGTTTCTTTTTTTCCTTTAGGGATTTGGAATTGCTGGAGAAAAAGGAGAAAAGGGAATTCCTGGTTTGCCAGGACCTAGGGTATGAATATGGAATATTGCTTGCCTGGATCTGTGAAGTCAGCTGGTCCATTTTCTTTCTTGTTTGCATCTTTCTATTATATAACCTGATGGACTCCTAAGCTTCTCTTATTTCTCTTTCTAAACCCTCAGGCAGGTCCCTAAGTCCTCTTCCTCTCCTCTGCCACATTCCCTTGACTTAGTGGTTCCCTCGAATAAGGAATGATGTACCTTCTACACCAGGGGCTCCTCAGCACATTTACTCTCTTTTTGTCCTCACATATAATTATCTTCTGGGCTAAAGAATGGTGTGAATGTTTTCTTACTTTCATTCCATCCTATCCTGGGAGGGGGAGATTTGCAGGAAGGCAAGAGAGAGGCGCAAGTGCAATTTTTATAGAACAGAAACCAGCCTGGGAAGTTCTAGAACATAGTGAATTTGAAGTCAATAGTTTCCAATAATAATCTCACTTCAAGTGGAGAACTAACTGTTAGCCTCTCTGATTTCTAGCTTCAGGCACTTGGGTCTTAGCTTGTAAACAACTGGCCAACCTTCACCTTAAAGAAGCAACATTTCAGAGAATTAATTCATTGTGTTTTTAGCTTGGTCATGAAGCTTGTTAAGAGTCTTGAGTATTCAGCAATGTTCATCCATTAGGCTGCCATTTTTCTCCACTCTCCTCTACTCCCTTGTCTTGAAAACATATAATCACCAACAAAGAATACATTTGGGGTGAGAGACAAGAGGCCCTCCCACAATCTATTTAAAAATCTCTTGACTTGGAACTAATGCAGACTAAGTATAATACCACCCAGCCCTTCTACCAAATTCCACCTACTACTTAAAATGTTTCCATTTATTTAGCTCTTTAAAAATTCCCTGTGCCTCTATTCAGCCTGATGGATTAGTGCATAGAAAGAAGTCATTAAGCCAAGTCTAGGAACATTCTCTTACCTGATTTTTAGGGGCTGCTAAATCCTGAACTCAGTTGGAGAGCTTTGTTATGTAAGTCTGGTGGCTTTGTCTACTGTGGGCTATTAATCTTTCTAAGGTACCTCTATTCTCTTTACAGGGTCCCATGGGTTTAGAAGGAGTCCAAGGCCCTCCGGGGAGTCAGGTATTTTGGCTAATATCATTCAAGTCTCGGTGTATAAAATCCTGACCAAAAGGCCCTCCTACTTTATTTAACATGACCATCCATCCAAAGGGAAACACCGCTTATAATGCAAATTGTCTACCTCTGTTTGGTTGATAGAATCTCAGCTACTCACTTCTTTTGTTTTTACCCAAGAAGATGAGTGTGCAGTAAATTCGGTACCATAATGCAGTCATACTTCTTTAACATGATATCAGGCCTAGCCATGCCAGCCTGCTTATATTCATCTCTAGCCTTGTGGTCTTTGTACCCACTAACATGCAGGTTGGCTACCTAGCACCATATTGCTTCCTGGAATATTTCATTGCTTTCAGAGTCAGGTACAATCTATGCATGTTCTGGAATGCAAGCCAAAAATCCCTGCCTTTTGTCCTGGCCTAATCCAAAAACCAACCTCTCTTATGCACTTAGACACTAAATTTAGTTGTAACTATGTTTCTTTCACAGGGCAGGAAGGGGTCTTCAGGTTTCCCCGGGCTTAATGGATTCCCAGGAATTAAGGTAATGCTGGTGGGAAGTGAAAATCCAGGATTGGGAAGATGGAAGGGTAAGGAATTAGTATAAATGCTATTTTGTCTATTTGGGCTGCTGTAACAAAATATCACAGACTGGGTGGCTTATAAACAAGAGGAATTTATTATTCATAGCTCTGGAGGCTGGAAATCTGACATCAGAGTGCCAGTATGGTTGAGTTCTGGTGGGAGCTCTGCCCTCATGACCTAGTCACCTCCCAAAGGCCTCACCACCTAATATTATCACCTTGGGCATTCGGTTTTCAACATGAATTTTCAGGGGACACAAACATTTAGATCATAGCAAATGCCTACATAATGAGATGGAGTATTTTTTAGTGTTTTGATATTTTAGATGTCACCCTTTTTACCCCAAATGCATGCAAGCTACTTTGAACACACAAAGCTGATGATCATTCCTTAGAGACGACTTGATCAGTGATTAACTAAAGAGTGGCGGTCAGGGTGTGAGAGCATATCCATCCCTACAAGGAGAAATATTCTATTCTTGATATCATTTAGAATCAGCAACTTTGGGGTTTTGTTATCATTCTTAAATTCTTTCAGACAATGCACCCCCCTTATTGCCTGAACCTGGGGCAAGGGGCTCCTGCCACCCCACCCTGGATATGCCACTCTATCTGATTCTGGTACCTGAGTCCCTCTTTTGAGAAAAGTAGGACTCTTTTAACTTCCTCAGCTTGATGTCATCCAATAACAAGGGCAGTGACAGTAGCAGTTTCAAGCCTGCCGAACATGGGAAAGAAAGTTAAAACTCTATCCCCTCCTCAGCACCTCTTGAATATAGCCATATTGTTTCTTCCTGCAATATGTTTCCCAGGTCCAGAAGCAGATTGTCCTGGAGTCAGGTTACAACATAAATCAGGACCCCTTGTCCTCAACAGATTTGCAGTTGAGTGTCAGGCCTCCAGCCTGCCTTGTGTCACCTTCATCTTAAATTTATTGGACTTTGAAATTAACCTATGGACAATTTGGCCCTCAAAAATAAGAGGTTACAGAAGGAGGAATCTTTCATTGTCTTGGGGAATGGTTTTGAGGGAACATAACCTTAGGTGATGAGGTCACAGAAATATTTGTGTTTAATGGATTTAATCTTTGCAGGGTGAAAAAGGTGGCATTGGCCTGCCAGGCCCAGATATTTTCATCGATACAGATGGTGCTGTGATCTCAGGTGCAACTTTTCATTGAGTTGAGTGGGAAAAAACAGAAAGTTGAATTCTATATCCCCTGTAATTATTTAAAGGATACTGTGTCAGCCATTGGATTGCTGCTAAACCCAACGCCCACAAGGGCCATTCATGGATCCTGAAGTTGGGGAATAAATTGAACTCCAGTGTTTTAGGCAAACAAGCCAATCCCCATTAATCCGTGTTTGTGTTAGGTCGCCAATCTGGGATTTGCATTGGCCTGAGTCTCAATTAGCTAAAAATGGTCCTCCTAGTGATGCTTAGGAAAGGATTCATATCCTCTCAGCTAGGGCAACTTCAGCCTGATGCAATGGGACACACAGAGTCTCATGTATGTGATCCCATGCATGCTTGAGCTTAACAATTTCACAGGAAGTGGGAAAGTATCTTTAGCCAGGGGAACAAGTGGTCAACAATGCTCAGTAGTATGACACTTTGGAAGTTTGTCTTTACCTCTCCTTGTTGTAGTTACTATATGCGTCCAGTTCTTCCTTTTGGCTTCTCCAGAGATCCAGATGCTCAACCAAAGGCTTCTGCTATAGTACCTATCCACTTGGATCTCCTAACTAATCCCTCTCCTCACATCCTCTCAGGCCCATGCCCTGTCTGGTAAACTCATTAAAGCTGAGGTGTTGGTAGTTGACAGTGGCTTCCTGTGTTCCACGACCAAGAAACCTGTGCAAACTTGAAGGGTACACCTCAACACCTTAACCCAAATGGTAGACGTCCGAGACATGACAGAAGATTACTAGTGGTAGGAGAAACTTCCTAGTACTTATCAGATCTTACCATCGAAGGCAAGCTCTAACCAGTCCAGTTCTGAACACTAGGAGAGCCTTAGCTCAAATAGGCCCATCATCGCATGAGCACATTAGCATCTGGGAGACCTGTGAAGGGCAAGAAAGGCACTTCCAACGTGAGAACATCTCCTTGCAACTCTTTTGAGGCATTTTGTAACATTTGTGGGCCTCCTTTGGTTTGCTTACTGCTTTTTTTTTTTTTCTTTGCAATGCCAGGTTATCCTGGAGACCCTGGTATGCCAGGCCTCCCAGGCCTTAAAGGAGATGAAGGCATACAGGGCCTACCTGGCCCTCCTGGCGCCCCTGGATTACCAGCTTTACCAGGTGAAACAAACCAACCCACCAACTCCACAGATTTGTCCTCTATCCACTCTGGCACTCAGCATCCCCTGCTATACCTCTGGTCTGGGGACTTAGTTAACCAAAGTCAAAAGAAAGGTAGACCTAGTCAGTAAGCTCCCCACTGTGAGTGCAAGGCCAAATGTACATAAGAAAAGGGCCTGGGTAAGCAGCATTCCTTTGGCCTCAGTAATGTACCATGGATAGGCCATCAGTGAGGCCTAGACCATCAGTGAGGAGGCCTGGCTTAGACTGCCGAGGCCCTGTCACTCTTCTGTGGGTGTGCCATTGCAGCTGATGCTGGCCAGAGGGAGCTAACAAAAGCCTAGAGGAAAGTTTGTACCCAGACCTTCACTGTGTGCTTAACCCAGGCAGTAAATGGCCCCGGGATCCTGTGGATGACGCCCTTGAAACAGTCATTGGAGGCACACGCCCATATGTCACTCTATTAGCAGTAAAAAGAGAAAGGGCATAACAGAGTCTGGGAGGCACTGATATCCCAAATACAAAGCCAGACATTACTTTTAAAAACAGCAGTCTCTGAATTCCTCAGAGATGGGCCTCTGTAAGGATATCTGTGCTTTTAAAACAGCCCACAAGGGACTTCTTGGCAGTCCAGTGGTTAAGACTCCATGCTTCCAATGCAGGGGGCACAGGTTTGATCCCTGGTTGGGTAACTAAGATCCCACATGCCACATGGCACAGCCAAAAAATAAAAATTAAAAAAAATAAATAAAACAGCCCCTTGGAGGAGGTACAGCTGATCCTAGCACCAAGGTGGAAAAAATCTAGAAATGGGGGGCTGGAGTCCCAGTTTTCTCTCTCATGTTTGCTACTGAGAAGTTCTAGGCCCTTGACCATGTTTCTGTACATCTTTGGGCCTCTGTTTCCCAGGAGGTTAAGCTAGATGATTCCTAGGGACCCTTTTAACTTAGCTGCAGGAGAGGGGCAAATGCTTTCCCAAACTCTTCCTTGGAGTTAGTGTCTAACATATGGCACCAATTGCACTCCCCTGAAGAGGAGGCTAATGTGATTAACATTTTTGTATGGGCTTATCCTTCCAGGTGGCCCCGGTGCTCTGGGGCCCCAGGGAGCTCTAGGCCTGAAGGGGGAACGAGGAAACACTGGCCGGACCACAACGGGGGCAGCTGGTCTCCCTGGCAGAGATGGTTTGCCAGGCCTGCCAGGCCTACCAGGCCCACCTGGTAAGTTGTTTCTCCCTTTGGTCTTGAGATTCGCGTGTGATCCAGACTGTAGAACAGTCCTGATTTTTGAGGGAGGGAGCATTTCACAGGTTAGGGACCACAGCAATCAGAGTGTTCATCAAGGAAGACGAGCAAGGGCCATCTCAGTGACCAGACACTCCCTAATGCCTTCTGACTTCTGTAGTCATTTCATTTCACCCCTCACTGTTCTCAACCTCTAAGCCTGTGGACTGGTAGCTCTCAAAGGAGCAGAATTGGCTCTTTTAAGCTTTCTCTGGTCCTCAGGGCTGAAAGCTCGAGAAATTAGAAACCAACCCTGGATCTTCATGTCTCTGTGTGCTCAGTCGTGTCCAACTGTTTGCAACCCCATGGACTGGGGCCCACCAGGCTCCTCTGTTCATGGGATTTCCCAGGCAAGAATACCGGAGTGGGTTGTCATTTCCTCCTCCAGGGGATCTTCATAGATGGCTGCTGAAAGCCTCCACAGGGCTTATTCTTCTTAGATCATCTACCTGAGGATGAGACTCTAGATTCTAAGAAAAAAGGCTAGAAATACACCCTGCATGTTTCTTTGTAACCTACATCCCCTGACCGCTGCAGCTCGCCCCCGTCTCCTCTTTTGTCCTAAGAGGACTTCCTGGGATAGACACAGGGGTGTCGGAGTTGCTGAAGCTGCCTTGCTTATCTCCACATCCCCACTATCTAGTCAAGTGCCTGACCATAGTGAATGTCCTGTAACTAGTAAAAGTAGAGTGAATTGAGCCAATAGAGTTGGGAAATTGCTACAGACTTTGGGTCCCTGTCTTGGGTTTTTTGAGGGGAGGGTATCTCTGTTTTGATAATTGATGCTCCAGGATTCTTGATGACTGAGCTGCTGTGCATGAGCCCAGGTTCTTGAGTTGCCAAGCTTTTATGTTCCTTCTTCCTGAAGGTGCAGCATCTGAGACGGGAACCCTACAGAGCACAGAACCGGGATCGCCGGGACTCCGAGGGGAACGAGGTCCAAAAGGACACCCAGGCCTCAAAGGAATTAAAGGTGATCTTTGTCTGCTTAGGTTTCTTTGTTCCCCAAACTCCTTGGAGAAGGCCCCCTGGGAAGGAGCCAACCAACAGCCTTGGGAACCCGAACAGGAGCAACCTTGGATCTTGATGTGATTATAAGATTGTCGAAAGTGCTATGTTTGGAGCTCGAAGACTGAGTCTGGCGATTGAGGTTGCACAGGACAAAGTGGCCCCCAGGCCATTCTTCCTGCCCCTCCACCTGTAGAAGCTATTCTGCATATCCTGTAACCCCTCTCTGTTTGCAAGGCCAAGGCAGGAAGTCACTTATCATTACCTTCAGCCTGCAGGAAAGGTCAAGACCTGAACCTCTGAAAAAGCCAGCTGGCTCCAGGAAAACAACTCCAATCCCCACTGATGCCGAAGGACTGACTGATTGTCCCAGCCTTCAGCTGTCCTGCGTACTCCATCTTCCTGCTGTCTTTTGGTCATTCCTCTGTTTCATACTCTAAGGGGCAGATGCTAAAGTGTAAATAAATCAATTTATAATAGTTACAGCCCAGGGCAAGGTGGAAGAAGAGGTGAAAGTGCCAACAGTTGCTGAAGAGAGGTTTGGAGATGACCTGGGGGGTTCAGGTACCAAGATCTCTTCTCAAAGGAATTTATAGCTCTCCTCAGCCTCAGAGAGGTTTTCACTCACTCCCCTCCTGTCTCATTGCCCTATCATAAAATGGCACTACCTAAGTATAGGAGCTCATTCAGACATTTTTGAAAGCTCCATCTCTACTTTTTAGACGCAGGGAAGACTGCTGGGGGCAAAGGATATTAAATTGCAAGTCTTGACCTAGGGTGCCAATTTTGTTTTTCCTGACTCACTGCAGAGCTAGTGTGCTTCTTGATACCATTCTCATACTTAAAAACAGGGCCAATTCTAATGCCTCTCCTTCTATATTCCCATGGTGCCAGAAGGTTTTCTTTCTCTCTCTAGGTCTGGAATGATGATAGTAATTCTCAACTGATTCACTAGACATGAGAATCACCATGGGGAGATGGCTACAAATTAGATTCTTGGATCTGGCCACCTGAGAGTCTGATTGATTAGTCCTGGGGTGAGGCCCAGCAAGCTGTCTTGTAAACAAGTGTCCCAGGTGACTCAAACTCAGGCAGGAGGTCCATGGATGACACTTAAGAAATGATTGTTTGGTGAAGAGATTGTCCTTTCAGAGTTTCAGTGACTATCAAGTGATTATCAATTTTCTAAAAGTAGGAAGAGGCCCTTTGGGATCTTAGGGAAACTCAAAGTCACCTATGTCAGCCCAGAGTCTCTTTTCTTAGACCGTAAGCACAGATGGTCTAGGTGGCTGGGCCACAGTGCTAGTGACTCCATGCTATCTCTTCAAAGATGCTTTGCTGAACTCTCTACCATTAATTTCTTTGGCATTGTCTCTGTATACAAAGACGTTTTGGTGAATAAAACCTTCACATAGCTTGGATTGCAGACTCTCAGCTGATTAGTATAGGTCAGTGGTTCTCAACTCTGATGGCACATTAGACTGGGCTCTACCCTAGATGAATGAAATCCAAATCACTAACACAGATGTACTTTGATCGAGAGTGAAGCTAGTTCATTCGTGTCTGTTCTCTGCAGGCCTTCTGATTCCCTCCATGGAGTTGTTCAAGTCACAAATTACAACTGGCGAGTCTTCCTTCTTCTTGTAAAGATGGCCCACTTAGTTTAATGTTGTCTTTTTTAATTTTTCCTCCAGGGGACCCAGGTTTTTGTGCTTGTGATGGTGGTGTCCCCAACATGGGGCCACCTGGGGAGCCAGGCCTGCCTGGGCCACCAGGACTTCTGGGCCTTCCAGGTCTTAAAGGAACCAAAGGTGATCCAGGCTCTGGGGGTGCACAGGGCCCATCAGGGGATCCAGTAAGTCTTACCAAACTTGGCCCTGAGGAATCAAATGGGAGCTTGTCAAATGTCCCTCACTCCTCAACAAGCACTTTCTTAAAACACATAAAAGAAAGATGGGGATAAAGCAAACCTTCAAGATTTTGATCTGTAATGTGAAGAAATCTGCTTAGCTATCTTGAAAGTCCCTTTCTGCTTGAACCAACTCGTGTTCCCTCCCTTCCTTTCTCCCTTCCTTCCACAAAGTAACTTACAATTGACCCACACTGTGTCAGGCCTTGAAAATAAAATTTGAATTAAGGCAAAGTTCCTATCCTCAAAGATTTCAAAACTTAGAAAGGGTAAGAAAATAAATGGGCAATGATAATCCAAGGTGATGACATAATCCAGTGTCCATTTTTTTTGTGCCAAAATGTACCCAAAGACTTGTTTTAGGTCAAATCTATGCGAGGTAATAAAATTCCATGAAGTCTGTATCTCCTAATCATTCCCTTCTCTTTTTGTCAGGGTATATTTGGGCCTCGAGGTCCAACAGGCCCTAAAGGAAAGAAAGGGGACCCAACTCTCAGCACAAGATCAGGGATGCCAGGAGAGCAAGGTGATCCTGGCCCCCAGGGGCTCCCTGGTGAGACAGGAGCCCCAGGCAAGGATGGAATACCAGGTTTACCAGGGCTGCCAGGCCTTCTGGTAAGTTGATTTTTCTTGGGTGACTAGTGCTATAAATCCTCACACTTGACTTGGCAGGGGAGGAGGCTGATGGCAGCTTCCTACCCTTGTCACTAACACTGTGCTTTTCCTTTCTGCAAAATGGGAATCTTTTTCTCAGAATGGGTCATTGGCTCACTTGATAAATGCTAGTGACAACTGACCATTATCACTTAAAATGCTTCAGTTTCTTAGGACATTTCCCTTGCAGGCAATCCAGCTGCTTTCTGTGACCAATCCCTGCCCCTTATACAGGGTTGTTATCTCTGCTCCCCTCACCTGGAGCCTTTTGCATTATCAGATCACGCAGGGTTGACAAGCTTCATTCCCATTACCTCAACTCAGAGGAATTGATTGAAAAACTAGAGTGATAAAGAATTTTAACTGAAAAAAAAAAAAAAAAAAAGCCTTGCTCCCACTGGTTATGTGTCTCTTTCCTATTGTCAGAGGGCTCTGCAGATGTGTCTTTAAGTCACGCTTTCATTCTTTCCTATGTGTTGTCTAGGGTGATGGTGCACAGGGCTTCCCCGGTGAAAAGGGGTTACCAGGACTTCCTGGTGAAAAAGGCCACACTGGTCCAACTGGCCCCCCAGGAATTGGGCTACCAGGGGCTCCTGGACCTCGTGGACTTCCTGGAGATAAAGGAGTAGATGGATTACCAGGGCAACCAGGCCCCCGTGGAGTTCCAGGTGAATAAGCGAATCTGATGGCTTTGGGCTTAGAAAACTGACTCCTTGAGTATAGATATGACCTAGATATATGAAATGTGTCATAAGAAGACTAATTGTAGTCACTGCTCTCAATCCTCTAGAGGGTTTTCATGTGGAAAAGGGATCGTAATTGCATTGTGGTACAGGTACACAGAACAATAGAGATTTCGGCTCTACTTAGTGAAAAACTTCCTAATAGAACAGTCCAAACAGAGTTGCTTTGGGAGGTTGTGAGCCCATCATCTCTGGAACATTTTAGACAGAAGCTGGATGACCATTTACTACAAGCGTCATGAAAGAAATAAGTGGAAATTGGACAATAAAGGTATCCTCTAAGTTGTATGGTAATATCATCAGGGAAGAACCTTTCTTTAATTCATAAAATCTCAGATTGAGAAGAGACCCTAGTTCTATCTAGTCTGATTTCCATTTCATACTTTAAATCCCTCCTATTTACATCACTTCTTTTTCTACTTGAATTTCAGGAATTATAGAATGATAGCTCTGTTTATAGATTGTTAATGTGCTATGCTAATAATTTCCCTTCTTGCACACAGCTAGAGCAGCTCTTCATCCCAACTTCTGTGTTTCCACAACTTCTATGTTCCCATTAGTGGTACCATACTTCTTATAGTCATCTGGAATTGCAAAACTTGAAATTTGTCTCATATCCTTCATTTGCAATACCTCTTATAATCTTCCCTTCCTCTTCTTGGTATTAAGTTCTCGTTATCTAATGTCTAGCTTATCAAATACCTATATGCTTGTTGGGGTGGATGGATGGATGAATGAATGACAACAATTTCCTAAGTAGTTTTACATCTCCTACCTCTGGACTTCCCCACTCAAATCCACTAGGAACACTTCTGCCAATTTTATATCTGTAAAGTGCTGATTGCCTGTTAACTCCCCCAGCCCAAAGCCACAAATGGTTTCTACTGAACAGAGAAACACTCTACTGAAACTCCTCAGACTGGAATTCAAAAGTCTCCAGACATGGACACAACCAACTTCTCTAACCTGGCCTTATCTCATACTGTTCATAATTAAAACCAAACACTAAAACAACAGTTTCTCTCACTGTCCCCGCAAAAAGGTTATTCATTTCCACCGCCAACATTTTGCCCATGTTGCCTTTTTTTCTGGGATACTCTTCTTCTTTTGTCTATGTACTCACATCCCATCCAACTTTCAGTGTTCAATATAAGCCCTAATTCTTTCACTAAGCTTTCTCTTGACCCCTACGGTATGTCATTGCTAGTTATATATTTCCTTCCGTTAATGTTTTTAACTGTTTCTAATTCATTATAAGCCTCTGGATACTAAGGAAGGAGAATAATCCTTTCTAATGTTTCTCAGTCTGCCTAGTATAGTGCAGTACTCCACAAGAGACTAATATACACACTCAAAGAGGAAAGGGCCTTCCCCATAACCAAGAGGGTTTTTCTTAGATCTATGTCTCCTCTTTCCACCTCGTCACCTTGAAGAATTACAAAAAAGAGGACAGATACCGGGTCTTGTAAAAATGTATTTGTTTTAAAATGTACTTTTGTGAATTTATATAATAGTACAAGTTAAAAATTGATCATTCATGACTCTTAAAGCCAAGTCAGTATTTCAGTCCAAGGCAGTATTCCTCTTAAGGTTGTGAAGAATTTTTTTCAACCTTTTATTTTGTATTCGGGTATATCCGATTAGCAAACAATAGTTTCAGGTGAACAGTGAAGGGACTCAGCCATACATATACATATACATTCTCCCCTAAACTCCCCTCCCATCCAGGCTGCCACATAATATTGAGCAGAGATCCCTGTGCTATACAGTAGGTCCTTGTTGGTTTTCCATTTTAAATATAACAGTGTGTACATGTCCAGCCCAAACTCCCTATCCCTTCCCCTCATCTTTCCCTACAGCAAGATTGTGAGGAATTTTATCAAACAAGATATGCTTCCTTTTGGAAGTCTTGGTGTCAGCTACAATTTTGCTTCCACCTTGTTCCCCGAAACATTATTCATGGTCATTCCACTGCCCCTCTGCCAATTGGATCTTCACTCTAGGTCAACCCGTTTGGCAGGCAACTAGGCTTTAAACTGAGTTATATTAACATGGTACCTATAAACTTAGATATACTCAAATTTGGATATTATCAATATTCAAACTGCTTGAAAACAGGCTGAGTCAACAGAAGGAACCCCAGGGTACCATTTCTGTCCCAAACTTCACTGCCCCTGGGCCTGGAAAGTTCTCAAGAATCTAGTGATCTAAAAAAGCTACATAGCCTGGGAGATGCCTTATGCAGAAAATATTCTTGTTGCAGTACCAAGACTTTCCAAAAAGTGACTTCAATTAACAGCATTAGCCTTCTTTTTCTCTCTATGGCCACCAAATATAACTCCTCAAACCAAGCTTTCTTTCCACACAGATTTAAAAACACTTCACCTGTGGGCCCTAAACATTTACAATTGTGGGCATGACTGTTGCCATGAAAGATGAAGATGCCGTTCCTAAACGTACTCACTCCAGCCAATTGTGGCTCAGGCTAGGACACATTGCCAGGAAAGGGAATGTAGTAATTGAAGCTTTTCAACCTAATAGTGTGAATTATTACAAACCCTAGGCAAAGAGACAACTAGCTGTTTCCAAAGAGGCTCTGATCCAGATGCTCATAGTAATCAATCACCCAGGTTATCACTGCAGTGGCTACTGTGTCCTTGATCCTGTGTGGATGCCAGTTTTCTCCACTCTATCCAGACAATTTGATCAGTGGGCTACAGACAAGACTTTCCTTGGGCCTCAAAGAACTTCCATCATGGTTTAATTTTCTTCTTTACTTGATTGGTCTAGGTGACTGCTGCTGCAAGGAGGAGGTTGGGAAAACAGACTTAGACACAGAGGGAGGTGAGACTTAGCTAGGTCTAGAGGTTCTCAGATGCCAATGGTGGCAATCCTCCCCCTCTTCCCTTTTGTTCACTTTATCTCAGATATTCACAATGGCCTGAGCACCACACTGGAGGCCTGAGTCAGGGAGGGGTGATCTTAAGGCTGGGGTACAAAGGCTCATGCTGACACTGCTTCAAGGCTCCTTAGCACACCTCTTCTGGGAGGGAGGACTGAGGAAGTGGGCACGCAATCTCTACAAGCGGCTGGGCACCTTCATCATGCATGTTGATGGCTTCACTCATCTCTGCCTTGAGTATCTTCATTTACGAACTTAACTGAGGCCATGACTTGCCTTGGGAGTTACCTAAAAGGATCCACACATCCGATATTTATTCATTTGACCTGGAATCAACTGAGATGTTAGAATCTTGATAACCAGAACTGCTTTTTGATTCTGAAGATGAGTTTTGGCATTAATGGGAAAATTCTGAATAAGGATGTCATTTGTTGCACTTGTGAAATAGAACATGGGTAGAGCTGGTTTCTGCTTTATTGGGGAGAAGGCTCTGAATTGATGTAAAGTAAGAGAGCCAGATGTATGACTTGAAGTCCTTACCTTCTCGCCATTTTGACCCTCTGCTTGCAATACACAAATGTGGTGTGTTGTACAGGACTGGTCTGAGGCAAAAGGGAAGCATGCCCTTGACTCCTTCTGGTATCTACTCATCTTCCATTTTCTCATTATTTTTCCTTCCCTGGAACCTTTCCAGATGCCTGTCCTCAGCCCCATCCTCTAAAGGTTTTGTTTTCCTCTGGTGATCACAAGTGAAAATCATCTATAGAATTGATATGATAAACTGAGGATAGGTGGTTTCATGTTTGGAACCGGCCCAGAGATATTTATCTTTTGCCCAGTTTGTTTGTTTAAGCCATCAAGCAATGGAACTACAATGTTTGATACATTAAAGTCAATTAACTACTGAAATAGTTGGGGCAGGAGAGTTTTCTCCAGGGTCCCTCTCAGAATACCACTTAGGGAGGCAGTTCTTCAGCCTAGTCCAAAGCTGAGGGCAGGACTGGCAGCCCTCTCCCCATGAAGCATCTCATCCATCATGAGATGCTTGCTCATAGAGCATCTTTCTGCAGTAGGGAAATATCCCTCTGAAAGAGCTCCATCATTTCAGCTCCTGGCAGGATGGAGATGGGTATAACCAGCTGTGGAGGAAGATCAGGCTTGTGGCTCTTTCCACCTGTGAAAATGTAACTATAGGAGCTTGAATTCTAGAAGGCAGAAAGCTGCTGCCAAGGCTACAAAATATGTCACTAACCTGAATGAGGTAGAATCTAGGGGATGGCCTCGAGGAAGCTCTTCTGAATACTCCTCCTTAAGTAAGATACTAAAAAACTAGTATTCATGGAGCACATACCAAGGTGCCCAGCACTGCTAAGTGCTATTAGCACTATTCCATATAATCCTCACAAGTACCATATGAGATAAGTAGCTCCAATTTTACACATGAGGCTCAGAGAGGTTGAGTATCTTGCTCATACAACTAGTTAGTAGCAGAACTACAATACAAGCTCAGCTCTGTCTGGCTTCAGAGCCCAACCTCTTAACCAATACATTATACTGTTGAATTCCCAATTTTGATTTAAGACTTAGAACAGGTGGGCTAAAAATGCCATCAAGCTTTTGTACTGGAAAGTAAAAGTGAGACTCGGGGAGGAATGCCAGCCAGTTGAATAAGCTGTCTGAATCATAGGTTATATACATATCTTTAAGAGATGTAATCTGTGATTTAAGTACAGGAAAAAGCTATAGCAGTTTCTTAGAACTGTGGGCTCTGTGACTTAAAGTAGATCTCTGGGGATTGTTTTAATGAATAGGCAAGACTAATTTTAATTAGCAATTGTTTATAAATCGCCTCTGAAGGAGCCAACTAACAATTCGTTCACTGGTATTTTATTAAACCTCCCCTCTGTGATCTTAGACTTTTTATTTGCACTGTGAGTGAGTAAGGAAGAATTTTCTAGGGGAAGGGCTATGCACATCAATTTCAATGTCTTGAATACTGAAATTGACGACCCCTTCTCCCAGTAGCAGAGTTGACAGTTTCAAATGAGGAGCTGAGCAAAAAGATCACCATCTGTCATGACCAAGAAAGTGGAGTTCAGTGTTTGCTTGGTGCAGACATATGTGTCCATCTGACCAAGGATAATGGATAGGTTTCAGTAGAACCTAAATGACATGTGTCAAAAGAACCCAGTGGTTTGGGAAAAGCCTCATTCCAAGAAAAGAGCAGTCATGTGAACTTGAAGGGTCTTGTCTTCAAACCCTCCAATCTAGTCATGTGGACATAATAATAACTAACCCTAAGCATGCATTCTAGGGAGGGGCTCCACCTGAGGGCAGGGTGAATAGGCAACTGCTGTTTGCTGCTGTTCCTACACAACAGGAGACTTTGTTAGAATGTGGTGTCCCCGCACTAGGACACTAGGGACATTCTTCTCCATGAGAAATTGCACTAGGAGTAACTCCCAAGAGCTTCTGAAGCCAAGATTTTTCTGCATGGGCTCCCAGCTTCTGGGTGGAAAGAATAACTTAGCTGTTGCATTCGATGGAATGGAAGTAAAGGAGCATGCTAGGGGGAAGTCGTCCCTGACTCGATTGGTTCAGCTGTTTACATGTTACCATTTACAGGTATCACCTTGCCTTGTATTATTCCTGGACCATATGGTCCATCAGGACTCCCAGGAGCTCCCGGATTCCCAGGTATGGAATGAGGCCAGAAAAAGCCACTGAACACACATGTAAGGGCCATGTACCAAAGTAAGCCAAGGATAGCCCAGTAGCATTGGGGGATCCACGTTCCTCCTGAGAGGGCAGCCTTGAGAATTGAGGAAATAGAATGGCTGCTAGAGAGGGCTGTGTGGGGAGGGGGGAATAAGAGAGGCCCTCCAAGAGATTAGGTTTTTTTCTTTTTTGACTGCACTGCATGGTTTGTGGGATCCTAGTTCCCCAACCAGGGAACGAACTTGCACTCTTGGCATAAAAGCACGGAGTCATAACCATTGGACTCCAGGGAATTCCTAAGACTAGGATTCTTGACTGGACATCACAAATCATAGCCACACCAATGTTCCTTTCCCCTTACCACTCACATTTGGGTTTTCAGGCCCTAAAGGGGCCCGTGGCCTCCCTGGGGCTCCAGGCCAACCTGGATTGCGTGGAAATAAAGGGGACCCCGGAAGTCCAGGATTGGTTCACCTGCCTGAATTGCCAGGTAAGAAAAGGAGCTTCTCCCTCTGCCCCCCGCCTCTCCTGTTGTGTGAGTATGTGTTTGGATTGTGGTAGCCATCTACCCACTGTAGGAAGTTAGGTTTGTGCTCTGGTGTAATTGGGGTGGTTTTGATTTCATAGTCAGACAAGACAGAGCTTAGAGCTATAGAAGGACAGCATCTCAGAGCAATAAGGGCCATTTGTGATGAGCTGAGCCAACCCCTTCAGGTTCAGAGGAAGAAACTGGCGCATATAGAAAGTGACTCGCCTGAAATCACAAAGTCACTAGTGACAGGGCTAGGACTCTGCCAGGTGATCTGACTGCATGTTCTGTCAGTTGGTCTGATTGCATGTTCTGGCAGTTCCCTGGATCAACTCCTGAAAGGTCAGAAACAGAGATTCAGATAAGGGAGAGGGGAGTTGTCATATTTCAGACCCTTGGCTGACACCCTGTTGTTCCAACCCGAGCTTCATTGTGCTACACTGCACCAGTGGTTCTCAAACCGTGTTCCCTCAGCCAGCAGCATCAGCGTCACCTCGGAACTTCTTAGTAATGCAGTTCCTTGGCCCCTTGGCAGAGTTACTGATCAGAAGTTTTGTGGCGGGGTTGGGGTATGGGCCCGGCAATCTGGGTTTTCCCAAGCACCCCTGCCCCAGGGGATTCTGACGCATGCTCAGTCTGAGGACCACCTCTGCTCAGCAGCAGGGGACTCATCTTAGGCCACGTTTCCTTGGGTTTATTGGTGTCTCAGGTCCCTCCACCATCCAGAAAGAGGGAGGCATGAGGACGGGAGTTAGA
Organism: Bos javanicus; assembly: GCF_032452875.1. Taxonomy (NCBI): domain Eukaryota; kingdom Metazoa; phylum Chordata; class Mammalia; order Artiodactyla; family Bovidae; genus Bos; species Bos javanicus. The sequence goes on along the minus strand of NC_083897.1, from coordinate 58,696,644 downwards.
CAACTCCAGAAGAGACCCGGCCTTTGACAGGAGGTCCTGGCTCTAACCTGTGCTCTTCGGCCACTATAGGAGCCCCAGGAGCGGGTTACTGAGCTCTGCCTAAGGCCCGGCCTCATTGAGCTAGAACCTCCTCTGGGTCACATGTTGCAGTCCCTGCCACTGGGCAAGTCTTCCCAGGACCAGAGACCTTTAAGGAAAGCCACACACATTACTAATGTGACAACTTTTGTAGTAGGAAAAAAATCTGTGTCAGAGTCCTCTAACCAAACCTATGACTTCTAAACCTCCATGGCCTTTTATTTTTGACTCTTCACATTTAGGGTTTCCTGGACCTCATGGAGAGAAGGGCTTACCTGGGTTTCCTGGGCTCCCTGGAAAAGACGGCTTGCCTGGGAAAGTTGGCAGCCCCGGCTTACCAGGTCCCAAGGGAGCCCCTGGTGACATCCTTGGTGCTGAAAATGGTGCTCCGGGGGAGCAAGGCCTACAGGGACTGCCTGGGGACAGAGGATTTCCTGGAGACTCTGGCCTTCCAGGACTCAAGGGTGACTTTCTTTTCCCCACCTATTTGACAGTCTGCAGAAAGGCTTTCAGTACCTGGTGTACCTACATGAATAACTGCATGAATCTGGGGTGATGGATGAACTAGGGCTTGAAATGAAAAGTCATTGTGTTCTCTCCCTGCCTTTCTTAAATCACCTGAGTCCATTCTCCTGTCTCAGTAATTCCAGAAGTATCTAGAATCCATAGTCAGATGTCTTGCAAAGCCCATAATTAGCAGCAAGGCTGGAGCTGATGAGACAGTGGCACGTCAGAGGCATCCCGGGGCTGGGCTCCTCTGCTGGAAGGTGGTTTGATGAGCGGTCCCTGCTATCAATCCATGCTGTGATCATCTGCCTCTTCCTTTTCTTAGGTTTGCTTGGGAAGTCGGGCCTGCTTGGCCCCAAAGGTGAGCGGGGCAGCCCTGGAATACCAGGCCGCGTGGGTCAGCCAGGACCCCCAGGCCCTAGTGGTCTATTTGGCATCAAGGGCAAACCCGGGCTCCGCGGACCCCCAGGCTTTCCAGGCATTTCAGGTAGGTCCTTCAGAGGAGCAGCCACAATTTGACAGACAAGCTGGGCCCTGGGGCCCTAGCACCCTGAGGGGCAGTAACAGCAGTGTGACAGGGTCAGAGCCGAGAAGGAGACTGAGTTGTCTTACCTGAGTTTCACATCTCAAGCCCCCTATGGTACCAGGTTGAACCAGTTTGGCCTCCAAAAAGTGACCCTCAAATATGAGCACTTCTCGCCCCTCCCCCATGGCCTCCACCCACCCACCCACAGACCCCACCCCTGACCCTGGCAGCCTGCCTCTTGGGCCAGCAGGTCTCTGAGGACCCAGGGCCAAAGTGTTTTTCACTCCACAGTGGGGCGTGACATCCCCTGGTCCCAGCCTAGTGTTTGCAACTTGCCTTTTTCTCACACCACCCTTTTCACCCCTGACTCCTGGCCACGTGACTGAAGTTGAGTTTGTATACAACTATTAATATCTTTTTTAATCCTCTTTGTGGTTGTGTGTTTCTGGGGTCTTCACATAGGCTGTCCAGGTGAGAAAACAGCACGCAAGCTTACAGACTAACACCCCCACCAGCTTGGCCTCTCAGGGAATTATCTTACTATACATTACAACCTGGTAAGGCCAGGGGTCCCTGAACTCATACTGTGGGGTTGGCCCCCATTGAATTTCCTTCCCTTGTTGTGGAATCCCCTTCACAGCCTCCCATTAGAATCCTGGGGCTCCCAGCTACATGATGCTTTTCAATCCATAGAAAGCCAAGCCAGCCATTCATTTAGGTCCTTGGGGGCCCAAATACCTCTCTCATCACTGATTTGATCCTTTGATTTTTTAATTTCCTTGCTTTGTACCTGAACATTCCACTTTGGCAGCAGCTCAAGAGGTTAATCCCATTGAGTAACTGAAAGCCTGGTGAAAGAAGTCTCAGAATACCTAGGAGACCAGATGGGCCTTGGGAATTTCTACAGTACTTGGCACTAGGGGGTCTTTCAACTCTAATGCCAAGGAACTGGCTGACTTAACTGCTTGCATGAGGGATTAAAAGGGCAGCCCTGATCCATGACTCCCTGGGAGGCTGCAACAATTGTTGGGCTTTAACCTCTACTTCATCAGTTGGCTCAGGAAACAGCCATTGTGGACTGATTCATGCTGGAATTACCAGGAAACTAGAGTCCACTTGCCACCCTGGCTCCCTAGAGCTGCATTCAGAGGCTAAAGTATGAACCACATTCATAAAGGGAGAAGAGTTGTCATCAGAAGGGGTTTGCTCATCCGCCCTGCCAGCTATAGTGCCATGCTGGTAAAGGTAGCCACTGGTGGGGCATCCTGGGTGATAAGTGCTATGCGTCAGCCAACTGAAAACCACTCTTCCTGTTAGCCTGCATGGCCCATTGTTCAAAGGCTGTTTACAAACCCCAACAAGTCAACCAACAAGAAGCCAGGGGAATGGGCAGTGGCCCAGATCTGGATAGTCTCACTTGACAGCCATCATGTATTCTCTCCTGTGCTGATTCAGGACATCCTGGAAAGAAAGGTCCAAGAGGCGAGATAGGTCTCCCTGCGTCAGCTGGAAAGAGAGGCCTGCCTGGGCTGAAAGGGCTTCCGGGACCGCCAGGGCCAATTGGCTTCCTGGGGAACTCAGGCTTGCCAGGGGCCACTGGGTTACCAGGCCTGCCAGGTCTGAAGGGTAAGTAAAATGATCAGGAAGGCACCAGTGGGTACCCAACTTGCCTCCTCCCTCCTCTCTGCCTAGGAAAGGGGAATGGGGAGGGAGGTGAACAGGGCTTCCCTGGTGGCTCAGACAGTAAAGAATCTGCCTGCCAATGCAGGAGGCCCCAGTTTGATCCTTGGGTTGGGACGATCCCCTGGAGGAGGGCATGACAACCCACTCCAGTATTCTTCCTGGAGAATCCCAGGGACAGAGGAGCCTGGTGGGCTACAGTCCATGGAGTTGCAGAGTCAGACACTGAGCAACTAACACTTTCACAATAGGAGAAGACAAATGCTAAAGGAGGACTCCCACCCACAGCAAGTCACTTTCCCTGCCTGCTGGGTGGAACACTGGGCTGAATAACTTGAGCAGGAAAGCCCAGGACAGGAACAGCCGCACCAGGTTTACTCATTTGCATGAACCCTGCATACAGTCTGATGGCTCTCACTTCCTTTGATTATTCTACTAGACACCAGGAGTTGGGCAGGAAGGGAAGTAACTGGTCCAAGGTCACACAATTGGTTAGCAACAGCACCAAGCTAGAGCTCGTATCTCTGCCTCCTGCCTAAGTTTATTTATTTATTTTCTCTGTGCTACACATGAGCTCTAACTTGACAAATTGTAAGAGAAGTGCCCAGCTCTTCTTTTCTTCCTGGTACTTAGTTCCATGTCCCTATTCAGGGAAGTAGCATAACATGTACTAAGAGCTTGGGATTTAGAGTTAGAGAAACTTGGGCTTGAACCTCTCCTCTGCAACTTTCTAGGTATGTGACTTTGGGTGAGTTAATTAACCTCTCTGAGCATCCATTTCCTTGTATGTCAAACAGGGATAATGATAGAATTTCTTGTTTCTCAACAGGTGAGAAGGGGTCTGTTGGACTGACAGGTTTTCCAGGGATTCCAGGTCTCCCTGGTATTCCTGGAGCAAGTGGATTAAAGGGAATTCCTGGGTCGACAGGAAGAGTGGGGCCATCTGGATGGGCTGGTAGCCCTGGTGAAAAAGGTGAGCTGGGGAACCCAGTTCTGGAATTGCCACCCATGCTCCCCAAGGTACATTTTATTTATCCACCTTGTCATTCAAGTGGCTTGTACCAACCTCAGGATTTGAGGTTTCTCAATGAAATCCTTTTAAACCCAGAGAACTCAATCACTCTGCATTACCACAGCATGTTAGGGGCCTTGACACACATTCCCAGATGCTTAGTGGAGAAGGGTTTTGACTAGGGTCTAAAATTGTAGGATCTTGGGCTTGTCCAAGAAGAGGGCATGCCTGTTAATGCAAAGTTGGGGAAACAGGGGCAGGAAAGAAGCTGGAAGAACCCAGAAAGGGCCCTGGAGTGGTGCGGGAAGAGCTGATATGAAAGAGCTGATATGACATGCTTACCCTGTGTCTAAGCCCCCCTCATGCGGCTTCATTACCTCCATCCCTGCAGGAGACAGAGGTGACCCAGGCCCCTTTGGGATACCCAGTCATCGACCTCCAATGCTGAACCTCCGCTTCAAAGGAGACAAAGGTTCTCAGGGCTCACCTGGAGCCATTGGATTTCCTGGACCCAGAGGTACTGGGGCAGGGAATGGGAAGGAGAAATACCCAAGACAGTTTTTCATGACCAAACTGGACTTCTTTACTGGAAAAAAGTCCCCACAGTAGAAGGACCCTCAGAGCAGCAGTGTGGGTGGCAGTGGCTGGTGGGGAGGAGCATGGAGGCCACCTTTCCTGGGCCCGAGGAGTATCTGGACTGTGAGACTGCCGGTTTGCACTGTCCCTGTGGAACTCAGTTTTTGAACCACAGGTGGCTGTGCCCCTGGAGGGGCCAGGCAGATAGTGGGGGGGTGGGCACTGAGTGGCTTTCCCACTGAGGAAGCTGGGGTGGCCCTGGCTGGTGCCCCATAAAGCCAAAGGCACCTTCTCCTGCTGCTGCTGCTGCTGCTGCTAAGTTGCTTCAGTCATGTCTGACTCTGTGCGACCCCATAGACGGCAGCCTACCAGGCTTCTCCATCCATGGGATTCTCCAGGCAAGAAAGAACACTGGAGTGGGTTGCCATTTCCTTCTCCAATGCATGAAAGTGGAAAGTGAAAGTGAAGTCGCTTAGTCATGTCTGACTCTTAGCGACCCCATGGACTGCAGCCCACCAGGCTCCTCCATCCATGGGATTTTCTGGGCAACAGTACTGGAGTGGGGTGCCATTGCCTTCTCCTGCACCTCCTCCTACCCCAAGCTAACTGTCCCCAAACTTTCCTTTTGCCTGCCTGTGACCCAGGGCACCTGCTGCTTGGGGAACAGATTTTCTTTTGCCCAGAGTGTTTCCCCAAGACTTTTGCTTCTTTCCCAGGTGACAAAGGAGAGGCTGGCCACCCCGGGCCACCAGGCTTGCCTGGAGCTCCTGGCTTCCCCAGCCTCATCAAGGGACTTAGTGGGAGACCGGGCCCCCCTGGCTCCACAGGACTACGGGGCTTACCTGGCCTGAAGGGGTACCCTGGAATTGCAGGTTTCCAAGGAATTCCAGGAGAAAGTGTAAGTGGGCCCAGATCTTTGTCTCCCCACCAGGGAATGGCCTTGATAGCAGGGGGATGGGCCCCTATTGCCCACCTTCCTGATCTCAGCCCACTTCCCATGCCCTCCCTGAGCTAACCCCAACAAGGCACCTCCTTGAGTTGGCCAGGTCTTCTCACTTGTTCCCAAACATCCCCTCTTCCGGGCCTTTGTTCACACTATCTCCCTCACAAGGCAGAGCATCCTCCTTGCAATTGCTGACAACCTGCTGGTCCTTCAGGCCCCAGCCCAGGTACCCGCCCCTCCAGGAGTCCCTGAGTTCCCACCCTGCTGACATCCTACATCTCACACTGCTTCCACTGATCCTGGTTGGTTCTGCCTGGGTCTGATTTCCTCAATGAGATTGTTAGGACTTGAGAGCAAGCCTTGCTTGCTTTTTTGTCTGCATCCCACTGCCAGCATCCCATGTTGAATTTGGCACATCAGAAGAATTCAGTACAGACTATTTGATGTTTTGATTTCAGAAAGATCTTTGTTGCCTCTAGGCAACAACTGGCAAAGAATCAAAGTCAGTTTTTTTTTTTTTTCTGGATTTTTTAAAAGCAGGGTGGTAGGGTAGTTAGCAATGAGACAGGCATAGGCTTGATTCTCCGCTCCATCACTCATTAGCTCTGTGATTTGGGGCATATCACTCCACTTGCTGGAGCCTTGCTTTTCTCATCTGTTCAAAATGGGAATAGTATTCAAACCTTATTCAGCCCATAGTGAAGGTTAAGGGAGCAGGTATGTATAAAGCAGGTAGCATTGTATTTGGTACATGACAGACTCTGAATAAATAGTAGCAATAATAGTACTGAAGGGACTAAATAAATTGGATCACAGGACACCTGTGTTCCCTGCAGGCACAGTCCTTGACCTTTAAAAGTATCAGTCCAACTGATAGAGAGAAAACACACACACATACACACACACCTGAAAAAAAGGCAAAAGAAACAATTCTCAACCTGCTACTTACACACTAGGAAGGATGCAGTCAAAGTGGGAAGGCATTCTGGGAGGGGTCCCAGCATAAGCAGGGGCTCTGAATGAGTAGATATGGCGATGCACAGAAAACCCCAGGTGAATGGGGGGTGTCATGGTTACGGTCCAGGGAGCTAAGTGACCCAAATCAGACTGCCACCCAAGGTCCTGGGTAGCATGTGTCCTTACTGGGTACATCTCAAACCCAAACCATACCAGATGCCAGGGGAGGAACTGGGCCAATTGCAGCCAACATGCCTGCTTCTCAGACTCAATATGTTGGACATTAGCCAGTGAGGACAGTTTTTCTTGTGAAAATTATGGGATTAGACCAAATTCAGACTCCAGTACCTGCCTGCATACAGCCCGCTACCTAGTGGCAGAAAGACTCCACATTCCTTGCAGAACCTGTGGCAGAGGCCTAGCTCCACGTGGGAAGGCCACACTTGTTCTCGTCCATCATGGCTTTGGCATGGGTGGTGATAGCCAAATGTATGCAGAGTGAATCAAGTTCCTGGACTGTCTGTTAGGTTCTGTATTTTCTAAGAGATTTGCTAGAACATCTACACCTTGATTTCCCATGATACCAATTGTGTTAGGCACTGGGAAGTTATGAATGACAAGACCAGGGTTAATCTGCGGATCAAACTCTTCCCCAATTTTTACCATAAATTACCATAAATATGCATTTCTCCCCTTGCATATCAATTTCCCCTCTGTAGGATGCCCCCCTCCTCTCCACCCCAGCCACAGAGTATGCAATGGACAGGTCTCAAGCAATGGCTCAGTGAAGGGAGGGGGAAGAGATGATGGGAGGTCCTGAGTGCTAAGCAGAAATACTGATTTCTGTATTGCTTTGAAGGGTTCACAGGGTCTCAGTGGAGTTCCCGGGCTACCAGGAGCATCTGGTCTCCCAGGTTTAAAAGGTAAGGAGCTTACTTCACTCTGTATACCTGGCTCTAGGTTCATCTACCTCATTACAACTAACTCAAATTCATTCCTTTTGATGGCTGAGTAATATTCCATTGTATATATGTACCACATCTTCTTTATCCATTTATCTGTCAATGAATATCTATGTTCCTTCCACATCCTGACTATTGTAAATAGTGCTGCAATGAACATGGGGGTATATGTGTCTTTTTCAATTATGCTTTTCTCAGGGTATATGCCCAATATATTAATGCATATATATGGAATCTAGGAAGATGGTATTGATTAACATATTTGCAGGGCAGGAATAGAGAAACAGACATAGAGAATGGACTTGTGGAGATAGCAGGGGAAGGAGAGGGTGGGACGAACTGAGAGAGTAGCAATGAAATATATACATTCAGTTCAGTTCAGTTCAGTTCAGTTGCTCAGTTGTGTCCAACTCTGCAACCCCATGAATCGCAGCACGCCAAGCCTCCCTGTCCATCACCAACTCCTGGAGTTTACCCAGACTCATGTCCATCGAGTCAGTGATGCCATCCAGCCATCTCATCCTCTGCCGTCATCAGGGTCTTTTCTAATGAGTCAACTCTTCGCATGAGGTGGCCAAAGTACTGGAGTTTCAGCTTCAGCATCAGTCCCTCCAATGAACACCCAGGACTGATCTCCTTTAGAATGGACTGGTTGGATCTCCTTGCAGTCCAAGGGACTCTCAAGAGTCTTCTCCAACACCACAGTTCAAAAGCATCAATTCTTTGGTGCTCAGCTTTCTTCACAGTCCAACTCTCACATCCATACATGACCACTGGAAAAACCATAGCCTTGACTAGATGGACCTCTGTTGGCAAAGTAATGTTTCTGCTTTTTAATATGCTATCTAGGTTGGTCATAACTTTCCTTCCAAGGAGTAAGCGTGTTTTAATTTCATGGCTGCAGTCACCATCTGCAGTGGTTTTGGAGCCCAAAGAAATAAAGTCTGACACTGTTTCCCCATTTATTTCCCATGAAGTGATGGGACCAGATGCCATGATCTTAGTTTTCTGAATGTTGAGCTTTAAGCCAACTTTTTCACTCTCCTCTTTCACCTTCATCAAGAGGCTTTTTAGTTCCTCTTCACTTTCTGCCATAAGGGTAGTATCATCTGCATCTCTGAGGTTATTGATATTTCTCCCGGCAATCTTGATTTCAGCTTGTGCTTCTTCCAGCCCAGCATTTCTCATAATGTACTCTGCATATAAGTTAAATAAGCAGGGTGACAATATACAGCCTTGACATACTCCTTTTCCTATTTGGAACCAGTCTGTTGTTCCATGTCCAGTTCTAACTGTTGCTTCCTGACCTGCATATAGGTTTCTCAAGAGGCAGGTCAGGTATTCCCACCTCTTTCAGAATTTTCCACAGTTTATTGTGATCCATACAGTCAAAGGCTTTGACATAGTCAATAAAGCAGAAATAGATGTTTTTCTGGAACTCTCTTGCTTTTTCGATGATCCAGCGGGTGTTGGCAATTTGATCTCTGGTTCCTCTGCCTTTTCTAAAACCAGCTTGAACATCTGGAAGTTCATGGTTCATGTATTGCTGAAGCCTGGCTTGTACATTACCATATGTAAAATAGCTAGCTAGTGGGAAGTTGCTGTATAACACAGGGAGCTCAACCCGGTGCTCTGTGACAACCTAGATGGGTGGGATGAGGAGGTGGGTGGGAGGGAGGTTCAAGAGGGAGGGGATATATGTTATACTTATGATTGATTCACATTATTGTATGGCAGAAACCAACACAACATTGTAAAGCAATTTATCCTCCAAAAAAAATAATTAAAAAAATTCTTTTGTTAAAGAAAGATAAGGAACATTTCCCCTTTTACTGTGTTTTTCCAGAGCAAAGGTGGATTTCTAACAGGCCCAGGGTTCTCCCTGGGGGAGACTGTGTGTTTACAAGAAAATGAACCAATTTGCACTTCTGCTTTGGCCAAACCCCCTTTGCAATCTTTGTTAGTCAAAAGTAGGCGAATAGCAGTGGTTTGACCCACCTGCCTTCCAGATTCAGCAGCAGAGGACACCCTCAGCTCTAGACAGTCTCCTCTTCTGGTGATATTTTAGGGCTCCTCCTATCATCTTCTCTGCCCATACCAAGCCTAGTAATGTGTTTCCCAGTGGAGATATGCTGCATGTAGCAGCATTTCTTACCAATAGCCTGGTAGCATCCCAGCCCTGCATTGCAGCATAAAAGCATAACATTTTACCCAATGGGTAATTGTGTCAAGGAGTTTCCCTGGCCGTGATTTTTCCTTCAAAAGATCTTTTTGCTATACCCCAATATAAAAGCTTTTTTTCCTATTTGCTGCAAATTGAACTATACCTTCTCCTGATGAATTAAACAGTATCTTGATATCCCCAGGAGATCAAGGCCAGACACTTGGAATTTCTGGTAGCCCAGGACCCAAGGGACAACCTGGGGAGTCTGGTTTCAAAGGTAAGGCTGCTGTACTTTTGTCTCCTACATTTCACAGACTCCTTAAAACTGAGCATTGGAAGGAATTTTGGAGGCCAAACCTAAGTTCTGCAACTTCTGTCCAGTGCAGAAAAATTCCTACCTGACATATATCCACTCAGAGGCAGTCAACATTTTCCCCAAGCAAACCAGCCTACTTTTTCTTCAAGACTCACAGACTTACAGGATAGTCTAAGACCTTTAAGATAATGGTGTCCACTCCCTTAATTTATAGTTATCCAAACTACTTCTGGAACCTTTCCACTCATCACTCCTACTTCTAGGAACACTCAGAACAAGTTTACTTACTTTTTCAGTTGGGCATGTGTGCATGCTAAGTCGCTTCAGTCATGTCCAACTCTGTGTGACCCCATGGATTGTAGCCCACCAGGCTCCTCTGTCAATGGGATTCTCCAGGCAAGAATTCTAGAGTAGGTTGCCATGCCCTTTCAGTTGGGCGGCACCTTTCAAGTATGAAGACAGCTGCCACAATACCTTTCAGAGTTTCTTCATTGGATCCAGCTGCCATGGTGGCTCAAAATGGCTTCACCTTCCTGCCCCTACCCCCACCTCCTGTGGAGGAACATACTCCCTGAACTATACCCTGATCACTCAGCACTTTTCTTGATTTTGTAGGTGTGAAAGGAAAAGACGGACCAGTTGGTGATGTGGGTTTCCCAGGAAACAAAGGTGAAGATGGGAAAGTTGGTATTTCTGGAGATGTTGGCCTTCCTGGCTCCCTAGGTACCATGACACATGACAACTTTATTCTGAAAAATTTCAGATCAGCGTCAAGACTCCTTCTGATTTCTGCCTTTTTTTCATTCTTAGGACTCCCCGGAGTTGCAGGCATGAGAGGAAATCCAGGGCTTCCAGGTTCTCCAGGCCACCCAGGGGCAACTGGGCCCCTGGGTCCCCCTGGCCTAATAGGAACCAAAGGTATGTGTATTAGGGCGTGGCAGTGGGGAAAAGGGTCCTTTCCTCAAAAAAGGGTAGTAACTACTTTTTATTAGGAGACCCTAGCTGGGGTTAAGCCATATCCAGGGGAGTCATTGACTGAGCTGCATGAGAGGTAATGGGAAAGGAGGAAGAAAGGAGGACGGGCATGAGTGGAAGCAGGAAAACATGGGGTCCATGGAGAGCAGAGTTAGGAAGGAAGATCACCGCCCTGGCATAGGTAGCCTTTCCCTGACTGAGAGAGCGGGCAGCAAGTCTCTGGGAGCTGGCAACTCAAGGTCTTGGCATTGCCACTCTGAGTTCTTCTTGAAGTTACCTAATTATCTACCATCCTGGAGGAGGGCATGGCAACCCACTCCAGTATTCTTGCCTAGAGAATCCCATGGACAGAGGAGCCTAGCGGGCTACAGTCCATAGGGTCGCAAAGAGTCGGACATGACTAAAGTGACTTAGCACAGGACAGCACTGCTCTTAAAGCTATGTGTACATGCATGTTCAGTCACTCAGTCAAGTCTGACTCTTTGCAACCCCTTAGACTGTAGCCCACCAGGCTCCTCTGTCCATGGGATTCTCCAGACAAGAATACTGGAGTGGGTTGCAGTGCCCTCCTTCAGAGGATCTTTCCAACCCAGGGATCAAACCCTTATCTCACGTCTCCTGAATCAGCAGGCAGGTTCTTTGCCATTAGCGCCACCTGGGAGCTGGTCTCTAATGAGAGGCAGAAACACTTAGGGTGGAAGGTAGAGACTAAGGGTGGTCCAGTCTCCCTTAGGGCATTAATTAATGCTTCAAGAATGCTCAGGACCTTTGAAATGAGGACTTTGCAGTGCCCTCGGGGGCAGGACCTTTTGCTGACCCTTCATGATTCAGAGTTGCTGGAATCATTTCTGATCTTCTCTCCCCTCAGGTTTCCCTGGACTTCCAGGTTTACATGGACTGAATGGGCTTCCAGGAACCAAGGGGACTCATGGAACTCCAGGTAAGCAAGACCCTGGAAGGCAAGGAGGAGAACACCAACTCTTCCAGAAGCCTGATGGGGCTGATCTTGAGTTCTAGGCCACAATGTATCCCATATCCTTAGACTCCTAGATGTCCTTAGTATGAGTGAGTGGAAGTCGCTCAGTCGTGTCTGACTCTTTGCGACCCCATGGACTTATACAGTCCATGGAATTCTCCAGGCCAGAATACTGAAGTGGGTAGCCTTTCCCTTCTCCAGAGGATCTTCCTAACCCAGGGATCGAACCCAGGTCTCCCACATTGCAGGTGGAGTCTTTACCAGCTGAGCCACAAGGGAAGCCCAAAACAGTGGTTAGAGGTGGCTAGATTAGAGTTTTATATAAATTTGGTTAACATTTATTGAGCATTAGGCTAAATATTATACCTGAATTACCTTATTTACTGGAGTGGGTAGCCTTTCCCTTCTCCAGGGGATCTTCCCAACCCAAGGATTGAACCCAGGTCCTCCACATTGCAGGCAGATTCTTACCGGCTGAGCCACAAGGGAAGCCCAAGAATACTGGAGTGGGTAGCCTATCCCTTCTCCAGCAGTTGAACCAGGGTCTCCTGCATTGCAGGAGATTCTTTACCAACTGAGCTATCAGGGAAGCCCTTTAGATGTCCTTGCCAGCCCCCAGTTGGGGATGCCTTGATGTGTGTGTGTGGGGGGGCGGGAGGGGTAGAAAGTTGAATGGAGTTTGTCCTTCTACCTGCATCAGCTCTCCTCCCTATCATTTCAGCCCTCAGCCTCTGGTGTCTGTGAGGCAGACTCCCTGCAAGTGAGCTGGGCACAAGGGCCTCAGCCCCACTGAGTTGTGTCCCCGCATCTCTCTGCATCTCCTCCTAGGACCTAGTATAACCGGTGTGCCTGGGCCAGCTGGCTTGCCTGGTCCCAAAGGGGAAAAAGGTTCTCCAGGAATTGGCATCGGAGCCCCAGGAAAGCCAGGTATAAGAGGACCCAAAGGTAGTCAAGGTAAGTAAGCCCAAGTTACACTTGGCTGGGCAGCCAGGGTTGGGGTTCCTTGGGGTCATGTGGCTCCCAGGGATGAGTTGTGCATGTCTTTACATCTCTGGGGATTTCAGAACCCAACTACTGACAAAAAGAGGGTAGGCTCCACCTCAGGCTTTCCCAGGAAGGGGTGTCAGAGAGCAGTTCAATGAGTCCTCTCTAGCCTCCAGCTTCCCTCCAGCTCTCCCTTATTAACCACAGGGCCTCTCTTTCTCACTTTGTCAGTCTAGTTTTAATGGTCCTGAGGGACTGGGCTTGTCCACTTAGCGAGAGGTTTTCCAGAAATCTCTTGGTGTCCAGGGCAGTTGGCAGTCATGGGGCCCTGAGAAGACAGTTGTGGCTGCTGGAAGGAAGCCAAGACTAAGAGGATAAATATCTCCCTAGGATAGGCACACAGCAAGCAGTTAATTAGGATTTACTGGGTTTACTAGAAATAGATTTCACCTTAATCTCAGCCCCTGACTCATCACATAGTCTGAAGTCCCTTTCTGAGTCTCCCTTCCCCTACTTCTCGGGCTTCCCTGATGGCTCAAACAGTAAAGAATCTGCCTCCAATGAAGGAGACCTGGGATCAATCCCTGGGTCAGGAAGATCCCCTGGAGATGGGCATAGCTACCCACTCCAGTATTCTTGCCTGGAGAATTCCATGGACAGAGGAGCCTGGTGGGCTACAGTCCATGGGTCACAGAGAATCAGACACAACCGACTGACTTTCACTTTCACTTTTTTCACTTCCCCCACCTCTCAAATAATAAGAATGAATTCTGATTCTTTAACTCTCCTTAGAAATGTTGTAGAGATGCATATACCTCCCACTCAGTGTAGAACAAGACATTCATTTCATGCATCACCATAGCTGAGAGCAGGGGCTCTGAAGTCGGACTACTGGATTCAAATCCCAGCTCTCCTTCTCACTAGCTACATGACCTTGAACAAGCAGGTTACTCACCCCTCCATCCCAAAGGAACCCATAGGTTTCCTTTTCTATAAAATGTGAATAAGAGAATCTACCCTACATATTTGGTGAAACATCAATGAGGAGTGAGGTAATACATATGGAAGCACCTAGCACAGTGCATGGCAGCTTCCCTGGTGGCTCAGGTGGTAAAGAATCCGCCTGCAATGCAGGAATCCTGGGTCTGATCCCTGGGTCGAGAAGAGCCTCTGGAGAAGGAAATGGCAACCCACTTCAGTATTCTTGCCTGGGAAATCCCATGACAGAGGAGCCTGGCAGGCTTCAGTCCATGGGGTCACAAAAGAGTCAGACATGACTGAGCGACTAAGCACCTTACACCTTAGCATGGCACGTAGTAGTTGGTCAAGAAACATTGGCCATTCTACTATCACATGTTACCTGGGGAAATCATGTATGCAAAATGTTCTGTTCCTCATAGTTCTGGGGCCTGATGTCCAGCACATCACTTTATGCATTTATGTGCATGTTTGTATAATCTGCGTAGGTTTTCCAGGAACTATATTCATGCATTAATTCATTTCCAGCTGCATTTTATGTTGGGGCATCTGCTGTCTCTGTGTTTACTCTTTCCTTTTTCTGGACCAACCTGTACTTTTCTGAAAGCCAGCAGTTTCTCCAGAAGTGAGGGCTTAGGAAGGGAAGCTTTATGGCTTCTTTGGCAGGAGATAGAGAAAGGTCTGGGTCCTGGGTGGAAGCACAGGCATGCCTTTTCTGTTTTTAAATCTTGACTATGAATTCCTGGTCATTACATTATTCATTGCCTTTGGCTATCTGAGGTAATAAAACCACAAATACAAATGCAGCAAACAGCACATGTCAAGATGGATACATTTCAGGTGCATAATGTTGAAGGGGGAGAAAGGGGAAGTTGAAGAGGAATATGTTTAGTGTGATTCCAACCAATATGTTGTTTAGGAATGCAAATATGCATGGATATTCAAACTGTGATGAAAAGGGAATGATGAACACAAACCTCAGGACTGGTTGCCTCTGGGAGGGAGGGAAGATGGTGAAATCTGTAAAGGGTCTGAAAAGAACAACCTAGAGGGATGCGATGGGGTGGGAGGCAGGTTCAAGAGGGAGGGGACTTATGTACACCTATGGCTGCTTCACGATGATGTATGGCAGATGCCAACACAACATTGAAAGCAATTACACTCCAATTAAAAATAAATAAACTTAAAACAAAAAAGCCAGGAAAGAAAAAGAAATTCAAAGGTATTGCTATCTTCTTTTCCTTAAATTGGGTGGTTGGAACACAGATGTTCATTCTATCTAGATGATTGTTTACATATGGTTTATAAATATTCTTCTCTTCTTCTCAATATCTAATTAAAAGAATTTGTTTTAAAACATACATATCAAATATCATATCCCCCAACAGTAACTGAATCTCTAATTTGATTATAGAAATCAATGTATAACAAAGGTTTACCCCTTAGGAAATTTCCTAGGAGCAAACCCTGTCCCTACAAAACATTTATCTAAATAACATTAAATTATGCCATTGATTTCCATATTTGCAGTATATACTGAGAGGCCACATTAGTATATTTTGGGTTTTTTTTTAGGGCTGTGATGATGGAATAAGTTGGGAAAATATGCCATCTTGCATTTCCATCATGTGATCACTGAAAATACCTCATTCTTAAAGAAACACTTGAGCTTTTTTTTTTTTTTAACTATGTGAGGTCAGTAGTACCTTTATTTCAGGTTTAATAATATATTAGTGTAATTTTAAAATCAAGAAACAGTTCGAAAAGAGGAGTTGGCTGCAAAAATTGCCACGGAAACAAACTTTATAATCTGTGCCTAGCCCACACTTACTCTACTATATGTGGTGTCTTATTTACTTGTTTTGCATAATTTCAGCCCATATATATGTATAGATATATGAAGATATATCTTCAGGACAAAAATACAGTATGTCTTTCTTTTCAGATTTTTACCTTTATGAAAATAAAAACTACTTCAAAGACTCATCAAGACATAACTAAAAGTAGTACCATGTGGTTTTGTGACTAGTTTTGCTTTTTGTTTTTACTTTGTTTCTTTTCCAGACTTCTAATAGTTGGAGACTTATTGATATTTATTTTTTCCTCATTTATGTTTCATCAGTATTCAATTAATCAATGAGCTATTAATGATGCCCAAATTAACCAATCTGCCATCTTCCCTTACAAGTTTTCATGGATTTTCTATTTCTTAGCAAAATATGAGAAAGTCTACATTAATATTTTCAGCTTTTTGGTCAGAACAATCAAATGCAACATTAATATTTTGGTATTTTCTTGTCACAAACAAGAATCTCAACCAGCAAAACAGTTTTTCAATCAATTTGAATTAATTCCTCTTCATTTAAATACCTTCTAGAATATACCAAAGTAATAAATACACTCCTTCCATGTTACAAGAATAAAATAGATTTCTGCATTTGTATATGTGGCTTTGATATGTTTTCCCAGCAAGATTATCATCTATGTTTTTGATGTATGCATATTACATACATCTTCTATAATCTGTTGAAATTTTTTTGGTTTTGAACCTAATAGAAATCATCCCACAAACAGAAATTTGAGCAAATATTATGTACGTAGGCCAGTAAGTGGCTATTTTCCTTGGCCAAACGGAGAAGGGATTTAGGCAATTAAGAAAGCATTTAGCTAATATCATGAATCACCTATAACACTGGTTTCCAGCTTGCCTGGAAGACCCAGAAATTAGCCAGATAAGACACCAGGGGTCTCAGCACCCTTCCCACCTCCATTCTGCTGGAGCAGGTGAGGTTCTCTTCTGACTGGTTAGGGGCTACACCCTACCTCCGTCTATAACCTTCTCTGGTCAGCAGCAGACAAGACTGGCTAACTGAATGAAACATTATACAATAGGGATAGTAGGTGTAAAAACACCTCAGGGAACTTCAGTTCCAAGTGCTACAGTTATACCTTCTTTTCTTCCTGATTTTGGGGAAATCTGTTTACCATATTTCTATTACCAGAGAGGTTGGAGAGCTAGAACTTTCTGAGGCTCTATTCATCCCAGTTCAATGCCAGTGGGGCCTCTCTGAGCTCCTGTCAGCTGTTTGGGGCCACTGGCTGCCAAGGGAGGAGCAAGGGACAAGAGCCCTCTGCTGGCCTAGGCTGCTCTGGCTGCTACCTAATGGCTTCCATTTTCTCTGAGAGAGCCTGGCCCTCTCTTAGGTACACAAAGCCCCTGCAGCCCCTTTTATTTATTCTTTGCAGGTTTTCCAGGTCTCCAGGGCGCCGCTGGTCTCCCCGGTGCACTGGGCCTCTCCTTGCCTTCAGTCATAGAAGGACAGCCTGGTGACCCTGGGCGACCAGGCCTAGATGGAGAACGAGGTAAAGCCAGGAAGCCCAAAAAAGGCTGGCATTGCCTTGTCTACAGTCCAGCCTCACACCCCTCCCGCTGCAGGGACACAGGGGACCAGAATGGGCTACATTTTGCTAAAAGGGTTTGGGAAGGTCTGGTCACTGGGGCCCCACAGAAGGCGAGGGAACATTATTTGCCTTGGGAATGGGCTTTGGCTTCCTATCAATGTCAAGGCCTTCCACAGCGGCCGTTTCCTCTGTCCCCTGCCCTCATCCCTCTTCCTATCTTATTCCTAGGCCGCCCAGGCCCTCCTGGGCCCCCAGGCCCCCCTGGGCCTGCCTCAGATCAAGGCGACCCTGGAGACCCTGGCTTCCCTGGAATTCCTGGCCCTCAAGGGCCCAAAGGAGACCAAGGAATTCCAGGTTTCTCTGGCCTCCCTGGAGAGCTAGGATTGAAAGGTATGACTGCATGGCTGGCAACTGGGCCCTTTCCCACTCCACAGTTGGAGATGGCCCCTTCCTGCCACCCTGTGAACAGAGACCGGCTGATGATGCTCTTCCGGCCTTTGTCTCTGCTTAATCTCAAGCCCCCTTCCCCCACCAGCACCACCGTGCCAGGCCCTGACTTGCTTTCCTTTGGGCTTTGCCAGGCATGAGAGGTGAGCCTGGCTTCATGGGGACTCCAGGCAAGGTTGGACCACCTGGAGACCCAGGACTTCCCGGGATGAAGGGGAAGGCGGGGCCAAGAGGTGAGTTGAGAGCATGTTCCTGAGTTCGAGGGAGGGCTTGGAGTGAGATTCTTTCAGGAGTCATTTATCACCGTGCCAGAAACGGAGTTTGTCCACCTCGGGAATACCTCTGCCACCATCAGCTCCCAGGACTGAAGGCCACTGCTGCCTTGCAACCATGAATCCTACCACTGATCTCCCCTCTCTGCATCATTTCTGCATTAGTGTGTACTGGGCTGGCACTCAGTTACCACTTATCCATTTGCTGAATCCAGAAATGAAGCCTGTCTTTTACACCACTCCCCCTCAATCACACACATCCAATCCTATTAGCAACTCCTGGGGGCTGTGTTTCCAGAATGGGCCTTGCATCCACTCCCCTCTCATCACCTCCACCAATACCTCTCAGATCCAAGCCACCAACATTTCTCATGTGAATCACTGTGGTGACCTGCTGACTGGTCTCCGTGCTTTCATTATGCACCTCCCCCAACAATCGTTTCTCCAGACTGTGGTGGGAGAGGTCTTATAAAAGCAGAAATCATCCATTGGTATCCCATGGCATCCCTCATCACCAGCTTTTACCCTTTGCTGCTCACTGTGCTTTTCTCACACTGGCCTCTTTCTGTTATCCAAAAACATCACACCCTGGCTAGCCACAGGGCCTTTGCACATGCTAGTTCTACTTCCTGGAATACTACCTCCAGCCCCTTCTAATGCTTTAATAATCTCAGCTTAGGTGTCACTGATTGTAAAAGGCCACTTATCACTAAAGCAGGTTCTCTCGGAGAAGGCAATGGCACCCCACTCCAGTACTCTTGCCTGGAAAATCCCATGGACAGAGGAGCCTCGTAGGCTGCAGTCCATGAGGTCGCTAAGAGTCGGACATGACTAAGCAACTTCACTTTCACTTTTCACTTTCATGCATTGGAGAAGGAAATGGCAACCCACTCCAGTATTCTTGCCTGGAGAATCCCAGGGACAGGGGAGCCTGGTGGGCTGCCATCTATGGGGTTGCACAGAGTCGGACACGACTGAAGTGACTTAGCAGCAGCAGGTTCTCTACCCTGTAGCCCTCTCTGCTCCATCCCACAGTCACTGCACTCTCCATTTCCTTTGTAGCACTTTTCACAATTTGCAGTAAGATTAATGGTTTTTGTCAGGTTATGCATATTTCATCTTTATCAACAGACCATTGTCTCATAAAGGTCTTACTCACTGCTCTATCCCCTTATCTACCAGGGACTAGAACTCAGTAGGCACTCAAGCAAATTGACTTATTTGGCTTCTATCAGTAAGCCAGCTGGTTGAGTTTGAGGTCCTAGGCTGTGATGCCAACTGAACCTCCAGGGGCCTTCCCTAGCCACCTCCTCTGCCTCTGCCTGACATTTCCGTTTCTTCCACCCTCCCACAGGCTTATCCGGCCCTCGAGGTGCTCCTGGACACACACCCATTGCAGAAGCCATCCAGGCTCCCCCTGGACCCATGGGTCTTCCAGGCATTGATGGAATCCCTGGCCTCATGGGAGACCCTGGGGTCCAAGGACCTGTGGGCCTACAAGGTGAGTAGGGTGCCAGGGAAAGGGAACTTAGTTGGGAGCTGAGATGGCTTTGATTGGGATGCTGAAGCAACTGGCTAGGAACCCTGCAGCTTCAAGGGGGTAGCTTCATCAAGCATTTCCTTGGTTTCCTCACAAAGCTCCCAATCTTCTTGCCAGGAAGGAGGGCCCCCAGGGCCAGCAATTGTACTTGGCTTCAGAGAACGTGGGCAGAGCACAATAGCTAATCCAGACAGCTTGTCCCTCACTAATGTGCTGCTGCAAAAAGGAGGGAGTATGGTGGGCAATAAAAAGAAAGGGAGAAAACCCAGGGTTGGGGGACAGAAAATCCAGCTTCTAATTCCAGTTTTGCCTCAACTGGAGTAAGCTAACAGTCTCTCTAGGCCTCAGTGTCCTCATTTCTGACTCGGGACCCCAGCATTTGCCCTGTGTCCTTCCCAGAGTTGCTGGGAGGATGAGAGGAAGTGAGGACAGGTGTGTGAAGGGGCTCAGAAGGGCTAAGTTCAGAGTGGGGTCCCAGGGCCAAGCTACCCAGACGTGAACTAAGGACTAGCCTGGGAGGCTCAGCCCTGTCCTCAGCCTGCACTCCCAGGTGATGGCCAAATCTGCCCTCTTCTGGTGAGTCCTGGGCATGACACACAAGTCCCCTTTCTCCAGGGAAGACCTGGAGAAGTCCCTCTTCCTCCACATTGAGTACCCCACTGTGGGCCTTCTCTCCTTGCAGGATCTAAAGGTTTACCTGGCATCCCTGGCAAAGATGGCGCCAGTGGACTCCCTGGCCCACCTGGGGCTCTTGGTGATCCTGGTCTCCCTGGACTACAAGGCCCTCCAGGATTTGAAGGTCTGGCAATGTCAGCACTAGCAGGCAGAGGGCTTCTATAAGGGTTTGAGGCTTGGTAGTGAGTCAAAATCTCAAATCTTGGAATTAGGAAATCTGGCAGTAAAGCTTGACACTACTAGGAGGCTGGAAAACTGGGCTCTCATCCATTCACGCCGACTCCATCCTGAGCTGTGACGGATCAGAGCCCTACATTCCAGAAGGTGAAAAACTGTTCCAAATAGTTCTCTGGGTTCTCTTCCAGCTCTTAAGAGCTATGACTCCCCTGCCCTGCACCAACCCCCTTCTACCAAGGGATTCTGATGTGGACAGAAGGGGGGTTGGTTCCAGGGAGAAGAAAAACTGAGGTAAGATATAGCTGTTCTGCTACTTACCTCCTTTTATATCAAAAATGGCAAATCAACATTCCTGAGGCTCACAGGAAAAGTGCCATGATTGTTAGCTATGCCTGACAGGAAAGGAGGGTGTGATTTTGCCTCGCTAACCCCAGCTCTGCCTTTGCTGTCTTTGATTCAGTGAGTCCTCAGTTATCTCCTATGAAAGCCTGCAACGCCAGCCTGAGAAGTAGCCCTCTCTGCTCATCCCATCCCAGAGAACCCAAGGTTGGGTGACTGTGGAAGAAAAACTGGGTCGTGTGCTTTTCAAAATGAGGACTCTCTAGCCAGATACATCTGAGTTGGCATTCTAGTTCTACCACTTACTAGCTGTAGGTGGTGAGAGTCAGTTTCATTATCCACAAATTGGAGAGATGAGGTTGTAAGGATTGAGTGAACTAATGCTTGTACATAATGGCCCCTGCTCAACGCTTGCCACCAAGTGAGTACCTGCTGTTATTATTGGCTGTACCTGGCTCACCCCTTTTCTGCTCTCTCCATCTCAGGAGCTCCAGGGAAGCCGGGCCCCTTCGGGAGGGCTGGAGTGCCTGGACAGAGCCTGAGAGTGGGCTACACCTTGGTGAAGCACAGCCAGTCAGAACAGGTGCCCCTGTGCCCCAGCGGGATGAGCCAGCTCTGGGTGGGTTACAGCCTGCTGTTCGTGGAGGGGCAAGAGAAAGCCCACAACCAGGACCTGGGTAGGTACCAGCTCCCACAACCACCCCTGGCCATCTGTCCCCACAAGTACCACTCCTTGTTCCTCCCAACCATTGGTGGGCCCATGTTGGATAGTGGGTTATAAGTACCAGGTCTAGAATCATTCATGCAGATCTGGGTTCAAACCCTGGCTCTGCCACTTACTCTGGACATGTTATTCAACCTATTTTACCTTCTGCCTCCTTCTCAATGGAACAAGGCTAATTCTAGTACCTGTCTCATAGGTTGGAGTGAGGATTACAAAAATCACCCATGTAAAATGCTTAGAACAGTGTTTTACATATATTTGTTGTTGTTGAGTTGCTAAGTCGTCTGACTCTTTGTGACCCCATAGACTGCAGCACACCAGGCTCCTCTGTCCTACACTATCTCCCAGAGTTTGTGCAAATTCATGTCCATGAGTCAGTTATGCCATCTAACTATCTCATCCTCTGTCACCCCTTCTCCTTTTGCTTCAGTCTTTCTCAGCATCAGGGTCTTTTCCAATGAGTCAGCTCTTTGCATCAGATGGCCAAAGTATTGGAGCTTCAGCATCAGTCCTTCCAATGAATATTTAGGGTTGATTTCCTTTAGGATTGACTGGTTTGATCTGCTTGCAGACCAAAGGAGTCTCAAGAATCTTCTCCAGCACCACAATTCAAAAGCATTAACCATCCATTAAACATTAATGATTAGTGCTAAGGTGCTTAGTCACCCATTTGTATCTGACTCTTTGCGACCCCAAGGATTGTAGCCCATCAGTTTCTTCCATCCATGGGATTTCCAGACAAGAATACTGGAGTGGGTTGCCATTCCCTTCTCCAGGATGTTTCAGACCCAGGTATTAAACCCAGGTCTCTTGCCTTGAAGGCAGATTCTTTACCATCTGAGCCACCAGGAAAGCAATTAGTAGTAGTAATAATAATATGATCTGTAACAATAATTATCCAAGAATTAACTGAATTGTCTTCAGGTGTGCTGAGTGTGAAATGTAGACTCACTCTATTAAATGTTGGTTTTACAAAATGGGTTGATTTAGGGAGTCTTCATTCAGTTTCTAAAAAGATTCTTTTCATTATCCAATTTCTCTGGTACACAGAAAGTAAGATTTGATCAGCAGACATCAGGGTGTAGTCCAGGACCGGAAGGAGAGGCAACCATGCTCTGGAACAAGCAGTTGGATATGAATCCAAACCACAATCTAGTCCAGTCGTAGTGGCTCCGAGGACAAGCCCAGCCTGGTCCCTCGGCCAGACCTTACCTGCTCCTGCCTATCTTCTCTCCTTCCAGGGTTTGCTGGCTCCTGCCTGCCCCGCTTCAGCACCATGCCATTCATCTACTGCAACATCAATGAAGTGTGCCACTATGCCCGACGGAATGATAAGTCCTACTGGCTCTCCACCACCGCCCCCATCCCTATGATGCCGGTCGGCCAGACACAGATCCCCCAGTACATCAGCCGCTGCTCTGTGTGTGAGGCGCCCTCGCAAGCCATTGCTGTGCACAGCCAGGACATCACCATCCCACAGTGCCCCCTGGGCTGGCGCAGTCTGTGGATTGGGTACTCCTTCCTCATGGTGAGGCCCCACACTGCCCCTTCCCCCAGGGTAAAGGCCGAGGGTAGGGAGTGCTTGGAGGGAAATCCTGAAATCGAGTGCTGAGGGAGCTGGGTGACACGAGGGCCAGAACTTTAGGCCAAATATGAGGCCCATCTGTACTCAACAGGTGACACGCCCCCTCATGGGCGTGGTACAGATTGCAAGTAAGAGTTCCAATAAAGGTGACTTCAGAGTAGGAGCTGTTAACAGATCCATGAGGGGACGGGCCCATGGTCTAACCACCTGGTAGACTATTCCATGCTCTCTCCCTTCTCTGGAAAACACCATCATGGGCTTGGAGCAAAGGGTTCTGAGAACTGCATTCTGAATCCCACTGAATTTTCTTTAATTCAGCCTTTCTCAGATTTCTTCGTCAGTGGAAATCTGCCAGGGGCACTAGCATACTTGGGGGACTTGGCGGGCATCAGCAGTCTGAGAGAAGCTGTCTAGCATGTAGCCACAGCCCAGGAACTGTGGGCTAGGAGGGCACTCGGGAGCTCGGAGGGGGCACTCCTGGCCCTGAGGCGGTGACAAGGATCCAAAACACAGTGTTTGGTTTATTGACCTGACATGGGGGCTGAACCAAGGGACCGGAGCTCAGGGCTGGAGAAGCAGAGCCTGTTGCCTCCCAGGTGACCAGCTCACGGCCACCCTCTGTCCGTTTCAGCACACAGCCGCCGGTGCAGAGGGCGGGGGCCAGTCCCTGGTCTCTCCTGGATCCTGCCTAGAGGATTTCCGGGCTACTCCTTTCATCGAATGCAGTGGTGCCCGGGGCACCTGCCACTACTTTGCCAACAAATATAGTTTCTGGCTGACAACAGTGGAAGAGAGGCAGCAGTTTGGGGAGGAGCCTGTATCTGAGACGCTGAAAGCTGGACAGCTCCACACCCGAGTCAGCCGCTGCCAGGTGTGTATGAAAAGCGTGTAGGGTGGCACCTGCCACTCTGCCCCATGCCCTCCCCTCCTGCACACAACGGTCACCTCACAAACCCGAATGGTCTGAAGAAGGAAGGCCTAAGCCCTTTTGCCCATCTGTCAAGCTGCACCTTGGAGTCTCGTTTGGGCTGGACTACTGGACCTTGGTCACCCCCACCCTCAGGCCCCCTGGGTGAGCCCACCCTGCTGAGGTCTGCTATCCCATTTCAGTCAACCTGGTGCTACAATTCGGTCTGGATGTTTGCGTGATTCTTCATGGCTACCTCAGAAAGACCGCTAGGCCACCACTTTCTTAGAATGCTCGCTTTCCTCACCATCTTGATCAGAAAGCTCTTCATGATAGCTAAGGAGTCATTCCTCTATGTCCAGCGGTCACCACACATTATTTGGCTTAAACTAGAACCCAGTGTTTCCACACACAAAAAAATTTTCTCTGGTTCAACATTATGGATGGATGGAGCCTGCACAGGGCAAACTCTCACTCTTCACGGAGACCGAATGAGGTGCTAGCCAGTAACCTGGGGTGAGCTTTGACTCCTTCGACAGTAAGCATGACTGTGCTGGAAGGCCAGCTGCCAAGAGGGGCTCATCAACTTCATATGGTCGTAGACAAATCAATTCCTCCTTGTCAGCTCCCTCCCCAGCCACAGGCAGCAGACTTGGCCTGATGTAGAGTAGAGCAGAGGATGTACCAAATGGGGTCAGACCCATAAAGGGAAATGCGAACTGCCACCCTTTCTCCTGGGCTGGGGGTAGAGAGGAGGATGGGTAAGGAGGTGTGAATTTTGCTTTTGACTCCAGGAACAAAAAGGTAAATCCCTTGTCCCAATTTCTCAGAAGCCCTTGTTTATTCCAAATGCCATCCAGATGTGTGCAATGTGGCAAATCAACACTGCAGTGCTGGTTGCTTTGCATTTTGAGGCTGTGAGAGACTTGCCATTAAAATTTCCATCCAATTGCTCTTTCATAGGTAGCCTGTTAAACCATTTTGATGTTTTTTTAAGCCTCATAAAAATCTAGCACACTGCTCTCTTTAACAGTTAGCAGACCCAAAGCAAGCCTGGACAGATTATAAACTATATCGTATTCTGTTTAGGGGGATTATTTTAACCATTTCCTTTAATTATCAGTTTCCCAGAACACTTAGCTATGTTGACATGAGGCAATTCCTTCCAGGTGATTCTGTTTCCTTAAATATTATATAAACTGTGCCAACACACACAAAGCATAATCAGTATAATCCAACCTATTGTTACCTTCACTTCTTGAGTAATAAGCATGGTGTCAGCTTTGTACATTGCAAATAAAAGGAATTCAATGTGAACATTTGACTCTTTGACATTCTTTGATGAAAATTTTTCTAAAGCCCATGTCACTGAAATTCCTAAGTCCCCCTCAAAGCCTTGGGGGTTCTTGTTACTGCAAGTTGAGCTTTACAACATAACAGTGAGGCACAGAAAAATACAATGAAAGTCAAGGGCTGAAAATGTCTTCCAATAGGCAACAAATCTACAAGTTTCAAGATAAGCTTACTACTGTTTTTAGCCCCATCACATGCTTGAGTTCAAGAAAGGGCTTTCCATACTTCTGGGTTCTCAGGATCATTTGTAGATTAATCAAAAGCAGAGAAATTTTAAAGTCATGAAAATCAAATCTAAGATATATGTGCATGTATTTGTATATGCATAAAATATAGCCTCTGGAAGGATAAACAAGAAATTAATAACATTGGGAGGGTTCAAGGAACAGAACTGACTTGTGGGAGGGAGAGACATTTCACTGAATACCATTTTGCATCTTTCAAATTCTGAATTCACTGGAATATACTACCTACTGGGTAAAATAAAAATATGGAATCTAAGGAAATGAGTATTCAAATATTCTTAACTGTACCAAAAAAAAAAAAAAAACCCACCTTAGTTTGGTTTATTTCCTTTATTTGATAGTTTTCATACTGCAGTTGCTGGCCTTCCTGGGGCCTGCTGGGCACTTTGTTGAGCATGGAGGTGAAATGCATACAGGTTGAAAAAGACAACAAGTGGAAAATGGGAAAATATCACTGGGATGTGAGGTACATCCACACAGGAGAATGGTTAGCAAAACCAATTTGATGAATATGTGCTTTAAAACTTAGTATGTTGCTAGTCTTGAAATTGAGGGCTTCCCAGGTGGCTCAGTGGTAAAGAATCGTCCTGCCAGTGCAGGAGACGTGGGTTTGATCTCTGCATTGCAAAGATCCCCTGGAGGAGGAGGAAATGACAACCTACTCCAGTATTCTTGCCTGGGAAATCCCACAAACAGAGGATTTCAGTCCTCTGGCAGGCTACAGTCCATGAGGTCGCATAGAGTGGGACACGACTTAGCGACTGCACAATAACAACATTCCCCAAATAGTATTTGATACACAGATTAAATGTCACCACATGAATAATTATCTTTCCAATTATGATTATAAAGCAAAAGGGAGTCAAATTCAACCACAATTTTTAATTTCCCAAACAAAAATCAATAATTTAAGTCAGTGATTAGCAAACTACAGCCTGGGGCTAAATCCAGCCCTTCCCCTTTTTTTTGTAAATAAAGTTCTATTGCATTACAGCCAGGCTCTTGTGCATGCACACTGTCTAGGGCTGTTTAGGTGCTTCACCAGCAGAGATGAGTAGCTGTGACAGATGCTACATGGCCTTCAGAGCCTAAAATATTTCTTCTCTGGCCCTTGACAGAAAAAGTTTGCAGACCCCTGAATTAAGTGATAAATGATTTAAGGACAGGGTGACATCTGACAAAAGTATCAGTTAAGATGGGGACAATGACCCATTCAATAGTAAGCTTCTCTCAAATAGGAAGATCAATAAATATGCATTTGATGTAATGTCTTTGACATACTTTTTGAGATCAATTATGACTATTTAAATACATATTCAAATACTTTAACGAGAACATTTTGTTCTTGTTACAATTGTTCTGATACAATGATTAACACTTTATTATTAGAGCAAGGGAACAGATTGCTTCTTAGTATTTAGCCCAAAGAAGTCAAACCTGAAAGGGTAAAGAAGCACAAGGTAACCATCTCTCATCTGCTGGTGCTGAAAGCAAGGTGGGAGTTGCTGGCTGTCCTCCATACATCCACCTCCTCATTCCAGCAGCTGAAGATTTGCTGTGGCCATGTAAGAAGCTGGGAAGCAAGAGATGGCTCCTAATCTTTCCGCTCCTAGATTCCATGATTGTTTTAGTTCCTTCTGGGGAAAGGGTATATTGTTCATTCTCTCTCTCTTTTTTTTTGTTGAGAAATGGTGATTGGCTCAGTCATGATTCCTATTAAGTTTGTATGCTGTTGGCATATTAGGCACTTGCTGACTAAAAAAGTTTTACGTGATGAGTTCGTGTTCTTCTGGTGCCAGATGGAAGACAGATCTCCAAGATGAGCTCCCACTATCCTATATGCTCAGAATCTCGAAATCTTCCTCCAGGTCAAATTCCTCTAGTTGTTCAGTAGAGTCAATGAACTCTATCAGAATACAGAAATGAAGGGGAAAAAAGCTTGAAAACCTTTGGTTCAACAGGTCAGTGCGTTACTCGGTAGTTAAGACCATACATTTTTTAATTGCTTTGCTACACAAAAGCTAGTGTAGAGGAGACTTATAGGTGGGACCACTGCCAAGTGTTAGCAATTCTCCATAAAGAATCAAAATAGTTTTAGGGGCCCAAGATGTGAGAGTAGAAAGATCTTGAGCTCACCTCCTCTTACGAGCACAACAAAACCAAAACTATCTGCAGAACAACCATTGATGAAACAGACTGGAACCTACCAGAAGAGATCTTCTACAAATAAAGTCATAAAGAAGAATTCACAGCAATATGGGTAGGAGGGGCAGACTCACGATATGATCAAATCCCATACCCACAGGCGGGAAACCCACAAAATGGAGAATAATATCGTAGAAGCTCTCCCACAGGAGTAAGAGTTCTGAGCCCCATGTCAGGCTCCCCAGACTGAGGGTCTGGCATTCGGGGGAGGAGCCCCCCAGAGCATTTGGCTTTGAAGGCCAGCAGGGGTTTATTGCAAGAACCCCACAGGACTAGGGGAAATACAGACTCTATGCTTCAAGGGCCCACACAAAAATTTCATGTGTACTGGGACCCAGGGCAAAAGGAATAATTTGATAGGAGCCTAGGCCAGCAAATTTGGAAAACTCATCAGTGGCCACAGGACTGGAAAATGTCAGTTTTCATTCCAATCCCTAAGAAAGGCAATGCCAAAGAATGCTCAAGCTACTGCACAATTGCACTCATCTCACATGCTAGCAAAGTAATGGTCAAAATTCTCCAAGCCAGGCTTCAACAGTATGTGAGCCGTGAACTTCCAGATGTTCAAGCTGGATTTATAAAAGGCAGAGGAACCAGAGATCAAATTGCCAACATCTGTTGGATCATCAAAAAAACAAGAGAGTTCCAGAAAAGCATCTACTTCTGATTTATTGATTATGCCAAAACCTTTGACTATCTGGATCACAACAAACTGTGGAAAATTCTTCAAGAGATGGGAATATCAAACCACCTGACCTGCCTCTTGAGAAATTGTATGCAAGCCAAGCAACAGTTAGAACTGTACATGGCACAACAGACTGGTTCCAAATTGAGAAAGGAGTATGTCAAGGCTGTATATTGTCACCCTGCTTATTTATATGCGGAGTACATCATGTGAAATGCCGGGCTGGATGAAGCACAAGCTGGAATCAAGATGGCAGGGAGAAATATCAATAACCTCAGATATGCAAATGACACCACCCTTATGGAAGAAAGCGAAGAACTAAAGAGCCTCTTGATGAAAGTAAAATAGGAGAGTGAAAAAGTTGGCTTAAAACTCAACATTCAGAAAACTAAGATCATGGCATCCAGTCCCATCACTTCATGACAAATAGATGGAGAAACAATGGAAACAGTGAGAGACTTTAATTTTGGGGGCTCCAAAATCACTGCAGATGGTAACTGCAGCCATGAAATTAAAAGACGCTTGTTCCTTGGAAGAAAAGCTATGACCAACCTAGACAGCATATTAAAAAGCAGAAACATCACTTTGCCAACAAAAATCCATCTAGTCAAAGCTATGGTTTTCCTAGTAGTCATGTATGGATGAGAGTTGGACCATAAAGAAAGCTGAGTGCCAAAGGATTGATGCTTTTGAACTATGATGTTGGAGAAGACTCTTGAGAGTCCCTTGGACTGCAAGGAGATCCAACCAGTTAATCCTAAAGGAAATTAGTCCAGAATATTCATTGGAAGTGGAGAAGGAAATAGCAACCCACTCCAGGCAGCCTACTCCTGCCTGGAAAATCCCATGGATGGAAGAGCCTGGTAGGCTGCAGTCCATGGAGTCGCTAAGAGTTGGAGATGACTGAGCGACTTCACTTTCACTTTCCACTTTCATGCATTGGAGAAGGAAATGGCAACCCACTCCAGTGTTCTTGCCTGGAGAATCCCAGGGACGGGGGAGCCTGGTGGGCTGTCATCTATGGGGTTGCACAGAGTTGGACACGACTGAAGCAACTTAGCAGCAGCAGCAGCATTCGTTGGAAGGACTGATGTTGAAGCTGAAACTCCAAAACTTTGGCCACCTGAGGCGAAGAACTGACTCATTGGAAAAGACCCTGATACTAGGAAAGATTGAAGGCGGGAGGAGAAGGGGACGACAGAGGATGAGATGGTTGGATGGCATTACCGACTCGATGGACATGAGTTTGAGCAAGCCCCAGGAGTTGGTGATGGACAGGAAAGCCTGGCGTGCTGCAGTCCATGGGGTCGCAGAGAGTCAGACATGACTGAGTGACTGAACTGACTGACTGACAGGCCAGACCTACCTGCTGGCCTTAGAGACTCTCCTGGAGAGGTGTGGGTAGGCTGCAGCTCACCAGGGGGACATAGACACTGATGGCAGTCATATTCGGGAATATTCTACCACATGAACATTCCTGGTAGCTGACATGCTGGATCACTAGTGCCAAGACCTGACCCCACCCAACAGCCTGTAGGCACCAGTGCTGGGACACCTCAGGCCAAACAAGTAATTGGGCAGGGCTTCCTTGGCAGCTCAGTGGTAAAGAATCTGCCTGTGATGCAGGAGACCCAGGTTCGATTCCTGGGTTGGGAAGATCCCCTGGAGAAGGGAATGGCTACCCACTCTAGTACTGTTGCCTATAGAATTCCATGGACAGAGGAGCCTGGAGAGCTACAGTCCATGGGACCCCAGAGTCGGACATGACTGAAAGAGTAATACTTCCACTTTTCAGACAAGCTGCCTGAAGAAGTCGAAAGCCCACAGCCTCTAGACATGCCCTCAGACATGGCCGTGCCCATCTGAAGGCCAAGTCCCAGCTCCACCCACCAGTGGACAGGCCCTGGCCCCTCCCACTAGGAAGCCTGAACAAGACTCTAGATCCCCCTCATCCACCAGGGGGCAGACACTAGGAGCAAGAAAACTACATCCTGCAACACAGACCAGACCTGACCCTGGGATCACCTCAGCCCTGGCCCTGCCCACAGCAAGTCAATGAAATCTTTGGGACACCCCAGACCTCATATCCAACTGTATCAGGAACTAGCCCCACTTACCAATGATCTGAAACATGCTCTGGGATCCCTGGGCCCAGAAGCCACACTACAGGAACTAGCTCTGCCTGCCAGTAATCCAGCACTAACCTCTGCCATTAGTTGGCACAGCCCCAGAGTCTTCAGAACCCTGACTCCAGCCACCAGTGAGCCAGCACTAGCCCTTGGGCCCCCTTGGATTCTGCAACCAGCCACCTCATGACCAGGCCCCACTAAACAGCAACCAGCACAATGTGCACAAGGCAGGGCCTGACGACCAACCAGACTTGATGCCAACTAAGTTAGTAGATGGCCCACAGAGTCAGCCCACCACAACAGAAAGAACCAAACAGCCCTCATAGGGGGAACACCTAGAGCACATAGAGAGGAGTGCACTTCTGGGACATATAGGATGCCTCCTTCAGAGGGCCACTTCTCCAAAGTTGAGAAATGTAACTAACCTACCACAGACTTAAAAATACAAATAGCAACTTAGGCAAAATGAGGCAGCAGAGGAGTATATTCCAGACACAGGAACAAGATAAAACTCCAGAAGAACGAAGTGAAGAGGAGTTAAGCAATCTATTCAAGAAAGAGTTCAGAGTAATGATTATAAAGATGATCAAAGAACTTGAGAAGAGAATGGATGCAAAGAGTGAGAAATTAGTTTTTAACAAAGAGAACATATAAAAAACAACCAAACTGAGATGACAAATCCAATAACTGAAATGAAAAATATACTAGAAGATGTATACCTATGGCTTATTCATGTTGAGGTTTGATGGAAAACAAAATTCTGTAAAGCAATTATCCTTCAATAAAAAATAATTTAAAAAAAGAAATGCAAAAATATATATACTAGAAGAAGCCAATAGTAGACTAAATGATACAGAAGAATGGACCAGTGTGCAGGAAGACAGAGCAGTGGAAATCACTACAGCTGAACAGAAAAAAAAAAAAAAGGAATGAAAAGAAATGACAGTTTAAGAGATCTCTGGGACAGCATCAAATGCACCAATATTTGCATTATAGGGGTCCCAGAAGAAGAGAGAGATAAAAGACCTGAGAAAATATTAGAATAGATAACAGCTAAAAACTTCCTTAACCTGGGAAAGGAAACAAGCATCCAACTCCAGGAAGTGCAGAGAGTCCCATACAAGATGAACACAAAGAGGAACACACCAAGACATGATGTAATGAAAATTACAAAAATTAAAGATAAAGATAGAATACTAAAAACAGCAAGAGAAAACAAATAACATACAAGGGAACTCCCATAAGGCTATTAGCTGATTTTTCTGCAGAAATTCTGCAGGCCAGAAGGGAGTGACACAATATATTTAAAGTGATAAAAGGGGAAAACCTACAACCAAGAAAAAGATTCTCATTCGGATTTGATGGAAAAATCAAAAGCTTTACAGACAAGGGAAAGCTAAAAGAATTCAGCACCACCAAACCAGCTTTACAATAAATGTTAAAGGACTTCTCTGCATGGAAAAAAAAGATCACAAATAAGAACAATAAAATTACAAAATGAAAAAGCTCACTGGTAAAGGCAAACATACAGTAAAGGTAGAAAATCATTCAGACAAAACTAGTAAGGAGGTTAAAAGAAAACACTTGTAAAGTCACCTGTATCTACAATAAGCAGATAAAGGATTCAAAAAACAATTAGATGTAAAACATGATATCAAAAACAGTAATCATGAGGGGAGGAGAGTACAAATGCACAGTATTTAAGATGCATTTGAAATTAAGAGATCAGCAACTTAAAATAGTCACATTTATATACAGACTTAAACAAAAACCACAAACCAAAAATCTATAATAGACATACACACACAAAAAGAAGGAATCCAAACATAACACTAAAGCTAATTATCAAATCACAGGAGAACAAAAGAAGAAAAAGGGGGAAAAAGACCTGCGAAAACAAATCCAAAACCATTAACAAAATCGCAATAAGACACATATCAATAATTACTTTAAATGCAAACGGACTAAATTCTTCCAACCAAAAGACACACACTGGCTCAATGCATTCAAAAACAAGACCTATATATATGCTGCCTACAACATATTCACTTCAGATCTACAGACATATACGGACTGAAAGTAAGGGGATAGAAAAAGGTATTTCACACAAATGGATATCAGAAGAAAGCAAGAATAGCAATACTCATCAGATAAAATAAACTTTAAAATGAAGACTGTGACAAGAGACAAAGAAGGACACTACAAGGGATGAATCAAGGGATTCCAGGGATGCATCCAAAAAGAAAATATAAAAATTGCAAATATATATGTACCCAACACAGGAGTACATTAATATATAAGGCAAATAATAAGTTATAAAAGGAGAAATTGATAGTAACACAATAATAGTAGGCAACTTTAACACTCTAGTTACATCAATGGACAGATCATTGAGACAGTAAATCAATAAGGAAACACAGTTATTAAAATAACACATGAGACCAAATGAACTTAATTGGTATTTATATAGCATTCCATCAAAAAACAGCAGAACATTCTTTTCAAGTGCACATGGGACATTCTCCTGGCCACAAAATGAGCCTTGGTAAATCTAAGAAAACTAAAATCATATCAAGCATCTTTCCAACCAGACTCTATGAGATTAGAAATCAACTACAAGAAAAAACTGCAAAAATCCACAAACACGTGGAGGTTAAACAATATGATACCAAACAACCAATGGATCACTGAAGAAATCAAAGAGGAAATTTAGAAGTACCTAGGGACAAATGAAAGTGAATATACAATGATCCAAAACTTATGGGTTGCAGCAAAAGCACTTCTAAGAGGGAAGTTTACAGCAATATAAGTTTACCTCAGGAAATAAGAAAAATCTCGAACAACCTAAACTTACATCTAAAACAACTAGAGAAAGAACAAACAGTACCCAAAGTTATGGAAGGAAATAAATCATTAAGATGAAAGCAGAAATGAAACAGAGACTAAAAAAACAAATAGAAATGATCAATAAAACCAAAAGCTGGTTCTTTGAAAAGATAAAAAAACTGATAAACCTTTAGCCAGACTCATCAAGAAAAAAAGGGAGAGAACCCAAATCAATAAAATCAGAAGTGAAAAAAGAGAAATTACAACTTACACCACAGAAATACAAAAGATCTTAAGAGACTACTATGAGCAACTACACAGCAATAAAATAGTCTAGAAGAAATGGAAAAATTCTTAGAAAGGTACAATCTCCCAAGACTGAACCAGGAAGAAACAGAAACTATGAATAAACCAGTTACCAGTACAGAAATTGAATCAGAAATTTAAAAATTCCCAACAAACAAAAGTCCAAGACTAGATGGCATCACAGGTGAATTCTACCAAACATTTAAAGAAGAGTTAACAGCTATCCTTCTCAAACTATTCTAAAAAATTGCAGAGGTAGAAACACTTCTGAATTCATTCTATGAGGCCACTAACACCCAGACACCAAACCAAACAAAGATATCACACACAAAAAAGAAAATTACAGGTCAATATCACTGATGAACATAGATGCAAAAATCCTCAACACAATACTAGCCAACTGACTCCAATACATTGAAAGGATCACACACCATGACCAAGTGGGATTTATCCCAGGGACGCAAGGATTTTTCAATATCTGCAAATCAATATGATATACCACATGAACAAATTAAAGAATGAAAACCATATGATCATCTCAATAGATGCAGAAAAAGCTTCTGATTAAATTCAATATCCATCTATGATATAAACTCTCCAGAAAGTGGACATAGAAGGAACATACCTCAACATAATAAGGCCATATATGACAAACACACAGCTAAACATCATATTCAATGGCAAGAAGCTGAAAGCATTCCCTTTAAGATCAGGAACAAGATAAGGATGCCCACTCTTGCCACTTTCATTCAATATAGTTTTGGAAATCCAGGCCACAGCAATCAGAGAAGAAAAAGAAATAAAAGTAACCCAAATTGGAAAGAAAGAAGTAAAACTGTCACTGTTTGCAGATGACATGATACTATACATAGAAAATCCTAAAGATGCCATCGGAAAACTACTAGAGATCATCAACAAATTTGGTAAAGTTGCAGGGTACAAGATTAACATACAGAAATCTATTGCATTTCTGTACACTAACAATGAACTATCAGAAAGAGAAATTAAGGAAATAATCCCACTTAGTATCACATTAATGGGCTCCAAAATCACTACAGATGGTGACTGCAGCCATGAAATTAAAAGATGCTTACTCCTTGGAAGGAAAGTTATGACCAACCTAGACAGCATATTCAAAAGCAGAGACATTACTTTACCAACAAAGGTTCATCTAGTCAAGGCTATGGTTTTTCCTGTGGTCATGTATGGATGTGAGAGTTGGACTATGAAGAAGGCTGAGCACCGAAGAATTGATGCTTTTGAACTGTGGTGTTGGAGAAGACTCTTGAGAGTCCCTTGGACTGCAAGGAGATCCAAACAGTCCATTCTGAAGGAGATCAGCGCTGGGATTTCTTTGGAAGGAATGATGCTAAAGCTGAAACTCCAGTACTTTGGCCACCTCATGCAAAGAGTTGACTCATTGGAAAAGACTCTGATGCTGGGAGGGATTGGGGGCAGGAGGAGAAAGGGGACGACAGAGGATGAGATGGCTAGATGGCATCACTGACTCAATGGACGTGAGTCTGAGTGAACTCTGGGAGTTGGTGATGGACAGGGAGGCCTGGCATGCTGCGATTCATGGGGTCGCAAAGAGTCGGACACGACTGAGTGACTGATCTGATCTGATCACATTAAAAAGAATAAAATACCTAGGAATAAATCTACACAAGGAGGCAAAACACCTGTACTCCCAAAACTATAAGATGCTGATGAAAGAAACTAAAGATGACACAAACAGATGAAAAGATATACCATGTTCTTGGATTGGAAGAATTAATATTGTTAAAATCACCATACTACCCAACACAATCTACAGATTCAATGTAATCCCTAACAAATTAACAATGGCATTTTTCACAAAACTAGAACAAAAAAACTTTCCAATTTGTGTGAAAACAGAAAAGACCTCAAATAGACAAAGCATTCTTGAGAAAGAAGAACAGAGCCGAAGGAATCATGCTCCCTGATTTCATACTATACTACAAAGCTACAGTCATCAAAACAGTATGGTACTGGCACAAAAACAGAAGCATACATCAATGGAACAGGACAGAAAGCCCAGAAATAAACCCATGCACTTAGGGTTAATTAATCTACAACAAGTGTAAGTTGCTCAGTCAAATCTGACTCTTTGCGATCCCATGGACTATACAGTCCATGGAATTCTCCAGGCCAGAATACTGGAGTGGGTAGCTGTTCCCTTCTCCAAGGGAATCCAAGGGATTCTTTATATCTGAGCCACCAGGGAAACCTAAGAATACTGGAGTGGGTAGCCTATCCCTTTCCAGTGGCTCTTCCCCACCCAGGAATCAAATCAGGGTCTCCTGCATTACAAGTGGATTCTTTACCAGCTGAGCTATCAGGGAAACCCAATCTACTACAATGGAGGCAAGAATATACCATGGAGAAAAGATAGTTCCCTGAATAAGTGGTTCTGGGAAAATTGGACAGTTACATGACAAAGAATGAAATCAGAATATTCTCTAATACCATATACAAAAAATAAACTCAAAATAAATTAAACACCTCAATGTAGGACTGGATACTATGAAACTCCTAGAGGAAGACATAGGCAGAATACTCTGAAATAAATTTCAGCAATATTTTTTTGGATCTATCTCCTAGAGTAATGGAAACAAAAGTAAAAATAAACAAATGGGACCTAATTAAACGTAAAAACATTTGCACAGCAAAGGAAACTGTAAACAAAACAAAAAGATTACCTATGGACTGGGAGAAAATATTTGCAAATGATGTGACTGCAAGGGATTAACTTTCAAATACACAAACAGCTCATATAGCTCAGTATCAAAAAACAAACAGCCCAATCAAAAAACAAGCAGAAGACTTAAATAGATATTTCTCCAAAGAAGCCATACAAATGGCCAACAGGCACATGAAAAGATGCTCAATATCACTAAGCATTAGAGAAATGAAAATTAAAACTACAATGAGGTATCACCTCACACTGCTCAGAATGGCCATCATCAAAAAAATCTACAAATAATAAATGCTGGACAGGATATGGAGAAAAGGGATCCCTATTATACTATTGCTGGGAATATAAATTGATGTGGCCACTATGGAGGACAGTGTGGAAGTTTCTTAAAAAACTAAAAATAGAGTTACCATATGATCCAGCAGTCACACTCCTGGGCATAGATCCAGAAAAGATGAAAAATCTAATTCAAAAAGATATATGCACCCCAATGGTCACAGCAGCACTATTTACAATAGTGAAGACATGGAAGCAACCTAAATGCCCATCTACAGGTGAGTGGATAAATAAGATGTGGTGTGTATATATAATCGGAGAAGGCAATGGCATCCCACTCTAGTACTCTTGCCTGGAGAGTCCCATGGGCGGAGGAGCCTGGTAGGCTGCAGTCCATGGGGTCTAAGAGTCGGATACTACTGAGCGACTTCACTTTCACTTTTCACTTTCCTGCATTGGAGAAGGAGATGGCAATCCACTCCAGTGTTCTTGCCTGGAGAATCCCAGGGACGGGGAGCCTGATGGGCTGCGGTCTATGGGGTCGTACAGAGTCAGACATGACTGAAGCAACTTAGCAGCAGCAGTATATATAATATATGTATACACACACATGCATGTATATGTAATGGAATATTACTCAGCCATAAAGAAGAATGAAATAATGCCATTTGCAGAAACATGGATGGACCTAAAGATTATCATACTAAGTAACCTAAGTCAGAAAGAGAAAGGTAAATACCACACGATATCACTTACTTGTGGAATCTAAAAAATGATACAAATGACCTTATTTATAAAACAGAAATAGACCCATAGACATAGAAAACAAATTTATGGTTACCAGAAGGGAAAGGGGGGGGGGCTACAAATTAGAAGTTTGGGTTTAACAGATATATACTACTATATATAAAATAAATAAATAAGAACCTACTGTATAGCAAAAGGAACTATATTTAATATCTTATAATAACCAGTAATAGAAAATAAACTGAAAAACTTTATCACCTTACTGTATACTTGAAATTGACACAACACTGTAAATCAACTATACATCAATTAAAAAAAGAAATGAACTAGACTTGTTACACAGTCCTGTTCACTATGATGAAGATGAGGCTCTGTAAGATCTTTGAGGAACCTTTTGAATTACCCATGTCCTCTGATTTGTTTTCTAAATCAGACCATGAAAAAAAAGAAATTCTACTCATTTTGATTTTCCATGGAGCTGATTTTCTTTTACTATTATTCTTTGAAATTGCTAAGTATCAGTTCATCAGAAGAAATACCATTCTTTGATCAATCCAACAGTAGAAATTTTCATTCCACAGAAAGCATGACCCACAATTGCTTCTGTCTCATAAAACAACTGCTATCCAAGGGTCTGCTGGCCAGAGAGCTTCTGAATAACAGCTTACCTGCCCCTGTGGTTGTTACTTCTGGCTTGGCTGGAGGAACAAAGGGAGGCCAATGTGATGGATGTTTCTGAACTAATTCAAACATCCTTAAATTTTCCTTTAAAATTTCCTGAGGAGACATAGAATCAGTTGTAAACACTGCAGAGTCACTACATTTCTGTCCAATTGGCAATATATGACTCCAAATCCCAAGAGAGTGATCTGGTTATTGAAAGGTGAAAGCACAGGCTCAACAAATATACCCATCCTGTACCAGACCCATCTGAAGACCCATCCCTCTTCAATTCTAGATACTTTTGGCCAGGGAAGAAAGGATACTGGTGGGAGGGATCTGATGGAAGGCTAGTACCCACTGCCTGTGCTCCATCATAAGGTTCAGGTCATTTGCCAGTTGCACGGGACCAACTCAACTTAGGGATAATATGTTCCTGAAGTGTTGGCTCCAAAGAAATGTGGGTTAATTAATTAAATCTGCCCCCAAAGAACATCAGTACATGTTGGCATGATTTCAGTTTTAGTCCAAAACATATGGTATATGTCCTAATTTAAAGACCTTGATCTTATCAGAAATTTTTCTTTCTAATGTTAAATGGGATATACAGTTTTGCTGCATTCTGAACTAATTTTAGAAAATAATTCTCCATGATGTCTCAGTCAATTATTAACTGGGGTTTCAGATTCAGCTGGGGACTTTGGAATTATTTGTTTACCTGTGAAGAAAAATCTTCCATCCTTACACTTAGGAGAGGCTCTGGGATCCCATCTCTCCAACCCCTCTGTTTTGCAGATAAGAGAATTATGTCTCCTGCCACCCCACCCAGGGCTCTTTAGACTGCTCCCTATGATCTCCCTTCATTCTTTCAATAACCATTGATCAATGTCTCCCACAAAACTGGCATGTGTTAGAAGCGAATGATGAGGGGGGCAGATACAAAGATTAGGAGCCAGCAAAACAATAAATATCTTTTGACATAAAGTGTCCAAGAAAAAAGAATAGCTTGCTTTCATATTTACACAGATTTCTGCAAACTGTGTTTCCTTTAAGTGGCAGTGTGTCTATATTTTATCAATATATAAATAAAACAGTTACTAGAAAGGTAAGCCCCTTAAACCATAATGGAATACACTAAACTGTAAATGAACCATGAAACAAAGAGAAGAGTAGTTTGGTTTATCCAACCACCTCAACGTTATAATCAGAGTATAGAAGAATTTAGGCTGACCTATATGAAGCTAACATTTTTAGGTTAAAATGGTAATTAGTTGAAGATTTCATTGACTCATAACCTCAATGAGATGGAACATTCAGTAGCTAAAAATATCACTCATTTGACAAAGTAAGCATATTTCACACCAAAGTTTTCCTTTGGTTTCCCCAAAGTTCTGTATAATTCCCCATATCTTAGTTTCTTTCTCTTGCAATAATGTCATATCAGGCTGGATTTGTTACCATGAAAAACCGTTTTGGAAAGGAATTATGTTGAAAAACATTTGGTTTTTTAAGACTGAGAAAAACATAGATCTTTACCTTCTGAACAAGGCTACACCAGCTATCAAAGTCTTTTTCTTCTTTGCAGAAAAACCCCTTGGGGGGAAGCAAAAGAAGACAACTTAGAACTGTTCATGATATATATACACTACCCATCTCATATCTCCAGTTCCCTATTGGCCATTTATATACGAATGTCCCTTCTCTAATTTGTTATTCATCCAAAATTATCTTGCCTCAAAAAAAGCCCTCCTATCTAGAGAATGGACATATGGACACAGTGGGGGAGAAGGTGAGGGTGGGATGAATTTGGAGATCAGAATTCACACACACACACACACACACACACACACGTAGACCACCATGTGTTAATTAGCTAGTGGGAAGCAGCTGTATAGCACAGGGAGCTCAGCTCGGTGCTCTGTGATGACCTAAAGGGGTGGGATGTAGAGGGTGGGAGGGAGGTTCAAGAAGGAGGGGATATATGTATACATATAGCTGCTTCACATTGTTGTACAGCAGAAACTAACACAATATTGTAAAGCAATTATATTCCAATTTAAAAAAAGAAGAACTGGTCAGGGGTACCAAGGCAGGCCTTATGTATTGCAAGACGGAGCCGTTGGCCCAGAGTTGTGACACAACATGCGGGCCACTTCCTTTGGCTCTATCCTCCCAGCAATAAGGAGGAAGACTGAAGTTTATCACTCTCCCAGATCAGTGCCTCACTAGGACACACACATGCTCATTCATATTTTCTCTCTCTCTGCTTCTCACTCTTATTCTGTCCCTTTCCCTTTCACCCTATCCCTTTCCCTCCCTGTCTCCCACTTCACACTGTGAGATATACTAACATGAAAACCAATCTCCAAAGCACAGGGTTAATTCCATTACATTCAGTGCACAAATATACCTACCTAGAAAAAAAAAACAATGTAATAAAACCAGCAGACAAAAGCCAAATAGTACTTTTAACTAGAGGCATTAATTAGTAAGGTGGCTTTGACCTTAAGGAAAATATCTGTTAGAATAAAGAGAACCATGGGCCTCTTTATCCATCCTCAGAACATCCTACAGAACTAAAAGAATGGTCCAAAACAAGAGGAGGACTTTGTCAGCTCTCTACCACTGGCACCCTGACAATCAAGTTAAACTGGAAGAGAGGATTCAGACAGGCCTCAGAACCACTGGCTAGTTCCCAGACAGCTGCCCCTTCCATGTGTCAACAGCAGACATTCTTCCAGGGGTGGGTGGGGGGAACCCTGCAACTTCCTGGATTGTGTGCCCAGAGGAATGGACATTTTCCACCCAGGAGGTCTTGGCCTCTTATCTCCCTCCCTATGTTTCACCTTATTCCCTGTGCCTGGGTGGCAATATTTAGGGGGCAAGAAGGAAAACGGAGAAAGATGGTAAGAGTAATAATAACCAACATTTCTAGAATGTTTACAATATGCTGGGCACTGTGCTAAGTACCTTACACATAGCATACCTCACACAAGTCTACAAGGAAGGAACAATTGTTTTGCCCATGGGAGGGATGAGAAGGCCAAAGCTCAAGTTAAGGAGGGACTCCCCCTCAGTCCATGGCTGGTAAGTGGCTTGGATCCTAACTGGAGCAACTCGGCTTCAGGGCCCATTCCTTCCTGCTACACTACATAACACTACCTCTTGTGGGTGTGGGAAGCAAATATTCTCTTGCCATCCTATCTAACAACCTGGATAACTCCCAGGGAACCAAACTGTGATAGGGCAGCGGTGTGTCTCTTGGCCCACCCAACCTTCAGATACCAACCAATGCTACGGAAGGATCCAAGTTCAGGATGTTCATCCGCTGCGGGGGTTGCAGACAATGGAAAGTCTGGTCGTCAACCGTTCCATTCTCTTCAGTGTCAACAAAGGTCTGGGTTGTGTGAGGGTCCAGGAAAATGAGCTCATCACCTGTTTTGAATGACACCTGATTAGCCTTTGAAGAATCACCCGCCCTGGTCCCACTGCTGTCCTTGGAAGGGTCACTCTGGTTGTCCTAACCCCTCCCTTGGTGACAATGGGAATGAGATAACAGAAAGCCCGAAGGAGAGTAAACATGCTCAAAGGAAGCCACTCACCCTCAAAGCCAATCATTCCATGTGAAGATTTGCCCTAGCATTTACATCTCCTCAAAGTCCAAGAACAAAAATGGAAAGGGACAGGTTTGGGGACAAGGGAGGAATGAGCAACCACAGATGACATGGCGGGCTCAGTGAGCAGCAGTAGCCAAGAGGTGGTAGGTGGAATCACCAGGCCATGAGTCCAGGTGCCATTAGGGAAGCTTCCTGACTCTTTCAACACTGAAAGCACATTGCTCTAGATCATAGGTTCTTAGACCTATGGTCATAGAGCACATCTGGGCAAGAAAAAGGCCTTGGCCTCCCAAAGAAATGGGAATGCTGACTGTGCCACAGATGAGATACCAGGGAGGTGACTTCTGGTCTTAATTTGCTAGCAAGTTAGTCAGTGTTAGAAAGTCAGTAATTCCTGTCAGAAGGCACTGCTTGGTCACATGAGTATCAGCACAGATACACCTCACTGGGAAAACTCAGTTTGAGATGATCAGCTGTTACAAATGGGAGAAAAAACAATGCTTCATCAAAAGGAAAATGTCTAGCCCAATAATGACTTGGGGGGG
The DNA here is from genome assembly GCF_032452875.1 of Bos javanicus. Lineage (NCBI taxonomy): Eukaryota > Metazoa > Chordata > Mammalia > Artiodactyla > Bovidae > Bos > Bos javanicus. The sequence goes on along the minus strand of NC_083897.1, from coordinate 58,654,629 downwards.
ATTTGGGATAATAAAATCTCTACTTTCATCTGATATTCAAAGGGTTGAGAGTACCACTAAAGATCATGAGCTGATGTACCTAAGGGAGCACCCCAACCTCACTGTCCAGGCCTGAGAACCAAGTGGGCCTCTGTGTTCTAGACTGGGTTAGGGAAGCAAAGAGAGATCTGTCTGAGGCAGGGGGATGGGGTAGGGAAGGACACCCCAAAGGTCTCTGGAATGGCATTCATGATTGTGTTGGGTACATCTAAGTGCTTCTGTTGGCAAAGAGTGTTTGTGACATCTGATGCCAAGTTTAATTTGTCTCTATCACAAACCTAAGACAAACCACTCCACTCTGTCTTAATTTTCTTGTTTTTAAACTGGGGTCACTGGGCCTGTTCTAGTTGGTTCACAGAGAGTATTATCAGAATGGGAAGATCTCACTTCTGTGAACTGCTTGAAATACAATACAAACTCAGGATGTATCTTGCTCAGACTCTTTGCAACCCCATGGTATGTAGCCTGCCAGGCTTCTCCATCCATGGGATTTTCCAGGAAAGAATACTGGAATGGGTTGCCATTTCCTTCTCCAGGGCATCTTCCTGACCCAGGGATCGAACCCGGGTCTCCCACATTGCGAGAAGACTCTTTACTGTCTGAGCCAGCAGGGAATCCCCTTAAATGATCTGAGTGAATTGACTCTTCTGTAAAACAGCTTTATTATGTGATTTTTTTGCATGGGTTCATGCTCCTTTGGGCTTCCTTGGTGGCTCAGACAGTAAGGAATCTGCCTGCAACGTGGGAGACCTGAGTTTAATCCCTGAGTTGGGAAGATCCCCTAGAGGAGGCCTTGGCAACCCACTCCAGTATTCTTGCCTGGAGAATCCCCATGGACAGAGGAGCCTGCGGGCTATAGTCCATGGGGTCGCAAACATGGGGTCAGTCAGACATGACTGAGTGACTAAGCATGCCCACACGCTCATTCAAAAATTGCACAGCCATGTGTCTGACTTCGTCAGGACTTGGTCAATAGATGTGGATCACAGACTTATTTATAGAAATAAAGTAACTTACTGACTAGCCCAAGTTTTTAGTTCAAACCAGTGGTCAATCTTTGACAGGAAAGAAAGCATTTCTTCCTCCAGAGGATCCTGCGTCTTCTGCATTGGTAGGAAGATTCTTTCAGTGCTGAGCCACCAGCGAAGCGTTTGGTTTAAGGTACTAGGAATAATAACAGTGTCCTCTCTGAGTCTGGCCCTTTTCCATGTGTTTGTGTATATCTGTATGTGTATGTATGCATGAATGTGTAGTGGAGCTCTGTGGGCTGGACTATTTCTGACATTGCTTAAAAGAGATACAGTAGATTGAAAAAGCCCTAGAAATTACATGGGGACTGTATCAAGGTCTCCGACGAGGCCCGAGAAGAAGGAGCAGGCAGGTCCACCATCTGTAGACACCCAGTTCATGTGACAGAGCTCCAGGTGGCACCCTCTACCAAACCACAGGAGACAAACATCTCTTCTCTAAGCAGAAAAAATCGCCCAGCCAGGCCACAGTCTTGTACACCAGGAGCATCTCCCAGCTTCCTACTGGGCAAGAGACCACTAGAGAAGCAAGGGGGTATGTTAGCTGCTGCTGCTACTGCTGCTAAGTCACTTCAGTCATGTCCAACTCTGTGTGACCCCATAGACGGCAGCCCACCAGGCTCCCCCGTCCCTGGGATTCTCCAGGCAAGAACACTGGAGTGGGTTGCCATTTCCTTCTCCAATGCATGAAAGTGAAAAATGAAAGTGAAGTCGCTCAGTTGTATCCGACTCAGCGACCCCATGGACTGCAGCCTACCAGGCTCCACCATCCATGGGATTTTCCAGACAGGAGTACTGGAGTGGGGTGCCATTGCCTTCTCCAAAAGAGAAGCAAGGGGGTATGTTAGCACAGACAGCCAAATTGGGGTCAAATTCTGGCTTTGTTACTTTTGAGCTCAGTGACCTTGAGGAAACGACCCCTCTAAGTTTTCCACTAGGCATAAATGGAAATAATGATCTCTACCCCTCAGCGTTAACCCTATCTATCTATCTTTCTACAGCTAGATACATCTCTATATTCATGTTGCTTAGTCACTAAGCTGTGTCCAACTCTTTTGCGACTCCATGGACTGTAGTCCACCAGGCTCCTGTCCATGGGACTTCCCAGGCAAGAATACTGGAGTGGGTTGCCATTTCATTCTCCAGGGGATCTTCACAGATCAGGGATTGAACCTGTTGTCTCCTGCATTGCAGGCAGACTCTTTACCACTGAGCCACCAGGGAAGCCCCATCTCTATATAACTATTGATACTAATCTGTATCTCTCTATAAATGTATTTATATTTTAATATATTATATAAATATATATTTATATATCATAAACAATATAATGATCAGTATATGTGCTCAGTCGTGTTCGACTCTTTGTGATCCCATGGACTGTAGCCCACCAGGCTCCTGTGTCCATGGAATTCTCCAGGCAAGAATACTGGAGTGGGTTGCCATTTCCTCCTCCAGGGGATCTTCCTGACCCAGGAATCGAACCGCATCTCCTGTATCTACTGCATGGCAGGCAGATTATTTACCTGCTGAGCCATTGGGGAAGCCATTATAATGATAAATTATATATATATATACACACACATACATGGAGAGAGAAAGGGGGATGGAGGAAGAGAGAGTACCCTCTGTAGAGTTCCTGGTTCAGAAAATGGAAGCTGTCATCTGTCCCCTCCCTTCAGACGTTCTATCAATCAGGTCCCCCACCCCAAACCTAATACAGTAACTGGGTGAGTCAGAAAGGGGGAGTTGAGGTGACTTTGGAGCCTCAAGTAAAGGTTAAACAAAAGATTTATGAAATTAATAGGCAAGTGGACACTATGTAAACCTCTGTTTTGGGAACTGGGGATTGTCACACCTCTTTCATAAGCAGTCCAACTCCACCAAAGTCTCCCCAGCCCAGGGGCCCCCCAGGAGAAGCAGAGCTATGACAACTTGGAAAATTCTCTCTGGGTAACCTGGGATAAGGAGGCCAGGGTGCCCAGGAATTCATTGAGATCCCTCCACAATTATTTTCCAATCTGTTTTCAGTTTGTCTTCAAGCACAGACAATAGGAAATAGATTTTTGCAAGAGTTCCTTTGACAGGAACCCAGAAGCTTAGAAACAGAGAACATCTAAATTTATAAAACTCCAACTACTGGGTTTTGAACTTTAGAAAGTAAAAGCCTCCACGTTTCAAGTGTTCCATCAAGCTGTAGTTCTCAAGCTCGACCAGGAGGTGGCAGCGTTCGAGAGCGAGCCCAGCAACTGCAGAGAAACCCCACCTTAAGGAGAGAAGAGTAAGCAGCTGAAAGAAGCATTGGGGTCAGGCTGGCTCTTTACTGAGTGCTTTACTGTGAGCTGACAACATGGTGAGCTGGGGGTCAGCCCTATTTTACATAAAGGGAACCTGAGACTGAAAGAGTTGCCTCGCGAACTCTGTCACACACCGAGCCAGTGGGAGGCAGGCCACATACAGGGGCCACGTCTGTCTGTTCCCACTCACCTCACCTCTCTGAATCTCTGAGGAAGAGATGGGTTGGGGGGGTGGCCAAGCTCATCTCACTGTGTCCTCTGCACATCCCTCACACCATTCCCCACGCCTGCTCTGGCTCTCCTTTGTACCCTAAACTCATAAGTTCCTCAAAGCCCACTCCTGCCAGAGGTGACGGTATTCCGCTTCCCTGGCCACATCGCTCCCTTACTCTGTCGCACTAACCAGGTAGGGCCTTGGTACTCAAAGTGTGGCACCAGCAGCACCTGCCCTACCTAGTGAGAAATGCAGGCTCTCAGGCTCCACCCCAGACCTGCTGAACCTGCATGTTAATCTCAAGGTGATTCGTGTGCACGTGAAAGTTTAGAAGAGCCGGGCTGCTCCTTTTTTGTGCCAAGGGCCTTCAATGTCTCTGGTCACAGCTAGTGAGGAAGATGGCGGGGTTTCCAGAGGTGTCCACTGAGGCAGGAATGTCGGGCTGCTCATCAGGATCCACATTAGGTTAGCTGTTTTAAGGCTGAGCCTCCATTATCATAAAAGGGATACCTCTGTTTTCACCTCCTCTAATTTCCACCCAGTCAAGCCTCTGAACAATAACCTAGGAGGCCCAGCTGTGTGGTCTTGGGAAGTCAGAAGATGGCTCCTGGCCCAAATGCCCAAGCTCCAGTAAGAAGGAGATCGGCAAGGCCAGGGAAGTGAAGCCCTGCCGCTCTGGGTCCCAGAGGAAAAAAGAGGTGCTGAAGCAATGCTGTGACCTTGGGGTCGTCCAGTGTGAACACAGCCATGGCACCATCATATTGAGAGGGAAAGAGACGGAGACACTGGTCTCTGTGAGGCACAGGTAGGTGTTACCCTCCTGTAACACCTACAGGCAGGATGAGCTGCCTATAGGCCACAGCATCTCCAGGCTAGGCCAGGGCCTCCTAACTGGAATTGCCTGGTCTTCCACGCAGACCTTGTTGTGCCCACCCTCCCCTAGCCCACGGTGACTTACTTGTGATTACTCTTTTCTTACCTAAGAATCCTATGAAATAATAGGCGTTATTTGGTTTTCCTCCTAATGCCCCTAAAGACTGTGGCATCTTAAAACACTCCTGGAGGGAAAAAGAACGCAAGATTCTCAGCTCACTTGTGGACTGCTGCTCACGGATCTCCGTGCTCACGATGGTGGTGGGATGGGCGGGCCACAGGCGGCTTGGGGAAAGGTGTGACTTACTTTGAAGGCGTCGACATAGACGGGGTTGATTTGGTTTATGCCTAGGCGGAGGGGCACAATGAGCAGCAAGGGTTTCCAGGCCGTGCAGCAGGCCGAGGGGCCCTTACTTTGGTTGGAAGCAGTCAGAGACTCCAGGGGCCTCTCGGCAGGTGTGTCAGCACTCAAGGACAGGGTACGGCACATTTTTTCTAGAAACAGAAGACAGGGCTAGGTAAAAAAGGGGTACCCGGCCCTAAGAGATGCACCATGGGCAAGACTAAGGGAGACCTGACGTGACAGTCCCCACCTGGAAGGCCCTTCCCGCTGCCACCCGGGCCCTGCTGCCCTACTTGCTACAGGAAGCCCCGGGTACTCGTCCAGCCCTTACTTCTCTTCCTTCTGACAACTGAACACTCCTTGTGTCTCCCCAGATATGATGGGCTCATTGGGAGAATCTCATTTGTCAACTAGGCTACAAGGGCCTTGGAAACAGGGACTGTATCTGTTGGTCTCTCGAGCCCCATGTTGGGGAGTACAGTGGAGGAGGGGAGGCCAGAGAAGACCCATGGGTGGTTTAACTGATTATCTGCACTTGGGGTGTCCTGCAGGGAAAGAATCTGGTACTTCACTGAGCATACCAAAGATCCTCTCATTTTTCCCCCTTTCAGAAAGCTGAAAGGGAAGAGAAAAAAGGGCACAGGGAATGATTAACCAGAGCTCTGTGCTCCCCTGTCTTGCTAGAGGGGTGGGCTAGAGAGAACGTGTGTGTGTTTATTCTTTCTCTTTCTCTCTCGCTTTCTCTTTCTTTCTCCCTCTCTTGCCCCCACATGTTCTGAATGGTAAAGAAGAACCTCCATACCCAACCACCCGAAAAGGTAAACCGGCCAAGGACTCACTGATATCTTCGATGACCACGGTGTTATCCATTGAAACATAAACAGCCAAGGAATTCCATTCGTCAAATAAAGCAAGTTTTCTGCAAAGCAACATACAATGAAGTCACAATTGGGGAAGATGGACATCTCGACAGAAAATAGTACCATCTATGTATGTCCAATGTTCCAGAAGTTACCGAATGCTGAGCCACACAGAAGTAGTTCTCTCTGTGGGATTCAGGTCAGGTCTGGCTCCTTTGACCGAGCTCTGGAATATTCCATGTCCAGGGACTTTGAAAATGCCAGAGTCACTGTTTCTGAGCCTCAGAAAGAAGGCCTTGCTTTTTATAAAAATGGAACAGGCTGCCTTGCAAAATGATGTTACTCCAATGGGCAAGAGAGGACCAGTACACCTGCTCCCAAGAGATTTTGTTTTCTTTTCTAAAATGTGAGACATTCTGACTCATTGCTTAAAAAAAAAAGGAAAACTGTTACTTATATGTGTGTGTGTGTGTGTGTATATATATATATATCTATAGGCTTCCCTATTGGCTCAGCAGGTAAAGAATCTGCCTGCAATGCAGGAGATTCAGGAGACCCAGTTTTGATCCCTGGGTTGAGAAGATCCCCTGGAGGAGGGCATGGCAACTCACTCCAGTATTCTTGCCTGGAAATCCCCATGCACAGAGGAGCCTGGTGGGCTACAGTCCATGGGGTTGCAAAGAGTCAGACACAACTGAAATGACTTAGCACACACACACATGCATATGTGTGTGTGAATGTATGTATGTGTGTGTGTATGTGCGTGTGTGTGTGCGCATGTGTGTGTGTGTGTATATATATATGTGTGTATATATATATATATATATATATATATATTTGTTTAGAAGCATATATAATATGAAGAATAAGCCCCAGGGAAATCCAGAGAGAGAGAGAAACAGATAGAGGAGATGATCTCTTCGGTCCCTCCCCAAATGCAGTAAGAATGTTGTCCCAGGAGACTTGCTGGGCCTTGTTGGTCAAGAACTGAAGACATAGATAGAGCCATAGATTGTGCTGAATTGCGTAACTTCAGAGGCTTCCCTGGTGGCTCAGCTGGTAAACAATCCACCTGCAATGCAGGAGGCCCCAGTTCGATTGCTGGGTTGGGAAGATCCCCTGGAGGAGTGTGTGGTAACTCACTCCAGTCTTCTGGCCTGGAGAATTCCATGGACTGTATAGTTCATGGGGTTGCAAAGAGCTGGCCACAACTGAGTGACTTTCACTTTCAGAGGAGATTAGAAAGAAAACCCATTTAAAAAGAGATTATCTGAGGAAAATATGTTGTCTATTTCTCCCTTATTTTCTTCTCTAGCCAGTTTGAAGAAGACATTTTTAACCTGGCTACTATGGGATTTTGGGGTAAAACCCAGTCTCAACAACCAACAAAATGAAACAAAAACACATTCTCTCGCAAACTAAAGTAGCTCCCAGTAAGAGGTTAGTTACCATTATATTTTCATTTCATTCATTTTATCTTTCCCCAAAATAATAATAACATAATCATTATCATCACATACTGCTGTTCCTGATAATAACATTCATGATGAGTAAGAATCCACCTAAATTCTTTTTCAAATATATGTTTCCATTTACTTGTTGTTGGGAAGTTCAAATTTTAGAAGAAAGAAGCAAATTCTGAGGGATATCATTTATAAACCAACAATATCAAACTAGGTTTTGGGATCAGCACAGCCATTCCAATGTTTTATACTTTCTACCCTGGCTTCTTGCAGTGGTTCCTGAAATACCACCAGATCCTCACTCACCTAACCAACAATGGCCCAAAAGGCACTACAGACTAAAGTAAGAAAGTGGTCTCAGAGAGGCTGCACTGTTAGCAAAGGGTGATTCCAGGATAATAGGTTTCACCTGGGTCCCCAAGAAATCCAGACTACTCCTCTCACAAGCACATTTCCAAAACATTCTAGTTCACTGAAGGTTCGCTAATATCTGAAACAGTGCCCATTTGTATTTTGCATGAAGCAGGTCCTGTCATCATGCTCCAGAGAGCCTAAGAATTAAAGTAGCAACCAAAGAAGGCTGCTGCTGCTGCTGCTGCTACGTCGCTTCAGTCGTGTCTGACTCTGTGCGACCCCTGAGACGGCAGCCCACCAGGTTCCCCCATCCCTGGGATTCTCCAGGCAAGAACACTGGAGTGGGTTGCCATTTCCTTCTGCAATGCATGAAAGTGAAAAGTGAAAGTCAAGTCGCTCAGTCGTATCCGACTCTTAGTGAAACCATGGACTGTAGCCTACCAGGCTCCTCCATCCATGGGATTTTCCGGGCAACAGTACTGGAGTGGGGTGCCATTGCCTTCTCCGACCATAGAAGGCTAGATGGTTTTAATTTTCTGATGCCTAAATCAGCATCAAACTCTGGCTGCCATTTTCATTCACTCATTCATCAGGTATTTTTTGAGCACTTACAGGTACCAGGTGGTTTTATGTGCTAATGTTATAGGCGTGAACAAGGAAAACACAATTTCTGCCCTCATGGAGTTTCCATTTGGTAATAGGCTGTCAGGAAGGACAGTGACAATAGGTGAGGTGGCCTGTGGGTGTAAGTGCCAATGCCACTCACCCCATTCATTTCCAAAGCAGTGGTCCTGGCCTCTCCATGTTACCTCTTGCTGTGGGAGGTGAATTCTGGGACTTAATAGGACAATCGCAAAAGGACCATGCTGGGGTACCCTGAGTTTACTAAAAGATGACAAACTGATTCCAAGACTCCCTTGGGGTTTGTGTCTTCCAATAGGTGGTGAGTCCCTTGAAGCAAGAATTATACCTAGTTTATTTTTGTACACCTAATACTTAGCATAGTAGAGGTGCCCAATAAATGTTGAATGAATCAATGAAGATTTTTTAAAATACCATACAAAGTGGGAGTCTGTGCCTTCCCTAGGCTGGTTCAGGCTTCCCCCTCCTCCTTAGTACAAACCCTTTGGCTTCAAAGTGACCCTCAGGCTGATGGTTGAGTGTCTGAGCACCAATCTATCAAGGGGATACGGAATGAGTACTGAGGGGCCTCTACCTGGACTGATACTCATGACTACAACTCTGATAAACAAAGACAGTTGTCTACACACATTACACACTTCAAGGAAGTATTTGAGCAAAATGGTACAGATGTTTGGTGGCTCAGTGGGATGGCAAGAACTGCTTGGTTGATGGGATACTGAGTTGGTGGAGGCAGGCATAGGAGACAGTAGAATAAGGCTCGTGCCCAACCTTTTTACTTACTTCAACACCTGTGCAACTGTATTTGGTCCAAACCATTCGCCAATTGATTTCCCTTCTCCTACGCCCATCTGTGCTGTTTTCATGTGGAAAAAATAAACATGTTAGTGAAAGGTCTTTCAACAAACCAAAAACTCCTAATTTTTTGCATAAATAATTAAGTAGATAGATGACTTAGTGGAGCCACATATAAAGCAGGGGACAAGAAAAGCAAGTACAGGGGTTTTCTTGGTGCTCCAGGGGCTGAGATGCCTAGCTCCCAATGCAGGGGACCTGGGTTCAATCCCTAGTTGGGGAACTGATGCAACTAAGTTCACATGCCACAGCTAAAAGATTCCATGCGCTGAAATGAAAGATCCCACATGAAATAAAATATTTTAAATTGAAAAAAAAGAAAAGCAAGTACAGGCAAAGTAAGCTGAATTTCACAGTGTTTCTTTCCTCTTAATTGGACTATGCAACAGAAAGACAGTCTTTAAACTACTCATGTGACCTTACCCATTTGATGGATAGAGTAGCAACAGTCTTTTCTATCTAAGAAGCACTGTAGGATTCGTTGGTATTCTTTGGGTTGTTCTTTCTGTTTCTCCCAGTTCCAGTCTTTTTAGGGAAAAAAAAAAGAGTTAAAATCATGTTTATAACCATTTGTTATCTCTGCAGTCTTACTCTGACTACAAGGTTAGAAGGAAAACAAAGGCATTACATCCAGAAAGTGGGAACGATCAGGTCAGAATATTCCCAAGTATCTTTAATATTGATGACCAAGACATCTGGAAACGGATTTCTTTCAGAGACTCAGTGGGTGTAAAGTAAAAACAAGACAAGAAGTTGACCAAAAAATTGACTTTGCCCATGAGCTGGAGTTGGATAAATATTACTTGAAAACAGGGACACAAGGCCTTCCTGGTCAGCTATTCAGTGACCAGGATGTCACCTCAAAACCCAGCAGTATATCCAGGTCTCACTCAGACACTGTAGTGTCTCACGTGCACACAAACACCAATGGCTTTGGTTTGTATATTCCAGTAGCACTGACAAGAGTCTCATGGGGGGTGAGGGGAAGTGCCATCCTGACACACCAGTATTTCCAGGGGAATAAAAACAATTTGCAACTAAGAAGGTTTTTTAAAGAAATGCACACTGCCATTTTTTACACAGCCTTTTTAAAAGGCCACACTGAGCTTTGGAAAAACAAATACCTTTGCTATCAGGTGTTGAAGGTTTCCTTATGACCAAAACTAAAATAATTACACCTGTAGAGATCTGATCTATGCCTCAGGCACAGCCCCCCAGTTCTACAGGGGCTGCTTATGACTTGCTGAGGACAACTCTGAAAAAACGCTCATCGTCACCTCTGTGGACAGGACACACTGTTCCCATTCCCTCAGCTCTAGGAACTCTGTCTAATGGGACAGATTTCTGAGACTTAGTTGGCTTCCAAGACAGAAATTTCTCTCCTGAGGTTTTAGAAAGTGTTTGAATTCACAAGTGAAATCTACTGGAAGGCAAAGGCCATTATCTCCAGAGTCTTTAATTCTCTTTGCTTTTTTTTTTTTTAGAATTTTTTTCAATAGGGGAACAATTTTTATTATTTATTTTTAAACATTTAAAATTTTTTTGGCATATAGTTGTTTTACAATGATGTGTGCTTTTGTATTTCTGAAACCAAATGTTTAAACTTTATATCCAGCAGTCTTCAGAGGGTGAACAGCATTCAACTGTTTTTCACCAGCTAATGAACTGTCTGACTCTGGGGGAAATCCCAATTAGCTGGCTGCTATGTACCACTAAATATTTACTGATGACAGTGATAAGTCAACTAATACCCCACCTCAACTGCAAAATAACCAAAAAGGAAATGCTCCAAAATACTTTATAAAATCACATCTTCTCATTCGAATATCTTAGCTATGAGATCTATTTCCACATTCTTCCTGCTGCTGCTGCTAAGTCGCTTCAGTCGTGTCCGACTCTGTGCGACCCCATAGACGGCAGCCCACCAGGCTCCCCTGTCCCTGGGATTCTCCAGGCAAGAACACTGGAGTGGGTTGCCATTTCCTTCTCCAATGCGTGAAAGTGAAGTCGCTCAGTCGTTTCCAACTCAGCAACCCCATGGACTGCAGCCCACCAGGCTCCTCCATCCATGGGATTTTCCAGGCGAGAGTACTGGAGTGGGGTGCCATTGCCTTCTTGCTTTTACATTAAAACAGTTGAGACTGCTGATTGTGGGGAAAACCCCCCAGTTTGCTCTCCGCAAAATTCATTTCCAGAAGAATCATCTTGAAGTGTTTCATAAATGAGAAAGTAAAAACAGTAAGAATGGATCTGTTCCAAGAAGTCTATGTACAATAGAGAAATCACTGGACAAGAAGGCAGAAGACCTGCATTCTATTCCCAAATCCAGGTCTCTTGCTGTTCAGCCTGGGGCAAGTTACCGTATTTCCTGAGCCTCAATTTCCTCATCTGTTAAACAGAAATTATGATACTACCCAGGGGACGCAGGCACGGGACATTCTAAACCCTGAAAAGCAGGCATGAAGCCCTAAAGCCTCCCCAGACTCTTCTCCAGTCTTCTCTGTAACCACAGGAGGATGTGTGAGGTTGTACAGTCAGGGAAAGGGAGTCGGTTGTTGTACCTCTGAATCTCAAGGAGTAACAGCTGAAGATTTCAGCAGCCCGATCTCATCCAAGGTGGCCTTTCATCCCCTCATCCCCAAGGCAAACCAGACTTTCACCCAACTTCCTGAACTGGCATCTAACCAAGGTCAGCCCACGGGGAAGTATGCATATGTCTTAAGAAAACAAGACTCAAGTGTTCCAACAATGATTACTGGAAGGTTCTAATTTTAAGATAGTGTGTACCTTTTATTATTTAAAAAATTTTGTAAGCTTTATTGAAGTATGACTGACAAATAAAAATTGCATGTGTTTAGCTTAAACAGCATGATTTTTAAAAGGATATATGATGTGATAATTTAATGAACCTATACATTATGAAATGATTATCATAATCTACTTAATTAACACATCTATTACTTCACATAGTAACTTTTTCTTTTTTTAAACTTTTTCTTTTTTAAAGTAATTTATTGGAATATAGTTGCTTTACAATGTTGGATTGGGAAGTTCTTAATAAAGCAGCCTCCTGAGAAAGCTAATTTAAGGATTCCTTCATTATCAAGTGGACCTCATCAGTGAACCCACACCAAAATAGCACTGGTTCCCTCATTAGCCACTTCCTTTAGGTCACTGACATCTTTCACCAAATAACTTAAATGAGGTCAAAAAACAGGCTCACCACCACACCCTTCTTCCTGCTCCTTTTGTTATCTGACCTGTTTAAGAACCCACGTGAACAATAGTGAAGATGCAAACTCTTCGATACACTTGACTCAATGTTCAGTTCTGTCCCAGGAAAATAACTCTCTGGCTTAGTGAGTTACAAGGAAATGCAAGCTGTTTCCTTCTCATGAGAGGGTTTGTTGACTTGTCAGCCCCACCACTTGGGCTTACAGAGAGCACTTCAGGACCTGCAGCTGTATTCCCTTTAGCACCAAGGCTAAACCATCAGCAGTAAATGTGACTGCAGAGGTCTCCAAGACAGAACAAATTTAACTCACCCCTTCCCAAGTGTCTGCAGATAAGGGCTTGAGCCAGCATCATCTGTCCACAGCGTAGCATACATCCCCAGCCAGCATCTGATGAAGGGCCTGTTCCCCCTGTTGGCAAAATGGATGAGAATGAATGTGAGTTCATTAAATTGCCCTTTCCTGAAACATCAGCATATTGGAGAATCATACAATATAGATAGGCACACATATTCAGAATAGAGAGGCAAGAGATAAAGCCAGATATCCAACAAGGTTTGTTACAGGGTAGAACTTGCAAAGATAATGCTGAGTTAACCAAAATGGGTTCTGTGACCTAAGGCAAAACAAACAAATGAACAAAACCTGCCCTGTATGTTTTCTGCTTAGAGACATCCAGGCATGCATTCAATTTTGGTAGATGACTGACTACCATGTATGACTACCAACACTTAATCCATGACATGTCATCATCTGCCTGACCAAATCTGGCTTTTCACAGTTCACTTCCAGAGGAGGGCAATCTTATCTGAGTTAAAGAATAAATGCTACCAAAGTTGATCATCAGTATGGTCAAGGAAATCTGGAAGGCTCTTGACCATTCTAAATATACATTATGAAGCTCTGAATGGTAAGGAGAATGTAAAATAGAGGAAAGAGTCCTAGGTTAGGCATCAGAAGACCAGTCTCTAGTTACCTAATCTAAGTCTCATCTGTAAACTGGAGATAATAGCATATACCTTGCCTACTATCAGTGGATACTATAAGAATTAAATGAGAGAGTATCTATAAAAGTATTCTACCACTCATTCAAGATGATGTAAATATTTGGTATAATGAGTATGGTCATAATGTTGTTGTTTAGTCACTAAGTGGACTCTTTGCAACCCCATGGACTGGGGCCCACCAGGCTCCTCTGTCCATGGGATTATCCCAGCAACAATACTGGAGTGAGCAGCTATTTACTCCTCCAGGGGATCCTCCTGACCCAGGAATTGAACCTGTGTCTCCTGCATTGGCAGGCGGATTCTTTACCACTGAGTACAAGGGAAGCCCTAATATAAAATACTATTAATAAATTAGAAATATACTATATTTTTAAAAGGTACAAAACCAGTTAATAAGACAACAGGTTCCATTTAAAGAACACTTGACATAACAAAAATCCTATATATGTGGCCGGGCATGGGGTGGGGGTGGGGCACTCAATATCCTTTTTCAAAGTACTTTAAAGTGAGACAACTTGGACGGCAGAGGAGACATTATGCTTTCATTGCTTCCTCTCCCAACACAGAAGTGGAAAAGTATGCTATAAGCATGGTCTCACAAGACTAACCGTAAATGACATCATCAGCCATGTAAGACACGTGGTCCAAGATGGCTGCTCCTTTCCTTTTGTTGTGGGGACTGAAGGAGAGTTGCTACAGCAAGATGAGGAGAGTTGAGCCAACTTGTCAGCTGGAAGTGGAGTACGTTGGCTCTTGCTAATGGTGGGATTATAGGCCAGATTAGTAGGGAAATATGCAATGAAGCCCACATAAAGAAGGGATCATCTCTTTCAAAACATTGTCAGAGTTGAATTGCAAATGTTTTCAAATGTTGCAAAGATCTTGCAAGATCCAGAAAAAGTTAACAGTTTAGAATTACTAGGTAGTAAAGATTGTTCTTTTGTGTATTTTACTCAGGTACTTCCTATGGAGAGCAAAAAAAAAAAAAAAAGTGTGTGAACTTCATTTTTCACACTTATCAGAAAGATAGATTTCACTCCAGTTATTAGGTCCAGTCCCAAAACAAAGTCAGTCAGACAGGTTTCCTCTAAGAGAACAGCTTCCACCAACTGAGTTTGGTGATCCTTTTCTATAGGACCACAAGATTAGAAAGAAGTAACCCTATTTGCAAACATTTTACAAATTTTCTCTGGAGGGATCCTATTCACTTAGCTCATTAAACTGTCCTTTTTTCTAGACAGCAGCTGGTATTCTTAACTGCCTAGAATTAGTTCCAAGGATATCCACTATAATTCATTTCTCAGTGGCAAAGTGTTTTCATATCATAGGAAGAAAAAAAAGCAAGAGAATTATTTTCTTTCCTTCAAGGTACAAGTCATCTTTAATAATCAAATAACTCCATAAAGCAGTGGACTGTATCAAGTTAAAAGTTTGACTGTTTTGTTGCTCTTAGACTTAAAACAATATCTCTAGTGCCCAAACACTTGGAGGTGGGCTCAAAAGTAAACCGGCATTACACATTAACACCACGGAACCATACAAGCTGGGGCGCATTGGCAATGAAACTTCTGTATGAAGCATAAGACTTAATCAACTACTCCCCCAAACTAAATTCTTCACTATAGTGAGTTGGTAATTCTGAGATTTCCATGATATCACTGATAACCTCAGGAAAGCTATCTACAAGGAAGAAAGCACAATATAACAAATGATATACCTACCAATTGGTGAAAATTTCCTCCTGTATGTAAACCATAGACGAGCACTTATATCAGACAACAGCTTAGATTTTTCTGTAATTAAATGTGAAATTAAAATTAAATCACCATATCCCATCTAAAGATATCTGTCTTTGATTTCTGAGCCAGGGGCAAACTAAATTTCAAATAACCAGTCATTTCCATTGTTATGAGGCTAAGGGAAATTCATAGGAAACCCAGTCTCATTTTAGCCAAATAATTTCAGTATTTCCTCCCGCCTATATTTTGACCAGAGCTACTGGCTACAATGATGCTGAGTGGCTCCTGTCTCTTCACTGAGCTCCACAGCCCCAGCAGGTGCTTAACACTGAGATCACATGGCCAAAAGACAAGGACTGGGAAAAGCAAGGGTCCTGGGTAACCTAATGATAGGCAGTCAGCCCCTGCCTGATGGTTGGCTGGATCTCTCATCAGCATCCATGGTCTGTTACCTAAAACGAGGGATAGGTTGTTGGCATTTGTGTGTGCACGTAAATCTTTAACTAAAAAGATGTCCCTGCTAAGCAAATTAAGTGTGTAAGAAATTAGTGCATTGGCATTTGTAATCTAAATGGTGATATAACATCACAAATGCTTTTGTCATTTTTTTTCAAAGCATGCTTTCCTGTATATATTTTACAGCGTAAATTTACTTCAGTGGCCACAAATATGGCTTCCACATGTCCATCTGTACTTAGTTGTGCTTCTGTCTTTCTTAGTCTTCTCTCTTCCTCTTCTCAACAACACATCTATAATTGTAATTCTGTACAGAATTTATAGTCATTGCACTTTAAAAGAAGAAAAAGAAATTCAGTGTTAACCAATAGTCTCTATTTTCTCTTCTGCCTTTCCTTTGAACAAATCAGAAAGCTGAGCTGTCTGGATTTTTCTTCCCCTTCATGTCACCAGTGCCTAGCACAGTATGGGAGCCAGATGTAAAATGGTCAAGCTCTGCCTGGGTTTGAGCCCTGATTCTGCTACTTACCAACTGTGTGGCCTTGTTACTTAACTTTTCTGAGCTTCAGTTTCCTCATCTATATAATGGGGAGAATAATTGCACCTACTTCACAGAGATATGAGTATTCAACAAGATAACACTACATGGAAGGCAGGAGCTTATATGGTACAGTACACAGTAAACCTGAGGTAGATGTTAGCTATTATTTTATCCCCTTGCCTCAAATGCTCATGCCCCTCACTCCTTCCCCTGATATTCTCTATGTCTTCTGGCTTGCCTATATGCTAGAAAGGCTGGTGAAAGTTGTATAGACATTTTTTAAAGATTTATTTATTTATTGGCTACGGTGGGTCTTCAATGTTCTGTGTAGGCTTTCTCTAGCTGTGGCAAGTGGGGGCTACTCTTCATTGTTGTGTGTGGGCTTCTCAATGGCCTCTCATTGTGAAGCATAGGCTCTAAGCACGTGAGCTCAGTAGTTGTGGCATGTGAGCTCTAGAGCACAGGTGCGTGGGCTTAGCTGCTCTGTGGCATGTGGGATCTTCCTGGACCCGGGGCGGAACCTGTGTCCCCTGCATTGGCAGGCGGATTCTTAACCACTGGACCACCAGGGAAGCCCTAGACTTTAATAAGAGTTTCACCTTGAAAGGGCTTTTCCAACTTAACATTTGAAACTGGGCATATTTGGCAACTTGGGGATCCCTCTTTTAGGGAATGCACAACTAGAAGAGATCACCTGCAGTCCCTCTCCTAGTAATTACTGGCAAAAGGAGTTATGATCCAGAAAGTGACTTATCCGAGGTAGAAGAGTCTGAATACAAAAGGTCTCCTAATTGTTAGCACTAGGTGCTCTCCACTATTCAGGGTTTTCCAATCAAAAGGATAAAGCCAGACTCAAATGGAATTAGAAGATGCTAACTTCTTCTCTTGCCTTTTTATTTATTTATTTGTTTTTGGCTGTGCTGGGTCTTCGTTGTTGCGTGGGCTTTCCTCTAGTTGCGGTGAGCGGGGGCTAGGTGCAGTGTGCAGGCTCTTTCTCTTGTTGCAGAGCACAGGCTCCAGGGCACGCTGGCTTCAGTAGTTGTGGCTTCCAGACTGTAGAGCACAGGCTCAGTAGTTAGGGTGCACAAGCTTAGTTGCTCTGCAGCATGTGGGATCTTCCTGGATCTCAGATCAAACCCATGTCTCCTACACTGGCAGGTGGACTCCCTACCACTGAGCCACCAGGGAAGCCCCCTCTCTTGCCTTTTGGTCAGTTTCTTCCTGCCCCTCCCTCCATGCTAGGGCCTCCAAAGAGGATCTCTCTTCAGACACAAAACTCAGAGCTGCCTATTTCCAAGTTCAGGTTTTATCTATGTGCTGGGTTGTTAGCACTTTCAGGTAAAAGGTCTTTCTCAATTTATAAGAATGTAACGGAAAGGAAGAGAAAGCCAAGCCTCCTTTCCATCTAGCTGCAGTGGCTAAAAGTTCTGTACAAAATCAGAATAAACTGAGACAGTACCACAGTCAGCAAAAGCTCTAAAAACTATATGCCTTCTCAGTGTCTGAGACTGTTTCTGACAGCCACGGGCTATTTAGAAGTCCCTTGGATGGCAGTGTTTTTCATCTAGATAGAAAAGGACATGAGAGGAATGAGAAGTATGTAGTCTTCAAAGACTAGATAGTGGTTAGTAATACCCAGAGCCGGTCCATGTTTTTTGAAACCTGAGGCTTAAAGAATTGGTGGGTTCTCCTTTAAGAAAAAAAAAAATGACTTTTTCAAATTGTACAAATACCTATGATCATGTGAACACATTGCTAGGGCCTCAGAAGGGTCTTGGCACGCAAGAACTGCTCTGGCTGTAAAGTAAATCTGCCTAGCAGTAGCATTAACCCCTTGTCAACCCAAGAAGGAAAACAGGGTAGACTTCAACCTCGGGCACCCATCTCATTTGGGTTCTCACAGACAAATGCAACCAAACCTTACCTGTTTTAAGAAGATGCTGTTTTCCCAAGATCCATACCAGCTCATCTGTATCTGGAAACTCTTCTAGGTAGTCAGCAAAAATAGTAATCTGGTTTTCATACTTGGATAAAACTGAAAAGGAAAGAAACTTAAACAAAATGTAATAGAGGGAACTTGCTTCTATGATTTATTAATTATTACCTTTGTCCTGAAGGTAAAAATTAGAGTTTTTTTAGATTCATCACTGGAATCTAATGGAAGCAAATCCTCCTGCTTGAGAAACAAAGACACTTATGGGGCCTCAAAATCTTTTAAGAGAGGGATTTCCTTTTGACCACCTGTTTAGACCTTCCTTTTCTCATGGTCCCATTTGCCACTATCTCTGAATGATGTTTTGGTCACAATTACATCAAACATTTTTTTCTAATGGGGCTTTCTTTGTAAACAGCCACTTTCTAGCTTGTCCTAGTGTGAGTGGAGTACAAGATGACACAGTAGTACCTGCATACCTGACCTCTTTCCATGTCTAATCAGACCCTAGGGACTAATGTGAGGTTTCTAGCAGCCAGTGGCTTAGAAGGGGCCTATGACAAGCCTGAAACACTATATATATACACCTCTGAAAATGTAATATTTTAGCTGGAAGTCCAGATGTTTTATCAGTAATTTAGTGTTTTATTCACTTACAACTTCTACAAAGAAGAATCTTGAAGCAACTGATAAATAGAACTTGTTCTTGGGATTCACAAATGACCATGGTTATCTCTCAACAGAAAGGAACTGAACAAAATACAATTAAATCTCATAAGTTCATAGGCCACACTCTCAGAACTTATGTCCAGGTAATGTGGGATGAGTTAAAATTCACTTCTGTACCGCCTGCGGGGAAAGGATCTGCTAAAAGTCTCAAGATTGACTTGTGAAGGGAAGGATCTTATCACAAAAGTTTCCTTTAAGTACTGAGTCAGCCAACAAGTTCATTCGGATTTTTCCATATGAGGTTATGAGAAAACCTGAACAAACATTTTGGCCAAGCCAGTATTTTCTGAGAGAAAGAATATCATAGGTGGTAAATAAGTTTCCAAGCCAGCCCAGAAAAATCTATCTTAACCTATCAGCAGAAAAATGAAATTGTTAGTATATTTCATAGTTTATGGTGCTGTTTCAATGACAAATCATATTTCAAGTTCAAAGCTGAGACAACCAAGCACACATCTTATCATCTCAGCAATTGGAGGCTACCAGACGCTACAGGGAGGGGAGCTCAGAGCCAGCAGGGGCCATTTTGTGCAGCTACTAGTAGCTGCAAGGGCTCTCCCAGATCAGCCCCTAAGAGCGCCAAGGGAATAGTCTCCTATAAAAAATATCATTGCGGGATGTGTTTAGCTCACTTGAAAGGACAAATTGCTTTCTTCTGGCTTTGTTTTCTAAGGCAGGAGCATGCTGTTTTCATAGAAATAAATGGTCTTTCCTAGAAATAAATAAATGAGTCTTATCTGATCATGAAAACAGACTACTCGGTTGGAGGCTGACGTTATACTTTGTATCATTTGTATACACTGAAGTCATAATTTGTTTGAAGTTATAATTTTAGAAACACAGCTACCCGGGATACTGCCCTTCTTGAAATATGTGACAGAAGTCCAGTCTTTCAGGGATTTAGGTAGCCTTTCTCCTCAAGATGTTTTCATCATTAGGGTCACAGCCATGGCGCTATTTCCAATGTACAGAAGTTAGAAATGAGACAGCCATTTCATTCCCCAGTGAAAACTCATCACTGCCAAATCTGCCAGGGAGCTTGTGTCACAGTCTTAGCCTTTCTGCCCCTGGCCACAGCCCCTGGCCCATGCTCAGGAAATAGCAGGCTAAAAATGATCATCCAGGTCAGGCCATCCCCAGGAGGTGGTGGACAGAGGTGGCGTAAATCACACTGTGTACCTTCCCACCCCATTCTCCACCCCTCACAGGCAAGAGAAATCAGGTTAAAACAAACATTCAGTGAAGCCTAGAAAAGGGGGGCAGAGGGGAGGGGTGAGTCAGAAAATGAGCAATTTGAGAGAAGTGTGGGAAAGGGGCAACCTCTCTGGCATTCCCCTGGTAGGGATGAGGAAGGTGGTATTGGATGAATGTACAGCATGTATGCATATAAGCCTTGGGTCTTTTTTTAGTACTGGCTGAAAAAAAAATTCTCTATCGCCAACCCTGTCTCAGTGAGTCATTACCCAGCTATCTGGTCAAATTAGTACAGCCCCTACAGCCTGTGAGAACTGCACTGCTTCATTTGAGATGGCTCTGACCAAAATGATAGCCAAAGAATTTTCCTCTTGCTCTTACACCCCTCACCCCCAGGCCAGGAAAAAGGGCAATTACAGTCTCTATTCTTCCAGAGTCTCCTCTTAGAAAATAGACTCCATGAACGCAGTGTGTCAGCCCATAACCAGCCTGAGTTGAAAACTACAGGGATGAAACAAAAGAAAGCCAGACCAGAAGATGAGATTAACAGAAGTACAGAGTGATAACATGAGGAGAGCGTATAAAAGGGAGTCTGGGGAGGATAGAGGGCTTGATCTTCCACAAGAACTCAGAAAGATGAAGAAGCCAACTGGGTTGTGGTTGAGATGCAGAAGTGAAATGGCATTTCCAAACAAATCACTTCTCACTAACAGCAATCCTTCTGAAAAAAAATTTCATAAACTACTTTTGTCCTACCTTAAAAGTAACAAATTTTATATTAACAGACTTATATGAGCTCCTTGCGCTTTCAACCTGTTTAAAGACATAGGAACTATACAGGCAGAGCTACAAATATTGCAGCTTGGTGGACCAAGAATCAGCTTCTATAAGGTCTGATGGGCAACAGGCTTCACTCTGTTCCATTCTACTTTAATAATCATTAAAAAGAATGAAGTCTCTGCTGGGTTAGCTTAGTAGTCAAATAATAACTGAGAAAAAGATTTCCATAAGCTCCTGGAACCAAAAAGTCTCCCAGTCTTGGGCAAGACGCTCTGTGTACATGCTAGGGCATGCTTTCAACACTCAGCCAGGCAGTTGATTAACTATGCCTTAGTCTTCCCTTTCTGCTTATACAGAGCTCAAGGTCAGCCAGAGTGAGAGCTGAGGGCCTTCTCAGGTCTTTCCTGAGCATGCACATAGCCTTGGGACTGTACACATCCCTGAGCAGGCATGTGGTCCTCTAGGTTCCCAAGAATATGCTGGAACTTTTCAAAGTCCCAACAAATATATTATTCTTCAGCTTTACCTTTCAAACTTTTTGGTTATCTACTCCTCAAATAGCTGTGAAGTTAATCATTTGCCTCTAATAGTTTTCCAGAAAAGCCCCCCCGCCAACCCAGAGAGGGGGAGGCTATCTGCACCTCCAAGACAAGACAAATAAAGTTTTACATGTGGGGTTTTCTGGGGAATTGCCAGACAGATCAAATAATGACAGCTCTCTAGAATTGAGGATTTAACAGTTTCAAACCTGTTCTGCATCCTCCAGGGGTTACCAGGTTGCTGGCTTTCCCTATGGTTGCAAGCTGTGAATTCTCAAGGCCACTGAAAAGCTGGAGAGCAAAAGATGGGCATAGCACAAGTGAAAATGCCACAGAGCTGACTATTATAAGGCAGTCATTTTTCATGAATAAATGAATATTCCACAGATTGGTGCAAGCCTTTGGTTAATTTCCAGAGTGCAGCAAAAGTTGGTTCTGATCGTCTTTGCCAGTTCTTTTCATTTCTATTATGGGTAGAATTTTCAGAAGTCTTCACTCTGTCATTTTTGCTGATGACTTACTTGAATAATTTGCTTTCCAGTGATTGACTATATTTGTAAGCGTTATTTTGTAAAACGGCAAGTAAATGAAAAAAATCACTTTTTTAACAGATTTTCTGATAGCACTTAACAAAACTTGTGCATCAAGTCTCCTAGATTCTGTGGGGTTTGTTCCCCACAAACAATAAAAAGACTCTAAAAGGGAAATCAAAAGGTCACAGTCTCAGGGCCAGAAAAAGCCTGAGACACCACAGAGTATCTTGCTTGTGAAAAAAAAAGTGAAAGTGTTAGTTGCTCAGTCACGTCCAACTCTTTGTGACTCCATGGACTGTAGCCCGCCAGGCTCCTCTGTCCATGAGATTCTCCAGCAAGAATACTGCTATTTCCTCCTCCAGGGGATCTTCCCGATCCAGGGATCGAACCTGGGTCTCCTGCATTGCAAGCAGGTTGTTTACCATCTGAGCCACCAGGGAAGCCCCATACCATTTATAGTTATTATAAAATATTGACTATGTTCCCTGTTCTGTACTATATGTACTTGTAGCTTATTACAAAGTACTT
This sequence comes from Bos javanicus, assembly GCF_032452875.1. Classification (NCBI taxonomy): domain Eukaryota; kingdom Metazoa; phylum Chordata; class Mammalia; order Artiodactyla; family Bovidae; genus Bos; species Bos javanicus. The sequence continues at coordinate 58,632,449 of NC_083897.1, read as the reverse complement.
TGTGCTTCTTAACCCATTACCCTTATCTTCCCCTTCCCACATCTCTCTCCCACCTAGTAACCACTCACTTTTTCTCTGTCAGTCTGTTTCCTTTTTGGTATATTTACTAGTTTAATATACACACATTCAACATATTTTCAGGTCACACCTTCAAAATCATAAGAAAATGGTCACAGGAGACAGGTATGGTAAGTTCTATTCAGTTCAGTCACTCAGTCGTGTCCGACTCTTTACGACCCCATGAATCGCAGCACGTCAGGCCTCCCTGTCCATCACCAACTCCCAGAGTTCACTCAGACTCATGTCCATTGAGTCGGTGATGCCATCCAGCCATCTCATCCTCTGTCGTCCCCTTCTCCTCCTGCCCCCAATCCCTCCCAGCATCAGGGTCTTTTCCAATGAGTCAACTCTTTGCATGAGGTATGGTAAGGGCTGAATATAAATTAATATACTCATTCTATAAACTTTTACAGAGTACCTACTATGTGCTAAGGGGGCTTCCCAGGTGGTGCTAGTGGTAAAGAACCCACCTGCCAATGTAAGAGACCTAAGAGGTGTGGGTTCTATCCCTGGGTTGGGAAGATCCCCTGGAGGAGGGCATGGCAACCCACTCCAGTATTCTAGCCTGGAGAATCCCATGGACAGAAGAGCCTGGTGGGCATAGGGTTGCAGAGAGTCAGACACGACTGAAGCAACTTAGCACGCACATACATACTATATGCTAAGCACAATGGAAAAGACATCACTGAGATGTAGCCTCCATTGTCCAAAGCATTTAACCTAGTAGAGAGGATAGGTCTGCAAACAAACAACAATAAGTACTATAAGAAAGGAAAGTGGGAGAGAAGAGATCAAGATGGTGGAGTAAGAAGAAATGGAGCCTACCTCCTGCTACAAATGCATCTAAAATACACCTACACATGGAACAATTCTCACTGAAACTAACTGGAAACTGGCAGAAGCACTCCTGTACAACCAAGGTTGTAAGAACAATACACACATAATCCAGGAGGAAAGGAAGAAAAGTAATCAGGTCAAGACCTGTACCCCTGGGAGGGGAATCAGAAGAAAAGGGAGGTTGCATAGGTGGGGTGTGATCAGGTCAAGCCACAGACTGGGTGTCCCAGACCTAGGGTCCTATGTACAGGAGACAAGCCCCCTTGGCTGGCCAGAGGACTGGACTCCACTCATGAGGAGGGCATGCATTGGCTGTCTTTGAGGCAGGGCAGAGAAAGATTTGCTCTGAGCCCTCTGGGTTTCCAACAACCAGCTAGCCATGCACCCCAGCCCAAAGTACCAAGCAACACTCCCATCCTGTCTATTCTGTGTCATGGCACAGCAATTGGATCTGGGGAAGCCATGACCAGGGAAAAGACTTGACCATGGGACACAGAGGTGACCAAGTCCCAGGGTAATGCCATTGTTGACACCTACTCAAACAGCAACCCCCAGAAGTTGCCCAGATCTCAGACGGCAGCCACCCACCACAGCTCACCCCCCACCTTGATACACACAGAGTGATCACAAGGGCCCCACCCACCATATCCAGCAGTTCTACAACACGGCAGGAACAGCTGAGGCTGGGAACAGTGATCAGCTGTGAGAGACAAAGGAGAACTGCCCCTGAGGCAAGGCAGAGAGAGGTCTGGCTTAGCAGCTCTGGGTTTCCTGTGACCACTTTGCCATGCCCACCAGCCTGAGACCAGTGAATACTCTGGTCCTGCTCAACTCATGCCATAGTGCTGAACTGGATCTGGGGTGCCCACGACAGAGGAAGAGATTCAACCATGGGACACAGAGGTCTGAGTGGAACTTTCTTAGCTCTTACTGAAGCAGTGCCTCAGAACCCCCCAGATGTCTGACAGCAGCCACTGCACCACAGCTGACCTCCCAATAGACATGGAGAGTTCACACAGGCACCGTCTTTCCTGTAGAGAGGTTCCATAACATGGTAGGGGTGGTGAAGGCTGTGAGGGACAAAGGGGATCTGCACCTGAAGCTATGTCTGAGTGAAGCTGTGGACATCTGTGCAGGCAGTCAGCACATGGGGCCCCACTTGCTTTAGCATTCCCCTTATCTGGGGCAAAGGTCCTAGTGTGAGGAGGAGAGAAAAACAGAGTCAGCTCAGGCCCCACCCCTGAGAGGGTGGTGACAGCCACTGAGCAGAGAGGAAGTCCCATCTCACACTCACCACCAGCTCCAGCTGCTCTGTCTCCAGCCACACCCATTACCAAGGTGATAGTGGCCAGTGCACTGAGGAAAGATGTGACTTGTGTCCACATCAAATCCAGCTCTCCCACCAAAGGCACTGAGCACACACAGTCTGTATAGAAATGGTTCCACCGAGAATGACTTGTGTTCACATCAAATCCAGCTCTCACACCAAACGCACTGGGCACACACAGTATAGAGATGGTTCCACTGAAAAATACACTTTCAAGACTGCAGTAGACAGCTGTTTCACCTAAACTCATAGAGGCAGGAAAGTCAAGCAAAATGAAAAGGCACAGTAACTACTCTCAATTGAAAAAGCAAGAGAAAACCCCTGAAAAATAATGAAAGAGAAACAAAAGAGATTTAAAAAAACAGAAATAAAAAAATTTACGAGATAATTCAAAACATTGATAATAAAAATGTTAACTGAATTAGGGAAAACAATTGATGTAATCGAGAACATTTCAGCAAGGAACTAGAAAACATTAAAAAGACCCAGTCAGAAATGAATAATTCAATAGCTGAAATAAAAGACACACTAGAAGGAATGAATAGCAGACAAAGTAATACAGAGGAACACGTAAGTGATCTAGAAGTCAGAAAAATGGAAACCACACAATCAGAACAGCAGTAGGAAAAGCAAATTAAAAAAAAATAATAAAGCAACTGAAGATATTCCTGGGACAACATTAAGCATCCAAATATTTGCATTATATGGGTTCCAGAAGGAGAAGAGAGAGAAAGGAAGATCAAAAATGTATTTGAAGAAATTATGCCTGAAAACTCCCAAACCTGAAGAAGGAAATAGATATACAGGTATAGGAATCACACAGGATCCCAAATAAGATAAACTCAAACAGACCCACACCAACACATATCATAATCAAAATGGCAAAAGTAAATGATAAAGACAGGATTCTAAAGGCAGCAGGAGAAAAACAAGAGTCATTTGCAAGGCAACCTCCATAAGGCTATCAGCTGATTTCTCTGCAGAAACCTTGCAGGCCAGAAAGGAGTGACATGATATATTTAAAGTGTTAAAAGGTAAAAACTTGCAACCTAGGACAATCTACCCAGCAAAATTATCATTTAGAAGGAGAAATAAAGAACTTCTCAGATAAACAAAAATTAAAAGAGTTCCTCAATACTAAATGTACAATAAAAGAAAAGCTGAAGGATCTTTTCTAAATGGAAAAGTAGTAAAAATCTATAGTAAAGGGAAAATCCCAATAGGAAAGGCAAATAAATATGTAGTAAGGACTGGGGTCAAACACTTAAATAAGCCAGTATGTAAATTAAAAGACAAAAAAATTATATAAGCAATTATAACTACAATAAACAGTAAAGGGATAATATTGAAGATGTAGACTGTGATATGACATCAAAAAACACAAAATGATTTAAAAATGGTAAAACCTGATTTAAATGATTTAAAAATGAGCAGACCTGAATAGACTTTTTTCCAAAGAAGACATACAGATGGCTAACCACTATATGAAAAGATACTCAACATCACTAATTATCAGAGAAATGCAAATCAAACTAACAAGGAGATATGATCTCACACCTGTCAGAATGGCTATCATCAAAAAACCTACAAATAACAAATGTTGGAAACAATGTGAAGAAAAGAGAACCTGTGTACACTGCTGGTGGGAAGGTAAATTTGTGCAGCCACTATGGAGAACAGTATGGAGGTTCCCCAGTAAATTAAAAACAGAACTACCACATGATCCAGCAATTCTACTGATAATACACTCAGAAAAAAATGAAAACACTAATTCAAAAAGATACATACACCCCAAAATTCATAGCAGCACTATGTACAATAGCCAAGATATGGAAGCAACCCAAGAACCCATCAACAGCTGAATAGATGAATAAGATGTGGTATATACATATATATATATATATATATATACACACGTACATACATACATACAATGGAATACTACTTGGTCATAAAAAGGATGAAATACTGCCATTTGCAGCAACATGGATAGACCTAGAAAATATTATGTTTAGTTAAATAAGTGAGATCAATACAAATGCAGTATGATATCACTTATATGTACAATATAAAAAATAATGCAAATAATATATGTAAAACAGAAACAGACTTATAGATAAAGAAAACAAATTAATGGTTACCAAAGGGGAGAGAGAAGAGGAGAAGGGCAAATTAGGGGTATGGGATTAAGAGATAAAAACTACTATGTATAAGATAGTGAAGCAACAAGTATGTATTGTATATAGCAAAGGAAATTATAGCCATCATCTTGTAGTAACTTTTAATAGAGTATAAGCTGTAAAAATATTGAATCACAGTGCTGTATACCTGAAACTAATATAAATCGACTACATTTCAATTTAAAAAAGGAAAGTGATGTGGAAGGCAACAAATGATTAATTTGGGGATGAAAAGACCTTCAACAACCTTGAAAAGGTAGCATCAAAGCTGAGCCTCAGGACTTCCCTGGCAGTCCAGTGCTTAAGACTCTGTGCTTCCCAGCCAGTGGGAATTTGCTGTATGATGCAGAGAGCTCAAGCCCAGTGCTCTGACAACCTAGAGGAGTGGGATGGAACGGGAGGTAGGAGGGAAGTTCAAGAGGGAGGGGACACATGTATACCTATGACGGACTCATGTTGATGTATGGCAGAAATCAATACAATATTTTAAAGTAATTATCCTCCAACTAAAAATGAATAAATTTAAAAACTAAAAATAAAAAGATATAAAAAAAAAAAGACCCCATGCTCCCACTGCAGGGAGCACCGGTTCGGTGCCTAGTCAGGGAACTGACATCCTACATGCCGAGCAGTGTGGCCAAAAATTAAAAAAAAAAAAAAAAGCTGAATTTTAGTGAAAAAAAAAAGATAAAAAAAAAGAAAAAAAAAGTGAGATGGGGGAAGGGAAGAAACTCCTGGTTGGAGGAACACCAAAAGGACTTGGCAAGCATGTGGGATGGGTCTAGGAAAAGTGAGACAGAGAGTAAAAAATAACTTGTATTTTTCAAGTGTGGGTGATGAAATGGTAGCAGAAAAACATAGTGGTGGGGGGTAGGAGATAATAATCTTGATCCAGCCAGAACATGGTAGAGTCATGGATTTGCTTGACAAAGCAATGAGAGGCTACAAAAAATTCAGAGGAAAATCAACCTGCACAGGGGTCGCACAGAGGTGCCTGGCAAATGGCAGGTTGATTAGCAGAGCTGAGGAAAGCAGGAGGAACCCAGAAGAATAACACTCAGCCTAAAGTGTACCTTCATCCCCTTCCTCCTGGGTCCATGTAGTGTCCTGGTCTTCCCAGCCTCTGCTCGTCTGTGCATAGGCCCCGCCCCCATTTTCATTTCTCTTCCTCCCAGTGCCCTGCTTTTCTGACACCCAAGAATTTTGAAAATAAAGAACTAGATAGCAATTCTTAGCATTTCAAAGGGGATTTTTCACATTCAAAACTGCAAGTTTCCTTGAATTTATTCAGCAAGTCACACCTCAGTGATGCTGGGTTGTCAAAGAATGCCAAAGACATGAATGATTTCTCTACAGACCAGTGTAAACTCTGACACCCTAAGAAAAGAATCTTGTCATTTTTAGACTTAGGCTAGAAAACCTTAGCCAAAGAGTTACCATTCAGCTAAAGTTTATGACTTTTTGAGATTCTATTGAACTGACTAGTATTGGTGGTGGTGCAAGACAGGAATCTGCTCCTGACAGATTTCAGGACGAGTCAGCAAAGAGATAACCAGTCACATTGTCAAAGGAACCATTGCTAAGTGATAAGACCCTTTGGTTTTCAGCTATAAAAAGCAATTGGGCCATAGAAACTTGGCCCCTCAAAACACAACATTTCTTAAAGATTTCAGTCAGTTCATCTTATTGGCAACAATGGTAGAATCAAATGCAATTAAAAAATGGACTCTTTCTGGTTTTCTTTAAAGTGACAAGTTTGAAAAGCTTATCGTCTTGTAAATATATTTTGTTTGCTTTTTACACTTCAGTTCAGTTCAGTCGCTCAGTCATGTCCAACTGTTTGCAACCCCATGAACTGCAGCACGCCAGGCCTCCCTGTCCATCACCAACTCCCGGAGTTCACTCAGACTCACGTCCATCGAGTCAGTGATGCCATCCAGCCATCTCATCCTCTGTCGTCCCCTTTTCCTCCTGCCCCCAATCCCTCCCAGCATCAGAGTCTTTTCCAATGAGTCAACTCTTCACATGAGGTGAGTTATTGCCTGCTGTTTGCTACCTGAAATGCCTTTAGATACACCCATGAAGAAATGGGATTCCATATACAAATGGGTCAGGAATGTATGTAACACAGAGACTACTGAATCTCTAGATGGCTGCTTCTTTCTGCTTTTGATAAGGTAACTCTGATCTTCTTGAACAGATGCATTTTTCAGAAGAATAAAAATATGCTACTTTTATAATGGTTATCTTTGTTGATTAGGCATATAAAGAGGGTAGCACACTGGAGGGAGGGGGAGGGAAGGAGGAAAAGTATTTGGTCACTTTATAATTCAAGATTTGAGGCAAATTCCACAAACTGAGGTGAGAATCACCTTGATTCTTCATCAGTGGGTTTTGTTGTTCTTAAGAATCAACCTGTTTTTATGGAAAGAATGGTTATATTCCCAAGGAAGACCATGTCACATTAGTGCCAGTGTTACATCATCCAGTGGGTCCACAGCAAGCCTCCATTGTATGTATCTTTGATTTTGGACAGTATCCAAACCAAAAAGCAGCAATACCCAAATACAGAGCTTATATTTCATGTAGGAAGCAAGACAATGTGACAATATTTAGTCAGAATGAGTGTGTCAAATGGTTTTTCTCTAACATTAAAAAGAAAAACATTGGGGGTGGCTTTTATTTTGTCATGGTGAAGAAAAGGAGGAGTCACCCCTCCTGAAAATAGCTCTAGCTTAAGAACCCTAAAATGTAAGTTCTAGTCCCACTCTGCCACTAACTAGCTATGTGACCTTGGAAAACTTACTGTACTTCTTTGGGCTTCAATTCTCCATCTATAAAATGACAAGCATATGTTTTCAAACAGCATATCATAACTCATCAGTTGGTTGTGTGTATATAAATTGGATTGAAATATAAAATTTACTTCTCATTGTATTCTTGGATTTAAAAAGTTGGAATATCACTGGTCTAGACGTATGCTATCCAATACAGTAACCATGTGCAGCTGCCTACATTTAAATTAATTCAAGTTAAACACAACAGACTGGTTCCAAATAGGAAAAAGAGTACGTCAAGGCTGTATATTGTCACCCTGCTTATTTAACTTATATGCAGAGTACATCATGAGAAACTCTGGGCTGGAAGAAGCACAAGCTGGAATCAAGATTGCCGGGAGAAATATCAAGAACCTCAGATATGCAGATGAAACCACCCTTATGGCAGAAAGTGAAGAGGAACTAAAAAGCCTCTTGATGAAAGTGAAAGAGGAGAGTGAAAAAGTTGGCTTAAAGCTCAGCATTCAAAAAATGAAGATCATGGCATCTGGTCCATCACTTCATGGGAAATAGATGGGGAAACAGTGGAAACAGTGGCAGACTTTATTTTTCTGGGCTCCAAAATCACTGCAGATGGTGACTGCAGCCATGAAATTAAAAGACGCTTGCTCCTTGGAAGAAAAGTTATGACCAACCTAGATAGCATATTGAAAAGCAGAGACACCACTTTGCCAACAAAGGTTCGTCTAGTCAAGGCTATGGTTTTTCCAGTGGTCATGTATGGATGTGAGAGTTGGACTGTGAAGAAAGCTGAGCGCCGAAGAATTGATGCTTTTGAACTGTGGTGTTGGAGAAGACTCTTGAGACTCCCTTGGACTGCAGGGAGATCCAACCAGTCCATTCTAAAGGAGATCAGCCCTGGGTGTTCTTTGGAAGGAATGATGCTAAAGCTGAAACTCCAGTACTATGGCCACCTCATGGGAAGAGTTGACTCATTGGAAAAGACTCTGATGCTGGGAAGGATTGGGGGCAGGAGGAAAAGGGGACGACAGAGGATGAGATGGCTGGATGGCATCACCAACTTGACGGACGTGAGTCTGAGTGAACTCCGGGAGTTGGTGATGGACAGGGAGGCCTGGCATGCTGCGATTCATGGGGTCGCAAAGAGTCGGACACGACTGAACGACTGAACTGAAACACAACTAAAAATTAAGTTAGTTGCATTAGCCACATTTCAAGCACTCAACAGCCACATGTGGTAGTGGCTACCATACTGGACAGCACAGTTGTAGAATAGTTTTGTCATCACAGTTCTATTGCAGTCCTATTCTAACAGTGTTTTTATGATTCTACTGGAGGTGACGGTAGGGTGGGTTGTTAGGAGGGGTACTCTAAGCTCTTAGAAAAGAAGATAGGTTCACTTGTCTCTTTCTTAAGAGATTCTGTGTGAATTTCTAAATAAATGAGCCAGCAATTGTTTATTAAGTTCCATACTTGGTTCTGTGAGTAATACAGAGGAAACATCCTCATACACATTCACTGAATGTTAAATGAACAAGCGAAGACATCATAAAGTCATAATCTAGTTAAACACACGAACCTTAGGTAAAAGGAAAGAGCTAAAAATAAAAGGTAATGTACATAGGCAAGTGTTGATAATAACTAAGTACTGTCGAAATTCAGAAATGGGGGAAATCCCCGAGTATTAGAGTCATCAGGGAAGATTTCAAGGAGGACGTAGGATGTGAACTGGTCCCTAAATTACCGCTTGGTCCCTAAATGAGCAGAGATGAGTGGGGAGAATATTTCAGATGAGGGGAACACCTCACATGTGTGTCAGAGATGGGGACTGGTTCCAGAGAAAACTGAGCAATGAGATTAAATAGGTGGCTTGGGACTGGATTGTAGAGAGTGGAAAGCAAGCAGTTGCGTCCATGTCTGAGTAAAGCCATTAACAGTGTTCAGAGTGCTTTCACATGATCCTGTGACAGCCCCTTGAGATAGCCATGGCAAGGATCATTACTTTCATGACCTTCCGTTGAGTCTCAGGTGATATGACTTGCCCAGGGTTATATAGTTAATGAACAGTATAACCAGGGTTCAAACTGAGTTCATCTTATTCTCCATTCAGTATTCTTCCTACTATATCTTGCTGCTATGATAAAACCTTGATGTGAGGCAATAGAGAGAGGGAGACCAAGGAGAAAGTTGTAATAATCCAGGCATGAAGTGTTGAAGGCCTGGCCTAAGGTGGCAAGAAACCAGATACTCTGATTATATAACATCCTATAAAGCAGACTGACAATGCAATACCCACTGTTTATAGGGGAGACTAAGAGTAGACAGTCTGAGGTTGGAACAGTGTAGTTATTTTTAACTGCAAATGATCTAAACTACCCCCAAAGGAATAAATATTAACAATATAATTCATATACCGTGTCTGGATTTTTCCGGACAGCTGAAGGCAATGTTTTGGACACGGTTGCTAAGCAAACAACACTTTATATGTCTATGCATTTTTATGAGCCATTTCTAACTTGATAGTGTTTCTCTCCCCTGTCAATTTCAATGTTCATTTCTCAGAACTAATCAGTCATATGATTTCTTACCTCATCTACATTTCCAGTGAGAAAGGACTAGTGCATAAATGTCAAGGAGCTACAGGCCTTGGAGTTTTTCCACACTATTTAGTAAAATTATTAGCTTAGCAATTAATTACCTAATAATGATTTACTAAGAAAACACTAAAGCACACCTTTGCCAGACTAATCTTAAAGGATTTCTCCACCCATGTCACGAAGCTGGTCAGAAACTTCCATGGACTTCTAAGATTGCTCCAATGTATAGGAATCAAATACAAATTCATCGACCTGGCATTTGAGACCCTCTCCAATACGGACACGACTGAAGCAGCAGCAGCAGCAGCCAATACAGCCATGTCCTACGTTTCTAATTGTTCCCCACTGCTCATTACTCCTTCATGAGATCTACTCTTTTCAGACAATATAAACCACATGATACACGGGAGACTCTTTGCTCATTTATGTCCTACTTGCACTTAATTCCTACCTCAAATACAAATGGCTTCCCAGGTGGCTCAGTGGTAAAGAATCCACCTACCAATGCAGGAAATGCAGAAGACACAGGTTCGATTCCTGGTTCAGGAAGATCCCCCAGAGAAGACACCCACTCCAATGTTCTTGCCTGGGAAATCCCATGGGCAGAGTAGCCTGGTGGGCTGCAGTCCATGGGGTCACAAGGAGTTGGACATGATTTAGCAACTGAGCATGCATGCCTACCTCAAATACTACCTTCTCTATGAACATTTCTTCCTCAGTCTTCCCACCAAAAGAAGCACTTGCTCCTTCCACTAAGCTTCTATATGTAGTCCTTTATTTATATCTCCCTAATGGCACTGGGCACTTTGTACTTTAGGTTATTGTTATTTGCAGGCATGTCATCTCTCTGCTATTGGAATGTACTCCCATCTCAGCCCATGTAGTGTTCATCTCTGTATCCCCTATAGCTCTGATTATAATGCCCTGCAGTAAGTTTTCCCCTAAGGGCCTTCAAATGTTTATTGAATGAATGGGGACACTGACTAAAGTCCAAAAACTGGTTTATATGTCCACCTAAACAGAGTTGGACTGTGAAGAAAGCTAAGCGCCGAAGAATTGATGCTTTTGAACTGTGGTGTTGGAGAAGACTCTTGAGAGTCCCTTGGACTGCAAGGAGATCCAACCAGTCCATTCTAAAGGAGATCAGCCCTGGGTGTTCTTTGGAAGGAATGATGCTAAAGCTGAAACTCCAGTACTTTGGCCACCTCATGCGAAGAGTTGACTCATTGGAAAAGACTCTGATGCTGGGAAGGATTGGGGGCAGGAGGAAAAGGGGACAACAGAGGATGAGATGGCTGGATGGCATTACCGACTCGATGGATGTGAGTTTGAGTGAACTCTGGGAGTTGGTGATGGACAGGGAGGCCTAGTGTGCTGCAATTCATGGGGTCACAAAGAGTCGGACATGACTGAGCGACTGAACTGAACTGAAACATTGATTTAATAATCCTTTACTGAATGCCCTTCATATGACCAGAACTGGGCTAGGCCCTGGGGACAGCGACATATTTTAAGCAACATCAAGTCTAATGGAAAGAGAAAGAAAAGGAGAGTTAATTTTGATACAGTATGGTCAGTGTCTGCACATGGGGCTAGGGCAGAACAGCAGAGAGTTGTGTAAGTCAGTCTAGGGTCCAGAGAAGGCTTTGGGAAGAAAGGTGATGGCAGGACTTCGCCTTAAAGGATGAAAGTTAAGCCTATTGGGCAGAGGAAGGATGTTCCAGGTTGAGGGGAAACTTGTACCAAATCACTGAGAGCTGAGAGACTGGAATAGTGATGCCACATGGAGACCATCAAAGGTTGAGGTTAATGGGGCACACAGGGCTGGGAGATACTGGCCTTAGAAGCCTTGGTAAAAATTCTGGATTTAACCCAGGCTTCATGGAGCCTCTGAAGGGTTTCAAAGACATCCAAAAGGAAGTCTAGGTATTGCACTATTTGCAGAACACAAGCAGTGCAGCAAATAATTGCCTATAATGTAGGGTGTTTTTTTTTTTTTAACATTCATTATCAAATTAAATTTGGTTAAGAAACAAAATGAAAACTTTCTTTATCAAGGAAGGGGTTAAGGTGAGTCTCTGTCTTACCACACGCTCAGTGGTACAGCACAACTGGAAAAACTCTGAATTCTTCCCAGAAACACTACTCTTCATTTGGAGCATTTTTCCAGTTTTCTTCTCTGTTTACAGCCATCTCACCCGCTTCCCAGACCACAGGAATTTTCCCCACACCCTTTCAACATCACACTTCATTAGTAAATGTTGCTAGCAGACATATGATGTTTAAAAATTCTTTACCTTCAAGGTAATGTAAAATTATACTGCCAGACTGAAGTTTTTTGGATTACATAAAATTATATGTGTACCTTAACTTTCAAACCAAAAGATGTACCCCAAGCTCATCCTAAGACAAATTCCTGTAAAGTGAACTTGATTTTTCAATGTTATTCTATGATGATTTGAGCCACATTACCCAAGAAAAGACAATCTAATCCCATCCAAAAAAGGTACAACTTGTATTTAAATGGTTCTTTAGCCCTCATGTGCACTCTATGTACCAGACACCAGAAAAATAAATATCTATCTACCCACAAGCATGAAAGACTCAACCCATCAACCACAGCAAAAATACTTTCTAATATCTTGACATGCTAAACAACACAGGTCCATTTTTAATCCCTAAAAGTGGCTGTTCACAGTGACTTTTCTTATTCTCAGCCATCAGTTCTTTCATTAATACTAAGTTAAATCATTCTAAGTTAAATTCATTCAAAGTTAAAATGTCCTTTTATTGCATCTACACTAGCAATTACACTCTTAGGTTTATAGCCAAGAAAAATGAGTACTCATGCTCAGCTGGTAAAGAAGACTGCAATGCAGGAGACCCCAGTTTGATTCCTGGGTCAGGAAGATTCCCTGGAGAAGGGATAGGTTACCCATTCCAGTGTTCTGGGGCTTCCATGGTGCTTCAGATGGTAAAGAATCTGCCTGCAATGTGGGAGACCTGGATTCGATCCCTGAGTTGGGAAGATCTCCTGGAGAAGCGAACAGCTACCCACTCCAGTATTCTTGTCTGGAGAATTCTATGGATAGAGATGCTGGCAGGCTATAGTCCATGGGGTTTCAAAGAGGCGGACATGACTGAGCAACTTTCACTTTCATGTCCACCAAGAAATATGGTCAAAAACATTCATAGCAGCTTTATTCATAATATCCAAGACCTAAAAACAACCCAAATGCCTTATGACACAGGTACGATAGACTGAACGCTTGTGTCCACCCAAAAATTGCATGTGGAAGCCCTAATCCCCAGTGTGATGGTACAACAGGTGGGGTCTTCAGGAGGTAATTAGGTTATGTGGGTGGAACCCTCATGAATGCGATTAGTGTCCTTTATAAAAAGAGACATCAAAGAGATGACCTCTCTCCACCATATGAGGACACAGTAAGATGGGGGCCGTCTGCAGCCAAGGAAGAGGGACCTCATCAGATACCTAATCTGCTAGTGCCATGATCTAGGGCTTCCCAGCCTCCAGAACTGTGAGGGAAAAAAATGTCTGTGGCTTAATCCACCCAGTCTATGGAACTTTGTTATAGCAGCTTGAATTGACTAAGACAAGGACAATGGATACATTGTGGTAAATCACACATGGAAATGGTACACAACAACAAAAAAGAGTTAACTAATAATATATGCAAAACATGGATAGATCTCACATACATTATGTTAAACAAAAAGAAACCAGACACAAAACAGTACATATAATACAATTCTATTTATATAAAGTTTGGAATCAGGAAAAGTTAATCTATGATAATAGCAGTCAGAGTAGTTGTTGCCCTTGGGAAAAGATGCTGACTAAAAGGAGGCAAGAGAGAACCTTCTAGGGGACCAGAAATATTCTGTCTTGATATGGGTGGTGGTTACTCATATGAAAATTTCATTGAGTTGTACACTTAAGATTTGGGTACTTTATTGTCTGTAAGGAATACTTCAATTCAAGAAAAAAGAAAAAGATAAATTCTTACAGTGGATATTTCTGGTACAGATTGGCAATGCAAATCAAAAGTATGCTAACAACAAAATATTATTTTGTTATCAGGAGATATAGTTATGCATTTATCCCTGTACACACACACAGATCAAGTCCAACTGCAAGTAGTTTGGGGCTTCAGATATTATTCAGATTTAAAGCTAATTTAATTGGATTTTTCGATTTATAGCACTTCAAAATGCTATCTATTTTTACAGGCTCATTTTGATTGGAAGCTCACTTCATCTGAGAAATATTTTTAATTTGTTCCCTAAATCTTAATGAAATAAAACATAGTAGACTGAAGAGAACACTGACCTATGAATTGGAAGAGCTAGGTTCTACTTCTGCTCTTCAACTAGCCAAGTCACCTTGGGCCAATCTTCAAGCTAAGATTGCCTTTCCTTATCCATAAAATGGTGATAATATTTTCCTCTCTACAGAGCTGTAGTGAGGTTCAAATGACAGAATGGATGTGAAAGTACTTTGTAAAATGTAAAGAAGTACTAATATCCCCAAAGCTGAGTTTAATAACTTGTGTAGCCAATAGAAAATATGCTTAAATTTCAAAGCTTGTATTTCAGTTTTACATATCTTTCATTTCACCGGAGTCAGGATTAGCAAGTACACTCAAATTCTAAGATCTTTGAAAAGTTGAAATAATTCTATTGAAAATAGATATGTTCAGGGAAGTAGAGTTAATAGCTGTCTTCCTCGTTTTTTTCTAATTATGACTTCTAGATGTAGCTCTAGCAGTGTAATATACATTATATTCAGTTCTCGCTTCTAGAACTTTGAACTGTTTCTGCAACACAGTCACAATAGTTTCCCTCTCCATTATGAACTTCACAATATCTGACCCTGAAGGATGCTCCCATTTCTACCCTCTACTATCCATTGTGACCACTGTAGAAAAATTTTTAAATGCTCTGAAGTCCTTGTTAGAGCCTTGACTACTCCTTGTCAGAGAGCCCCCAATGGAAGTTCTTTTGTGTCACCTTTGAAAGCTTGTTTCTCTGATGAGAGGAAGTGATATACGCCAGAGTAGCCTCAAAATGCCTCCTGTCATCAACTATTCTTTCCAACACATCCAGCAGGAAACTCCTGATTGGACAGCCATGCAGTGTGAGAGGAACTTGGATAAATTATGGATATTTGGCTTCAAGGCCTCCAATGGTTCCTATTCCTGGAGGTTTTGTTCTTAGTTCCACAGCTAAGCTCCCCAAACTAGAAGAGCCTACAGATAAACAAAACAGACTAGAGAAGGTAAACCCTGAGCCTCTCAAGACCCTTGAGAAACATTCCCTTTAGGCATTAAGCCCTAGTTAAGAAGTCTTTGCTGAGCCTACTAAGCTATGGAATAGGGATTAATTTTACAAAAGTATATCAACAGCAGCCAGAAAGTCTAGCTGACAAGGAAAGAGACAGAAAACCAAGAAAAACTAACATGGATTCACACACACACACACACACACACTAAATGGCCTATGATCAGTTATGCCATATTGCAAGGGCAAACATTAAATTACATTTCAATAGGCCTTAGGATGGGCTTCCAGGTGGCTCAGTAGTAAAGAATCTGCCTGCCAATGCAGGAGATGAGGGTTTGATCCCTGGGTCAGGAAGATCCTTTGGATGAGAAAATTACAACCGATTCCAGTACTCTTGACTGGAAAATCATCCCATGGACAGAGGAGCCTGGAAGGCTACAGTCCTTGGGGTTGCAAAGAGTCAGAGACAACTGAGCACACACATGCATACAAGCCTTAGAATACCACTATATTACAATACGGAGAAGGCGATGGCACCCCACTCCAGTACTCCTGCCTGGAAAGTCCCATGGACAGAAGAGCCTGGTAGGCTGCAGTCCATGGGGTCGCTGAGGGTCGGACACGACTGAGCGACTTCACTTTCACTTTTCACTTTCATGCATTGGAGAAGGAAATGGCAACCCACTCCAGTGTTCTTGCCTGGAGAATCCCAGGGATGGGGGAGCCTGGTGGGCTGCCGCCTATGGGGTCACACAGAGTCGGACACAACTGGAGTGACTTAGCAGCAGCAGCAGCATATTATAATAACTGACACTATTCAACAACTCACAGTCATAATAATGATCCTTAACCAAAAGGATTAAATTATGTACATCAACATTGTATAAGAAGTCAGAGGAGTAGACTGTTTGTTTGGAGTTTTTTGGTTTGTTGTTTGTTGGAAAATTCCATTCAAAATGTTTTATCATGGTGGTTAAAATGTTTTTTAAAACACACATTATACTTAGAAAAATCATGAGCCATTTGAAAAACCTAGTTGTTAAAAACGTCTTTTTCCCAGAAACAGCCACGTAACAGAACTTTTATTTTAATTGGTAAGACAAGATGAATATTGGGTTGTACAGTAGAAGCAAGCATTAGAGGAGATCTGAAAAAGGATATAAGTATGGGATAGCTTGGCTTCCCTAAATAGCTCATTTGGTAAAGAAGCCACCTGTACTTCAGGAGACCCCAGTTCGATTCCTGGGTCGGGATGATCCACTGGAGAAGGGATAGGCTACCCACTCCAGTATTCTTGGGCTTCCCATGTGGCTCAGCTGGTAAAGAATCGGCCTGCAATGCAGGAGGCCTGGGTTCGATCCCTGGGTTGGGAAGATCCCCAAGAGAAGGGAAAGACTACCCACTCCGGTATTCTGGCCTGGAGAATTCCATGGACTTTACAGTCCATGGGGTCACAAAGAGTCAGATATGACTGAGTGACTTGCACTTTCACAGGACAGCTTATTCAGAGAAGGCTTCATGGAGGAGGCAGGGCTCAGGGTTGGATTTACTTTGAAGTCTCTCTCCATTCAAAGTCTGTTTCTGCCTTTTTCGATTTCTACCCTTTAGAAGACCTGACAGAGCCTCAGGCTGAAAGTCACTAAAGGAGACTAGTCTTAAGAGAAATATAATGATAATGAATAAAGAGAAAGACAGGATGCAGACCCTGCTGCTGCTGCTGCTGCTAAGTCGCTTCAGTCATGTCCGACTCTGTGCGACCCCAGAGACGGCAGCCCACCAGGCTCCCCCGTCCCTGGGATTCTCCAGGCAAGAACACTGGAGTGGGTTGCCATTTCCTTCTCCAATGCATGAAAGTGAAAAGTGAAAATGAAGTCGCTCAGTCATATCCGACTCTTAGCAACCTCATGGACTGCGGCCCACCAGGCTCCTCCGTCCATGGGATTTTCCAGGCAAGAGTACTGGAGTGGGGTGCCATTGCCTTCTCTGGGATGCAGACCCTAGCCCCACTCTATTGTACCACAAAGGAACTAGGTTAGGCATCAATGCCTGAATGAGTAAAACCTCTGGTGTGGGCAGCAGCTGTGCTAAACAGCAAAGAATCTGTAGGAATAATGAATGGTATCCCATCATCCATAGTTCTTTACTCTGGAAAAGCAAGGTTTAGCAAAGAATTTTTACTTGACAGTCAAGTTTTACTAAGTATATAGAAGTACACCAGGCTCACCTGGTGGTCCAGTGGTTGGGAATCCATCTGCCCATGCAAGGGACATGGGTTCGAGCCTGGTCCGGGAAGATTTCTCATGCTGTGGGGCAGCTGGGCTCATGCACCACAACTACTGAGCCTGCATACCACAACTGCTGAAGCCTGTGCTCCCTAGAGCCCGTGCTCTGCAATGGGAAAGGCTACCACGGTGAGATGCCTGCAAACTGCAACTGGAGAGTAGCCTCCACTCACCACAACTGGAGAAGGCCTGTGCACAGCAACGAAGCCCCAGCACAGCCAAAAATACACTATGCACATACAATGAAACATTATTCACCCTTAAAAAGGAAGGGAATCCTGTCACATGCTATAACATGGATGAACCTTGAGAAAATGATGCTAGGTTAAATGTCAGTCACAGAGGGACAAATATGGTATCATTCTATTTATATGAGATGTCGAAACTAGTCAAATTCATAGAAACAGAAAGTAGAATGGTGGTTACCAGGAACTAAGGAAAAGGTAAATTGTTTAATGAGTACAGAGCTTCGGATTTAAAAGATAAAAAAGTTCTAGAGATCTGTTTTACAATAATGTGAATATACTTAACATTCCTGAACTGAAAACTTAAAATCAGTTAAGATGGGTTTTTTTTTTTTTTTTTTTTTTGGTTGTGTGCTTTTTTACCATAGTAAAAAAAAAAATTCCTAAAAAGAAGTATACCAATGCAGGTAGGGGTCAGAGTGATTTTACCTATTCTTATCTAGATTTTTATTGGACAAAGGCTATAGCTAATATAGCATCCATGTTTTTAAGTAACCACTTATGTAATTTCTGGTTCTAAGAAAAAATAGAATAGATACATTTCTTTATTCTTCCCAATAAGTGCAGCTAAAAACATTGGACATTATACTATATATGATAATAAAAATATATTAATATATATAATAAGAAACATATTAATATAATGATACAATAATATTAATATAGCATGCACACACACACACACATGAACTTTGAAAGGTAGAAGACAGTTTGGCTAGGGATCTCAAGACCCAAGCAATGACCTGACAATGAGTTTCTTG
This sequence comes from Bos javanicus, assembly GCF_032452875.1. NCBI lineage: Eukaryota > Metazoa > Chordata > Mammalia > Artiodactyla > Bovidae > Bos > Bos javanicus. The sequence goes on along the minus strand of NC_083897.1, from coordinate 58,614,058 downwards.
GGTTTTTTCTATAAGTAATATATCTCTTAGACCTCGTGATGGAGAAGCCAGTAACGCAGAAATGCCAATGGATGCAGACAAAAATGTCCTCCCAAAAGTTCTAGCCAAAAGAATAGGAAAGTGGTAGTCTAGCAAGACAAGAGAAAGCACCAGAGAAAAAACTGTGGCCTCATTCCACACTCATCAGCAAAGACCAAGTGGGGAGAAAGGCTTCTACATTCATCTGGCTATAAAGAGCCACCCACACCCTTCCCTCACTCCCTAAAGTGGTTTCAAAAAAGGATAAATGGGGATCTGGGACATTCATCCCTTTCAGGCAGTAATGAAGCCCTTAGAGCATGATGGTAGAAGTGGCCTCAAGCAATAATAAGCCAAGATGATGTCATCAGAGGTTGAGAGGGAAACATGAAATCTCACCCTTGCCCAGTTCCCCCTACTCCTACCTCAGTATCAATGGATTATGAGTGGGAACACTTGACTCCCACCCACACCTGGCAGTAATGAAGCCATGCCTCCATTCCTGCACCTGAGCAATCTCAGAGCTGACCCACTAAAAGAAAAGATTGATAAAAGATACAGGGTCTCATAATACCCAAAATGTCCAGGATACAACAGAAAATCACTTATCATACAAAGAACCATGAATACCTTAAGTTGAATAAGAGAACACAATCAATAGAAACCAATATGGAGATAACATATATACTGGAATTATCCAAGAAAGATTTTAAAGCAGCCATTATAAAAATGCTTCAACAAGAGGGAAGGAGAGAAGTATAATGTGCACCAGCATTTTGGCCTTTTAGGAGAGCTGCCCAAGGGACTGGTATCTGTCTCACCAGAACTGGGGTGGTGATAGAGAGGTAGCATACGTTGGATGCCTGGTGGTGTCACTGAGATGAAAAGAGAGTGGAGCAGCCTGCTGCTACAGAACCAGATAACATGCATCAGCACAGACAGGCACCAGTGGGAACAAGGATTCACAAGCTCCCAAAAGACAAACTGGCAAGTCTAACAGAGAAATTGCATGTATAGGACCAGAGAAAACATATCCCCCTATAAAAGGTTTCAGAAACCCCAGAAACTGTAGCCATGCTAATTGGTGAAGGTCTTTCACTGTACCAAGTCAGTCCATGAAAAATGGGAGAAGTGGCTATTTTCTCAAATACACAGACCCAACAAAAAGTTAGATGACACACAAAGGAACAGGCAAATACGACCAAAAAAAAAAAAAAAAATCTCCAGAAACTGATCCTAAAGAAACAGAGATATATAAATTACCTAACAAAGAATTTAAAATAAACATCATGGGGGCTTCCCTGGTGGCTCAGTGGTAAAGATTCTGCCTGCCAATGCAGGAGACATGGGTTCAGTCCATGGTCCAGAAAGATCCTGCATGCTAGAGAGCAACTAAGCCCATGCACCACAACTACTGAGCCTGTGCTCTAGAGCCCAGGAGCCACAACTACTGAGCCCATGTGCTGCAACTACTGAAGCCCATGCACCTAGAGCCCATGCTCCACAACAAGAGAAGCCACCTCAATGAGAAGCCTGTGCACTGCCAACTAGAGAGTAGCTCCCACTCACCACAACTAGAGAAACGGCCACACAGCAATGCAGACCCAGCACAGCTAAAAATAAATAAATAAATTTAAAAAATAGATAAAACAACCATCATGGATGAACTACAAGCTCAAGAAAAGAGTGTATGAACAAAACAGGAATATCAACAAAGTGATAAAAAATATTTTTAAGAGGACCAAACAGAAAATTACAGCAGAAAAATATAACTAAAAAATTCACTAGAAAGTTTCAACATCAGACTTGAGTAAGCAGTGTAACCAGTGACTCACAGACAGGTCATTTGAAATTATCCAGTCAGTGGAACAAAAAGAAAAAAGAATGAAAAAGAGTAAAGAAAGTCTAAGAGACTTAAAGGATACAATCAAATTTTATAAATGTATTTTGGGAGTCCCAGAAGGAGAAGAGAGAGAAAGGGACAGGCAATTTACTTTAAGAAATAATGACTGAAAACTTTCCAAATTTGGGGAAGAAAATCAACATGCATATTCAGAGGTCCAATGGACTCCAATGAGAACCCAAAGAAACTGACATTAAGACATTTTATAATAAAACTGTCAAAATTTAAAGGCAAAGAGAATTATTAAATCAGCAAGAAAAAAGCAACTCCTCATGACAAGGGAACCACTATAAGACTCTGAATTTCTCAGCAGAAACCTACAAGGAAAGAAGGGAATGGCATGATACCTTCAAAATGCTAAAAGTAAAAAATAATGCCAACCAAGAACATTATACCCAAGAAAATTTTTCTTTGAAAATGAAGGAGAAATAGACCAGATAAGCAAAAGCTGAGGCAGTTCATTACTCCTAGATCTGTCCTACAAGAAATTCTGAAGAGTCCTTCTAGTTGAAACAAAAAGAAACATGAAATCATATAGAAGTATAAAGCTTATTAATAAAAGTAAATATATAGACAAATACAGTATAGTGAGTACTGTAACAGTAATATATAAATCATTTTAATTCTGCCATGAAGTTAACAGACAAAAGTATAAAAAATGACTCCAACTATAAAAATAGGTTAGTGGATGCACAATATAAAAAAATGTAATTCATGACACTGATAACATAAGGTGTGGTGGGAGAAAAACTAAAAGTGTAAAGTATTTGCATGTAATTGAAGCTATTGTTATCAGTTTAAATAAATGATTATAACTATGTTTTATATAAGCTCCATAGTAACCACAAAGAAAATGCTTATAGAATATACACAAAAGAAAATGAGAAAGAAATCAAGCATGTCACTAAAAATGAAAGAAGGGAAGAGAGCAAGGCAGTTAAAAAGGGACCAAAAAAGGTACAAGACACACAGAAAATAATAAAATGGCAATGGTAGTTCCTTCCTTATCAATAATTAATTTATATGAAAATGAATTAAATTCTCCAATCAGAATACAGAGTGGTTGATGGATAAATAAAATCCAACTGCAAGTTGCCTGCAATAGATTCACTTTAGACTTAAGGACACACATAAGCTTCATTTGAAAAGATGGAAAAAGATATTCCATGCAAAATGCAACCAAAAGAGAGGGGGTGTGGCTATACTTATATCACACAAAAGAACTATAAGTTTAAAAAAACACTATTAAGAAAGGCATTATATAATGATAAAAAGTCAATTCACCAGTAAGTTATAAAAATTATAAATATAAATATAAAGCATGCAACATCAGAGGACTCAAACATGTGAACCTACTGACAAAACTGAAGGGAGATATAGACAGCAACATAATTAATAGTAGGTGATTTCAATATGTCACTCTCAATAATGGATAGACATTCAGCCATAAAATCAACAAGAGAACAAAAGACTTGAGCAATACCATATGAACCTAACAGACATATATAGAACATCCCACCAAATAGCAGCAAAATACACATTCTTCTCAAGTGCACACAGAACATTCTCTAAGATAGATCACGTTAGGTAACAAAATAAGTCAATAAAATTTTAAAAACTGAAGATCATACCAACTATATTTTCCAACCACAATGGAATGGAACTGGAAATTAATGGCAGGAGGAAAACTGGAAGATTCACAAATATGTGGAAATTTAAAAAACATAATCTTGAATAACCAATAAATCACAGAAGAAATCAAAAGGGAAATTGGAAAATACAATGAGACCAATGAAAATGAAAGCACAACATACTAAAACTTATGGAATGCAGCAATAGCAGTAATAAGATGGAAGTTTGTAGTGGTAATTACCTATATTAAGAAAGAAGAAACTTTTCAAATGAACAATCTAACATTACATTTCAATAAACTAGAAAAAGGAACATATTAAGTCCAAAGTTAAAAGAAGGGAGTAATTAAGAACATAAGTAAACAAAACAGAGAATAGAAAGAAATTGATGATACTAACTGTTGGGTTTTTAAAAAAGATCACCAAAATTAACAAACCATGAACTAAGTTAGTTTAAAAAATACTCAGATAAATAAAATAAAAAATTAAAGAGGAAAAAAATTAAATGAAAGAAGACATATTGTCATGAATGCCATAGAAATTAAAAGAATTATAAGAAACTACTATGAATGATTATAAGCTCCAATACTTTGGTCACCTGATACAAAGAATCAACTCATTGGAAAAGACCCTGATACTGGGAAAGATTGAGGGCAAAAGAGAAGGGGATGGCAGAGGATGAGATGGTTAGATGGCATCACTGACTCAATGGACATAAGTTTGAGCAAACGCCAGGAGACAGTGAAGGACAGGGAAGCCTGGCATGCTGCAGTTCATGGGGTTGCAAAGAGTCAGACATGACTTTCCAACTGAACAATAACAACAATGAACAGTTAAATACCAACAAACTGGATAACCTAGAAGAAATGGATAAATTCCTAGAAATCTGTAACTTAACAAGACTGAATCATGAATAAACAGAAAAAGCTGAACAGAACTGTAACTAACAAGGAGATTGACTCAGTAATCAAAAACCTTCTAACAACTAAAAAGCCCAGGACCAGATGGTGAGTTCTATAAAACATTTAAAGAAAAATTAACTTCTTTTAACACGACTGAGAGACTGAACTGAACTGAACTGAAAGAATTTTAAATTCATATCTAAGTTAATTCTTAATTTAAAGAATTAGCTCTAATCCTTTTAAAAAAGAGTTTCAGAAGCCACTCTCAAACTCTTTCAAAAAGCTGAAGAGGAGGGAGCCCTTCCCAGTTTACTTCATGAGACCAGCACTATCCTGATGCAAAACCAGAAAAAAAGATATTACATCCCTCTGGGTCATCCCAGTGCACCAGCCCCAAGCATCCAGTATCATGCATCGAACCTGGACTGGTGATTTGTTTCATATATGATATTATACATGTTTCAATGCCATTCCCCAAATCATCCCACCCTCTCCCTAACCTCCAATTAAAATAAATAAATTTATATTTAAAAAAAGATATTACAAAAAAACTATAAACCAATATCACTGATGAATATAGATGCAAAATTTAAAATAAAATGCTAGCAAACCAAATTCAACAGCACATAAAAATATCATACACGGTGATCAAATGGACTATACCCCTGGAATGCAAGGGTAACTCAACATATGCAAAGCAATCAATGTGATACACCGCATTAACAGAATGAAGGGAGAAAAAAAATCACATGATCATCTCAATAAATGCAGAAAAAGTATTTGACAAAATTCAACACTTTTTCATGTTGAAAGTTGAGTAATCTAAACTCAACAAACTAGGAATAAAAGGGAATTACCTCAACATGATAAAGGCCATATATAAAAAAATCCACAGTTAACATCATACTCCATTGTGAAAAACTGAAAGATTTCCTAATTCAGAAACAAGACAAACATGCCCACTCTCACCACTTCTATTCAACATAGTACTGGAAGTTCTAACCAGAGCAATTAGGTAAGGAAAGAAACAAAAGTTCAAATTAGAAAGGAAGAAGTAAAATTAGCTCCATTTGTGTGTGTATATATATATGACCTTATATGTAGAAAACTCTAAAGACGCCACAAAAATTGTTAGAACTACTAAATTAATTCAGCACATGCTTGAATTATTAAGTCTTTACAGGATACAAAAGCAATATACAAAAATCAGTTATATTTCTATATGCTAACAATGAACCATGTAAGCAAGAAATTTAGAAACCATTTCCATTTAATTTCATCAAAGAGAATAAAATTCTTAGGAATGAACTTAACCAAAGCAGCAAAACTCTTGTACACTGAAAATTACAAAATATTGCTGGTAGGAATTTAAAGGTACAAATAAATAGAAAGATATCCCATATTAATTGATCAGAAGACAATATTGCTCAAATGTCTGCACTACTCAAATGAATCTACACATTCAATATGATCCCTATCAAAATCCCAATGACATTTTTATAGAAATAGAAGAAACAATCCTAAAATTCATGTAGAACCACAAAGAATTCCAAATAGCCAAAATAATCTTGAGAAAGAAGAAAGCTAAAAACCTCATACTTCCTAATTTCAAAACATATTACAAAGCTACAGTAATCAAAACGTAATGGCACGGGCATAAAGACAGACATATGGATCAATGGAATAGAACAGAGTACCCAGAAATAAACCCACATATATATGGTGAAATGCTACTTAACAAGGATGCCAAGAGTACACAAAGGGGGAAAAGATAGTCACTTCAACAAATAGTGTGGGGCAAACTGAATATCCACATGCAAAAGAATGAAACTGGACCTTTATCTTACACCACACACAAAAATCAACTCAAAATTAAAGTCTTGAACAGAAGACCCCAAACTATAAAACACCTAGAAGAAAACCTAGGGAAAAAACTTCAAAATACTGATGTTAGCAATGACTTCTTGAATATGACACCAAAAGCACAGGCAACCGAAGCAAAAACAGACAGATAGGACTACATCAAACTAAAAAGCTTCCGCATAGAAAAGGAAACAACCAATAGAATGAAAAGGCAACTGACAGTATAGGAGGAAATATTTGTAAAGCATATTTTTGACAAGGGATTTATACTCAAAATATATAAGGAACTCCGTCAACGCAAAAGCAAATAATAATAGTAGCAACAACATCAACTTTAAAATGGGCAAATGACCCTTCAAAGAAGACATCCAAATAGCCAAATGGTATATGAAAAAAGTGCTCACCATCACTAATCATTAGGGAAATGCAAATTAAGACCACAATTAGACATCATCTCACTCCTGTTAGAATGGCTATTTTAAAAAAAAAAAAAACAAAAAGATAAGTGTCACCAAGAATGTAGAGAAATGGAACCCTTCTTCACTGCTGGTGGGAATACAGAATGACAAAGCTATTATGGAAACTACTATAAAGGCTTCTCAAAAAATTATAATAGAACTACTATATAATCCAGCAATACCATTTCTGGGTATTTATCCAAAAGGATTGAAATCAGGATTTGTAAGAGACATTTGCACTACCATGTTCATTGTGGTATTATTCACAATAGCCAAAAAGTAGAAATAACCTAAATGTCCATCAATGAAGAAAATGTGGTATATGTGGTATATACATACAATAGAATATTAGTCTGCCATATAAAAAGGAAATCCTGTCATAGACAACAAGTTGAGGAACTTGAAGACATTGTGCTAAGTGAAATATGCCAGTCAGACAAGATAATACTGCATCATTCCACTTAAAAGACGTGTCTAAAGTAGTCAAACTCATAGAAACTGAAAGTAGAATGGTGGTTGCCAGGGACTACTGGGAGAACAAAATGGGGAGTTGCTATTCAACGGGCATAGAGTTTCAGTCATGCAAGGTGAAAACAACATTGTGCCTACTGTTAAAAATATTGTGTAATGTACACTTAACATTTTAAGAGGGTAGATTTCATATTACATAATTTTTTACCACAATAAAAAATATGTGTGATATGCAGCTAAACCACTGCTGAGTGGAAAATTTATAGCACTAAATGCTTACCTCAGAAAAGAGGAAAAGTCAAATTTAAAAATGTAATTTTCCACCTTAAAAAACAGAAAACTAGAAAAAGAGTAAAATAAACTGAATGCAAGGAAAGAAATAATCAATTTGAAAGCAAAAATCAATAAGACTAAAAACTGAAAATTAATAGAGAAAAATCAATGACATAAAGAGTTGGTTCTTTGAAAAGATCAACAAAATAGACAAATCTTTAGTGAGACTGCCAAATTTAAAAAAGAGAGAAAACACAAAGTATTAATATCAAAACACAACAGGGGATGTCACTTGAGACTCTGCAAACACCAAAAAGATAAAGGAAATACAGCAAACAAACCTACACAAATTTTACAATTTTTATAAACTGGACCAATTCCTTGAAAAACACAAACACACACAAGCACTCAATATGAAATTGATCATTTGAACAGTCCTATAACTATTAAGGAAATTGAATCTGTACTTTTAAAACTCTAAAATAAGAAATCTCCTGGCCCAGTTGGTTACACTAGAGAATTCTGCCAGCCACTTAAAGGAAAATTAATACCATCATCACATAATCTCTTCCAGAAAATAAAAGGAGAGGAAATATTTCCCAATTCTCATTAGAAGGCCAATATTTCATTGATATCAAAATCAAAGGCAGTACCCCCAAATTAAATACAAAACCAATATCATTCATGGAGACACAAAAATCCTTAACAAAATGTTAGCAAATAGAATTCAGCAATATATAGACAAATTTCAGAGAAGGCAATGGCACCCCATTCCAGTACTCTTGCCTGGAGAATCCCAGGGACAGGGGAGCCTGGTGGGCTGCCGTCTATGGGGTCACACAGAGTTGGACACGACTGACGCGACTTAGCAGCAGCAGCAGCAGCAGCAGCAGCAGCAGAATAGACAAATTTATATACTATGACCAAGTGGGTTTGTTTTAGGAATGCAAAGTGGGTTCACTATTTGAAAATTAATCAGTGTAGTAACAAAAATCACATGACCATATCAATGAAAAAGCTGTTTGACAAAATTCAACATTCACTGATGATAAAAATCCTCAGAAAACTAGGAATTAGGGAGGAATTGCCTCAATTTTAAAAAGTATATACCCCCAAAAAACTACAACTAACATCACAGTTAATGCTGAAAGACTGACTGCTCTCCCCCTAGGATTGAAAACAAAGTAAGGGTTCAGCTCTTACTACAGTTAACTAGAATTCTGAACCAGAACAATAAAGGAAGAAATAAATAAAAGGCATTAAAAAGTGGAGTGAAAGAAATACCACTGTTTCTGTCCCACCATCCCTATGACAAGCTGGTCTACAAAATAAATAAATAAATAAAATGCCAAGAAACCAACAGAAAAAACCTCCTAGAACTTAATCCATATTCAGCAACATTGCAGGGTACAAGATCATCATACAAAAACCAACTGTTTAACTATGTACTAGCAATAAACATATGGAAACCAAAATTTAAAATACAATACCATTAATGGTCACTAAAAAAAAATGAAGCAAAATTCTAACAAAACACGTACAAGACTTGTATGCTGAAAACTACACAATGCTAACGAAAGAAAAGATGTGAATAAATGGAGAGATATGCCAGAGATCAAATCAGTCAATCCTAAAGGAAATCAGTCCTGAATATTCATTGGAAGGACTGATGCTGAAGCTGAAGCTCCAATACTTCGGCCACCTGATGCAAAGAACTGACTTATTGGAAAAGCCCCAGATGCTGGGAAAGATTGAAGGCAGGAGAAGGGGACGACAGAGGATGAGATGATTGGATAGCATCACCGACTCGATGGACTTGAGTTTGAGCAAGCTCCAGGAGTTGGTGATGGACAGGGAAGCCTGGCATGCTGCAGTCCATGGCGTCGCAAAGAGTCGGACACGACTGAGCGACTGAACTGAACTGCCCTGTTCATGAATCAGAAGATTCAACATAGTAAGGATTTCCGTTTTCCTCAGGTTAATGTACAGGCCTTAAACAATTCCTATCAACATTCTAGCAATTTTTTTTAGATATTGGCAAGTTTATCCCTGTTGGCTCAGCTGTTAAAAATCCACCTGCCAATGCAGGAATTTGATCCCTGGGTTGAGAAGATCCCCTAGAGAAGGAAATGGCACCCCACTCCAGTGTTCTTGCCTGGAAAATTCCATGGACAGAGGAGCCTGGAAGGCTACAGTCTGAGGGGTCCCAAGAGTTGGTCACAACTTTGCGATTAAACCACCACCATTCTGAAATGTATACGTAAAGTCAAACAATATTGAAAAAAATAATAAAGTAGGAGGTATCACTATAACAAATTTTAAAACATTATAGAGCTATAGTAATCAAGACTGTATGATGTGGCAAAGAGACAGACACGTGGATCATTCAGTCAGAACAGAGAACGCTGAAACATGCCTACACAAGTACAGCATACTCATTTTATATTATAGTTCAGTGGAGCTGAAGCAATGGGATATCCATAGTTTAAAAAATTAACTTCAACCTAAACCTCACACTAAATACAAAAATTACCTCAAAATGGATCATGGACTTGAATGTAAAATATAACTAAAAAACTTTGGGAGAACATCTTTGAGACCTGGGGCTTAAGGGTCAATTAGACATAAGAACAAAAGCACAATCTAAAGAATTAAGAAAAGAATGAATTGGACATCATCAAAATCAAAAGCTTTTGCTCTATGAAAAATCCTATTAATAAGATGAAAAGACAAGCCACAGACTGGTAGAAAAATATTTGCAAACTACATATGTGACAAAGAACTTGGATCGAGAATATATAAAGAACTCTCACAATTTAACAGGTAAAAAACAAAAAACCCCAAACAATACAATTATAAAATGGGCAAAGGATTTCCAACAACATGGATGGAATTTGAGGGTATTATGCTAAATTAAATAAGTCAGATGGAGAAAGACAAACACTGTATGATTTAACTTATATGTGAAACATAAACAAACAAACAAAATAAATTAACACAGACTTCCCTGGTGGTCCAGTGGTTAAGAATCTGGCCTTCCACTGCAAAGAACATGGGTTTGATCCTTGGTTGGGGAACTAAGACCCTTCATGTCATGTGTTGCAGCAAAAAAAGAACAAATGAAACTATAAACAAACACATAGAAACAGAAAACAGAGTAGTGGTTACAGGAAGGGAACAGGTGGAGGGAGGGCAAAATGGGCAAAAGGAGTCAACTGCATGGTGACAGAAGTGAGATTTTGGGGGGTGAGCATGCTACCATATATGCAGAAATAAAATGTGGTACATGCGAAACGTACAATGTTATGAACCAATTACCTCAATAATCTTTTTTATTTCAAAGAAAATGGGACTATAAGCAATAAATGCTGGAGAGGGTGTGGAGAAAAGGGAACCCTCTTACACTGTTGGTGGGAATGCAAACTAATACAGCCACTATGGAGAACAGTGTGGAGTTTCCTTAAAAAACTGGAAATAGAACTGCCTTATGACACAGCAATCCCACTGCTGGGCATACACACTGAGGAAACCAGAATTAAAAGAGACACGTGTACCCCAATGTTCATCGCATCACTGTTTATAATAGCCATGACATGGAAGCAACCTAGATGTCCATCAGCAGATGAATGGATAAGAAAGCTGTGGTACATATACACAATGGAGTATTACTCAGCCATTAAAAAGAATACATTTGAATCAGTTCTAATGAGGTGGATAAAACTGGAGCCTATTATACAGAGTGCAGTAAGCCAGAAAGAAAAACACCAATACAGTATACTAACGCATATATATGGAATTTAGAAAGATGGTAATGATAACCCTGTATGTGAGACAGCAAAAGAGACACAAATGTATAGAACAGTCTTTTGGACTCTGTGGGAGAGGGAGAGGGTGGGATGATTTGGGAGAATGGCATTGAAACATGTATAATATCATATAAGAAACAAATCACCAGTCTAGGTTCGATGCAGGATACAGGATGCTCGGGGCTGGTGCACTGGGACGACCCAGAGGGATGGTATAGGGAGGGAGGAGGGATGGGGTTCAGGATTGTGAACACGTGTACACCCGTGGCAGCTGCATGTTGATGTATGGCAAAACCAATACGATATTGTAAAGTAATTAGCCTCCAATTAAAATAAATAAATTTAAATAAAAAAAAAAACAAAGAAAATGGGAAAAGGACATGAGGAGACATTTCACTGAAAAAGACATAGGGATGGAAAATAAACACATAAAAAGATACTGACCATCATTAGCTATTAGAGAAATGCAAATAAAACCACAATAAGATAATGCTGCAGTGAAAAGGAAAAAAGAGGAACGAGTTTTTTCTTTTCCTTTCCTGAGATCAAAGGAGATAAAGGGAACAATGAGTGAGCCTGGTCATTCCTACTTTTTACTTTAACTGTTCCTAATCTGTAGTCTGTAACAAAGTTTGTTTTTCTGCCCCTAACTCTGCAATAGCACCTATTATCCTTTGACTCTGTGCTAATTACATCATGTATCTGGTTATGATATACAGCACTCTCTTCGCAGATCACCCCTGGTAGTTTTTCTCTTTTTGCATTACAGAAAGAAGGCTGCAGGGTTACAGAACTGCATGACTCAATTACTGGGCTACCTGACACCAACCTATGACTCTTTTTGAAATGATGCAAGAGGAAGAAGAGTCAGTCAGTTCAGTTCAGTCTCTCAGTCGTGTCCAACTCTTTGCAACCCATGAACCACAGCATGCCAGGCCTCCCTGTCCATCACCAACTTCCAGAGTCCACCCAAACCCACGTCCACTGAGTCAGTGATGCCATCCAACCATTTCATCCTCAGTCGTCCCCTTCTCCTCCTGCCCTCAATCTTTCCCAGCATCAGGCTGTTTTCCAATGAGTCAGCTCTTCGCATCAAGCGGCCAAAGTATTGGAGTTTCAGCTTCAGCATCAGTCCTACCAATGAACACCCAGGACTGGACTGGTTGGATCTCCTTGCAGTCCAATGGACTCTCGAGAGTCTTCTCCAACACCACAGTTCAAAAGCATCAATTCTTCAGCACTCAGCTTTCTTTATAGTCCAACTCTCACATCCACACATGACCAGTGGAAAAACCATAGCCTTGACTAGATGGACCTTTGTTGGTAAAGTAATGTCTCTGCTTTTGAATATGCTGTTAGGTTGGTTCATAACTTTCCTTCCAAGTAGTAAGCATCTTTTAATTTCATGGCTGCAATCAATCACCATCTGCAGTGATTTTGGAGCCCAGAAAAATAAAGTAAGCCACTGTTTCCACTGTTTCCCCATCTATTTGCCATGAAGTGATGGGACCGGATGCCATGATCTTCGTTTTCTGAATGTTGAGCTTTAAGCCAACTTTTTCACTCTCCTCTCTCACTTTCATCAAGAGGCTGTTTAGTTCCTCTTCACTTTCTGCCATAAGGGTTGTGTCATCTGCATATCTGAGGTTATTGATATTTCTCCCGGCAATCTTGATTCTGGCTTATGCTTCTTCCAGCCCAGCATTTCTCATAATGTACTCTGCATAGAAGTTAAATAAGCAGGGTGACAATATATAGCCTTGATGTCCTCCTTTTCCTATTTGGAACCAGTCTGTAGTTCCATGTCCAGTTCTAACTGTTTATTCCTGACCTGCATACAGGTGTCTCAAGAGGCAGGTCAGGTGGTCTGGTATTCCCATCTCTTTCAGAATTTTCCACAGTTTATTGTGATCCACACAGTCAAAGGCTTTGGCATAGTCAATAAAGCAGAAATAGATGTTTTTCTGGAACTCTCTTGCTTTTTCCATGATCCAGCAGATGTTGGCAATTTGATCTCTGATTCCTCTGCCTTTTGGTTGTTCAAAACCAGCTTGAACAACCTGGAAGTTCACAGTTCACATATTGCTGAAGCCTGGCTTGGAGAATTTTAAGCATTACCTTACTAGCGTGTGAGATGAGTGCAATTGTGCAGTAGTTTGAGCATTCTTTGGCATTGCCTTTCTTTGGGATTGGAATGAAAACTGACCTTTTCCAGTCCTGTGGGCATTGCTGAGTTTTCCAAATTTGTCAGCATCATCTTTCAGGATTCGAAATAGCTCAACTGTAATTCCATCACCTCCACTAGCTTTGTTCGTAGTGATGCTCCTAAGGCCCACTTGACTTCACGTTCCAGGATGTTTGGCTCTAAGTGATCACACCATCGTGATTATCTGGGTCGTGAAGATCTTTTCTGTACAGTTCTTCTGTGTATTCTTGCCACCTCTTCTTAATATCTTCTGCTTCTGTTGCTGCTGCTGCTGCAGCTGCTGCTAAGTCGCTTCAGTCGTGTCCAACTCTGTGCGACCCCATAGATGACAGCCCACCAGGCTCCCCCGTCCCTGGGATTCTCCAGGCAAGAACACTGGAGTGGGTTGCCATTTCCTTCTCCAATGCATGAAAGTGAAAGGTGAAAGTGAAGTCGCTCAGTCATGTCTGACTCTTCACGACCCCATGGACTGCAGCCTACCAGGCTCCTCCATCCATGGGATTTTCCAGGCAAGAGTACTGGAGTGGTGTGCCATTGCCTTCTCCACTGCTTCTATTAGGTCCATTCCATTTCTGTCCTTTATTTAGCCCATCTTTGCATGAAATGTTCCCTTGGTATCTCTAATTTTTTTAAAGAGATCCCTAATCTTTCCCATTCTATTGTTTTCCTCTATTTCTTTGCATTGATCACTGAGGAAGGCTTTCTTATCTCTCCTTGCTATTCTTTGGAACTCCGAATTCAAATGGGTGTATCTTTCCTTTTCTCCTTTGCTTTTCATTTTCCTTTTTTCACAGCTATTTGTAAGGCCTCCTCAGGCAGCCATTTTGCTTTTCTTGGGAATGGTCTTGATTCCTATCTCCTGTACAATGTCCAAACCTCCGTCCATAGTTCATCAGGTACTCAATCAGATCTAGTCCCTTAAATCTATTTCTCATTTGCACTGTATAGTCATAAGGGATTTGATTTAAGTCATACCTGAATGGTCTAGTGGTTTTCTCCACTTACTTCAATTTAAGTCTGAATTTGGCAATAAGGAGTTCATGATCTGAGCTACAGTGAGCTCCCGGTCTTATTTTTGCTGACTGTATAGAGCTTCTCCATCTTTGGCTGCAAAGAATATAATCAATCTGATTTCTGTGTCAACCATCTGGTGATGTCCATGTGTAGAGTCTTCTCTTGTGTTGTTGGAAGAAGGTGTTTGCTATGACCAGTGCGTTTTCTTGGCAGAACTCTATCAGCCTTTGCCCTGCTTCTTTCTGTACTCCAAGGCCAAATTTGCCTTTTACTCCAGGTATTTCTTGACTTCCTAGTTTTGCATTCCTGTCCCCTATAATGAAAAGGACATCTTTTTTGGGTGTTAGTTCTAGAAAGTCTTATAGGTCTTCATAGAACCATTCAACTTCAGCTTCTTCAGCATTACTGGTCAGGGCATAGACTTGGATTACTGTAATATTGAATGGTTTGCCTTGGAAACGAACAGAGATCATTCTGTCATTTTTGAGATTGCATCCAACTACTGCATTTCGGACTCTTTTGTTGACTATGGAAGAAGAATACAAGAGCCTTATACCTTTGTTCCTCATCACCAAGCCCTGACTGCAAGCCTTCCTAGACTCCTCATGGAAGGAGGGGGACACAGTTCTTAAGGCATAAGCCTTCTGTATCTCCCCTCTGCCAGTTGAGGATTAAAGTCGTCTTTCTGTTTCCTCCAAACTCTCCATAATTTTTTATTTGGCTTTGGTTGGCAGAGAAAACCAAGATTTTGACTGCAACAATATCAATATGCAAGAATGGATAAAATAAAAAACAATGACAACAGTGGCAAGGATGCAAAGAAACCAGATCTCTCATATACTGATGGGAGTGTAAAATTCTATGCAGCCACTCTGGAAAAATTTCTTTAAAAACTAAATATACACTTGCCACATGCATGCATGCTAAGTCGCTTCAGTCATATCGGACTTTTTGCAACATTATGGACTTTAGGCCTTGAGGCTCCTCTGTCCATGGGGATTCTCCAGGCAAGAATACTGGAGTGGGTTGCCTTGCCCTTCTCCAGGGGATTTTCCCAACCCAGGGATCAAACCTGCATCTACTGCGGCTCCTGCATTGCAGGCAGATTCTTTGCCACTGAGCCACTAGGTCTGCCCACACTTACCATATGACCCAGAAACGACTTTCCTGGGCATATATCTCAGACAAATGAAAGTTGTGCTCAGTTGCTCAGTGGTGTCTGACTCTTTGCAACTCCCTGCACTATAGCCCGCCAGGTTCCTCGGTCCATGGGATTATCCAGGAAAGAATATTGGAAAGTTGTGCGTGCTAAAGTCACTTCAGTCATGTTGCACTCTTTGCGACCCTATGAACCATAGCCCGCCAGGCTCCTCTGTCCATGGAATTCAACAGGCAAGAATACTGGAATAGGTTGTTCTGTCCCCCTTCAGGGGATCTTCCCAACCCAGGGATCATACCAGAGTCTCCTGCATTACAGGTGAATTCTTTACCGCTGAAACTCCAGGGAAGCCCACTGGAAAGTTGTCTACCCAAATTCTATACACAGATGTTTATAATAGTTTTATCTGTAACAGCCCCCAAATGCAAATAACCAAAATGTCCCTAATTAGGTGAATGGTTAAACAAACTGTACTATATCCATAGCATGAAACACTCCTCACCAACAAAAAAGAACAGACTATTGATACATGTATCAACTTGGATAGATCACAAGGTCATTGAACAAAGCAGAAAAAATTGGAAAAAATCACACTTTATGACTTCATTTACATAAAATTCTCAAAAGGACAAAATTATAGAGTAGGAAAACAAATTCATATTTGGCAGGGGTTATGTATGATGGGGGTGTTAGGTGTGCCTATGAAGGGTGGCTCTCTAGTGAAGGAATATTTCTATATCTTGGTTGCAATCATGGTTGCACAAATCCACACAAGTGATAAATAACATAGACCTGTACATATACAACATTCCAGTGTCATTTTCCTAGCTTTTTGTATTGTAGTATAATTATATAAAATGTAATGATTGGACTAAACAGGATGAAGAGTATGTGGAGCATTTCTGTACTGTTTTTGCAACTTCTTGGGAATCATTCGTTATGTATCATAAGTTAAAAAATAAACCACTTATAAAGCAAGTAACTCAGAAAACAAGAGTGTGGAAGCTAAAACCCAAGGAGCAAGTAAATACAATGTTATAATAATAGCCTATAATAACATGCAGTTTTATGAAGAGATATTTTAAATAGGGAAGATTTGTATAAGCCAGTGATATACAATACCAAGATCATTTTTATCTGTAGGATTAAAACATGTGCTAAAAAATATTAGAGCCACAGATTAAAATGTCTCACCTTAAACCAGCCAACTGGCTATTATGAATTTCTTGCAATTAGTCACATAAACAATGAAAAAATTCTGCAAACAATTAAAAAATAATTTGCAAAGTATCTTCAGGCTAGTTGTTCAAACTTTATCTAGTAAGTGGTGGGAATGAAGAAGTTTCATAATGGATAAGCCAGAACCTATTCCTACAACTGTCATACAGTTAATTGATTTGTGTATGCCCTGTGTAGGATGTCCTCAAGTTTGTTTCACTACAGAATACATTCATTTTCAGCTGTGCTAGGAAAAGAATATTTGCACTGAGTGAAATGTTTAGTGATAATTAGAAAGGAGCAAATAGGGGAAACCTGCCTCTCCCTCCTTGGACACAAAATGATAACCACTAGCCATATGAAGCTATTTAAATTTTTTAAAATTAAAATCTAATTTAAAATGTAGTTCCCAGATACATTTCAAGTGTTCAATGTGACTAATGGCTACCATATCAGAACAGCTTAGATATAGAACTTTTCCATCATCACAAAAAGTTCTGTTGGACAGTGTTGCTCTAGAGCATGAAAAACATGTCATTTCCCCACAATCATGGGTAGTGTTACAGCCCAAAGAGCTCTGACAGAAATTAGTATTGCATTATCTGAGGTTTTCATTTACACACAATTTTATCTTCAGCAATACTGAGCAATATGTTGCAGTGGTTAAGTGCTAGGGTTTTAGGGTAGAATAGCACTGGATTACCATTTTAGCTCCAACCTTTGCCAAGTTGTGTGACCTCAAGCATGCTATTTTGCTTCTCTGTGTCTGTATTCTCCCTTTTTTTTTTTTTTAAAGGTGGGGGCTCAGGAATAATGGAAACTCCCTCAAAGAGTTGTTGCGAAAGACTAAATGAGAAAAGCGCAATACCTGACACATGTGATCTGTAAATATTATTCTTGAAGTCCAGACGATGGATTTGGCTTGTTCTAGGACTTTGCCAACAAAGGTCCATCTAGTCAAGGCTATGGTTTTTCCAGTGGTCATGTATGGATGTGAGAGTTGGACTGTGAAGAAAGCTGAGCACTGAAGAATCGATGCTTTTGAACTGTGGTGTTGGAGAAGACTCCTGAGAGTCCCTTGGCCTGCAAGGAGATCCAACCAATCTATTCTAAAGGAGATCAGTCCTGGGTGTTCTTTGGAAGGAGTGATGCTAAAGCTGAAACTCCGGTACTTTGGCCACCTCATGTGAAGAGTTGACTCATTGGAAAAGACTCTGATGTTGGGAGAGATTGGGGGCAGGAGGAGAAGGGGACGACAGAGGATGAGATGGCTGGATGGCATCACCGACTCGATGGACGTGAGTCTGAGTGAACTCTGGGAGCTGGTGATGGAAAGGGAGGCCTGGTGTGCTGCGATTCATGGGGTCGCAAAGAGTCAGACACGACTGAGCGACTGAACTGAACTGAGGACCTAGACTCTAGATGACCAGTAGAAAAGGGAATATTCAATTGTACAAGTAGCAAGGGAGTCCATCCCTAACAGGGCCCCCCTTTGACTCTTGATAAATAAACAGTAACCACACTGTTCCTCCATACTTGGGGACAGTAACGAAAGAGAAGACATCTTCTCCCTTAGAGATCTATTTGTCTTGCAGCTTTCAAAAAGTTGAAGAATATCTTACCCTTGTCCTTAAAGGATTCATAATTGAAGTTCATATCAAATAATTTAAAAGCACAACACACCATCTATAAAAGGTTACCCAAACAAGTCACTCAGTAGTAGGGGCACTTGGAGTTTGTCTCCAGCTGTTTCTGGCAATCAAATCCAATTTTTTGATTTATTATTATAGTAAAATGTTACTATACCCAATCCTTTGTGAGTACCACACAACAAGCCTGCTGTACCTCTGAAATCAACTGGATATTTATTGAACACCTACTAAATACAGGACACTTTCACTATACACCAGCCATTAGCAAGCTACATCTGGCAAGTCAAATTAGGTCCACTTTGTATTTTCCTTATGGTAAGGAAGGTATGAATGACTTTTACATTTTTTCACCTGTTGGAAGAACTGCCTTCACCCACTAATACCAAACACCAAATGGCCCTGGACATTAGCTTTTGCTCCAGACTTGATAATGTTTCTTAATTAATTCAACCTAAAATTACAAGACAAAAGAGCACTTATATGTGAAACTTATACAGTAGGAAAGTCATTTCAACAACTAACACTGTTTGAATCATAAGTGATGCCAACACGCTTTATACACTTTCCGTGCTGTTACAAATCAAAACAACAAAATCACAATGAGATACCACTTTGCACCCACTAGAATGGCTGTAATAAAAAAAAATAGACATTAAAGATGTGGAGGAGAATATACATTGTTAATGGGAGGGGAAAATATACAGACACTTTGGTAAATTCTGGCAGTTCCTCACAAATTTAAACACAGAATTCCATATGGCCCAGCAATTCTACTCCTAGATAGGTACCAAGAGAAATGAAAGCATATATCTGCACAGAAACATGTACATGAATGTTTATAGCAGTATTACTCATAATAACCAAAAGGCAGAAGCCAACCAACTGATGAGTGGATAAGTGAAATATGGAAAGCCATACAGCAAAATATTATTTAGCCATTAAAATGAAGTATTGATACATACTACAATTTGGAAAAACTTCAGAAACCTTATGCTAAGTGAAAGAAGCTAAACACAAAAGATTTTTGTATGATTCATACACACTGGCAATAAAAATTAATGAAGTACTGGTACATGCTACAATATGGAGGAACCTCAAAAATATGCTAAGTGCAAGAAGCCAGGCACAAAAGACCACTTCTTACTTGATTTAATTCAGATGAAATGCCCAGAATATGCAAATTTATAGAGACAGAAAATAGATCAGTGGTTACCTGGAGTTGGGAGTGGGAATGACGATTAATTGTAAATAAATGAGTATGAGGGATTTAGGAGGGAAGTGAAAATGTTCTAAAACATTATGATTATGGTTGCATCATTCAGTAAAGTTACTAAAAATATTGAACTATACACTTGAAATGGGTGAATTTTTTGATATGAAAAATATATCCTAATAAAGTTATTAAAAGTAGGAAAGGAAGAGTAGGGGAAACTGGGTGAGGGGTGCACAGAAATTCTGCATTATCTTCCCAACTTTTCTATAAACCTTACACTATTCTGAAATTTAACTAAAAAATAACAAGAATATGTTTGTGCATTCATACCTATCTGTGTGAAAAGACATTTATAAAGATAAAATGTGTAAAATCTCATTATAGATGAGCATTTACATGAACATTTGAAACTATTTTGACAACAGAGAATACTATTAGCCCCAAATAAAATGTTACCTCCCAAAAAGAATTTCATTATTCTCATTAGTTGTCCTGCATTACCTAAAATAAATGCTCAATTATTATTACTTTGAATTTTATCAATAAACATTTGCTAAAATTTGTTTTCTCCTTTGTCATATAAGTACCTACACATTATCCTCGATTTTGTTTTTTGGCCCACAGAGCCTAAACTATTTACTATCTGGTTCTTTACAGAACTGTGTTCTACACTATTACAGGATAAATATAATCAGTCTCCTTCTTGAGTGTATTGTTATCATTACCTAGTTTTGGCATAATGCCCTTAGTATATTAGTCGCTCAGTCCTGTCCGACTCTTTGTAACCCCATGTCCGGCGAACTCTGGAGGCAAAAATACTGGAATGGGTAGCCACTCCCTTCTCCACGGGATCTTCCTGATCTAACCACGGTTTCCTGCATTGCAGGCAGATTCTTTACCATCTGAGCCTCCAGGGAAGCCCGTCCTTAGTATAGATCCTATAATTTTGCCTTTTGACTCACAAAGTCTAAAGATATTTATGTAGCTCTTCACAGAAAAGTTGCCAAGCCCTGTTCTACACTGTAACAGGGTAAATATAATCAGTCTCTTTCTTGAGTATATTCTTATCATAACTTAGCTGTGGTATGATGCCAGTCTGGATATCCCCTATAAAGGATAAGCCGTGCATTTCTTCTGCTGTGGCACTATTTAGGATTCCCATAAATAGAAACACTACTAGATTAATAGTCTAGCAAAACTTCGATGTCACCTTTATTATCATGATATTAAAGAGTCAACACTATAGACAGTGTCAAGATGACCCTCAAGTTGTTATGTCACCACGCCATGGACTCCGTGAGATCTCTTAGATATCAAGTGGCTCCTATGGCATCACACCCTGCCTTTGGCATCACCCTGGCACATCACCTTAGTGTCATATGCCATCACTGTTGTGGCAGAATTCTGCCCTAATGCCACTCCACCGAAATGTCAGCATAATTAACCCCTATTTCCTTCCAATCCTTTGGCAGCGGCAGGAGCGATGGGGAGGGTGGCCACAGGCACTGGTTCGAGCTCAGGAGGTAATACTCAGCTGCTACCGTTTTCCCTTCCGCTTACCACTGCAGATCAGGGCCCCCAGGACAGGACTTTTTCGCTCCCATAACTCTCTTGCCATGACCCCGCACCCATTTCGCGTCACTGACTTAGTGTCCCAACAGCGACCACCCACCCCGGTTCTACACGAAGCCGCTCCCCATACCTGACTCCATTCTCCAGCTGTCATCCTGGGCCAATTCCACCGGCCACTTGACTACGGAGGCTGCAAGGGACCCTGGGACTCGTAGTTCCGCGCCGCTAGGGTCAGAGTCGGGGAGAGTGGCGAAGGCGCCTCCCTGCCCGGAACTGCGCTCAGACTGCAACTCCCAGAGGCGCCCTGCGATGGGAAAAGCAAAGGAAGAAGAGAGGATGGTGATTGGTGGAGCTCTACGGGCTCTTTTGATTAGCGCTCGGAGCCTGCGAAGTGAGGAGGTGGTGGATCTGGCTGCACCGAGATCCTGGGAAAGCGAAATGGAGGGGTGTGTGTCTAACCTAATGATCTGCAACCTGGCCTACAGCGGGAAGCTGGAGGAGTTAAAGGAGAGGATCCTGGCGGATAAGTCCCTGGCCACTAGGACTGACCAGGTAAAGCAGCGCTGGACCCTCTCCGCAGGCGGCGGCGGCGGCGGCGGCGGCGGCGACAACGTGGCTGCACAGCCCTGCCCAGTCCAGGGGGAGGCCGGTTCCGAGAGGGCGGGATTCCCGCCCGCGCCTCCCCATCCTTACCCCTGGGTCACCTCAGGACTCGGGATAGAGCGGCCCAATCTAGCCCCGCAAACTGCCAGTGTTTCCCCCCCTCCCCCTTTGGCCCGGTACTTAGCTTGCTGTATTTTGGATATTTCTAGAACGTTTAGCTCATTTCTCAGAAATGCCCAATCTTTGAGGCATCTGTGAGAAGGAAAGTTTTTGGATTTTTGAAATGGATTTCTTTGCTTTTATTAGTGATTTTATTCGAGGCAACATGTGTAACTGAACGCCTCTTCTGTGTCAGGCAGGCAGTTACTGGAAGGAGCAGACGTGGATAAAATAATCCCAAATCACGTCCGATTCTAATTGTGGTATTCTTCGGGAGAGAAGTTGACGTGGTGCTTTCAGAACATATCATGGAAGGACCTGATTTAATCTGGCTTAGGAAAGCCGAATGTTGTAACCCTAAAGACTTTGCAAAGGAGGGAAGATTGACTGTATCTTGAACAATGAGTGAGGTTTCCCTGGAGGATGAATGGGCAGTTTAGGCAGAAGCGAAACAAAAGAGAGTGGACCTTGGGAATGTTTCTTTCTGCTCTCCTACTTAAAGAATCCTCATGCTTTCACCCTGAGTTTCTAGAAAGATTCATGGTGCCCTCAGTAAGCCAACAAACATTTATAGATTGCTTCCTGTTTGACAGGCACAGTGCTAAGCACTAGCAAGATAATGTCACATAATTAAAAATCTCCATTTTGTGTCTTTGGGAAGAGAATTAGAAGTCGGGAGGCTTCTCTGGAACTTTCCTTTGCTGCTCAACCTGAAAAATCCCTTTGCCTAGTTTGCCTTTAGTTTGGTCTGGTAATGTTTAATACTTTAGATTTAATTTAACAAAATTAAATTAAGATTTAATAATACTTCTAACCATTCTTCATCAAGTCAATGGCATAAAAAAGGGAGAAACTATTCAGGATCAAAAGACTTAAGAAACAACTGTTGGAACTTGTGGATCTTGTATGGATCCTGATTGAAAACAAGCTAACTGCAAAAAGACATTTGGGATACTGTTGCGGAAATCTGAATACAGATTGGGTATTTGATGTTATAAAGGAGTTAGAGTTAATTTTAATCAGTGTAATAGCTATGTAGTAAAGTATTTTTATGGAGAAGGAAATGGCAGCACAGTATTTTTGCCTGGGAAATCCCATGGACAAAGGAGTCTGGCAGGCTACAGTCCATGGGGGTCACAAAAGAGTTGGACAGGACTTACGGACTAAACAACAACAGAGTGCTTTTTAGACACTCAAATATTTAGGGATGAAAAGTCATGATATTTAAGATTCGTTTTTTAAAATCTCTTTAAGAAAAAAAAACAGATGAAGCAAATTTAAGAAAACATTTGTACAATGTAAGTGATTGGCCTATTTTTACATGAATTTGAAATTTTTGTAATAAAGCTTATAATACTATTTTCTTTTACCCAGAGCTAAGAAATATAGCAGTCACTGCAAAAAAAAAAAAAAGAGCGAGAAATTCTTATTGAGAAACATGACTAACTTCTTTCTAGCTTATTTTTTTTTAAATAATGTTGCTTTCTAATTCTGTGTGTGGTATGTTTTTAAAATGGCTGTATAGGGAATCTCAACTAGTTTTATGAACATTTCCTTTCCATAAGATTCACTTGTTCTTTCTAGAGCATCTAGAAAATTCAGATGTGTCCTAATTTCACCATTTACTAGCTATGTGACCTTGGACAAGCTGCTTACCTTGAGGAATCTTAGTTCCCTGATCTGTAAAATGGGGATAATATATACTGTATAGGATCATGGGGATTACAGGAGATGATAGACATAAAATTTTTAGCACAGTGCCTGACATAAAAATATGTACGTAGTTAAAGCTCTATTTCTGCCAAAGCACTGAAGTAAGTTTTTTGCTCTATTGCTTTCATGGGTCTATTCTACCCAGAATTACCTACATTCATCAATGTATTCTCCACATGGTACTAAAACCTTAGGCTCTCTTATATAAGTAATGTAGTTTAAGGTTACCTACCTGAGGATCCAGTCCTCTCCATTTCTTGTTTCCAAACCGTATGTTCACTGGCTCAGGATTAATATGTTCTGCTTTCTCGTCTTAGTTCTTTTATTTCTTTTCAAGAATGTTGATCTTACTGCTTCTCTGTTTCCCGTGTAGGACAGCAGAACGGCGTTGCATTGGGCATGCTCAGCTGGACATACAGAAATTGTTGAATTCTTGCTGCAACTTGGAGTGCCCGTGAATGATAAAGATGATGTGAGTACTAGGCGGAGTTGATAAATTCCCTGTTATCTTTAGAGTCCAGACTGGTGTTTACTGAAGCCCAAGAATTAAAGCCACAAACAAATTTTAACCTTTATGACTAGGAAGTTGCAGCATGGCGCCAGTGACCAAATACAGGACTGGTGGTTGCATTATTTCAGAATGTTCATTTTGCCACTCATAGCCTGTAATTTAAGGTAAGCCTGCAGATCAAGGCTTATTGCAATGACCTCTAAGAGACTACAAACCCTTTTTTATTATGTTAAAAACTTTTTGGTGAATAGTGCCTAGATATTAGAATGAGGGCCTAGAACCTTTTTTGTTATATAGAGATTTAGTGCAATGGTATTGGTTATATTAGAGTAAGACTTCTTGCAGGAGACCCCGGTTCGATTCCTGGGTTGAGAAGATCTGCTGGAGAAGGGATAGGCTACCCTCTCCAGTATTCTTGGGCTTCCCTTATGGCTCAGCTGATAAAGAATCTGCCTGCAATGCAGGAGACCCGGGTTCTATCCCCTGGAGAAGGGAACGGCTATCCACTCCAGTATTCTGGCCTGGAGAATTCCATGGACTGTATAGTCCATGGGGTCGCAAAGAGTTGGACTCAACTGAGTGACTTTCACTTTCACTTTCTGAAGAATAGGGTGAAAACTTTGTAAACAGGTTCCTTTTCAAGGATGCTTGAGGAAGTAATATTCATAATGGCAAAAAAAGAAAAATAATGGAGGAACAGTTGAGTACAGTATGTATATCCACATAATTGTATGCAGCCAATAAAGTTATGATTCCAAATGACAGAAAAATTCCTACAACATGATGGTAAGTGGAAATTGTGGAAAATACAACTCAACGAAGCTTAATATCCTACGATCCCTATTTAAAAACACATTAGACTTAGGTAGTCTCCATGTTACAGAATTATGGATGCTTTTCTTTTGTATGTATCTGATTTCCAAATATCCTGCAGTGCTTAATGAGGGAAAGAATATATTTTCTTAAAACCATTCATACACAGCTTTGTAAACCCTGTCTTAATGTTAGCGTTAATCCCTGTGACTTTTCTCCCTGGTTTGTGTTCTGTCCACCTCTTTTATAGGCAGGTTGGTCTCCTCTTCATATTGCTGCTTCCGCTGGCCGAGATGAGATTGTCAAAGCCCTTCTGGGAAAAGGTGCTCAAGTGAATGCTGTCAATCAAAATGGCTGTACTCCCCTACATTATGCAGCTTCCAAAAACAGGCATGAGGTAGGGTTCCATTCCTAGGCTTCTTGAGTTTTAAACCTCTACGCAAACACAAATATTAACAGATATCTGCACTGTTTTCTTTTACATCTTCTCAGATTGCTGTCATGTTACTGGAAGGCGGAGCTAATCCAGACGCTAAGGACCATTATGAGGCCACAGCAATGCACCGCGCAGCAGCCAAGGGTAACTTGAAGATGATTCATATTCTTCTGTACTACAAAGCTTCCACAAACATCCAAGACACTGAGGGTAACACTCCTCTGTAAGTGATGAATAGCAGTCATTTGTATTCTACCTGACATTAGCCCTCTTGCACTAATTCTTACACACCATTTTTTTAAATTCTGCTTATAATACATCTTTATGGCCAAACAAAAATTGAAAGTACACAAAAGTATAAAGATAAAAATTCAAAGTGCCTATCGTCTTGCCACCCGGAAATAACCACTGACAGCATTTTAATGTATTTCCTCCCTGTCTTTCATATGTAAATATGCATACTTTACCTATGCTTTTTTTTTTGTAAAATTGGAACCATATTGTGTATGTAGTTTCATATATTGTGCTTTTTACCTCATAGTGTAATCATTTTCCAATGTTAATAAATATTTGATTTTGAATGCCTATACACAACACTATTTTATGCCAGAATTTAATAATTCCTCTATTCCTGTATATTTAAGCTTTTTTGAGTTTTCCACTATTATAAATAATGCTACATTGATCAAACGTTATACGAAAACCTTTGGCCGTATTGCTGATTAGTATCTTAGTGTAGAACTAGAATTGCTGGGTCAACAGATACACATTTTAAAACAGTTGCTGTATATTCCAAAATTACTTCCAGAGGAGTTGTATTATTGCCTCCTCCCAACAGCAGTTTGAGAGTGCCTATTGCCCCTTTCCAACACAAAAATATCCTTTTCTTATAGGGAAAATGGTGTTTCAGAGTTGTAACTTGCATTTTCTTACTATCAAGGAAGCTAAACATTTTTAGTGCCTATGACTATATTTCTTCTCTAAATTATAGCTTTCTATATCCCTTTCTCTGTTTCCTTTTGGAAAATTAATTTATTTTTACTGATTTGTTTGCATAGCCTTGACATAGTACAAATATTAACCTTCTTCCGTGCTAGTTGAAAATATTTTTCCCAGTTTGTCTTTAAATTTTATTTTTTTGAAATGACAGAAGTTTTCAACTTCTATATAGTCAGATCTATTAATCTTCCCTCATAGCTAGAAAGTGCTTCCTCACCCTGAAGTTAGATAAATATTCACCTGTATTTTGGGGCTTCCTGGTGGCCTAGATGGTAAAGAATCTGCCTGCAATGCGAGAGACCCAGGTTCAGTCCCTGGGTCAGGAAGATCCCCTGGAGAAGGGAATGGCTACTCACTCCAGTATTCTTGCCTGGAGAATTCCATGGACAGAGGAGCCTGGCAGGCTACATTCCGTGGGGTTGAAAGAGTCAGACACAACATAGCAACCAATATATTTTCACACGCTATAATCGAGAACTCAGGCATTTTCATTGCAGATCCAGTCTCTTTATATTTATTGGGCTTCCCTGGTGGCACAAACGGTTAAGAATCTGCCTATAATGCAGGAGACCCAGGTTTGATCCCTGAGTTGGGAAGATCCCCTGGAGAAGGAAATGACAGTCACTCCAGTATTCTTGCCTGGGAAATCCCATGGACAGAGGAGCATGGTGGGCTATAGTCCACGGGGTAACAGAGAGTCAGACACAACTGAGTGACTAACACTTATTATACTATGTATACTTAAGTCACCTGTATTTTATTGCTGTTTTACGAAAAAAACATTGTATTGGTTTGGTTTAACTTTTTTTATTTATTTACTTTAATTAGAGGCTAATTACTTTACAGTATTGTATTGGTTTTGCCATACATCAACATCAATCCGCCACAGGTGTACACGTGTTCCCAATCCTGAACCCCCCTCCCACCTCCCTCCCCATCCCATCCCTCTGGGTCATCCCAGTGTACCAGCCCCAAGCATCCTGTAGTTACTGCTTTTCATTTAACTCACATGCATCTGGCACTGATTATGTATGATCTGAAGCCATCCTCTACCTTGATATTTCTTCTAGAGTACTTGGCCACTTTTATTCCTTATTAAATGGTGACTTTTGTGAACCAGAAAATCTATGAGTCTTCTTTTTAGTCCAGAGTAAGATTCAGTGTTGTTTTCTTAACTCTTTGTTTTAAAATTTTTCTCTGTAGTTCTGTGTGGCTTTATTTAGAAAAACATGCATGTTCTAGCCCTTTTCTCCAAATAAGAAAGGGAGGGTGGCCTGGAGGAAATTTAGGAGTCACAGGCAGTGTTGGGTCCTGGGAAGAGCCAAAGATTAAGGAATAGTTAGATGCTATTTGCTGTATCCAAAATCAGCCACTTAACAGCTATATTAAATATTTGTATTAAATAACTTGGAGAAGTTACTTAAGTTTCCTGAGTCTAATTTTCTTATCTGTAATATGAGATATGTAAAATTCCTTCCTCTCTAAGGTTAAATAAAATAACATGTTAAGTGTATAGTACTCTACCTGGTAAACTGTTAAGTGCCTCACAAGGTCCCCACCTCTTCCCCTGCCCAACTCACTGCTCAGCCATGTTGTCATCATATACAAAGACTTTAACCTCTGTCACAATTTCAACTGTAAAATGGTGATAATAATACCTTGCTAACTTACAGAGTGCCTATAACAATCATATGATATAAAAAATTTTATAGACTGCTTTTCCAATATTTAAACCACACAAGTTGCTATTAGCAGATTATATATAAAGGTTTTCCTGAATTCTAATCCAGAATTATTGTATGTGTTTGGTGTAACCTACTAATCTCCATAAATTGAGGGCATTGTTCCTTAGGCTGGCATTTAGATCACTTTTGTTGTAGTAGGGTCAGAATTGTTCTTTATGATCTGAGATTATAAAGCTATATTCCACTGAATTTTAACTTATATACACTCTTCTCCATGGAAATAGATTTTCCTTTCAAGATTAAATAACTTTCCAACATCACACGACCATATGCAGTTTAGACTACCTGTCAGGGACTCCTAAACATTACATAGAATTGGAAATGATTAATCAATCTCTGTGGTCCTTGATTTCAGACACTTAGCCTGTGATGAAGAGAGAGTGGAAGAAGCAAAATTGCTGGTGTCCCAAGGAGCAAGCATTTACATTGAGAATAAAGAAGAAAAAACACCCCTGCAAGTGGCCAAAGGTGGGCTGGGTTTAATACTCAAGAGAATGGTGGAAAGCTAAGCAGCTTGGATTTAGTCTTACTTTGTTTTGTGGCTGTCCCCTAATGTACTGGTAACTAATGTACTTGTGCACAAGACATCATCTATGAATGATGAAGTTTTTTCATCTCCCAAGTCTTGTAAACATGTTTACTATTGTTCCTGCTGAGTTATTTGTTCTTAGCTTACAACTTGCTTTCCAGGCATTGAACAACTGTTGACATTGTTCTACTCTAATATATTATTCTGTATTGAATTTTGGTTACGTCTGTGCAAGTGATTCTGTGGCTATTGTGAGTCTTAAGCACCCTATCACACACCCTCTATCCCCCTTTGAGGCAGAACAACCCCAGGAGCACCAGGCCAATTGTTCTGCTAAATGTTTCTAGGTAGATTCTAGAATGTTCCTCCATACAGTTAAAACACATCATAACTCATTTTTCAAGATCACTCAGAAGCCTATGCCACATATTTCTGTTTTTTCCGACAATACGGTTTAATTTGTTTTTGTTATCGGAAGAATACTTACATCTTGTGAGGACCAAGTTTTCGATTCGGGGATGCTGTCCAAGTTTGGCATTCAAGTACCAGTGTCTTTTTTAATGAGCTATTTCCCTCCAAAGTAAATTTAAAAAGAAAATTTTAAAGTACCTATATTAAATCACACCATATTGAAAACAATGTCAAGTTTGTTACCATGATGTGTAACAAAAATGAATTTTTATTTGTATTTCAGCAGCTAAAAGAATAAAATGCTGAATCTCCTGATTCTTCTTTCAAATCAGTTAGATACTCACTTAAGCCTTTAAAGGCTTTATAAAGATACTTTCTTAATTTCTGGTAACTCTAAAGTCAGTAAAATTAGTGAAGCTTGAACTGCAGCTAAAATATGTAAAAATCTTCTGAATTGCTAATTCAATTGGAGCAACAGAAAATTAATAAGTATAAACTTGATCTCAATTTAGGGAAACATTTTAAATGATTCAGTTCAGTTCAGTTCAGTCTCTCAGTCGTGTCCGACTCTGCGACCCCATGAATCGCAGGATGCCAGGCCTCCCTGTCCATCACCAACTCCCAGAGTTCACTCAAACTCATGTCCATTGAGTCGGAGATGCCATCCAGCCATCTCATCCTCTGTCATCCCCTTCTCCTCCTGCCCCCAATCCCTCCCAGCATCACAGTCTTTTCCAATGAGTCAACTCTTCGCATGAGGTGGCCAAAGTACTGAGAGTTTCAGCTTTAGCATCATTCCTTCCAAAGAACACCCAGGGCTGATCTCCTTTAGAATGGACTGGTTGGATCTCCTTGCAGTCCAAGGGACTCTCAAGAGTCTTCTCCAACACCACAGTTCAAAAGCATCAATTCTTCAGCGCTCAAGCTTTCTTCATAGTCCAACTCTCACATCCATACATGACCACTGGAAAAATCATAGCCTTGACTAGACGGACCTTTGTTGGCAAAGTGATATCTCTGCTTTTGAATATGCTATCTAGGTTGGTCATAACTTTCATTCCAAGGAGTAAGCGTCTTTTAATTTCATGGCTGCAGTCACCATCTGCAGTGATTTTGGAGCCCCCAAAAATAAAGTCTGACACTGTTTCCACTGTTTCCCCATCTATTTGCCATGAAGTGATGGGACCAGATGTCATGATCTTCGTTTTCTGAATGTTGAGCTTTAAGCCAACTTTTTCACTCTCCTCTCTCACTTTCATCAAGAGGCTTTTGAGTTCCTCTTCACTTTCTGCCATAAGGGTGGTGTCATCTGCATATCTGAGGTTATTAATATTTCTCCCAGCAATTTTGATTCAAGCTTGTGCTTCTTCCAGCCCAGAGTTTCTCATGATGTACTCTGCATATAAGTTAAATAAGCAGGGTGACAGTATACAGCCTTGAAGTACTCCTTTTCCTATTTGGAACCAGTCTGGTGTTTAAATGATTACTAGCCATAAAATCTAATGAACTCCAAGTGACTCTTCTAATTATTTTTATTTGAATTTTATGCTGCAAATAGTGCTTGAAATAAGTAATCCAAATGAGTCCACAACCTTCAATTAATTTGGGGTCAGAAACTTAATGAATGGTATCTAAAATGGGTTTTGTAAACATAAATGTGTTGTTGATATGCAAAACCCTTTTACGTAAGTATTTTGAGTGCTGAGCTTTACAATTATTAATCAGGGAAGCATATTCTTATAGAACTAGACTTTGTTTATTGAATGCTAGAGATAGAATTGATGATGGGAAATAATTTCTTTCTAACGTTTTTTAGCGTGATCACAGAGTAAAGTTGTATCTAATAGAGCCTGTTAGGACTGAAGGTATTCATAAGTGCTGAGTCTTTTTGTCTGAGTTAGTAGGTTTTATGAATGTAAAAGAAAACTCATCTTAATTCTTTAATAAACAATACGGATGAAACCAAGCCTCATGTAAT
Source organism: Bos javanicus (assembly GCF_032452875.1). Classification (NCBI taxonomy): domain Eukaryota; kingdom Metazoa; phylum Chordata; class Mammalia; order Artiodactyla; family Bovidae; genus Bos; species Bos javanicus. The sequence continues at coordinate 58,582,802 of NC_083897.1, read as the reverse complement.
TTGTATGCCTTTGGCATTTTATTCTATTTTATTTTTTTGCCTGCATCATGTGACACATGGGACCTTAGTTCCCTGACCAGGGATCCAACCTGCATCCCCTACATTGGAACTGTGGAGTCTTAACCATTGGACCACCAGGGAACTCCCTATTGGCATTTTAAATGAAGTGGCTTAACATTTCAGTCACTAAAAATGAGGGTATTGATGGCTTCAGATATTGATCAGATTGTTTCATGTTCCCTATAGGAAACCCAGTAGAGATTAAGCTGATTCAAGTTCAGCAGGTTTTACAGTTACGTTCAAAATGAACTCAGTGATGACAATTTTAACTGTAGAGCTTAACTGAGAATATAATATGGAAACAATAGATAAACAAAAGAGTGGAAAAATTACATTCGTATTTATTGGAGGGAGTCTGCGATATCAGTGTGGTTCTTTGAGATTCAAGATAATTGTACATTTTACTTCATCATCTCTGACTTAACAATTTAGCTGACCCTAGTGTTTTGATGCCCCAATATAACTATACCAGCTACACTGAATTCATTACATGGCAGTGTCTTCTGCTTTTTGTTTCCATATCCTGTTACACGATCAAGCCCCCAGGTTCTTCTGTTAGCAAGTTTGATATAGTATGGGAGCTCCTCACTTTGAGGTGTATGACTATAACTTCACAGTTGTACTGACTACCTAATTTTGAATGCAGACATTTTAATGTGCATTTTTCTGGCAAGAGGGTTCTGTAGCTTTCGTCAGATTCTCAAAGGGATGTATGACTTCTAAAAAGGTTAAGAATACTTGGTTGAGGGGAAGGATGGGAAGAAGGGATAGTTAGGGAGTTTGGGATGGACACTGCTTCCCTGATGGCTCAAAAGAATCCGCCTGCAGTGCAGGAGACGTGGGTTCAATCCCTGGTTTGGGAAGATCCCCTGGAGAAGGGCACATCAACCCCATTCCAGTATTCTTGCCTGGAGAATCCCACGGGGAGAGGAGCCTGGCAGGCTGCAGTTCATGGAGTTGCAAAAGAGTCGGACATTGGATAACTAACAAGGACCTACTGTATAGGACAGGGAACTCCACTCGATGTGGCAGCCTGGATGGGAAGGGAGTTTGGGGGAGAATGGATACATGTATATATATTGCTGAGTCCCTTTGCTGTCCATCTGAAACTATCACTACATTGTTAATTAGCTAAACTCTAATACAAAATAGAAAGTTTAATTAAAAGGAATCCCCAGTTGAGAGAAAGAAATACTGAATCAATTAGCAGCAGACATAGGTTCTCCAAAAGTAGAATACCACACTTTATAATTTTTTACATCCATTCTCTATTGTAGCCATTAAGAGGGCAGAAATCATCTCCATTTTACAGATGATCAAACACCAAGAGCTAGAACTACAACTAACACTAAATTTCCTGGATCCTGATCCTGAAAGAAAATTATTCATTTTCTTTCCGCCTCTACTCAAAAAACAGTGGGCCAAATGGAAGGTACTGTGACATTTTGACAATAATCCATTACTTGTAATACCCACCCACTGAAGCTGAAGCTTCAATACTTTGACCACCTGGTACGAAGAGCTGACTCACTGGAAAAGACCCTGATGCTGGGAAAGACTGAGGGCAGGAGGAGAAGAGGGTGACAGGATGAGATGGTTGGGTGGCATCATCAACACAATGGACACAAATTTGAACAAACTCTGGGAGATGGAGGACAGGGAAACCTGGCATGGTGCAGTCCATGGGGTCACAAAGAGTCGGACACGACTTAGCAACTGAACATATACACACGCACACACACCAAACCCTGTGCTTTTCTTTACATTGGTGGACTTGTGGGGTGATTTATTTTCTGGTTTCCCAGAACCTTCATTATCATCTCTGAATTATTTTTGGTTTTTAAACCAAAGCTTCAAAGAAAAGTGGGATTATTGAGTCTTTAGATTGGTTTGAACCTTTTATGACACCCCATAACCTGTTTAATAGGCTTCCCTGGTAGCTCAGCTGGTGAAGAATCTGCCTGCTATGCAGGAGACTGCCAGGAGCCGGTGAGGCATTCCACTCGTGACAAAGGTCATGAGGAAGGAGGCTTGGCATACGCAAAGGCGGGATCGAGCCTCAGGAGTCCGCCCGGATATTCTCGAGCATCTACCCCCCAAAAACCAGAGTCTGCCTACTTTATTGCTTTGTGCTCTCACCTCTGACTTTACTGGGGGCTGTCCCCTACCACCATCTCGCTCTCTCTGTCAAAGAGTTAACTTACAGCTCCCATTAATAAAGTTCCTGGGCAATTAGGAGTGTTTAAATCCAAACCCCTCAGATGGCTCTCTAACTCGCCTGACAAGTTTACCCGGACTCCCACAGCTATGCATACGATTGTTTACAGTCTCCCAGCCTCCAGAGGCACGGGAAGCTTAAGATATTCAAATAGCTTAGAGCCTCTCAGAGAGTTAGAAACTTTCAGAATAAGACTAGTAAAGGATTTCATTGATGAGCCAATGCTTGCTGCCAAGTTTTCACATCCCCTGAATTGTATCCTTGAATATGTATTAATTAATAGTTGGTATGTAGAAAAAATAAGTAGTGACCTTGGTGTTAGTAACTTTAGACCCTTAAGGTAATAAATTCTTTGCTTTGTTGTAAACCCATTACACATCCGCCCTATAGGAATGCAATTTTATCTTCGGAAGATGGCGCCAAACCTTAAAATAATTACTCTTAGAGAAAATAAGTCTTTGTTGATAAGTCCTTGTCAAGAGTCATAAAATGTTAGTAGGCCTTCTGGCCAGAAGATGATGTAAATCACCTAAACCATTTGTATACGATAAATTTGCAGGAAAGAAACCCTGGTTTTTGATAAGGATCAAAAACTGCTGACTTTGCATCCCCTATTATCCTCTATGTGTAACTTAGGGTATATAATAAGCCCCTGTTAAAAATAAAGCTACGGGCCTTGCTCACCAGCGCTTGGTCTCCCCATGTCATTCTTTTCACATTCTGGCTGAAGTCTCCATCTGGAGCGCGGAACCCACCATGCTTACTAATTATGCCTGGGCTTCTAAGACCCACTCGAGAAGGTGTCTAGGGTGAGGCACCTTCCGCTATTCGAGAGGGCGCCTGCGGCCTACGTAAGTGGTGCAAACTTCTTGTCTTGAAGTTTTATTGGTCTCCCGTGTAAACCAAGCTACTCAACCTCTTTTCTCCACTGAATTTTCCTACTGAGCTATCCTCATTCTATTATTCTTTATATCTCTAATTAGCATATAAATAGTCGATCAGCCGGGGCTGGACCTCTGCAGGAGACCTGGGTTCAATCCCTAGGTCAGGAAGATCCCCTAGAGAAGGGATAGGCAACCTGCTGCAGTATTCTTGGGCTTCCCTGGTGCCTCAGATGGTAAAGAATCCGCCTGCAACGCAGGAGACCCCTTGGAAGAGGGTGCAGCAACCCACTCCAGTATTATGGCCTGGTGAATCCCAAGGACAGAGGAGCCTGATGGGCTACCATCCATGGGGTCACAAAGTCGGACATGACTGAGCAGCTAAGCACAGCACACACACAACCTGTTTTACAGCATGTAGACATTATAAAACCACCTTTTATTACTAAAACTTGGCTTTGTTTCATTGAATTTAGTAGTTTGGTCCAGTTGAAGGAACATTACACTGGGAATCGGATTGGGTGGGGTCCTATAGGAATGACCCAGCTTTTTAAAAAATATTTTTATTTATTTGGCTGCACCTGGTCCTAGTTGATGCATGCAGGATTTTCCATCTTTGTTGCAGCATGCAGGATCTTTAGCTGTGGCATGTGTGATCTAGTTCCCTGACCAGAGATAGAACCTAGGCCCCCAACATTGGGAGCATGGAGTCTTAGCAACGGGACCACCAGGGAAGTCCCAGAATGACCCAGGTTCTTAAACAACATTCATCTCTTCCTGTCTCTCCCAGCAAGATTATAATTTTGCATGATCTCCTACTTCCACCCCATCGTCAGGAGTGGGCCATTATGTGCATTACTATCCTTAGGTGCACAGAGTTTGAAAAAAGCTTGAGTCCTATTAATCTCAAAGCTTCTTTCTAGCTCTTCTTACTGGAAGTTCAGGGTAAAAGCTGCAAATGCTAACTTCTCAGCATACAATACTGGGGGGAACATTAACTTGGTACTCCAAAGAACATAAGAGATCTCAATTATTAATACATAGCTTCTGGGTTGTTGGTCAAGAATTACCATGTTTTAGTCCTTTTTTAAAAAAAAAAGATCATAGATCACTATTACTTGGAGGCCCTCTGCCATGCCATACAAATTCCAGCCTTCTTGCCCTTTAGTCAGGGCACTACTGTTGATGACATGTAAGAACTTGTCACAGTTAGTAAAGCTGTATACTATTAACACATGATGACAAGTCCTAGCTCTGATTCTGCTCAGCACTGTGTCACCAGCCACAGTACCTGGTTCATAGTAGCTATTCAGTAAATATCCAATCGGTGACTGAAGAAACACATCAATTTGGGGACAATAAGGACCTACAGCTACAAAGCTGTTCCATTGACTTTATCATATCCTAGTTGCTAAATGCAGAAACAGAGGTGAGAGAAGTTCCTGGAAATCTTTTTGGGCAGTGAGAAGTGAATGGTTAAGAAGTCAAGGCTGGTTGGGGATTTGGTTGGGATGACCCACCTTTTAACTACCTGTAGCAAAATAAATCAGGTTGTACCCTATCTGAATGAGAATTATGCTGAAAGAATTTGGTTGAAGCTTAACCCATTTTCTAGAATATTTGGGTAATGACCCATCCACTACTTATCTTCTGATCCACTGATGAATAAGCAGGGGGAAAAAAACTTTATTTCATTTCCTTATTGGGAATCTCTTTAACATAGGAGCCCATTTTCCTACCCAAGTAAGATTTAGTGAACATAATTTTGCTATGAATCTGTAAAATGTCTCAGGATTCATCACAAACATAAATATATGGTATACTATGGATGTATTGATACTAATAGAAGATTAATGGCCTGGGACAAAACTTGCACTGACCCAGAGTGGCTTTATAAGTAGATGGAGTAGATAGATGGTAACCCACATGGTTTGATTTGAGAGGGGCTGAGAAAGCTTCTTTTGCCAGGAATACTTCCCCTCTGGATTGTTCCAGTACTTGAAATTCCACCATTATTAGTATCTTTGGACCAAAGAATTATTTTCAAGAGTCCCGCTAAAAGATAATTATTTCTAAGAGGGCTAGCTCATTATCTGGAGAAGGCAATGGCACCCCACTCCAGTACTCTTGCCTGGAAAATCCCATGGACGGAGGACCCTGGTGGGCCGCAGTCCATGGGGTCGCTAAGAGTCGGACACGACTGAGCGACCTCACTTTCACTTTTCACTTTCATGCATTGGAGAAGGAAATGGCAACCTACTCCAGTGTTCTTGCCTGGAGAGTCCCAGGGACGGGGAGCCTGGTGGGCTGCCGTCTATGGGGTCGCACAGAGTCAGACACGACTGAAGCGACTTAGCAGCAGCAGCAGCTCATTATCAGCTTGAATGACATCACTGGTTGATGAAAGATATTCACTGGACAAGAACAGGCCACAGAACAGCTACATTTGGAAAGGGTGGCAAGGGGAGAGATAGGCTGAGTAATAAATCCTGCCAGAGGGACGCAGACCTGAATAGGTCACAGAGCCAGCAGCATGACAGCACATGACAATCCCCAGTATTTGGAAAATAAGATGCCAGAAGGCCAAGGGCGCTGAAAACAGAGATCCAAAGATATTACTTCTGATTAACCTCACCTACTTCCCAACCTTGCCCAGCTAGGGTTTCTGCATGGGCAACGTGTACTCATATCCTTAAAGCAGGACCATACCCTCCATTGCTGGCAAACTCATTATGTTAATTTCAAGTCAGCTCCCAGGCTATCAAGATCATTTTGAGTCATACAGCAGAGTATCCATGCACCCCAGGATACATGATTTTATTAAATGTGCCTTGGATTCTGGGCATCTGCAATTTATCTAAAACTGGACACTGTGTGTGTATAAGCATTTTTCTAAGGAGAGGGGTCCAGAGTTTTCAGTGTTTTCTCAAAGTGATCCATAGCCTAGAAAAAGGTAAAAAACCACTAATCTATCTATCAACATTTTGATTAGAAATGAAGACACTAAGTCGTGTCTGACTCTTTGCCAGGCTCTTCTGTCCATGCAATTTCCCAGGCAAGAATACTGGAGTGGGTTGCCATGCCCTTCTTCAGGGGATCCTCCCATTTTGATCAGAGAAATACTAACAAGAACAGAACTCTAGGAAGTAGCCGAAATAGCTCAGTTGGGAGAGCATTACACTGAAGAACAGAACTCTATTAGACCACCAAGAGTCCCTGCCTTCCTGCTCAGCACCAATTCATCGAAAATTTGGGAGTGGTGTTGTTAACTATTACATAAGTCTCTTTTCTTGTAATTTGCCTCTATCATAAAAGTAGAAGGGAAGGTGAATTTCAGCTACTTTGGCATTCTGGACACTGCTGGTATTTGGTTTTTAAGATCTAAATATTAGGTCATTCTTAAGACCTTCATCATTTTGCTTCCTGAACCCATCAGACACTATATGTCATAATATTATAGTCTGAACAGAATTACAGAATCTTCAAAAATCCCTGCAAATGGCTGAAAATTAACACATCACAGAAAATATATAAGTAAAAACTTGCTATCTCTTCTCTCCATGACTCTGGACAAGTGTAATGTTAATTTCAATGTCTGTCTACCCTAAAATCTTCTGAGACTCTATCTCCATTAGTATATAGGTATGATCTATATATACAGTTTCTCAGCTTCCTCTACATGAAAACCTAGATGTGATAAGTTAAAGATTCATTTCTTTATTTAAAAAGGCTTCACTTAGAAGGAAGTAAGACACACAGAAAAGTACACACAGTATGGTCCTTTTTATATGAAGGTCAAGAGAAGACAAAGCTAATCTCTAATGATGAAAAATAAATCAATGGTTGCCTGGGTCCAGGGTGATCGTGAGAGTGCACAAAGGGGCACAGAAAACATTTTGGGATGATGGAAATGTTCTATTTAGATTACCATGGTGCTTTCATGAGTGTACTGCTGGCTCAGTGGCAAAGAACCTGCCTGCAGTGCAGAAGCCACAGGAGACACAGGTTTGATCCTGGGGTCGGGAAGATCCCCTGGAGGAGGAAATGGCAACCCACTCCAGTATTCTTGCCTGGGCAATCCTATGGACAGAGGAGCCTGGGGGAGCCCACCAGGCTCCTCTGTCCATGGGGTGGCAAAGAGTCAGATGCGACTGAATCAAGTGAGCATGTATGCAGGCATTCGTAAGTGTACACATCTGTCAAAACACATCAAAACACTTGAAATAGGTGCAGTTTATTATACATAAAGTTAAAACCAATAAAATTATTCATAAAAGATTTACCTTAGGCTCATTAAAGTAAGATTTTTATTGAGTATTATTTTAAAGATTTAAAATCTGATTACACAAATGAAAAAGTCTACGTGTAAATTTATTCAAAGTGGAGTGTGGATAAATATAATCAATAGAAAAGCTTTTTAGCAGGTGAAGAGGTGATATGAATGCATTTTAGTTAATAGTTAGCATTTACACAAGAATGATATCTCTCTGTTAATGTGAAATATCCCAACAGTAAAACAATTAATGTGTTCTGATTATCTAAGATAGATCTTAGGTGTTCATTTAGTTTGGCCCTTCCAAAGTAGAGAGAGCATCAGTGAGACAACATAATACCTCATTCAAAGCTAAATTGTACATTACCTGTGATATCAACATTTTGTATTCATTGAAAGAAAGTTATATTTGGAATTGTTTGCCTGTACATTATTTTGCATTTAAAAAGTTGATTTAATTTAAAATTTTGCTGTGCTCAGATATTGGATAGCAGAGTGGTTCTCTGGGAAATCTAATACGATAAATGAAGCATTAATTTTAAGACCTAGTTTTAAATGGTATGTAGTAATTAATAGGTACCCTTTCTTCTCTGGAATTTTAAGGATTTTTTTTCCCAGTCTATGAGATAATGCTGGTGAATTCGTACTGATCAATGTGAAAATGAATAGGGAAGCTCTGATAACAGCAAATCCAAGAAATAATATTGAATCCAGTTAATGGCACCTTGTCATGTGTGCATGTGGAATGCCAAAGAGTAGCTAAAAATAGAGAAATAAGATTTCTGAAATAAGACACAGGTGTTGTGGCAAAACACCTTCAACTGAGTTCAGAATCACTTGTCATTAATTGTGTTTACAGGTTAGTGAAATTAAGTACTCTAGACTGGTAATGCAGGAACCCTTGCGTTTATTTAGTAGTTATTCTGGATTGATGGTAAGAGCTCCATGTTAGAAGAGGGTTGGCCAGAATGGAGGCAGGTGGTGGGAAGTTAGTTAGGTCAACTCAATTCCACATGCCACTAATGGGTTCCTTGGTGATGAACATTGGACTCAGGCCGCTGGCCTATGGCTTAATCACCTTCTTCTCCTCATCACAAAATGGCTCATCTACAATCAAGGGCTCGGGCTCCTGCTGGGGCGCAGGCTCTGGCTCCAGCTGGATCTCAAGCTCAGACATGGGGACAAGCTCAGGCCCAGAGGGTGGCTCCACAGTAGGCTGCAAGGCAGGCTCAGGCTCGGGGATAGGCTCATGATCTGGCCCCAGGGTAGCATTAGGCTCAGTCTCATGGGTGGAAGACGGAAGGGTGGCTTCAAGTTGGATGGCATCTTCACATGGCATTGTCTCACCCTCCGTTCTTTGGTTTATCTTTGTCATTGGTCTGTGGGAAGAAGGCCCAGGCAAGAACAAGTTAGGGTCTGACATCTCATGTGGAGCCATAGGCTCTGTAGCCTCAGTGACCATAGGTCCCAAACCTCTGTGATTTCTGATAGTCTGACTCACTGTCAGACCATGGGTCTCCATTTAGGGTGCAGAAAGGTTAGGTCTTAACTGTATAAGTATACTGTCAAGAGAAACAAACCAGTGTTTAAGAGGCAGGAAAACTGATGTCAGGAGGAAAGGGTATAAAGATCTAACATGATCGTTGGGGGCCAAATCCATGGCTCCAGTGCCTCTCTAGCACCCACTCCATCTAGCACAATACTTGGCAATTGCTTGGTACCCAATACATAGTTGTGGAAGCACAGAAATGGAGGGAAGAACAAATGAACATGTGTGATATACATTTGATGAGGAAGAATAGAGTGGGCAAGAGCCTGGGCTGTCAGCAGTTTTGTGTCTATTGACCCCTTGTTCCATAAAAAATAATATTAAAAATTGTATTTTATTTCCTGTTCATAGAAAGACAAATAGATGAATATATTAAAACATTTTCTTAGCCCTAAAAGGACTGTTGTCACAGGTAAATGAGTTGATACACATAAAATTGCTTAGAACAGAGTCTGGCACACAGTACCCAGTACATGATAGCCATCACTGCTCTTTCATAAAGCAATGAGAGCGAGCAGAGAGATGGCCCTCTATCTTATGCTAAAAGGCGTGCTTAGGAAGAGCTGACTGAGAGAGATAGGCCTGAGACATGTCTATTCAAGGAAAGACAGAAGAAGTAAGGTCTTACTCGAGTTCTGTGGTGGTTTTAGAATTCCTCTTCCTTTCCTTCCCCTTTGCCTTTACCTTACGCCTCACGAACCACACCACAGAGATGATGATGATGACACCTATCAGGGTCCCCACAAAGGCCCCAACAATGATTCCAATTCCTGGATCTGGAGGATACAAGCAGCTGGTTAGTAAAATGGAGCACAGTGTCTGCCCCATCCCGTGCATCTGTGACCAGTGGGGAATATTCAGGGCATTCATATAGTGGGATAGTGCCTTGTATAGGCTGGGACCGTGGAAAGTCCTAGAACTCTACATATATGAAGTATTATGTAAGCATTAGATATTAGGATGGTCGTCCATCGTATCATTCTATAAATAAAGCACCAAAATCTCCAGAGTCAGGAAGGACTAAAAAAGAATTCTAAGTGACTTGATTGGCAGGCACAGGATACTTAAGGAGAAACTGTTAAAGTTATATGATCCACTTACATGGAGTAGTTAGGTCAATTTCACAGGAACTATTGCCAAGGATGTTAATAGCGGTGCACTGGTAATAACCTTGTTCAAAAGTGGTCAGGTTTCCAATAAACAAAATCCCGGTGGCTGGGTCTGTCAATATCAGAAAATAGTGTTTTGAAATCCTGTATGTCGGTACAGATCATGTGAATGGAGCAGACCATCCAATGCCCACCCACTTCCTCAGATTGGCGTCCCTTTCTGGAGATGGATCAACTAGATTCCTTAAGACTCCCATCTGGGACCATGCCTATTTTCTCCATACCCGCCACCTGCAAGCTAAAAATGGTCTTGACTTTTAGAAGTTGGGGAGAAGACCAGAGGACAATCATTTTGATGACAGGCTGACATTCTTTGTACATTTCCCTCCCAGAAAAACAGGACTGAGCTCTAAGGACGAGCAGCCAGTCACATATACATGCTGTCAACCAAGCCCACACGCCAGGCCTTGCCAGGCGCAGCAAAGATATATACTTACTGAAGTTTTCTTTCACTGGGACAATGTTTCTTCCTTCAAGTTTATACCAGTAGTACACAGGGGAAGGTGTTCCAAGCACCGAAAGGCAAGTAAGAGATATAGGATGGCCAGTTTCTGCTATTCCTTGGATGCTGCAGAAGGGCTTAGAAGGTTTGACTGTAAGGCGATGACAAAGGGTAAGAAATCAGGCATGATGAATGTCAGTCTGTACCACTTCCTCACTCTCATTTTGGAGAATATGTACACTTTTTTTTAATCTTAAGAAAACTTGTTGTGACAGTTTTCTAGTTGTACCACCAGATGGCAGTAGAGCACTTCAGGTGCAAAGACCTCTCTCGTCACTGGGCCATTAATAGTCCAGTAGCATCTCTTCCATCTGACTCTTCGTCAGATTCATAACCATGAATTTCCATATTGTGCCTTAAAATATGCCATTATTAAAACAGTCAAGTGTAAGCAAACATTAAACTAGGAACAGAGGTTATGTTTTGGAAGCATGGTTTTAAAGGAAAAGAGAACATTAAACACTTTGAGATAACCACTTTTTTTCCAAAAAAATTGTCTTATTAATGCCATATTTTTCTTTTCCTTTGTGAGTTGTTTTTTGGCATTAATTCTCCTGGTGGTGATACACAATGGAAGGTTTGAATTTGCCCGTGTCCCTCACTGGGAGGGGAAACCCATTGTGGGGGAGGGGTGTGCCACAAGGCACTGAAATCTTGTTTCATCCTTCATGCCACAGCATTTACTTGAGTGTCTCCTGTGTGCCCAACACTGAACTAGGCACCAGAAATTCAAAAGTGCCTCTGACACAGTTTTAAAATGGAGTGGGGGGAGTGGTAAGAGATTAGGCTAGAGAGCAATGGAGACCAGAGCTTCAGGGGCTTTGTGTTTCACGTTTTTTATCCTGAGAGCAGCGGGTCCACAGAAGGAATTTAAGTAGGTGCGGGGCAGCACAATGATCATTCTAACTGAACTGTTCTGACTCCGGGAGTGCATGAGGCAAGGGAGGAAGGAAACAGAGTCAAGAGGTGTTAAGAAGTCCAGAGGGCTTGGATATGTGGCATGAGGAAGAGGGTGGGCTCAGTGATGACTCCCAGGTTTCTGATTTGGACAGCTGGGTACACCATCTTGCCACCCCCTGAGATAAAGAACTCAAGAAGAGGAACAGGTGTTTGGGGAAGGAGTGAAGAGGAGGAAGGGGCAAAGATGAGGTCAGTTTGGGCTATGCTGAGTTTCTATGCTTAAGGGTAAGTCCTGTGGGAAGCTGAAAATCTGATTCTTGCCACTTGTCTTACTGCTCACAGCTTATTCTAACCTCAGTCTGACATGCAGATAAGGATCTGAATCGATACTTTCCCAGTCACCTGCCTTATATTAATTTGGGTATAAGATACTCCAAAGGCATAGATTCTCTCCCTTAGGCTTAGGCTGTAAATGCTCCGGACTGCCCAGCTCTCTGACTCTTATTTGGGAGGCAGCAGTTAAGAGCACAGCTCTGAGTCCACACTGAACACTGGGTCTGCAGCTTTACACCAGATGTATTTAGGCAAGTAACCTAACATAGCCAAGCCTCAGTTAATTCATCTGTAAAATGTGCACAAGACCTCCAGCTAATCCAAATATATTGTGTTTATACAAATAAAATCATGTATATGGTATCTTACACGTAGAATTGCTGTTGTCCACAGGCAGGAATAAACACTGCTGCCACATTTCTGACCTTGCAACTGACAACCTTCCAGTCTCGGACACTAAACCACTATACATACGAGCAGAAAAACGGATACAACTATAGCTGTTTGAAAATTTCACCATACCTTCTTATTACACTATACTTGATTTGAAATATTGTGTTATAGTTTTGGGTACACAACATAGTAATTCAGTATTTTTGCAGATTTTTATTCCATTATAGGTTATTATAATGGGTATAAATTCCCTCTGTGTTATACAGTATATCCTTATTGCATATCTATTTTATATATAGTATTTTGAAGCTGCTACTCCCATACCCCTAATCTGTGCCTCCCCCTTCACTCTTCCCTTTGATAGCCAGTAGTTTGTTTTCTATGTCTGTGAGTCTGTTTTGCATATATATTCATTTGTACTATTTTTCAGATTCCACATATAAGTGAGATACACTATTTGTCTTTCTCTGTTGGATTTATTTCACTAAGCATAATATTCTCTAGGTCCATCCACGTTGCTGGAACCAGCAGTATTTCACTCTTTTTATGGCTCAGTAATATTCCATTGTATATATGTACCATATCTTCTTAAACCAATTGCCTGTTGTACAATCCCTTCTTTTAAACAGGTATCTTTTAATTAAAAGGAGTAGTTTTCTGGTTAGCTCTTTATTCTCTCTTTCCTGGTATTGATTCCTCATCTGCAGACAACTCTTTGGATTCATTTTAGTTCAGTTCAGTCGCTCAGTCATGTCTGACACTTTGTGATGCCATGAACTGCAGCATGCCAGGCCTCCCTGTCCATCACCAACTCCCAGAGTCCACCCAAACCCATGTCCATCGAGTCGATGATGCCATCCAACCATCTCATCCTCTGTTGTCCCCTTCTCCTCCTGCCCTCAATCTTTCCCAGCATCAGGGTCTTTTCCAATGAGTCAGCTCTTTGCATCAGGTGGACAAAGTATTGGAGTTTCAGCCTCAACATCAGTCCTTCCAATGAACACTCAGGACTGATCTTCTTTAGGATGGACTGGTTGGATTTCCTTGCAGTTCAAGGGACTCTCAAGAGTCTTCTCCAACACCACAGTTCAAAAGCATCAATTCTACAGCACTCAGCTTTCTTTATAGTCCAACTCTCACATCCATACATGACCACTGGAAAAACCATAGCCTTGAACAGATGGACCTTTTTTGGCACAGTAATGTCTCTGTTTTTTAATATGCTATCTAGGTTGGTCATAACTTTCCTTCTTATGCTCATTCTTTGGATTTGCCTACCCTAAATAAACTAGGCTATTTAACCAGAAATCCAACTATCACTAGATTTAGATACTGCCTTTTTAAAAGATACTGCCTTTTTAAAAACATGGTGAATTTTATAGCTTTTACAGTGGAACAGAATAATTTGAACAGAAAATTAAATGGGGGTGTTTCATCACAAAGCCAGACCCCAGGACTTGAATTAATTATGGACCAAAACCTGGAATGACTTGCATTCATTTCTTGAGCCCAGAATCAAACCCAGATATTTTTCTGAACACATTTTTCTCCTTTCATTTTTATTAACCAAACACTCAGTGAATCACTTTGAACCAAATCCCAAACCCATATACTTTCTAAAACTACTGATTCAGGATTGAATTGACATTTCATCCAGTTACAGTCCCCGACAGAACTTGGATTTTTACTGGCAAAGCCACTGATCTACCATTTAGCTTTATTGCTTTCAATAGAATTGCAGTGGGAAGAAGAGGCTCACCTCAGAAAATAAATGAAAATGTTTCAGTGTGTTCTCAAACCTTCCTAAATTCATCATTTTCTTTTTACATGCCAAATTGCAGAAGGAAGATGATGTTCATTCCAAATGCATACAAAGTAATTATTCAAATTTCTGCTGGGTATTTTTCAGAGATTCATTTTCCAAGGCTGTCATACCTAATAGAAGTCTTTCAGATGAATGATCATGCAAACCACCTCGTCCTTTGCGCACTGCTGCTTCCTTCACCTAAACTGCACTCTGCCACCTCAGCCCCTCTTCTGCCTGACATGCTCTTACATATCCTTCAACATTCACTGCAGAAGTCACTTTCTCCAGGAAGCCTTCTCCAGTTCCCTCTGCGATCTCCCAGCTCACCTCTACTCCCTCCACTATAAGCTTATGTGATACATCTGCCTCCCCCACTATATACTTACAACTTTAGGACGGCTTGGAGCCTATCTTTTACATCTTTCCATCTCCACTGCCTACCACAGTGACTGAACATCTGTTCAGGGTGTGCCAAATGAATATATACATGAATGAGTGAGTGCATGGGGTTTGTGTCTACCACTGGGTTATCAAAGTTTCTGAAAGATGCATTGCTAGGAAGAGCAATATTTAAGGAGATGTCAATACCTCCCTCTTTTGGTCTCCCTTACATGCTCGCCTGGGCTTCCCAGGTGGCACTAGTGGTAAAGAACATGCCTGCTAATGCAGGAGATGTAAGAGTTGTGGGTTCAATCCCTGGCTTGGGAAGATCCCCTGGAGGAGGGCAGCGTAACCCAATCCAGTATTCTTGTCTGGAGAATCCCATGGACAGAGGAGCCTGGTGAGCTACAGGCCATAGGGTCACAAAGAATCGGACACAATTGAAGTGACTTAGCAAGCACATGCTTGCCCCCACCATGCCCCACCCCTCAGTCAGGGCAGACAGAACAGGCACTCATATGCAATAGAATTTGAGAACTGCCAACAGCCTCTGCAATTTTTAGAGAAAATTATCAGTCTCAAAATTTCCAGAAAGCATAAATTTGTAGAACATCTTTGTTCTTAGCCTAATTAATTAAAGTGGGATTTTGAGAATTCCCAAAGAAATCCAGAGTCTTCCGTCTCTTACCTTGCCTGGATACTGGAGGCTTAAGGAAAGGTCATGACTCTTGGGAAAGAAAAACTTAGAGGGGAAATAACCCTCAACTTCTTATGGAAGTTCATTAGGAATTCTCTGAACTTTAAGAATATTAACCACCCTCTCTAACTTTACCTCGGGGCTAATTCCAAGCTCAGAAAAAAAAGAGGCTTGGCTTCTTTAGTTTGTTTCTCGTCAGAAACAACCCAGGGCCAGGGAGTAACAAAAATAGTAGAGGACTAATCCCTTAAATTCTGTGAACACTGAATCTCCAATATATCATTTGATTCTCATAATAATATGACAGGGCAGGAATTACAACTCATCTTAAAATGGCCAGAGAAAGGTGAACTGACTAGCATTGAGGCCAGTGAGTAGCAAAGTAAGAGCTAAAACCTAGGTCTTCTGACTCCCGAGCTGATGTGCTAGCATCTATTCCACATCATTTAGTTCCCATGTATATGGCTAGTCTTTCAATCTGGAACATCAACTCGCCCAGGAAAGGGTTTATGTATACTTGTCTTGTTGTCCCCTGTACCCCCAAAGCCTAGCACAGGATGCAGCAGAAATAAGAACACGATGGAGTTACCTTGCTCCTAGAAATCAGCTCTTGATTATCTTTTCCTCTTTTCCAAGTGAGTAGATGCAGTAGCAAGCCTCACAGTAAAGAGTTGTTTCTTTGTTGGCATCACTTGGGCAGCAAGCTCAGACAATACTGGACAGTCCTCCTCCGTGTGCACCTTGTTACCAATTGAGGTTTTTCCAAGCTACTCAATTATTGTCACTGGTTTGATCTAGTTCCTTTTTTTCCAGGGGTGGATGTACACAGCTCAAGAGCAGCCATGGCTAGACCAGTTCCACTTGAGGTTACATAAAAGTGGGAGAGCCTTTAGCTCAACTGGTTAATGGGTGAAGTTTGACAGCCCTTGCCTCCCTCCCATCCACACGTGTGAAGACCTGCAGATAGGACTTGCTAAGTAATACAGAGGAGAAGGCAAAGGCACCCCACTCCAGTACTCTTGCCTGGAAAATCCCATGGATGGAGGAGCCTGGTGGGCTGCAGTCCATGGGGTGGCCAAGAGTCGGACACAACTGAGCGACTTCACTTTCACTTTTCACTTTCATGCACTGGAGAAGGAAATGGCAACCCACTCCAGTATTCTTAGCCTGGAGAATCCTTGGGGTCGTACAGAGTCGCTGAAGCGACTTAGCAGCAGCAGCAGCAAGCAATACAGACAGGGGCAAAACTCCCACTGTCCTCTCAGACAGAGATTGGAAGGAGCCCTAAAAATCACCAATATTGTGAACTTCCCCAAGAGCAGAAACCATGCCTCTATCATGGTTCCTGACCCGAAGCAGGCACTTAATAAACACCACATAAATGAACCACTCCAAATTCATTTGAAGAATGGATATGACTTGCTCCATGTCACATAATGAATATTTGTGTATAAATTAATGAATCAACTCTGGTCCTTTTTCCAAATACCATTAATATTTTAGAAAAGAACCTTTCTGCCTTTATTTCAAAGAATAATTTAACAGTGGGAATTGTGGCTGGCTTAGGAGAGGTCACAAGTTGACAGCTGTCACCCCCGTGTAGGACTGGCTTCAATTGGAGGTTCTCACTGAAAGAGTTGCTAGTGATCATTTAGTGAGACTGGGTTGTCCTGTCTGTTCTCACTGCATCCTTCAGAGATAGGAACCCAGGAGGTTTGGTCATCTATTGCTATCTGTCATGGTGGCAGCCCTGTTTGGTTTGACAACTGTTTCAACATGTTTTGTGAGTGATTTTTCAGTGTTACTCTGTGGGTTAGATTGGTGGTGTGTCTCTATTTTCCTGGTAATAAAAGAAGTAGGGAGGATATTCACCCTTGGGACTTAATTGGCACCATAACTCACTGCCTTGGCTCATTCATTGTCCTAAATTGAGAACAAGAAGAGAAAAAGCAGAAGATAAAATGTCCATACCTAACACACTGACGCTGATGGTGCCTTGATTTTTGCCGAAAAAGTCGGGGGGGTTGTTAACATCACAGATGTAGATGCCACTGTCTTCTGGCTGCATATGCGAGATGGTGATGGATGCGTTACCTGAAGTGTTGGATCCTACAATGCGATCTTTAAATTTTCCTATGGCTGTAGCTTGTCCACCTTCAGAATAGTAAATCTAGGACAGAAAATGACATAAATGAGAACTGGACAATGTCTGAGGCTAGGATAAACTACTTGGAATTTCTCTCTATCCAATGTTTCCTTCTTTGATGCTAACTAGAATCCCCCCACCCCTCCCACCCCTGGTAAGACCCCTGTGGCAAAGATTTCTCAGCTCAGCGGGACACTGTAGGTCTCTCAAGGCTGTACACAGTTGTGGCCTCATTTGTGCTCAAAGCAGCTCTATGATATCATCAGAGCACAAAGGTATGCCTGTCTCCAGGCAGCCAGAGCTGACAGGATTCAACTCCTAAGCTTAGGCTAGGAGATCAAGATACACCCCGATGAGTCTATCTGAAAGAAACTCATTGTTTAGGACACAAATGTCTGATGGGGAAACCAAACCATCATTTATTCTACTGTATAAACTTTCTTTGCCTTGAGTTTACCCAGTGGGCTTATCTAGAGTATCTGATCCTCTAAAAGAATATTCATGCTCCTTTTGAACACGCATATTCTTTTGCATAAGCAAAACTGAATTCATTCTGTTTGTTAGAAGAATAACATTTCAGAGCAGAGAGGCTCCTGAGAAACCATGTGGCCCCATCCTCTCATAGTGGTGGTATGAGGATGAAGCAAAGTCACTTAGTCAAGGGCCTAGGAAGTGCGTGGTCAACAGTAGCTACTATCTAGAAAGGTAGTAGCTCACATGGCAGGAAGAAGAAATGGAATTATTAATGCTTTCAGATAAAGGCAGGTACTCAAGTACAGAGACTAATGACCCACCCAAAGTCATAAAGATTTATATATTATTATTATAATTAACTAGATTTAAGAAATATCTTGATCCTAGTCCCATCTGTATTATAAAACATGGATATTAAATCATAATGGTAACCATGGGAGCAGCAGAGTGTGATGTAAAAAGGCCTGGTCCAGGAATAAGAAGACCTGGGTTTTAGCTAGATTGGGCCTCTGATTATGACATGGGAGAGGTAGCTGCTGGTCATGTCTCCATGGCAACCTGCTTTGCAGTAAGAAAAAAAGTCATTTAATCTCTTCAATGTTTAGTTTCCATATCTGAACAAGGAACCAGAGCAGTCTTCTCTAAAGTATGATATGTATTCTAGTATAGGTACACAAGTTGATTTTAGGTGTGGTAAATAATTGGAAACTTAAAAATATAATGTGTATTAGAGACATATCAAACACATCAAATCTGTGAATTCATGGATGTTACTGGTTACAGTGAAACTAAGGCAGATGTTTTTAAGACTTTAAAAAACCAAGTCAGGGAATTCTTTGGCAGTCCAGTGGTTAGAACTCAGTACTTTTAACTGCTGAGTGGCCCAGGTTCAATCTCTGGTCAGGTAACTAAGATCTCGCAAACCTCACAGTGTGCCCCCCCACCCAAATGTCAATATAGACAACATTAAACAATTACTAGTGCTGGTAATACACAAATAATGACAAAAATCATGAAGATGAGACATGAATAGACTAAAGCTTAGGAATCACTGGATTAGGTGATCCCGGAGGTCCCTTCATAATACACAGTCTATGTACACACTTAGTTAGTTTAATATAAATGTCTATGATTCCAGTGATTGTTTTGCATTATTCAATAAACTGGGATTTCCCTAGTCCACTGGCAATTAATATTTAATAAAATCTACTAGAAGAGACTTATGGTTCATTTAATTCATTCTTCTCACTTTATAGAAGAGATTGAAGCCTAGAGAGGTTTAAAAAAAGACACACAAAATTAACAGCTAAGTCATGTCTAGAACCCAGTTCTTCAATTTCCTTGTCCAGCATTCTTTACATTAACAGGCTAATGAGACAGGGAAGGCAATCAGAAAACCAAAAGATATTGTCTACATAAATTCAAATGTATTCTTTCAGTGAAAAAGCAAGTAAGGTTTTAAACTAAAGCAGAAAGGGAGAGTCTGATGGAAAATTCAAAGAAAAGAATATCTTTAAGGAGAAAGCAACTTCTCTCCTGTGGTTCTCTAACATCATCTAGCTTTCTTTCGTGCCCTGAAAGAGCCATTTATAAGTCAATTTGTCCATTCATACCTACTGAAATCATAAACTCTTGCCCCAGAGGGGTCTTGTTTGACTTACAAACTGGTCAGTCAGTGTAACCTAAGGTATTCAAGTGGGGCAGGAGGAAGTTCAACTAGTCAAAGTTCTATTTCCTTTAAGTGAGTTGACATCCAAGATATCCGGCTTTCCATTTCACTAGCCAGCCTGGCCTTATTTACTTTCTAATTAACAATTTGTGGCCCTGCAGACAATTACCTGGAATGCAGCCTGTGGTCTATCAAGGAAGCCCTTTGCAGCTTAGGTATCTGGCCGCTTCCCCTGCTACCAGGAAGACTGGGGGGTTGGTCAGCCTGTTTTATATTGAGGCTTGATGACATCACAATGAGAAACATCAGTCCTGCTTACAGCCTGCAGTAAGTCCCAGAAGATGTAGGGGAAAGGACTTTATTTCTACAGAGAGTAGGGGGCCAAGAGACTGTGTTTTAGGTCAAGACTAGGACATGAAAAGAAGCCACATGTCAGAGTTTCATGGTTTGGCCATGTATCAATGAGCAAATAAGTCATGAGGCCCTAGATTTGTAACTTCCCTGAAAAAAGGACCTTCACCAACCCTTCGATCCTAGCTCCTCACACTGTAGCCTAATAAATTCTGTGCTCCCACAAATATTACTGAAGATGTCTGGAATGGAAGCAGAGGTAAAGAGGTGTAACAATGGACACATAAAAGGGAAAGGCCCTGGCCTCAGGGTGCTGTGTGAGAAGGAAAGTCCCCAGGGCTAACCCCTCCACCTAGACACACAGGTGGAGGGGCTTTCTGTTAGGAGAAGTCCACACTGGCATATCGTCCTTGTGAAGAAAGAAAATGAAATGCTTTCCTGAAACTACTTATCTAATCACACAGGAAGGAACTGCAACTTGGTTCCATTTTCCACAAAAGAATAATTCTTTTAAAAATCAAAGCTGAACAATGGCCAAAGCCTGGCTCATGATCCTGTGAGGCTTGTACACTTTTCAAGGAAAGTATATTGTCAATTTAGAGATCAAACAAATTGAGGTCCAGGAAAAGCCATGGCTGTTAAACAGGCCACATCCTTTGGGGGTGATGATGGGGGGTGGCAAGTCTGCCCTGAGAACACACATCCATGTATTCCCTTAAGTGGCACTTGTTCATTTTTTGGCCACTTGCCTTTTGTGGCTGTGTTCACAGGAGAATGCCCTACTTTCCCCCCAGGGTCCTCTCTGCCTGCCCCATGGTGATGTTAGAGGCTGATTATGGAGACATAACAGCACAAAGAGATAACTCAGCTCATGGTTGCTAAGGCAGAGGAGCCTTCAGGAACCAGCTGGATACTGGAAATATGGGAACTAGCTGGGAGGGGTTGGTGGGTAGTAGTAAGATCATGGAGGATAGTAGAGACTGTGGTGAACTGCAGAGCCAGAACAAACAAGGCTTTCAAACTGTGCAAATAAACAAAATACTGGGCTGGCCGACCAATGCATCCACTGGCCAAATAGGGCCCAGAGGCTGCCAGTCTGCAACCTCTGATTCATCCTCTTCTACTACAGGAAAGGACACAGAGGCCCCATAAGAAGAAGTGATCATCCCAAGGTCACACACTTGGTAGTCAGACCTAGAATCCAGACCTCCCAAGTCCCTTGAATCCATGAACATGGCACTCACACGCCTGCGTTGGACCAGGAAGATGACTTCCAGGCCACCCTACCCTTTTGGGGCCATTCCATCACCTTCTCCAGCCCAAACCTTCTCCTTCCAATCACTGCTGTTCATTGGCATGATGTTTCCCATGCTGAGTGGGTTCACCACATGATGCCTTCAATGGATGCCAGCTGCAATAACAGCCTTTCTCTTCCTCCTGTGCCAAGCTCCTATTCACATAAGGCTGTGCAGCTGGGAGCCAGATTTGTCCAAAAAGAATTTTCCCCTCAGCTTTGTGACACGGCTCTCTAACTAGAAGTTGGAATATGAACAAGAAGGGTTGAAAGAATTCAGTCTGCTTTCTGTTTGAGTCTGAGTCTGAGCTAATAAATGCCTTTAGCTTCCAGAGCTGCTTTTGTGGGTTCCTTTTGGAAATGTGCAAGTCCACAGCAAACCATCCATTCTTTCCCTTCCAGCTTCTTCCTTTTCTGCTCTGCTCATAAAGGCACTAACCATAGGAGAAGAGGAATGTAGAGTAATGATGGTCTCAACCCTAGAATTTTCTCTAGACTACTGAAGGAGGCTGGGATTGCACATGGAAGGAATATAACACCAAAAGGAAGGCTTGCCTGTTCCAAACCACTCCCTTCCCAGCCTGCCATGTGCCTGAGACACCCACCAATTGAACTGTTTCTGTAAGTCACGGAAGGTTTCTGCTTAAATGGTTTTTTGTGAGAGAGAACAAAGTAAATGATCACCAGTCCTTAACACCTTAGCATTACATTAATTTATCAGATTTAGTATTAATAGACATCTGAGTAAATGGGACACTGAAAAGAAAAAATTTGATTGGGAGGGGTGCTGGGAAGGGAAGAAGCTGGAATATTTCTCAATGGGAGCCACACTGGCATTTGGGGCAGACGATTCTTTCCTGTGTGGGTCTCTCTAGACACCATCTACTAAGCATCAGTTGTGATTCCCATTTATAACAATTAGACCAACAGTTTGCTCATTTTCAAATGTGCTCCTAAGGAGATTAAGCACCCTCACTTCACCAATAGTTGAAAAGCATTGGATATAATACTATCTGTAGAGGCCAAGCTAGAAGAATCCAAGCAGCCATGGAGTACAATGATACTAGGTTCTAGAAAGAAGTTGTTCACATTATATGGGTGTTAGAGAAATGAAGATGGCACAGGGTTTCTTCCACTGTGGCTATTCTAGATGAGTATGTGTTGTTTGAGAGACTCATGCTAAGTAGGTTCCATGCCTGTCCTTCATGGGCAGGTGAGGTCCCTGTATTAATAATTTTTCCAGTGACTAGCTGAATGAAGAGGCAGCCATTCATAATAAGGGAACCAAAACTTCCAAGCTAGCCTGCCTGTTCTGGGGTCTAGAGTCTTCAGCTGTGACTCTTGCTGAGGAACTGACTATCTGAATCTGTCCATGTCTTCTGAAAGGAGGGCTTCTCTAAAAGAAAGACCATGCTAATGAATATCCTTTGGCCACCTGATGCGAAAAGTCAACTCATTGGAAAAGACACTGATGCTGGGAAAGACTGAGGGCAGGAGGAGAAGGGGGCAGCAGAGGACAAGATGGTTGGATGGTATCACCAACTCAATGGACATGAGTTTGAGCAAACTCTGGGAGATAGTGAAAGACAGGGAAGCCTGGCATGCTGCAGTCCATGGGGTCGCAAAGAGTTGGACACAACTTAGTGACTGAACAACAACAAACAACAAATGAATATCCTGGCACCTGGTCAGAAGACTTATGGAATACTTCCATAGCCTCTATTCACAAAGGAACCCCATGGAGGAGGTAGTCCCTAGGAGATAATATTCTCCCCTGGGTGCTGAGAAGTACTAGGTCTTGGAGTCAACTGCTCCTTTAATACAATGATCTTCGGGGAGCAGAAGATGAGCTTATTGCAAGAGTTGACCACTGCCCTGCTCAAGGCAGCAATAGAGCCTGAAACTTTTAGAGGAAGATGAAAGGAATTCCAGACATAGGCATGAGAAAGCAAACTCAAGACTGTCTCAAGGCTTCCCTGGTGGCTCAGTGGTAAAGAATCTGCCTCCCAATGCAAGAGACATGGGATGGATCCCTGATCTGGGAAGATCCCACATGCTGTGGAGCAACTATGCCTGTGCACCACAGTTATTGAGCCTGTACTCTAGAGCCCAGGAGCTGCGACTATGGAGCCCACGCGCTGCAGCTACTGAAGCCCTCACACCCTAGAGCCCATGCTCCGCAACAAGAGAAGCCACTGCAAGAAGCCTGCATACTGCAACGAAGAGTAGCCCCTGCTCATTGCAACTAGGGAAAAGGCCCATACAGCAATGAAGACTCATCACAGCCAAAAAAAAAAGATTGTCTCACCTCTGCCAGGGGCTTGTGCTGATCTCAATTTTTACCAAACTCTGACCCTCCTATCCCACTTTGAAAATCTGGTGCCACTAGCCTAGAGACTCCAAACAATGAGCGGGTCCAGTGGTACAGGTGTTACTGCCTGAGAGGTCCAACTACATCTTCCCCAAGCATCTCTTGCATGCACCAGTTTTAGACACTGACTGACTGCCTTTTTCTCAGTATTAAAGCATGGGCTGTGCTGTGTTTGAGCAGAAGTGGGTGGATCTGAGGACTGAATGCTACAAGGTATACTGCCCATGTAGAAGAATATTACTGTTCTACTGTAGTTTGAAGAGAGGCACAGAGTGATTCAAATACTTGTGTGACCCCATGGACTGTAGCCCATAAGGCTCCTCTGTCCACAGAATTCTCCAGGCAAGAATACTGTAGTGTGTTGCCATTCCCTTCTCCAGGGGATCTTCTCGACCCAGGGATCAAACCCAGGTCTCCTGTATCGCAGGCAGGCTGTTTACCATCTGAGCCACCAGAGAAGCCCGTCTAAGGTAACCAGTACTGAACAAAACTGTTGAACTTTGACTAGAGGGTGGCACTGATAGAGTCTCCTCTTGAACGATGTTTCCTGCTGAACAAATGTTCAGGACCTTTGGTACAAAGAGGAGTCAGCACCTCCAAAAGCTCAGTGATGGCTGAAGTGACACTGGCGCTCCTTCTTCTCCACCTCCACCCTTGGGCTTCCTCCAGCCCTCTCAACTTCCTTCTCTCCCTATCTTCTATCATCACCACCCTTGCTTTCCTTCAAGGCCCAACTCAACTATATCCAAACCACACTGATTTGTCTCTTCTCTGAACTCCTTGTTTTGGATCATACATCCTTTTGAAAATGTGATGAAAGCTACAGATTTTTCCCCCTCAAGGGATATGTATTAGCATGTATGCTTGCACACTCACATGCATCAATGTGCACACATATGCCCCCTCCCCCAACACACACACATAAACCACACACTTTTGAGTATATTCATTTTAGTCTTTAGACTGATTTAAAGAAGGAATTACCCTTAAGGCCAGATGAAAAAAAAAAAAAATCTAGGAATAGGCAACTTGCAAGTAGAATCATCCTCCTCTGACTTTCATCCACCCTCCCCCAGTTACCTCTTACCCAGACCCTAGCCTCCCTTCCAGTCCCTTATCCTCTAGCCTCCAGCTGCCTCTGATTCCCCAGGGTTCATTACTACTTTGCCCTTACTGACCCATGTAGAGAGTCTCATTCTATTAGGACTCAGTCTGGCACAATGAGCTAGCTCACTCAACAAGCAGCGTCCAGATATTAAGTTTCACAGAGATCTGCAGATCAACTAGGACACACATTTGAACCAGGGTTTTCTGAAAATAACAGGGAGAGATATGGAGGGGGGAGAAGCCCTTTGAGAACTACTGCTCATTTCACCTAAGAAAGACCCTTCCTGCCTACTCTAGAATACATGATATACTTGATGCTGACCTACACAGAGTGGAGGTCACAGGCCATAACTAAATATGAGGAGAGGACAAAGGCTGTCACTTAGATGACGATCTTCCCTAAACAGCTATCTCCAAACTTCTAGTATTTGAGGCTCTGCTCCTGTTGCCACTGGCTTACCATTCCTTCTTCACACACTGACCCCAACCGTTTATGTCAGAACTACTGAAGGGGAATAGTTCATGGGGAAAAAGTTCTTACAGAAACTGGTTGTGACGCCTCCTTATGGAAGAATGTCCACTGAATGGAGAGTTTGTTCAGTGAGGCCACAGTGGTGGCGTAGGTGCAGATGAGAGTGACATCAGATCCAACAGTCACATTCACAAAACTGTCTGGGATGGTCACTTGCACTCCATTAACTTGACCTGAAAAGATAATCATCAAAAAACAATGGTACACCTTCACATTCTAGTGATATTTTTTCATTACAAAGCACTTTCAATGACATCTTGAGGAGAATGTAGAATGAACCATGTCTGAAAGTCAAGCAAGCAACTGGCATGGGGTAGGAG
This sequence comes from Bos javanicus, assembly GCF_032452875.1. Lineage (NCBI taxonomy): Eukaryota > Metazoa > Chordata > Mammalia > Artiodactyla > Bovidae > Bos > Bos javanicus. The sequence goes on along the minus strand of NC_083897.1, from coordinate 58,557,375 downwards.
AATTTCTAACTAATTACAGTGTGAAGATCTTCAACTCCTATGCAGTGGTGAGTTAACAATACTGAACTGAGAATTTCTTCTGTGTGAGTATGGCCTGACATGGAAGTTCTTAAAGTGTTGTCCAGAGACCCAAAAAGTCCATGAATATTGAGAACAACCAATGCTGTTGGCCCAGGGCTGATGAAGTTCCTTGGATGTGGCACATTCAGTTTTAAAACCAGGTAAGTCTTGAGCAAGCAATGCTGGTTTTGCTAGGACTTTTTAGTGCTTAAACCAGGAAAGTCCCAAGAAAACTAAATGAGTTGGTTATCCTAGCCCCAAGACCATTTTAGGGAGGCTACAAGATCCACAGTGGTAAAGAATCCACTTGCCAATGCAGGAGATGCAGGTTTGACCCCTGGGTTGGGAAGGTCCCCTGGAGGAGGAAATGACAACCCACTCCAGTGTTCTTTCCTGGAAAATTCCATGGACAGAACAGTCTGGCAGTCCACGGGGTCGCAAAGTCAGACACAACTGAGGAACTTAACGTAGGCACAAGATCAAAATTATGTTCATAATATTTTTGTATGTCTTTGTCTGGTTTTTGTATCCAGTTAATACTAGTCTCAAAAACAAGTTTGAGATGTTCCCTCCTCTTCTTCTATTTTTTGGAAAAAAATTGTATAAAATTGTTAATTATTTTTTAAACATTTGGTAGAATTGTACAGTGAAAGTATCTAGGCCTGGAGATTTCTTTTCCAGGAGGTTTTTAAATTATGAATTCAATTTCCTTAATGATTATAGAGATAGTCAGACAATACATCTTATATTGAGTGAGTTTTAGTACTTTGTTGTTTTTGAGGAATTGATCCATTTCTTCTAAGTCATCAAATAAGTGAATAAAGTTCCTTATAGTATTCCCTTATTGTATTTTTAATGACTGCAGGATATATAGTGATACCCCATATTTCATTTCTGATATTGACAATTTGTGTCTTATCTCTTTTTATTTTTACCAATCTTGTTAGAAGTTTATCAACTTTTTAAAAAAAAACAGACTTTATTTCATTTAATTTTCTCTATAGTTTTCCTATAACTATAGGGGGTTATAGGTGCGAGGCGAGGAGTAGCTCCTCTCAGCCATGCTTCTGCGTGGTCCATCGCAGCCAAGAGTGCCAGGCTGCGATGACACAGGAGTGGCCTAGAGGAGCTACGGGTCAGGGGCAAGATCAGGGGTGGCAGCTGAGAGGAGCTGCCCCGCGTCCAAGGAGCAATGGCTGCATGGGTGCAGGAGGGCCAACAGAAGCTACTCCAGGTTCAAGGTCAGGAGGGGCGGCCGTGAGGAAATAACCCTCGTCAAGGTAAGGAGCAGCGGCTGTGCTTTGCTGGAGCAGCCGTGAAGAGATACCCCACATCCAAGGTAAGAGAAACCCAATTAAGACAGTAGGTGTTGCGAGAGAGCATCAGAGGGCAGACACACTGAAACCATAATCACAGAAAACTAGCCAATCTGATGACATGGACCACAGCCTTGTCTAACTCAATGAAGCTAAGCCATGCCATGTGGGGCCACCCAAGATGTGTGGGTCATGGTGGACAGGTCTGACAGAATGTGGTCCACTGGAGAAGGGAATGGCAAACCACTTCAGTATTTTTGCCTTGAGAACCCCATGAACAGTATGTAAAGGCAAAATGATAGGATCCTGGAAGAGGAATTCCCCAGGTCGGTAGGTGCCCAATATGCTACTGGAGATCAGTGGAGAAATAACTCCAGAAACAATGAAGGGATGGAGCCAAAGCAAAAACAATACCCAGTTGTGGATGTGACTGGTGATAGATGCAAGGTCCGATGCTGTAAAGAGAAATATTGCATAGGAACCTGGAATGTCAGGTCCATGAATCAAGGCAAATTGGAAACCGTCAAACAGGAGATGGCAAGAGTGAACGTTGACATTCTAGGAATCAGCGAACTAAAATGGACTGCAATGGGTGAATTTAAGTTAGATGACCATTATATCTACTACTGTGGGCAGGAATCCCTTAGAAGAAATGGAGTAGCCATCATGATCAACAAAAGAGTCTGAAATGCAGTACTTAGATGCAATGTCAAAAATGACAGAATGATTTCTGTTCGTTTCCAAGGCAAACCATTCAATATCACAGTAATCCAAGTCTATGCCCCGACCAGTAACGCTGAAGAAGCTGAACGGTTCTATGAAGACCTATAAGACCTTTTAGAACTAATACCCCAAAAAAATGTCCTTTTCATTATAGGGGACTGGAATGCAAAAGTAGGAAGTCAAGAAACACCTGGAGTAACAGGCAAATTTGGCCTTGGAGTATGAAATGAAGCAGGGCAAAGGCTAATAGAGTTTTGCCAAGAGAATGCACTGGTCATAGCAAACACCTTCTTCCAACAACACAAGAGAAGACTCTACACATGGACATCACCAGATGGTCAACACCGAAATCAGATTGATTATATTCTTTGCAGCCAAAGATGGAGAAGCTCTATACAGTCCTCTGTCCATAGGATTCTCCAGGCAAGAATACTGGAGTGTGTTGCCATGCTATCCTCCAGGGGATCTTCTCTACCCAGGGATCAAACCTACATCTCTTATGTCTCCTGTACTGGCAGGTGGGTTCTCTACCACGAGCACCACCTGGGAAGCCCACCTGCACAAAGAGATGTACTTTGAGAATAGCATTGAAACAAAACATGTATATTACCATATGTAAAATAGATGACCGATTCAAATTTTATGCATGAAGCAGGGTACCCAAAGCTGGTGCTCTGGGACAATCTGGAGGGATGGGGTGGGCAGGGAGGAGGAAGGGGGGTTCAGGATGGTGGGAACACATGTACATCCATGGCTGATTCATGTAGATGTATGGCAAAAACCACCACAATATTGTAAAGTAATTAGCCTCCAATTAAAATTAATTAATTAATTTTAAAAAACACTATGAAAACTTACCAAGACAGACCACATTGTGGGCCATAAGGCAGACCTTAACAATTTTAAAAGAACAGAAATCAAACACTATCTGCTCTCAGATCACAATGAAAATAAAGCAGAAATCAATAACAGAATAGATTACTTGAAAGTCCCAAAATACTAGGAGATTAAACAGCATGCTTCTAAATAACATATGGGTCAAAGAAGAAATCTCAGGAGAAATTTTTAAATATTTTTAACTAGATGAAAATGAAAATACAACTTATCAAAATTTATGATATGCCGCCAAAACAGTGCTTAGAGGAAGATTTACAACACTGAATGTGAAAGCTCTAAAATCAATCATCTGAGCTTGTTCCTTAGGAAACTAGAAAAGGAAGAGTAATAAACAATAAGGTCTTACTGTATAGCACAGGGAGCTATACTCAGTATCCAGTGATAAACCATAATGGAAAAGAATATGAAAAAGCATATATATGTATAACTGAATAACTTTGCTGTACAACAGAAAGTAATACATTGTAAATCAACTATATTTCCATAAAATTAAAAAAAATTTAGGAATATATTAAATTCAAAGTAAGCAGAAGAAAAGAAATAATGAAAATTAGAGTAGAAATCAATGAAACTGAAAACAGGAAATAAATGGACAAAACCAATGAAACCAAAACTGGTTATCTGAAAAGATAAAGAAAATTGATAAGGCTCTAGTTAGGCTAACTAAGAAAAAAATACAAAGTATATAATTACTAATAAAAGAGGGGCCATCACTGCAGAAACCATGGACATTAAAAGGATTAATAAAAGAATACCAGGAACAAACCTATCCCCACAAATTTGACAACCTAGATGAGATGGCTCAATTTCTTGAAAGACACAATCTGCCAAAACTCACACAAAAAGTAGACAATTGGAACAGGCCTATGTCTATTCTGTATCTATGAAAGAAATTGAATCAATAATTAAAAACTTTCCAAAATAGAAAGCACCAGGTTCAGATGGGTTCACTGGTGAATTCTACCAAATTATTTAAGGAAGAAACTGTATCAACTGTCTACAATCTCCTTTAGAAAACAGAACAAAGGGAATGCTTCCTAACTCATCCTAAGATCCAACATCGCCCTAATACTAAAACCAGAAAAAGATATTACAAGAAAACTATAGACCAATATGTCTTATGAATACAGATGCAAAAATCCTCAACAAAATATTAGCAAATCAAATTCAACAATGAGTAAAAACAATTTCTACACCAAGACCAAGTACGATTTATACCAAGCATGCAAGCCTGGTTCAACACTTGAAAATCAATTCATTATCACAGAAATAGGCTAAAGAAAAAAAAAAAATCACATGATCATATCAATATATGCAGAGAAAGCATTTGACAAAGTCTAACATATATTCATGATAAAGACTCTCAATAAACTAAGAATAGAGGACTTACTCAATTTGATGTAGAACACTACAAAATTCCTACAGTTAATATCATACATAATGGTGAAAAACAAGAAGCTTTCCTACTAAGATCAGGAACAAGGCAAGGATATCCCTTCTCATCACTCCTTACGAGTCTTATACTAGAAGTCCTAGCTGATGAAATAAGACACAAAAAGGAAATAAAAGGTATATGGATTGTGAGAAATGACAGATGACATGCTGCTTATGCAGAAAATCCAAAAGAATCAGCAAAAAAACTCCTGAAACTAGTAAGTGATTATAAGAAAGTTTCAAGATACAAGGTTAATGTACAAAACTTTATTGCTTTCCTGTATACTAGCAATGAACAAGTAGAATTTGAAATTAAAAACACAATGGGATAAATTAGGAGCTTGGAATGAACATACACACACTACTGTACATAAGAGAGATAACCAAAAAGGGCCTTCTCTATAGCACAGGGAACTCTATTCAATATTCTTGGATAATCTATACGAGAAAATAATCTGAAAAAGAATGAATATATGTGTATTTGTAACTGAATCACTTTGCCATACACCTGAAACTAACACAACATTGTAAATCAACTATGCTCCAATAAAATTAAAAGAACACACAACCATTTATATAAAATACACAAAATGTAAATAAAATACTTAAGTCTAACAAAATATGTACAAGATATATATGAAGAAAACTAAAAAACTCTGATGTAAGAAATGAAAGAAAATTAATAAATGGAGAGACATTTCAGGTCTAAGGATAGGAAGACAATATTGTCAAGATGTCACTTCTTCCCAACTTGATCTACGCTGTTGCCAAGTCATTTCAGTCGTGTCCGACTCTGTGCGACCCCAGAGATGGCAGCCCACCAGGCTCCCCCGTCCCTGGGATTCTCCAGGCAAGAACACTGGAGTGGGTTGCCATTTCCTTCTCCAATGCATGAAAGTGAAAAATGAAAGTCAATTCGCTCAGTCATGTCCGACTCCTAGCGACCCCATGGACTGCAGCCTACCAGGCTCCTCCACCCATGGGATTTTCCAGGCAAGAGTACTGGAGTGGCGTGCCATTGCCTTCTCCAACTTGATCTATAGACTCAGTGTAATCCCAATCAAAATCCCAACAAGTTATCGTGTGGATATCAACTAAGTTACTCCAAAGTTTATATGGAGAGACAAAAGACCCAGAATAATCAACACAAAATACTAAAGGAGAAGAACAAAGTTGGAGGACTGATATTATCAACTTTAAGACTTCCTATAAAGCTACAGTAATCAAGACCATGTAGTACTGATGAAGGAATAGACAAATAGATCAATGGACCAGAATAGAGAGGCTAGAAACAGACTCACATAAATGTAGTCAACTGATCTTTAACAAAGGAGCAAAGGCAACACAATGGAGGAAAGAAAAATCTCAACAAATGGTGCTGGAACAGTGGATGTCCATGGGCAAAATAATAATAATCTATACATAGATCTTACACATTTCACAAAATTATCTCAAAATGGATCACAGATCTAAATGTAAAAAGCAAAACTAAAAAACTCCTCAAATATAGACAGCATTGGAGAAAATCTAGATGACCTTGGGTTTGATGATGACTTTAGATACAATACCAAAGGCATGATCCATGAAAGAAAAAGTTGACAAGCTGAACTTCATTAAAACTGAAACTAATCTGTGAAAGACACTGTCAAGAGAACTCTTAAAACTCAGTAATAAGCAGACAACTGGATTTTAAAAATGGACTAAGTACCATCAAGAGACATCTCACCAAAGGTAATATATAGATAGCAAATGAGCATATGAAAAGATGATCCCCATTGTATGTCATCAGGGAAATGCTAATTAAAACAACACTACAGGCGGTACTTCCCTGGCGGTCCAGTGGTTAAGACTCCAGGCGTCTAATGCATGGGGTGCAGGTTGGAGCCTTGGTCAGGGAACTAAGATCCCACATGCCACATGGCACAGCCAAAAAAAAAATTTTTTTAATTAAAAAAATTCACAACACACAATGCTGATGAGGATGTGGAGCAACAGAAACTCTCATTTGTTGCTGGTGGAAAGGCAAAATGGTACATCCACTTTGAGACAGTTTGGTGGTTTCTTACAAAACTAAACATACTCTGACCACACTATCCACCAATTGTGTTCCTTGATATTTAACCAAAGAAGCTGAAAACATATGTCCACACACAAAAATACACACAGGGATGTTTACAGAAGATTTATTTATAACTGCTACAACCTGGAAGCAGCCAAGACATCCTTCAGTAGGGGAATGGATTAAAAAACTGTGGTATATCCAGACAATGCAATGTTACTCAGCGCTGAAAATCAATGAGTTATCAAGCTGTGAAAAGACACGGAGAAATCTTAAATGCATATTCCTAAGTTAAAGAAGTCAATCTGAAAAGGCTACACACTGTGTGATTCCAACTTAAGTGACATTCTGGAAAAGGCAAAATTATGGAGACAGTAAACAGATCAATGGTTGAAAGGTGCTGGTATAGAGGAAGGCATCAATAGTAGAGCAAAAGGGATTTTTAGGACAGTGAAAATACTCTGTACAATAATATAATGGTAGACATATGTGATTATACATTTGTCAAAACCTATAGACATTTTGTCTATTATGTTAGGAAACTCCTATTTTAAATCTTTCATTTTAGCAGATAGTCCATTTTATTTGTGTTCTGTGCACAGGTCTCAGCCTACTTTGTGGGCTGTATTTCTAATGCTAGTTTAATTTTCGGTCTTTGTGGTATTGTTTTGGTCTGTTTGGTTATCTGGAGTCAGCAGGGCTTCTGTACATCGCTGACCCTGTTGCCTGAGTGGGTGTAAGCATTTCCCCAGGTCAGGCTGCTGGGTGTCTCTTGGCTGGGGATAGGTATGGCAAGATACTCCTACTGGAACCCCCAGCTACTCTGGTGTCTCTGTTTGGGGGAGGAGAGACAAGAGCCTTCTAGAACCAGGTACTTGCTGTGACTTCATCCCTCTTTTCTGTTCCACCCTCCCACCTCAGTATCGCAAGGTGAAAGTAGTGAATCTCAGGCCCAGTGAGGAAGGAGATTGCTTCTTTTGTCTACTATTGTTGGCGGGACTCCTGATGATTCCCCCCTGCCAGTGTGTTTAGCTCATCAGATGTCAAAGGGACTCCCACTCATTCTGGGTTCCCGTCCTCCTTTGGGTAAAGAGACATAAGACACCCTGCCTCTCTGTTGTTTCCAGGGTCCCAAGCAAGTTTTCTTTCTTTCTTCTTTTTAAATAATTTTTATTCATTCATTTTTGGCTGTGCTGGGTCTTTGTTGCTGTGCAGGTTTTTCTCTAGCTTGTGAGAGAGGGGGCTACTCTGTAGCTGCAGTGCGCAGGCTTCTTCACTGCGGTGGCTTCTCTTGTGGGGCAAGGGCTCTAGAGCACAGGCTCAACAGTTGTGGCACACGGGCTTAGTTGCTCAGCGGCATGCAGGATCTTCCCAGATCAGGGGTCAAACCCACGTCTCCTGCATTGGCAGGCAGATTCTTCATCACTAAGCCACCAGGGAAAGCCCTGCTTTCTTCTTAATATCTTTCTGAGTTCTCCTTTGGTCGTCTCTTGCATTATTTCCAGGGAGGGTTTATACTTGTGCTTAGCAGGGAGAAGCAAGGAGAAACATATCTGTGTCATTTTGTCCAAACCAGAAATCTCCTTCAAGATTTAAGACTGTAAAAAGGGCCTGAGACCACGATGTTTGAGAACTGTTGACCTTACAAAATAATCTGCTGCCCATATGATTTGGAGGAACACCGAAGAGCCTCCTACTCCAAAATTCAGCCTACCAGTGTACTTGAAATCCTTAGTACTATCCAAGCATTTTCCCAAGGGATGTTACAGGCGATGTTACTTTGGATAACACTATAGAGGCATAGTATCTTCCCTGGTGGATCAAACGGTAAAGTGTCTGCCTACAACGCAGGGGACCCGGGTTTGATTCCTGGGTTGGGAAGATCTTCTGGAGAAGGACATGGCAACCCACTCCAGTACTCTTGCCTGGAAAATCCCATGGACAGATGAGCATGGTAGGCTACAGTCCATGGGGTGGCCAAGAGTTGGACATGACTGAGTGACTTCACTTTCACTTTATAGAGGCATTAGCTCATTTGAATAACTGGTTATTATCCATTGCAAAGTCAGAGCATAGAATATAGAAGCTCTCCAGGGTGGAACATGACTGTCAGGCAGTTGTTAAAAAATGGTCAAGTTTAAAAGATGCTCTCTATGCTGCAGGGGGGCTAGAATGAGAACACTAGCTACCCTCAGGGTTGGGACAGGATGAAGATATAAAGATGACAGGAAGATCAGAGGAAATAGTACAGAAGGACAAATTCCTGGCCCCCTTCCCAAAGATGACTTTAGTTTTTTTTTTTTCTTAGTGACAGTGGTCAGGCAAAAGGAACTCAGGGATTTAACAAACATTTTGAAAATTTTAAAGAAAAGCAAACTATTGTACTGATTACCCCTAGTTTCCTGGACTCAATAGCCGTGTTCTCTGTCACAGCCAGGTCATCTGATCCAGTTGCTTCTCTCCCAGAGTTGGCTGTTTACATCAATGTCTTGATGAATTGAGAGAAGTATTTTAGGGTAAGCACTCATGCAGCATCTTATGACTCCATGCAGTTTTCCTTCTCCCAATGTTCTCCTTCCTATGCATTCCTGGTTCCTATAACATCTCCTCCCAAAACAAAGTTGCAGTGCAGAAAGCAGCTACTCTTTTTGATGGAAAATTCACTGGAGATCGCTAAGTGACTCTCCTGCCCTCAAAAGCCCATTTCTTTTCTCCTGGAAGTTAGGCACATCCATCCCTGCTGCTGCTGCTGCTAAGTCGCTACAGTCATGTCCGACTCTGTGCAACCCCATAGACGGCAGCCCACCAGGCTCCCCTGTCCCTGGGATTCTCTAGGCAAGAACACTGGAGTGGGTTGCCATTTCCTTCTCCAATGCATGAAAGTGAAAAGTGAAAGTGAAGTTGCTCCGTTGTATCTGACTCTTCGCAACCCCATGGACTACAGCCTACTAGGCTCCTCCATCCATGGGATTTTCTAGGCCAAAGTACTGGAGTGGGGTGCCATTGCCTTCTCCGTCCCTGGTTATGTGCAAATAGTGACTTCCAAATGTATTTAAAGCATCCAAAATTAAAGGGATAGAATGAGGATTTGGTGACCATTAAAGTTACCATAAACTTTCCTCTAAAAAAGGGATTTTGAAGATATTATTTGGCGGTCATTTTTGTCCTCTAGTTTACATCCCAAAATCTTCTATGGAATTGAAATAAAGTGAAGTGAAAGTCACTCAGTCATGTCCGACTCTTTGCAACCCCATGTACTATACAGTCCATAGAATTCCCCAGGCCAGAATACTGGAGTGGGAAGCCTTTCCCTTCTCCAGGGGATCTTCCCAAACCAGGGGTCAAACCCAGGTCTCCCACATTGCAGGTCGATTCCTTACCAGCTGAGCCACAAGGGAAGCCCATTATGGGACTGGGTAATGGTAATAACTTTTGATAGGTAAAGTAAAACACACACACACACAAAACAAAACAGAAAAGCCTCTAAGAGCTGCTCTCAACAAAAGTGCCTAAAGGCAGAGTAAACACAATTCTCACACAAAGCAAGCCACGGAAAAAGTCGTGATGCCTATCAACTAATATCTGCTGAGCACCTATTTTATGCCATGAACAGTGCTAACACTGGGGAAATAATAATGAACAAGACAGACACAATCTCTGCGTGCCATGTCAATGCACCATGAACCATTTATATAGCACAGACCAGAATGGAGGCAAATGAAAATCAAGGAGTTGGTAACAATCTGATTTAAATATTTTCAACATATTTTTAATAGAAGCCATATAAATATGGCGCTAGTGGTAAAGAACTAGCCTGCCAATGCAGGAGACGTAAGAGTCATGGGTTCTATCCCTGGGTCTGGAAGATCCCCTGGAGGAGGGCACAGCAATGCACTCCAGTACTCTTGCCTGGAGAAGCCTGGCAGACAGAGAAGCCTGGGCGTCCATAGGGGCGCACAGAGTCAGACACAACTGACGCAATTTAGCACATATAAATATGTACATGAAATGTATAAAAGCTCAACAATATCACCTCAGAATAAGTACAGTAACCTCCAAATCTATTGTGAGACAAAATATTTTTAAGGATACAACATGTTGTTCTATAAATAGGTAACAATTGGCAAGGCAATATTCCCAGACCATTTTTATTGCCCTGATTCCCAATACTCAGCACCATAATCAATCCTTAAATTATGAAGAAAAGACAGTTTTCAGAACTGTCCATCTCTAATATAATGACAATGCACTTCAGAGCTAAGAGTTATATATTTCCAGATGAAGTTTTTAAAAATGTCACATCATTCATTAGTGAACATTACTTAAGCCTCTGAGATCACTGCCTAGTCTAGCACTGTCCAATAGAACTTTCCATGATAAAAGTAGCCATTCAAAGTGAAAAAGTAAAAATGTCAGTTGTTGTGTTCAACTCTTTGTGACCCCAGCAGTTAGGACTTCACGCTTTCACTGCTGAGGGCATGAAAGTGTTAGTCCACCAGTCTCCTTTGTCCATGGGATTTCCCAGGCAAGAATACTGGAGTGGGTTACCATTTCCTTCTTCAGGGGAGCTTTCCAACCCAGGGATCGGACCCAAGTCTCCTGAATTGCAAGCGAATTCTTTACTGTCTGAGCCACCCCCTGGGGAAGCCCATTACCCACATGCAGTTATGGAGCACCTGAAATGTTGCTAGTGCAACTGAAGAACTGAATTTCTTATTTTATTTAATTTGAATTAAGTTATATGTGAATAGCCACATGTGGATAGTGAAAAGTAAAATTTAGTCTTAAACTGAAAGTGATTGTGTGTGTGTCAGGGGAAAAAAATGTTCCCTTTCTTTGGATTCATTTAGTCTAAATTGAGAAATTATTTAAAAATTGAAGAAGGAAAAAAAAAAAAACACCTATACATTGACAAGACTCTGACTATACAGCAAAATAAAGACTAGCACCTGATTTAAACAAAACTGAGGACTGCAATTTCACTCACTGACCTGGCTGAATTAAAAAAACACCCCCGCACCCAAAGAACACATACATGGTTGAAATATGTATGACTGCTTTTAAAAATCAGTGCATACTATTAAAGTAAAATAATCCAAGGTGTATACACTTGAGTTAATCAACACTCTAAACAGATTTTAAATGCCTCATGTTTTGGTAATGATTGTTCATTCATCTATTTAATGCCTACAATGTGACAGGCTCTTTGCTTAGGGGGATTATTATTCTAACATACCAAACAGACATATTTGACCTGTTGCAATTTAAGTGATTTAATTTCAAGCTGCTGCTGCTAAGTCACTTCAGTCGTGTCTGACTCTGTGCAACCCCATAGACGGCAGCCTACCAGGCTCCGCCGTCCCTGGGATTCTCCAGGCAAGAACACTGGAGTGGGTTGCCATTTCCCTCTCCAATGCATGAAAGTGAAAAGTGAAAGTGAAGTCGCTCAGTCCTGTCAGACTCTTAGCGACCCCATGGACTGCAGCCCACCAGGCTCCTCGGTCCATGGGATTTTCCAGGAAAGAGTATCTGAGTGAGGTGCCATTGCCTTCTCCTATGTTCAAGCAACTTCATGTAAAATTGCTTCGTTTTTGAGTTAGGCAATAATCAAGTGATCACTAACTTTATGGATCTGACTAAAGTTCAAATATATTACTGCATTAAAATGCATAGCACATACCTTGTGAAAATGGAAACATTAACATATCTTTCAAACAGGTGACGATACTATAAGCATCTAAAATGATATGCTTGAACTTTTTGAAGATTTTTTTCAATAAAATTATTTTCCTGAAGTGGAATATACCTGACTTCCTTACAAGTCAATAGAAAGGCTTTCACTAAAATAAAATGTGTCTTGCTTAGTTGTCCAAAGAATTCATTTTATATATGTATGTGAAAATCATTTCTGAATGTTTGGGGTTTGAGAAGGTAACTCACTCTTTTATTTTTCTACCTTTACTCAGATATAATTTACATATAACATTGTATAAGTTTAAGCTGTACAAAGTGTTGATTTGACATATATTGCAAAATGATTACCACCAAAGCATTAACTAACACTTTCATCACATCACATAATTACCATTTCTTTTTTGTGGTGACAATATTTAAGATCTACTCTCTAAATAACTTTAAGGTATACAGTATTGTCAATTATAGTCATCATGCTGTACATTAGATCCCTAGTTCTTACTTATCTTCTAACTGAAAGTTTGTACCGTTTGATCAACATCACCCCCATTATCCCACAACCACCATCCCTGGTAACCACCACTATACTCTCTGTTTCCATGAATTCAGGTTGCTGTTTTTTCAGATTCCAGGTATGAGTGAGATCATACAGTGTTTGTCTCTCTCTGACTTATCTCACTTAGCATAATGTCCTTAAGGTCCATCCATGTCACAAATGGCAGGATTTCAGAAGGTAATTACTTTTAAGTAAACATTTCCTATGTGCCCACTATGTGCCAAGCACCATGCTTGACACCGAAAATGTGACACTCTTCCTGACCAGGAAACAAGTCCAGATAACACATCAAATTGCACGTTGATGGAAATGCTACCAGCTGCCTCACAGCCATTTCTGGATCAACTGATGGACACTACTAATACCAGGCATAGCTTACTGAATTCTTTCTTTCTCTGACTTCCATACATATGTAAGCACTGCAAACAACAATATATTGTACCATATTTCCATTCTATCTGCTAGACTGACACTGCCACATTTTGTTGGGCCAGCTAGATTATATATGTACACTATGCATTAGCAAAATCAGTTAGACAGTAACTTAAAAACAAAGGCTCTGAAGTATTTATTGGTAACTCTGGGCTTTGTTCAGCAAGTCACAAGTAAGATCCTGAGATCATCTAAGTAAGTTTTTAAACAATAAAAAAATTGTATACAAGATATAAACTCAATTTGCAAGAGGAAAAAAAATAAGAAATTCACTAGAATCTCTGATAAGATTTCTGGTGACTTTTATTTTCTTATTTATATGTTTCCATATTTCCAACTGTCTACAAAGACCATACATTACATTTATAATCAGTAAAAATTGTATCTACATTAGTTATGGTAGAAGCCACTTTTGTAACTGTTCCAAAATGGTATCTAGTATAGGCCAGAGTTAGGCCTCAGAGAGGGAGGTAGGTGTTGACTACAGGTGTGATTTTAGAGGCTGCTGTAGAAGGCCCATGGTGACCCAATTAGCTAATGACTGGAATCTCTTTAAAAGGGACAAAGACTTTCACTGTCTAAAGTTAAGGTGTAAAATGAATATTCTTGGGGGAAAGGGAAAATAGGAACATATGTTCCCACCAGGATGGAAATTGAGAAAGGCAGCTTTTTCCAGCTCTAAGTCCTGGCTAGATCACTGGATAAATGTAGTATTGCCTTCTGGTAACTCCACAGAACATGTCTGCTTAAACATTTAGCAATGAACATTTAGAGAATTATTACTAAATATCATATAGTTTTGAAAAGTAACATTTCTGATGATAAACATAGTGTAATACAGTGTTCTTTGTAGAAACCATTGAAAGTATGAAAAGGCTGGGGAATAAGATTAAAATCATCTATAATCCCATCAGCCAGAGGTAATCATCATGAACAGTTTGGTACATAACCTTCTAAGAATTTATTCTAGGCATGTGGGTATATCCTGCTTTTCACTTAGTATTTTATCTTGAACATTTTCTTATGTTGTTAAATATGCTTAGTAAACCTCATTCTAATAACTGCCTAATATTACTTAGGGCTTCCCTTGTGGCTCAGCTGGTAAAGAATCCGCCTGCAATGTGGGAGACCTGGGTTCGATCCCTGGGTTGGGAAGATCCCCTGGAGAAGGGAAAGGCTACCCACTCCAGTATTATGGACTGTATAGTCCATGGGGTTGCAAAGACATTTCTTGGATAAACAATTTTATTGAATCTACCATGGACCTAATTTATCATAAGAAGAGATTCAAAATATATCTGGTATCTGAAAAAACTAGCCAAGGGATTTTTCTGAATTAGTGATCTCTCCTGGGTCTACCAATATTAGGATTTGACTCTAAAACTGATTTTGTTTTGCCCAAACCCCTAAAAACACCAAGATTGTGCACAACGATAAATTACTCACATATTTTCCTAAATACCATCTTATGCTTTGAAAAGTACAATTCTTAGGAAATGTTAGATAGTTAAGCATGACAGGCGCTCCCAGCCAGGTTTAGCAAATTGATCAAAATGAATTTGAAGGAAACAGTCAAGTAAAACAGAGGGAAAAAAGTATCCTTGGCACAAACTTCAGCTTCTGAGTAAATTCATCTGTTCAACCTTCAAGCTAAAAAAAGAAAGATACTGCAATTTGGGGGGTGGGGGGAATTCTAATTCAGAAGCTACGTAAAACAATTCTATTTACAGCCTGGGTTCCCAAAATATTAGCATAGCACATATTTGCTAAGCAAGTTTTCTGAAAATTGTTTTACTTAGCACACTAATATAGCTCCTTTTAAGCATAGGAGGGGAATATTCTATGTACAAAAATAATTGCAATTTCAGTTTAAAAGGAAACTCCATTCCCAAAGATCTTTAGTGGGCTGGGGATCCACCCCCCGCTTACCTGCAAGGCAGTTGAGAATCAGAAACACCTTCCAAAATGTTAACCCCATTGTGCTGAGGTTCGCTGAGTGCAGTCAAGGTCCAGTAGCTTGCCTGAGCTAGGCTGAGTCTCAAACTGACTTCTTCAGTCACACCGAGGTTTGCCAGGCTTATCTGCCGGCATCACCAAGCAAACAAGCTTCTTGGGGCTTACTTATTGGTTACAGACCTTTCTCAGAGCAGACGTGTGTTTCTTTGAAATGTTTTTCATGGGGCGTGTTTCCTTGATATATTTGCTACTGTGTTAATGATAAACCCACATATTTAAATTCTTAAAGTTCTTTGTACACAGATTCCTGTTTTATTGTTTAAAATTAATCTTATTAAAAAGTTATATTTGAGGGGAAAAGATATAATTGGAAGAAAACCTATATAAATAAAAGTTGACAAGGTTAATTAATTTCAAATATTTCCATAAATGCCTTATGGCATTGATTCACTAACCTTTTACAAATTAAGTTAGCAAATTAACGTTCTAAGATTTTCTCAGGAGACAGGGTTCACAGGAAGGGCATGGGGGAGTTGAAGCAAGAAAGCATCCAATTTCTATGCAAACAAACTTTGGACACATCACACTTTTTTGAAGCCCTAGTAGTAGAGTGAATTTCATGTTTTTGTCTTCCAAGTTAGAAACCCTGTAGCATTTATTCATTCACCTAATTTTGCAAATTGGTTGGACTTGCCCGATGGTTCAGCAGGTAAAGAATCTGCCTGCAATGCAGGAGATGCAGGTTTGATCCCTGGGTCAGTAAGATCCACTGGAGGAAGAAATGGTAACCCATTCCAGTATTCTTACCTGGAAAATGGATAGAGGAGCCTTGAGGGCTACAGTCCATGGGGTCACAGAGTCACACACAACTGAGCACACACGAGCAATTTTGTAAAATGAGGTAAGTAAATAAATGAGCTAAGACTTCCACTGGATGAGTCTGAATTTTTGCAGAATTAGGATACTGAATAGGTGCCACAGGGTTAACTTAGAAAGGGGGTTCACTAGAAGGGAATGGCAGGCTGCATAAGTGAGAAGCCTTCAACTGAACATCAACATTTAACAAAGTTGCCCTCATGCTTAACTAACCCTGAGATACATACGGGCCTCCTTTGGCTCTTCCCTTATAATCTCTAAGTCTTGGTGTTTCCGTCTCTACTATGGTTCTCAGATTTGTTCCTTCCATCCTGGTCCCGGTACTCAGGTCTCCACCCCTGGCCTACTGTAGCAGCTTCCTAAATGGGCCCTCTCCTGACTCCTTTCTCCTTCAGTCTCTGTACCAGCCACATGTCAGTATTCAAACCCTGATCAAGCATCTTCAATGACACTACAAGGGACTCTTTCATCAAGTCCAAAGTCCTTAATTTGGATTCCCAACCTTCTAAGATCTTGCCCATGCCTCACCTGAATTTAAGTCATGTTAAATCGTCCACCTGAAAAATGCTGTCAAAAGTTATTGCCCCAAAGAGTGTTCAATCGCATGAAATATGAATTGCAGTGATATATTTTATGAACTTTAAGTTACAGAAAGCATTTGACACCATCTCATCTCAGCCAAGCGAACTTCCCACCACTCCTCAGAAAGCCATTTGCTCTCATCACATATCATACCTTCTCGAAGCATTCCCTGTCCATGCTCATGTCTGATGCCAAACCTTGGCTTCCAGTGAACTCGATCCCTACTTAGAACTTTCTCCTCTTGCTATCTAAGCATATTCTTAGCACAGATCAGTCATACTGTCCTATGTGAAAATTTTGAAGAGCACACAAACCGCCTCTCTCTGGGCTCCCTCTTGGATAAATCTGTATTATACTTAAATCCAATACCCTCAGTTGGTACCAGATTACTCTTCAGTACTCTGTGTATTAATGAGGTCTCCCCTACATCAACTGTCTATGAGCCCCTCCAGGATGGGGACCAGGTCTTATACAGGCAGTTCCCAAGTTAAGAAGGAGCGTGTCCCAAAATGTATTGGTTAGCCCATTGTTGAATCCAAGAATACATATTTCCTGCTAAAGCAATGCTTAAATGAAGTCTTGTTCCCAAACCCACACAGAGCATACTCTAGCACTGGCTTGAATTCTGGGTGCTGGGCAATACAGGGTAGGGGAGAAGAAGAGTTGCAGGTGGCAGAGAAAGAATATTCCTTTCGTTTCTCAAGACACAGGTTGAGTGCAAGGCAATGCTTTTTCCCCCAAATAACCATTACACGTCTTTGTCACCCACCTTCCCTTTTGCCCCCGACCCCGCTGCCACCCACATGGTCTACTGGCCCTTTGGGTACCTAGGCTTCCCTGAGGGAGGGTCTTGTGCTGTGCTATGCTTAGTCACTCAGTCATATCTGACTCTGCGAAGCCATGGATTATAGCCTGCCAGGCTCCTCTGTCCATGGGATTCTCCAGTCAAGAACACTGGAGTGGGTTGCCATTTTCTTCTCCAATTACATGGGACAGATAGTATAAATCATGACAGTCCCAAGCAAACCTGAACGTCTGGCCTCCCGCCCACAGGGGAGTGCTAAGCATAAAGCAAGTGCTAAGAAGACCCTGTTAATTAATTCAGTATATCCAAGATGGTTGACCCTGAGATGGGGAGAGGAGGGGCTGGCTTAAAGCTATTGCTAAAATCCCGCAGCATCAGACAGAATCTCTCATACAAACACAAAACACTCTAGAGGATTTAAGTAAAATGCCTGCACTGAGGCTATGTGTGACCTAACTTGGACAGGTAGCACTCTGTGAAAATAAACTCTAAGAGATAAAGTTTCCACTTTGGACTGAATTTGGTATCACTGACTATCGCTCAGAAGAATCAAATCATTAACTGGGACATGAAATATTATCAAATATCTTGCACAGTTTTACAGAGCTTAACAATTTTTAGAACTATTTTTCCATTTTATCTTCACAACTAACAATAAAATAGATAGGGCAGGTATTATCTACATTCTCTATATAAGAAGATGGAGGCTCAGAAATGTTGTGTCTTTCCCAAGGCCACATAACACGCATTTGATGCTGTCCCTCCCATCACAATGCACAGTGGCCCAGTGTGAATTTGTAGTAACAAACATGCTACTGCCTCCAGGGTTCTTCCTTGGGAACATTCAGAAACTGGCAGTATCTGATTTTTCCCTCGTTTTTATACCTAAAAATTACAAAAGTTACATTTTGCTTGTGAAGGGATATCAAAGAACAAAGAAGTATACAGAGGATAAAACGAAAGCCCCATTCTCTCACCTGCAGAGAAAGCCCCATTCTCTCACCCATGTGTGTAATCGCATGCCATGATCACAAGCAATGGGAGTTTTGCATTTTTCTCAGCCTTTCTATGAATTTACATACAGGCATATGAGGTGGGTTTTTTAAAGGAAAGGCAATCATAATATAGATTGTTCTATAAATCACTCCCCCCCTCCAGGAAACATTTTTGTTCTCTGTTTATGTTACCATGCACAACTACGTCTATAGAGCTACCTTATCTGTTTTAAGGCCATATGATATTTCATAGTATGAATGTACCACAACTTATTTTAACATTCTCCTAATGGGGAATTCTTAGGCCATTTCCAGTCTTTAAAACAAAAGTCTTATAAACAATGGTGAAATGAACTTCCTTTTGCTTGTATCTCTGCCCACTTATGTGATGATTTCTCTAGATTAGGTACCTAGAAATGAAACTGCTGGATGATCAAAGGGTATGAACATTTTAATTTTTGGCATATTATGAAAAATTGCTCACCAGAAATTCTTTACAAATCTACACCTCTGTTAAAAGAGTGTATGAGAGTGCCTGTTTCTCCATGGCCTTGTCAACAATGAGATTTATCAGTCTTTTAATTTTATTAATATAACAGCTAAAAACTGGTATTGCATTGTTATTTAAATTTGTATTTCTCTAATTAGGTTGAGCCTCTTTTCATAGATTTGTTGGGCAAACTGGTGTACTTTTTCTTGTAAATTGCTTGTTTTATGACCTTATACCATTTTCCCACTTGAGTTTTCTTTTCATATTGCAGAAGTACTCTTTATAGTTATGAGTTTTAACCTAAGTTTGGTATATACATTATAAATATTTTCTTCCAGTCTATCACTTTTATTAAATTTTTTTTAATTTAAATTTATTTATTTTAATTGGAGGCTAATTACTTTACAATATTGTATTGGTTCTGCCACACATCAACATGAATCTGCCACAGGCGTACACGTGTTCCCCATCCTGAACCCCCTCCCACCTCCCTCCCTGTACCATCCCTCCGGGTCATCCCAGTGCACCAGCCCCAAGGACCCTGTATCAAACCTGGACTGGCGATTCATTTCTTATATGGTATTATATATGTTTCAATGCCATTCTCCCAAATCATCCCCCCCCTACAGAGTCCAAAAGACTGTTCTATACATCTGTGTCTCTTTTGCTGTCTCTCATACAGGGTTATCGTTACCATCTTTCTAAATTCCATATATATGTGTCAGTATACTCTATTGGTGTTTTTCTTTCTGGCTTACTTCACTCTGTATAATAGGCTCCAGTTTCATCCACCTCATTAGAACTGATTGTCTTTTACCACAAAGACTTTTGCATTTTGCAGTAGTTAAATCTAGCAATCTTTTCCTTGTAGCTTCCGAGTTTCATGTCTTCTTTAAGAAATCCATTTCCAATCTAAGATTATAGAAGTATTATTACATATTATTATGTTAATATTAAAGTATTATATTTTATTTTAATGCTTCTATAATTTTGTTCCATCTTTAAGTTATGGGAATTCTCTCCTTCCTCTTCCTCAGGCCAACAGCCTTTGTGTTATCCTTGACTGCTCTCCTTCCCTCACATACATCTAATTCATCAGCAAATTCTTTTTGTGTCCATGTCCAAAATATTCCCAGGCTCCGACCACTTTTCCCACTTTAATTGTTACCATCTGACTCTGAGTCACCAGCGTCAATTACCTGGCTCACTGCAATTGCCCCTAACTGGTCTACCTGCTTTTGTCTCATCCCCATTGTCTATCTCACAGCAACTGGAATGATTCTTTTCTATGCAAGTCAGATCACATCTCACTTTTGCTCAAGATCCTCCAGTAGTTCCCAATTTCTCTCAGAATAAAAGTCAAAGTCTTTAAAACAACAACAACTTTGTTGTTGTTCAGTTGCTAAGTCGTGTCCAACTCTTTGTGACCCCATGGACTACAGCACACCAGGCTTCCCTGTCCTTCACTGTCTCCTGGAGTTTGCTCAAATTCATGTCTATTGAGTCAGTGATGCTGCCTAGCCATCTTATCCTCTGCCAACCTTATCTCCTACCATTCTTCCCTCTATCATTCTGCTCCAGCCACC
Organism: Bos javanicus; assembly: GCF_032452875.1. Lineage (NCBI taxonomy): Eukaryota > Metazoa > Chordata > Mammalia > Artiodactyla > Bovidae > Bos > Bos javanicus. Next base: position 58,536,914 of record NC_083897.1, on the reverse strand, counting down.
TGCTCTTCTTTTTTTTTAAGACATTTATTATTACTATTTAAATTTTTTGGCTAAGGTGGATATGGGATCTTAGTTCCCCAACCAGGGATCAAACCCATGCCCCCCACAGTAGGAGTGCAGAGGTCTAACCACTGGATCACCTGGGAATCCCCCAACTGCTCTTCTTGTTGACCATCCAATCCAGCCAGATATGCTCCCACTTTTTAGGGCATTTTCACTGGCAGTTGCCTCTGTTTCTGACAATCTAGCCCCAGATATCAACAGGGCAAACTCCCTCATCTTCAAGTTTTTGCTCAAATGTCAATTTTCAACATCTCCCTTGTTCACACAATTGTAGACTGCAGCTTACCCGACTCCAGCCTTTCCAACCCCTACTAGCTTTTCCTTTTTTCATAGCACTCATTAATGTCCAACATACTATACAGCTTACTTACTGTTTACTTTTTCACCTACTCAGAAAGTAAGTTTCAAGAGGGCAGGGATTTCTGTCTATTCTTTTTTTGTTAAATGAACAAACTTGTGACCTGGGTTTGATCTCTGGATTGGGAAGATCCCTGGAGAATGGAAAGGCTACCCATTCCAGTATTCTGGCCTGGAGAATCCCATGGACTATATAGTCCATGGGGTGGCAAAGAATACAACTGAGTGACTTTCACTCACTAACTCATTTGTGAAACTGGATTTAATCCATTTGGAATTTATCTTTGTGTATTGTGTGAGATAGGGTGAATTTTTTTTTTTAATGCCCTCATGTCCTAAATAAGAGCAAATCTTTACCCTTTAAGGGAATTTTCTCTTAAAATAGCTATATCATTTGAGGCTAATTCTAATCAATTAAATAGGTGATCAGTAATGCTGTTCTGTGGTCAAGAAATGAGGCATAATTATAAGGTGATGAGCCTGCTGTCTTTGTGTGGCTTGGGACCTGGCTCAGAAGTCAGTCTCAGGTTTCCAAAAGACAGACCAAGGCCATTCTTAGGGCACCATTATTAGAGAGAGACAAACAGAGAGATTTGGGAGTAAAGCTTTTCATATATATTTTTGATAGTTGAAATGTCTGATTTTAGTGGGAAAAATCAGAATTTATTGGACTTCCTTATGCACATTTTATGGTTTTGTATAATTTTTTACAATGTTGAATTATGTATAGAAGGGCACAATCTAGTCAGTGCTTTGAGTCTAAAGATTTTCATTCATTCCTGTTGGAATGGTTCCGAAGAACTTGTTTCAAAAACTCCTTGTGCAATCACCATGCCGTTGAAGCTTCAGTGCTTTTTCCAACTGCCTGCCACGCGGCCCTGCTTATATGCCCCACTAGGGCTTCAAATTTTACCTCCCACAAGTCACCCTCTGTTGCCAAACCTGTGCCACTCCCCAGTCACTGTTGCTGGTGCTCCCACGCATTGACTTGTACTTTTAGTCACTCTGTCAATGCTCCAGTACCAAATCCTACTGAGAACGTCTTTGTAGTTCATCTTCTTCTTTCCATCTCCTGTCATCCTTCGGTGCAGTCACTGTCATCTGTCATTTAGATGGCTGCAGTAGCCTCTGAGCCCATCATCTCCCGTACTCAGATCTTCTTCTCAAATCCATCTTTTGTATCCCAGTAAGATAAGCTTTCTGAAAGTCCAATGTAATCATGTCATTCTTATCATCAAAAATCTGCTGTGACACCCCATCACCTTTTTGCCAAGACATAAATGTTTTTATCTGGCATCCTCAACCTTCTTCTGCTGTCTATTTTCTGTTATTTGTAACACCAAAGAGTGTCAGAACTGGCCAAAGTCTTACAAGTAGTCTCCAAACAAGATTACTCTGTTTCCTGAACCTCTGCCTCACTTTCCCACCCCTGTGCCCTTACAAAGCTACTCCCTCCTTTAGATATCCCACCCCATCAAGTCTAATTGTCAAATACCTACTCATCCCCTGAGCTTAACCCTCCATATACTGTCTCTTGATTCCTATATGATGTGAATGGGATTCCTCATCTTTACAGCAGTAGTGAATACCATTTGCCCAGCACTTAGAGGCTAGGGCAGCTATTCATGCACTGGTCCTCTGCATGCTTCTAAGAATGCAAGCTCTGAAGGAGGATAAGGACTGTTGTTTAGGTGATTTTTCCCTCCCTCCCTCCTCCTCCCTCTACCACCACCCCACTGCCCCCCCCCCCGCCCCGCCACACACACACTGAGCTTGTTATGGGCCAGACATTATGCTAAGCTCTTTATATTCATTATATCACAATCTTTTTCAAAGCCTTATGATGTAGGCAGTTTTATGATACTTATTTTATAGGGGAAGAAACAGAAGCACAGGGAAATGAAGCAATTTGCACAAACCTCATATATAGCAACACACAGCCTCAGGACTCATATTCTCATCCTCTCAACTGGCCTCGAATATTCCTGTTACTGTATATAGCCTGCGTCCTACTCACTTGCACACTTGAGTGGTCTTCTGCTCTCTTCGGAGGGCAATACCTATTGGCTCCTGTTCCCCCTCCCCATCCTTTACTGTGCACATCTACTGAGCAGCCATATTTATCTTGCTTTACCAGTTCCCTGTTGTGAAATGGCTGTCAGTCATCCTCCTCAGAAGTAAAACTGCTGGTGGTCAAAACCTCAGTTCCAATAACCATCTTATTGCTGAAAATGAGGCTGAGAGAGAAGTTTTCCAAACATTACATAAATGACAGAGTCAGGACCTCAGCCCAAGATACCTGGTTCTGGGACACATGCTACTAACTTGTGGTTTTGTTGTTGTTGTTTAGTTAATTAGTCTTAGTTGCTAAGTCATGTCCAACTCTTTTGCGACCACATGAACTGTAGCCCGCCAAGCTCCTCTGTCCTCGGGATTTCCCAGGCAAGAATACTGGAGTGGGTTGCCATTTCTTTCTCCAGGGGATCTTCCTGACCCAGGGATCGAACCCACGTGTCCTGCATTGCAGGCAGATTCTTTGCCACTGAGCCACCTTTAGAAGTACACTAACTTATGGTAGACTGTGATTTAAAGGAACTGACCTAGTAATGTTTGGTGAATTCACTTTTCCAAATTCTTGTTATATCAAAGTGAATATTTAAAAGGCGGAATTTATTTGGGTGTGTATGATCTGGTATATTTGTTAATAAACAAATCTAGAGGAATATCTGGAGAAGGCAATGGCACCCCGCTCCAGTACTCCTGCCTGGAAAATCCCATGGATGGAGGAGCCTGGAAGGCTGCAGTCCACGGGGTCGCTGAGGGTCGGACATGACTGAGTGACTTCACTTTCACTTTTCACTTTCATGTACTGGAGAAGGAAATGGCAACCCACTCCAGTGTTCTTGCCTGGAGAATCCCAGGGACGGGGGAGCCTGGTGGGCTGCCGTCTGTGGGGTCACACAGAGTCGGACACGACTGAAGTGACTTAGCAGTCGCAGTAGCAGAGTAATATCAGTATCATCAACAACAACAAACTTCTTTTTCCAAGTTAACATTGAGTTGCCTTGAAAACGATAAAAAAGAAGTGGCACATAATTTTGCAGTTCTCCACAGAAGGAGGCTGGGAGTTCCAAAGTAGGAGTTCCAGAAAAAAAAATCTGTCAAGTGAATTCTGTGATGGTGTTATTCAGTGAAAGAGTCCCTCCTCTCCCTACCATCCCTGCGTTGTAAGGACTGAAATTTCCTACGGCAATCAACCTGGTGTGAACTCACACCCCCTAAATATGCTCTCTGGAAACCTTATTGAGAGTCTTCCAGCAGCCTTCAGTAAAGCTCTGAATCAAAGGCACTATGGGAATATATTTAGGTAGAGCTGTGGAGGTTGCTGTCCTGTTGAATTTGGGGAATCTTTGTTTCCTGTCCGGGAAGGAAGAAGCATCCAAAAAATTCTCCTTTGATAAGTTGTGTTTTAACGAAAAGTATGAGTCAGCTTGTGTCGAGTAGCATGGGATTGCTTACCTACTGATAGTAGGGAGGCTGGAAAGGGTTAGTACCAGGAACCCTATGTTAACTGATAGTGTGACTCAATCCGCTGTGTACATTAATGTGTTTGGGGAAGCCTACTCCTAGGCAGTTTGTGTTGACGCACTGTACAAACACATGTCATAGGCTCTGCTTCAAAAAATACATATGTGCAGGCACAAGCACGTGCAAATGTGCGCACACACAGGGACACATCTACATCTATTCAACGCAGAGGGGTCCCAGACCCTCCCATTCCTTCCAACTGGGAGAGATCAAGTTTGATTTAAATCCTGAAAAAAAAAATCACATTCTAATTGTATAATTGCAGGGCCCTGCTTTGGTTTTGGTTTAGCTGCTTGGTGAGTTGGTTTAGTTGTTCAACTAGTCCTATTCAACACTTCCTAAAATTGCCATACCTGAGTGAAGTTAACCCTAAAAACAGAGATTTTTTTTTTTTTTTGGAGCCAAGAGATTGAGGAGTTTTACAGCTCCATGAGCTGATTAATGGCACTACGACATAGTAATAAGAGCTGCCAAATGCTGAAGGCTTACTAGCTGATAGGCCCTGGGTTAAGCATTTCATATGCATTGTGTTTCACACTAATCTTGTGAAGGAGGTATTAGGTATGCTCCTCATTTTACAAGTGAGAGAAATGAAGTTAAGAGAGGTAAAATGAGTTTTCATTGGTCACAGAGTTTGTAAGTGGCAGAGCGAGGCCTTGGGCCCAAGTGTGACAGCTCCAACTTCCATCCCCTCGCCAATTAAGTGATGTGACCTCCTGGCTCTGAACAAGGGACAGTAGAATACAGTTAACACAGCCCCTGCTTACATGGATCACACTCTTGTTGGGGAGACAAGACAAATACATACTAAATACACACTTAGGGACTGATGCTAACAAGTACACAATTATGAAAGGCCACATTATGCAACACAGAGAACAAATAAACACAAGTACAGAAAGAGGCATGTGGGCCATTGAAAGGGAGGGCTGCAAACACCCAAATCTTCTTTGCAGAATGAGTTCCATGGGATCCACCAGGCAAGAGAGAGGGGTTCCGGGAGGATGTGAGTAGGATTTTTGAAGGTAAAAATCTAGAATGAACAATGAAAACAGAGAGGGAGAATGATGATAAGGCTAAGAGGCCAGGTTGCTTTATGGACAGGCTGGGGGAAGAGTGTTGGGAATATCTAAAAAAGAGTTGTTAAGATGGAGGTCAGGCATGAAGGAGCTTACAAAGAAGATATTACAAAAGCAGGAGAAAACAGAAAAAGTGTCAAATTCTGTTGGATTTGGTTTAAAGCATATGAAAAGCCTGTTTTTGTGCTTACTTGTCTGCTTGGTTTTTGTCCTGCATGGTGTTTTGTTTTTGCTGTTTGTATAAGGTTTGCTTGTTTGCTAGTTTTAATGAGGCAGCCTAGCAAAGTGACAAAGAGCATGGTCTACAGAGTCAAGCTGCTTGGCTTTAAGCCCAGGCTTTGCCACTTTCCAGCTGAAGGATTGTGGGTAAGTTACTTCAATTCTTTGTGCCTCATTTTCCTCACCCATAAAATGAGATAAAAGAAGACTGACCTCATGAGACTGCGATTACTGTAAGAATTATACACCTTATTATTTGCAAAGTGCTTAGAACAGTGCCTACATATAGTAAGTGCTATAGATGAGCTTGTTGTATTGACACAAATGTAATTCTTTATCAATATTGAAATATGTGGGAAATTTCTAAAATCACTTTGTAAAGATCTTTCTCCTAAAACCACTGATAGATAAGGCCATCCAGGCAGACTGCAGTGTGGCATCAACTGAGGACATCTGAGTGGCTGCTGCCTTTACATGGGGCTTGTAAGCCTCCAGTGCTCACAGTCCCTACAACCCTCAACTGCTTATACCAGGCTCACATCATATGATCTTGCAACTTCCGGTTTAAAGTGACAGGGATACTGTGGCTCATAATACACCCCTATATTTACAGAGCTTATAAAGGATGAAATTTGGGCCAGGAGCCCAGGCCCAGCTAAGCTCACAGGATGCTTTAACCCTAGAGTCTAAGGGAAGTATCTGTCCTCCTCCCCCACCTGGGGTCCCTCCTTGGCCCCAGGTGTTGGGCCACTGGGTGGCACCAGCACCCCCACCTCCAAAGCCTCCTCCACTGACTCAAGTCTTCCTGGGCAGTTCAGCACTTCTGATGCGAAGGAGGACTTAGGGCTCCCATAATCCTTGGCAGCAGCAACTCTGGGGGAAGCACAAAACTGAGATCAGCAAAGCAGGAGTAGGGAGGCTTCCTGTGAGTGACCAGACCTTGATAAGTTGTATCCTTCTCCTATGCTCATCTAGGAGATTAAACTGTGCCTCCAGGTCTGAAAGCTCCAGGACTCAGCAATAAATTACAGAATAGCTAGCCCCAAATCACGCTACAAGGTCAGTCACATTTTCCTTCAGAGCCACAATCCATTATAGAACTCCCAGGGAGTCAGCTCTTAGTAGTCCCTGGCACTTCGTGTGCTGGAGCTGCTCAGGGCCACTCAGCAGAGACCTTGGCCTGAGCCTCCCCCACTGGTTTTTCTGACCGTCTGGAAGCCTGTGTGTCTCTCAGTCAAAGGAGATGTTCTGTCTTTCTGCCTTCCAGGAGCTTGACTGAGTCTTGCTTGGGTAGGGTGGGTGTTCAGGCCTGCTGGATCCCAGATGTTACCCCCAGAGATAGCCCCTCACCTTTACTTGTGAGGGATGATTAATGGCAGGAATGTCAGGGCATGCAGGAGAAGAGAAGCTGTGGGAGACAATGTTTGGGAAAAGAGACCTTGGGGTTTCAGTCAAACTCTGCCACCACCACTGTTTTTGAATAAGCTGCACAGTTATGCTTATACCTGCATGCAGCTACATGAAGAGGCCCACAAGAAGCCCACTTCCAGATGAGAAATCAGGTGGCCTGTCATGCAGGAAGAGTTAAGACACAGACGTGATGTGACAGCTCTAGACCATCGGGTCCAAATCCTTCATTTCATGGAGCTTCAAACTTGCCCTGGAGACCCAGGGCAAGTTTGAAGACTTCTTGGGAGAGGAAAGCTCCCTCTTCCTGGGAGAGGAAAAGGTGTAGAAGTGGGAAACTTGAGACTTCTATCTGATGAATAACAGCTCCGGAGCCCTTTCCAACTGGGTGGAGGTGTGCACCCTGGTTCCAGCCCCAACCAGCAGGAAATAACTGACCAATCTCCACCACTTCATGACCCTCCCAAGGCAAACAGCACCTGGTCTCAGGTGGGACCTGCATCTTGAGAGCCTTGCAGTAAAAACTCTGGATAGTAAGGACATTAAGAGAAGCATGTATCTGTGAGAAAAGCCATTTTGACCCATGTGTATCTCCCTGGCACTGCTACCACACAACCCAGCAAGGCTGAAATTCCGTACCCCATTTTTCAGCTAAGGCTTTGTGGTCTATGGGTGGTTGAGGAGGGTGACGATATTATGGTCTAGCCCTCTGTTGCCTCTCTGATCTCCCGCCACTCTCTCCCTTGCTCACTCCCCGGTAGCCACTCTGGCCTCCTTGCTATTCCTTAAACATGCCAACCATGCTCCCGCTCCAGGGCCTTTGTACTTAGTGTTCTCCTCCAGCTATCTGTATGGCTTGCTCCCACCCCTCCCACAAATCATTGCTCGTGTAACCTTTCCAGAGATCCCTTCCCCAACTACCCTATCGAAAAGTGCACCTGTCACCTTCTAAGGCTTCACCAGCTTTTATATTCTCCTTGTGGCATTTATTACTATCTCACATCATAGTATATATTTTGTTTGGTGTCATCCCACACTAAAAGATGAGCTATGTGAAGACAGGGACTTTGCCTGGCATGTTCATTCCTGAATCTCCATCACCTAGAACAGTCCCTGGCATATAATTGGTGCTCAATAAATTTCTGCTGGATAAATGGATGAGTGGATAGAAATGGAGCTTCATATTTTTCTTGGTTCATGGTTACATATAGCAAGTGACCTTGTAAACACACATTCATTCCATTTATTCATTTACAAAATAAACATTCATTGCATGTCCTTATGTCCCAGGCACAGTATATTCAGACTAGTGGAAAAGAAATATGAACAGACAGGGAATGACAACACAGTACAGTTAAGTAAGTACTAACCAGGGTTTTAGGAAGAACAGAGGAGGAGCTGGTGAAGGCTGGCTTCTTAAAGGAAGATAGCTCTTAAAGAGTAGGAGATGTTAGGAAAAGAAAATTGAGATGGGGATGTGAAGAAGGACATTTCAACTACATATGCATGAACACAGAGGATCATGTGGAGAACAACTTTACTGTGTTGGGCCACAGAGCAGCAAGGAAGGAGAGATATAGACAGAATCAAGGCTGGGATGAAGCAGAGGTGTTGGCTAGAGGGCTCTGCCTGCTGTACCAAGTACAGAGTTAAGCCTTAAAGTCAGGGGACAAACTTGTCAACCATGGAGAGAGTCAGCCACAGATGTATAGTTGACCTACAAACTTATTCTTTGAAATGAAGCAGTTTATACTTTGAAAATTAAAAATTTTCACATAAAAATCTAGAATTTTAGTTTTTTTTGAACTATCAGAGTATTACCCCCAACTAGCCCACATAGCTATGACTGTCAGCATCTGAGCTGCTATCCCCATTAAACAGGGATTTTGCTCTCCAATTTGTCAGTCTTCACTCTGCCTGCTTCACCGGTTAGGTTATAGCTGATTCCCCAACCCCTATGGCTAGGAAGTGGCAAGGCTTGGGATTTGAGTCTTTGTCCTAAAAATCCATACTCTTAGTCAGTACACAATTAGCGCCTAGCACCAAGAAGGCTCTCCACAATACTTTATTTGAAAAATGAACAAATTCATACTATTATCTCTTACTGGAAAGTCTTTCCTACCGTCTCAGTTTAAGCAGATCCTGCCCCATCTGGGGCCTTCCCCAGTTCAGATACAGCCTCCTCCATGAAGTCCTCCCTGATTTCATGCTCCTCACCCAACAGAGGTGACCTGTCCTGTGGCTATGGGGTGGAGTTTATGAAGGCAAAAAACCTGGGGTGCAAAGATATCTTGTGGGGAGCATTGGGATGGTTCAAGCTGTGTAGTACAAGAAAAGGAATATCTGACATTTGAACTTGAGAATCTGAGTATCTGAGTGGAGAGTGAGTAAATGGTGGAAGCTGAGAGACAACTGTAAAAGAAGTAAAATATATCCCAGTTTTTTCCTTGCTCGAAATATCTTTTTATTTTTCTTATTTTTGCTCCCTGTCCCCTGTACCTTAACTGGCATTCAAGAGTTAACAGAGGACCCATAGGCTCAAAAAAAGTCAGCTTTGAAAGAACTGTTCTGCAAGCAGCCAAAATGAGATTGCCCAGAGAGCTGCCATAAACCAGAACACTCTCCAACCATTCCAACCACAAGGTGTGCGGCACTAACAGCTGAAGAAAACTGCAACCTGGGACATGACAACAGTCCTATAACCCTCCTCATCCTATGAAACTCCCAATCCTGGGACTTCCCTGGTGGCTGAGTGGTATAGAATCCACCTTGCAATGCAAGGGATGCGGGTTTGATCCCTGGTCAGAGAACTAAGATGCCACAAGCTGTGAAGCAACTAAGCCTGCACGCTGCAACTTTTGAAGCCCACGCACAGAACTAGAGTCCGTGTGCCACATGGAAAGATCTTGCATGATGCAATTAAGACCCGACACAGCCAAATAAATAACTAAACCCAATCCTGCTTCGGCTCAGGGAGAGAGCTAATGTCGAGATGCTCCCGGATGCAAATCACCTGAATAAAATCTGTAACCTCAGATTGGGTCTGGATAACCCTCGGGCCTACTGAGATTCAGCTACGGATACGGCATACTGGGGAACCTCTTCCTCCCTTCTTGGAGGCCCCTGCTGGGTCAAATGGTGAGTTCCATTCCCGCTCATGTGCTCCAGTTCTTTGTTGTTGCGCACAAGTTACAGGCTTCGATTCTTTGAAAGGGTGAACACACTGTCTCACTGCCTCTATTTTCTTTTTGTCTTTTGAGGTTCTCTGGGAACAGAAAATGGGATGATGATTCTAAGTTTGAGTGAGGTCTTTCTCTCTTCTTCAATGTTGATCCCTTTTATTATGGGCTGAATGGAGTGACTTTGAGGAAGACGATTTTGTTTCTTTTAAATTTAATTTTTATTTTATATTGGGGTATAGTTGATTTACAATGTTGTATTACTTTCAGGTGTACAGCACAGTGGTTCCGTTATACATACACATATATGCATTCTTTTTCAGATCCTCTTTTCATATAGATTACTATAGAATATTGAGTAGAGTTTCCTGTGTTATATGGTAGGTCCTTGTTGATTGTCTGTTTTATATATAGTAGTGTGTAGGCTTCCCCAGTGGCTCAGTGGAAGAATTCACCTGCAATGCAGGAGATGTAGGAGACTTGGGTTCAATCCCTGGGTCGGGAAGATCCCCTGGAGGAAGGCATGGCAACCCACTCCAATATTCTTGCCTGGAGAATCCCATGGACAGAGTAGCCTGTTGGGCTATAGTCCATGGGGTGGCAAAGAGTCGGACACGATGGAGGCAACTAAGCACACATGCATGCACATAGTAGTGTGTATACGTCAGTCCCAATCTCCTAATTTATCCCTGCCCTGCACTTCTCCCCTTTGGTAACCATGTTTGTTTTTGAAGTCTGTGAGTCTGTTTCTGTTTTGTAAATTAGTTCATTTGAATCATCTTTTAGATTCCACATATAAGTGATATCATATATCTTTGACTAACTTCACTTAGTCTGATAATCTCTAGATCCATCCATGTTGCTACAAATGGCATTATTTCATTCATTTTTATGACTGAGTAATATTCTATTGTATATATGTACCAAATCTTCTTTACCCATTTCTCTGTTGATGGACATTTAGGTTGTTTCCATGTCCTAGCTATTGTAAATATTCCTGCAATGAACATTGGGGAGCAAGTATCTTTTTGAATTATGGTTTTCTCCAGATATATGGCCAGGAGTGGGATTGCTGAATCATATGCTAAGTCTATTTTTAGCTTTTTCAGGAACCTCCATACTGTTCCCCACAGTATCTGCACCAATTTACATTCCCACCAACAGTGTAGTAAGGTTCCCTTTTCTCCACATCCTTTCCAGAATTTATTGTTTGTAGACTTTTAGATGATGGCCATTCTGACCTGTGTGAGATGATACCTCATTGTAGTTTTGATGTGCATTTCTCTAATAATTAGTGATGCTGAGCATCTTTTTGTGTGCTTTTTGGTCACCTATGTGTTGAGGAAGACAATTTTGAACTGCAGTGGTCAACTGGGGACTCTCAAGGCCCATCGAAGTGTGTAACTTAGAATAAAAGGAAATAAGATGGCTAACTAACAATGGACAGCTTTCTTTAACTGGTAATGAGAAACTGAGAAAATAACCAGTTCAGAACAATTCCAATTTATTGAGTTCTCTCTTAAAATAATCTCAGCCTTCTCTCTTCCCAAAGATCTTCTCCTTTCTAACTGTGACTGACTCTTATAAACTAATTCCCTCCTGGCGTTCCTCCTCTCCTGCTCTCTGTCTTTTGCTCTGCCCTCTTTCTCTCCTCTTTCCCTTTCTTAGCTTCCTCTCACCTTCAGGTCCCTGCCTTCAGAACTCTCCAGATACGCAAAAGTCATAGAGATAGGAGAAAGTCTTTTCAAGGCAATCCCTGAAGGTTTTCCCTCTTCTACTGACTAAGGAATAATCCAAATCTGTCAACAAGAGCATGATGAATCTGTCTCTAATTGTAGGGACCAAACAGAAACCCCTTCTAAAGAATATTCAGGGTTGGGTATTAATGCTAACACCTCTACAGCAATCTGCACATTCTTTGTTAAAGGCTTTAAAGCCTGAAATATTGGAAGCATAAAACAGGCTGGCAGACTATACCCATTCATGAGTTCCACTTGGTGCCCAGCACTTTTTGTTCATCATTTTGTGGAGAGCATAATAAACAAACAGAACACCACACACCACAGATTTATGTAGTAATGAGTTGAACAGCTTGAAGGAAATAAAAGGCCCTCCACAAATATAACATGGATAGATTTGAATACCTGCAGATATTGCAGAGAAAATGACACTGGGCCTGCGACTGTCCCACTTTGGCCAACGAGGGTTGCCAGATTTAGCAAAATAAAGTACAGGATTTTTTTTTTTTTCAGATAAACAACAAGTAATATCTTAGCATGAGGATGTCTCTTGAAATATCTGGGACACACGTACACTAAAAAACGATTTGTTCCATATCCAACATTCAAATTTAATTCCTGTATTTTACCTGGCAGCCCTACACAGATTGCTCAATAAGAAACAAAGCAATTCCTCCCCTCCAAGGAAGACATCCTAGAGTATCCCTAATTGCCTTTGGATCAGCAGGGAAATAACTCCATTTAATCATAAATGCTGTCCCTTGGACAGCAAGGAGATCAAATCAGTCAATCCTAAAGGAAATTAACCCTGAATATTCATTGGAAGGACTGATACTGAAGCTCAGTATCAATACTTTGGCCACCTGATGTGAAGAACCAACTCATTTGAAAAGACCCTGATGCTGAGAAAGACTGAAGGCAGGAGGAGAAGGGGATGACAGAGGATGAGATGGTTAGATGGCATCACCAACTCAATGGACGTGCGTTTGAGCAAGGTCTGGGAGATGGTGAGGGACAGGGAAGCCTAGCATGCTGGAGTCCACAGGGTCAGAAAGAGTCGGACACCACTGAGCAACTGAACAACAATTAATAAATGGTCATTCAATCTCATTTTTAGTAGACACTGGAGCCACACTCTCTACCATTAACTCCTTCTAGTTTCCTACCACCCTCCCTTAGGATAATAAAAAAATCTCCATAGTGGGATTTACCAATTGAACAAACTCTGTCTTGCTTAGCCCTTTGCCTATCTTAACTTCTAACTTTGCCTAACTAACCCTGAGAAACTTAACTTTTCAACATACCTTTCTCTTTAGTCCTTCCACCTTCTCTAACCAATTCAGATGGGACCTTTTGGCTCAATGGGAAACTACAATTAGGTGTACACCCAAAAGACTTTTTCTTGATCTCTCAAACTCTGATAATACATCTTAGGTTGGCTTTGCTTGAATACCTGAGTAGTATCTGAAGACTACTCTTGAGCCCTCCATTCACTTCCCCCCTAAAATTACCTCCGTTTTCTGATTTAATTTTTTCATTACCCAATATCCTTGGGGCCCCCTTATCTACAGATACAGGAAAAATAAAGGCTATAGAACCCTTACAAGTCAATACTGACCTTGCAATGCCTCTGCCTAAATGGGCTTAAAACTCAAAGCACAAGAAGGAGTATAGCCCACTGTGACAGATTTCATAGTTAAAGGTTTAATCATTCCTTGTTCCAGTGTCTGCAACACTCTTATCCATCCACTAAAAACATCCTAATGGACATAAGCACCTCTTTGTATAAGATGTAAGGATACAAACCATATTAGTATCCCATGATGTACAGGTACAAACTGTATAGTATCCCACATTTCTCTATGGTTCCCAATCCCACATTGTCTTGGTTTCTATATCTCCAAAGTCAACGTACTTCATAGTAGATGTCTGTTCAGTCTTCCTTGGTGATGCCTTATATCCTGATTTCCAATACCTTTTCACTTTAACATGGAAAAAGCAACAGTACACCTTGACTGTGATGCGACAAGGCCTCCCTGAAGCCCCTTCATACTTATCTCGGGTTCTAAATCATGATCTCCAAGCATTACAGTTTGTCTGTTCCTCTACCTTGATCCAATACGCAGGTGAGCTGCTCTTATAGTCACCTTATATCACCTCTTCTCAAGAGGGCTCTCTTTATCTCTTAGAAATGTTGGCTATAAAAGGACCTACAGTTTGTAAGAATACACTACAATTTTGTTACATTCAGATTCACTACCTAAGCCATGGTATATCCTAAGGAGGCAAATCCCTCTGAGTAGACAGAAGTACAGCCATTCAAAATTGCCCTCACCTTATTACCAAATGGCAACTAAGTAGATTTAGAGGATATTGCAGTTCGTGGATTCCTGACTTTTCTGAATCAGTTACCATCTTCTATTACAGACTAAAAATGGCACCCACCCCTGAACCTCTGCCTTCAGAGGGCACTACAGAGTCAACTTTGGACCAACTCAAGGCTACTATCTACAACCCTACCATTCTCGGTCACTCTCAAATTTTATAAAGGCTTTTTTTTTTTTTTTTCCTGTTTAAACATAAAAGGGGCTTCCCTGGTGGCTCAGATGGTAAAGAATCTGCCTGCAGTGCAGGAGACCCAGGTTCGATCCCTGGGTCAAGAAGATCCTCTGGAGGAAGGAATGGCTACCCACTCCAGTATTCTTGCCTGGAGAATTCCATGGACAGAGGAGCCTGGCGGGCTACAGTCCATAGAATCACAAAAGAGTCAGAAACCACTGAGCAACTAACACTTTCACTTTTACATTCAAACGTAAAAGGGATGGTCAAGTTCTTGGCGTTTCATCTCAGAAACATAACGGAAATCAGAAACTCATTTGGTATTACAATCTTTCTCCCTACCCGGTAGTTAAACATATCCCTCTTATCTAAGAGCAATAACTGTAGCTGCATTTGATCTTGGGGGTTACCTTTCTACTTAATGGTTCCTCATGAAGTTTAAATGTTTCGCCAAAAGCACTCAACATTTTTCTACTTTCAGATTCACTTCCCATGAACTGCTGCTCCTGTCCTCAGCTCATATTACCTTCTACAGAAGTAATACTCATTTTCAAAATTAAGATATAATTAATATACAATAAGTCCCCTACATACAAACAAGTTCCCTTCTGAGAGCACGTCTGTAAGTCCAATTTATTTATAAGTCTGACAAAGTTAGCCTAGGTACTCAACTAACACAATTGGCTATATAGTACTGTACTGTAATAGGTTTCTAATACTTTTCACAGAAACAATGCATAAAAAACAAACACAAAAATAAAGAAAACATTTTTAATCCATTTATATATCTTTTTGTCATGATCTTAATCCACCTATCTTATTCCCTCCTCCAGAGAAGTGAAAATCTCATGACTGTTTAAACTAAGAACTCCATCTGTCTCTTTCTTAGCTCCTTGAAACGTCTCCACAAAACCCAAACTTAGGGCTTCCCTGGTGGCTCAGTGGCAGAGAATCTGCTTGCCAATGCAGGAGACACAGTTCCCTGATCCAGGAAGATCCCACATGCAGAGGAGCAACTAAGCCGGTGCACCACAACTATTGAGCCTGTGCTCTACAGCCCA
Source organism: Bos javanicus (assembly GCF_032452875.1). NCBI lineage: Eukaryota > Metazoa > Chordata > Mammalia > Artiodactyla > Bovidae > Bos > Bos javanicus. The sequence goes on along the minus strand of NC_083897.1, from coordinate 58,521,663 downwards.
GAAGCTACAACTAATGACCCCACGTGCTGCAACTACTGAAGCTCATGTGCCCTAGAGCCTATGCTCCACAACAAGAGAAGCCACTGTAATGAGAAACCCGCACACCACAACTAGAAAGTAACCCCCATCACTACAACTAGAGAAAAGCCTGTGCAGCAATGAAGAGCCAGCACAGCCAAAAATAAATAAACAAAATAATTTTTTTTAAATGAATCATTTAAAACAAATCTAGACTTTTTTGTAGACAAGTTACACCTTGAGACTGAACAAGTATCTACTCAAGTTAGTTATGCTATTACCACTTCCCAAGAGCTTATTTAATATAAATATTTTCCTGAAGTCCACTTACTATGACTAGCTGAACTTACAGGATTGATTCTAGCCTATCAGTCAGCAAAGAATGAAAGGGCTAACATACACGCAGAAATAAATGCCTTTGGTGTGGTTTATTATTTTGGTATACTAATGAAACAAGAGAACTTCCTAATAGCTGCTAGTACTTACGATAAGCAGTGTGATCACATTCAAGTTTTATTAGATATCATGCTCCTCTCCAAGAAAGTGACTATAATTAAAGTCCATGCTCACACTAAAGAACAAACCCATGAGGTGAAAGAAAATGCCTTGGCTGACCAGTATGATAAACAGAGTGCCTCTCACCCAAGTTCAATTGACTCAACAAATTAAAGACTTGATCTGGATACTCCAGATTACTTCTATGAAACCTTGAGCAAACTTCAATTAAAGCATCAGACTCTGAAAAAATAAAGGATATTGGGAGAAACAGGCTATGGACACTGTCCCTTGGTCTCTCCAGTCTCTCTGGAATAAAGTTTGATGGAAAATTTGCAGGCTATGAACTGTCATGGTAAAATAACTTGGAAACTGCCCTGGGACAACATTGTTGAGAAAATTTTAATCAGATAATAGCTGAAGTCTCCAGTCCATGTTCCATTTGCCAGATTCATAACCTTGGAAAAACTCTTAAGGTAGGATCTGTACAGAAACCGTAGCCTTGGGACACGTTGAATATTTACAAATTAACTTTGTGTAACTCCCTACATCATAAGAATTTGAATATGTATTTACTATCATCTACCTTCACTCTGGATAGCTAGGAGTTTTTCCAGGTCTTTGTTTACTATAGATTAGAATGTTAATTGTGACTCCCAGGGCAACCACTAAGAAAGTAACTTGAAAATATATATTTTTAAAAATGACTACAGAATTTAAATGGTACACTATAAAACATCTATTGAACACAAAAGAATTCAGTAATGAACAAACTGAGAACAACAACAAAAAAAAAATGAAGTGAGGCATATAGAAAACATAGCAAAATGGCAGAAGGATGTTCTTCCTTACCAGTAATTACATTACATGTAAATCAGTCAAAGGCTTCTCAGGTGCCTCAGTGGTATAGAATCCGTCTGCCAATGCAGAAGACATGGGAGATGTGGGTTCAATCCCTGGGTTGGGAAGATCTCCTGGAGAAGGAAATGGCAATCCACTCCAGTATTCTTGCCGGGATAATCCCATGGACAGAGGAGCTTGGAGGGATACAGTCCATGGGGTCACAGAGAGTCGACATGACTGAGCAACTAAGCATGCGTGCATGCAAATGGATTACATTCCCAATTAAAAGTCAAAGAATGACAGAACAGAAATTAAAAAATATGATTCAGGTATATGCTGTCTTTAATGGACTCATTTATAACTCAAACCAAAAACAGGTTGAAAATAAAAGGATGGAAAAATATGTTCCATGCAAACAAACCAAAAGAGAACTAGAGTGGCTATACTAATATCAAGCAAAATAGACTTTAAAATAAAAATTGGTATAAGCAAGAAAGAAGGACAATATGTAATTTTAAAAAGGGTCAAACACTCAAAAATATATAACAATTATAAATATAAGTTCCCCCCAAAAATCAAGCCCCAAAATATATGAAGCAAAAATTGACAGAACTGAAGTGAGAAACACAGTTCCACAATAATAATGGGAGATTTCAATACTCCACTATCAATATTGCATAGAATAAATAGAGGGAAGATTATCAAGGAAATAGAAGACTTGAGTAATTCTATAAATGCACTAGATCTAACAGACATCTAGAGAATACTCCACCCAGCAACAGTAGAATATACATTCTTCTCAAATGCATATGGAACATTCTCCAAAGGAGACCATATATTAAGCCACAAAATAAGTTTCAGTAAATTTTAAAAGTGAAATTATATAAGACATGCTGTCTTGTCACAATGGAATGAAATTAGTAGTCAACAGAATGAAATTTGGTAAATTCACAATAAGAGGAAACTAAACACCACACTCTTAAATAGCCAATGAGTTAAAGAAATCACATAGCATTTAGAAAATATTTTAAGATGAATGAAAATGAAAATGCAACATACCAAAACATATGGGATACAGCAAAAGCAGTGCTCAGAGGGAAGCCTGTAGCAGTAAAATACCTACATTGAAAAAGAAGAAAGATCTCCAAGTTTTTTAAGGAATCTCCATACAGTTTTCCATAATGACTGTATCAGTTTACACTCCCATCAACAGTGCAGGAGAGTTCCCTACTGCACTGGTTCCACATACTTTCCAGCATTTGTTGTTTGTAGATTTTTTGATGATGGCCATTCTGACTAGTGTGAGGTGATACCTCATTATACTTTTGATTGCATTTCAAGAGAGAAACATGTATTGTATATTAATGCATGTATATGGAATTCAGAAAAATGGTACTCATGAACCTAGTAGAGAACGGATTTGTGGACACAGCAAGGGAAGGTGAGGGTAGGATGAATTGAGAAAGTAGCATTGACTATCATGTGTAAAACAGACAGTTAGTGGGAAGTTGCTATATAACACAGGGATGGAGAAGGAAATGGCAACCCACTCCAGTATTCTTGCCTGGAAAAGTCCATAGACAGAAGAGCCTGGAGGGCTGCAGTCCATGGTGTTACACTACTGAGCATACACACATGAGGCTGGTGGAGGGGATGGGTTGGTAGCAATAAACTGGTAGAACTAAAAAAATAAAATAAAACACAGGGAGTCAAGCCTGGTGCTCTGTGATGACCTAGAGCGGGGGGATGGCGAGAGGAGAGGGAGGCTCAAGAGGGAGGGGATATATATATATATGTGTGTGTGTGTGTGATTATGACTGATTCGTGTTGTTGTACAGCAGAAACCAACATATGATAAAGCAATTTTCCACCAATTAAAAAATAAATTAAAAAAAATCTCATAACAATATCCAAATGTCCACCTTAAGTAACTAGAAAAACAAGAAGAAACTAACCCTAAAGCAAGCAGAAGAAAAGGAATAACAAAGATTAGGGAATAAATAAATGAATTGGAGAAAAGAAAATCAATTAATCATTCTTTGGGGAAAAAAAAAAAAAAACTGACAAAACTTTATCTAGACTGACCAAGAAAAAAAGTCTCAAATTACTAAGATCACAAATCAAACTGAGGACATTACTGCTGACCTTAGAGTAATTTTTTAAAGGATTATAAAGAATACAAATGTATGCCAACAAATTAGATAATCTAGATGGAACGAACTCCTAGAAACACACAAACTATCAAGAAGAAACTAGACTCAGAAGAAACTAGAAAGTCTGTACAGCAGGTAAAGTTAGTTAGTGTTCAAACTGAGTTTTCTTAGAACCTGTATCTGTCTCTGGCATCCACTAATTACAGGGCCAAACGAACGGCCAAATTTGTTTACTCTGCCCCTGTAGTCTAGGGCCCATACTTTGAGCCATCTCCTTATCTAACTCTCATATACCAAGCCAATATTTTCCCTGAACTAAGTCAACCTACGCCAGATACCAGACAATTAGAGACAGCCTCCCTATGCCCCAAGGCCCACTAGAATTATTCAGACTAGCCAATCCTAAACTATTTACCCTGCTCTGCCTTGATTTCCAGGAAACCCAATAAAGACTTCTGGCCTAGGCTTTCCAATTACTCCTTCTTGCCTATTAACTGACATTGGTGCTTCCCCATGTGGCCTTGTGTGGTATGGCATACTCCCTCCTCTTGGAAAATGTAAGGGATAAAAACCTTTCAATAGCATTAACTTCTCCATGTTGACATTTAGTCACTCTGCAAATTCAAACACCTTGGGTATAATCACTGACACAGCAGGGCAAAAAATGAAACAAACAAAAAAAAAGTTCGAGACCAGATGATCTCACTGGGGAATTCTATAAAACAATTAGAGAATTAAAACCAATACTTCTCAAACTCATCCAAAAAGTAGAAAAGGAGGGAACACATCCCAGCTAATTCTATAAGGCCAACATTATCAAAGCCAGTCAAAGACATCACAGGAAAAAAAAAAAAAAACTGCAGACCAATATCCCTTATGAACCTAGATACAAAATACTAGAAAGTCAAATACATCAGCATGTTAAAGAATTATATGCAGGAGACAGAGGTTCGATCCCTGGGTCGGGAGAAGGAAATTGCAACCCACTCCAGTATTCTTGCCTGGGAAATCCGTGGACAGAGGAGCCTAGCAGGCTACCGTCCATGGCATTGCTACAGTCCACTGTCTGACTCTCATATATAAGAGAGTCAGACACCACTTAGCGACTAAACAACAAATGACATGACTGCTAAGTTGCTGCTAAGTCGCTTCAGTCGTGTCTGACTCTGTGCAACCCCATGGACTGCAGCCTACCAGGCTTCTCTGTCCATGGGATTCTCCAGGCAAGAACACTGGAGTGGGTTGCCATTTCCTTCTCCAATGCGTGAAAGTGGAAAGTGAAAGTGAAGTCGCATAGTCGTGTCTGACTCTTATCGACCCCATGGACTGCAGCCTACCAGGCTCCCCCATCCATGGGATTTTCTGGGCAACAGTACTGGAGTGGGGTGCCATTGCCTTCTCCCAGTGACATGACTACGTGGGGTTTATTACTAGAGTGCAAGATTGGTTCAACCTATGAACGTCAACAAATACGCCATATCAACAGACTAACGAGGGAAAACATAATTATCCCAATAAACACGGGAAAGCATGTGACAAAAATCCAACACCCTTTCATGATTAAAAAACTTAAAATACTAGGAATAGAAGGGAACTTTCTAAAGATGACAAAGGGTATCTACGACACACACACATAGGTAACATAATGGTGAAAAAAGGATGTTTTCTCCTAAGATCAGGAACAGGGCAAGGATGTCTGCTCTTGACACTTCTATTTAACATTGTATGGGAGCCTCTAGTCAGGGTAATTAAGAAAGAAAAATAAATGGCATCCATATAATAAAAGAAGACTCAAAAGTACCACTGATCACTTGATCTTATATATAAAAAACCCTAAAGTACTCACAAATAAACTATTATAGCTAATACATGAGGCTCAGCAAAGTTGCAGGACATAGATCAACATACAAAAAAATCAGTATTATTTCTATACACTAGCAGTGAAAAATCAAAAAAAGCACACTATTTAATTTACAATAGCATCGAAAAGAATGAAATAAGAATATTAACTGAGAAAGTACAAGACCTGTACACTCTAAACTACAAAATCTGTAGAAAAATATTTTAAAGACTAAATAAATGGAAACGTATCTTGTGTTCATGGATTGGAAGACAATACTATTAAGATGGCAATATTTGCCAAATTAATCTATAGACCGAAAGCAGTCCTTATCAAAATTCCAACTGCTTTCTTTGGTGAAACTGACAAGCTGTTCCTAAAATTTATATGGAATTGCATGGGACCCAGAATAGCAAAAACCATTTTGAAAAAGGAGAGCTAAGCTAGGATCTAACACTTTCCAATTTCAGAACTTACTACACACCTAGATTAATCCAAATAGTGGGAGTATTATCATAAGGACAGACATATAGATCAATGTAATAGAACTAACAGTCCAAAAAGAAATTTATACACCTATAGTCAATTGATTTTTGATAAGTGTGCCAAGGCCATTTAATGGGAAAAAAGATAGTTTTTTTTTTTTCCCAAAAAACAGTGCAGGGACAAAGGGATATCCACATGCAAAATAATAATAATAATTTTGAACCCCACCTCACACAATATGGAAAAATATACTCAAAGTGAATGAAAGACTCAAATGTAATAGCTAATACTACAAACTCTTTGCAACCCCATGGACTGTAGCCTACCAGGCTCCTTAATCCATGGAATTTTCCAGGCAAGAGTACTGGAGTGGGTTGCCATTTCCTTCTCCAATGAAACTCTTAGAAGACAGGTAATAAATACTTGTACCTTATGTTAGTGGAGAAGGAAATGGCAACCCACTCCAGCATTCTTGCCTGGAGAATCCCATGGACAGAGGAGTCTGGAGGGTTCATCGGGTCGCAAAGAGCTGGACATAACTTAGTGACTACACCACCACCACCACCACTACTCTGTTAGGCCATGGTTTCTTAAACATAATACCAAAAGGACAAGCAACTGATGAAAAAAATAAATTGGATTTCATCAAAACTAAAACTTTTATATGTCAAAAGACACTACCAAGAAAGTGAAAAGGCAACCCATGGGATTAGAGAAGATATTTGCAAATGAATATAGCTGATAATCTAGTATATAGAATACATTAGAATGCTTAAAACTTTATAAACTCAGTAAAAAGACAAAGAACACAATTTAAAAATGGGCAAAGGATTTGAATAGACATTTCTCCAAAGAAAATATACAAATGGCACAAACACATGACAACATCATTAGTTATTTGGAAAGCACAAATCAAAGTCACAGTGAGATACACTCATTGGGATGGCTATAATTGAGGAAATGGAAAAAATAATACTGTGTCAGTGAGGATTTGGAGAAATTGGAACCCTCATACACTGCTGTTGTGAATATAAATGGTGCTGCCTCTGTGGGAAAAAGCTTGGCATTTCTTCAAAAAGTTAGACATAGAGTTTCCATGTGTGCTTGCTAAGTTGCTTCAGTTGTATCTAACCCTTTGTGAACCTATGGACCATAGCCTGCCAGCCTCCCTGTCCATGGGATTCTCCAGGCAAGAATACTGGAGTGAGTTGCCATGCCCTAATCCAGGGGATCTTGCATCTCTTTGTGTCTCCTGCATTGGCAGGTGGGTTCTTTACCACTAGCACCACCTGGGAAGCCCAGAGTTATCATATGACCTTGCAGTTCTACACCTAGGTATATACTTAGGTGTGAGACGTGAAAACCTACATTTAAACAAAAACCTATGCCCAAATGTTCACAGTAGCATTATTCATTATAGTCATTATTCAAAAACTGGATACAATCCAACTGTCCATCAACTGATGAATGGATACAGGAACATGGTATTCTCATACAATGAAATATTATGCAGCAGTTAAAAAGGAACAAAGTCTCTCGACCTTAGCACCACCTTCTGAGAAACTTCCGTGCCATGACAAGTGAAGTGGGGGAAGAAGCAAATGTGCAGGCTGAAGCACAAAAGAAGAAAGATGAGGCAGAGGTCCAAGTAAACCTGTACACCCATGGAAGCCACAGGAATAGAAACAAGGGAAGCCAGAAGCCAGGGACACTACTGCAAATTGTTGGACTGCATGCCTACCGTCTAGAACTCATTTCAAAGGATCTTGAATATCTATGGCCATTCTGATCACCTCGACTACCTTTGGGAGACCCACTTTGCTCATACTAAAATGGTCCCTTTTGTTCTTTTAGAGCTTCCCTTGTGGATCAGACAGTAAACTATCTGCCTACAATGCAGGAGACCCAAGTTCAATCCCTGGGTCGGGAAGATCCCCTGGAGAAGGAAATGGCTACCCACTCCAGCAGTCTTGCCTGGAGAATCCCATGGACAGAGGTGCCTGTTGAGCTACAGTCCATGGCGTCACAAAGGTTCAGACATGACATGAGTGACTAACACTTTCACTTTTGGTCCTTTGCCCTGGATCTCTGACATTCTGGACTAATTTGTTCTCAGTTGTCACTGAGTGTAACCCATGTACAACAAATAATCTCTTTTGCTGTCTTAGTTGAAGAAAAAAAGGAATGAAGTGCTGATACATACTACAACACAGATGACCCTTGAAAACATTATGGAAAGTGAAACAAGCCAAACACAAAATGGCATATATTTTCTGATTTTATTTATATGAAATGTCCAGAGTAGGAAAGTCCATAGAGACAGGAAACAAACTAGCAATTGCCAGGTGGAGAATGGGAAACAACTGTTTAAAGGGTACTGAACTTATCTTTGGGTTAATGAAAATGCTCTGGAATTAGTGGTGATGGTTGCACAATATTGTGAATATATGAAAAATCACCAAACTGTACACTTTCAAGTGGTTAAAATAACAAAATTTATCTCAGAAAAACTTAATTCTTGAAAAGAGAAAAAAATGGAGCCTTACTTCTAGACAGCCTATGACAGAAAAAAAAAAAAAGTTTTCTTTTAAAAGGCTTGGGGGAAAGTCAAGAGCATCCTTTTCAATTACTGTATATACAGGGGACTTCAAACAAGGGACAGAAAGTCTTCCCTGGGTGTTTCTATTGACCAAATGCAGCATGCTGTCTTGCCTTTTCTTTTTTTCCATTATTGTGGCCTGGTAGAATGGAGACCACCCATTGGTCACTGACTCCCCACCAACTATTTATCTTTTTTCAGGATTCCAGCAGGCTTCTGCTCTGGCAAAGACTTTATTCATTGTTGCCAGGACCCAGTAGCGTCTCATCCAACTGGGAAGAGCAGTCACACCAGAGCCCCAGGACTGTGTGGTTCCATGCTCTGAAGTTGAAATGGCCTAGCTGACACCCACACTGGTCCCCCTCCCCCAGTCCTCAAGGCTCCTCACAGTCCATCTAGCAGCTGGGCTGTCACCATTATTCTTGCCACACCAAGCTCACTTCCCAAAGGTGCCACATCCTTGGTGACCTGGCCAGGGTGGACTGGGAGGGCATCAGCTGCAGGCATGATCAGGACCCAGGAAAGCCAATACAGCCTTCAGATCACAGTGGGTGAGGTCACCACTGTCTCAGGGTCAGGACTGGACTGGTTCCAGTGGCAAGGGTTCCAGGTCACTGAAGTACCAAAGCCACTGTACACCATCCCCTTCCAGCTCACAGCCCAGCCTGGCTAGGAGGTCTCCAGGGCTGGAGCTCCAATCTCACCTTGCTTTCTGCTGGAACTGACTACTTGAGCTAATGGGGTTTCAAAATCAAAGCTATCTAAACTTTCTGAATACTTACACCTACATTAGCCTAAGGTAGTGTCATTGGCCCTAAGGGGCCCTTTCCTTCTGGCAGACACTGATTGTCACTTGATGACTATATCACAGACTAGTGAAGACTGGGCATTACACACCAATTTTCCACTCCACTGTGCTATAAGCAGATACAATCCAGCACTGCAAAAGACTAATGCAACTGACTCAGACTTATTACCAAGAGGTTCAAACTGCCTTTCCGGGCCAGAACCCTCTCTTTTTACCCCTGATTTTGTTCCCTGGTATTTATAAGGGTATAAAAAGAGTGACCATAGTTCATTGCTGGCTCCAGGAAGTTCTGGGACTTACCTCCCTGCGATGAAAGTCTTACCACAGTGAAAGTCTTGTCACAGTATACAAAGACTGGCAGCACCATTTTTACAGCCTGGCTTGGGACAATGAAGTATAAGGCCACTAAACCTTGCACTAATACTTATGGGTTCCAGCAGAAACCCTCACAAACACATCCATTCAGCCCCTGAGGACCACACAACTACCCGCACAGAAACAATAAAAAGGAAACAACATGGCTGCCACAGCCCCCTGCACATGTGCACAGAGGCATGGGGTTGTTGGAGAGGTGGACGAGGGACCTGGAGCAGTGTCTGCAAACAGGGTCTGGGGGGCTTTTTTTAACCTGAGGCTGGGGATGAGGGAGTTGGAGTTTTGTACCTGAGTTTGCAATACTTTAGTTAAAGTTGCTACAGATAAATTCAAAAATCACCAAAATGGGCCTCTGGTGTATCAGGACAGAATTCCAGCTACGAGGGATTGGGGGGAGGAGAAGGGGACGACAGAGGATGAGATGGCTGGATGGCATCACCGACTGGATGGACTTGAGTTTGAGTGAACTCCAGGAGTTGGTGATGGACAGGGAGGCCTGGCGTGCTGCAGTTCATGGGGTCGGAAAGAGTTGGACACGACTGAGTGACTGAACTGAACTGAGGAAGCATATTTGGGCAGCAGGAATTGGATGGAAAATGGATGCAAGTTAGACAGCTGCATTTGAGCAGTGAGGGTGCCCTGGGAGCTGCTTCTGGGACCCAAGGAAAAGAGAAGGCTGCTATAGGCAGTGAGGCCAATGTGGTGGATGAGGGTAAAACCAGGTATTTGGGACTGTGAATGAAAAATGTTGCCTATGATTTCCCCAGTGATCCAGCGGCTGAGACTCTGCACTCCCAATGCAGGGGGCCCAAGTTTGATTCCTGGTGGGGGAATTAAATCCCATATGCCACAGTTAAAGATCTGCCTACCACAATCGAAGATCCCATGTGCTGCAACTGAGACTTAGCATAGCCAAATAAATAAATATTTTTTAAAAAGAAAAATGTCCAGGAGGGAGGGGACATACGTATACCTATGGCTGATTCATGTCGATGTTTGGTAGAAACCAACACAATTCTGTAAAACAATTATCCTTCAGTTTAAAAAAACTCATTTTAAAAAATGCTTTGTAAAACTGGAAAAAAGGAAGTTGGCTGGCTATCTTTGCTGTGCCCCTCACTACCTCAGCCCTTTGTTCTCAATAAAATCTTTATTCTTAAAAAAAGAAAAGAAAAATGGCTCTTGCCATATTAGCAAACAAAGGATGCCCTCAACCACAGCAGCTGCCCCAACGGTGAGCCCTGAGGGGACTCAGGATGGGAAAGAACAGGATACTGGCCCTAGATAGCTAAGGTGCGTATCAAATGAATGATTTCAATGAGCCTAGACTCTTGCATCTTCCCACACAGGAAATTCCTGGAGTAGGAAATGTCAACCCACTCCAGTATTCTAGCCTGGAAAACTCCATGGACAGAGGAGCCTGGAAGGTTATAGTCCATGGGGTCACACAGAGTCAGACACGACTGAGCATGCACACAAAGACACAGGAAAAGCACTAAATTCATTAACTTGAGATGTCTGGGTTTTCTTTAAATAATGGTGATAGTCTTTTGATGTTCCAACTATCTGGTCTTTGTTGCAAAACTACTGTATATCCCAATTCTTCCCATAACTCTTAAGAACCATCCCTTAGAGCTATCTGAGAGTCTGCCTCCCAGGCTTAAGTTCTCAGAAAGTCCCTTGAATAAATTCTAAATCTCAACTTTTAGGTTGAGCGTTTTTTTTTTTTTTTTCCATCCAACAGAGCCTAGGTCCTGCTGACTCCAAAGTCTGTGCCCTTCTTCACCTTGTTCCTAGAGCCTGGCACGTAGGAGATACCAATAAACATCATTTGAATAAGTAAATTTACACCATGGCTTTTCTGAAAAATTCCTTCCCTCCATCTTTGATAAAATCCCTCCCAATCTCTCAAGGCCCAGCTGAAATGTAGCCTCTTCCATGTAGCATTGGGTAATTTTGTGTCCCCTGTCAACCCAGCAGATGTGGTCACTCCTGTGGCCATGGAGTGAGTAAGGGGGAGATAGGGAGAAGCATTCATGCTGGAGTGCAGAGGAGTGTTGGGTCCTTTGGGATGGGACAGAGATGGACTAGCAGGAAAATTCTGAGTTTTGAAAATGGAGATTTTTGGCTCTTGAGTTTGTCTATTGGAGTTAAGGTTGCTACAGGAGATTTTATCTGATTAAATCCATAACTTAATAACCCATCCTAAATCCTACTGTTAGGTAGTTGGAATAGGAAAAAGGAGTCCAGAATGGCGGCAGCTAAAAGACAGAGAAGGGGGGTGGTCCTAAGATGGCAGAGGAGTAGGACGGGGAGACCACTTTCTCCCCCACAAATTCATCAAAGGAATATTTGAATGCCGAGCAAATTCCACACAACAACTTCTGAATGCTGGCAGAGGACATCAAACACCCAGAAACGCATCCCATTGTCTTCGAAAGGAGGTAGGAAAAAATATAAAAGATAAAAAGAGAGACAAAAGAGGTGGGGACAGACATCCATCCCAGGAAGGGAGTCTTAAAAAGAAAGAAGTTTCCAAACACCAGGAAACACTCTCTCCAGTGGGTCTGTGGTGAGCCTTGGAATCTCAGAGGGCAAGATAACTGGGAAGAAAAATAAATAAATAATTAAACCCCACAGATTACGTGCCTAACAGCAACTCCCAGCAGAGCAGCAGCCCAGGCTTTCGCATCCTCCACTAGCAAGCGGGGGCTGGACAGGGAGGTGCGGGCTGCACTGCTTAGGGTAAGGACCAAGCCTGAATGCCACGAGGGCAATCTGAGGGAACTAGCTTGAGATAGCAACCCAGACTGTGGGACAGCTATCCCGCGAAAAGCCCTAACCTAAGACACTGCCAGGCCCACTCACAGAACAAAGGACTGAGAAGAGCTAGCCGGCTGCAGACTGGCCCATTCCCTGCTGGAGATAGGCAGACAAGGGCAGCCAGAGCTGGAAGGGGGCAATCGTGGCCCCAGAGAGGTATCCTATACCAAACTGCAAGCAGACTTTGTTGCTAACCAAGACTTCTTGGGATTCTGGATGGTTGACATCCACCGGGAGTGTCGCAGCCAGAGATCAGCTCCCCAGAAGAGATACATGAGCAGCTGGGACGGGGCAGGTGATAAGACACAGCCTTCAACTGGAGGCGACTGCACTCGCCAAGCACCTGGTCACCTGAGCTTCTCGGATCTGGGACAGGCACAAAACACAGGCCCAACCAAGTCTGCACCTTTTTAGAGTATCCGAGAACCCGAACCTGAGTGGCTTAGACCTGGGGAATGCATGCAACCCAAGGCCCACATCAGACAGTTCCCAGCAGAGCAACCTAGAGCCTAAGCAGTGTAGACTGAGAAAGCACACATGCCATGAACAGGGGAAAACCCGTGTGGCTGAAACACTGTGAGCACTCCCCACACATGCCAGTGATATTTGTTTGCAGTGTTCCTCCCTCTCTACAGCACGACTGAACAAGTGAGGCTAAAAAAAGTGACCACGACTGCTCCCCTTGTGGCAGGACAGAAATTAGACACTGAAGAGACCAGCAATCAGAAGAAGCTAAAATAAACAGAGGGAACCACTTTGGAAGTGACAGGTGCAATAGATTAAAACCCTGTAGTTAGCACTGTATACATAGGAAGGGGCATATAGATCTTGAGAAATATAAGCTGGATCAAGGAACTATCTGAAAATGAACTGACTCCACACTGTCAACAACAGCTCCAGAGAAAGTCTGAGATATATTTTTACTATTATCATTTTTAAATTAAAAAAATTTTTAAGTCCTCTATTATCCTTTAATTTTCATTTTTATAACCTACTATTACCTTGCAGAAAAAGACCCTATTTTTAAAGCAAACTACATATATATTTTATAATTTTTGTGACTTTTTTAATATTACATTTTTGAGAATCTAACCTCTTCTCTAGATTTTTAATTTTTGCTTTTTGGTATTTGTTATCAACTTTATACCTTTAAGAACCCAATCTTAGTACCCATTTTTACTTGGGAGCAAGATTACTGGCTTGATTGCTCTCTCCCCCTTTTGACTCTCCTTTTTCTCCATCAGGTCGCCTCTATCTCCCCCCTCCCCCTTTTCTTCTCTACCCAACTCTGTGAATCTCGTTGTGTGTTCTGGGCTGTGTAGAACACTTATGGCACTGATTACTGGCTGGATCCTCCTGGCCACCTTTGTCTCCTTCCTCCCTCTTCTCTTCTCTGTAACTCCATGAACATCTCTGAGGGATCCAGACTGTAGAGAGCACATAGGGAAGTGATTACTGGCTAGCTTGCTCTCTCCCCTTTTGATTTCCCCTTTCTCCTCCTGATCACCTCTATCTCCCTCCCCCCTCTTATCTTCTCCATGTAACTCTGTATACCTCTCTGGGTGTCCCTCACTGTGGAGAAACTTTTCATCATTAACCTAGATGTTTTATCATCAGTGTTGTATAGATGGAGAAGTCTTGAGGCTACTGTAAGAATAAGACTGAAAACCAGAGGCAGAAAGCTTAAGTCCAAATCCTAAGAACACCAGAGAACTCCTGAATCCAGGGAACATTAATAGATAGGAGCTCATCAAACGTCTCCGTAACTATACTGAAACCAAGCACCACCCAAGAGCCAACAAGTTCCAGAGCAAGACATACCACACAAACTCTCCAGCAACACAGGAACACAGCCCTGAGCTTCAATATACAGGCTGCACAAAGTCACTCCAAACACACTGACATCTCAAAACTCATTACTGGACACTTAACTGCACTCCAGAGAGAAGAAATCCAGCTCTACCCACCAGAACACTGACACAAGCTTCCCTAACCAGGAAACCTTGACAAGCCACCCGTACAAACCCACCCATAGCGAGAAACCTCCACAATAGAGGAACCACAAACTGCCAGAATACAGAAAGGCCACCCCAAACACAGCAATCTAAACAAGATGAAAAGGCAGAGAAACACCTAGCAGGTAAAGGAACAGGATAAATGCCCACTAAACCAAACAAAAGAGGAATAGATAGGGAATCTACCTGATAAAGAATTCCGAATAACGATAGTGAAAATGATCGAAAATCTTGAAAACAAAATGGAGTTCCAGATAAATAGTCTGGAGACAAGGATCAAGAAAATGCAAGAAAGGTTTAACAAGTACCTAGAAGAAATAAAAAAGAGTCAATATATAATGAACAATGCAATAAATGAGATCAAAAACACTCTGGAGGGAACCAATAGTAGAATAACGGAGACAGAAGATAGGATAAGTGAGGTAGAAGATAGAATGGCAGAAATAAGTGAAGCAGAGAGGAAAAAAGAAAACAGAATTAAAAGAAATGAAGACAACCTCAGAGACCTCTCAGACAATGTGAAATACCCCAACATTCGAATCATAGGAGTCCCAGAAGAAGACAAAAAGAAAGACAATTAGAAAATACTTTAGGAGATAATAGTTGAAAACTTCCCTAAAATGGAGAAGGAAATAATCACCCAAGTCCAGGAAACCCAGAGAGTCCCAAATAGGATAAACCCAAGGTGAAACACCCCAAGACACATATTAATCAAATTAACAAAGATCAAACACAAAGAACAAATATTAAAAACAGCAAGGGAAAAACAACAAATAACACACAAGGAAATTCCCATAAGAATAACAGCTGATCTTTCAATAGAAACTCTTCAGGCCAGAAGGGAATGGCAGGACATACTTAAGAGTGATGAAAGAAAATAACCTATAGCCCAGATTACTGTACCCAGGAAGGATCTCATTCAAATATGAAGGAGAAATCAAAAGCTTTACAGACAAGCAAAAGCTGAGAGAATTCAGCACCACCAAACCAGCTCTCCAACAAATGCTAAAGGAACTTCTCTAGACAGGAAACACAACAAGGGTGTATAAACTCGAACCCAAAACAATAAAGTAAATGGCAACGGGATCATACTTATCAATAATTACCTTAAATGTAAATGGGTTGAATGCCCCAACCAAAAGACAAAGACTGGCTGAATGGATATGAAAACAAGACCCCTATATATGTTGTCTACAAGAGACCCACCTCGAAATAAGGGACACATACAGACTGAAAGTGAAGGGCTGGAAAAAGATATTCCATGCAAACAGTGACCAAAAGAAAGTAGGAGTAGCAATACACATATCAGATAAAATAGACTTTAAAACAAAGGCTGTGAAAAGAGACAAAGAAGGTCACTACATAATGATCAAAGGATCAATCCAAGAAGAAGATATAATAATTATAAATATATATGTACCCAACATAGGAGCACTGCAATATGTAAGGCAAATGCTAACAAGTATGAAAGGGGAAATTAACAATAACACAATAATAGTGGGAGACTTTAATAACCCACTTACACCTATGGATAGGTCAACTAAACAGAAAATTAATAAGGAAACACAAACTTTAAATGATACAATAGACCAGTTAGACCTAATTGATATCTATAGGACATTTCACCCCCAAAAATGAATTTCACCTTTTTCTCAAGCATGCACAGAACCTTCTCCAGGATAGATCACATCCTGGGCCATAAATCTAGCCTTGGTAAATTCAAAAAAATTGAAATCATTCCAAGCATCTTTTCTGATCACAATGCAGTAAGATTAGATGTCAATTACAGGAGAAAAACAATTACAAATTCCAACATATGGAGGCTGAACAACACACTGCTGAATAACCAACAAATCACAGAAGAAATCAAAAAAGAAATCAAAATATGCATAGAAACAAATGAAAATGAAAACACAACAACCCAAAACCTGGGGGACACTGTAAAAGCAGTGCTAAGGGGAAGGTTCATAGCAATACATGCTTACCTCAAGAAACAAGAAAAAAGTCAAATAAATAACCTAACTTCACACCTAAAGCAACTAGAAAAGAAAGAAATGAAGAACCCCAGGGTTAGTAGAAGGAAAGAAATCTTAAAAATTAGGGCAGAAATAAATGCAAAAGAAACAAAAGAGACCATAGCAAAAATAAACAAAGCCAAAAGCTGGTTCTTTGAGAAGTTAAATAAAATTAACAAACCATTAGCCAGACTCATCAAGAAACAAAGGGAGAAAAATCAAATCAATGAAATTAGAAATGAAAATGGAGAGATCACAACAAACACAGAAATACAAAGGATCATAAGAGACTATTATTGGCAACTATATGCCAATAAAATGGACAACTTGGAAGAAATAGACAAATTCTTAGAAAAGTAAAACTATCCAAAACTGAACCAGGAAGAAACAGAAAATCTTAACAGACCCATCACAAGCACAGAAATTGAATTGAAACTGTAATCAGAAATCTTCCAGCAAACAAAAGCCCAGGACCAGATGGCTTCACAGCTGAATTCTACCAAAAATTTAGAGAAGAGTTAACACTTATCCTACTCAAAGTCTTCCAGAAAATTTCAGAGGAAGGTAAACTTCCAAACTCATTCTATGAGGCCACCATCACCCTAATACCAAAACCTGACAAAGATGCCACAAAAAAAGAAAACTACAGGCCAATATCACCGATGAACATAGATGCAAAAATCCTTAACAAAATTCTAGCAATCAGAATCCAACAACATATTAAATAGATCATATATCATGACCAAGTGGGCTTTATCCCAGGAATGCAAGGATTCTTCAGTATTTGTAAATCAATCAATGTAATACACCACATTAAAAAATTGAAAAATAAAAACCATATGATTATCTCAATAGATGCAGAGAAAGCCTTTGACAAAATTCAACATCCATTTATGATAAAAAAAAAAAACCCTCCAGAAAGCAGGAATAGAAGGAACATGCCTCAACATAATAAAAGCTATATATGACAAACCCACAGCAAACATTATCCTCAATGGTGAAAAATTGAAAGCATTTCCCCTAAAGTCAGGAACAAGACAAGGGTGCCCACTCTCACTACTACTATGCAGCATAGTTTTGGAAGTTTTAGCCACAGAAATCAGAGAAGAAAAAGAAATAAAAGGAATCCAGATTGGAAAAGAAGAAGTAAAACTCTCACTGTTTGCAGATGACACGATCCTCTACATAGAAAACCCTAAAGACTCCACCAGAAAATTACTAGAGCTAATCAATGAATATAATAAAGTTGAATGATATAAAATTAACACACAGAAATCCCTTGCATTCCTATACACTAACAATGAGAAAACAGAAAGAGAAATTAAGGAAACAATTCCATTCACCATTGCAACGAAAATAATAAAATACTCAGGAATATATCTACCTAAAGAAACAAAAGACCTATATATAGAAAACTATAAAACACTGGTGAAAGAAATCAAAGAGGACACAAATAGATGGAGAAATATACCGTGTTCATGGATTGGTAGAATCAATATAGTGAAAATGAATATACTATCCAAAGCAATCTATAGAGTCAACGCAATCCCTTTCAAGCTACCCATGGTATTTTTCAGAGAACTAGAACAAATAATTTCACAATTTGTATGGAAAAACAAAAAACCTCAAATAGCCAAAACAATCTTGAGAAAGAAGAATGGAACTGGAGGAATCAACCTACCTAACTTCAGGCTCTACTACAAAGCCCACGACCCAGAGGGATGGTATAACATGTGTATACCTGTGGCGGATTCATGTTGATGTACGGCAAAACCAATACAATATTGTAAAGTAATTAACCTCCATTTTGGAGATGGCAATGGCACCCCACTCCAACTCTTGCCTGGAAAATCCCATGGATGGAGGAGCCTGGTAGGCTGCAGTCCATGGGAGAAGGAAATGGTAACCCACTCCAGTGTTCTTGCCTCACAGAGTCAGACACGACTGAAGTGACTTAGCATCAAAATAAATAAATTTATATTTAAAAAAAATTTTTTTTAAAAGACAGTATGGTACAAAGACAGTATGGCACAAAGACAGAAATATAGATCAATGGAACAAAATAGAAAGCCCAGAGATAAATCCATGCACCTATGGACACCTTATCTTCAACAAAGGAGGCAAGAATATACAATGGAGGAAAGAATCTCTTTAACAAGTGGTGCTGGGAAAACTGGTCAACCACTTGTAAAAGAATGAAACTACAACACTTTCTAACACCATACACAAAAATAAACTCAAAATGGATTAAAGATCTAAATGTAAGACCAGAAACTATACAACTCCTAGAGGAGAACATAGGCAAAACACTCTCCAACATAAACCACAGCAGGATCCTCTATGACCCACCTCCCAGAATATTGGAAATAAAAGCAAAAATAAACAAATGGGACCTAATTAAAATTAAAAACTTCTGCACAACATAAGCAAGGTGAAAAGACAGCCTTCAGAATGGGAGAAAATAATAGCAAACAAAGCAACTGACAAAGAATTAATCTCAAAAATATACAAGCAACTCCTGCAGCTCAATTCCAGAAAAAATAAACAACCCAATCAAAAAATGGGCCAAAGAACTAAACAGACATTTATCCAAAGAAGACATACAGATGGCTAACAACACAGGAAAAGATGCTCAACATCACTCATTATCAGAGAAATACAAATCAAAACCACAATGAGGTACCATCTCACGCTGGTCAGAACGGCTGCTATCCAAAAGTCTGGAAACAATAAATGCTAGAGAGGGTGTGGAGAAAAGGGAACCCTCTTACACTGTTGGTGGGAATGCAAACTAGTACAGGCCACTATGGAGAACAGTGTGGAGATTCCTTAAAAAACTGGAAATAGAACTGCCATGTGACACAGCAGTCCCACTGTTGGGCATACTCCCCAAGGAAACCAGAATTGAAAGAGAGACGTGTACCCCAATATTCACTGTTTATAATAGCCAGGACATGGAAGCAACCTAGATGTCCATTGGCAGACGAATGGATAAGAAAGCAGTGGTACATATACACAATGGAATATTACTCAGCCATTAAAAAGAATACATTTGAATCAGTTCTAATGAGGTGGATGAAACTGAAGCCTATTATACAGAGTGAAGCCAGAAAGAAAAACACTAATACAGTATACTAACGCATATATGTGGAATTTAGAAAAATGGTAACAGTAATCCAAATGCGAGACAGCAAAAGAGACAGATGCATAGAATAGTCTTTTGGACTCTGGGGGAGAAGGCGAGGGTGGGATGATTTGAGAGAATAGCATTGAAACATGTATATTACCATATGTGAATCAGATCACCAGCCCAGGTTTGACACATGAGACAGGGTGCTCAGGGCTAGTGCACTGGGATGACCCAGAGGGATGGGATGGGGAGGGAGGTGGGAGGGGGGTTTGGGATGGGGACGGAGGTGGGAGGGGGGTTCAGGATGGGGAACACATGTACATCCATGGCTGATTCATGTCAATGTATGGCAAAAACCACTATAATATTGTAAAGTAATTGGCCTCCAATTAAAAAAAAAAAAAAAAAAAAAACAGAACCCAGCAGAGTGCAAGCTTCAGTGAAGCAGGATATACATGGCCTTGAGGATAACCTGTGCTGGTCTGTCTTTTGGTTCCCTGGAAAGGATGAATTTACATAATTTCCAAGCCTATTTTAAGTTTTTTGTTGTCTGCTTGTTTGCTCACTTTTGTTTTTGCAGCCTAAAATAAAACTGCCAAATATAAAAGAGTTGAAATTAAGATAATTATAGATTCACATGTGGTTATAAGAAATAATACAGAGATATCTCATACCCGTCACCTAATTTTTACCAACAAGAGCACTCTGAAAAACTGTAGTATAATATCCTAACCAGAATATTGACAGTGATGCAGTCAAAATATAGAACATTACCATCACCACAAGGATCTCTCACAGTTCCCTTAATAGCTATACCCACTTCTCTCCCAGATACTTGGTCTCTCCTATCCCTGCCCTTAACCTCTAACCAGTCCTTTGTTTCTAAATTTGGCCATTTTAAGAATGTTATATATGTGGAATCATAAAGTATGTAATCTTTGAGACTGGATTTTTGCACTCAGCATAATTCTTGGAAGATTCATCCAGGTCATCATGTGTATTGCATAGTTCATTCCTTTTTATGGTTAAGTAGTATTCCAGGGTATGAATATACCAGGGTTTGTTTAACTTCTCTATTTGCCTGGTGAAAGACATTTGGGTTGTTTCCAGTTTGTAGCTATTACAAATAAAACTCTAATGAAGATTAATTTCTAGGTTTTTGTGTGAACATAAATTTCCACTTATCTAGGATGAATGCCCAGGAGTACAATTACTGGGTCATATAGTAGTTCCTGGCCTGCAAGAACTGTATGAAGGTCAAGAAGCAACAGTTAGAACTTCTGTACGCAGGTCAAAAAACAACAATTAGAACTGGACATGGAACAACAGACTGGTTCCAAGTCGGGAAAGGAGTACGTTGAGGTTGTATATTGTCACCTTGCTTATTTAACTTAAATGCAGAGTGTATCTTGCAAAATGCCGGGCTGGATGAAGTACAAGCTGGAATCAAGACTGCTGGGAGAAATATCAATAACCTCAGACACGCAGATGACACCACCCTTATAGCAGAAAGTGAAGAAGAACTAAAGAGCCTCTTGATCAAAGTGAAAGAATTGGCTTAAAGCTCAACATTCAGAAAACTAAGATCATGGCATCCGGTCCCATCACTTCACGGCAAATAGATTCCCTAATGGAAACAGTGAGAGACTTTATTTTGGGGGGGGGGGGCTCCAAAATCACTGCAGATGGTGACCCCAGCCATGAAACTAAAAGATGCTTGCTCTTTGGAAGAAAAGCTATGTCCAACCTAGACAGTATATCAAGAAGCAGAGACATTACTTTGCCAACAAAGGTCTGTCTAGTCAAAGCTATGGTTTTTCCAGTAGTCATGTATGGATGTGAGAGTTGGACTATAAAGAAAGCTGAGTGCCAAAGAATTGATGCTTTTGAACTGTGGTGTTGAAGACTCTTGAGAGTCCCTTGGACTACAAGGAGATCCAATCAGTCAATCCTAAAGGAAATCAGTCCTGAATATTCACTGGAAGGATTGATGTTGAAGCTGAAAGTCCAATACTTTGGCCACCTGATGCGAAGAACTGACTCATTTGAAAAGACCCTGATGCTCGGAAAGATTGAAGGCAGGAGGAGAAGGGCATGACAGAGGATGAGATGGCTGGATGACATCACTGACTCGATGGATATGAGTTTGAGTAAGGTCCGGGACTTGGTGATGGACAGGGAGGCCTGGTGTGCTGCAGTCCACAGAGTCGCAAAGAGTTGGACACGACTGAGCACTGAACTGATAGTAGCTCTATGTTTAGTTTTATAAGAAACTGCCAAACTGTTTTTTTAGCACGGTTATACCACTTTTTATTCCCACCAGCAATGTGTGAGTGACTTTTTATCTCCATCATTATCAACATTTCGTATTATCACTGTTTTTTATTTTTGTCATTCTGATAGCTATGTAATGGTTTTTTGTAGTTCTATTTGCATTTATTTAATGACTGATATGTTCAACACCATTTTGTGTGCTTATCTGTATATCCTCTTCAGTGCAATATCTGTTCATGTCTTTTTTCCATTTTCTAACTGGACTGTTTTTGTTTTTACTTTATTGAAAGTTATTTATATTTTTCAGTTTTGAGTTCTCTGTTGTATATATGGTTTGTAAAACTCCCAATGGTTTTTTAGCTTGCCTTTTAATCCTCCTAACAGAGTCATTCACAGAGCAAGAAAATTTAAGTTTTAAATTTTGCATAGCCCTAGATCCTGAAGATTTTCTCATATGCTGTTTCTAAAGTTCTATAGTTTTTTATTTTGCATTTAAATTTGCAATTCATTTTAATTTTTGTATAAGGTATGAAGGTTAGGCTAAGGTTCATTTTTTTCTGCCTTTTTAAAAACTGTGTTGTTGTCACTGTCACTGTGTCTGCCTCTTTGTGACCCCATGGACTATAGCCCAGCAAGCTCCTCTGTCCATGGGATTTCCCAGGCAATATTGGAATGGGTTGCTGTTTCCTCCAAGGGATCTTCTCGACTGAGGGATCGAACCCATGTCTCCTGCACTGGCAGGCAGATTCCTTACCACTGAGCCACCAAGGAAGCCCACAACTATGAATGTTCAATTGCTCAAACACCATTTGTTGAAAAGGCTATCCTTCCTCCAATGAACTGCTTTTAAAAGAAGCTGGGCATGTTTGTGTGTGTCTATTTTTAGTTCTCTATCCTGTTTCAATGATGCATGTGCCTATCCCTCTTCCAATGCCATACTGTCTTGATTACTATAGCTGTGTAGTAAACCTTAATAGTTCACTGATTCCTAAAATGTCAACATTCACTCCTGCCATCTCCTGTTTGACCACTTCCAATTTGCCTTGATTCATGGACCTAACATTCCAGGTTCCTATGCAATATTGCTGTTTACAGGATCGGACCTTGCTTCTATCACCAGTCACATCCACAACTGGGTGTTGTTTTTGCTTTGGCTCCATCCCTTCATTCTTTCTGGAGTTCTTTCTCCACTGATCTCCAGTAGCATATTGGGCACCTACTGACCTGGGGAGTTTCTCTTTCAGTATCCTATCATTTTGCCTTTTCATACTGTTCATGGGATTTTCAAGGAAAGAATACTGAAGTGGTTTGCCATTCCCTTCTCCAGTGGACCACATTCTGTCAGACCTGTCCACCATGACCCGTCTGTCTTGGGTGGCCCCACACGGCATGGCTTAGTTTCACTGAGTTAGACAAGGCTGTGGTCCATGTGATTAGATTGACTAGCTTTCTGTGATTATGCTTTCAGTGTGTCTGCCCTCTGATGCCCTCTCACAATACCTACCTTCTTACTTGGGTTTTTCTTACCTTGGATGTGGGGTATCTCTTCACGGTTGCTCCAGCAAAGCGCAGCCACTGCTCCTTAGCTTGGGTGAGGGGGTATCTCCTTACCGCCGCCCCTCCTGACCTTGTTCGTGGAGTAGCTCCTCTCCGCCCTCCTGAGCCTGCACAGCCACCTCTCCTTGGACCTGGGGTAGCTCCTCTTGGCCGCTCCTGCGCCGTGGCAGCCTGGTACTCTCGGCTGCCACACCTGGCTTCCGGCGTGGGGTAGCTCCTCCCGGCCACCACCCCTGAACTCGGGCGTGGGGTAACTCCTCCAGGCTAACACCCATGGCCTTGGTCTTGGTAGCTCCTCTCGGCCGCTCCTGTGCTGTCGCAGCCTGGAACTCTACTGCTCCTGCGCCGTCGCAGCCTGGCACTCTGCTGCTCCTGCGCCGTTGCAGCCTGGCACTCTCGGCTGCAGCCCCTGTCCTCGGGCATGGGGTAGCTCTTCCAGGCCGCCACCCCTGTCCTCGGGCGCGGGGTACCTCCTCCAGGCTGATGCCCATGGCCTCAGGCATGGGGTAGCTCTTCCAGGCCGCCACCCCTGGCCTTGGGCGTGGGGTAGCTCCTCCAGGCCGCGGCCCCTGTCCTCGGGCATGGGGTAGCTTCTCCAGGCTGACACCCATGGCCTCGGGCGTGGGGTAGCTCCTCCAGGCCGCCAACCCTGGCCTCGGGTGTGGGGTAGCGCCTCCCTGCTGCCGCCCCTGGCCTCGGGCCTGGGGTAGCTCCTCTCAGCCGCTCCTTCGCCGTCACCGCCTGGCACTCTGCGGCTACTGCGCCGTTGTGGCCTAGCACTTTGCTGTTCCTGTGCTGTCGCAGCCTGGTACTCTTGACAGCCGCCCCTGACCTCGGACGTGGGGTAGCTCCTCCCAGCGGTGGCCCCTGGCCTCGGGCATGTGGTAGTGGCTCCCGGCTGCAGCCCCTGGCCTCGGGCCTGGTGTAGCTCCTCCAGGCCGCGGCCCCTGACCTCTGGCATGGGGTAGCTCCTCCAGGCCACTGCCCCTGGCCTCGGGCATGGGGTAGCTCCTCCCAGCCGCCACCCCTGGCCTCGGTCTTGGTAGCTCCTCTTGGCCGCTCCTGTGCCATCGCAGCCTGGCACTCTGCCGCTCCTGCACCATGGCAGCCTGGCACTCTCAGCCGCAGCCCCTGATCTCAGGCCTGGGGTAGCTCTTCCAGGCCACCGCCCCTGTCCTCAGGCGTGGGGTAGCTCCTCCAGGCCGTTGCCCCTGTCCTTGGGCGTGGGGTAGCTCCTCCAGGCTGATGCCCATGGCCTCGCGTGTGGGGTAGCTCCTCCAGGCCGCTGCCCCTGTCCTGGGGCGTGGGGTAGCTCCTCCAGGCTGACGCCCATGGCCTCGGGCGTGGGGTAGCTCCTCCAGGCCCCCCCCCCCGGCCTCGGGCATGGGGTAGCTCCTCCAGGCCACTGCCCCTGGCCTCGGGCATGGGGTAGCTCCTCCCAGCCGCCACCCCTGGCCTCGGTCTTGGTAGCTCCTCTTGGCCGCTCCTGTGCCATCGCAGCCTGGCACTCTGCCGCTCCTGCACCATGGCAGCCTGGCACTCTCAGCCGCAGCCCCTGATCTCAGGCCTGGGGTAGCTCTTCCAGGCCACCGCCCCTGTCCTCAGGCGTGGGGTAGCTCCTCCAGGCCGTTGCCCCTGTCCTTGGGCGTGGGGTAGCTCCTCCAGGCTGATGCCCATGGCCTCGCGTGTGGGGTAGCTCCTCCAGGCCGCTGCCCCTGTCCTGGGGCGTGGGGTAGCTCCTCCAGGCTGACGCCCATGGCCTCGGGCGTGGGGTAGCTCCTCCAGGCCCCCCCCCCCCCCCGGCCTCGGGCATGGGGTAGCTCCTCCCGGCCGCCGCCCCTGTCCTCGGGCATGGGGTAGCTCCTCCAGGCTGACACCCATGGCCTTGGGCGTGGGGTAGCTCCTCCAGGCCGCCAACCCTGGCCTCGCGCGTGGGTTAGCGCCTCCCTGCTGCCGCCCCTGGCCTCGGGCCTGGGGTAGCTCCTCTCAGCCGCTCCTTCGCCGTCGCCGCCTGGCACTCTGCAGCTACTGCGCCGTTGCGGCCTAGCACTCTACTGCTCCTGCGCCATCGCAGCCTGGCACTCTCGGCAGCCGCCCCTGGCCTCGGGCATGTGGTAGTGCCTCCCGGCTGCAGCCCCTGACCTCGGGCATGGTGTAGCTCCTCCCAGCCACTACCCCTGGCCTCGGTCTTGGTAGTTCCTCTTGGCTGCTCCTGTGCCATCGCAGCCTGGCACTCTCGGCCACAGCCCCTGATCTCGGGCCTGGGGTAGCTCCTCTTGGCTGCTCCTGCGCCGGCGCAGCCTGGCACTCTCGGCTGCAGCCCCTGATCTCGGGCCTAGGGTAGCTCCTCTCGGCTGCTCCTGCGCCGTCGCAGCCTGGCACTCTCGGCTGCAGCCCCTGATCTCAGGCCTGGGGTAGCTCCTCTTGGCTGCTCCTGCGCCGTCGCAGCCTGGCACTCTCGGCCACCGCCCCTGTCCTCGGGCATGGGGTAGCTCCTCCCAGCCACCGCCCCTGACCTCAGGCATGGGGTAGCTCCTCCAGGCCGCTGCCCCTGGCCTCGGGCATGGGGTAGCTCCTCCCGGCCACCGCCCCTGACCTCGGGCGTGGCATAGCTCCTCCTGGCCTCCGCCCCTGGCCTCGGGCGTGGGGTAGCTCCTCTCAGCCACCGCCCCTGACCTCGGGCGAGGGGTAGCTCCTCTGGTCATGCTTCTACGTGGTCCGTCGCAGCTGGCGAAAGTTACGACCAACCTAGATAGCATATTCAAAAGCAGAAACATTGCTTTGCCAGCAAAGGTCCGTCTACTCAAGGCTATGGTTTTTCCAGTAGTCATGTATGGATGTGAGAGTTGGACTGTGAAGAAAGCTGAGTGCCGAAGAATTGATGCTTTTGAAATGTGGTGTGGAGAAGACTCTTTAGATTCCCTTGGACTGCAAAGAGATCCAACCAGTCCATCCTAAAGGAGATCAGTCCTGGGTGTTCTTTGGAAGGACTGATGCTAAAGCTGAAACTCCAATACTTTGGCCACCTCATGCAAAGAGTTGACTCATTGGAAAAGACTCTGATGCTGGGAGGGATTGGGGGCAGGAGGAGAAGGGGACGACAGAGGTTGAGATGGCTGGATGTCATCACCGACTCGATGGACATGAGTTTGAGTGAACTCCGGGAATTGGTGATGGACAGGGAGGCCTGGCATGCTGCAATTCATGGGGTCGCAAAGAGTCAGACACGACTGAGCGACTGAACTGAACTGAAAACCTTAATAAATGATGTCTATTTTGTTCACCACTCAGCTCCTTTAACAGTGTCTTGAGAATTGTAGATACACATTCTGAGGTGGAGCAGTTCTGGGTGAGGATGATGTCACAAGCTATGCTATTTAATAAGGTTTCTCCAATGATGAACATTTTCCCTATTTGCATTATTTAATAAGCCTGCCACTAGCCATATGTGGCTATTAAGCCCCTGAAATGTGGCTAGTGCAACTGAGAAGGTGATTTTTAATTTTTACTTAATTGTAGTTATTTTAAATTTAAGTGGCCACCTGTGCGAGAGGCTAATGTATTGGACTGTACAGGTCTAGAGATCAGCCATGAAAGAGCCTAACTAAAATGGAGGCAGGTCACTATGGAGAACAGTATGGAGGTTTCTTTAAACACTAAAAATAGAGCTATCATGTGGTCCAGCAATCCCACTACTGGGCATATATCTAGAGATAACTATAATTTGAAAGATACATGAACCCCACTATTCATTTCAGCACCACTGACAATAGCCAGAACATGGAAGCAACCTAAATATCCATCAACAGATGAATGAATAAAGAAAATGTGGTATGTATACACAATGGAATATTACTCAGCCATTAAAAAGAATGAAATAATGCCATTTGCTCAAAATGGATGAATCTAGAGATTGTCATACTAAGTGAAGTCAGACAGAGAATGACAAATATCATAGGATATAACTTACATGTGGAACCTAAAAAATAATACAAATAAACTTATTTACAAAACTGAAACAGACTCACAGACTTTGAAAACAAACTTCTGGTTACCAAAGGGGAAAGGAAGGGAGGGATAAATTAGGAGATTGGAATTAACATGTATACACTACTATATACAAAATATATAAGCAATAAGGACCTACTGTATAGCACAGAGAACTCTACTCAATATGGAACTCTACTCAATATTCTGTAATAACTTATATGGGAAAAGAATCTGAAAATGGATGCATATATGTATATTACATATATATATATATATATATATATATATATATATATATATATATATATATTTAACTGAATCACTGTGCTGTACCCCTGAAACTGAAAAAATTGTAAATCAACTATATACTAATAAAGATTTAAGAAAAGAAAAGAATCTGAAAAAGAATGGCTATATGTATAACTGAATCACTTTGCTGTACACCTAAACTGAACACACCATTGTAAATCAACTATACTCCAATTGAAATTGAAAAAAAAAAAACAAAAAACTTTTGGTTGTGCCATGTGGAATGTGAGATCTTAGTTCCCTGACAAGGGATCGAATTCATGCCCCCTGCATTGCAAGGCAGATTCTTAACCACTGGACCACCAGGGAAGTTCAAAATTTTTTTAAATAGCTAGAATGGAGGTTGGTCAAGGTCCTTAGGTTTTAAGAAGTCAAGAACTGCTAGGCCTACATTTTGGATGAATAAAACAGGTGAACAGTAAAGCCCATTGAAGACAATTTCATGATACTGGTAAAGAAGGCTGTCTGTTAAAAGCTAAATCCCCGATTTACTTTGAGGGCATGACCAGTGTCTATGCATTAGAATACACACACACACACACACACACACACACACATATCTGGGCTTCCCAAGTGGTGCTAGAGGCAAAGAACCTTCCTGCCAATGCAGGAGACAAAGAGCCACAGGTTCAATCCCTGAGTTGGGAAGATTCCCTGGAGGAGGGCATAGCAACCCACTCCAGTATTCTTGCCTGGAGAATCCCATGGACATATTAGCCTGGCGGGCTACAGTCCATAGGATTGCAGAGTCAGACATGACTGAAGTGACTTAGCACACAAGCACAGGTCCCAACAGTGGGTAACCATGTTGTAAACAAATGTACTGTCATCCAGGCTTTGTTGCTGCATTTTCAGAGCACAGGCAGGGAAGATTTACCATTATTGTTATGGGCTCTAGGATTTTTGTTGGTGGTTAGTTGCTAAGTCATGTCCGACTCTTGTGACTCCATGGACTGTAGCCTGCCAGGCTCCTCTGTCCATGGGGTTCTCTAGGCAAAAATACTGGAGTGGGTTGCTGTTACCTTCTACAGGGGATCTTACTGACCCAGAAATTGAACCTGGGTCTCCTGCAAAATCACTGTAGATGGTGACTGCAGCCATGAAACTAAAAGACACTTACTCCTTGGGAGAAAAGTTATGACCAACCTTGACAGCATATTAAAAAGCAGAGACATTACTTTGTCAACAAAGGTCCATCTAGTCAAAGCTATGGTTTTTCCAGTAGTCATGTATGGATGTGAGTTGGACTATAAAGAAAGCTGAGCACTGAAGAATTGATGCTTTTGAACTGTGGTGTTGGAGAAGACTCTTGAGAGTCCCTTGGACTGCAAGGAGATCCAACCAGTCCATCCTAAAGGAAATCAGTCCTGAATGTTCATTGGAAGGACTGATGTTGAAGCTGAAACTCCAATACTTTGGCCACCTGATGCGAAGAGCTGACTCATTTGAAAAGACCCTGATGCTGGGAAAGATTGAAGGTGGGAGGAGAAGGGGACGACAGAGGATGAGATGGTTGGATGGCATCACTGACTCAATGGGCATGAGTGTGAGTAAACTCTGGGAGCTGGTGATGGACAGGGAGGCCTGGTGTGCTGCACTCCATGGGGTTGCAAAGAGTTGGACAAGACTGAGTGACTGAACTGAACTGAACTCCTGCATTACAGGCAGATTATTTATCGACTGAACTATGAGTGAAGCCTAAGGTGAAAGTCACTCAGTTATGTCCAACTCTTTGTGACCTGCCGGGGTCCAGCCCCGGTGGATCCAGGGAAATTTGAAGGAGAGATGGCTTCAGCGATCAGGATACGATAGCTTTAATTAAATATTAATTAGAGATATAAAGAGTAATAGAATGAGGATAGCTCAGTAGGAAAATTCGGTGGAGAAAAGAGGCTGAATAACTTGGTTTATGTGGAAAGCTAATAAAATCCCAAGGCAAGGAATTTACGTCATCTACGTAGGCCGCAGGCGTCCTCCCATTCTCCCGAAGGAGAGGAGACACTAAGGCCTCCCCAGTCAGATCTTAGAAGCCCAGGCATGATTAGTAGGCTTGATGAGCCTCCACTGCCGGGAGCCGGCATATTGCATATTGAGTGCATATTGCATATTGAGTGCAGCACTTTTCAGGATCTGGAATAGCTCAACTGGAATTCTATCACTGCCGGTAGCCAGCGTGAGGAACTCCACCCATGACAAAGGTCATGAGGAAGGAGGCTTGGCATACGCAAAGGCGGGATCAAGCCTCAGGAGTCTCCCTGGAAATTCTCGAGCAATCTACCCCCAAAACCAGAGTCTGCCTACTTTCTGCTTTGTGCTTTCACCTACACCTCTGACTTTATGGGGGGCTGTCCCCCACTACCTCTCTGAAAAAAGTTAGCTTACAGCTCCAGTTAATAATTCCTGGGTGTGACAGTGTTTAACCTACAAACTCCTTTGGAAATCCTCTAGCCTGCCTGAATAGGTTTTCCGGCCTCATGTGATTGTTCACAGCCTCCCAACTGTGAGAGGCAGGAGATGTTCTAAACTGTCTAAACACAGATTCTTTTGAGTAGTTAAAAGATTGATTAGAAATTGTATTGGTGAAGGGATTTTCACTTGTTGGGCCAATGTTTGCTGCTAAGTTTCCATATCCCTTACCTGCTGTGTCCCTGGCAGTGTATTGATTAATATAATTGGTGTAAATAGTAGCTTTAATGTTTGTAACCTGGGACCCTTGAGTTAATTCTTTTTCTTGTAGCCCACCACACCTTTGCTCTGTAGGAATGCAACTTTATCTAATGCTTTTGGAGGGTGGCTCCTGACCAATCACCTTTAGAGAAAAATAAGTTTTCTGAAGAAAAGGTCTTAAAATGTTAACAGGCCTCCGGGCCAGAAGATGATGCAAATCACCTAAGCTTTTGCATATGATAAGTTTGCAGGAAGAAAGCCTGGTTTGCTGCAAGACTCTACCCCTTCCCCCATTATCCTCTATGCATAACTTAAGGTATAAAAACTACTTTGGAAAATAAAGTGCGGGCCTTGTTCACCGAAACTTGGTCTCACCATGTCGTTCTTTCTCTTACCTTCTGGCTGAATTATTCAGCCTCTTTTCTCCACTGAATTTCCTCACTGAGCTATCCTTATTTCAGCCTCTTTTCTCCACTGAATTTCTTCACTGAGCTATCCTCATTCTATTACTCTTTATATCCTTAATTAACGTTTAATTAAGCAGTTGTTTCCTGATCTTCGCCTACGCCGTCTCTCCTTCGAATACCCTGGATCAGCCGGGGCTGGTCCCTGGCAGGTGGTGCCCGAACAGGGACTTTCGAAGGTAAGCTCCCCAAAGCAATCAGAGCCATCAGCCCTATTGCTCCCCGTTCTCGGAACAACTGGGTGACCAGCCCTCTTGTTCCCCCACGGAGCAGTTTGGGTGACCAGCCCTACTGCTCCTTCCTTGAACAGTTTGGGCCATCAGCCTACTGTTCCTCCCCCGGAACAATCTGGGTTATCAGCCCTATTGTTCTTCCAGTGTTCGGGACGGCTAGGACCCCACTCAAGGGTGCCGCGGACCCCCCTGTAGGATAGACAGGGCGAGAGGAGTGGGAAGTGTTGAAAGTGTTAAAAGAGTTAGACTTAGAGAGAGAAAACGGTTTCTAGAGTTAAAAAGCCAAAGAAAAGCCTGATCTTTTAAAAGCTAAAAGCTTTATCTTCTATTATACTTAATTTTCTGACATGGGTAACACTGAAACTAAGAATGGCAACTCTTTATACAAGTAATCTTGAAACTGTTAAAGAGGCTACTGTTAATTTAGATACTTGGGTGAAGGTAAAAAACAACTAAAAACTTATCCTATAAATATGATTAAAAATGTTCTGGACCCTCATCATGAGGCTGTGGGATAGCCTATGGGAGAGGCTATAGCGGTGGATGGTAGTGGGTCTCCACCTTCTGCGCAGATCATATTTTCTGCCATTGACGAATGAAACGAGGGAGACTGTGCTCTACCTCCGGAGGAAGGAGAGGGCTTACAGGACGCTGCGGCCGGGCGCCCTGGCGAGCCCCCTCCCCCTCTACACAAACCTTTAAAAATTTATCCAACAATTTCTGATTTAAGGCGACTACTCCACCTCCGCTTGCACCTCCCAGGGCCTAAAAATTCCCCAGTTTACATCCAAAGTCTCCCAGAGCATTGCATAAGGCTGAAAAAGATAAAAAAGATTTCTTTTAAACAAAGGAGCTTTTAAAAAATACATAATATACAGAGCCTGCTCCTTGCGGAAAACCCCCTCAGGGGGGCCTCACCCAAGGATAAAATAAAAATAAAAAGAGAGAAAAATAAAAAAAAAAAAGAAAGAAAAAAAAAAGTGAAAAAGAAAAAAGGAAAGAAAATAGAGAAAGATCTAAAGATAGAGAAAAAGCTAAAGAGTGAAAAGGAGAGAGGAACGGAGAAGGAAGGAATCAGGGAATGCAGCAAGATAGAGAAAGGAAGTTAAAAAAGGAGATACAGAGAAAAAGATAGGGAGAAAAAGAAAAAAAAAAGAGAGAGAGAGAAAGAGGGTAAAGGGAAAGAAACGAAGGAAAGAGAAGGGTAGCGAAAAAGGAAGGGGGAGAGAAAAGTGAGAAAAGCAGGAAGAGAGGAAGAGAGAGAGAGAGAGAGAGAGACAAGAGACGCTGTGACCAGGTGCCCTGGCGAGCTCCCAACTTGGTCTCACCATGTCGTTCTTTCTCTTACCTTCTGGCTGAATTATTCAGCCTCTTTTCTCCACTGAATTTCCTCACTGAGCTATCCTTATTTCAGCCTCTTTTCTCCACTGAATTTCTTCACTGAGCTATCCTCATTCTATTACTCTTTATATCCTTAATTAACGTTTAATTAAGCAGTTGTTTCCTGATCTTCGCCTACGCCGTCTCTCCTTCGAATACCCTGGATCAGCTGGGGCTGGTCCCCGGCACTCCACGTTCCAGATGGGGATTCAGCCAGAAGGTGAGAGAAAGAACGACATGGGGAGACCAGTCTTTCAAGGAACTGATCCCATTTTTTATTTTTCCAGGGTCTGTTTTTATACACTGAGATGTTATACAAAAGTCACGCGGGGTCAGCAGTCCTGACTTTTATTAAAGTCAGGTGCTTTATACAAATGTATACAAAGGTCTTAGGGATGTTACATCATTTTCTGGCCGGGGGGCCTGCTAACAATTTATGACCCTCTCCTTGTGATAGCGGTCAGTCAACCAGAACACTTATTTCTCCAGGGATGATTATTCTTAAAACAGACGCCACCTTCCGAAGGTACCAGATAAAGTTACATTCCTATAGGATGAAGGTGTAGTGGGTTTTAATTAAGGAAAGAATTTACTTAGCCTAAGGTCTAACGTGATTAATATCAAAGGTTAATACTTATTTCTTCTATATATTCATTAATGTGTATAAGGGCAGGGGATGTGGAGACTTAGCAGCAAACATTTGCTCAACAAATGAAAAACCCTTCACCAATACAATTTCTAATCAGCCAACTATACTATACTAATAGTTTTCTAACTTCTCTAAAGAACCTGTTTTTAGAAGGTTGCCTTCATGCCTCTCACGGTTGGGAGGCTGTGAGCAATCATGTGTAGCTGGACAAGCCTGTCAGGCAGGCTAGAGAACCTTCAGAGGACTTTGTAGGTTGAAACACTCCTATCACGCCCAGGAATTATTATTAACTAGAGCTCTAAGTTAACTCCTTTTCCAAAAGAGGTGGTGGGGGACAGCCCCTCGTAAAGTCAGAGGTGTAGGTGAGAGCACAAAGCAGTAAAGTAGGCAGACTCTGGTTTTGGGGGTAGATGCTCGAGAATTTCCAGGGGGACTCCTGAAGCTCGATCCCACCTTTGTGTATGTCGAGCCTCCTTCCTCATGACCTTTGCCACGAGCAGAGGTCCTCACGCTGGCTCCCAGCAGTGACCCCCTGAACTATACAGTCCATACAATTCTCCAGGCCAGAATACTGAAGTAGGTAGCCTTTCCCTTCTCCAGGGAATCTTCCCAATCCAAGGATCAAACTCAGGTGTCCTGCATTGCAGGTGGATTCTGCACCACAAGAAAAGCCCAAGAATACTGGACTGGATTGCCATGCCTTCCTCCAGAGGATCTTACCGACCCAGAAATCGATCCCATGTCTCCTGCATCTCCTACATTGCAGGCAGATTCTTTACCAACTGAGCTATGAGGGAAGCCCTCAGGATTTTTGGAATCCTAAAATGAGCACTGGCTTCAGCTTAAAGCCACCAGCTGCACTAGCCCCTAATAGGAGTCACCCTGTTCTTTGAAGATTTGAAGCCAGGTATTGATTTCTCCTTTCTAGCTATGAAAATCCTACATGGCGTCTTCTATCAATAGAAGGCTGTTTCATCTACATTGAAAACCTATTGTCTTGTATAGCCAGTTTCATTAATTTTTGTAGGTAGATTATCTGGATAACTTGCTGCAGGTTCTATATCAAGGACTTGTAGCAGCATCTTGCACTTTGATGTTATGGAAACAGCTTTTTTCCCTAAACTTTATGAACCAACCTCTACTAGCTTGAAACTCTTCTTCTGCAGCTTCCTCACCTCTCTCAGCCTTCATAGAGTTGAAGAGAGTTAGAGCCTTGCTGTGGATTAGACTTTGGCTTAAGGAAATATCGTGGCTGTTTTGATCTTCTATCTAGACCACCAAAACTTTCTCCACATCAGCAATAGAGCTGTTTTACTTTCTTATCACTCGTGTGTGCATTGGAGTAGCACTTTCTATTCTCTCCAAGAACATTTCCTCTGCATTCGCAACTTGGCTAACTGGTGCAAGAGGCTGAGCTTTCAGTCTTTCTCAGCTTTTGACATGTCTCCCTCACTAAGCTTAACTGTTTCTAGCTTTTGATTTAAAGTGAAAGGCATGCAACTCTTCCTTTCACTTGTACACTTAGAGGACACTGTTGAGCTATTAATTGGCCTAATTTCAAAATTGCTGTGTCTCAGTGAATAGAGAGGCTCGAGGAGAGGCGGAGAGGAAGAGAGATGGGTAAATGGCTGGGCAGTGGAGCAGTCAGAACACACACAACGTTTATTGGTTAACTTTGCCATCTTATATGGGCACAGTCCATGGCACCTCAAAACAATTACAGTAGTAACATCAAAGATCATTGATTACAGATCACCATAACAAATATAATAATACTGGAAAAGTATGAAATATTGTGAGAATTACCAAAATGTGACATAAAGACACAAAGTGAGAAAATGCACAAAGACACAGAGTTAGCAAAATGACACCAACAGAAGACTCAACACAGGGTCTCCATAAAGTTTCCATTTGTAAAAAATGCAATATCTGAGAAGTGCAATAAAATGAGGTATGACTGTATGAGAACATGAGATATGATTGCAGTAAGGCTGCTCTCCCAAAGTGCTGAGGTGGTGACAGAGCTGGCCTCTTGGGAAAAATTTCTGTTGTCCTGATTATGAACTCTGTAATACTTAGCTTTTGAACTTTTTTTTATTTTGCCAGAAAGTGACTTTCTCTAAACCTGTAATGTATCTTAAACTTTGTATAAAAGTTAATATTTTGTGTAATAATTTTTTATTGTGGTAAATTACACATAGCATAAAGTGTACCACTTTATCTATTTGAAAGTGTACAATCTGGTGGCACTGAGCACAGTCATAATGAGTGAATGGCTTTAAACAAAAAAAGGCTGGTGGAGCATATTTGTGGTGGTGGCCAATGATAACTCTGGTGGTCTTCACTATTCTCAAGGTTCCAAATGCAAAATATAGTGTCAAGGTGCTTCAGACCAAGTACTAGATCTTGAAGCAGCTGGTGGCTCCAGTGTACATTCTGAGGTGGGTGTAGCTACCTTTGTGCTCAGTTGCTCAGTCATGTCCGACTCTTCAACCCCATGGACTGTAGCCCACCAGGCTCCTCTGTGCATGGGATTCTCCAGGCAAGAACACTGGAGTGGGTTGCCATTTCCTACTCCAGGGGATCTTCCCAACCCAGGGATCGAACTCAAGTCTATTACATCTCTGCATTGGCAGGTGGGTTCTTTACCATTAGTGCCACCTGGGAAACCCAGTATTATTATTATTATTATTTTTTTTTTTTTCAGAAAAGGGGGCATGCCTCCTCCCACCCACCATTCTGATGCGGATTAAGGAGTGGCTTGGTGAGAGAGAGTGTGATACATTCACACTAGGGAGTGAGCATTTTTGGGTGGAGGTGGCTAACCATGCAGCTTACAGAATCTTAATTCCCCAGCCAGGGATTGAACCCACAGCCATGACAGTGAAAGCACTGAGTCTTAACCACTGGACCTCCAGAGAAGTCCTGGGAATGAAACTTTTTCAAGGAAGATTTCCTGGATTGGAAAAGCAAGAAAGAGACAAGTGAGCAAGAGAAACTGAAACAACCATAAACAAAACTGAGAAATGGGTGACATTTGCTTGTGGTGACCCCCTTTCAAGCCCAAGTCATTACTTCTCTCTCTAATTTAGGTTTTTACTGATACACACACACAAGCATCCATATTGTCTGCCAGTGCTCTAGAACCTTCCCCTCTCTTGTTCTCATCACCAAAACTCACTTGTTCTATATGTCCTAGACTCTTGGAAACCAATCGGGCACTAATTTACTAACCTGGGGCGAGATGTTAACAGGCTGCTAATAGTTTCTTCTTTTCTCCCTGCACAGCACTTTTGTGCACCTTAACTTACAAGACAGGCTGGCTTATAAAAACTACAGGTCTGGTTGGAAGGGAGGGGGCAGAAGCGGGAAAGTGTTTGGGCAGAGAAAACTTTCCCATTTTGCACAGGCAACTGCTTACTTAGCCCTTGATGGAGTAAATCTTGAACAGAAGAAAAGGAAAATTGGCAGGTCCTTCCCAGTAAACAACTTTGATGCCCTCAAAGTGCTAGTGAAAGTGTTAGTGGCTCAGTGAGTACAACTCTTTGCAACCCCATGGACTGGAGCCTGCCAGCTCCTCTGTCCATGGGATTTCCCAGGCAAGAATACTGGAGTCAGTCGCCATTCCCTTCTCCAGGGGATCTTCCTGACCCAGGGACTGAACCTGTATGTCTTGCTTTGCAGGTAGATTCTTTATTCTCTGTGCCATCACGACCACAATATACACCTCAAAGTTGCATCTCCTTTCCAATTCACACTCATTATCACTCTCACTGACATTACCTTTTCTGATCCTCTATCTTTTTAGGCTTTCCCAACCTTTGCTTGGGCTTTCCGGGTAGCTCAGCTGGTAAAGAATCTGTCTGCAATGCGGGAGACCTGGGTTCAGTCCCTGGGTTGGGAAGATCCCCTGGAGGACAGCATGGCAAGCCACTCCAGTATTCCTCCCTGGAGAATTCCCATGGACAGAGGAGCCTGGTGGGCTACAGTTCATGGGGTCACAAAGAGTCAGACATGACTGAGTGACTAAGCACAGAACAGCAGCAACCCCTGCTTTCCTCAGATCCAGAGTCTGTTGCCACCTGCTTGTTCTTAGATAAAAGAACTGCCCATTGCTTATCTAGCATGATGTTAGGTACTGATGGGTTGCCTTCCAGGCCAGCCTTAAATGAATGGCAGGGGAAGTGGTGTGCTAAGGCAGAAATGTGTTGGTAAAGTTTTAACTGATGTCTTAGATGGTCAAGAATCCACCTGAAATGCAGGAGACCTAGGTTAGATACCTGGGTTGGGAAAATCCCCTGGAGAAGAAATGGCTACCCACTCCAGTATTCTTGCCTGGAGAATTCCATGGACAGAGGCGCCTAGCAGGCTACAGTCCATGGGGTCCCACAGAATTGGACATGACTGAGGGACTAACACTGTAAAGTTTTAACAATCAGCTTTCTGAGGGAGGGGGAGGAGCAAACGGTAATCCCTAATTTGTAGCATTTGCCAATTTCTGTGTTGTAAACACACCCACTATGACCAATTTTAAGTTACCAAGGGGATGCAGAGCAGAACACCATTATTTAACATTTCCACTATACAAATACAACAGATGTGAATTACCTCAAGAGCACAGATGATGATGTGATAAAAATAATTAGGAAGTCATGTTCTACAATATTTCTTTATTAAAATTTATTTAATTGCAGCTTTGTATCATGTGGTTTTAAAAAAAATGGCTTTAACAACTGACTTGAAAAATTCCTGAAAATGTAACCATCAACTTTCATCAGTCAGTATGAGCCAATTCTGGCACATCACTGAAAGTACCCCAGAAGTCACTCCTTTTCATCATGCACATGTCTCTTTCCCATCATCTACCACAAAAGAGCAGAAACAAACCATTTGCAATGTACTCCATTGATCTGAACTCTGCCTTTAGTGTACTAAAATGAGCAAGACCAGGAATAAGGACACAAGTTCTAATCCCAGTCTTAACATGAATTGGCTGTGACCTTGACCTCTTTGGATTCCAGGCTCCTTATCCATAGAATAAGGGGCTTAGACAATTAGTGTTCTTAAATGACTCTTTCAGACACATTTGTGTGTGTGTGTGTGTGTGTGTGTGTGTGTGTGTGAGTGTTTACAACTCAACTGAGGTGCAATTCACACACAATAAACTAGATATATTTTAAAGAGTATAATTTGATGAGTTTTGTCATCCACCACACCCAAATGTTCTCTTGTGCACCCTTATGTATCTCTGCCTCTCAACTGTCACTAGGTACCAGTAATCTTTTTTTGTCACTATAGAATACTTTGAATTTTCTATAATTTTATAAAAATGGAATCATACAGTATATACGTATTATGCTCTTTATTTTCTTTTTTTCTGCTTACTTTGGATTAAATTTGATCATCTTTTTCTAGTTTTTTGTTACAGAACCTGAGGTTATTAAGAGCTTTTCTAAAATAATGGTTCAGTGCTATAAACTTCCTTCTAAGTACTGCATTAGCTATATCCCACAAATTTGTATGTCTGTTTTCACTTTCATTCTTTTTAAAACACTAACTTCCCTTGAGACTTACTCTTCAGCCATGGATTATTTACAAGTGTGTAAATTTTTCCAAATATTTGGAAGATTTTCCATATATCTTGCTTTTACTGATTTTTTATTTAACTCCATTGTGGTCAGAGAATACACTTTGTATGACTTAAATCTTTTAACATTGAGACTTGTTATATGGTCCAGATATGGTAAATATTCAATGTGCACTTATAAAGAATGTTTTCTATTGCTGTTGGTTTGAGTGTTGTACAGGTGTCAATTAAATCAAATATATTGCTATTCAAATTTTCTATTTTCTTATTTTCTTTTTGGTCTATCCATTATTGATAAAATTACAGATTTGTCCTTCCTTGTTAAGTCAGTTTTTCTTCACATATTTTGAATTTGTTATTAAAATGCACATATATTTAGGGTTGTTATGTCCTTATGATCAATTAGCCACTTTATTATGAAATAGCCCTCTTTATCTCTCTTCACATTCTTTCCTTTGCAATCTACATTCTCTGGTAATAAGTCACTCTAGCTTTTTAAAAATTAGAGTTAACATAGTGTATCTTTCTCTAGCTTGTATGTTTAACCT
Source organism: Bos javanicus (assembly GCF_032452875.1). Classification (NCBI taxonomy): domain Eukaryota; kingdom Metazoa; phylum Chordata; class Mammalia; order Artiodactyla; family Bovidae; genus Bos; species Bos javanicus. The sequence goes on along the minus strand of NC_083897.1, from coordinate 58,482,405 downwards.
ATTTGTGTTTTTATATTTAAAGTAGACTATCTATAAGCAGCATATGGCTGAGTAATTTATTTTTTCCATTCTACCAGTCTCAGCCTTTAAATTGGGTTGCTATAAAACCACTGACTATAATATGACTCCTGATAAAGTTCTGTTCAAAACTGCCATCTTGCTACTTTTTATTTGTCCCAACTCTGCCTGTTATCCAATGTGTGGAAACTGTTGTTTCCCATAATTTGCCCACTTTTGGAGTTGTTCATGTGAGAGGGCAAATCCAACTCATTGTTACTTCATTATTGCTGGAAGTCAAAGTCCTTTATGTTTTTCATACTGATTTGTTATTTATATTTGGGTATTTGTTATTATCAGAGAAGGCAATGGCACCCCACTCCAGTACTCTTGCCTGGAAAATCCCATGGGCGGAGAAGCCTGGTAGGCTATAGTCCATGGGGTCGCAAAGAGTCGGACACGACTGAACGACTTCACTTTGACTTTTCACTTTCATGCATTGGAGAAGGAAATGGCAACCCACTCCAGTGTTCTTGCCTGGAGAATCCCAGGGACGGGAGAGCCTGGTGGGCTGCCATCTATGGGGTTGCACAGAGTGGGACACGACTGAAGCGACTTAGCAGAAGCAGCATTTTTTATTATATATGGATATCAATCTTATCTTTATGCATGTGCCAAATATGTTCCTCCAGTTTATCAATAGTCTTTTAACTCTCTTTATGGTGATTTTTTCATGAAGCAATTTTTAATTTTGATATTGTCAAATATTTCTCTTCCTTTGGGTTTTTATGTCATGTTTATAGATGCCCTATATTTTCTTCTAAATTGTCATGGTTTAAAAGAAGAAAAATAACTTCTCAGTATGAATTTTATTTTTAACATCAAGTTTATTAATTATAAAAGTAATACATGTACATGGTAAAAATCTAGTAAAACAGACTACTAGAGATGAAACTGAAAAGTTCCTTTCCTGTTCTCCCAGTGCCCCTCCTTGCCAACTTCCTCTTGCCAGAAGTAACTCTTATTAGCAATTTCTCATATATATCCTTCCTTACACATTCTGGACACATACATACACATGCATATTTATCCATTTTGTACACAAACAGGATACACACATGTGAGTGCATGTGCACACACACACACACACAGAATTGTGCAAATTTTTCATTTAACATTGTATTTTTGAGTTCTTAATGTGACTGAGTTTTATCAGATATTCACCAGACTGACAGAGGGACCAGGGCAATCAGAGAACATGGTAGGGACAGTGCACGGCAAAAGGCATATTCATCTCTGCAAAGCCAACACTTAGCAAAAAAAAAAAAACAAACCTGGCACATAATAAATCCTCAATAAATGTGTTAAACAACTAAAAGGAAGGAAGAACTTGAGAAAACTGGAAACAAATTGCTATCTTGACCATCTCAGGCCAGACCGGGTCTCCTAACTGAAAATTACCACCTCCGAGGGCAGCAGGGAACAGTACCCAATGATAGATGAGGACATGGAGCAGCTAGACCTCTTGCCTGCAATAACTTTCCACTGTGTGTCTCTTTCCCCACTAGATTTACCACCTTCAGCACACACATTTAGTTTAAACGCACAGTTCACACTAACTACACAGCAAGAAAATCTGGGAGCTCAAAGACTACACATATCAGCTATATTACAGGTACAGGCTCATACAAACAGCTACCATTAATCAGTACCTACTGTGGGATAGGCACCAGGCTGGAAACAACAGCCCTGCAAGGTTAATGTCAATCTACTCCTATTTTATAGATTAGAAAACTTAAGGCTCCAAGAATCCCAATGACTTATTCAGGGTCACACAGCTAGCAAGAAGCCTCCAGAGACAGCTCTACACCTTAATTAGGTAAGCCTACTTTTCTGTCAGTCTCACAAACTCTGTGATATTTTCCTTGCCTGGCATTCCTTTTCTCCATTTGTCTCATCTGGTGTTTTGTGGAAGCCAGGCAGAGATAGAAACATGTGGTTGTGGATCCATCCTAGGCTATGGAATATGTTGTGAGGGATGAGAGGTGTCAGTCATAAAAGTCCATGAAGAAGAACACACACATGGGGTAGGTCTTGAAAGTTCAGAAGGGAAATAGAAACTGGGTACTGGAGAACACCTTCAGAAGCCTAAGATATGAATATCATGGCAGCACAAGAAACTCTAACACAAATATTCCCCTCTTCCTAAGTGCTTTTGGTGAGCTGCTCATGAACATGGCCCCTTTGTCTGCAGTCTTACAGCTGCTGGCCAGTATATCTCCCCACATCTTAATCCTTTCATTCTCAAGGCCCACATTAAGTCTTACCTCCATGAAGCCTTTCACTATTAATCCACTCATTCCTCTTACTTTCTTTTGTGAATTACAGTTTTACTTAAAATCAGCGCCATAATATATAACATGTGTTTGTTTGTACACCCTCTTGTCCTTTAATCATTTCAGGTATTTTGTCTCTTTAGGTGGACTCCTTCATGTTTTTTTTCTATTGTTCCCTGTATGGTCTAAGTTTTGGGACTCCTGGTTGGAGGCTAGTCCCAACTCTCCCACTAATGAGCTGTGTAACTTGGAGCTCGTCACACCTTCTCTGAGCCTTATTTTCCCACCTGAGAAGGTTTTTGTAAAAACAGTAAACATTGTAACACAATATATTAATGTAAGGAATTATTGCTGAAGACATTTCAACTAAGGTGCTTCCTTTCATCTTTTACATTCTATTTAGTGGATGGTTCTATATAAATAGCAATCACTGCTGCTTGTTTCACACTAGCAGCCTCAGCAAAGGTTCAGAACAAGAATACTGCACAACTGTTAGAGATGGTGCCAGAGAGAGAGGAGGTCTGTATGCAGCTGATTCAGGGACTCTCCTTGGAAACTACCAGGTCATTCCAGGCTTGCTCATTTTTAAAGCTTCTATTTTTCTGAATGTTTCTTCGTGTAAATGTTCTGTGTCAATGCTATGAAAAACAAAAAGAATCTTGTGTCAAGTCAAGCCGACAGATGCCTTTAGTACCTTTCCGAGTCTTTTAAGGATAAGATTCCCATTCACACTTGTGTCACATTCACACTCAGTTACTTGTGTCACACTCAGTTACTTCACCCACCCTGGTATCTACCTCCTCCCTTAGTCTTAACTCTTTTTCTTAGATCTGAGAAAATTCTTAACTTCCTCCTGAACTCTCACTTCTATCCCTCGCTTACCTTTGCTGACGGTCCTGTATCTATAACCTCTCTCTCTATGAGCTCTTTTATCTCAGCCTAAAAACTGGCCTATCCTAAAAAAAAAAAAAAAAAGACAAAAAAGAGAACAACTCCACCCTCCGCCAACAGCTACGACCCCACATTTCCTCTCCTATTCACAAAGATCTTGAAAAAGTAGTCTCCACTCCTTCTCTACTTCCTTATCTCCCATCTTCTCAAGTCACTGCAAGCTGATTTCCAACCCCATCACACCACTAAAATAGCCCTTAACAAGGTCATCTATGGCCTCTTAATTGCTAAATCCAAAAGACACTTTTCAGTACTCCTCATTTTGCATTTGATACTGCTGAGCAATTCTTCCTTGAAACTCACTTTTACCAAAGCTTCCAGGACACCTTTCTCTCTTGGTTTTCCTTTCCATGTGGTGGTTGCTTAGTCACTAAGTCATGTCCGACTTTTTCGACCCCGTGGACTGACTGTTTCCTTTCCATACTCACCTCTTAAAAGTTGGTACTGTCCAGGGCTAATTCCCCAGGGATGTTTCTCAGCAGTGCTTCTCTTCTCATTGTCTCTAGAGGAATCTCATCCACTGCCATGGCTTCAGCTGTCACCTCCAGGGAACAATCCTATACCCAACTGCCTACCTACTAGAAAACTCACCACGATGTCCTACAGGCAATTCAGACTCCACAGGTGTATCCCTGATTAAAACCTACTGACTGTAAAAGAAGATATAAACTCTTTCAAGTGTGTAGTGAGTTACAGACTTTAGTTTTTAATGGATAGAAGCTAATCTTTATTTAGCAAAGGCAAATCAGTAGCTCTGCTAGTTATGCAATTGTAGCTAAGTAAACATTTAATGCCATGGACGTGTAACAAGACGTTTAGAATTTTTTGAATGACTTAGCAAAAGCTGTCTTACCTCCTGACATGTACAACTCACTGCTGGAGAAGAGGTAGGCCAATATGCTTAGGAAGCCTGGAGGTCTCCTGAGACTAATGAGACCACCTACTCTGAACCCCTTCTTTCCAAATTTAGAATTAAGAACATGTATCACGGTGATTTGGGGGGCCTTTATGCAAGGCCCAGTGCCTGGGAAAGGCACCAAGGCACCAAAAATAAAATATCTTGAAGAAAGAAGAGAGCTTAAGTGGAGCTCCTGCCTTAACTCATGGGCTTACATTTTTGTGGGCAAGGACTGGCTTCACACATATATACCTGTGGCTGATGGAAGGAGCTCTTCTACATCCAGACCTTCTGACACATATGGTATTTTAGAGAACAATGACTGCATGTTTGGGTGAAGACTCAAATATATGTAAGCTAGGAGTCCAGATATAATGGCACTGCAGGGCTGGGAGGGATTGACATCAGTCAGAGCATCACTGTCCAGTCACCAAGCTTCTGTGGGATTGGGAAGGATCAGTCCTCAAGATGAGCGCCACGTGGCAGTAAAAAAGATCACCAGCAGTGGACTGATTTTCCAACCAGCTTTGGGAGCAAAAGTGGCTCCGTTTTCGGGACCAGTTTTGGAAAGGTGAGGGAAGGCCCTCAAACGTACTATACTCAGATATGTGAGAAAGAAGAGTGACAGCTGAATCTGTACCCAGAATCCTGTAAACACATCTTATTAATCACACATGGAATACAAAGCCTTGCTTACACCCTCAGTTTCATTTCTTGACACATTCTGCTTTGCACTTTGTTCCCATAATAGCAAACTTCCTAGACATTTCCCACCTGTATTCCTATCAAGTACTATAAAATATGCTGTTTATTGTCTACATTTGCTCATGCTAGCTCCTGAGTATAGACTTACCCTTCTCCATAGTTACCCCCATTTCCCTGGCTACAGTCCTGAGCCTCCTGAGCTGGGTGAGTTGTCCCCTGCCACGGTTCCCTTAAGATCTTGTAATTACCCTATTGCATTCATCAGTTCATATATCTGTCTCTACCACTAAGTCTGCGGTCCCAGAAGAGTACAAATCAAGTCTCAAGTTATTCATTCTTGTCTCCTAGCACCTGGCACATTTGCCTAGCACATAGTAGATATTCAGCAAATGCTTGCAGAATGAGTGAAGGTAAGCATGGTAACTCTGAGGCCACAACCTCTTTTTTTTCCCTCGATCTTCTGAATGTCTAGACACCTAGTCTATATTGAACACATCATTAACTGTCTCCTTGCCTTGCCCTCAGATGCTCAAAATTAATAACTGGCTTCCTATATGTTTTTACTAAATGCAAAGCACTGAGCTGAAAAAGTTTACAGGGAAAAATACAATGAGAAATAAATTCAGACCTCACACTCAAGCAGTTCTTAGAAAGCAAACTTCTTCATTCAGCCTTTACCATTTCCAGACAGGACTCCCCTTTTAAGAGGCTCTCCTGGAACTTATCCCCTATCTAGCCTACCACATTAAATGGTCAACAGTTTCCTCTCACCTTACTTGGGTAAGTATATATTTCTACTGATTTCAGTGTTACCTGTCTATATACACTCTAATGTTTACAATTTGAGGTCAGTGTATGGTGTCTATTCTGTGAACGTGTATCCTTTATTTTGTATTTTGAGCTATTACTGCACACTGCTATCAACTTACAATAGACTGACAAGTTATAAGGGTTTGAAGGTTGGCCTGAAAACACAGTGGAAGTAGATTGGTTAAGACAAAGAGTGAGAGAGACAGGAAACAGTACAACAATTCACAATTAGAAAAATAAATAATAACATGTACCATCTCAAAATAATTTATCCATATCATTTAGGACCTTTGCTGAAGCTTACATACTATAGAGTGCTACCACATTAAATTACTTTAAAGAAATATTAGGATTGATTGTTGAGTTTATTTCAAATTGCTGACAATATAGACTCCAGTCACTTTTTTCTGAGAAAGACATCATGGAGGTCCCTAAACCCCTGGGGTTTTTTATGTTGTGAATAATTCCCTCTTCCTAGTCAGTAATCACTATACTCTGGAGTCAAATAGACTTCACTTTGCTAGTAGAGAACTAGCTTCTGTTTCAGCCAGACTTGTAATCAGGCCTTTATGCTGTTTTCATTTATGTTTCAATCCATCAAATTGGCTTTGGAATGTGGAATTTTTGCACTCAGCCGTTATTTTCCATTATGTGTTCCAGTTCTGAATGACAGAAATAAATGGCCATTTGGCCACTGGTTAGCTGCCAAAAGAGCATAGCTATATCCTAATTAAGAATTATTTTGTGTGTTATGCCAGCCTGCTGAGCTGGCAGATGGACACTGACCTGAAAGGGTGATGACCTCCACTTTCTATAATTATAATTCTGTAATAGCTTCATTCCCCTGCATCTTAAAGGCTCTCAAAATGTAAACCACAAGCCTTCTATCAGGTATTAGAAGAAGAGAAAGGGTCTAATATTTATGGAGTACCTCTTATGTGCCAGGGTTGCATATTCATAATTAATGTCTTGCTTCATCCAGTCTCCATGCTAACACCAGGTAGTCAGGTACTACTCATGTTGGCCCCACTTTATAGATAAGGATGCTAAAGTTCAGGAAGGTAAAGTAAGAATGGTCACATAGCTAGTAGATGCCAGATCTAGTACATAAGCCAGACCTAGCAGAATGTGTATTTGGTGCTCTTTTTCCTACACCCTGTTTCTTTTCTTAGCAATGACATCTAGGACTATCTGTTCTTTACCTCTCTCCTTGCCTGTGTCCAGGGAAAAGGCCTGTTTCACTTACCTTGATATTTTGCCTAGGCATGGTCTGTCCTCAGCTCTTCCCTTTTCTCATTGCAATGGCTATGACCAAACCAGAATGCCTGTCCTGACCCCGTACCTCCCACTTCCCCCACTACTATAACTTACTAGAATGTTTGTAGTTTGCATATGGCATGAAGCAGTGCATCACACAGCATTTGAACTCCAAAATCCTTAAGGTGATTTCCACTCAAGTCTAGCAATGTTAGGTTCTCATTTCTGCTAAGGACAGAGGTGAGGGCTCCACAGCATGCACCTGTGAAATGACATTCTGCTAGCCTATGGGGAATTGGGGATTCAAGAAAGAAATCTGTTTACCCCAAGTTCCATAATGACCTTCCATTTCATACACAGCTGGAACAAGAGCCCAGTGAACAAAGAGTCTCTGTGAACTTACCCCAACGTCTGTAGCTTGCAGGAGGGGTGTTTCAGCCCTTCACAGGGCACCTGCATGCCTTCATCCCCTAAGGCACTGTCACTGAGTTCAAGGACTCTCAGGTGTTCACTGGTGTACAGTGCATTGCATGAATCCTGACAACACTCTCCAATTAGATGACAAGTCCACAGTCTGCCAGGAAGTAAGATAGATAAGGCTGGCATAATTTCATCAGGATTGGGTTACTTTAGATATTGGGTTTACCCACTAGAAAAATACATTAGAAAATCAGTTTGTCATGTAAAAAAATCCCTTGGGCCAGGGCCAAGCAGAGATTGTGGACAGAAGAAGATTTATTCCCCCTAAATTATCGAGTCATCATATGTTTCGTTGGAGATTGTATCACCAGGCCAGAAAAAAATCATTTAATTTGGGGAGCTGCTCAAACATCAAGGAACTCTGCCTGTGGCTATTGTCCACGATACTTACACCAGATCCTTTAACTGACAGTCAGGCTGTTTTAATCCTTCACACAGCAATTTCAGTCCCAAATCTCCAATTTTGTTATTAATTAGAAGCAGCCTTGTCAGGCTCCAGGTAGAGCTTAGGACTTGGGTGAGGGACTCACAACAAGCTGGGGAGAGGGAACATTCAGAAAGCCTGCAGGTATGGGGACACCAACGTTGTTAACCATGGCAGCAGGAGTCCCACTGAACCTCAAATGCCATGCCCATGAGAAGGACAAGGATGAGCAGACACTTACACAAGATTCTTGATTATACTGTTCACGTGACACAGACCTTCACAGAGATGCTGTACTCCTGTGTCCCTCAGGGAATTGGCAAACACAAACAGCTCTTTTAAAGTCTGACTCACTTGCAATAAAGAAAAGAGATACACACAGCTTGCATCTGTCAGGTAACATGTGTTCAAGCTACCCAGAGACAAAGAAGAAAAATCAGCCACTGCTGTCATTGAACTTCCTGGGAATGTTCTCCCAGCCTCCTCATTTAGCTAAGTCCTAGCTATCCTTCAAGTTCTAGCTCCTGGCCCACCACCTACATAGTCTCCTCCTGAGGTCTCCAGCCCACAGTGACCTTGTCTCTTTCCCTGGGCTCATCTGACATTTCTGAATGATTCCATAGCGTTAGGCACTTGATTACACATTCAACTGTGTTGCTCTCTGTTTCATATCTATGTGTCTTTAAGGGCAGTCTTGTCACTTGCTATCCTCTTGATAAATTCATTCACATCTAGCCCAGTGTTGGACACATAGTAGTATTCTTTATAGAGTTAATGTTTAATTAGCGTCACTCCTGTAAACACACAGGATGGTTGTATACTGGAAAGAGCATGGGATATGGATAAGATAGATTTTGGAGTCACATCTTGACTATACCACTTTTGTATAGAACAGTCGTTTGGACTCTGTGGGAGAGGGCGAGGGTGGGATGATTTGGGAGAATGGCATTGAAACATGTATAATATCATATAAGAAACGAATCACCAGTCCAGGTTCGATGCATGGTACAGGATGTTCGGGGCTGGTGCACTGGGATGACCCAGAGGGATGGGATAGGGAGGGAGGTGGGAGGGAGGTTCAGGACGGGGAACACGTGTACACCTGTGGCGGATTCATGTTGATGTATGGCAAAACCAATACAATATTGTGAAGTAATTAGCCTCCAATTAAAATAAATAAATTTACATTAAAATATTTACTTATTTATTTTTGGCTGTGCTGGGTCTTTGTTGCTGCATGAGGGCTTTCTCTAGTTGCAGACAGTAGGGGGATACTCTCTAGTTGCAGTGCATGGGCTTCTCATTGTAGTAACCTCTCTTGTGGAGCATGGGCTCTAGAGCACTCAGGTTTCAGTATCTGTGGCATGCAGGCTTAGTTTCCCACTGTATGTGGGATCTTCCTGGACCAGGGATAGAACCTGTGTCCCTGCATTGCAAGGCAGATTCTTAACCACTGGACCAACCAAGGAAGTCCCTGACTACACTAATTTTTAGTGGTATGATGTTGGACAAGTCACTTTCCCCCCAATCCTCAAAGTTTACTCATCTGTACAATGGGGCTAAGAAAACCCACCCTATATAGTTATTTCAAGGAATGAATTATGTGAAATAACTTCTGGCAAGCACCAAGCATAGATCCTGCTGCAGAGCAGGCATTCAACAATTTCAGTAGTTGTAAAATGACAGCAGACAGTTCTAAAAACTTACTCTTGTTTCTCCACCTTACAGTTCAAATGTCTGAGACCCTCACAGAGAAACTTCACCCCTGTGTCCCCCAGGGGATTTTCACTCAGGTCCAGCTCAGTGAGGTTTGGATTGCAAATGAGAACAGAGGCAAGATATCTGCCAATAGTCTCTGAGCTTCCAGGGAGAAAACTAGCAGACAACCTGGAAAAAAAGAAAGACACAGAATTGGCCACTCATTCCCTACCTGCAAAACATCATGAGAAAAGAAAATAAGGCCCACCCATAAGAGACCCCCAACCTTGAATATGTCACAGCCCCCTTTTACCTATGACAGGGATTTTACATTGCCCCCACAACACTGTATGCCCCAGTGAGAACTCAATAAATGTTGACTGCCACCAAAAAGAAAAGAATTGGAAGGAAATATCAAATGACCTAATCTCACTTTAATTCCCAGCATGAATTTTATCACTCTCATATCTTCTTTCAAATTATAGGAGAAAATGCTATAATCATCCTTAATACAGTCAAAAGATCTTTCCTTTCCTCTTATCTATAAGTTCATTACTAATTAATAATTTGCCATCCTTAGAGAGACCTAGCCCATCACCATCATCCATATAATATTTCTTCTTGGGCACAAAAAGTGGTTTTTACTGACCTTCCTGTCTTCTCGATCTTTGTCTCTCCATATTAAGCAGTCCAATTCCTTAAACTGTTTCCCATCAACTTTCTCTGCTATTGCTTTCCAGAATTTCTATGATATACACTACAACATCTGAGTCCTCAATTTTTTTCTTGAGTTACCAGGCTCCAAATTCAATCTTGAAAAGGGCTCATGAAGACATCATGTATATATATTTTCCCAATTTAGAAATTTTAAATAGAGGTATTTTAAATAAAAATTAATTTCAAAGTGGATTTAGAAAGGTTTAATGCTTAAGAGCTTTTATAATAGAAAACTCCAAATATACATTGTGATTAATTTTATGTATCAAGTTGCCTGTCAAGGTACCCAGATTTTTGGTCAAACATTATTCTAAAAGTTTCTGTGAAGGTACTTTTTAAATGAGATTAACATTTAAATCAGCACACTTTGAGTAAAGTAATTTACCCTCCACAATGTGGGTAAGGCTCATCCAATCAGTTGAAAGTTTAATAGAAAAGACTGACCTCCTAGGAAGAGAGAATTCTGCCAGCAGACTGCCATTTTGACTTGCAGTACAGCACTAGCTCTCCTGTGTCTCCAGTCTGCTGGCCTACCCTGCAGATACTGAACCTGCCAGCTGCGATAATCTGAGAGAGCACCAATTTCTTAAAATAAATCTCTCTATATGTTTATACACATTTTACCTCTCTGTTTCTTTGAAGAACCCTAATGAGTCAGGGTTCTTCAGAAAAGAAGATATATATATGGTAAATCTTTTATCAAAGTCATTACATGGACTTTGGGCTTCCCAGGTGGCACTAGTGGTAAAGAATGTACTTGCCAGTGCAGGAGATGTAAGACGTGGGTTTGATCCCTAGGTTGGGAAGATCCCCTGGAGAAGGTCATGGCAACGCATTCTAGTATTCTTGCCTGGAGAATCCCACGGACAGAGGAGCTTGGTGGATTACAGTCCATAGGGTTGCAAAGGATTGGACATTACAGAGGTGGCTTACCACACATGCATGTGGATTGTGAGGTCAGACACATCTGGGTTTCTTATTGTGTCTCTGTCATGTTATTTAGCCTTATACTATTGGATTTCTATTGGGTTTCTCATCTGCTAAAATGGGGACAGTAATCTGAATCTTGCAAAGCTGTTGTACACATTAAAGGAAATCAAAGCACTCAGCACAATGCTTAGCACAAAGTAATTGCTCAGTGAGTTTTCATTATTGACATTAACATTATTGCTACTTTCACTGTTCTTCCTTTCCATAACTCCTTGAAATGTGTTTTGATTATACAACATCCATCTTGAGCTGCATTTTATAAATTTTTTCTTGCAGTATGAAAACTAATAGTGACAACTTACTTGAGCTTCTGTACTTTGCAATTCGGATCTTTTAAGCGTTCACAGAGTTATTTCAAAGCCAAAGCTTCCAGTTTTGTTTCACTAAATTCCAGCTCAGTGAGCCACTGATTGGTGCTGTGAACAGTTGCTAGTGCACCACAGGAAGCAGGAGAGATAAGGCATATCTCTAAAGGTTGTACCTTTACAACCTTTAGAGAACAGAAGAATGCCCTCATTACTTTATTCATGCTCTCCCCCAAAACAAAAGAAACTGACCAAAAAAAAATTACATGAACACAAACAACAAATTCTCCTGCTCTCAGTTACCTCAATGTCTATAAGATACAGTTTGGCTGTTTTAATCCTTCACACAGAAGCTTCACTCCAGAATCTTCCAGGGTGTTTTTCACAAATACCAAATCTGTCAGATACTGGTTGGTTTCAAATACTAAGGCGAGGTCTCTTCCATAAGAGGCTGTGAGGTGGCAGAAAATCAGTCTGTGTGGAGAAAAAGCATTTCAGAGGAGAAAATAGAACTCTCTATAAAGGTACTTGTTTGCCTCATTACTGATATAATGAATTATTTCAATTCATTCAGCAATTAATTTATTAGGTGCTAACCACTGTGCTAGATGTGAAAACACAGAAATAATTAAAACCTAGCCTAGACTCTGCCCTTAAGGAATGCCCAGTTAATGGGGAAAAATTTTAGAAAATCATGAATTATAATACAGTGTGGAAAGTACTGCATGTGGTACACACAAGGCACCATGGAGACACAGAAAAGTGGCACAATCCAGCCTAGCCTGTGGGAAGGGGTTGGAGGATCAAGAAATACTTATAAGAGGAGCAAATACTTTAGTTCTGCTTGAAAGGGTAATAAAAATTGAACAGGAATTAAGTGGATGAGGAGAATGGGAGTGGGGAGAGCAGGAGGCACTGAGGAACAACCTGTTCATGAAGCAGCCTGTGCAAAAGCTAGGAGGCAAGAGAGGGGAGGCTTCAGTTGAGAAACTGTCAATTACTTGCTATAGGCTACTTTATAACACTGGAAGATACATATCAAACTGTTAACAATGGTTATCTTCCAGGTAGGAGGGAAGGGTTCGATTATAGAGAGACATTTACTTTCTAGTATTTAAATGATCAGAAATTATCAGAAAAAAATAGTTTAAGAAATTTGAAAAACATGTTTATTATAAATAAATTTTACAATAGAGAAAAATATAAAGAATAAAATTTTTTGAGAAAGTACTGTATCCTTACCACCCAAAAATAACCACTGTTAAAACTCTGGTATGTAACTTCCCAGATTTTAAATGCATGCATTTAAAAGACACTTAAGACCCTTGCTCGGACACAACTGAGTGACTTCCCTTTCACATATGCTTCCACTCCTTTATCCAAGATCACAGAAACATATGTATGCACGCATGCTCCTACGCATGCGCGTGCACGCTCCTGCGCATGCGCGCGCACGCTCCCGCGCACACAGAGGATTTGTGCATTTTACAAAAATAAAGTGAAGTTGCTAAGTTGTGTCCGACTCTTTGCAACCCCATGTACTGTAGCCTACCAGACTCCTCTGTCCATGGGACTTTCCAGGCAAGAGTACTGGGGTGGGTTGCCATTTCCTTCTCCAGAGGATCTCCCCGACCCAGGGATCGTACCTGGGTCTCCCACATTGTAGGCAGATGCTTTGCTGTCTGAGCCACTGGGGAAGTACCTATTTACAAAAATGGGACCATAGAAAACATTACTACTTTATATGCATTTTGTCATTCAGTCCTCATCTTAGGCCCATAGATAAAAACTGACAGTCACAGCACATCATATTGTAAGTGGTAAAGTAGTACTCAACCTGAGAGCTGTCAGGTTTATCTTGTAGGTTTGGAAATACCATCAGAAGTTTAAAGAGACAGAGTCAGATCCTTATGACAGGGTACGGGAGGAGACAAACCTGGTGCACAATGGCTGCAGGCAGGGCGAGGGGTAGGGGGTGGGGGAACGGTGGTGGTGGCTGAGGTGGTAAGCGCTGGAGGTAAACAAATTCAAGACACGAGCATGTTTTGGGAATGGATATGGCCAGGATTTATGGCCATTTGAGGTGATGGGGAATGAGGCAGTAGTCAGGTTCCACCTCCTGCCTCCAGGGGGCAGCCGAAGCCACTGAGAGATGGGGCCATTGCCTGTTCCAGAATATTCCATCTGTAGAAGGGTCCGGCCCCTGAGTGGGACAAACCATTATGGTGGGGGGTTGAGAATTTTGGTATTTGATTACAAGCGCTTCATGTTCTTGGTTCTGAGTCTTTTCTGACCACTCCTGTTTTTTCCCACCTTTGAAGACTTGCAACACTGTAGGAGGTTCCCTTATGTCTGGGGGATGGGAGAAAATCTTCTTCCTGCACCCCTCTCACCCTCGCAGTTTCTGGAAGTTGGAACATTCCCGAGGTTTCCCGAGGTAAAAACCTCGAAGGGTAGGCCAGAGCTTCTCTTTCCTTGGCGCCTTCCAGGAGAGAGAGGTACCTTTTGAGTGTGGTAGGAGGTTTTGTTTGGCCTGTACTCTCACTGGCCAGGAGGTGAGGCTTGGTGGGAGGTGTCCTGGGGCAGGGCAAAGGGTCTTTAGGAGGGTGTGTGGTGAAGGGGGAGGCAAGCGGAGAAGCGGAGATTCATGGGGTGGAGGAGGGGAGGAGGACTGATTCTTTCATCCCCACAGAGCCAGCCAAGCCCCAAAGGTACTCAGTCGTCATGGCCTTGAAATCTGAGGACCTCAGTAGTGGGTTCCGGCATGGCAAAGTGATGGCTTTCATCAACGAGAGGATGTCCAGGCACGCGAAAGGCCCTGAGTTCTACCTTGAGAATATGTCTCTCTCCTGGGAGAAGGTGGAGGACAAGCTCAGGGCCATCCTGGAGGACCGCCTGGTGCCCAGCCAGGCCAAAGAAGCCTGTGCCTGGAGCAGCCTGGCCCTGGGCGTGCGCTTTGCCTACAAGCAGAGCCAGTTACACAGGCACAGGGTGCAGTGGCTGCATGACTTCGCCGGGCTGCACAGGTCGGCAGCTCAGGCGTTGGCCTCAGACTTGACGTTGCTCGCGGCACAGCACGAGGTGGAACGCAAGGAGGCGGCCTTCCGGCTGCAGCTGACCCAGGCCACCCTGGCGGAAGTGCAGAAAGAGCGGGACCTCCTGAAGTGGAAGCTCTTTAAGACCGTGAGATTACCATTACCGAGCTCGCCCAGCCCCCGCCCAGCCTCCGCCCAGCCCCTGCTCCAGCCTAGCCCATCCCCCGCCCAGCCCCTGCCCCAGCCCAGCCCCTCCCCCGCCCAGCCCCTGCCCCAGCCCAGCACCTCCCCCTGCCCCGCCCCGCCCCGCCCCCACCCCGCTCCTGCCCCTCCCCCGCCCAGCCCCTGCCCCAGCCCAGCCTCTGCCCCAGCCCAGCCCAGCCCAGCCCCGCCCATCCTCGCCCATTCCGTCCTGCTGCCCAGCCCCCCCTGCTCCCCCCGCCTCCCCCCGCCCCCACCATGTCAGGGCAGGTCGCAACTCTGCTCACTTCTTTCTAGGAGCTGCAGTCAGCCCAGGCGCCAGTCGCAGAGGGGCCAAGCTTGGCCACTGCCGGTGGGGCTGGAACAGAAGGAACAAGTGAAGAGGAGGAGACAGGGGCCACTGCTACTACTGCTGCAGCTTCTGAAGCCACAGGAGGAGGAAAACAGGAGGATGCAGAGGGGGTGGAAGCTGCCGAGGGGGCACAAGATCTGAGTGTAGACCTTATGCAGCTTCTTGGAGTTGTAGACCAGAAAAATTACACCTCTGGCGGGCAGAGGGAGGGAGGTTTTAGGTCAGTGGAAACAGCCATGTATTCTTTCTCTGGGATGCTCAAGCCCGAGGCAACAGTCTCACCTCAACCCCTTCCTGTCCAGCTCCCTGCCTCATTCACATACTCATACTCATGCCCCTTATCCCCCTTCTCAGATGCACCAGCACCATCCCCATCCACATCTCCACCACAAGCACCATTCACAGCAGGAGCTTCATTTCAGACATCTCCCTACTGGGAATCCTCTGATTTTAGCTTGTGGTCTGATGGAGGGATCCAAGGAGTAGACCCTCAAGAAGGATACAGGAGCGACTCTGATCCCCTTCAGCAGCTAAGACTTCCAGTATTTTGCAGGCCTGGGAATTGGGACTGCCCTTGGTGTAAGTCTGTGAATTTTTCACTGAGGGGAAGTTGTTTCCACTGTGGAAAGTGTATCTGACTACAGAGCCCTCAAGTGAATTCAGAAATGTGAAACAAAAATGTATTCAGAGGGGGGAAAGGTGGGGGAGGGGGCTGTGTGGTGTGGAGTCAGGGGAAGAGAGGGAGAATGAGGTTAGGGGAGGAGGGGTAGGAGTCGGGGAGGATGTAGACAAGTCTACACCCTCCCCGACTCCTACCCCATCTCCCACCCTCTTGACCCGCTCTGTTCCAGGGGCTTCCCTGGTGGTGCAGACAGGAAGAAATCTGCCTGCAATGCAGGAGACCCTGGATCAATCCCCTGGGTCAGGAAGAGCTTCTGGAGAAGGAAATGGCAATCCACTCCAGTATTCTTGCCTAGAGAATTCCTTGGACAGACGAGCCTGGCAGGCTACAGTCCATAGAGTTGCAAAGAAGTCGCACACGACTGAGCAAGTATCCACACCCCAGAACTTCTGCAGCTTCTGTTTGTATTTCTTTTCCTACCCCTAGTATCTGTTGGACCTCGGCAGCCAGCATATAACACTCCCACTCCCTACCCCTGCCCCCACACTAAGCTGTAGATGAGTGGACCAGGAATGGACATTTGACCAATCCTGAGCCAAACATTTTCACATGGGACATGTGACCCATCCTGAGCCAAATATTCTGAGAATCTGAACAGAAGCAGATTCCATAGTCCAGATGATGTTGGGAAGTAAAGCAGTGGGTCACTGGGAGTCGGGGTCAGGATCAGAGTGATGAACACTGAGGCCACGGCTGAGACCTGGCCCTGGCTGTGGGGGAACAGAACTGTGTCCTTTCCAGAGACCAGGTGTCTTTTAGAGAATGACACTATGAGGGCCCAGGGGGCAGAGAGGCACAGAGAAGGGTTGATCCTGTGACCCCAGAGATGGACAGTGACAGCCTGACCACTTTTCCACTTCCTGCAATTTTGCTGAGTGAAAATCCACAGCAATCCTCTTTTTCTTAAGCTAACTTGAGCAAGTTCTTGTTCTGGGCAACCGGATTTTTGCCAAGCCAGAAATTTATACCAGAAGAGAAGTTGCAAATTGTAAACCATCAAAGAAGATGTTGGAACTGACTGGTGAGGTGCATCAGAGAGTGATGGGTAGTAGGGATTCCTGCATTCCAAGGCTCCAGGAATGAATTGGACAAGAAGCTCATTCATGTTCTGAGAGAGTTACATGAGAAACAATTAAAGCAGACCTGAGGTTAACCCTGGGCTTACAACAGGGCAGAGATTCACCACCCCTAAGGGAATGCCCAGGGCTTTGTACAGAGGACACCAGCACCAGCTGCAGACAAGGACTGCTATCACCGTTCAGCCTCACGAGAGGAGAATCCTCCCCAGTCCCCACTTGGGGACAGGCAGATCTGAACAGGGAACTTGTGCCACTTCCAAGGTGAGTCAGCAACTAGCAATGCCTGGAGGGTTTGCTGGTCCAGACCACTGAACAAAGGATGATGCCATCCTGAGATTTTCTCCCCCCATCACCAGATTACAGTGGGAGGGGAGTCTGGCTACAAAGTTCCTAGTAAATTCAGAAATGCATAATAGAACATACCCTGATGGGAAATCAGTTTCCAGAGGGAGGGGGTAGAAGGGGGAGGATGGTGTGCATCTCCCCATCTGATGCCTATAAGCTGTGTTGAGGGGAGCTAAATGTATGTTTTAGCCCACAGATGGAAGATGGATCAAACTGAGACAAATGGACATCACCTTGGACATCTCCTGGGAACTGTTGACCTAGATACTGAAGCTGTCATAACCTGGGACACCTCTGCAGTAACTGGATGTGACTTTGGGCTATATCCGGTTAGAGCAGATGTTAACAGTCATCAGGATTAGAGGCAAGATCTCTATTCTCCACTTGTCAGAAATTTCTTTGGGCTTGTTTATATCTTAGGCACTGTTTCCAAACCTCAGAACTATTTGACATTTGAAGTTAGATAATTCTTTGTTTCAAGAGGCTGTCCAATACACTAGGATGTTTGGCACAATCCCTGGCCTCTACCCACTAGATGCCAGTAGCACTCCACCCCCACCAAAACAACTCTTGACAACCAAAAATATCTTTATATTGGACGGCAAAACTGCACAGATTGGGAACCATGGAGGCAATGAAATACTTGGGAGTAGTTGAAACGGGGAAGAAAGTTGCAAGGGGTGGGACACTAAGAGAGGAAAAGTGTTCACTGGGTCTGGCCACGTCTGATCTTTAAGCCAATCTGGGTGGGGGGTGGGCAGAAGCCCAATTGCGAGGACTGAGGAGTGAGCAGAAGTGAGGAAGTGCAGTTACTGAGGAGGGGGGCTCTTCTTCAAGGACCCTTGACTGTGAGGTAGATCCTGCATACTGTATTGGAGACATGTCCACTGTACTATTCAATGAAAAAATATGAGTGCCATTGTGTTTTTGTGTGTGAAATAAAAGTTCCATTAACTTCTGTGATTATGTATGCTATGTATATTACAGATTTATGTGTGCCTTATGCTATAGATTTATATTTGAATATGCAAAAGAAAGATGTCTGGGAAGACATTTAGCAAACAAGCTATTAACTAGGGAGGGTGGTGGAATCAGGATTAGAGGATGGGAAGCAGAAGTAGGTATATGGGGTTGGGTGGGGTATGGGGCACCCATATGGGGTAAGGGTTTGAAGAGCCTTTATATTTTTATATACTTTTTGTGTTGTATGAAGTAAAATAAATGCTCACAAAAGTACAAAAAAATAAAAAGTGAATTTACTGGCTTGGGTGGGTTTGGAAAGGCCACCTCTTCCTCTGGGACAAGAAGGAAGGAAAGCAGACACTAATCTGTGTGGGGAGGAGGTGGGGAACCAAGGCAGCTCCTATTTGTGTGTTTATGATGTGGACAGACTAGACAAAGGGACCTGAGAGTGAATGAGAACATAAGGTCAGGGTGTGGGGTGGGTGCTTCTGAGCAATTGCACTTGGGGAATAACTGAGGAGGAGGGTGGGGGTGAGGAATGGAGGGAGAGAAAAGGAAACCAAAGGGAAGACTGGGAGTCTGGAAGGAAAAGGCTGGGGATGGAGTAAGGCAGGTCCAGAAGGGGCACCAGACACAAACCTCTAGGTATTACAGCCTGACACCCACTTGCTACAGCAAAAAGCAACACATAAAAAAGGGGAAGAGGCAGGAAGGGTTGGCAGAGATCTCTGCCTGACTCCCTACCCCTTCTAGGCTTGTAGCATATCTTTTCATTTGCTGCTCTGCTATGAAGAAGCTCAGTGCCAGTTATACTTTGTTTTCAAGTCCAATCAGATGGGAGTACCTGCAAATACCTAAGAGTTTAAAGCAGGGTCCAACTTACTTCAGGTCTTTGATTTTACAGTATGGATTATGCAGTGCTTGGCAAAGCAAGTGTAGTGGACAGACTGGCAAATTGTGCAGCTGGAAGGTCCTACAAGATGAGAAAGCAAAAATAACTTAAAATTATTAAAGCAAAATTTTAAGTAACAGGCTTATTTTGGCTTCTATTGTCATCTTAGTACTAACTTACAAAAACCTTAGGAATTAATACCCCATTTTGCAGATAAGGAATCAAGGCACAAAAAGTAATTTGCCCAAAGTCAAATAGGAACAGAATGAAGTTAAGTATTCAGGTCTGTCTGACTCCAAAGTCATGGTACTGTGTCCCAGGCACTGAGGTAAGCACTTTACACACAATTTATTTTATCTTGTCCTTAATCCAATGACAGGTAATGTAATCACCATTTTGCAGGTGCTCCGAGAGGTCAAGTGACTTGCTCAAACTGTATGTACACTATAACTGATTCTTGGCTATCAGTACTCAGAAGAATTAATGACAGTAATTGAGAGCTAGGCAAATTCGATACAGTTGACCACTGAACAATGTGAAGATCAAGGGCACCACACCCCTGCAGTTGAAAATCCTGCATAAAACTTTCGAGTGAGCCCTTCTTATCCCTCCGTATCGGAGGTTCTGTATCTGAGGATTCAATCAGCCTCAATCCTGTAGTACACATTTATTGAGAAAAATCTGTGCAGTTCAAATCTTTGTTGTCCAAGGACCAACTGCAATACACTCTCACTTAATCAACACGCCTTGAAGAAGAGGTTTTCGTGGGCTTTTGGTGTTTTATTTGGTTAAATTTTGAAAAGAATTTAAGCCCTCTGATAAAGGTAATGGGTTGAGGGGTGGAGACTCCATCTAAGGCTGATTTTCGGGAAACACCAAATGAACAAAAACCCTTTTTTGTTTCCATCAGTGCTTACTGTATATTGTGCCCAGTGTATATTGTCCATTATTTTACTTTATAATATACAGTTGGATTGAAGCTGTCATGAATTCATGAAGACATGGTAGCCAAGGTCTTTCATAATTCCAAGTCCAGGTAACTTCTACCCCTTCCTTTCTGGTCCCAAACACAAACTCTTGCTGTACCTCCCTGCCCCCCTCACTTCCCACAAACACACACACCCATGCTCAATTCCATTTTTATGCTACTGCCCACTGAGGAACTAACAATTACCAGAGAGAAGACTCGGGTTAACTCATTTTCCAAGTTGAGCCTTCTGCCCATTGTCATCCTTCTCAAGGTCCCCTACCCTTAACCTGACCCCACAACTAAAAGAGAGGCACTGTCCATATTAACCTGAGTATTGAAAACAGACTGACCAGTGGCATTTTTCTTGAGTCAGTCAGTAGAGCTGTACTTTGCAGTATACAGAGTACATATTGTGTAAGTGGTTTACCTAAGCCTCTTTGAACTCCAGCTCTCAACTCCCCACATAGGTGTCAGTTTGGCAGAAAGAACTCAGGCTTCATAGCAATATACACAGGAGTGCCTTATAGCAATATATACAGAGTAAGCTCTGTCCCTTATCAACCTGGAGCTCTATGAGGCCTCAGTGATGAAATACATGTAGAGAAGAGTGAGGACCAATTCAACTTTAAGTTTACAACCTTTTCCAAAATAGTCATCAACACCAAAATAGCAGAGTACTCAATTATAATCTTAATGATTTATATGCTCATTACCTTTTATAATTATACAACACCTTCACAAAGAGACAGTGAAGATTAATAGACACACATTTACAGTGGCTAGCACAGTGCCTGGCACATAGTAAGTACTCAAAAATGTTAGCTTTCCCTCAGTGTCTGCCTAGGCCAGTGTTCAATATGCAATACTCAATAAATCCTTATTGTGTTGACTGACAAACAGTATGAAAAGCAAAGATAATTCATTTTATTTATTGACAATGCTAGAAATGATCATGTGCCTGAATACTTGAAATAAACAAGAAGGCCGATCATTTCTGTAGGCCAAGACACTGGTGAAAAGATTGTAATATACTCACTTATTAAGTGTCAGTGTTGGTGGCATGAACGCTGAGGCTCAACCTTCCTATTCAAATCCAAGTAGGTGCTGACACTTCAGAGACACTGACAAGTGACTATGACTGCTTTTCACACTGAATGACATAGCCAGAATGTCCATTTTTTATACATAGGTTGAAGCAATATAATTGACCTTAAATCATTAATTATCCTTTTTGCATATTCTTCTTCTTGAGTGTCATACAAACAGTGAAACAAGTCCATTGGCTCAATCTGTAACCTATAAGGTTTATCTTTTATTTCTTTCTCAGTCCACTTCAGTAACTCTTCTTGAAGTCCTGGAGACACTTTTTTCCCAAAAGTTGTTAGCACAGCCTTTTCCTTTCCTTTATGTAAGAGGCCAAATAAGAACTGTATTGTTAATGATGAAAATCCTTTTTCATACTGTTGGAAGATTTCTTGCCATGTTTTCCCCACTTGATCAAAAAACATCCAGCTGCTGTCATTCTTCAGGGTGTAGAACACAGCAGTCAGGAACTCTTGGAAACTGAAGTGAAGGAAAGTGTAGACACCGACAACTTCAACTTTTTTCAAAAAGTGATTGAGAAAAGTGCAATTGGTATCATATACTCCTATCCCATGTCTTCTGAGGTCACTGACTTCAAATAGAACCTGCTGGTTCTGTAGTGCTTCCACAGCCAAAGAGCAAAGGCCCCACCGGCAAATTTGTCCCTTCCACACCAAGATTCTTGTAAGGGTGTTGAGACAGTTGGAAAAGTAAAACAAGATACGTATCAGTCATGGTCTGACGTGACCTCGTAAGAGTCCTGCCTCCATCTTCCTGTGACTCATCCAGGAGGTGATGGGAAGAGAAGACGTAATGTCAAGGCCTTCATTTTCTCGCAGATCATAAAGGACTCTCATTGCTACATTAGCACCTGAAAACTGACTCAAGAAATATGCTCTTTTTTCAACATCTGTAAACCACAGGATCTCTGGATAGGTTGCTTTAACAGAGAGTGAAGCTTCTTCATGGTCATAGGCTGGGCAGTTATCAGGAGGGAGGATTCAAGAAACAGTTTTGTCTTCATGAAACTGTGTAACAGAGTCTCTACTGGCTTTCTTTCCAGGGGATTGGTACTAAGATCCTCTTCCTGGTCACTGACAGAGTACTGAAGCTCAGGAAATCCATCAAGAATGAACAGAAGCTTCTCTGGATATACAAGAATAATGTCCATGATTGGTCCACCTGTATCTTGAAAAGTGTTATTGATCAGGTCAGCACCACTAAGGTTAGCAAAACGGCCATCTCTCTGCAGTTGATATAAATGACATAGTCAAATCTGCCTGGAGTAACCACTCCTGCTGCCCAGTCAAACATGAACTTATGTACCACAGCTGTTTTCCCAATCCCAGCACATCCCTGAAGCACCACAGTTTGGGATGAGATAGAACCCTCTTCATCAGGATCAAACACATGTTCCATCTCAATAAACTTATCTTGTTGAGGAATTCCGCATGGTGGCTTTTCTGATATACAGTGTTCTTTTTTACAACAAGCAGTCCTGTCTCTATGTTTACCACAATGATACCATCTATTGACTCTTATTTTTAGGTATTTTTCCTTTAGATGTTTTCTAAATACTTCCCAGTATCTAATAAGGTGACACCAAGAGTTAGTAATCACAGAATCCTAGACAACAGTACAAATAACTATAACGAATACTACCATCACCTCCATCTCTACTCAGATGTTTCAAAGGCTCCTCAAACTTCATGCATCTGAGCTCTTGATTTCTATTCCACTTCCCACTACCCTCTCCCCAGAAAAAAAAAAAAAAAAAAAACCCTCCTCAGACATCTCATCTTGGTTAAATGGTGCCACCCAGTTTCTCACAAAAATGTCAGGAGTCATTATTTCTTTTTCCCCCTTGAATCCTCCATATCCAATAAGCAAGGCTTAGCATTCATATCTCCAAAACAAGCCTCCAACCCATTATTTATCACCACATCCTCAAATACCACCCAAGTACAAGGCACTATATCAACTCTTTTCTAAACTGGTGAAACAGCCTCCTACTCATCTACTCTTGCCATCAAGAGCTCCTCTCCACACAAGCAGCCAACATGATCTAAAAATATCAATCACATCATGTCATTGCCCTGGCCCAAAACTTTTTAAGAGCTTTTCATTGCACTTGACATTAAATCCAAAATCCTTACCTTATACGACAACTTGGGCCCTATCTACTTTGCTCCCGAGCCTTGTTTTATATCACTCTCATTCTCAGTTTCTATACTAAAGCCATACTGGCTTACTTTTGAGTGAAGTGAAGTTGCTCAGTCATGTCCAACTCTTTGCGACCCCATGGACTATAGCCTACCAGGCTCCTCTGTCCATGGAATTTTCCAGGCAAGAATACTTGAGTGGCTTGCCATTTCCTTCTCCAGGGGATCTTCCCAACCCAGGGATAGAACCCGGGTCTCCCTCACTGCAGGCAGATGCTTTACCATCTGAGCCACCAGGGAAGGAAGCCCTGATGGCTCAGAGGGTTAAGCGTCTGTCTACAATGCAGGAGACCCGGGTCTCCTGGCTTACTTTTAGTTTCTCACAAATGCCATGTTCTTTCCCACTTCAGAGCCTTTCTACCAGCTATTCTCTCTGCCTGGAAAATACTTTTTTCTGCTCTTCCCATGGAGATCCTCTTCTCATCCTTCAGATCTTAAACATTACTTGCTAAGAGAGGACTTCTCTGACCACCCAATTTAAAGCAAATCCTCTCTACTATACCCTTTCCCAGGACTCTGTTTTCCCTTTGTAGCACTTATCACAATTTATAATTGTTTTGTTTCCTTTTTTAACTGTCCTTCCCACTAATCTACATGAAAACAGGGATCTTATCTGTCTTCTTCATCAGAGTATCCTAAGTACCTAGCTGGTGCCTGGAACGTGGTAGACACTAAATAAATATTTATCGAAAATGGCTATAAAAAATAAAAAAAAAAAAAAAGAAAATGGCTATAAATGCTTGCTTTTGAATTACAAAACAAGCCGATTATTATGCCTATTCTGTGTCAGATACTATGCTGCTGCTGCTAAGTCGCTTCAGTCATGTCCGACTCTGTGTGACCCCATAGACAGCAGCCTACCAGGCTCCCCATCCCTGGGATTCTCCAGGCAAGAACACTGGAGTGGGTTGCCATTTCCTTCTCCAATGCATGAAAGTGAAAAGTGAAGTCGCTCAGGCGTGTCCGAGTCTTCGCAACCCCATGGACTGCAGACTACTAGGCTCTCCCCATGGGATTTTCCAGGCAAGAGTACTGGAGTGGGGTGCCACTGCCTTCTCCAGTCAGATACTATACTAGGCCCTTTACATATATTTTAAATTTAATTATCATAATAATCCCATGAAGTAGATATTATCCACATTTTACAGTTGAGGAAACTGAAAACTTATAACCAGGGTTATACGTTCATGGGTATGCAGTCTGTGCTTAGGCCTCGTGCTCAGAGGATCCATACTTTCTCTAATGCACTGCTGTTCCTATCTTGAATTTTTTAATAATTTTTGAACAAGGAATCCTGCCTTTTCATTTTGCACCATACCCCACAAATACGTATCCAGTTCTGCTTATAGCACTGGGTAACTTGTCCAAGATTCATAAGCAAGTAAATGGCAGAGACTTAAATTAAGACTCAGGTTTGTCTGAGGCCATGGCCTATGTGCTTAAATATTATACCACATAGCTTTTAACTTTCTGCAACTAAAATAAATAATCCAAGGAGTCAGTTATCAAGCTCTAACTTCTGTTAAGTGAATATCCAAGCTAGAATTTTCCAAATAAGTTTTTCATGGAACATTTGCAAGATATTAATAGGAGAGCTATGAAAAAGTTGTCCTGTGGTCAAATAAGGTAAGGCAAATGCACCTTCTATTCCATTTTTTAGTTTCTCAATGCATATTAGCATATGAAAGGCTCTGAGCAAATCAATGGTTTAAAAAAGTAGGCTGTTTGACTTTTGTTTAATCCATATTTTCTAGACTTAAATGATTAAGGAACCCTTTTTTAAAAGCAAAATTATTAACTTCTGGAGAATAGTGTTCTGTAGAATTCAGGTTGGGGAATGCTGATCTCAAGTGTTCTCAAACTTTTCCTATAAAATTTCATAAATAGATTAGGCTTTTAGGTCTCTGCTGCAATTACAAGCATACCTTGGAGATATTGTGGGTTTAATTCCAGACCACTGCAGTAAAGTACATATTGCAATAAAGCAAGTCACACAAATTTTTTGGTTTCCCAGTGCATATAAAAGTTATACTAACTATACTGTAGTCTACTAGGTGTGCAATAGCATTATATCTAAAAAACAATGTATATACCTTAATTAAAAAATACCTTATTGTAAAAAAATGCTAATCGTCATCTGACAATACAGGGTTGCCACAAATCTTAAATTTGTAAAGAACCATAATATCTGTGAAGTACAAAAAAGTGAAATGCAATAAAACCAAGTATGCCTTTATTCAACTCTGGCATTCTAGTATGAAAGCAGCCATAGACAATATGTAAATGAATGAGCATGGCTGGTTCCAGTAAAACTTTACTTATAAAAACAGGAAGCGAGCTGGATTTGGCCCACTAGTTGTAATTTGTTGACTCTATCTAGATCATTTCAGAAGCAGACTGGTTTATTGTATCCATAAAGTCCCGTATATTTGTTGCTTTGACCATCATCAGAGGTCCTCCTAGGATTTGAATACTTATTCTAAAGGATATAAAAGTCCTATTTGCTATGACAGTTTGGGACTTCATGAACATTATCAAAAAAAAAAAAAAAAACATTGTTTGTTGCCCAGTGAATATGGGGGAAGATATGGGGGAGAAGTTAGGATGAGTAGGGTTCACAGGAGGCACTATTCCCAAAACAGAAAAAAGTAAAACAGAATAGACATCTGCCTGTAAGCTCCTTCCATGAAAATGAAGCCAGAGAACTTGAAGCAGCTGTGGGAGGAAGAGTTGGGGTTAACAGTATCCCAAATACACCTTCATACCAAAACATGAAATACACACAAATTTAGCCACACTGTTATAGCCATTCATGTTTTTCCCAACTAGAAATACAACAAAGAAAGCCACCTCATGTCTATTCTAACTGATTAAAAAGGTATTTTATAGCTAATGTCCAACATAAAGTAAACCTAAGATCTTTCCACACAATTATGAATATACTTAGGGTGTAAACATTACTATTTATATGATAAATAAGGAAATTTTTAGGCGTGAACTTAAAGGGGCATTCATTATTTGAAGTAACTGTTTCTGGTGTTTTGTTTTCCATTGAACATTAACTTATTGCTTCTGTTGGAGCTCTTGTTGAGCTTAACTTAACAAGAAAGAATAAGGCATTGCTGATATTAGTTCAACAGAAATATACAATAACCTACATTCAAATGCATGTACACACACATACACACATGCATACACATCCACATTCCTATAGGCTTTTAGTATTTGCACACCTTTGTAGGTAAGGGTGAGACATAGATGGGAGGTGTGACTAGGTGGGTGGGAGGAAGCAGAGTCTGGAGAGGCAGATATTAGAATGTCACAGAAGTGGGCAGCAGGTGAGTGGTCTGTTGAAGATAACAAGTTTCTATTCCCCATAACTAAACATTTCTTGGAGTTCAGGAATCAGCCACAATGGGAAGGAGTTCAGCAATCTTCACTCTTGCCTCTTTTGTGCTGTCTCCTGTGAAAATCTGTGATTACAGTAAAAGGAGAGACTTAGAGTCTTTTATGATTATAAATGCTTTGGGGACTATGGAAAACAGTATAAACAACAAAACTTTCTGGTTTTTTTTCCCCCTCATTTTGGGAAACACAAAAATTACAGAGAAATTATAATGGGTAAATTCTATATCCATGTAATACCTTAAATACACATACCTCTACACATACAACACAACTTTAAAGATTCAGAAAAATCTCAAAGTCCATGAGAAGAAGTAGGAGGAAGAGAATGAAGATTATACCCTCTCTTACCTCATTCAGTTATTCACCTTTCTGTTCATACAATAAACTCCAGGTGCAAGCAGGTCCCATATCTTTTCATTTCTTTCAATAGTACATCCTGGCAAATCAAGAAAATTGTAACCCAAAACAGAAATGATTACTGTAAGGCCTGGTGGAAGCCCAGAGTACAAAAGCAACTCAAGAAAGACTACTCAAAGCATTGCAGAGCTGGGGAAATGAGAAGGCCTAATAAACAAGTAGAGAGCTAGGGTGGTATTAGGAGATCACAGGAAGACAGACCAAAATTAACAGTCTTCAATTTGAAGACAAAAAAAAACTAAACAGAAGATAGACTGTCTACACACTTTTGAAGAGTACAAATATGAGGAATGTCAAATTGAGCTCTAAAATACATTACCAAGGGAAGGATAGGGTTTAGGGAGTATACCTCTGATGTCTGTAGTCAAGATAAGAATGACTGTGTCCTTCTACAACATAGCCAACTTGGTACCATTGGTAAAGGGAGAATTCTAAGACCACAGATTAGAATACTGTGATATAAGAGAAACACTCTAGAGAGTTAGGAGATCCAAGCCCTAGTTCTACTTCTATAACTATCTACCTCTATGTTCCTTAAGATTCTTCTACTTTCTGAATCTGTTTTATTATTTTCAATACGGTGGAGAGAATGTTAGCCCAGGTTTCTTTCCGGGTTGAACACTGCAAGATCAGTCGTCTAAATCCCAGTTGCACATTAGAATTACCTTCACACCACCTTCCTGAAATTTTTTGTTGCAATGTTACTTACCCATTTCTAATTCACATAATGATTTTCTCATGTATTTGGCTTATTCCCCCTTTAATTGAATTATTGCCCCCAATTCTCAGCCTTTGGCATGAATTTGGCAGGTCCGCACAAAAGAAATGAAACATTTTCCCATCTCTTATCTTTGAGCTCAGCTCTGAAACTTGATTTGGGTAATAGCTTGTACACAGATGTGACTCAAGTAGGGGCTTGGAATATGCTTGCACAGCTATACATGTGATTCTGCCACTGGCATGACACAAGCCATGAGAGAAACAAACCATTGGTCTAAGAATGAGAAATACATGCAGTACAGCCACCCTAGTTTACTCACAGTCCTGCAGCAAGAAAGACAGTTAGCTCAGCCCAAATCAGAGATGCCCAACAGAACTCTGCCTAATCAGCTAAATTCCAGCTGACCTCCAAAACAGTAAGAATAAATGCTTAATAAATTCTTAGCTTTTCATGCCACAGAGATTTTGTGGTTGCTGTTATATATTGCTGTGGCAATAGCTGACTGATATACATCTTGTTAGAAAGTAAATGCCTAGAAACTGTTTGGCATACAGAAGACATCCATTACATGTTTACTGAATAAATGAGTAAAATCTTAAAAAAAAAAAAAAAAACAAGCACACAGGTACTGTGCTTACCTGATCAATTAAATCAGAATCTTTGATGGTGAGGTTTGGCACCAATTTTTTAAGTTCCCAAGGTGATTCTAACACATAGCCAGGGAAGAGAGCCACTGTTTTAAGATTTAGGTATTTTTGATAGAGTGTATTTGTGAAACACATAGGCTTTGGAATCAAATAGATGTGTTCAGGCCCTGACTCTACCACCTACTATGTGACAACCATGGAATTAACATTTCTAAATCCCAGATTCTCAACTATTAAACAGGGATAATGACAGTTTATAACAACAGGTGATCACAACCTTTCTTAAAAGGCTATTATGAGGATTAAATGAAGTTTGTATATGAAGTATTCAGTACACGACATGGTACATAGTAAGGGCTCAATAATCCTAAACTATAGCTAATGATGGTAGTGCGGTATCATTTGATAGTAAAAATGTCTGAACTCTGACAGGCTTTACTTAAATTCCATTTCCATTGCTTTCTAGCAACATGATTTTGAGTAAAATTACTTAAATGCCTGAGACTACAGTAACCTATCTGTAAAATGGTGGTGGTTTAGTTGCTAAGTCATGTCTGACTCTTGTGACCCCATGGACTGTAGCCTGCCAGGCTCCTCTGTCTGTGGGATTTTCCAGGCAAGAATACTGGAGTGGGTTGCCATTTTCTTCTCCCGGGGGATCTTCCCAACCCAGGGATCGAACCCAGGCCTCCTGTGCTGCAGGTGGTCTTCTGCATGTCAGGCAGATTCTTTACTGATTGAGCCACCAGGGAAGCCATCTATAAAACATGGTGATAATAATAACTACTTCATTGTTTTGTTGTGAGAATTAAATAAGGTGACACACATAATATTCTTAGAATAGGACCAAGTGCAACATAAATGATAAATGTTAGAGAAAGGATAACTGACATAAAGAAGTTACACTCTATTAAAATCTCCACATAACTACTTCTTATGAGACAGAATGTTTCCAGCACAGTTACATTCCCACATTCTGGATTCAGTTCCCAGTCACTGGGAATACCATGTCCTCTAAAAAGCAGGAAAAAATTCTCTAGTTAAAATTACTCCAGTAAGCACCCCTGCCCTCAGATAATGGAACTGGAGAGGTACATGGTCACTCACTTTCATTCTAGGCAATCTCTAAGATGCCCATGACTTCAATTATCCTTACAACTCCTAATTTGTTTATCCCAGTCCAGCTTTCTTCTCTCAGATCCAGATTTATTCATCTTTAAAGGCCTAATCAAGCCACTTGGATGTTGACACCTCTCTTTGTCTTATCTCTTTTGGTAACTACTTCTTGGTTTGTCCAGCATTCTTTCACTGACCTTGTTTTTGAAAAGATATCCCATATTTCTTAATGGAATAATCATATTCTCTGTGCCTGAATTTTAAAACCTGAATGGGGACTATACAGATTGAGTTTCCATTACCCAAATGCCCCAAGCTTCCTCAGTTCCTGACACTCCTGAGGCATCATTTTGGAGCACTTCATGTATTTTGAAGCAACTCCAGTATTTTTCCAAAAATCCCTATTTTTGCTCAAGTTAAGTTATTCAGAATCAATTTCTGTTGCCTGCAACTGAAGAACTCTGACATAGAAATTATACCAGAGACATAAACAACAAAAGATCAGAAAGAGAAATTAAGAAAACAATCTCATTCACAGTTGCATCAAAAAGAATAAAATGCCTGGGAATGAGTCTACCTAAGGACAGAAAAGACCTGTACTCAGAAAATTATATACACTAATGAAAGAAACTGAAGATGATACAAAGAGATGGAAAGACACACTGTGCTCACTGATTGGAAGAATTTATATTGTTAAAATGACCATATTATCCAAGGCAATCTACAGATTCAGTGCAATCTCTATCAAAATACCAATGGCATTTTCACAGAAAAAAATTCTAAAATTTGTATGGAAACACAAAAGATCTCAAATAACTAAAATAATCTTGAGGAAGAAGAACAAAACATAAAATATCATGCTCCTTGATCTGAAATTATACTACAAAGCCACAGTAATGGTATAGTACTGGCACAAAAACAGACATATACATCAATGGAACAACATAGAGTACTTAGAAATGAACCCACATTTATATGGGGAATATACAACACAAGGAGGCTGCCAGGAGCCGCATTAGGCATTACTGACAAAATGGAGGCACGGCCCCAACTCCCTCTCTTTGTCCTGCAGGCATGGACCCGGGATGAAGGAGTTAGGCCTTGTGATTCTGACTTGTTTTTTCCTCTCCTTGGCTGAGTTGACTGAAATGAATATTAAGGTGCTTATTGTTCTTGAGAGAAGCATGAGAAAGCATAGAGCCTTCTGCATTTGTGCCCAGAAAATAATCTATAAAGTAACCATTGACATTTGTTCAAGGATCTTTACAAAGAATGTTACGGAATGAGCATGTAGGCTGCAGCTTGAGGCCATGGGAAAGATTGTTATCTGAAACCTATTTGTAAGAGAAATGTTTATGGCAAAGAGGTTTGCTGAACTTAGGGCTTAGGAATAATTAAAAATAGTCAGAAGTTAAAGATTTAAAGAATGTTGTAATGTTGCTGCTGCTGCTAAGTCACTTCAGTCGTGTCCAACTCTGTGCAACCCCAGATGGCAGCCCACCGGGCTCCCTCATCCCTGGGATTCTCCAGGAAAGAACACTGGAGTGGGTTGCCATTTCCTTCTCCAATGCATGAAAGTGAAAAGTGAAGGTGAAGTCGCTCAGTTGTGTCTGACTCCTAGCGACCCCATGGACTGCAGCCTACCAGGCTCCTCCGTCCACGGGATTTTCCAGGCAAGAGTACTGGAGTGGGTTGCCATTGCCTTCTCTGGTATAATGTTACCATATTTTACTATAATGTTACCATATTTTACTATAGCTTATAGAAATTAAGAACTTTAGAGATATTAATAGCTAGAAGCCTTTTTAAGAGAAAGTGAGCTCAGGACACTAAGAGCAAACAGGATTTAGAGAGATAAGAAATAAACTGAGCAATGTGGTATGCAGCCCAGACATTAGCATAAGTTATAACATATTCACAAGGACACATGAGAAGAAGTAGATAAGAGAATCACTGAGGCAGGAACTCCTTTTGAGGGGCAACAATGATTTATGGAGACAACAAATCTGGGTCAGGGGGAACTGAAAATGTCAAACCTCTGACCTAATGCTTTTGTAAAAGTATAAAAGAGAATCTTAAGCTTGAATAAATATGCAGTCCAAAAAAGTAAATGAGAAGCTGCATCGTTACTCGCCGACACCGCCCATCCCTTTGGGTTGATTCCCCAGCTGCTGGAGCTGGACTCCGGCAGGAGGCAAGAATATACAATGGGGCAAAGATAGCCTCTTTGATAAATGGTGTTGGGAAAACTGGACAATTAATGCAAAAGAATAAAACTGGACTATTTCCTCATATTATATTAAAAAATGACTCAAAATGGATTGAAGACTTAAATGTAAGACCTGAAGCCATAAAATTTCTAGAAGAACACATAAGCAGTACACTCTTTGACACCAGTCTTAGCAATATTTTTTTGGATATGTCTAGTAAGGCAAAAGAAATAACAGCAAGAATAAACAAATGGGACTACATCAAACTAAAAAGCTTTTGCACAGCAAAGGAAGCTATCAAGAAAAAGAAAAGGCCACCTGATGAATGGGAGAATCTATCTGCAAATGGTATATCTTATAGGGGGTTAATATTCAAAATATACAAAGAACTCATACAATTCAACATCAAAAAACAAACAACCCAGTTAAAAAATTGGCAGAAGACCTGAATATACATTTTTCCAAAGAAGACATATGGATGGCCACTAGGAACATGAAAAGATGATCAGAATTGCTAATCATCAGAGAAATGCAAATAAAAGCCACAATGAGATACCACCTCACACCTGTCAGAATGGTTATTATCAAAAAGAGGAACAAGTGTTGGCAAGAATATGGAGAAAAGGGAAATGTATAGAAACATCAAATCATTCTGTTGTATACAAGGAATTGACATAGTGCCGTAGGTTAATTATATTTCAAAAACAAACAAACTCCTAGAAAAGAGATCAGATTTATGACCAGATTTGTGGGGAGAGGGTATTAGATGAAGGCAGTCAAAATGTACAAACTCCCAGTTATAAATTAAGTACTAGGGATGTAATACACAGCATGGTGAAGATAATTAATACTGCTGTATAAAAGTTGTTAAGAGTAAATCATAAGAGTTCTCATTACCAAGAAAAAAAAATTTTTCTATTTCTTTTATGTTGTACTGATATGAGACAATGTATTCATTTCATGATGTATGTAAGTCAAATCACTATGATATGTCAATTATATTGCAATGAAACTGGAAAAAACAAAATTGAAAAAAGAGAAATTATACCAGAGAGTGAGTTACAGTCAACAGTCCTGTAGGGAACTATGGGGGTGTTTTATAACTGGTTATTAGATTCAGTTAGAGTAAAAGACTGTGAGATGGCCCAAATTCCATGATCAGTGGAACAGAATGGAAAGTAGTATCCATTGCACTAGGGGCTCCACAAGAATATATGGAATCTTTATTCCAAGTACCAAAAGCTGCC
The DNA here is from genome assembly GCF_032452875.1 of Bos javanicus. Classification (NCBI taxonomy): domain Eukaryota; kingdom Metazoa; phylum Chordata; class Mammalia; order Artiodactyla; family Bovidae; genus Bos; species Bos javanicus. Next base: position 58,449,247 of record NC_083897.1, on the reverse strand, counting down.
CTCTTCAAGAAGAGAAATCAAAGTAAGATGTCTCCTTCAGGCAACTGAATTACAAAATGGGAAAATGGTGCTGCTTTCTTTGAGCTGGAGGAGCACCAAGCTAGGGAACAAAAGTTAGATAGCAGGGTATGGACTAATTTCAGTCCCCCACCACACCCTTGGCTGTGTGCCTTTCCAGTCAACAAACTAAAGCTTTTCATGGTGATTTGACATGTTATGCATGCTGCCAAAAAATAGGGGAAAGAAATGCTACAAATTTAAATCTCACCTCCAGGCCTAAAATGAGTCTCTGTGGTTTTCTTTTATTGAGATAGAATTCATATAGCATAAAATTCACCCTTTTAAAGTATACAATTCAATGCTTTGCAGTATATTCATAAAGTTTTATAACCACCACCACTATCCAATTCCAGAAAATTTTCATGTACCCATTAAGCAGACACTTCCCATTCTCCCTTCTCCCTGGCAACCACAATTCTATTTTATGTCTCTAAGGATTTGCCTATGATGGACATCTCATATAAATGGAATCATACAATACATGACCTTTTGTGTCTGGGTTCTTTTACTTAGCATAATGTTTTCAAGGTTCATCCATGTTGCAACATGTATCAGTCCTTCATTCCTTTTTTTATGACTTAATCTATTTCACATCCACTGGAATGGCTATACTTTAAAAAAAATGAAAAATGGCAAGGATGTGGAAAAAATTAGAACCCTCTTACATCACCAGTGGGAATATAAAATGGTGCAGCCACTATGGAAAAGTTAAGCAGTTCCTCAATAAGTTAAAGATAGCATTACCATGTGACCCAGCAATTCTACTCCTGTGTGTGCTAAGTTGCTTCAGTCATGTCTGAGTCTTTGCAGTCCTACAGACTGCAGCCTGCCAGGCTTCTCTGTCCATGGGATTCTCCAGGCAAGAATACTGGAACAGGTTGCCATGCCCACCTCCAGGGGATCTTCCTGACCCAGGGATCGAACCCACATCTCTTATGTCTCCTGCATTGGCAGGCAGATTCTTTAGTACTAGCACCACCTGGGAATTAATACATAACCAAAACAACTGAAAACAGGTATTTAAACAAAAAGTTCTACAAGAATATTCACAACACCACCATACGTAATAGCAAAAAGATGGAAGCAACACCAGTGCCCATCAACTGATTAACTGAATGAACAAAATGTGATACAATGGAATACTATCTAGTCATAAAAAGGAACAAAGTACTGATATGTGCTACAACATGGATGAGTTTTGAAAACATCATGCTATGTGAAGGAAGTCAGACACAAAATGCCACATATTTCATGACACCATTTATAAGAAATGTACGTAATAGGCAAATTCACAGAGACAAATTAGTGGTTGCCAAGGGTTCAGGGAAAAGAGGAAGCAGTAAGGGTTAGGAATTTCTGTCTGAGGTGTTGGAAACATTCTGCAATTAGATAGTGGTGATGGTTACAGAGCTTTGTGAGTATACCAAAAATAACTAAATTGTACACTTTAAAAGAGTGGATTTTACGATATGTGGATAAAATCAATATCAATTTAATAAAATCAATAAACTAAACATGTGGTAATCATTTTTTAATACAGCCATTATGTTGTACACCTAAAACTAAAAGTGTTATATTAAAATAGAAAAAAACAAATATAAAAGTAGGAAAAGTTATTTAAAAATGCAATTATAGAAGAAAAATGAGAAAGTAGAAAAACACAAATGTCCATCAAAGGATGAGTGGATAAACAAAATGTGAAATATATATACAACAGATTATTCAGCCTTTAAAGGGAAGGAAATTCTGAAACATGCTACATGCATAAAACCTGAATACATTATGCAAAGTGAAATAAGCCACACACAAAAGAGAAAATATTGTATGATTCTATTTATATGAAGCACATAAAACAGTCAAATTCATAGAGTCAGAAAGTATAATAGTGGTGACCGGGGTCTGGGGGGAGAGGGAATGGGGAGTTATTATTTAATGGGTATAGAGTTTCAGTTTAGGAAGATGAAAAAATTTTGAAGATGGCTAGTGGTGATGGTTGGATAACAATGTAATGTACTTAATACCACTGAATTGCACTTAAAAGTGACTAAAGTGACAAATTCTATGTTATGTATACTTTACCACAATAAAAAAAAGAAAATGGGCAAAATATTTAACAGAGCTTTCACAAAGGAAGATATACAAATGATCAATAGCACATGAAAAGATGCTCAATATCATTAGTCATTAAGGAAATACAAATAAAAACTACAATGAGGTACCGCTTCATACTCACCATAATGGTTAGTATTTAAAAAAACTGACACTACCAAATGCTACTGAGGATGTTGGTAGGAGAGGAAAATGGTAAAAACAAATGGCAGTTTCACATAAAACAAAACATATCCCTATTTTCAGTCATAAAAAAACATGAAATCTTGCCACTTGTGGCAACACACATGGACCTGGAGGGCATTATGTTAACTGAAATGTCAGACAGAGAAAGACAAATACCATATGACTCATTTATACACGGAGTCTTAAAAAAGAAAACCAACTCAAAGACACAGAGAACAGATGGGTGGTTTCCAGAGGCTGGAGGTGGGGAGTGGGCAAAGTGGGTGAAGAGAGTGAAAAGATACATACTGCTAGTTATAAAACAGCTAAGTCACTGGAATCATGGGAAGGTACTAACAGCATGGTGACTATAGTTAGTATTAAATGTTTAAAAGTTGCCAAGAGAGTAGATCTTAAAAGTTCTCATCACAAGAAAAAACATTCTGTAACCATGTAGGGTGACGGATATTAACTACACTTATTGTGATAATCAATTAACAATATACACAAATATCAAACAGTTGCTTTGTATGTCTGAAATTAATATAATATTGTATATCAGTTATACTGCAATTTAAAAATCAATAATTATTGAAACAGAAAGCAAATAATAACAATAGAGTAGATCAATAAAAGGAAATGATAGTTCTTTGAAAAAAACAAGAGTGAACAAATTTTTAGCAAGTGTGATTTCAAAAATAAAGCCATTATAAATTAACATAAAAAATGAAAGAGAACCAAACTACAGAAACAAAAGATTAAAAAATTATCCAAAAAGTACTATGTATAATCTTTATAGCAATTCTAAAAATCTAGGTTAAATGGATAATTTACAGGAAAATAAACAACCAAAATTGGCCTAAGAAATAGAAAACTTAGAAAGGCCAATCGATCATGGAAGAACATGAAATGATGATACTATACCTCAAAAGTCACTGGCTCCAACAAGTTTTGTGAGAGAGTTTGACCACACCAGCCTGGAATAGATTTATCACAGTTTATACAAAATTTTCCATAGCAAAGTAAAAGAAGGGAAATGACACCATGCAGCTATCAATTCAGTTCAGTGGCTCAGTCGTGTCAGACTCTTTGTGACCCCATGAATTGCAGCATGCAATTCATATCCTCCCTGTCCATCACCAACTCCCAGAGTTCACTCAGACTCACGTCCATCGAGTTGGTGATGTCATCCAGACATCTCAACCTCTGTCGTCCCCTTCTCCTCCTGCCCCCAATCCCTCCCAGCATCAGTCTTTTCCAATGAGTCAACTCTTCGCATGAGGTGGCCAAAGTATTGGAGTTTCACCTTTAGCATCAGTCCTTCCAGTGAACACCCAGGACTGACCTCCTTTAGAATGGACTGGTTGGATCTCCTTGCAGTCCAAGGGACTCTCAAGAGTCTTCTCCAACACCACAGTTCAAAAGCATCAATTTTTCGGCGTTCAGCTTTCTTCACAGTCCAACTCTCACATCCATACAGGACTACTGGAAAAACCATAGCCTTGACTAGGTGGACCTTTGTTGGCAAAGTAATGTCTCTGCTTTTCAATATGCTATCTAGGTTGGTCATAACTTTCCTTCCAAGGAGTAAGTCTTTTAATTTCATGGCTGCAATCACCATCTGCAGTGATTTTGGAGCCCCCCAAAATAAAGTCTGACACTGTTTCCCCTGTTTCCCCATCTATTTCCCATGAAGTGATGGGACCACATGCCATGATCCTCGTTTTCTTAATGTTGAGTTTTAAGCCAACTATTTCACTCTCCTCTTTCACTTTTTTTTTTTAATTTAAATTTATTTCTTTTAATTAGAGGCTAATTACAATATTGTATTGGTTTTGCCATACATCAACATGAATCTGCCATGGGTGTACACATGTTCGCAATCCTGAACCCCCCTCCCACCTCCCTCCCCATACCATCCCCCTGGGTTATCCCAGTGCACCAGCCCCAAGCTTCCTATATCCTGCACTGAAACTAGACTGGCGATTCGTTTCTTATATATTATGCATGTTTCAATGCCATTCTCCTAAATCATCCCCCCTCCCTCTCCCACAGAGTCCAAAAGACTGTCCTATACATCTGTGTCTCTTTTGCTGTCTCACATACAGGGTTATCGTTACCATCTTTCTAAATTCCATATATATGCATTAGTATACTGTATTGGTGTTTTTCTTTCTGGCTTACTTCACTCTGTATAATCAGCTCCAGTTTCTTTCACATTCATCAAGAGGCTTTTTAGTTCCTCTTCACTTTCTGCCATAAGGGTGGCATATCTCAGGATACTGATATTTCTCCCGGAAATCTTGATTCCAGCTTGTGCTTCTTCCAGCCCAGCATTTCTCATGATGTACTCTGCATAGAAGTTAAATAAGCAGGGTGACAATATGGAGCCTTGACTTACTCCTTTTCCTATTTGGAACCAGTCTGTAGTTCCATGTCCAGTTCTAACTGTTGCTTCCTGAACTGCATATAGGTTTCTTAAGAGGCAGGTCAGGTGGTCTGGTATTCCCATCTCCTTCAGAATTTTCCACAGTTTATTGTGATCCACACGGTCAAAGGCTTTGGCATAGTCAATAAAGCAGAAGTAGATGTTTTTCTGGAACTCTCTTCCTTTTTCCCTGATCCAGAAGATGTTGGCAATTTGATCTCTGGTTCCTCTGCCTTTTCTAAAACCAGCTTAAACATCTGGAAGTTCACAGTTCACGTATTGCTGAAGCCTGGCTTAGAGAATTTTGAGCATTACTTCACTAGCGTGTGAGATGAGTGCAATTGTGCAGTAGTTTGAGCATTCTTTGGCATTGCCTTTCTTTGGGATTGGAATGAAAATTGACTTTTTCCAATCCTGTGGCCACTGCTGAGTTTTCCAAATTTGCTGGCATATTGAGTGCAGCACTTTCACAGCATCATCTTTTGGATTTGAAATAGCTCAATTGGAATTCCATCACCTCCACTAGCTTTGTAGTGATACTTTCTATGGCCCACTTGACTTCACATTCCAGGATGTCTGGCTCTAGGTGAGTGATCACACCATCGTGATTATCTTGGTCATGAAGATCTTTTTTGTACAGTTCTTCTGTGTATTCTTGCCACCTCTTCTTAATATCTTCTTCTTCTGTTAGGTCCATATTGACAGCCTTTATTGAGCCCATCTTTGCATGAAATGTTCCCTTGGTATCTCTAATTTTCTTGAGGAGATCTCTAGTTTTTCCTATTCTGTTGTTTTCCTCTATTTCTTTGCATTGATCGCTGAGGAAGGCTTTCTTATCTCTTCTTGCTGTTCTTTGGAACTCTGCATTCAGATGCTTATATCTTTCTTTTTCTCCTTTGCTTGTCGCGTCTTTTCTTTTCACAGCTATTTGTAAGGCCTCCCCAGAAAGCCATTTTTGCCTTTTTCCATTTCTTTTCCATGGGGATGGTCTTGATCCCTGTCTCCTGTACAATGTCAGGAACCTCCGTCCATAGTTCATCAGGCACTCTATCAGATCTAGGCCCTTAAATCTATTTCTCACTTCCACTGTATAATCATAAGGGATTTGATTTAGGTCATACCTGAATGGCCTAGTGGCTTTCCCTACTTTCTTCAATTTAAGTCTGAATTTGGCAATAAGAATTCATGATCTGAGCCACAGTCAGCTTCTGGTCTTGTTTTTGCTGACTGTATAGAGCTTCTCCATCTTTGGCTGCAAAAATATAATCAATCTGATTTCGGTTTGACCATCTGGTGATGTCCATGTGTAGAGTCTTCTCTTGTGCTGTTGGAAGAGGATGTTTACTATGACCAGTGCATTCTTTTGGCAAAACTCTATTAGCCTTTGCCCTGCTTCATTTCATACTCCAAGGCCAAATTTGCCTGTTACTCCAGGTGTTTCTTGACTTCCTACTTTTGCATTCCAGTCCCCTATAAGGAAAAGGACATATTTTTTGGGTGTTAGTTCTAAAAGTTCTGTAGGTCTTCATAGAACCGTTCAACTTCAGCTTCTTGAGCATTACTGGTTGGGGCATAGACTTGGATTACTGTGATATTGAATGGTTTGCCTTGGAAACGAACAGAGATCATTCTGTCATTTTTGAGATTGCATCTAAGTACTGCATTTTGGACTCTTTTGTTGACCATGATGGCTACTCCATTTCTTCGAAGGGATTCCTGCCCACAGTAGTGGATATAATGATCATCTGACTTAAATTCACCCATTCCAGTCCATTTTACTTCGCTGATTCCTAGAAAGTCGACGTTCACTCTTGCCATTTCCTGTTTGACCACTTCCAATTTGCCTGGATTCATGGACCTGACATTACAGGTTCCTATGCAATATTGCTCTTTACAGCATCAAACCTTGCTTCTATCACCAGTCACATCCACAACTGGGTGTTGTTTTTGCTTTGGCTCCATCCCTTCATTCTTTCTGGAGTTCTTTCTCCACTGATCTCCAGTAGCATATTGGGCACCTACCGACCTGGGGAGTTCCTCTTTCAGTATCCTATCATTTTGCCTTTTCATAATGTTCATGGGGTTCTCAAGGCAAGAATACTGAAGTGGTTTGCCATTCCCTTCTCCAGTGGACCACATTCTGTCAGACCTGTCCACCATGACCCGCCCATCTTGGGTGGCCCTACAGGGCATGGCTTAGTTTCACTGAGTTAGACAAGGCTGTGTGGTCCGTGTGATTAGATTGACTAGTTTTCTGTAATTATGGTTTCAGTGTGTCTGCCCTCTGGCAACACCTACCATCTTACTTGGGTTTCTCTTACCTTGGACGTGGGGTATCTCTTGACGGCTGCTACAGCAAAGTGCAGCCGCTGCTCCTTACCTTTGAGAGGGGTATCTCATCACTGCCATCCCTCCTGACCTTGATCGTGGAGTAGCTCCTCTCCGCCCTCCTGCGCCCACACAGCCACCACTCCTTGGACGTGCGGTAGTTCCTCCCAGCCGCCCCTGACCTCCGGCGTTGGGTAGCTCCTCCTGGCCGCTGCCCCAGACTTTGGGCGTTGGGTAGCTCCTCCCCGTCTCGGCCCCTGACCTCGGGTATAGGGTAGCTCCTCCTGGCTGCAGCCCCTGGCCTCCGGCGGGGGATAGCTCCTCCAGGCCGCTGCCCCTGGCCTCAGGCGTGGGGGTAGCTCCTCCTGGCCTCTGCCCCTGGCCTGGGACGTGGGGTAGATCCTTCCGGCTGCCCCTGGCCTCGGGCGTGGGTTAGCTCTTCTCAGCTGCAGCCCTTGACCTCGGGTGTGGGTTACCTCCTCCCGGCCACCGCCCCTGACCTCGGACATGGGGTAGCTCCTCCCGGCCGCTGCCCCTGGCCTCGGGCCGGGGGAGCTCCTCCCAGCTGCCGCCCCGACCTCGAGCGGGAGGTAGCTCCTCCCGGCCACCCTTGACTTCCGGCGTGGGGTAACTCCTCCCAGCCGATCTTCACTTACGGTGTGGGTTGGCTCCTCCCGGCCACCGCCCCTGGCCTCAGGCATGGTTCAGCTCCTCCCAGCTGCCGCCTCTGACCTTGGGCGTGGGGGAGCTCCTCCTGGCCTCCGCCCCTGACCTCGAGCGTAATTTAGCTCCTCCTGGCCGCCACCCCTGACCTCCGGCGTGGGGTAGCTCCTCCCGGCCGCCACCCCTGACCTCCGGCGTGGTGTAGCTCCTCCCGGCCGCTGCCCCTGACCTTGAGCGAGGGGTAGCTCCTCTCGGCCATGCTTCTGCGCCGTCCATCACAGCCGCCCATACGGCTATAGGCTAATATAATCTTGACACCAAAAACTGACAAAGGTAAGGGAAAGAAATAACAAGGTAAGGGAAAGAAATTATAGGCCCATCTCACTTATGAACCTAAATATAAAAATGCATAACCTTAATACTATAATCAAACAGTAAAACTACAGGTCATTATTTTTCACAGAGATACTGATGGCATTTTTGGTAGAACAGTTCTTCATTTAGTATCCCTGATCCCTATTGACTAAATGCCAGCAGGACTCCTCACACACACACATTAAAGTGAAAGTGCAATCACTCAGTCATGTCGGACTCTTTGCGACCCCATGGACTGTAGCCTACCAGGCTCCTCCGTCCATGGGATTTTCCACGAAATAGTACTGGAGTGCATTGCCATTTCCTTCTCCAACTGCTGCTGCTACTGCTAAGTCGCTTCATTCGTGTCCGACTCTGTGCGACCCCATAGACCACAGCCCACCAGGCTCCCCCGTCCCTGGGATTCTCCAGGCAAGAACACTGGAGTGGGTTGCCATTTCCTTCTCCAATGCATGAAAGTGAAAAGGGAAAGTGAAGTCACTCAGTTGTGTCTGACTCTTGGCGACCCCATGGACTGCAGCCCACCAGGCTCCTCCGTCCATGGATCTTCCAGGAAAGAGTACTGGAGTGGGGTGCCATTGCCTTCTCTGCCTTCTCCAACACACACATTAACAAACTGTAAAAACCAGAAGCACTTATAGATATTTCCAAATGTACCCTAGAGCAGTGGTTCAGCTTCAGGCTGAGGATCAATACTATAGGCAATCTCACTTATGAACACAGATACAAAACCACTAATAAAAGATTAGTCCCTCAAACCCCACAGTACATTAAAAAGAAAAAAAACACACATCATGCTCTCATCTGATAAGTTAATATTAGGAAACCAGGAAGTTTAACCTTTATAGATCTGTCACTGTGGAACAGGACACCAACTCCTTACTTGGAAAATTGGCAATTACAGGGAGAATTAAGCATTTATCTTGTCTTTCATATAGGAACTGTATTTTAGGCTCACCAAATAGCCCCAGTAGAGAAGGGATAGTTCTTCTTACAGAGGTATACTAGCTAATACATTCAGAAAGAATAATAGAAATAGAAAATCATTATTATGAAATCTTTAACAAAATAATTGACTTTGATAGCAGTTATCACATGGATGGTAAAACCATTAGGTAAAAGGATGGTGGAGAACTTTACAATGACAGGATCATATTAACACCACTTCAATTTACCGTCCGAGTTATCTTATATACCCTTAATTAGCTCAACAGTAAAGAATCCGCCTGCAATGCAAGAGACCCAGGTTCAATCCCTGGATTGGGCAGATCCCCTGGAGGAGGGCATGACAACCCACTCCAGTATTCTTGCCTTGAGAATTCCCTGGACAGAGGAGCCTATTGGGCTATAGTCCATAGGGTTGCACAGAGTCGGACACAACTGAAGAGACTTAGCACAGCACACATACCCTTAATTACAAAATGAAAGAAGAAAATTCTATTAATAGTAGTAACAAAAGCTATAAAGTATCTAGAAATAGCACAAACAAGATATGTTCCAGACATTTATGGAGAAAATGATGTTATTAAAGAATTTAAAAATCTGAATAAACAGAGAGCCATGCCATATTTATTCATATCTCATTAATGTAAAGATGCCAATTCTCCCCAGCTAAAGCTGGAAATTCAATAAATGCCAATAAAATTCTTTATGGGAATGATAATCTGACTCTAAAACTCATATTAAAATGTAAATATGCAAGAATAACACAAAATTGGAGAACAAAGATGACTTTCCATGTCAGACGTCAAACATTATAAAACTACAGAAATTTAAACTGTGACATGAACGCAAGTATAAATAAATGGATCAGCAGAATCAAATAAAGAATCCTGAAAGAAACCTAAATATGCATAACAATCTAGTATTGATTAAAGGTAGCATTTAAAAGTAAGTAGAGAAAGAAGAGGGAGGCAGGTGGAAGGATACAGACTGCAGCACATTTTGTATTAGCACAAAACTTGGAAATAACCATGTCAATGGGGAAATGGCTACAGGAATTATAGCATATCTATTCTGTAGAATACTCTGCAACTGTAAAAAAGAACAAGTTAGATTTACATGTACTAAAATGAAAAGTTCTCGCACATAATGGTGGGTGAAAAGTAGCAAGTAGCAGAACAATACATATAAGCATGATGTAATTTATATTTTTAAATAATAACACTAAATAATATTATGTATTCTGTGTGTGTGTGTGTGTGTGTGGCAGAGAGACAGAAAAAGAGGTCTGGAAGAAGTTAAGTCAAACAGTAAATAGGGAGAGGGAGAATCAGGGAGGAAATCAAAGATGACCAAAGAAGGCTTTAGCCTTCCCTATAACATTCTAATCCGCTAATAGAAAAAATGTGTTTGTGTGTTGTGTAATTAAGTCAATAAATAAGAGATTTAAAAGCTATATATATGATATCAATGAATTATATATGGTATAAGGACTTATTTATTCATATGATTGCATAGAAAGGTGATTGTAAGGATACTCACCAAACTGTTGACAGTTTTTTCTTTGTTTCATTTTTTATGGGGGGGGGGGATGACAGCTATAAAGGGAGCAGAAAAAGCAAGTTTCAAGATTTACTATCTCTATACTTGTGTACTGTTTTAATCTTTTACCTTGAAAATAAATATTGAATAATTAAAAACTAAAGACGTGGAAAAAATTAAAGATACACTCTTAAGTGGGAAAAGCTAATTGCTATATTATATATATATATATATATAATTTTATATATGGAATAATGTATACTTCTATTGTATTATATATGTACACATGTATGCTAAGTCAATTCAGTCACGTCCAACTCTTTGCAACCCTATGAACTGTAGCCCACGAGACTCCCCTGCCGTGGGATTCTCCAGGCAAGAATACTGGATTGGGTTGCCATGCCCTCTTCCAGGGGATCTTCCTGTTCTAGGGATCAAATCCATATCTCTTATGTCTCCTGCATTGGAAAGTGGGTTCTTTACCTTTACACCACCTGGCAAGCCCATAAATGTGTACCTATATATTCTAATGCACAAAAACAAAAATACAAATTGCACTTTTAAAATTTATATAATTATGCTGTTTATTTTATTACAATGAGCATATGGTTATGCATTATTTAAGAAATACTATGGTAATCATTTCTCAAAATATGCATATATCAAATTAATATGTTGTACATCTTAAACTGTACAATGTTACATATTAATTATATCTCAGTAAAACTGAAGGGTGAAAGAAACAGAAATATAGATAAATCTAACCATGCCATTAACCTAATCAAAACTCTTTAAGTAGGAGTATTCCCACTGTTCCTAGGATAAAGCTCAAAGTAATTAAGGGAGCCTGTCATTCAGCCTCAGTTCCCAGTACTCTCCCCCTTGCTTAATATGCTCTAATCACAGGAGACACCATTCAGTACTTCAAGTCCCTTGTACACGTTCTAGTTTCAGGTCTCTGCACATGTTGTTTCTTCTACATGGAACACTTCCTCCATTCATCCCTCCTCTATCTCCTTCTACTTTGTCTGATCCTTTAGTTCTCATCACTTCTTCAGGAGAACCTTCTCTGACATTCAAGTCAGAGTTAGGTCCTCCTGTTATAATTATTTATAGATCCCTTACTTTTCCTTCCCAGCTCTTATCTTAATTTGCAGTTTTCTATTTATAGATGAGATTATTAATGTCCGTTATCACTACTAGACTGAAGCTCCATGATAGCAGGACTCTTGTCTGTCTTGTTGTATCTTGACATTTAGTAAGAGCTCAGTAAATATTTGTGAAATAAATGACTCTTCCCTGTTAATCAAGGTGGACTTTAGCTTGGTATTAGTTCCATTTTCCTCTCCATTCCAAAGTAAGTCATCAGATAAGCAACTTCAGTGACTATAGATGACTCACCCAACACCCTGGCCTCACTGTCCATCAATCTTCTCTACTTCTGCAACCTCTGACCACATGCCACTTCACCTGACATTTCTAGCCATTACTGTCTTGCTGCTGCTACTGCTGCTAAGTCGCTTCAGTCGTGTCCAACTCTGTGTGACCCCTGAGACGGCAGCCCACCCGGCTCCCCCGTCCTTGGGATTCTCCAGGCAAGAACACTGGAGTGGGTTGCCATTTCCTTCTCCAACGCATAAAAGTGAAAAGTGAAATCGAAGTCGTTCAGTCGTGTCCGACTCCTAGCCACCCCATGGACTGCAGCCTACCAGGCTCCTCCATCCATGGGATTTTCCAGGCAAGAGTACTGGAGTGGGGTGCCATTGCCTTTTCCATTACTGCCTTAGACCACCTAAAAAACATGGAGCTGCCCCACTTCAGAATTCCTGAACTCCACTAACCCAATCTCTAGCTACAAACCCTTACCCCTATTACTTCTTGGTTCTCAAAATATTTAATCCTCATTCTCATCAAGATCTCCCATCCTTTGATTTCTCCTGTTCTTCAGCCCATTTCCACCTCATTGCTTAACTCCCTATCCAAACTAGATGCCATGGTACATCACTTTAAACACTCTTCTTAGCAGCCTTACTGCTCTAATCTTTTAATCTGCCATTTCCCAAGCTACTGAGTTACTAAGGGCCACTCTACATACATTACTTCTGGAACTTCTCAAAACATCAGTATGAGGTAGAGACCACAATTACCAGTGTATCCTCGTCGCACCCCTAGCGGTCTCCACAGCCTAGGTGTCCTGTGGGGAGTATGACTCTAAGGTTGGCCCTTGGTTGGGTAAGTGACTAGGAGAGCAGCAGATTTGGGTTCTGATTCCATGTTTGAAAGTGAAAGTCGCTCAGTCCTGTCAAACTCTTTGTGACCCCCACAGTCGATACAGTCCTGGAATTCTCCAGGCCAGAATACTGGAGTGGGTAGCCTTTCCCTTCTCCAGGGGATCTTCCCAACCCAGGGATCCAATCCAGGTCTCCTGCATTGCAGGCGGATTCTTTACCAGTGGAGCTACCAGGGAAGCTGTGAATCAATTTCTCTAATCTTTTTGTGCCTTGCTTTCCTCATTAGTAAAATGGGAGAGTGGCTCACACCGTGGTTGGAAGTATAAATAATACTGTAACAAATTCCCAGCATTTAAGGTATGATGCCATTCATTAAATGCTTCCGTGTGCTGAGAATTTATTATAGTAGTCTTATTTACACTTCTAACCACAGTGTGAGCTACTCTCCCATTTTGCAAATACGGAAAGTGAGGCACAGAAAGATTACAGAAATTGACTCACAGCCCAGTTAGTTGATGGTAAAGAAGGAATTATAACCCATATCCGCTGCCCTCCTTGTCACTTACCCAACCAAGGGCCAGCCTTAGAATTGCACTCCCCAGGCCGTGGAGACCGCTGGGAGTGCGAGGATGCGACAAGGACGCACTGCTAAGCCCCATGTTCTGACCTGAGCAAGACCAGGGAGCTGACCAGCATGTCAGCGGCCGGAGCCTGGATCTGGGCTCTCCTGGGGCTGGTTGCGAGGCAGCGTAAGCCAGCTGGATAGTGAACACCATGGGCCCCGGAGCGGCCGTACCCCAGGGAGCGACCTCCGTCTCATAAACTTACTCTGAGGGTGCCACATCCCAGAGGCACAGTGATCTGGTCTCGAAGCCACCCAGCCTAGGACTGGCCCACAGAGAAAGGAGGCAACAGCTCGGTCACCTATTCCATTGCTAAGCCACACAATCACAAGCCCCAGTGGTGAATACCTAAGTCACCTATTTGGATTTTCTTCCAGCTTTCAGCTATAGTGTGGGGTCCAGGGTCCGTAGGCCCAGGAAGCACCACGTGCTTTTGTTTGTTTTCGTTACTTTTTTCCTTTTGAGGAGAGGGTCAATAATTTTCCTCAGATTTCCAAACAGGTCATGTCCACCCTCCCCGCCCCGCCAAACCCAACTCACTTCAAAAAACAAAAAAGAATGCTGGTTGGAAGCTGCCAGCCAGAGCTCCTCTGCTATCTTTAACCTCAGTCCCGCATGCTGGAGGTGTGGATTTCCATCCCCTGCGTCCCTCCACACTCCTTTTCTTTCTGCCCGCCTCCCCACACACGCCTACATTCACGCACCCCACACGCACGCACCTCCGCAACCCAGGCCCCCCCCATGCACTCACCCCCCTACACGTGCCTCCTCACACACGCACCGCATGCACGCGTTACAGTTCTCCAAACACACCCCTCCAAAAATTGCCACATGCACGCGTTTCCCCCCGAGTCCCTCCGCACACAGGCGCATTCCACTCCTGCGCCTCAGAACCTCGTCTCCACACACACCGCCTAGGGAGCCTCTCCCCTCTCTCCTTTCTAGGGCAGGCCTGGAGAGACTGGCGGCCCGACCCTCCCCGCTCCTCAGCTTCTCCGGCAGCGAGGTCCCTCCCAGGCGCGCTGAGCTCACCCCGCCTGAGCACGTGGCCGGCCAGTCCGACTGGGCTGTTGCATCTCTGCTCACATTCCAGGAAACACCGGGCGGGGTGTGGCACCTCCCAAGCTCTGCCACGGGAGCCTTCGGACAGCGGAGAAAGCGGCCGCTCGGTCGAAGGGAACCCCCTCGATTTCCCGTCCTTCCGAACGGAGTGGGCGGCAGAGGGTACTGGGTGCGGCCGGAGGCGTTGCCCGTCCCCACTGAGAAAAATGCTCACCTAGTTCCCAAAGCTAGTTTGCGCTTCTCGTTCAAGGGCAAGGTCTTTGGGTCGGAGAGGGAGAAATGACTCAGAGAGGAGGCGGCTCAGAGGGTGGGGCCGGTCTGGGAAAAGGGGAGCATTGGGGAGCCGGAGGGAAAGGGGAGGGGAAAAAAAAGGATGGAAAACTGTGGTAATGGGCGGTGTTTATGGGGTCTAGCGCAGTCCTGAGAATCCTGCCTGGTCAACCCTGAATCCAGGAGCTACTCGGCTGGATCTTTTCCTATGTGCTAACTCCTTTACCCTGCGCCAAAGGCATCCAGAGCCAAGACCCTTGCTAGCAACTACCGGGCTCCACGGAATCTGCTGTGGGTCTGGGCAAGGGCAGAGGTATTAATTCTTCGTGTCCTTCAGAGCCGGTACTAGTCTTTAGCTCATAGTGTTACTGGGAGAATGTAAATGAGTTACTACATCTCAAGTGCTTAGAATATTGTCAGGGACACTGTAAGCAATCAGTGATGGCTCCTGTTATTAACAAAGGTGTTCATTTGTTGGTGGTTTGTCTCACCTTTATATTGTAAGCCTCATTAGGGCAAAAAACCGTATTTTCTTCATCACTGAACTCCAGCATCTGACACAAAGAAGCTATCAATAAATTATTTCTTGAGTTAATAAAAGAGTGATTGAATGATAACTTGGACTAGTGAGTATGCCAAGACCCTCTTCCTGCCATGTCAGAGGTACATAGTGGAAGTTTGAGGAAGAAGGGTTATGATTGGGAAAGGTGGCACATAGAACCCCTGTTGGTTACTCTATCAAGTGACCTGCTCTGCCCTTGGAAATGGAACTGTCTTTGGCAGTTTCCTACATGGACAACTGAATGACTGTCAGAAAGCTGACCTGAAATTTGAAACAGAGCTGTGCCTTGCTAGAGCAGTATTCGCAACTTGTACAGTTAGTAAAGAAGGAAGGGGGAGAGGGCCGACATGGAAAGCTCAAAAATAATGGTGGTAAATGTTAAGTGAGGGAGTTTGGCAGGGGAGCGCTGAATGAAGTGACAGAGACCCCCCCCCCCATACTCTATACAGAGTTCAGAGCAGATGGTGGTCCTAAAGGAACAGTAATGTTATCCACCTTTCTGTTCTAGTCATAGGGTTCCTGATGATCTGACCTCATGTCCCAATATTTTGGGGGGTATGCCATGAACTTCCTGATATTCAAGCTGGTTTTAGAAAAAGCAGAGGAACCAGAGATCAAATTGCCAACATCCGCTGGATCATAGAAAAAGCAAGAGAGTTCCAGAAAAACATCTATTTCTGCTTTATTGACTATGCCAAAGTCTTTGACTGTGTGGATCACAATAAACTGTGGAAAATTCTGAAAGAGATGGGAATACCAGACCACCTGATCTGCCTCTTGAGAAATTTGTATGCAGGTCAGGAAGCAACAGTTAGAACTGGACATGGAACAACAGACTGGTTCCAAATAGGAAAAGGAGTTTGTCAAGGCTGTATATTGTCACCCTGCTTATTTAACTTCTATGCAGAGTACATCATGAGAAATGCTGGACTGGAAGAAACACAAACTGGAATCAAGATTGCCGGGAGAAATATCAATAACCTCAGATATGCAGATGACACCACCCTTATGGCAGAAAGTTAAGAGGAACTAAAAAGCCTCTTGATGAAAGTGAAAGTGGAGAGTGAAAAAGTTGGCTTAAAGCTCAACATTCAGAAAACGAAGATCATGGCATCCGGTCCCACCACTTCATGGCAAATAGATGGGGAAACAGTGGAAACAGTGTCAGACTTTATTTTTTGGGGCTCCAAAATCACTACAGATGGTGACTGCAGCCATGAAATTAAAAGACGCTTACTCCTTGGAAGGAAAGTTATGACCAACCTAGATAGCATATTCAAAAGCAGAGACATTATTTTGCCAACAAAGTTTTGTCTAGTCAAGGCTATGGTTTTTCCTGTGGTCATGTATGGATGTGAGAGTTGGACTGTGAAGAAGGCTGAGCACTGAAGAATTGATGCTTTTGAACTGTGGTGTTGGAGAAGACTCTTGAGAGTCCCTTGGACTGCAAGGAGATCCAACCAGTCCATTCTGAAGGAGATCAGCCCTGGGATTACTTTGGAAGGAATGATGCTGAAGCTGAAACTCCAGTACTTTGGCCACCTCATGCGAAGAGTTGACTCATTGGAAAAGACTCTGATGCTGGGAGGGATTGGGTGCAGGAGGAGAAGGGGACGACAGATGATGAGATGGCTGGATGGCATCACTGACTCAATGGACGTGAGTCTGAGTGAACTCCGGGAGTTGGTGATGGACAGGGAGGCCTGGCGTGCTGCGATTCATGGGGTCACAAAGAGTCGGACACGACTGAGCGACTGATCTGATCTGATGCAGATTAGGCTCCTCCACTGCATTCATTAAACTTGCATTTATGGAAATTAATCCTGTTAAAACTAGTGTGCATGTGTGAAGGGACCTTAGACATTACTCATACATTTAACAGTTGAAAAACTAAGAGCCAGAAATAGATAGCAAAGGACTTGGGCTTTGGGATTCTCTGGCCTTGGTACTGAATCTTTCAGGGCCTGAATTTGCTGTGTATCCCATTATTCCTTTAACTCCTCCCCCCATGCCATCCCAAATCCCAAAGAGACTGAATGAAAGGACATAAATTGGAGGTCAGCAGAAAGGAGGGATAAAGGAAGCTTATCAACAGACTCTGAATTTACTTCCTTTTGTTCCCACCGGGGAAGGTACCTGAACCTTCAGCCAACTACTGTAGAACAGCTCCACCCTGGAAACTGTTATCCACATAAACCCAGCAAGCAAAGGTTTGAACCATAGCTAATCTGAGTCTTGGCAAAATGCCTGTGATCCTTCCAGAGCATTGGAAGCTTGCAGGAAGATGCTTCAGGGCCATCTACCACTCACCTCTGTATCTCTTCTCTTCCCTGGAATGATAAGAGACAGTTTTTCATCACCTACCACCTGCTGGAAAAACCATAGCCTTGAGTAGATGGACCTTTGTTGGCAAAGTAATATCTCTGCTTTTGAATATGCTATCTAGGTTGGTCATAACTTTGCTTCCAAGGAGTAAGTGTCTTTTAATTTCATGGCTGCAGTCACCATCTGTAGTGATTTTGGAGCCCCAAAAATAAAGTCTGACACTGTTTCCACTGTTTCCCCATCTATTTCCCATGAAGTGTTGGGCCAGATGCCATGATCTTAGTTTTCTGAATGTTGAGGTTTTTTTTTTTAATTTTTTTATTTTATTTTTAAACTTTACAATATTGTATTAGTTTTGCCAAATATCGAAATGAATCCGCCACAGGTATACATGTGTTCCCCATCCTGAACCCTCCTCCCTGAATGTTGAGTTTTAAGCCAACTTTTTCACTCTCCTCTTTCACTTTCATCAAGAGGCCTTTTAGTTCCTCTTCACTTTCTGCCATAAGGGTGGTGTCATCTGCATATCTGAGGTTACTGATATTTCTCCCGGCAATCTTGATTCCAGCTTGTGCTTCTTCCAGCCCAGCGTTTCTCATGATGTACTCTGCATAGAAGTTAAATAAGCAGGGTGACAATATACAGCCTTGACATACTCCTTTTCCTATTTGGAACCAGTCTGTTGTTCCATGTCCAGTTCTAACCGTTGCTTCCTGACCTGCATATAGGTTTCATAAGAGGCAGGTCAGGTGGTCTGGTATTCCCATCTCTTTCAGAATTTTCCACAGTTTTTTGTGATCCACACAGTCAAAGGCTTTGGCATAGTCAATAAAGCAGAAATAGATGTTTTTCTGGAACTCTCTTGCTTTGAAGAAAGCTAAGCGCCAAAGAATTGATGCTTTTGAACTGTGGTGTAGGGGAAGACTCTTGCGAGTCCCTTGGACTGCAAGGAGATCCAACCAGTCCATCCTAAATGGGACCAGTCCTGGGTGTTCATTGGAAGGACTGATGCTGAGTCTGAAACTCCAATATTTTGGCTGCCTCATGCAAAGAGTTGACTCATTGGAAAAGACCTTGATGCTGGGAAGGATTGGGGGCAGGAGGAGAAGGGGATGACAGAGGATGAGATGGCTGGATCTCGGCATCACCGACTCAATGCACATGAGTTTGGGTGAACTCCGGGAGTTGGTGATGGACAAGGAGGCCTAGCGTGCTGTGATTCATGGGGTTGCAAAGAGTCAGACACGACTGAGTGACAACTGAACTGAACCACCTGCTGAGATCTGATGAAATGAATCTGTCTGACTCATCTCTCTCAGATGAGAGCTACAGACTATAAAGCAAGTTAGTTGCAGTCTAGAATTGGCTTCCTAGCAAGAGGATATCCAACAGCTACCCGTTGCAGTCCTCTGGCCCCTTTTGTTTCATTGTCTTTTTGCTGTGTGGGATAAGGGCCACTAAGAGCAGGAGTCTTTGACTACTTTTTCTTTCACTAGCAAGGTAAAAAACAGAGTTTAAACATGATTTATTGTAATGGAGTTTAAACGTGATTCATTGTAATGGAGTTTAAACATGATTCATTGTAATTTTATCTGCTAAGTGCCTCAGGTCTTGGACTCCCTTTGTGTACTTGCTACTTGCTGTGTTCTGGTATATTACAGCACGCTCCCTTATCACCAAGGAAGTTGAGCTGAACAAAAAGATACATACATCCTAAAGGCTTTTTCCCACCACTGCATGCAGAAAATCAGCCCAAGTTCCCTTTTTCTGCATCTTCCAATCTGGTGGGAGTAGTCACAGATCCTTTTTGCCTTCTGTATGCAAAAAGAGTGGGCATTTGTATTCTGTTATTTAAGACTCCCCTTGGCTCAAATTATGTTTCCAACAGGCTTGCCAGAGTATTATTGGCTGATCCTTTCCAAACCCGAAAATCTGAAGCTTGCCCCACCCAACTTACCTCAGGTTAGACAACAAAACATTGCCTCTAGAAGATCCTCATTAACATTTTCTTGTTTTCTGAGCAGGAAGGAAGAGGTAGAGTGAGAAGCTGGTAGAGATGTGGGATTTTGCCCATACCCTTCCATTCACACGTTACTGATGGCTAATATTTTAAATCTCATTGTTCCCTCTGAAAGAGACTGGCCATAAAGAACAATAGCCTGTTAACCAAGAGGCAGTTGTCCTAGACCAGAGATAGATGTCTGAGAGGTGGTATGGTGTTCACCTAAAACAAAATTCACAATATAGGAGGTGGCGCATTTGTCACTCTGCTTATCAGGTTCTAATTCTATTCAACCAGCACTTACTAAGTATCTCCTATGTATAAGTCTGGTAAGAGCTTCCACTCTCATACCTGTGTCTCCAGGAAAGGCTTCCTTTTACAGCTACCACTGCTGCTAAGTCACTTTAGTCGTGTCTGACTCTGTGCGACCCCATAGACCGCAGCCCACCAGGCTCCCCCGTCCCTGGGATTCTCCAGGCAAGAACACCGGAGTGGGTTGCCATTTCCTTCTCCAATGCATGAAAGTGAAAAGTGAAAGTGAAGTCGCTCAGTCGTGTCCGACTCTTAGCGACCCCATGGACTGCAGCCTACCAGACTCCTCCATCCATGGGATTTTCCAGGCAAGAGTACTGGAGTGGGTTGTCATTGCCTTCTCCAACAGCTACCACTAGTAACTCTAATTCATAGATCAATCATTATTTAGGAAGAATTATTGAGTTGGATGGGCTTCCCAGGTGGTGCTAGTGGTAAAGAACCCGCTTGCCATTGCAGGAGACATGAGAAACACGGATTCAACCCCCAGGTCAGGAAGATCCCCCCCGAGGTGGGCATGGCAACCCACTCCAATATTCTTGCCTGGAGAATCCCAGGGACACAGGAGCCTAGTGGGCTACAGTCCATAGGGTAGCAAAGAGTCAGACACGACTGAAGCAAGTTAGTGCATGTGCACACACATGCACACCACACATGCTACCCCAGCTCTGGGAGATCTCCTAACTCTCCCAGGCTCCTCCTACAGGCCAGGTGTTTAACAGCAAGTTGACTCACATCTGGCTCTATCCTGACCTTAACCACTAGGTTCTAGTCCTGGAGAAGGGAAAGGCTACCCACTCCAGTACTCTGGCCTGGAAAATTACATGGATACAGTCCATGGGGTCGCAAAGAATCGGACACGACTGAGCGACTTTCACTTTCCAGCACTGGGGTTTTCTTTGTTCCCTAATTCCCAGCTTCTGGCCCAATCACTGAAACATGAACGTGCCATGTTTATATTGGGCCTTATACCTTCATTTCTTTAGTCTTTCTGACTGTATCCTGCTCCTGAAACCAAAGTCTTCATGATTGGATCTCAATATCCAGATGTTCCAGATCCTCCCTGCCTGAATCTTTACCTATTAATACGGTAATCAATCCCCCCTGTCATTTCAGTAACTCTGGACCTTCTTCCTTTCAATCTTCCCCCAATTCAAACTTCAGCGAGAGACAATCAAGAACTCATGAATACATATATATTTATTTAATTCATAATATAGCATTTTTGGATGGGCTGGGATATTTTAGAGGGATGAGGCTGTGTAATCCGCAGATGCTCAGGTTTTTGTCACTAGGAGAGACACTATTGGTCCAAAGCTCCCAGGGCAAACAAGCCTGGGATAAAATATTTGATAAAAAATAGTCCAACAATAGTCCAATAAATATTCTAGCCAACAACAACGACATAGCATATGTCTGAAGCTGGCAGATCAGACTGTAGAAGGCAGTTTCACCTGACCTGATGGCAGTCAACCTGGCCAACCTGAAATACACAGCCAAGTATAGCCCAATGGCTGTGAGGCTGCAGTTGGCTTCAGGAATTGAAATAAGTGTGGGAGAGGTTCTCATCTGTCAGCCTCACATTCTCCATTCTGTAGAAGAAATGGTATCAAATATTTGCGCTTATCAAAAAGTCCATTCGTGGATTGCTCCATCCAGGTAGTCATATATAAATATGTAAACCATGGAAGCTTAGAAAATTCACCTAGTGTATTTTAGCTGAGAAGAACATGGACATGATTTTGCTGCAATTTGAAAGTCACTGCATCCAGAGTTTACACAACAGAATCACATGATAAAAACACATACAGATGCAGTTACTCTTACATACAAGTAGCCAGAACTCCAATGTGGCATTAAAATTTCTTTCATATGTCAAAACATGTTTAACTTTATTGTTATTTTTGTGCTTTTTTCAATAAGACAATATAAAAAGTAAAAATAAGCATAAATTGCAGACAAAAGAATAATTTGCTAGGAGAAAGCATTGTAGGAGAACAGACTGAGGAGAGCAACAATGAAAACTTATGCAGTCACCTTCCATGAAGATGTTAAATAAAGGTCTTACTTCCTTTGTCCAACTGGGTTTAGCTAGAGGTAGTCAATGACTTCTCCTAAGGTACCTGGAATTGCCAGAATTCTATGAAAGTCCTTAAGTTTACTAAAGTATCTGGGATTCACCACATCCCCACCATTTTTTTTTTTTTTTTGGAACGTACTTTTCATTATTTGGCTCAGAAACTTCATTGCTTACCCCAAACCCAGTTTAATTTCCTACTTTATTCAGTAGGCTTAGCTCTGAGTGATTTTTGGCAATAATCAAAACATAAATCCACATTCAAAGAACAGAGTTTGAAGAGACTGAAAAATTATTGAAAACAATTGTGCCACATGCTCCAAACAATTCCAAACAATTCCCCAAGAGCTTTTGAGGAAGACAATACTCATTTATATGTATGAGTTCTAGGACATTTGCAAAATAATATCAGTACAGCTCAAATGGAGTAGCCAAGCTTTTCTGCCCAGAAAACACCAATATGGATACCAGAGTACAACAGGGAAACTTTGATTATTCATTCATTCATACATTCACGCAATTAACATTAGCCAGGCAACTACTCTGTTCCACACACTATGTCAGGTGTTAAGAATACCACCACAACAAAAAAGACACAACCCCTGCCCTCAAGGTATTCACAGTCTAGGAAGGAGGATGATTCTTAAATATCAAACCTTGGTATGCATCAGAATTACCTGGGGGAGCTTGTTAAAAATGCTAAATTCCACTTATGTGCCCAGACATTTTAATTAAGTAGATCTAGGTTGGAGGTCTACTTTAAAAATCAACTGTTTTAACAAACACCAAAAATAGTTCTAACAGGTGGTCTGAGGCTCACACTTTGAAAAACACTGTTATACAATGTGATTATTGCTGAGAAGGGGGCATGATCATGGTGCCATGGGAGCTCCCAAGAGGAGAACATAACCCAACCTAGGGGTTCAGGAATTAAATCTATTGTGGGGCAGAAGTAGGGAAAGGTAGCCCAGGCTAGAGTCAAAAGTAGGGTGGAGACAATGAAGCTTTGTCCTGGGGCACTACAATATAAAGGCACAAAAAATGAATGGCATCGGAGACCCGAGGTTAAGTTAAAGAAAATTGGAACTGGAATGGAGGTGGAGTGTTCTGCATTGACAGCATTTTCACACTATTCCCTTAATTTAAGAACAATTCTTGCTGTTTACTCTAGACATCAAAAAAGTTACTAATGTCTCTATTCCAGGCCCAGAGAACAACTTGTGTAAATAGTTAAGCTTGGCTAGAACGATCAATGTGAGGGGGAAGGTGGCAAAAGATGAAGCTGTGAAAGCAAATAGGGACTTGAAAAGCCAAACTGTAAGTAAGTAACTGGGACTTTCTATTGAATGCCAGTGAAATGTTTTATGAAGGGGTTGAAATCATCTGTTTTGTTTAAGAATTTGGGCATAGGCCCTAGAGGAGAGAGAGACCCAGAGTTAACTTGGAAATGAAAGACATCCATTTAAAAGCACTGCTACACTGTATTGGGGCTGAGGCTGAGCAAAGGAGAGTAATATTTGTTGCATACTTAGCAAAATGCCATGCTTCATAGTTAAGTATGCCATACTAATGCCATCCTTAACTAAATGCCAGGTGCTGTGCTAAGCAGTTTACATGTGCTATCTTTTTTCATCTTTGCAAACAGCCTTGTGAGGTAGGTATTACTGTACAGAAGAGGAAACAGCGGCTCAAAGAAGTGAAGTACTTGCCCTGGGTCACACAGCTAGTAAATGGCAGAGGAAATAGATTATTTTAATTCAAAGGCTATGATGAGCTTTCCCACACAGCAAACTATTTCCCAGCACTGCTGAATCTTACTGAGGTTGCTTGTTTCCTGATTAGCACTAAGTATGTAGGGTTTTTAAAACCCCAAATACTGACTTTGCCACTAGATAGGTAAGTTTGAGCCTGCCATCTGTATCTGAATCAGTCTTGCTTTCCGTGTTGGGTGTAAAAACAGTACAAAACTGTAATTTAGGGGATTTTTATAGATATTTTGTCTCTCCTGCAGAATACGAAGTCATTTGACAGCAGGAACTGTGGATTATCAATATGTCAGCTCTAGTGTGGTACCTGGCATCTAATAACTTGTTGAATGAATGAAGGAATGAACACCCACCAAGGTGGTGGAAAGGAAGAAGGGGAGAAGTTTTGGCATTGTTTCAAGGTTCCAATCTGGGGGCTTGTTACAACTACCATGTTGTATGACAGTAATATTTTCACAACTCCCAAGAAGTAGACTCTTTGAAGCCGACTTAGCTCCTGAAAGGAGAAAGCTCTGGTGCTGACACTCCAAATTACAGAAGAGGAACTGACAGAAGCATCAACCATAAAGCTTAATTCCCTTCAATGATTGCAATAAGGACTGGGTTGAAGTTTACATCTGCATTTGCCATGAAGGGTTGGCTAAGCAAATGAATAGTGTAAACAAGATCAGGAGAAGAATGATTATTCAACCTGTTTAAGAAAACAGACTATTCTCAGGCATTCTTAAGCACTTCAGAAGTGTTTTATCTGAAAATATAAGTCCATTTATATGGAAATAGTTGTTGCATCTACAACACTCCATTCTTATTAAGTAAAGAAAGCCGGTTCCTAAAGAACCTCCATTATGCAACTCTTGTTTTTTTAAGCCTAATTCTAGCAACTGTATGCTACTTGAGACTAGTAAAACTGTCTTTGAAATATTCTGTGACAGAATTTTTAACAGTTCAGACAAACTTTCTCCATTAGGTAGCACCAATGAAAGTGTGCTACACATAACACAACTACCTGGATCAATTTTCTACCCAGCAAGAGCGTCTCTTGTGCAGTCTTGTCTCCCCAAGTCTCCTAATCCAGTCTAGAGCTCTTCCCACCATCTGTGTCACTATTGCATGTGCATGTGTGTGTGAGCAGAGGGACGAATGGAGGGATGAATGGGGGAGGGGAGAAATGATTTTGATGTTCCCTTTAGGGGACAAAAATGGATGGTATAATTTATTTTCCCTTCCAATATATTTCTCACTCAAATGAGTAAATTAAAAAGCTCATTATGTATATATAATTATAAAATGAATATATAATATATATTATTTATTCATTTTATATATATATATATTATATATACACATACATGTTTTCTTTATAATAAATCCTTGATTGTAGGTTTTCATAAAAAGCTACATATAATATGGGATCATTTGACATTTCAAAATTCTACTTGACCAAATCAGCCAGTACTAGAAAGGCTGACACATCCCTGCTTTCTGGCTGGCTAGCCCCTTGTTCAGAGCATCTTTATACATTATTTACCTAGAATTCCTTCCAATATCATTTATACTCCTAAATCACTGGGAATTTTGAATTCTTCAATGACAAGAGAAGAATTCTCCAAATTTGTTCTCCAGTGGCTTGAACCCAGACTACTCATAATTTGTTCTGAGAAACTCAATACATTAATTCAAATATAAGCTTTAATGCACAAAAATTAAATCTATAATATCTAGTTCTTTTGGATGCTTCAAATGAACTTCATTTTTGTATCGTGTATATTGGACACTAACTGAGGTTTAGGAGGGGAAGCACTGCTGAACTGGAGAGCCAGTGAATTATTACATGCTCTCTTGAAACTTAATGGCAAGCTTTCATCCCAGAAACATAAGGGGATTCTTGAGGCCTGCAGTTGCATTCCTGCCGCTCAGGGTAATCAATAAAATCTGGGGCAGGCAAGCCAGACAGGATCATTAGGGATTTGCTCCAAATTGTGAATGTTGGACAAACGGGAAGAATGAAGGTCACATCAAAAGTATGAAGATGGAGAGAGTTAGCTGGGTCATAGAAAGACAGCATGTTGTTGTCATAATCCAGAAGGACACCCAGGCGCTTCAACTGTGGAGGCACGTCCACCAGCATTTCCTTGTTGTTATGTCTCACTACGAAGTTACTATTGCATCGCGAGAAGACCCACGAGGAGGCGTTCTTGCCAATCCATTCATTCTTGGGAGCTGATTTATAGGCAACGCCAACTGCATACCTGTGAGACAATGGAAAGGAGATTACATCTATTCATGATCTGAGTTATGCTAGACACCATTGGGCTTCCCTGTGGCCCAGATGGTAAAGAATCTGCCTGCAATGCAGGAGACCTGGGTTTGATCCCTAAGTTGGGAAGATCCCCTGGAGGAGGAAATGGGAACCTATCCCAGTATTCTTGCCTGGAGAAGCCCATGGACAGAAGAGCCTGGCAGGCTACAGTACATGGGTTCGCAAAGAGTTGGACATGACTGAGCGACTAAGCACAGCACAGCACAGACATCATACAGGACATCTAAGCAATAGAAGACACGTTTCTTCCTTAAATAGTTTATATTTAGATCCATAACAATGATAGCACTAGAGCTTTAAAAAAAATTAGCAATTAGAGTGCTGTAATTTTCAACTCCTAGCTCAGTATATTTTCCATGATTTGATTTTTTTTATTTTTACCAGTATTACTTTATTTATTATTATTATTTTTTTTTACTTTACAATATTGTATTGGTTTTGCCATACATCAACATGAATCCACCACAGGCGTACATGTGTTCCCCAATCCTGAACCCCCCTCCCACCTCCCTCCCCATACCATCCCTCTGGGTCATCCTAGTGCACCAGCCCCAAGCTTCCTGTATCCTGCATCGAACCTGGACTGGGGATTCATGGGATGATTTGGGAGAATGGCATACATGATTTGATTTTTTAAAAACTGGAACGTTTTTCTAAGAGTGGTTTCCATCACTTGCCTTTTAACCTTGACTTACTGGTATTATACTTATACTATCAAACTGAATCTCCCAGGAACCTAACAACAGGGGGAAAGAAAAGTTGGATCCACTCACCATGTGGAGGACCCCATGACCACCTCCCAGTAGTGGCAACCACTGTCAATGAATATATTTCCTGCTGCCCCATAGCACCCAGTGCCACTAAATCTCTCTGGAGTATGGCTCTTCTTCAGAGAGCTTTCTTCCTTCTCCATCTGCAATCCATCATTGGAAATCTTCAACTTC
Source organism: Bos javanicus (assembly GCF_032452875.1). Lineage (NCBI taxonomy): Eukaryota > Metazoa > Chordata > Mammalia > Artiodactyla > Bovidae > Bos > Bos javanicus. Next base: position 58,422,141 of record NC_083897.1, on the reverse strand, counting down.
TTGTGAGTCATTTTGGGATCCAGTTTAAAGGGTTGGCCTGAAACATAAAGTAGAAAAAAAAAAAAGAAAATGCATGAGAAAGTATGTAAGAATTCTCTCCTGTTTCTGCAGGACCATCACTATCAGAGGAACCTCGACATAATGATCATTCTTGAGTCAGTGAAAGCTGACTGGTGTTTGGATTATATGAAAGAAGCAGGACAGAAGCCACTGTTTTCTACAAAATAAAAATAAGCTGTCCCCCCTTCATAGACTATCAAGTTAAAAGGGGCTCTCAAGGTCTCCTATTCTCAAATAACTTTTGTACTTTGCTTTATTTCAGTGGATGGTTTGGGATTTGAACAGATTTTAGGGGAAGGAGTATTTCAGGTAAGGCAAAGTGAGGGGATAGATGAGATAATTGCTGCTTGGTGGCAGAACAAAACACCTGAGAATAACTCAACTACAGGACAAATTGTTTTGCCCTGTAATTACTGGGATGTAAATAACATCTAATAGCTCACTTTGTTAGAGTGATTGTTGCATCATCAATAATTAGAGAAAATATCTGTTGTGTAGGATCATTCCCAACAAAGAATTCCTTAAAGTCATATGACAAAAGTAGTTAGTTACTAGGAGCCAACAGCTGGGTATGGCAAGAGCTGTATAATACAAAACACATCTGACAGACACCGTTGGTCAATGTAACACCCACCCACTACTTTTTTTTCTCTTACCTGCTTTTACTGTAGAGGCAAGAAAAGCTAAATACTCAAGCTCCTAGCCTCCCTTGCTGCTAGGGGTGACTAAGAAGATAGAAGCAGAAGTCAGATGGGGTGGAGGAAACTTCTGGGAAAATGCCTACATTCTTGGTAAAAGGGATAGTCATTGAATGTACCAGTGTTTTCCCCCTTATTTCTATCTTGAAAAGAAATGTCATTTGGAGGTTGCAGTGGGGAGGTTGGGACCATGTAGCAATAAGCCAACACATAAAAGGAGGCGGGGTCTTGGTCTTTTATGACATGCACCAGCCCTGAACTGCCTACCTTTGAGCTTCTTGCTATATGAAAGAGAGAAAAAAACACTATTTGTTTAAGCTGCTCACAAATAATATTTGACAAGCTAAATTAGATGGATTTTCCTGTCAAAAAGCATTCCTAACAGGTTTGGCTTCTCTGAAGGAGAATTTTACCAGAATATTACAAACAGTACTCTTTTACTCAGTTGCACCCCAAGTATGAAGGCAGAATGCAGAGAAAAATCTTCACTGGACTTTCCTGGTGGGCCAGTGATTAAGAATCTGCCTGCCAAGGCAGGGGACATGGGTTCGATCCCTGGTCTGGGAAGATTCCACATACCGTGGGGCAGCTAAGCCTGCGAGCCACAACTACTGAGCCTGCATGTTGCAACCAGTGAAGCCCACACGCCTAGAGCCTGTACTCTGCAACTAGAGAAGCCACTACGACGAGAAGCCCGTGCATGGCAACTAGAGAGTAGCCCCAGCTTGCCACAACTAGAGAAAGCCCACATGCAGCAATGAACACCCAGCACAGTCAAAAATAAACAGACAAAAAAAACTCTTCACTAATATCCTCCCAAGCCATCAGCTGTTTTCTGTATATCTCTGTGTCCACATACCTCCCAGGGGCACAAACAACCCCCCTGGCCCAAAGCACAGACTCCAACAGCAAAGCTTCTCTACTTGGTGCCTCTGCCCTCTTACACTGCTGTAGGAGGTGCCAGCGTCAGGCTAAGAGTACTCGCTGCTTAGGAGGGCAAAGCTACTGTCTCCTTTTGCGATCACCACAACGTACTGTTTGTTTTGAGTCGGGTAGGTTCACTGTTCCGGCTGCCTGCTTGGTTTATGGCTTTAACAATGAAGATGTAGCGTGTTCCACTCTGCAGTCCGTGGACTGTGTAATGGTTCTGTTTGATGTTGGGCACGATCATCCAGCTATCCACAGAATTATACAGGCCTGTAATGTGGGGAAAGCAAGGATGTTAATGTAAAAAAGGCAGGATGAGAAGCATACTGAGTATTCATCACAAGCCCCCCAAAGCGAATTTCATTTTGTTTTGAGTCGTGGAAGACATAGGGAGATGAATCCCCTCTGCTTCTTTTCTCCCACAGAGCTAAGCTTATGCCAGGCTTCTTGCCTCTGGTAATTGAATGTAACCACTAGTGAAAAGTTACTTCAATTTTCTGCCAAAGAATACAGGGGAAACTTCTACACAAAATCACAGAATCACATCTTTCATAGCATCTCTAGATCTTCACCCCAAAGGTTCAATCCTCTGAGATCTGAGTCTGACCCTTGAATGGGTAGAGCAGAACAGAATAACAAGGAATCTCAGAGCCAAAAGGCCAACTAGACACCATATTTCCCTCATTGTACAAATAGGAAACTAAGAGAGAAGGAAAGTGACTTGCCCAAGGCCACAGAGAGCTGAGAGTGGCACTGAGAGTAGAACCCTGGTCTCTTTAACCTAGTCCAGTGTTCTCTCCACTACACTGCTCCACAATTCATGGAGCAAACAATGTTCCTTTGTCACTGCAAGGCAGCAAATCTTTCAAGGCTTATGATTCAGCTCTCCCACACCATTCTCACCCTTGCTTCTAATCTTGGTGGGCTCCAAGGTGTCATAGGGAAGCCAAGGAGATGACATGATAGTCAAAGTAAAATAGCATCTCCTTACTTCACAGTACTTGTTTTACCCCTCCCTGTTTCTGATTCCAATACTCTTTTGAGGTTGGGCAGTCCAGGAACAAATTTGTTTTCTGGAACCTTCTTCCCTCCCAAGTAGGGAAAGGGACCAGAGATCTAGGTTTCTGCTTTTGAAACTCTTTAGACCATAAACATTGACTTAAACAGAGAAAAATATACATAATTAAAAACATGTATTTAGCTAAATTTTGATAAAAGAGGGATCGACATTCCAGTCTGTGAATTTACACTTATCTCTTCTGTTATCTGCTTTTCACTTTAACACTTTTTAACCATAATTCTACCAGAGGATGGAAAAGAAAGGGCAGAGAAAATGGCTGGTGGATTTAGTTATTTCTATGCAGCTTTAGTAAAGATTAAAAATGAAATAATGATAATCGATTTGAGAAAGATATGATCAGGAAGGTTTTGTAATTAACTTTGGGGGAAGTAGAAGTCTAAATTAAAACTAGAAAAAGAAGCATAATGGAGTACAAACAGATATGCTATAGAAAGAAGAATAATTGGTGGCAATGTTCATTGATTCTCATGAAATGCCAATAAGGATGAGGGCCAGAAAGAAAATGTTGGAGGGCTTGACTGCCAGTGTATCAATGCACAGTATGAGTCATAAAATACATATTAAATTTTAACAGTAGGAGGGAAATATATGATCTTTCAGGTATACTTATACCAATACAAAACAAGAAATCAAAAGAGAAAACAATCTTCACAATGAAGTATCATGCAGCTATGAAGCAAGAAGGTGGGAGATTTCTATGAACTGATAATGGAATGATTTCCAAGATATACTGCTAATTTTAAAAATAAAATTACAAAAGAGTATAAGTAGTATGCTACCTTTTTCATGCAAGAAAGAAAGGCAAATTAGAAAACCTACATCATTTGCTTAGATTTACAAAGCAATAATAACAACAGGAAAGAAAAATCAGAAAATAATGAAGCTGGTTACGTACAAGGGATGGGGGTAGGGGAAGAGGATTAAAAGAATGCAAGAGAGAATGACACTTCTCTGAGTATACCTTTTTTTTTTTTTTCATACCTTTCCCTTTCAGAAATAATGTTTTAGAAATTTAAAACATTTAAATGACACCAATATGAATGGTAAGAGCGGGGTCTAAAACTGAAAGCAAACAAACCAAATGAAGCCACCTGCATTTCAAATGTCAACAATCACAGAAAAGGGCAAGAAGAGAACTGTCAACAGATGCTCCAGTATTGTTTGTTTTTGTAGCGGTATGGGCAACACCATTCTGAAACTATTTCAGATATGCTATGGGATTGAGTAAATGAGTATATGTGTTGATGCTATTGGGAGCCAGGGTTCTCACTGTGGAAGTAGGAACATCCAAGTGTGAAATGGGGGGGCGGCAAGAAAGAACCTGTGGGGATGGGCTGGAGATATTGGTATGAACTTGTTATTTCTAAAATGTGTATGAGTATGTGCATACACGTGTATGCATACACGTGTATGCACATACACAGGTGGGTACATGTGTATGTGGGTACGTATATTATGTGTGAATATGTATATGTACATGGGTGTATTGTGTGTGTATTTTCTAGTACCCAGGTCTTGGTCTCTAATAACATCCTGGGATGTAAATGGACCAGGGTTCCTTGGAAAAATGGCTGATTTCAAGGCTGGAGCAGGGTATGGTCTAAAATGAGCCAATAACCTTTTGTTATGTTGCAAAGTAAGGAAGTGCTCAAGAAAATGATGGGAGAATATAAGGACTCAGGAGTCAGCTTAAAAAGCTCCAACTGGCTAAATTTGGGCGATCTGAGCACCAAAATAAGTAAGGGCAATAAAGAATTATAAACGAATGAAAAAATAGAATTCATGAGTCCATACTGAGAAGTAAAAATATAAACAAATGAAGGATGAGACTTTGCTTACAGTAAAATGCAGAGTGGCAACTTGTAAATGTGGGATGGGATGCTCACTTGGAAAAATCATTATTTTGCCATCATCAGAGTAAAGTTTGGATCAGGCGAGAATTATTGATTGATGCTAAAAGAGGGATGGAAGTAGGATGGATTTGATGAGGAAGCAGGATATTTTTATGGCCTTAAAGTATCACTGCACAGATTGATTATTAGTTGCAAAGGGAAAACTAGTAACTATGCAGAGAAGAAATCAGATAACACCTTTGATCAGGTGATCAAAATCAGCATCACCAGTGAAGGGCATGTACACATTGTCTCCTGATGTGATATCCTAAGGAGAACACATCACTTACGTGATGGAAGCCAAAAATGCATAATCTGAATACAATCATGAGGAAACATCAGATACACTCAAGGAACAGCATAATAAACAAACAAAAGGGAACTTTAAAAAAGAATAACAATGTCATTAAAGACAAAGAAAGGCCGAAGAAATGCTCCAAGTTAAAGGATGCTACAAATATGACAATTAAGTCCAGTACCTGATTCTAGACTATATAGGACAATATCGGGTTCTATATGTCATAAAATATATTATTGGGTCAATGGTCAAGACTGGAATATGAATGGTGGATTAGTTAAAAGCACTGCATCAACATCATATCTGTTAAAGTTAATAACTGTACTGTGGATACATAAGAGAATTTCTTTATTCTTAGGAAACACATACTGAAGAATTTAGGAGTGAAAAGCTATGATGTATGTAATTTACTCTTAAATGGTTCAGAAAAAAACATAGTAATAGAGAATGTTAGCAAATGATAAAGGAAATGGGATAAAGTATTAACAATAGGTGAATCTGGGTGAAGAGTGTATGGGTGTTCTTTGTGCTAGTCTTGCACACTTTTCAGTAATTTTGAAATCATTTCTAACTTTTAAAAAGGTAAATATATTATCCTCTGGGTATCACTGAGACTTAGTGAGATGGGATTTATCACTTATTTATGGTAATGGAAGTATACACCTTGTTCAAAAGGAAAAGACCACAATATGGAAATCCATGAACCTGTGTGTAAATGGGCATAGAGAGCATTTACATGAGAACAAGACTGAGGGGATATAGAAGTTAATCTTTGTGACTGTATGTTACAGACTGCCTGGCAGCCAGAAGCTTTAGCCAGTTGCTTTTATAATACAAAATGCAAAATTGAAACAGAGGAAAGAAATACAGTAATGGGGAAGACTATTATCCAAACATCTGTTGGAATTTTCATTCAGCCAACAGTATCATCTGAAACACTATTGGCCTATGTCCATTTCAAATCTTACATAAAGTGGGAAGAAAGTTCAAAATAAAGGAGAAAAGCTGAAAAAAATAAAGAGAACTATTTCTCCAGACAAAATTCTAACCAACAAGGAAGAAATTTCTGGTTAAAGAAAATGTGGAGTTTTACTATTTTAAGATTCTTCATATAAATGGTATCATGTAGTATTTGTCCTTCTGTGTCTGGCTTATTTCACTTAGCACAATGCCCTCCAGGTTCATCCATGGACCTGCATGTGGCAGGATTTCCTTCTTTTTAAAGGCTTAATAATATTCCATTTTATGTATATACCACATTTTCTTTATCCATTCATCTGTTGATGGACAACTTTTTATATGTCAATCACACCTTAATAAAGTGGTTTTTAAAAGAGAAAATGTAGGAAAACCTCAAGGGAAAGTGGCTCTCACAAATAGAGTTCAGTCAACAGTGGCAGGCCAGACCAGCATGTAGGACTGGAATCTTCATGAATATTTATTCTGAGTAAAATAGTTTCAACTTATCTGCCCATTGCCATCCAAAATTTTGCTTCAGGGTTCTGCCTTTGTCCCTGTCTTATTCCACTTTTCTATCAATGATCAAAGGAGGAAGATATAGAAGGCAGGCTGGGAGGGAAGGTAAATATATTGGGAGGCAGGAACTCCCCCCAAAAAATTTAGCTGGCTGGGTAAGGAGTCAGAACTAATCAGATAAAAATGTCCCTAGGAATAAATTCAAGATGTTGTATTTCAGTGTAAACACTCAGTTGTATAGGAATGGGATTTTGAGTGCCTAGGGATTTCAGCTTACTATATGTTGAGTCAACACAATAGTCAGTGTGGCTACTAGAAAAAAGGTATAGGGTAAGGGGATATCAGCTAATACACAAAAGCAATAATTCAGCTATCCTCTGTGGACTAGGACTAATTGGTAGCTAGTTTAATTCAAGGGGCATTAAGCTTGAAGTCCGAAAAGCTTGGGTTCAAATCATGATTCCCTCAGTTTGTAGCTCTGTGATCTTGGACAACCCATTCAACTTGAGCCTCGATTTCTATGTCTATAATTTTATAATTATAAAATAATTAATATCATCTATTTCATAAGGCTAAGGGAGAAGTCATGAGGACCAAATGAGATAACATATATGGGAGTGTCTGTAAATGGAAACACATACATATGTAAATTACTATTATTATTATTCACTAGGAGGAAGTCTTGGGCCTTTTATAAGGAAGCACTGACAATTATTTATAGCTGCACAACTGAATGGGCTATTTTGCTAGAATTTGGCTATCCATTACTGGAAATGTTTGAGCAGAGACAGAACAACCACCTACAAGGTATCTGGTATAAGGGAAGAAGATTTGACTAGATGACTTCTTAGGTCCCTTCTAATTCTAAAATGCTATGATCTTATCACTATTAAGAATTATCCTTTAAGCTTTTCTTTACAAAGGACTATCTATCCTTGAAAATAGAGGTAACAGCGTTTTGGTCTTTGTCACTTCTTAGACTTTTTCTCAACTCCCAGGAGACCACTGCTCTCCCCATATCAGGAAAGAAAGAAAAGCACAGTTACTGGCTTTAAGACTTTCCAGAGCAGGAGAAGCCACTGTAAATGTGTGTTGGGGAGGCCTTAGCGTTTTGCAGCTTCACAACCTGAACAAACACCCAGGAATGCAGCTACCAGGGCCAAGTGGCTTAGGTTGGAGCTGCACGAGGCAAGTGTTTTTTTTAGAGTTGGACCCCAAATGTCCTCTCACCTCCCCACCCCGCCATGTGGCCCTAAATTGTCACAAGATGGGAAAAGGAAGCCTTTCAGGAGGGTTTCATCAGAAAAAAACTCCTTCACACAGGTCTGTGAAGTCAGACACAGAAGCACAAACACAAGATAAAAAGAAAATACTAATTTGCAGCTATGCAGATGCAACCTTAGTGTGTAAGTTGGTTCCAATCTTGAATTCAGCTTTAATTTTGCTTTCACTTCCATTTTCTCCAGCAGGTTGAGGGGAACTTGCAGCTTGAGTTAAGGTCCTATGTCTTGTTCCAATTCATCAGAAGATAAAACCATAACATGTGAGCTAAATGACTGCTTTCAGAACATCTTTCATTTGGTGGCTCACTGATGCATTTTTATATTTGGTGTAATTTTTGGAGGAAACGGAGAAGGGATAGAGGGAAGAGTGACAGAGGCAGGAGGCTTGTCACTTATTCAGTGATAAAAATGGGTACAGTAAAGGAAGCAGTAGTCTTTGAATGTAATGTTTTTTACCATGATAATGAAGTGGAAGAACAGTCAAGAAGAGAGATGTTCACACACATAGAATCAGCAATGATTGTGACTTAACTACTCAGGAACGAATTCTGAGCTGTGTTCTGATTTCAGAGAGTGGAGTGACATGGATTAACTCAAGAAAGGCTAAGGATTACATAAACAAATGGGAGTGGCCCCAGTGACTGCATAGCAAGGAAATACACAACTTGCTTGTTACCCATCAGTAAGGTCTTTGCAATGTGCTGGGGGAGATTGCACTGTCTACACAACACTATACTACACAACCTAGCATGTCTTACAAACACTTGCCTCGTGGCGCCCCGGCCAATCTTGAGCAGCTTACTGCTTCCTTACATTTCCTTATCTCTGGCCACAGGCCCCAACTACACCATGACTTACTGATGAAGTTAGCCTGGCCAGTGAATATGGTGTACTGAAGCTCATAGGAGCTGATGCTGAACTCATCATCCGAGATCCAGTGGACCGTAATGGTGTCATGGGAGGCAGTACAGAGTTCCTCTCGGATAGATGGTGGGTTGGGGGCTGTAACGAAAGGTGGAAAAGAAGGTAAGGAAAACATACTCTCTGTTCTAGCATTTTAAAATTGTTACTCTTGCTAACCAATCCAACATCTCCTGGAAAGGAGGTTTTCTTAAAAAGAAGCTTTAGATTGCACATACCACACAACCTGAAGTCAAGTGCTGAGACCTCAAGTTCCCCTAACCACTTTTGTTTTAATGATATAGGGATATTAGGCAAAGATCTAAGCCTAAGTTACTCAGTAGACCCACTGGCTACTCGGCCTGCACTAACACATACGTAGCTATTAGAGCAACGTAGTCATGTGTTTCCTTATTATGTGGCCTTCAATCTATTTCTTTTTATTTCAAAATAAGTTGTATTATATATTGGCAGTATTAATAGGGATTTTGTGCAAATTAATATGAGTTTCCTCTTCTGTAAAATGATGATAATTAATGATAATTACCTCACAGATTCCTTGTAAGGAACATGATGTAAAATTAATATATAGTGTCTGGCTTAAAGGAGATGCTCCATCAATGACACCTATTTTAATATAGAAACAGATAACTACAAACACAAAGCTATTGTGTGTGTACATTTCCTCATGAAATGATCATTCAAACATCCTGAAGGCAGTCAGTATTTTTAACAGACAGGTTGTTGCCCTCATTTTCTAAAATTCTCTCTGCAAGTCAGATATTTCTTACATTTTTCTTTCTATTCTGCTAATTCTTAAATTTTCTTACAAGCATTTGGGTTGTACCTGTACCCATGTGAGAAATTCTCTAATATTCTTTAATTACTACCCAAGTTCTACCCCTATAACAGGCGACGTTATATTACTGACAGGCTCGTAAGGAGAAAACCATCAGCAACTTTTTGTTTTTTACCTTTAAGTAGGGATGATGTGTATACTTATTCTGTCCTTGGAAATATTTGACAAATAATTTCTATTTTATGTTACATGAATTAAAATATATTCTATCTAAAAAGATATATGTATCATTTTAAAGATTATAAAGGCATTTTTATAATATTGTCCTTTTCAGATTATTTTAAAGTAAAAGCCTACCAAAAGAAAAGGACTAAAATGGAAGGGAAAGCACAGTATTTTCACACCTGTTAAATAATCTAGCCCCTCCAGCAGTTTCTTTTCTCTGGAAAAATCTAAAGCAAAGTTTTCAAAGGCATCATTAAAATTGATGTCTGGAATCAGAACTTGAGAAGATGCAGTTGCCATAGCGACCCTGAAAGAGAGAAAAGTGCGTCAATATATATCAAAATAGATTTGTAACCTTTATCCAATGTTTGACTTCTGGTTTAACAAGGTGAAGATAAATGACTGGTAGGATTTGATTAAAATGAAAAATATCATATCTGTCCTTTTCCAATGGAAAGCATTTAAATTTTAATAATCAGGAACCAATTAAGGGTTATACCATATTTATTCACATATGTTCACTCCTCAAACACACTCCCCCATCCTGTCTTAATTTGAAGAAGTAAATACAGGATTTTTTTCCCTCTGCATCATTTTCCATCTGGCAGGCAGCATCAAAACTAGACCTCTGAAAGCTTGGTTACAGCAGTTTGAGAGATTTTTTTTCTCCCCCTCTATTTTTTTTCAATGTTAATCAACAACCCAGCATGCTAGGGCTTGGTTAAAATCTTCCCCTAAATACTATATTTTGTTTGATCTTTTATAACATTTACATTTAATTTTATTGCTCTCTAGTTATATAATGCTATGCTAGTTTTATCTCCCTAACTAATTGTAAGAGTCTCAAAAGCAGGATCCGCATTTTATACCATGGTCCCTAACACAGTGTTGGACACATAGTGAATAAGTAATTGTTGAATGACTAACAACACCACCACAAATGGTAACTTTCACTGGGCATTCAGTATGTATAAGACACCATGCATGCACTTTACACACATTATCTAAGTTACTCCTTACCATAACCCTGTGTAGCAAATGTTATTTCTATTTTGTAAATGAGACATAGTAAGGTTAAGGAACTTGCTCAAGGTCACACAACGGTCAGAAAAAAAGAAATATAACTGAACCCATGTTCATTGGATTCTAAACTCTATACTTAACCATGTAGACAGTTACTTTTAAAAAAAAAATTAAGGTATATTTTTACATACCTCAGCAATTCTCAAAAATTTTTCCACATCAGAATTATCTCTGAGCTTTGATTGAAACATACATATTTAGGCCCTGTGCCTGACCTGAATCAGAGCCAGTGAGAATTCTTGAGCATGCAAATAACAGTATGGAAAGAAACATTAACTTGGCAACAATATGCACCTTAGAGTGGAGAGAAGAGACACTGAATGTAGGACGACCAGAGAGGAAACTTGTATGGTGAACTAGTTTTAAGGGGATGAGGAGTTAAACAAATACATCTCCTCATGCACGGATACCCTGTTACACATCTACGACAATAGCTTTTGGCTGTTTCTGAAAATAGAGATGTTGCGGGAATAAATTTCAGGCCAGGATAAACAAGTGAAAGACTAATGTAATGAGAGCCCCTGAAGCATTTTAGGCAGAGGAGTGATGAGTGCAAATTTATATTTCAAGAACAATACTCCAGCTGCAGTGGATGGGCTGGAGGGGGTCAAAACCAGAGGCAGATCAGGTTTTTCTTTTTTTTTTTTTTTTTTTGTGTTGGCAATATCAATCTTAAAATAATGTTGAAAAGTTAACTCTTTCCAAATATGGGTATTTTGGGTTATGGTGAAATAGCAGTAGCTTTAAAACAGTATAGTAGCTAGATCCTACCTATCTTTTCCTGGAATGCCCACTTCAACACCAAGCTGTCAGATACATTCCTGAACTTTTGAAGACATTATAATGATGGTAATGTCAGGCCAGGATAAAGAAAAACAGAAATGATCAGAAGACTGAGATGGAAAAAGACATGAGATGGAAAAAAAAAAAATAGTTCGTATTGTCGACACCATCCAGTCTAGCAATTTTTACAGATGCTTTCTGTTTGCTCGAGACAGTTTATTGCTTATGTTATTTCTTCTGTTCCTTTTTTTTTTTTTTAATTTTTCAGCACTTTATTTATTTATTTATTTTTATTTGATAAATTTAACGCCTTTTATTGCCATACCTCATTTTACTGTGCTTTGCTTTAGTGAACTTGTTAGATACATGTTTTTTTTTTTTTCCTTGTTAATTTTCTGTTTAGTTGATCTATCCATAAGTGTGAGTGGGGTATTAAAGTCTCCCACTATTATTGTGTTATTGTTAATTTCTCCTTTCATACTTGTTAGAATTTGTCTTACATACTGCAGGTTTTTCAGTTGTCTGGGAATGAGCAGAAAGTAAAGTGGTGACAGAAGAAGTATAGACAAATAAAACAGAAAGTTAATTCATAAACATGAAAATGAATAGCCAACAAATATATTTAAAATCCCAACTACATGAGAAATCAAAGAAATGTAAAGTAAAATGAGATAGCATTTATAATTATAAATAAATGCATCATAGCAGCTTTTCATGTCTCTATTAAATAAGCCTACATATTTTTATTAGGACTGAAAATGATTCAGATTTTGGAGGCCAAATTTAGCATTACATGTGAAAATAGGTTCAAATGTAAATATTCTTTGATATTACAGTTCTAATTCATAAAAAATTTTTCAGTCTATGAGTTTGGTTTTAATTCTTAAGCCTTATGATCACATAATTTACAAAGTTTGTGCTGCTGGTATATCTCCTCTAATTTAATCCTTCTAACTGAATTGGCTAAAGCACCATTACTAATCACACATATACAGCAGTTCTACAGTTGTATGTTGTTTTTGGATAGCTGTTTAAAAGACAATTCTGAATTACAACTTGGTCTGACTTAGTAAAGCAAAGTTTGCTACTGTATCTTGTCACGCTGAATTTTAAAAACAACTGACCTTATAGATTATCTATAAAAATGGATAATCTATAAAGAGCTTAAATATTCTTTATTTAGCATTATATATAAACCACACTAAAATGCCTTTCATTAACTAAAGGGCAACATTTTAGATACACAGAATTTTAATTAAATTGGCATGTACTGTGCTTAGTCACTCAGTCGTGTCCAACTCTTTGCGACCCCATAAACTGGAGCCTGCCAGGCTTCTCTGTTCATGGGATTCTCCAGGCAAGAATACTGGAGAGGTTTGCCATGTCCTCCTCCAGGGGATCTTCCTAGCCCAGGGATAGAACCCAGGTCTCCCACATTGCAGGCAGATTCTTTACCATCTGAGCCACCAGGGAAGCCCAAGAATACTGGAGTGGGTAGCCTATCCCTTCTCCAGGGGAATCTTCCTGACCCAGGAATCAACCTGAGGTTTCCTGCATTGCAGGCAGATTCTTTACCAACTGAGCTGTCAGTCATTAGTAAGGGGGAAGGAAAAGCTCTCTCAGTTAAAATTTTATTTTAACTGAAGTCCTGGTTCTTAATACATAACAATGATTAATTGTGAGGAAGAATTTCAGACCCTGTGAGAGAGACCAGTGAGAAAGATATTTAGGTTATGTAGATTATTCTCAAGCCATACCAGAGTTAGCTATCTATTCCACCTACCACAGAGGCTATACTTGAGCCCATGAAAATAAGATTTAGATATAGAGAGCTAGGAATCATCAACAGCTAGATGGTAACCAAAACCCTAGGAACTACAAGTCTGCAACAGGGAGAATATGCAATAAGAAAAGAAAACAGCTTAAGACAGAAACACAAAGAACAACAGCATTAAGGGGATAGGTCAAGGAAGAGTTGCTCACAAAGGCAAATGAAACCAGATATGTAGAGGGAAACCCAGGAGTGTTCTCAAGCTAAGGGCAGAGAAATTTCAAATAAAAATGGTCAGTAGGGACAAATGCTAAGAGACCAAGCAAGATGAAACAGTAAGATAAAACAAAGAAATGTCTATTACAATTCAGCAACAAGTTATTCATCAGGTGACCCTGAAAAGAATACTTTCAATAGTGTGGTAGTGGCAGAAGACATTTCAGGGAGTTGAAGACTGAGTGGGCATGATAACATATAGTGGTCTCAATATGTTTTATCTCTGCTCTCATGAAATTCCACTTAAATGACAGTCAAAGGGGAAAAAAAAAAAAAAAAAAACACCGTGAACCCACAAAGACAAAGGGAATGGAAAAAGAGATGCAAGTAAGATATTGTCAACAAATGTTTGGAAACTAGAAAGGGAATGGATGAGTGGTAACCAACAACAGAGCAGAGAAAGCTGGATCAAGAAGGCAACAAGATGAAGCTGATTTAATGTCACAGACAGTTGAAGGTTTGCATGAGAAACAGCTACACTGTCAGATCCACTCAACCAGAGACTATGCCTCTCTCATCCTGATGCCAAACTAAAAGCAGTCTTAAAACCCTTTCCCTGTTGGGCTCCTGGAATAGTGGCAGTCAGACTTGTACCCTTCATTGCTCCCCTCACTCCCAGAAGCAGGAGATTGGTGGGTTCCTTCCAGGGCTAACTAAGCCAAGAGAAAACACCTACAGAACTAACACATACGGGGTCCACTCAATAAAAATCTAACATCCCGCCTTAAAATCCTATAGCAAAGCTCACCAAGCAACAAAATGTTCTCATTCTCTCAGATATTCCAATCACCTTTTAGTGCTTAAATTCAAAAAGGCAGCGAAAAGCTCCCCAAACATTTAGGGAAAGACAGAAACTGACAGAGAAATGGAACATGGAGGAAACCAAGACAATGCAGTTTAGAAGACATTTTTAATGATCATTAATATCATCAGGAAGATAATACAGTAAGTCCCCTATACAAACCTTCAAGTTGCGAACTTTCAAACATGTGAATGTAAGTTCCATCAGCGTCAGGTGTGAGTGAAACTGTAGCTTGCCCTCCATCTCTATTGCTGACAATCCTTCAGCCCTAACATCTCCCACCTCCTCTCCCTCTTCCAGTCAGTAACTCTTACCTGTTCACTTGATGCCAGCCCCTGTATGCCAGCTGTTGTACTGTTCTACTGTACTTCTCAAGGTACTGTACTGTAAGATTAAAAATTCTTTGTTTTTTGTTTGTTTCTATGTATTATTTATGTGGAAAGTATCACAAACCTACTACAGTATAGTACTGTGTAGCCAATTATGTCGGAGAAGGCAATGGCACCCCACTCCAATACTCTTGCCTGGAAAATCCCATGGACGGAAGAGCCTGGTAGGCTGCAGTCTATGGATTCGCTCAGAGTCGGACACGACTGGGCAACTTCACTTTCACTTTTCACTTTCATGCATTGGAGAAGGAAATGGCAACCCACTCCAGTGTTCTTGCCTGGAGAATCCCAGGGACAGGGGAGCCTGGTGGGCTGCCGTCTCAGGGGTCGCACAGAGTCGGATACGACTGAAGTGACTTAGCAGCAGCAGCAGCAACAGCCAATTATGTTAGTTGGGTACCTAGGCTAACTTTGTTGGATGTACAATTTGGACTTATGAACATGCTCTCAGATTGGAACTCATTCGTATGTAGAGGACTTATTGAAGTTTGTATACATAAAGCAAGGACAGAATGCTAAAAAAGAAGCAAGGATCAAGAAAGAGGTCTTATTAATAAAAATATGAATCCTTAAATTAAAAATGTAATAGAAGCATTGAATGAAAAATAAAGGAAACATCTTAGACCTAGAAGATAAAGTCATGGAAAGTAGTGAAGAACAAAAGTTAAAATTTTACATAACCTCCTGCTCATTCTGCCTCTGTAACTCAGCTTGCTCCTTGCAAAGTCTGGATCACTTAGGTCATGTAGTCTCAGAAAGTGGGGAACTGGAGCTTATCTCACTCACCCTTGTCCAGATCTTTGCAATTGCTCAGCCCCTGAAAACCTGCTTAATCATGCCTGTCTGTGGAAAGGTCAGGCATCCCCCTCCCCATCTTGACTCCTGTTCCCAGGCACAGGAAACCCCTTAGTTTAAACCAGCCTATTAGCAGCTAGTGTTGCCCACTAGTCTGTCTATAAAAACTCTGGAACCCATTTGTTCAGGGCTCAGAGCTTGGCAATGGCAACCCACTCCAGTGTTCTTGCCTGGAGAATCCCAGGGACAGAGGAGCCTAGTGGGCTGCCGTCTGTGGGGTCGCACAGAGTCAGACACGACTGAAGTGACTTAGCAGCAGCAGCAGCAGCAGAGCTTGGACTGTTAACTCCTCTGGGCCCGCTGATGTAATAAACCTGAATTCTCCAGCTCTCTGAGTGTGGTGCTTGGTTTCTTGATTACTGGTTTCTGCCACATTTCTGGAGGCCCCAGTGAGATTCCAACCACACCAGCTGCCAGACTGGTGGCTTGGTCGGGCTGGAGTGAAGGAAGCCACTTCAAGTGGAATTGAGTGGAGAGACAAACAAGGAGGTGCACCACCTGACGGTATTTTGGGTTCTCTTTTGCACAGGCGTTCTGACTCTCCAGATGGCCAAGCCCTGACTGGACTCATTGGCGGGACAGACCAACACACCAGGAATGGCCATAGGATCAGGTAAGGCCCTGGGGCCAGTCCCCATGCAGGTACTACCCCAACAGGTAGAAGAGGAGACTGATCACCTCCTTGGAGCTCCCAGGAAGGGAGCATCAGATAGGGAACTCAGGAGAAGAGAGGCATTGTGATAGCCTCTGGATGATTGCGAGTGCATGATTGCTGATTAAATGGAGTGAGAGAAATTTTTCATTTTGGAAACTGCAAAACCAATTCTTTTTGCATATGTAATTAAAAACAACTAGCTTGTTAAAAGGCCTGCCTAGGAAAAAACTTAAAGTTAACACTTTCCATGTCCTTGAAATACACAGCCCACTCACTTTGCCTGAGATCTCAGCCTTGGGCAAACTAGAACTTCAAGCAAAGAAAAAAAAAGGGGGGGTCAAAGAGATATTTTAAATCTCAAACAGAAAACTATAAGATCTCTGTCAGTCTGTCTGTCTGGATTTATGTATGTCTCAGTGTATGTCTTTGTTTTCTTCTGATATTGCTGAAGTTGTAAATGAGTTCTAATTTAATTGGCCTAAAGAAAAGTAAGTGCTTACAAATCAAACAATTATAAATACAAGAAAAATTAACCTAGATAAATGTCAGATTCATGAAAACCGGGAAATATTCAATATTAAATATCTAGTATTAAGTCTGTTTGCTAATCTAATAAGGAAGATGTATGTTTTTAATAAAGAAGATATAAAAAATAAAATTACATTTTATAAAGGAAAAAGAAAGTAGATCTGACTTACAGGTGGCTGTTACAGAAAGTTTGTGGAAAGTGGACCCTGAAAAAAAGTTTTGTGCAAGTTTAAAATAAATTTAATTAAGTTTACCTAAATGAGTTTAAAGTAAGCTGGTGCAAAAACTTGAATTTTGCCTTTCTCTCTGATAAGAGGACATACTTTCTTCAGATGGTAAACTGCTTTTAATGATAGATTTATGTTTCTTTACCTCTTAATTGATCTGTTTTACATTTACCTTTGAAATCTTTTGTTAACTTTGGCTAAGTGAATAACCATTATTTCACAGTAACTTATATGATCCTACCTGACTGAGTGTTATAAACCCTTTTGACATTTATTGACAAAACTTCCTAAATAACTTGACTTCTAGCTAACTTTGGGATGCTTCAGAGGGCCCCTGAGACATCCCAAAGAGCTACTAAGCTACCTTGGTTTACTGGACATGTTAAATTACATGGGAAGTACTTTAAAGGGATGAGAAATCTTTTCAGGTTAAAATGTATGGTTGATGTTACAAATATCGATATCCTAAAATTGTGTAAAATTCATATAGATCTGATATGCCCTGATAAAATATGGTCAATTATAATTCTAGTTATCATATTAAAGTGTTACATATCACAACAATGACCAGGTTTCTTGGTCAATTGCAATTGGTCAGATTTAAAACATGCCTTCTATGGTTTTACTCTCATGCCTTTAGAAGAATACTGCTAGTTCTTCAAAATTTATGGAAAAGACTTTCTAAGATTAAGCAGATAAACAAATTTTGTTATTAACAGTAAGCTGGTACCAGACTAGAATTTGGTCTTCTCTCTGTTTAGAGAAGTTTTCTTAGAATGCAGCTTTTGATAACAGATTATGATTGTCTTTGCCTTTAAGTGATTTATATTTGTTCTTAAAATCTTTTTGTTACTTTGGTGAAGTAAAAAAACATTATTTACGATTATGGTACATGTAGACAAAGTTCATTCTGCTTCTACAAAAAAGTAACCCCTCACAGTTAGACTTTTGCTATCTTGATGTCCTTAAAACATGGCAATAGTCTGCTCCTAAATCAGGGAATTAAAAATGGATAAACAACAGCTAAAAATCCAAGAGCCAGGGCTATGGGAAAACCAAGATGGCCACTTGGCTTTTCCCGGCTCCCTGACAGACCTCATTTTTATTTGATGGGCTAAAGCCTTCCCTGGCTACAGTGTTATGTCCTCACAATGAGTTCTCCAAAAAAAAATATGTTTCACTGAATATTAAGTTCTAGTTTTGTTAATTAAGGTCTGTGCTTACTAAGACTCACTTCTGAGATAGTTCCTTGTTATGTTATAGTGCTATGTTATATTGTTAATATGTTATATGTTAATGTTTTATATGATAATGTTATATGTTAATATATTATATATAGTATATATATGTAATATGTTATATTGTTATGTTATGTAATGTTATATAAAGATGATGCTGTGAAGGTGCTGCACTCAATATGCCAGCAAATTTGGAAAACTCAGCAGTGGCCACAGGACTGGAAAAGGTCAGTTTTCATTCCAATCCCTAAGAAAGGCGATGCCAAAGAATGCTCAAACTACCGCACAATTGCACTTATCTCACACACTAGCAAAGTAATGTTCAAAATTCTCTAAGCCAGGCTTCAACAATACGTGAACCATTAATTTCCAGATGCTCAATCTGGTTTTAGAAAAGGCAGAGGAACCAGAAATCAAATTGCCAACATCTGCTGGATCATCAAAAAAGCAAGAGAGTTCCAGAAAACATCTATTTCTGCTTTAATGACTATCCCAAAGCCTTTGACTGTGTGGATCACAATAAACTGTGGAAAATTCTTAAAGAGATGGGAATACCAGACCACCTGACCTGCCTCTTGAGAAATCTGTGTGCAGGTCAAGAAGCAACAGTCAGAACTGGACATGGAACAACAGACTGGTTCCAAATAGGAAAATATGTCAAGGCTGAATATTGTCCCCCTGTTTATTTAACTTATATGCAGAGTACATCATGAGAAATGCTAGGCTGGATGAAGCACAAGCTGGAATCAAGATTGCTGGAATATCAATAACCTCAGATATGCAGATGACACCACCCTTAAGGCAGAAAGTGAAGAACTAAAGAGCCTCTTCCAAGTATAAGAGGAGAGTGAAAAAGTTGGCTTAAAGCTCAACATTCAGAAAACAAAGATCATGGCATCTGGTCCCATCACTTCATGGCAAATAGATGGAGAAACAGTGGCTGATTTTATTTTGGGGGCTCCAAAATCACTGCAGATGGTGATTGCAGCCATGAAATTAAAAGATGCTTACTCCTTGGAAGGAAAGTTATGACCAACCTAGACAACATATTAAAAAGCAGAGATATTACTTTGCCAACAAAGGTCTGTCTAGTCAAGGCTATGGTTTTTCCAGTGGTCATGTATGGATGTGAGAGTTGGACTGTGAAGAAAGCTGAGCGCCAAAGAATTGATGCTTTTGAACTGTGGTGTTGGAGAAGACTCTTGAGAGTCCCTTGGACTGCAAGGAGATCCAACCAGTCCATTCTAAAGGAGATCAGTCCTGGGTGTTCATTGGAAGGAATGATGCTGAAGCTGAAACTCCAATACTTTGGCCACCTCATGCAAAGAGTTGACTCATTTGAAAAGACCCTGATGCTGGGAAAGATTCAGGGCAGGAGGAGAAGGGGACGACAGAGGATGAGATGGTTGGATGGCATCACTGACTCAGTGAGCACGAGTTTGAGTGAACTCTGGGAGTTGGTGATGGACAGGGAGTTGGTGATGGACAGGGAGTTGATGATGGACAGGGAGTTGGCGATGGACAGGGAGTTGGTGATGGACAGGGAGGTGATGGACTGCATGCTGCAGTCCATGGAGTCCCAAAGAGTTGGACACAACTGAGCGACTGAACTGAACTGATGTTATATTGCTAAAAGGTTTAATTAAGTTATTTAAAAAGATACTCTAAGATTGTTTCTAAAGCTTATCTCAGTAACCAATCTTTGGATAAAGGTCAGATGCTCCATGATGTACAACCAGGAGATGAACACTTGGCTATAATCATTTAACTGACTCAGATGACCTGGGATATACCGGGCTATACCCAATGAAAGTTCTTGACTTAAATTCTTGTTTGCAACCTTACTAATAACCGCTAGCTATATTATTTTCTATGTAGCCTGCTTCAGAAGATTATTTCTTACATTACCAAATGTATGACTGAGCCTGTGATAAAATGCTGATATGCAGTTCCATATGAGATCAAGAATTGTAATAGTAATAGTGTAATTGTAATTGTAATAGTGTAACTCTAGATATGGGAAGAAGCAACAAGAGGAAATATTTTCCTGGACCAAGAGGCTAGTAAGACAGGTATGGTCCAGAGACTTTCACTACTTACAAGGCCTGGATAGTGACAACACACATTGAGTGGCCTCTCAATGGAATCCTTGTTAGACCTGGGAATGAGCCCTCCCAGCACCGTGGGACACAATGACCATGAAATGCCCCCAAAACATGGTCAAATATATGGCTATGAAGGGGCCCTGCTGACTGAAAGTTGGCCCGTGCCAGCTGCCTCTACAAAGATTAAATCATGACCACTCTAAGATGTTGACCTTCAACACCACCTTAAAAGGAGTTCAGGGTGGAGACAAAAAATAAGACACTCTGTGCTCTGGGAAAAACAAAAACAAAACAAAACAAAACAGGCCTTCAGATAGTCAGATGTTTTCAGTAAAGATTTTTATGAGTCCAAATTCTTGCATCTTCTCATACTTAGAGAAACACTAATGTCACGAATCAATGCCTGGACCTGGTTCTCCTGGCTAGCCCCCCAGCAGCTTTTCTACATCTATTAATCTTTGGGCCATATATCTTTAATTTTCTTGTTAGGTTTGTTTCTCCAAGTAGTAGTACAACAAGAATATCCCCTGGCCAACACCCAGACAGTGCTAGAATGCTGCCTTATCATTCTGTGGACTCTCATCTCCCTCTGTAAATGCACCCTGAGGTCCTCAGGCTATTCTCCCTTTGAGATCTTATATGGGAGACCACCCCCAGTGATAAAAATAAAAGCTCAAGGGAGACCACCAACAACTAGCTGACCTGGAGATGTCCTGACACCTTTCAGCCCTGGAAAAGTCTTCTGCCATATTGCCCGAGAAACCTTAGAAAGGACACCCATTCCTTTGGGCAAGTGGGTTCATCCCTATCAGCCAGGAGATGATGTATGGGTTAAAGATTAGATTAAAAAAAAAAAAAAAAACACTTCAGCCAGTTTGGACAGGCCCTCACACAGTTATCCTGGCAACTCCTACTGCTGTTAGTTATACGTGTCATCCCTTGGATCCACCACACCAGAGTCAAGAAGGCAGCTACTTCCTGTGATGAGAACACCTGCAAAGCAGTTTAGGACCCCAAAAACCTCCTCAAGGTCCAGTTCCAAAGACAACGGCCCTCACCCATGAAGGACACTGAGCCCTGCTCTAGTTACTCTGGAAGCTGACTAGCCAACACACAGCAGAAGTATGGCAAAACCAATACAATATTGTAAAGGAAAAAAAAAAAAGAAGCTTGAAGATTCTTCATCCTTGCTCCAGCCACACTCCAGCAGCTGACTGGTCAACGCACGGCAGAAGCTTGAGGATTCGGCTATCAAAATATCGATGGATTTTCATTGTCAATGCTGGCCTCTATCCCTAATTGGTATTATTGCTGTGCTCTTTGCTACAGGACCTACTAGTTACAGGACCAACTAGACTCCTTGGCTGAGGTGGTTTTACAGAATAGGAGAGGGCTAGACCTACTGACAGCTGAAAAGGGAGGACTCTTCCTCTTCTTGAATGAAGAATGCTGCTTTTATGTAAACCAATCAGAAATAGTCAGGGACATGGCCCAACAGCTAAGGGAACAAATCATGAAAAGGAGAGAGAAACTAGCTAATTCCTGGGATGATTGAAACAATATCTGGATGTCACGAGCTGGGCATCGTGGTTTCTCCCTTTAATAGGTCCTCTCTTCATGCTCTTTGCAGTGCTCTTGTTTGGCCCTTGTATTCCCAATGCAATTACCCAGTTCATAACCTCATGGATTGAATCCATAATGTTATAAGTGGTAATAGCTCAATATAGCTCCCTAAATGATAGGGAGCTCTGAATGTCTTACCAAAACATGAGATGATGCTTTCTACAAGTGATAGAAGCATTGAGAGGGGAGAATGAAGAGGAAAAGTTAAAATTTTACATAACCTGCTTGTTCTGCCTATGTAACTCAGCTTGCTCCTTGCAAAGTCTGGATCACTTAGGTCACGTAGTCTCAGAAAGTGGGGACTTATAATACTAGGAACTGGAGCTTATCTTGCTCACCCTTGTCCTGCTCTTTGCAATTGCCCTGCCCCCGCAAGCCTGCTTAATTATGCCTGTATGTGTAAAGGTCAGGCATCCCCCTCCCCATCTTGACTCCTGTTCCCACACACATGAAACCCCCTTAGTTTAAACCAGCCTATTAGCAGCTAGTGTTGCCCACTAATCTGTCTATAAAAACTCTAGAACCCCTTTGTTCGGGGCTCAGAGGTTAGAGTGTTAACTCCTCTGGGCCCGCCAGTGTAATAAACCTGAATTCTCCAACTCTCCGAGTGTGGTGCTTGGTTTCTCAATTACTGGTTTCTGCAACTGTAGAAGAAAAGATTTCTTAAAATTAGAGGGAAAATCTAGGGTGTCCGAAATCTGGCTCATAAGAGTCCCAGAAAGAGAAAAGGGAGAAGAGGAGGAAGCCATTGGCAAATAATAAAAGACAAATTCCTAGAACTAGAAGTCAATAGTCTTCAAATTGGAAAGACTCACTTAGTGCCCAACAAAAATGAATAATAAAAGACTCACACCAAGACATACATTGGTGAAATTTCAGGAAAAGTGGCTTAAAGATAAGACCTTCAAAGCTTCAGATATTAAAATATATGTCACATTCAAAAGATCCGAAATCAAAAAACTAGTGGACTTCTCAACACAACGTGGAAGCTAGGAGACAATAGAGCCATGGCTTTCAAAAATAAGGAAATGTTTTTCCGATCTTTCAATTTAGAAAATAAATTTAAAATATTCTTTAAACAATAAATTCTCAAAAATGTATTTCCCTTGTACTCTTTCTTAGGAAGCTAAGGGAAAATTTGTTCCAGAAAAATTAAGGTAATACAATGGTACATGAAGGGGCAATCAGGTGGTATCTGATGGAGTCCCTAAGTAAGAACACAGCTGAGAAATCAAGGAGACTAAGCTGGTTGAAGTTCTCAGGGCATATGACTAGAGAGGACAATGCACAGAGAGAATTCTGAGAACTGGAAAGGGCTTTTGCCCCTAGTATTCAACAAAATAGTGATCAACACATGCATGTGGGGGAAAGTGTCCAATGCCAGAGAAAGAGCCATCCAAAAGAATTAGAGGGGACGAATACTAATGCTTACACAGGCCCAGGAATAGTGTATGTTCCCACTGGCCAGACCAGGAAATCTCATGATTCATGGGGCGCTTGTTAAAGTACTCAGAAGGGTCTTGCCTCAGTAGTGGGGAAAAACTTCCCCTGACTAAATACTGCTTTGATCACACCCAACAAATTTTCAAAGCAAGACATGAAAGGAACAAGCTATTTTCAAGTAATTTAACTGTGTCCCAGAACAAAGTTTAGGAATATTTATAGGAATACAAAAATATACAGCATCCAATAAGATAAAATTCACAATGTTTAGCATCCAATAGAAAATAACCAGACATACAATGGACAGAGGATCCTGGTGGGCTATATGTAGTCCATGGGGTCGCAAAGAGTCGGACACAAGAGACTGAGCACCGGCACACAAAGAGGCAAGAAAATTAAACCCATAATGAGGAGAAAAAAGTAAGTAGTTGAAACTCACCCAGATATTAGAATTAGACATTAAAGCAATTATTATAACTGTATTCCATATGTTCAGAAAGCTAGAGAACCCTGCTAACTTCCTGCTCATGCTCAGCAAATGACTTTGCCTCCTATTTTACAGAGAGAGGAGTAGATATGAAATGATAAATTCTTTAATTTCTCATACCAAACTGCTGGGCACACCAACATCCACATCCATTACTTGGCTACATACCTTCTTTTTTCCATACCTTCAGTTTTGCCCATCTCTAGCTGACCTCACATCCACTTTTAAACTCATTCATGTCTCTCCTATCTAAAAAAAAAAAAATTTACAACCTTCCTTTATCTCATACTCTTTCTAGTTATCACCATATTTTCTCTTTCCCTTTACAGGAAACTTCCTGAAAGAATTTTCCTTTCTTCACCTCTAATTTACTCTTCTTAAACACTTAAAAGTTATTTATATTAAGATAACATGTATGTGTGCTCACTCAGTCGTGTCTGACTCCTTGCGACCCTATGGAGGAGCCTGCCAAGCTCTTCTATCCATGGGATTTTTCAGGCAAGAATACTGGAGTGGGTTGCCATTTTCTCCTCCAGGGAATCTTCCCAACTCAGGAATCAAACCCACATTTCCTGCGTCTCTCACGTTGTCAAGCTGATTCTTTACCACTGAGCCACCTGGGAAGCCCCAATTAAACAGTCAAATATTGCTAATAGTAATACTGCAAGAAGTGGCAATCTCCTCTCATCCGCAATTTCTGTTCTCCAATAATAAGAATACTGAGTATTTATTTTGTACTGGGAATTATTTTTTAATTAATTATTTTTGGCTGCACTGAGTCTTTGTTGCCACACGCAGGCTTTCTCTAGTTGTGGTGAGCAGGGGCTACTCTCTAATTGCGGTGGCTTCTCTCATGGAAGCCCCCTCGTGGCTCAGACGATAGAGTCTGCCTGCAATGCGGGAGACCTTGGTTTGATCCCTGGTTCAGGAAGACCCCCTGGAGAAGGAAATGGCAACCCACTCCAGTATTCTTACCTGGAAAATCCCATGGACGGAGGAGCCTGGAGGGTTACAGTCCATGGGGACGCAAACAGTTGGACACGACTGAGAGACTAATGCTGCTCTTGTTGTGGGGCATGGGCTCTAGGGTGCTCAGTCTTCAGCAGTTGCCCCAAGGCATGTAGAATCTTCCTGGAACAGGGATTGAATCCATGACGCCCCCATTGGCAGGCAGATTCTTAACCACTGGACCAGCAGGAAAGTCCACATGCTGGGCATTATTCTAAACCTTTATGAATATTAACTCATTTTACCCTCACAAAAACTTTATGAGATAGGTACTATTATTATTTGCAAATAAGAGAATGAGAATGAGACTCAGAGAGGTTGTGTGACTCCCCTACGACCAACCAACTAGTTTAAGGTCAGAGGCAAGATTCAAACCCAGGGAGTCTAGTGCTATGGTCTAGACTTAGGTAGGGCATGCATCTATGTATGTGGCCAAAAGTTTCTCTGCCCCTAAACCAACACCAACATAGAAAGCTCCAGGCCTGACCAGGTAGCACAGAGCTGTGGCATCGCTAGGGTGCATGGTTGGCTGTGTATTAGAAGAACTGGGAACATACCATATAGCACAGGGAACTTTGCTCAATGTTATGTGGCTCTGAATGGAGGGGAGCAGTTTGGGGGAGAATGGATACATGCATATGTATGGCTGAGTCACTTTGATGTTCACCTGAAACTATCACAACACTGTTAACTGGCTATACTCCAATACAAAATAAAAAGTTTTTAAAAAATCACTTTGGAAAAAACAGAATAAAACTGGAATTCTTCAACATTTAAAAAAAAAAAAAGAAGAAGAAGAAGAACTGGGAGGTGGCAGAGAGAGAAAGGGGCGTCAGAAATCCACAGGGCTACCTACCACACTGAGGCTTAGTAAGTAGCCAGCTGGCAAAATCTTCAGGTGGCAGTGGCTACAAACATGCCCGAACTGAATTAAGTGACTTTAAGCTGGTCCCTTTTCCTAAGAGGAGGCATGTTGAAAGACCATAAGGAACTCACCTCTCAGCGATATTTTTTGCAGACTGGAGAAACCGTGCCTGGTCATTTTCTTTCAGGATATGCTCAGCTTGGTTGATGAGGACTGTTGACCGTTCAAGACACTGGCGGCAATTAGCAACCTGCTGTGCCAATTTTCTCAGTTTCATAACCTTAAAGAATTAGCAAAAGAAAAACAAGATAAACATATCCAGTGCTTAATTAAAAATGATAAAACAACATGAAGGAGATCTGCTGCAGTGATTCTAAAAATAAGACTTTTGAACATCCCATGGTCCCTGAACTGACCACTCTCCTTCTCCCCCTACTCTCCATGTCTATTTTGCCAACTCCTCCCTCCACCCGCTTACTGACCCTGCAACACACTCAATCATACACTCTAAGTTACCTACCTCTTCTTTTATTGATCATATTAATTATTTTGATTATAGAAGCAATGCATGGTCATTATAGAAAATTTAGAAAATAAAAAGTATAAAAAGAAACTCTACCACCTGGAGATCACCTCTGTTGACATTTTATTGTCAATATATTGTCATGTATATGTTTAATAAAAAACACCTCCTTTTTCTTTAAGAGTATCCACATTCATATGTATATATTTCTCTCTCTAGGCATTCATGCGTACCTGTGTGCTCACAGATCTGTGTTCTCAGAAACTTCAATATCTGTGTTAGTAAGGAACCACCCAGCATGGCACAAAGTAATGGTTATCACTCCAGGCTCTCAGAGCTTCTCCCATTGTACACATAGCATGAGCTCATCATCACTATACTAACCAGCAGACCAATAAGCATAAAATCAGATAGCTGCATGAAGGCCCACACCTCACCTTCTTGATCACGATTCTTCAGTTCCCATGTTAAAAGCCTGGAAGTCTTCTCTCTCTCTCCTTCATCCTTTTTATATATATAATCGGTTGACGATTCCCGTCAATTCCTTTCTAGCGATGCCTGTTATGTTCTTCCCTTCTATTTGTGCTGCCACTTTCCTGGGTTAGGCCTTCAACAACTTATACCAAGAATCATTCAGTAAGCCTCATAACTTGATTCCCTGACTTTAGTATCATCATATTCTGATCTACTCTGAATACTTCTGCTATATTTTTCAGTCTTTTCCCATCATAAGAAACTGAATAGAATGGTTTCCTTATGCCTTTCAGATTAAGCCCTAAGTCCTTACAATGGCAATCATGATCCTTCCATTGTTCTGGTCCACAGTTCTTTTTGTATTGACTTGGAGTAAAGCACCAAATCTGAAGTGTACAACTCAATGATATTTGCATATACATATACCCATGTAACTACCAACCAAGTCACAATATGAAATGATTCCATCACCGCAAAACTGCCATCATCTTTTCTGAATTCAGAGCCATAGGCCAAAGATTGCTTCTTCTTTGTCTCTCTCCCTAAACCCCCATATCTTCTTGCTTTCATGATCCAAGTTTAAACTGGAATCATTGGAATGAAACTTGGACTTTTGTAAAGTCAACTTGGCCTTGGTCTCACTAAAGTGCTCTGTTTTACCTTTGTCTCTTTGATTTTGACAGCAATCATTTGCTTCCTCTGCTGGATGATCTCTACCAATTCGTCACATTCTTCCATAAGTTTTGCCTCATGCATAGCGGTATTCACCTGCCAAGAAAGTCCAGAGTGTTACATAGTGATTTCTGCCCTTGTCCCTTGCAGGTTCTCAAAGGTTTGGACTAACAGCTAAGCATGCACAACTTCTTCAGTACCTCCCTCATAAGATCCACTCCTAGAAGAAGGGTAGAGATGATGATATTAATGATGCAAGGGCATTGAAGCACCATAGACAGGAAGGTCTCTGGCCTCTGGTATATCATGATGGTTAATGGAAGGCTGGGCAGAAGGACAGATGAGATGGGGGCATATTATTCCCACTGTTCAATTCCCTTTAATCTAGCACCCTGTCCTCCTGTTGTTCTTTTGCAAAGAGAGTACAAAGATATAAGTATGTCAGGGAAAGAGGATCCCTCTCCATAGGCACAAGAATACTAAGGTTAACCTTAAAACAACATATTTCTACCATCCTAATAAAAATGTTTTCAGTTTTCCTTGTTCCTTTCTAATTTTAAAATATATGAATGTTTAGCTCTATCTTCATATTAAGTATATGATTGTGTAGATGTATTTTCACACAGTTGTCATCATGTCTTAATAGATATCTCTTACTCTGGGTTGTCCAGTATCTGAATACCTTTCCTATTTGTGGATACTGACTACATCAAAATATCCTTACTGCAAAGTCAGGATGGGAGGGTGAAAAAAAAAAAGCCACCATTCTTCATCGTCTTCCCATGTACTGCCTTCTCCTGCCCATCTCTACTACTGTAGACATTAGATAATATGAAGTCCCTAGCTGGGCTAAAATGAGCACAGAGGATCTTTGGGCTGCCTAAATGTAAAGGGAAAGAAAAAGGAACCAAACTTATGTCTTTTAAGCACTCAATGTATCAAGTACTTTATAGATAAATTATTTCATATAATTATCATAACCACTTTATAATATAGGAGCTATTTTTATTTCCATTTCACAAATGGGAAAACCGAGGCTAAGAGAATTTTAGTGACTTGGTCGAGACTGCCCAGGTGGGAAGTAGTGAGAACAGAATTCAAACAAGATGTGTCAAGGGAAACTCCTGGGCTGGCAAGGTGGGCAGATAAGGTTCAGTTCCATTTCAGCAGCCATCACAGAGGGAAGCTCAATCATTCCAAGAGTCTATTCAAGGATCATTTGAGTAGAGCTCTAAAAAGCTGAGGCATAGACAATGGATTTCTTGAGCAGCAAAACTGAAGTCGTTAGATGTGCTTCATTAGCAAGGTAGGGCTGCATTTTCACCTGCTAGCCCTCTTTAGCAGAGAAGGCAATGGCACCCCACTCCAGTACTCTTGCCTGGAAAATCCCATGGATGGAGGAGCCTGGAAGGCTGCAGTCCATGGGGTCGCTAAGAGTCGGACACAACTGAGCGACTTCACTTTCACTTTGCACTTTCATGCATTGGAGAAGGAAATGGCAACCCACTCCAGTGTTCTTGCCTGGAGAATCCCAGGGATGGGAGAGCCTGGTAGGCTGCTGTCTATGGGGTTGCACAGAGTCGGACACGACTGAAGTGACTTAGCAATAGCCCTCTTTAGAGGGCTCCTTTATGTACTCCAAGCCCAGCAAGATACCTGTCACTAGGCCCCACTGTCTCCTCTCTTACCCTCTAAGGTCCCTGCTGGTCAATTTTCTGTTTCCTATTAAACTGAAATTAAATACGCTTGCTGAATTTCAACCTTCTTTTGGTTTATTTTCACTTGCCAGAAGGGAAATGCCACAGTGAGAGCTTCCATTTATTCTGAATGAACAGTCCCACTCTGGCCATCCTAATTTTTTTCTCAGACTGCTCACCTCTCCCTAAATTGGCTCTTCCTTTCCAAGGCAGATAATATCACCCTCTCAAAGAATTCCCACTCATGTGGGAATCAGAGATTCATCTAGTGCTCCCTGGATCTCTGCAGAGACTCTTTGGAGACATAAGACAGTTCCTATTTATAGCCGCTGATGGTATAGTACACAGTGGTGTGGTGCCTTATTTCTTTTATTTCAGCCCTTGGAGTAACCTTGACCTAACACTCACTGTATGCCAGGCACTGTCCTGAATAGTTTATATACTAGGTCTCTCAAACATCAAAACAACCCTATGGATCTTTTAATTAAAATACCAGCAGAAGCTTTCTAAGGCAGTGCTTCATCTCTCTAAAAGGATCTATTTAAATGGATGCCATATTATTTGAAAGTGAAAATGAAGGTCACTCAGTCATGTCATGAAGTTTGGGGCTTCCCTGGTGGCTCAGTTGGTAAAGAATCCACCTACAATGCAGGAGACCTGGGTTTGATTCCTGGGTTGGGAAGATCCCCTGGGAAAGGTAACAGCTACCCACTCCAGTATTGTGGCCTGGAGAATTCCACGGACAGAGGAGCCTGGCAGGTTACAGTCCATGGGGTTACAAAGAGGTGGACATGACTGGGTGACTTTCACTTTCATATTATTTGGGACTATTTTGATTACTTTTAATAAAACCAATTCTAGCTTCACCTGAAAAAAAAAAAAAAAAAAAAAACAACCCTATGAAGGAGGTACCATTAGGCCCATTTTACAGATAAGGAAACCTGAGCACAGAGAAACTGACTTGCTCAAGGCCCCACCCCTAGTAAGTGGCAGAGATGGAATTTGAGCCCAGAGCATCCATCTCTAGGAGTTCACACCTTTAACTATCATACTAAACTGTCTCTCCAGTCTAGTGTAGCAGAATCCTGTCTTCAGCTCCTGAGAATCGTTACCTCTTCTGCACTATCCATCTTTATTTTGTCATTGTATTCTCTTTAGTGTTTTCAGACTATCTATGTTCCCCCAGAAGGCCATGTACATCCATGTCTTGTGCCTTTGCTCAAGACTGTACTTTCACTTAGAAACTCATTTCACTATTTATTTGTTCAACAAAGTTCTACTTATCGTCCCAAACCCAGGTCAAAGATTGTCACTTCTGAAACTTTCTCTCACCTGCTTGGATACAATTGATTCCCTATTTATATTCCCATAGCACTTTATATCGGAGAAGGCAATGGCACCCCACTCCAGTACTCTTGCCTGGAAAATCCCATGGATGGAGGAGCCTGGTGGGCTACAGTCCATGGGGTCGCTAAGAGTCGGACACAACTGAGCGACTTCACTTTCACTTTGCACTTTCATGCATTGGAGAAGGAAATGGCAACCCACTCCAGTGTTCTTGCCTGGAGAATCCCAGGGACCGGGGAGCCTGATGGGCTGCCGTCTGTGGGGTCGCAAAGAGGCAGACACGACTGAAGCGGCTAAGCATGCACACACAATACTTTATATATAATTCTATCATATCATTTACTACCTTATAGGAATTTATTAATTTGACTTTCCTGAGCAAACATGAGCTCCGGAGGCCAGGGGCTGTGTATTATTTGACTATATCTCCAGCACAGTGACTGGCATATGGTTGGTGTTCAGTAAATATTTGTTGCATTGAATTGAATGGAGAGCAGTATCTTACTGCTTGTCAGACATGTTCACTTAGTTACTCAAGTTATCATAACTCAGTATGTCTAAAAACAAACTCATCATCTTCCCTCTAAACCCAGCTTCCATCTCTGATTTCCTCTTTTAAGTTAATGCTATCATTATTGCACTTGTTCAGGTTCAGTTATCTAATTCTTCCTCATCCCCACATAAAATCACAGCAGTCCCAAAGTCCTCCCCTCCTTTCTTTTCAATCTCACTAAAGTCCTTCTGGTAATACAATGAGGCTCTGAACCAAGGAAACAATAAATTGAAGCCCTCATCACCTTTTATTGAATATTATTATAAAAGCCTCATTAATTCATCTCCCTACCTGCAGAATCTTTGCTTTGCTTTCTTTCATAATCCATCCTATCCCCTGAAACCAGGAAAAATCATCACCATCTTTATCATCAACCAGGCATTAATCATCTCTTGTATGCAATGCATTATGCTCAGGACCTACCCTTAATAAATGTACAATCCAAAAGGGTGATAAGGCTTCAACTTTTTGGCTCCTTGGCCAATTTTATGGGAAAAAACACCTACATATAAAAGAAATCAAGGTAATATAAGTGAAATGTCAATGAGTGATGTAGGCTATAATGTATACAAATTGAAGGGAAAGATCAGTCTCAGTGGGGAATTGGAGAAAAGATGCCTGAATGAAGCGGGACTTGAAAATGGATAGGACTCAGATTTAAAAGGTGATAAGGGGGAAATTTTGAGCCAAGATAATGAGATTGAACCTTACTTCAGTGAGATTGAACCTTATCAAAAAATATATAGTATCTTTGAAAATTTTGCAGGGGAAGAAAGAAGGTAAGATGGTGGGAGAATAACTATAATAAAATTTCTTAAGAAGATGAACTTGGGTTAATTTAATTGGGGGTAATAGCAAGCATGGGCTTCCCAGGTGGAGCTGTGGTAAAGAATCTGTCTGCCAATGCAAGAGGCATAAGAGTCATGGGTTCAATTCCTGGGTCAGGAAGATCCCCTGGAGTAGGAAATGGCAACCCACTCCAGTATACTTGCCTAGAAAATTCAATGGACAGAGAAGCCTGGTGGGTTACAGTCCCTGGTATTGCAAAGAGCTGGACACAACTGAGCACATACATACATATACACGCAGCAGCACCAAGCATGGGGACAATTTAGGAGGCTCCTGTGATGTGAACAGGGCCTAGCCAAGGAGGGTAACAGGAATTGAAAGGAAAGGTCAAAAACGAGAAGCATCCCTTTGCTTAATAATCTTCAATTAGACAACAAGCTCCTTGAGGAAAGTTTTTATGCCATTTTGTTTCTCCCACTGCAATAGGCACAATGCCTAAACACAACAAACATGAAACATTTGCTGATGGATTTAGCAAAGTGAAAAATCAAAACAGGAATGGAAAACATTAAAAAATATACTACAGTAAATGCATTTTGTAGAGAAAATGCAGGATGAAATGAGAGAGTTTGAGTGTGGTTTGGACAGTTACATCAGGCAAAATGAAACAGCTAGATGCAACTAGTAGAGCAGACAGTTGGCTGAAGAGGCAAAATCCCAAACTCAAGGTAAAGCAGTGACATTAACATTTTTCCATGTCAAGAAGCAGCCCAAAAGAGCAGGGTCCTTAAGTGTTTTCTGAACAGGAAATACTCCAGGGAAAATCTGTCTTTATGATGTAAATAAAACATCTCAAATTGCTTGGAAGGCACTTGAAACCCCTGATATTTTCCTTGTCTGCAGTTTTCTTTGAAAATCCACTGAGGTATTCCACTCGCTTATTAACCCTCAGATGAAAACAACAGGGGTTACTTTTTTCCAACTGGGGTTACCTTGATAAGCATTCTTGGTTGGTTCATTGGTCAGTTGGTTGGTGGTTTGTGGAAGACCCCAGATTTTTATTTGAACCTTGTTCTTTGGTTTAGATTAGCGTGTTTGACTAAATGGCTTTATGTGTGTGGAAAAATCTATCCTCCCTGAAAATCCAACTAGGGGTATATTGTCACCCTGCTTATTTAACTTATATGCAGAGTACATCATGAGAAACACTGGGCTGGATGAAGCACAAGCTGGAATCAAGATTGCTAGGAGAAATATCAATAACCTCAGATATGCAGATGACACCACCCTTATGGCAGAAAGTGAAAAAGAACTAAAGAGCCTCTTGATGAAAGTGAAAGAGGGGAGGGAAAAAGTTGGCTTAAAACTCAACATTCAGAAAACCAAGATCATGGCATCGGTTCCGATCACTTCATGGGAAATATATGGGGAAACAGTGGGAACAGTGGCTGACTTTATTTTCTTGGGCTCCAAAATCACTGCAGATGGTGATTGTAGCCATGAAACTAAAAGATGCTTACTCCTTGGAAGGAAAGTTATGACCAACCTAGACAACATATTAAAAAGCAGAGATATTACTTTGCCAACAAAGGTCCATCTAGTCAAGGCTATGGTTTTCCAGTAGTCATGTATGGATATGGGAGTTGGACTACAAAGAAAGCTGACTGCCAAAGAATTGATGCTTTTGAACTGTGGTGTTGGAGAAGACTCTTGAGAGTCCCTTGGACTGCAAGGAGATCCAACCAGTCCATCCTAAAGGAAATCAGTCCTGGGTGTTCATTGGAAGGACTGATGTTGAAGCTGAAACTCTAAATACTTTGGCCACCTGACGCAGAGAGCTGACTCATTTGAAAAGACCCTGATGCTGGGAAAGATTGAGGGCAGGAGGAGAAGGGGACGACAGAGGATGAGATGGTTGGATGGTATCACCGACTCAATGGACATGAGTTTGAGTAAACTCCGGGAGTTGGTGATGTACAGAGAGGCCTGGCGTGCTGCAGCCCATGGGGTTGCAAAGAATCGGACATGACTGAGTGACTGAACTGAACTGTGTAAAGAAAGGGGAGTTTCTGATGTTTTAGACTGAGTCTCAGTGCCAGTCTTATAAGGCCTAAGTATTAGGACACACAGCCCTTCCTGTTAAGCCTCCAGATCTGTTCTGCTCTGTGCTCTCTTTTTTCTTCCCAAAGGCAGCAAGAATTTGACTGGCAAGTTTCTTTCCCATTGCCCACCCCACTCTATTTCCTGTAGTTCTTTTCCTACCTCTTAGTTGAAAGATTAAACCCAGAGTCAGACCTTGTCTTCCCCAATTTCCACCCTTCCCTGACACAAACACACAGATTCTCTGAAGGATTTACAAGGAAATCAATATGTAGGGGTTCACAAAAGCCACCGAGGTTTAAGAGGATGCAAAAATTTGTTTTGGTTAATTGTTTCTATTCCCTATTGAAATGTAAATGGACTAACCTTTTTACCCCTCCCTTCTTTTACAGAGCTTGTTTGAGAGTTTTTTGGGAGAACTCCCATATACTCATTCTTTTGGTCCTTTATCCCTGGGTTTAAAGTTCATCATCTTTCCCTCCAACTCACCCCCAGGAGAAACTTCTCCACTTACACCCTCTCCTTAGCTCAGTTGCATCCATCAGTCCTACAGAGCACCACAATGCAGTTCAGGAGGAACTGATAATTTATGTTCACGTAGAATAATATGTATGAAGTAGTGGATGAGCCCTCTATCTGCAATGAGCATTTGCAAACTCAAATGCAATTTATTTACACGGTAAGAGAACTCCTTGTTGACATCTCCATCTCACTGTAGTCTGCTCTAAAAGGTCAATGCCAGCCTCTTTTATTTTCTGAAATCTTCTGTTCAAATAGGTCTTCCCCTTCCACCTCAAAGATTTTGAAATGCCAGCATTAAAGATCACTTGGGGGACTTCTCTGGCAGTCCAGTGGTTAAGAATCCAACTTCCAATGCAGAGGACATGGGTTCAACCCCTAGTTGGGGAACTGAGATCCCACATGTTGTGGGGCAACTAGGCCCACACACCACAACTAGAGAGAAGCCACAACTAGAGAAGCCTGCTTGCCGCAGTGAAGATCCCATGTGCCCCAACTAAGACCCAACACAGTCAAATAAATATTTAAAAAATCATTTGGGGAAGTTTTCATTTCAGCACTTACTGAGTGCCTGGGCTTCCCTGGTGGCTCAGAAATGGTAAAGAATCTTTCTGCAATGCAGGAGATCTGGGTTCGATCCTTGGGTTGGGAAGATGCCCTGGAGAAGGGAATGGCTACCCACTACAGTATCCTGGCCTGGAGAATTCCATGGACAGGGAGCCTAATGGGCTACAGTCTATGGGGTCACAAAGAGTCAGACACAACTGAGTGACTAACACTTTCACTTTCCACTTTTATCGAGTGTCTACATCACACACATGGCACTAGGTGGCTTCCTGAGTGAGACCAAAATGATGAAAAAGACTCAGCTTCTGGCCTTCAAGTCACTTATAGTCTAGCGCAAAATACGACTATGAATTCAATTAATTACAATTTAATAAATAGCAGCAGAAGAAATATAATAGGATACAAACAAAGCTGTAGGAGAGCATAGAGAAGGGAAAGTAATTTGGCCTGTGGAAAAGGACAGTCAGGAGATTAGGGAAGGTTTCATGTAGCTGAGCTGGTTTTGAAGGACAAACAAGACATGGGCAGGCAGAAATGAGGTTTAAGGCAAGAGAATTGCAGGCAGAGAGAATAATATGAATAGCATAAGCAAAAACAGAGGCAGAAAAGCAGAGAACGTGTTTGGGTAAAGCAGATCAGCCTGAGAGATGCAAGGGAGGGAAATAAGGCTAGAAATGAAGACTGCAGATGTATTCTAGAAAGCTGCACTGTGATTTGGAGTCTCTAAACTTAGCCGGATAAAATGTCAGGATCTTAGCACCATGTTGTTGTTGTTTAGTCACTCAGTCGTGTCCGAGTCTTTGCGACCCATGGACTATAGCCCATGAGGCTCCTCTGTCCATGGAATTCTCCAGGCAAGGATACTGGAGTGGGTTGCCATTTCTTTCTCCAGGGGATCATCCCAACCCAGGGATTGAACCCGCATCTCCTGCATTGGCAGGTAGATTCTTTAGAGCTGTGCCACCAGGGAAGCTTGTGTTTAGGCATACATGTTCACATTTGTGGGGTAAATACACAAGGGTGAGATCTAGAGAGTTTTGTATCTTCAGAGAGGGTTATAAGCAAAGCACTGTGCTTCATAAAA
This sequence comes from Bos javanicus, assembly GCF_032452875.1. NCBI lineage: Eukaryota > Metazoa > Chordata > Mammalia > Artiodactyla > Bovidae > Bos > Bos javanicus. The sequence goes on along the minus strand of NC_083897.1, from coordinate 58,386,039 downwards.
CAAGCAGTAGAGTGGCAAGAATACTGGATGGGGAGTCAGAAGACCCTGTCATTGATCAGTAATATGATATTGGGCAAGCCCTTCTCTCTAGGCCTCATATTTCCATCTTTAAAGTGAGGGGCTAGGAACTGATGATTTCTTCAGTCTTTTGATGATCCAGCAATTCTGTGGTTCTGAAGAGACAGAAAGGAGGTTTTTGCCTCATTTCACGTAGGATTTATAGCTCTCTATATAGAATCCCAGGTGCAAGCCTAGATTATACTTCTCCCACTTCTTGCATGTTCTAAACAGCTGCCTTGTGTGGAAAGAGAATATATGGCAGAAAGTAACTAACCCTAAGGCTACCAAGGCTTAGAGTTCTGATCCCTGAGGAGAAAGGATTCTAAAACCAACACAGACACGCAACATGGCACAGGGTCATTCCTAAGGCATGTATATGGAACAAATTGCCCCCCCCCCCCCCCGCTCTCTCTGTTGCCAAGATTTTTGTTAGTTACTCAGGTAAAATAAACATAGAATACATGTGTTGATACATGTGTGTACACTGTATAAATGCTACATTACATGCATTTTTATACTATACAATTTTTTTTCCAAATCAGGAAGGAATTACCCAAAATGTTTGTAACATTTAACTCTATGGAATGTGATTATCTTGAGAGGCAACTGAGAGGAAAAGAAGTATGTGAGCACGTGCTCTCTCTCTATCACACACACACACACACACACACACCCTGGTTAAATCATGGACAAGAGCCAGCCTGCTGGAGTGTAAATCCTGGCTGTGTCATTTACTTGTTATATGTATGACCTTGGGCAAATTATATAAACTCTATTTCTCAGTTTCTTTTGTAAAATGGCAGTGATAATAATAGTGCCAACTTCATAGGGTAAGTGGGAGAAGTGAATGAGTTAAAATACACGGAGCAATGAGAACAGTACCTAGCACATCATAAGCACCCACAGCCTGACAGGAAACATGTCTTCAGTTGATGTCCCTGTCTGTCAGAAGGCCTTCCACATCCTGGTTCCCTGAGTCCAATATACTAGGATTCTTACACTTCTAGATGCCCTGGCTGCCGCCTCCCCATCCACACTACTTTTCTAGCTTCAGCACTCCCATCCCCCACCTACCTTTATCCACAACCCCTCACCCACACCTCTGCCACAAAATTAAACTTAAGCACTAAAGGCAGTAGATTGCTTAACTCTGCTTCAGGAATTTTTTTTTTTTTTTTGTCTCCTAAGCTACAGCTACTCCAGTACACGGGACTCAAAATCCTATTAATAGTTTTACATGTCTCCCAGTCCTGAAGGCAGTGACCCCCTGCCTTAAAGTGAACAGATAAAATCCATTAAAAAGCCCTGCTTCATTTAATTATTTTTATCTAAAGGTGATGGAATCATCTTTGAAATGTTGCCCTGTTTTCCTTTAGGAAAAAAAAAAAAAAAACAAGGTAGTCTCATCTTCCTTTTCCTTTTATACATTTGAACCTTCCTGACACAAAGGACTGTGGAGGTGGTATGTGTGATGCAGTGCTTTAAAAAAGCAGTCCCCAACCATTTTGGCACCAGGGACTGGTTTTGTGGAAGACAATTTTTCCAAGGAACAGTGGTGGGGGAATGGTTTCGGGATAATCCAAGCCCATTACATTTATTATGCTTAATGGCACCCCACTCCAGTACTCTTGCCTGGAAAATTCCATGGACGGAGGAGCCTGGTTGGCTGCAGTCCATGGGGTCGCTAGGAGTCGGACACGACTGAGCAACTTCACTTTCACTTTTCACTTTCATGCACTGGAGAAGGAAATGGCAACCCACTCCAGTGTTCTTGCCTGGACAATCCCAGGGACGGGGAGCCTGGTGGGCTGCCGTTTATGGGGTCGCACAGAGTTGGACACGACTGAAGTGACTTATCATAGCATAGCATTTCTATTATTATTACATCAGCTTCACCTCAGATCTTCAGGCATTAGATTCTGGAGGCTGGGGACCCCTGCTTTAAAGTGTGATCTGGATTAACACCTTAGCTTAGATACTGCCACAGTAGGTGTAACATCTGCATCATAAACATTGTGGTTTCTTAATTTTTCCAGCTTTATTGAGATATGATTGACATACAACATTGTGTAAATTTAAGGTGTACAATATGATGATTTGATATGCTAATATATCACAATAGAATTATCACAATAATTAAGGTGAAGTTAACATGTACTTCACCTCACATTGTTACATATATGTGTGTATCTGTGTGTGTGTATGTCTGTGAGAACATCTAAGATGCACTCTGTTAGCAACTTTCAAGTACACATACAGTCTTGTTAAGTATAATAAAAAAAATCTCTAAAAAAACCAAACTCATAGAAAGAGACCATTGCCTTTTCTTGACTGGATTGTTATGACAGTAATAAATTTTTTGCTGCTCAGCAAGTTGAGAGGTTTTCATTACAGTTTCTTGATAATTAGTCAGATGTCCAATTTACTTCTCTTTCTCATCTCCTTTGCACAAAAAGTGGCTGCATGTTAAACAAAGCCCTTGGCCTCTTTTATCTGACATTTTGGAGTCTGAGAAGGTGGGGAAGTGGTCACTTGGGTGCTCCTGGGGTAGAATGGGAAGTGAGAAATTTGTTGTGTCCTTTCACTTTTTTGAGTACCCTGCCTGCTTTTTCTTTTCACCTTGTTCTCAACTAAGGTGTTCATTAATGATGGTTAAAGGTGTTAGTGTGGCATTAAGGGCTTCCTTGGTGGCTCAGCGGTAAAGAATCCGCCTGCAGTGGGGTAGACCTGGGTTCGATCCCTGTGGGGAAGATTCCCCTGGAGAAGGAGATGGCAATCCCCTCCAGTATCCTCACCTGGGAAATCCCATGGACAGAGGAGCCTGGCAGGCTACAGTCCATGGGGTTGCAAAAGAGTCAGACATGACTTCTGCTTCATTGACTACGCTAATGCCTTTGACTGTGTGGATCACAACAAACTGGAAAATTCTTAAACAGATGGAAATACCAGAACTTTTCTGTCCCCTGATAAACCTGTTGCGGGTCAAGACAAGAGTTAGAACTGGATGTGAAATAACTGACTGGTTAAAAATTGGGAAATAAATACGACAAGGCTGTATATTGTCACCTTGCTTATTTAACTTAAATGCAGAGTACATCATGCAAAATACTGGGTTGGATGAAGCACAAACTGGAATCAAGGTTGCCAGGAGAAATATCAACAACCTCAGATATGCAGATGATGCCACCCTTATGGCAGAAAGTGAAAAGGAATTAAAGAGCCTCTTTATGAGGATGAAGGACTTCCTTGGTGGCTTAGCTGGTAAAGAATCCACCTGTAATATTAGGGAGACCTGGTTTCAGTCCCTGGGTTGGGAAGATCCCCTGAAGAAGGGAAAGGCTACTCACTCCAGTATTCTGGCCTAGAGAATTCTGTGGACTGTATAGTCCATGGGGTTGCAAAGAGTTGGACACGACTGAGTGACTTTCACTTTCACTTCACGAGGGCAAAAGAGATCATGGCATTTGCTCTCATCACTTCATGGCAAATAGAAGGGGGAAAGTGGAAACAGTGCCAGATTTTATTCTCTTGGGATCTAAAATCACTGCAGACAGTGACTGCAGCCATGAAATTAAAAGATGCTTGCTCCTTGGAAGAAAAGCTATGACAAGCCTAGACAGCATATTGAAAGACAGAGACATCTCTGCCAACAAAGGTTCATCTAGTCAAAGCTATGGTTTTTCCAGTAGTCATGTATAAATGTGAGAGTTGGACCATACAGAAGGCTGAGCACCAAAGAACTGACTCTTTCAAACTGCGGTGCTGGAGGAGACTCTTTTTGTGTGTGTGTGTGTGTGGGCTTTGAGAGTCCCTTGGACAGCAAAGAGATCAAACCAGTCCATCCTAAAGGAAATCAGTCCTGAATATTCACTGGAAGGACTGATGTTAAAGATGAAGTTCCAATACTTTGGCCACCTGATGCGAGCAGCTGACTCATTGGAAAAGACCCTGATGCAGGGAAAGATTGAAGGCAAAAGGAGAAAGGAGTGGCAGAGGATGAGACGGTTAGATATCCATATCTCTCAATGGATATGAATTGGAGCAAACTCTGGGAGATGGTGAAGGACAGGGAAGCCTGGCATGCTGCAGTCTATAGGGTCACAAAGAGTCAGATACGATTTAATGACTGAATAACAACAAATATGAGCTTAAACTTATTTCAACATTTAAAAGAAAAAAGAAAGAAAATTCTAGAAGTCCCACAATGTTTTAGGCAAGTCTCATGAGCCAATATTTTTGTATTTTTCTGAAATTATAGCCAATATGTCTTTAGGACTTTGCTTAAATGGCATCTCCTCTCATACTCTACTTTGCACCCTAGGTTTATTTTTACCCATAACACGTATAACCCCTAGTAAAAATACGCTTGTTTATCATGTATCTCTCCCAACTAGAATGAAAGCTTCTTAAAGAATCTGTTTTGTGCTGTCTATGGGGTCGCACAGAGTCGGACACGACTGAAGCGACTTAGCAGCAGCAGCAGTATACCCTCAACACCTAGAATAGTGCCTGGCACATTGCAGGTACTCAACAAATATCTGTTGAATTAATGAATGAATGTGAGTATGCTGGCCCTGAAATAAAGGTAAAATGCAAAATTATATACAAGGTTACATTTCATTACATGAGAGAAATTTCCCTTATATTTTCTTTCCACACAATTACTCAAAATGACAATCGTGTTCTGTCATTTATGTATTGTTTGCTGATTATGAAAGATTTGGAAAAATTTGTAATAACAACCTAGGTGCTAGGTAACCACATATTCTGAAATAGTTTTCCACTCAATGTTAAAAGAAAGGAAAAGTTACCTCTCTTGGGTAATCAGCTATGCTTTACTCACCCTTTTGCGTGAGGGCTTCCCTGATAGCTCAGTTGGTAAAGGATCTGCCTGCAATGCAGTAGACCCTGGTTCAATTCCTGGGTTGGGAAAATCCCCTGGAGAAGGGATAGGCTACCTACTCCAGTATTCTTGGGCTTTCCTGGTGGCTCAGCTGGTAAAGAATCTGCCTGCAATGTTGGAGACCTGGGTTCAATCTCTGGGTTGGAAAGATCCCCTGGAGAAAGGAAAGGCTACCCACTCCAGTATTTTGGCCTGCAGAATTCCATGGACTGTATAGACCATGGGGTCACAAAGATTCAGACAGGACTGATCAGCTTTCACTTTCACTTTCATGATGTGTGAAAGATTACACTTACAACAACAAGCCACCAGAGGGTACTGTTTATTCAATTATCCTTTCTCAATATCTATTGCGTACCAAGCCATGTGCTGGGTATAAAAAAGTGGAGAGCACACAGTATGCATTCTCAGAGTTTACAGTCTAGTGGAGAGACAGATCAATACATAGAATTTCTAAGACAGAAGTACGCATAGGGTGCTTCAGGTACACAGGGGAAGGAGAGAGAGAGAGAGAGTACAGAGCATGCGTGATGGGTTCCTGGAGGAGGGGATGCCTGAGCTGAGTCTTAAGAGACAAGCAGTAGTCAGCCAGGAGAAGAGGGGAGGAGTGGAAGTTCTATGAGGGCAGGGGCCATCTTCACACTGTATTTCCAATGCCTAGCCCAAGGCAGAAATATGCCTAAATATCTGTGGAATTAATGAAAAAAGTAAAAAGTGCAGATAGTAAAGAGCACATGCTAGAGGTAGGTAGGGTCCAGACTATGATAGATCTTATAAACCTTTATCTTAATCATGGTGGAGAACCACTGAATTGTTTGTGGTAGGGGAATGACATATGGGCTTCGCATTTTTTAAAGTTCATTCCCACAACAATGTGGAAAGTGGATTAGAGAAGGGGACAGCATGACTCAGATAGCCCAGTTAGGAACTGTGGTTTCCAAAATGAATATGTCATGGCCACTGCCTTTAAGAAGCTTATAGTCCACAGAAGGAAATGAGATGGAATCTGGTCATTCTAATACAGCCAAGCAGGCAGTGTACCAGAGGTGATGCACTGGCTGCTCTGCCCAAGGTCTTGCAGCTGGTGGGTGGCAGAGCCAGTAACAGAAACCAGGTTTCCTGATTCCGAGTCTAGGGCTCTTCCCCAAGCTCTCCTTTTAACTGCCTTTCACAACCACAGAATTATGTAAGGGAAAGAGAGCAGGGCGAGCCAATGAAAAATTATGCTTTCTTTAGCCTCAGACTAGACTGTGGGGAGCATTTACCCTCCCCAAGACCTTTGTTTCTGGGTGATGGCTGCAGTATTCTGGTACTTCCTATAAACATATGGAGCAAGAGAGCCCAGGAAATTCACATTCTGACAGTTAAGGTTAGAGAAACCACCATTCTGAGAAAGAAGTCATTCTTTATGAGGCAGGGGACTTCAGATGACAAAAGGGAAAAAAAATGGTTCCATGTTCAAAAAAAGAAGATGGTCACTAGAAAGAACAAGGGCCCAAGTGGAAGAGTGAAAATAGCTGCTATGTGCGTGCTTAGCTGTGTCTGACTCTCTGCAACATAATAGACTGTAGCTGGCCAGGCTCCTCTGTCCATGGCAAGAATACTGGAGTGGGTTGCCATTTCCTTTTCCAGGGGATCTTCCCAACCCAGGGATTGAACCCATGTCTCCTGCATTGGCAGGCAGATTCTTTACCAATGCCCCACCTGGGAAGCCCTGAAAATAGCTGAAGAAGGGGCTATATTGTTTATAAGCTGTGGAGGGACCTGAAGAATTCTGTATAAGAGCATCAGTGAAAAAGGAGACCCCAGAAAAATGTCCAATTCCATAAGCAGGTAACAAAGATGCCTGGACAACGTATTTTCAGGAGTCCCAACTACCTCATGAGCCAGGACAGGGACCAGAGCTAAGGGGTTTCTATATGGGAAAGTCCAAGGAAATAAAGGGGTCCTGAGGAGAGCCCTTGGTCAGGCTATCTTGGTGGGGATGGGGTTGGGGATGGACAGAGACAGAGAGAGTGAGAGCATGTACAAGCACATGCATCCATGTGAACACTCTGTGGGAAGGATTCCTGGGTGTCCTGGGGTAAGGGTTTATCTTTACTAAACCAAAAATCAAATTGAAAGTAGTTAAAAGAATGGGCTTTGAAGTTAGACAGCCTCAGGTTAGCCTCCCAGCTCTGCTGCTTACCAATGACCTGTCTGGTCTTGGGCAAGCAGCCTAAGTTTCCTCTTTTGCAAATGAGGATGAGACTAGTATCCAGCCTTGTAAGGGTTTGTACACGTTTATTAGATTAAGCAACAGAAATAAAGCACCAAATGCATTTTCTGATATATAATAGGTAGTCAGATAGTTGTTTTTTCTTTTGTTTTGATTTTCCTACTACTGCTCTGATGATGATGATGACTGTAGCTACTCTTGCTACTCTTCTGGGGTTGTCTGCAGAACAAATGAGCAAGCGCTCTTTTATCATCTGGGTTATTTTTATTCAGTTTCTATATCTGTTTTTCTTTCTGGAACATCCTGGGTCATGATTGCTTTTCTCTGAGAGTACCGTATCCCTTTTCTTATACTTCTTCCCACACCTAAGCATCAAGATCTCATGCCCAAAGGTAGTTACTTCCATAACTGTGGGACAGGGTTTGTCTTGCCTCTGAAGATAAGATGGTCTCTCTTCCTACCAGGAGCCAGACCATCACCTTCTCCCTCCATTTAGAGTAGAAGGCTGGTGCCAAAATGGAGATTAACTGCTGATTTCTGACAAAACACTGATTACATTTCACATCTTTGGCTGGGAAGGAATGTGGCTGGCTCAAGCATGTTATTCTCTGCTTTTCTGCTCTGGGCTCTCCCCATAATTATCACAATTCCCTAGGCTCAGAGCCCAAAAGATATTAGGCTGAATCTCGAAGAAATAGGTGTGTAAGCAAGAAAGCTAACACATTCCCTTACTTATAAAAAATATAATAGTGTAATTACATTCTGTTTCAGTTTCCTCTGCAATGCTCCCTAATGGAGAGGACCCCATCTGTCCTGTACTATAAGCTCCAAGCAGCATAAAGCAGTATACCTTGGAGGCTCATTAAAATACTTGTTAATGCATTGATGAATATGCACCTTCCCACATACAACCCCTGCTCTGTAGCTCAGGGATTCACTGGTTAGCCTGCCTGTGGTATTGATGAGGAAAGATGAGAGGCAGTTGTCAAACATATGAACAGAAAGTATGGTATTATGCAAGTATTACTGGAATCACTGATGACCCTAGGTTATATCTAGGACTCTGTCCTGATGGGCATTGCTTTATGGTGATGAGCCCTGAGGCCCACATATATGTGAGTGTTTGCATGTGTATTTGTGTGTATATAATGCCTGAAATTCATAATCTCTCTCCACCTTTATTAGGACAAAGCAGGTAGGTCTGTGTCCCCCCAATCTCACACTTGCTCAGACAAAATGACACCTTTTGGGAGCTTACTTTCGCTTATAAGTCTGCCCTTGATCTTGACCTTAAGCTGATTCACGCTTGTGTGTGTGCTAAGTGGCTTCAGTCTTGTCTGACTCTTTGAGACCCTATGGACTGTAGCCCACTAGGCTCCTCTGTCCATGGGTTTCTCAGGCAAGAATACCAGAGTGGGTTGTCATGCCCTCCTCCAAGGGGATCTTCCCAACCCAGGGATCGAACCCACATCTCCTGTGGCTCCTGCATTGCAGGCAGATTCTTTACTGCTGAGCCACCAGGGAAGCCCTAACCTGATTCACCTATACATAAACAGTGGTGGTATAGTGGGGCATAGAATGTGATTTACTTTGGGTCCTTACTTTCTGCCTAGGGCTCAGGGTTCAGTTTCTCACTTTGAGAAGTTCACTACCTCCTAGAGAAAACACAAAGCAAAGGAGAAGGCATCTTAACTTGCTGGGAAATTCCAAAGAGCTGATCATCTTAATATAATGTAACTCTAACCAAGGAAATCATTGATTACAGTTGTGTAGTTATAGCTGTGTAGTGGTTATGGTTTAGACTAGAGAGTGCTTTCAGATATATTTGATGTCTATATTTGATCTTCACAACCTTATGAGGTTGCTAGAACAGGCATTACTGTCTGTGTTTTATGGATGAGAAAACTGAGACCCAGAAGGTAAAATGAGTTATCAAAGTCATATAAACTATGGAGTGGTGGAGCTACAACCCAAATTAGGTTTTCTAATTTCAAAGCCAGGGCTCCTTCAGATTTCCCATCATTCATTCTAACCATCAAAGTAATCCTGCTCTTTGATCACTCTCTTTGTAGCTATAACTATTTTGGGGGTAGAAAAAGCACTCTTCTTTTTTTTCTTCTTTTTGAGCATTTTTATGCACTAAGTTGCCATTTCTTCTCAGCATTTTTTTCTCCCAGGAGGCAACAAAGTAGACTGCAAAAAGCTCTGGATTTGAAGTCAAGCAGGTCTTATCTAGCTTTAATACTTATAAGCTGAGTGACCTCAGACAAGTTATTTAACATCTCTGAGCCCATCTTTCTGCCAAGTAAAACAGAAGCACTGCAATCTATCTTGCAGATTGTTCTAAAAACCAAATGAGAAAATAGAAATAACAGCCTTAGCACAGAACCCGGAACCTAATAGGAGTTAAATAAATATCGACGACCTAGAGGGTTGGGATGCAAGGATGGGAGGGAGGCTCAAGAGTGAGGGAATATGTGTTCATTATGGCTGATTTGCATTGTTATATGGCAGAAACCAACACAAGATTGTAAAGCAATTTTCCTCCAAATTAAAAGTAGGTTAAAAAAATATTGATGATCTTTCCCACTCCTCTCACACCCCTACTTGCTACTCTAGACTGGAAATATGCAGTACTTCTTTCCCAGAAAGTGAAAATTCAGTGTTTGATATATGTCTATACTTATTCATCTTACTGCAAAAAAAATAGGATGACTTGCATTTCAACTCTTAATGGTTTATCATTTTCAACTTATATTTCTGTAATCTTTTGTTGGTTAATGGAGATAGTTTTAGAATTTAAAACGTGTAGGTGTGTATATGTGCACATAAGAATGTGTTTCCAAATCATTTAAAGGCTTCAATTATTACTCAGGAGTTCCTTTCATTTTCTTCTTAATCTCATCTAGAACTTAAAGGGCTGGGTTGGCCTTATTTGAATAATGAGCTAACTTATTCAGTGACTTTGGTATGAACATATTGTGGAAATTCAGCTCTAAGATCTCTTACGAGTTCAAATCTCACATCTCCAGTACCAGATTCCAAATGCATTTTCTAAGGAAGGATACATCTACATATGGCCAATTTCTGTGGGCTGCCTTTAGACAGTATTGTGGTTTAGTTTTTGTACCTGGATCTTTCCCTGTTCTCACATTCACCTCACTGAGGAGCTTCAAACAATGTGACCCCCAAAAAAGGAGGGTAAATTGGGCATGGGAGAAAACTGGGCTAGTCCTGAGAGTGGGGAAATAGGACTTTGTGACAGAAATGGATTTGGCAGACAAAAAGGAAGCTAGACTATGATTCTGACTGGAGAGGGGGGTAGGGAAAATGAAAATGTTTTCCTCACACTGATATATTGCAGCCCTGATGTACTGGTTGCAGTGAATGTACATTACTATTACCATTTTAAACATTTTTATTATGAAATTTTCTAAGCATATTTAAAACTAGACATCCTCTAGATAAAACTTCATATATCCATCCCCCAGCTTCAAAAGTCATCAACATTTTGCTCTATGTGTTTGATTTATTTCCATTTTTTGCTGGAGTATTTTAAAGCAAATCTCATCTATTATTTTATCCCCTAAATACTTCAGTTTGAATCTCATAAATAACAGGATATTTTATTGCATGATCACAATGATTAAAATAATTCCTTAATAGTATTCATCTAGCACTTGTTCCATATTTAAATTTTGCAATTATGTAAAAAATGTGCTTTTACAGTTGATTTGTTTGAATCAGATACTTTACGAAGAGGAATTTAATACTGATTTTTCAAAGGACATCTATATTTCTAGGGAAAGGGAAAAGGAAGTCACTCAGTCGTGTCCGACTCTTAGCGACCCCATGGACTACAGCCTACCAGGCTCCTCCATCCATGGGATTTTCCAGGCAAGAGTACTGGAGTGGGGTGCCATTGCCTTCTCCATTCTTCTTCTTCTCTATATTTCTAAGGAATAATTAAATACTACTGTTTTGTAGTGAAAAAGAAAATGGAAGACCCCATCAGTACTATGCACTCTTCCACTCTAATTATTGACCCTTAAAATTCTACTTTCAGAAATGTATGTCTTTTTAATGGCTGAGTAATACTCCACTGTGTATATGTACCACAGCTTTCTCATCCATTCATCTGCGATGACCCAGAGGGATGGTACGGGGAGGGAGATAGGAGGGGGGTTCAGGATGGGGAACACGCGTACACCCGTGGCGGATTCATGTTGATGTATGGCAAAACCAATACAATATTGTAAAGTAATTAGCCTCCAATTAAAATAAATAAATTTAAATTAAAAAAAAAGAAATGCATGTCTTTTTTGAAAATACAGATCTCTGTATAGCAGTTTTCATTCACTAAAAAAGCATTGTGGGGCTTCTTTGGTGGTCCAGTGGTAAGAATCTGCCTGCCAATGCAAGAGACATGGATTTGATCCCCGATCTGGGAATATCCAACAACTAAGCCCATGCATCACAACTATTGAGCCTGTGCTCTAGAGCCTGGGAGCCATGACAAGAGAAGCCACTGCAATGAGAAGCCTGAGCACCACAACTAGAGGGTAGCCCTTGCTTGCCATAACAGGAGGAAAGCCCACATGGCAACAAAGACCCAGCACAGCCAAAATTAAATTAAATAAGTGAATAAATAAAAATTTCTTAAAAAAGAAAGCATGGTGAATTTCAGTGTCCCAGAAGATAGATTCTGAAAGATACTTGAGAGGAGAAAAAGTCATCTCTAGAAAGAACAAAGAGTAAGAAAGCCAGGAGATGCAAGGGTGGCAGGAATTGTGAATAAAACTACTTAAGGACCAACATGGGGATATTTAATTGCTTACTCAAAACTGCTTCTGATTTCTCTGACCTTGTTCTCTATGGAAACAACCCAAACCATAGAGACTTGGCTGTCTTCCCTGTAACAGAGGAGTTAGGATGCCCACTGGATGACATCAGTTTTCTAAACCCTAACTCTAATCAAGTGGGAGCTCCTGCTTTTAGCATCCAAGGATATTTCTCTTAGAGAGGAGAGCAAAAAGGCTAGGTGGAATTGACTGAATTCAGCAGCATTTTGTAACAGTATGGCAGAGGAAAACACAGGAAAGCCCCATCTGCTCCCTTGTACATTTCTGGTGGGAGTGTAAATTGCCTTGGTGAACAGAGAATGTTGACAGTATGTATTAATTTTAAAGATGAGCCTTTTCTTTAAGCTATCAGTTGCACTTCTAGGAAACAAATATTCTTAAAAATAGGAGAAATGACAAGGGGAAAAGATATAGTTACAGTGCGAAGCAGACAGATGAAATAGGTAGGTTTCAGACTGAAAAATAAGCAAGGACATACAGGATATGGGGAAAAATATTGATAAAACAATGTAATAGTTACATGTAGAACTTTGCATCCTGTAGAAAATATATATTCTATTTGTGAAACAGACAATTCATCATGTACTTCAGCACAAAGAATGATGAAATACAGATACATTTAAAAAGATATAGCCTACCTTCTCTAATTATAATCCTGTAAAATAAGAAGAAAATAACAAGAATATGAACCCCTAAATCCTTAAATATTTGGAGATTAAGAAACATATGCCTAAATAAATTTTGGAATCAAAGAGGAAATTAAAATTGAAATTCGTAATTTTATAGAAAATAATGAAAAGGCATACCTTATTAACAGGATCTACAGGATAGACTCAAAGCTCTACTCAGGAAACTGCATATGATTAAAAATAAATGAATTAAATTTTCAATTTAAGAAACTGGAAAAGGACAATAAAATAAACTAAAAGGAAATGGAAGGATCTCATTTTATAAAAACTGAAATTGATTAAATCAAAACAAAACTATCATACAAAGTATAATTAAAATCAAAAGTGGGTTCTTTGAAAATCCTGATTAAGTAAAAAGAGAGAAAACAAAACAAAACAAACAAGAAAAACACAATGAAAAAGGAGATACACTCATAGATACAGACAATAGTATGCTAGTAAACATTTAACAATCGGCTCTCAAAAAAAGCCTCTATTTGCAGTGTTTGCTAATTTTCATGGTATAAAACTCCTAACATGGTGGATTTTAAGCTACCAGTGTGAAGTCACTAAACCCAGAAATGTACACAACTGGCTAGCCAACTCCAGCATACCACTAGATGGACATAAAAGTAATTACAAGGAAATATTATGTGCAACCTACAGGACACAGATGAAAATCTATCAGCTGTGAAAATACTACCTAATTTTACCCAAGAAGAAGCAACAAAACCTTGAGAGACTGAAAACTTTAGGCCAGACTGGAAAGCTGATTTAAGATGTATAATTTTTTTTTAAAAGATGGTTTCAGAACTGGGTTCCATAAACTCTTTAGAGAACAGATCATTCCTATGCTGTTTAAACTATGAAGACCACAGAGAAAGACAAAAATAAATCCCAACTGAATTTAGTAAATCTAATATAACCATAATACCAGAAACCTAAAAACAGTATCAGAAATAATAAGACTATATAGATTGATTTCACTTCTGAATACATATAGAAAAATTCTACATCAAATAGAAAATGAAATCTAAAAGGGTAACAACAGAATGGATGGGTGCTAAGTCGCTTCAGTTGTGTCCAACTCTGTGTGATGCTATGAACTTGTACTCCACCAGGTTCCTCTGTCCATGGGATTCTCCAGGCAAGAATACTGGAGTGGGTTGCCATGCCCTCCTCTAGGGGATCTTCCTGACCCAGGAATTGAATTTGCCTCTCTTATGTCCCCTGCACTGGCAGGCAGGTTCTTTACCATTAGTGCCAACAGAATAAAACAGTATAATCAAACAGAGTTTATTCTGGAAATAAAAGAATGATTCAACATTATAAATATCTATCAACACACAGGATTGTATTAATATATTCTAAAAGATTTTTAAACACAATTCAGCAGGCAATCCAAATAAAAACTCTACATAAAGGACAACTTTTAAATATGATAAAGGAAATAAATAGCAAACATGATATTCAATGGTGAAAATTCCAAGGTCCTTCCTAGAACATGAACAAGGCAAAACTATTATTCAGCAATGTTTTTAATGTTTTAGCTGAGACAAAAGAATATTAGAAAATTAAATAATTGATATAAAAGATAATTATTTGGTAAGATTATTAGAGACAAGAAAATACATAAAATCAAGAGTCTTTTCCACATGCTATTTTAAATGGAAATAGAAAAGCCACTCACAACATGGACAAGACCATAAGATACCTATGGATCAATTTAACGAGAATGGTACTGTACCTATTTGAAGAATACAATAAAATATTAAAGAGAAGTTCCCAAAAATTAAACCTGAAAAACTGCAGAGACATAGCATGATTCTATTTGGGACAATTCAACATCATTTCTTCCCAATGTAATACAATGACAATCACAATCAAAATTAAGTATATTTGGTAACTAGATAAAATTATTTTAACGTTCACATGTAGAACAAAATATCCAAGAATAGCAAGAAAATTATGATAAAGAAATATCAGATATTACTAAATATTAAAAGTTACCATAAAACCACTATGATCAGAGTAGTAAGGTATTGGCATAAGAATAGAAAGTTAAAGCATTAGAACAGAGTAGAGTCTAGAATAGGTCCAACTACATATGGAAACCCAAGATGTGGCAATGGGAAAAGGACTGTTGTGTGAATAAATGGTCTTGGCACAAGAGCTCTTTATCTGGAAGAAAACAAAACTACATATCCTAAAATAAATTTGAAAACCACGTATCCTAAAATAAAGTGAAAGTGAAGTTGCTCAGTCATGTCCGACTCTTTGCGACCCCGTGGACTGTAGCCCACCAGGCTCCTCCATCCATGGGATTTTCCAGGCAAGAATACTGGAGTGGGTTGCCATTTCCTTCTCCAGGGAATCTTCCCGACCCAGGGATTGAACCTGGGTCTCCCGCATTGCAGGCAGACGCTTTAACCTCTGAGCCACCAGGGAAGCCCATCCTAAAATAAATTCCAGGTATATTAAAGGCTTAAAATACGAAAAAGAAAACCACTGAAAACATGTAAAGAACATTTAAGGAGGGGAGACCTTCCTCCCACAAGCCAGGGACACTAAAAGACATATAGGAAAATAAAGATAAATGACAAATGGGGGGTGGGGGCGGGAATCACAACATGGACAGATAAAAGGCTAACATCACTAACATAATAATAAAATATTGGATATCTCCAATATTAGTGACAGTAACCTTTTTATCTGTAGTATATATATATGCCTCCATCCTCTTCACAGTCTCTGGTGGCTCAGTGGTTAAGTATCCACCTGGCAAGCAGGAGACGCAGGTTTGACCCCTGGATTAGGAAGATCCCTTGGAGAAGGAAATGGCAACCCACTTCAGTATGCTTGCCTGGGAAATCCCATGGACAAAGGAGCCTGGTGGGCTACTGTTCATGGGGTTGCAAAAGAGTCGGACAAAACTTGGCAACTCAACAACAACAACATCCTTTTTCTCACCTAACCCATATATTGATTTTTGTGGTTTTAAGTATGACCTACCCCTTTACATTCATGGTGTACAGCTTCCAGCAGGCTCTCAATGTTTCCTACTCATCTTATATTAGTAGAATTCTCTTAACAGCTGTTTCCATCTTTCTTTACAGTAGTAATTCAAATCTCCACAGTCCTCAAAGCTCCAAGGTCACCACCTCCCTTCTCATTCACAATAAAAGCACAGCAAATGTTTTACTTCCATCTTCATGAAGAAAACAGAACCCATGTCACAGAATTCCTTCACATTCTCAAAACAAACCAATAAACAAACATACCTGCACCTTCAACCATCCTGCCCTCAGCTGGCATTATTTTTTTAAAATGGTGTCTCTCTTCCTCTAGAAAGTTTATCACTCTACCTGTGCTCTGCACCCCATCCTCTCCCACCCTCTTGGAATCCTCACTTAATCAGTCTTCCTTTCTCTCTCCTTCATTCAACCTCTCCCTCTCAACTGGCTCCTTCCCATCAACATTCAGGCCGTAGCTCAGCAGTTCCTTCAACTACAAACCAATTAAATAACCCTCTCCAGGGTTTGAGACCTGCAGGCACTCTCCAGTGGGGGCTTCCCAGGTGACACAGTGGTAAAGAATATGCAGGTTTGACCCCTGGATCAGGAAGAAGATCCTCTGGAGAAGGAAATGACCACCCACTCCAGGATTCTTGCCTGGAAAATTCCATGGACAGAGGAGCCTGGAAGGCTACAGTTCATGGGGTCACAAAGAGTTGGAGTGAGCATACACAGATGAGGATGATCAAGTCTCCCATAGTTTTAAAAAAATCATCCATTTCCTTCTGGAAACACTCTCTTCCCTTGGTTCCCATGACACCGATTCTCCTAGTTTTCCTTCTGATCACTCCAGCTCCTCTGCCTGAACCATAAATGCCAGTATTCCAAGAATTAGATTACCCTTAGTCTTATGCAATCTCATGCATCTAAGGCCTCAGTACCACCTATATGCCAGTGCCCTGCTTATCTTTTTGTAAAAAGAGCTTTATATAAGGACTTCCTTGGTGGTCCAGAGGTTAAGACTCAGCACTTTCAATGCAGGGGGTTTGGGTCTGATTCCTGGTCAAGGAACTAAAATTTCATAGGCCTCACGGCACAGCCAAAAAAAAAAAGAGCTTTATTGAGATATAATTTACATACCATAAAATTAATCTAAGTGGGGGATTCAATGACTTTTCAGTTTTATATATATATATAAATTATATATATATATATATTTCAGATTATTTTCCATTGTAGGTTATTACAAGATATTAAAATACTGTTCCCTGTTATATAGTAATCCTTGTTTTGGTCTATTTTATATAGAGTAGTGTGCTTCGTGGAGAAGGCAATGGCACCCCACTCCAGTGCTCTTGCCTGGAAAATCTCATGGATGGAGGAGCCTGGTAGGCTGCAGTCTATGGGGTCGCTAAGAGTCGGACACAACTGAGCAACTTCACTTTCACTTTTCACTTTCACGCATTGGAGAAGGAAATGGCAGCCCACTCCAGTGTTCTTGCCTGGAGAATCCCAGGGACGGGGAGCCTGGTGGGCTGCCGTCTATGGGGTTGCACAGAGTCAGACACGACTGAAGCGACTTAGCAGCAGCAGCAGCAGCAGCAGTGTGCTTCGCTAATCCCATACTCCTAATTTATTCCTCCACCTCCCCTTTCCCTTTTGGTAGCCATAAGTCTGTTTTCTATGTCTGTGAGTCCATTTCTATTTGGTATAAACATTTATTCTTTTTTTTTTAGATTCCACATGTAAGTGGCATCATGTAATTTGTCTTTCTCTGTCTATCTGACTTATTTCACTTAGCATGATCATCTCTATGTCCATCCATGTTGCTGCAAAGAGTATTATTTCATTCTTTTTTATGGACAAGTAATATTCATTGTATATATGTACCAAATCTTCTAGCCACAGGACTGGAAAAGGTCAGTTTTCATTTCAATCCCAAAGAAGGACAATGACAAAGAATGTTCAAACTATGGCACAATTGCAATCATCTCACATGCTAGCAAAGTAATGCTCAAAATCCTTCAAGCTAGGCTTAAACAGTATGTGAACTGAGAACCTTCAGATGTACAAGCTGCATTTAGAAAAGGCAGAGGAACCAGAGATCAAATTGCCAAAATCTGTTGGATCATTAAAAAAGCTACAGAATTCCAGAAAAATATCTACTTCTGCTTCACTGACTACACTAAAGCCTTTGACTGTGTAGAATACAACAAACTGGAAAATTCTTAAAGAGATGGGAATACCAGACCAGCTTACCTGCCTCCTGTGAAACACATATGCAGGTCAAGAAGCAACAGTTAGAACTGGACTTGGAACAGTGTGAAGTTTCTCAGTAGTGTCTGATTCTTTGCAACCCCATGGACTGTAGACTACCAGGCTCCTCTGTCCATGGGATTTTCCAGGCAAGTGTACTGGAGTGGGTTGCCATTTCCTTCTCCAGGGGATCTTCCCAACCCAGGGATTGAACTCAGGTCTCCCACATTGCAGGCAGACAGTTTACCATCTGAACCACCAGGGAAGCCCATGGAACAATAGACTAGTTTAAACTTGGCAAAAGGTTGTATATTGTCACCCTGCTTATTTAACTTATATGCAGAGTACATCATGCAAAATGCCAGGCTGGATGAAGCACAAGCTGGAATCAAGATTGCCAGGAGAAATATCAATAACCTCAGATATAGATGATACCACTCTATGAGCAGAAAGCAAAGAGGAACTAAGGAGCCTCTTGATGAAGGTGAAAAAGGAGAGTGAAAAAGCTAGCTTAAAATTCAACATTCAAAAAACTAAAATCAAGGCATCTGGTCCCATCACTTCATAGCAAATAGATGGGGAAACAATGGAAACAGTGACGGACTTTATTTTCTTGGGCTTCAAAATCACTGCAGATGGTGACTGCAACCATCCTTGGAAGAAACGCTTTGACAAACCTAGACAGCGTACTTACTAAAAAGCAGAGACTTGACTTTGCCTACAAAGGTCCATATAATCAAAGCTATGGTTTTTCCAGTAGTCATGTACAGATATGAGTGCTAGACAATAAAAAAGGTTGAGCTCCGAAGAACTGATGCTTTTGAACTGTGGTGTTGGACAAGACTCTTGAGAGTCCCTTGGAAAGCAAGGAGATCCAACCAATCAATCCTAAAAGAAATCAGTCCTGAATATTCATTGGAAGGACTGATGCTGAAGCTGAAACTCCAATACTTTGATTACCTGATGTGAAGAGCAGACTCATTGGGAAAGACCCCAATGCTGGGAAAGACTGAAGGCAGGAGGAGAAGGGGACAGAAATTATTCCAAAGACAGAGGATGAGATCTTTGGATGGCATCACTGATTCAATGGACATGAGTTTGAGAAAACTTTGAGAGATGGAGGAGGACAGGGAAGCCTGGCATGCTGCAGTCCATGGGGTTGCAAAGAGTAGGACATGACTGAGTGACTGAACAGCAACAACAAAATGTACCACATCTTCTTTATCCATTCATCTGTTGATGGACACTTAGGTTGCTTCCATGTCTTGGCTATTGTAAACAGTGCTGTTAGAGAATGCAATAATTTTTTAAAATTAATTTGTAGAACTGTGCAACCATTACCACAATCCAAGTTTAGAATAATTCTACTTATCTCACTTATCTCTCTTTCCATCCTAAATCTCTCTCTTGAAATTTAGATCCATATGTCTAACTGCTTACTGAACATTTTAATCTGTATAACCACAGGCATCACAAAATCAGTTTCCAAAACTAAACTCATCTCCTTTCCTCACCCTTTTCCATTAAATCTGATTCTTCTCTAATACTTCCTAAATGAATACCACTGGGCCCTAGGAAATCCTGGGCATTGTTCTTAATTTCCCTTCCTCATCCCCCATATTCAATTAATCATTAAATCCCTAATTTTACCTCCTAAATATAATTCAAATCTATCCCTTTCTATCATTTATTATTATGTCACAGTTCTGTCCCCTAGAATCTCTCTATCTATCCATTCATCCAACAAATAGACACTGAGTGCTTACTATGTATGTACCAGGCACCACAATACAATAGTCATCTAACTGGTCTCTCTGTCTCTGGTCTTGTATCTTCCCAATCCAAACTGTGTTCTTAATACAGCAGCCAAGCAGCATAATCTTTTTAAAAAAACACACTCCTCTCAATGATTAATACAGTTTCATTGTAATTTTCAACTGGCTTCCCTCTGACCTTGAAACAGATTACAAACTTCTTAAGGGCCTTTGTGATCAGGTCCCTCCTTGCCTCTCTAAGTCTCATGTCTCATCACTCCCCTGGGATACATTACTTAGTTATCTGAGTTTCTTCCTTTTGGGGGGATAATAATAATGCCTATCTCAGAGGTAGCTTGGGTGGATTAAATGAGATATGTGTAAAGCACTTAACAAATACCTGACACATATGAAGTGTTAATAAATGTTAGCTATTGAGAAAAGCCCTTAGCAAGCATCACTACAAACAAAGCTAGTGGAGGTGATGGAATTCCAGTTGAGCTACTTCAAATCCTAAAAAATGATGCTGTGAAAGTGCTGCACTCAATATGCCAGCAAATTTGGAAAACTCAGTAGTGGCCACAGGACTGGAAAAGGTCAGTTTTCATTCCAATCCCAAAGAAAGGCAATGCCAAAGAATGTTCAAACTACTACACAATTGCACTCATCTCACAAGCTAGCGAAGTAATGCTCAAAATTTTCCAAGTCAGGCTTCAACAGTATATGAACCATGAACTTCCAAATGTTCAAGCTGGATTTAGAAAAGGCAGAGGAACCAGAGATCAAATTGCCAACATCTGCTGGATCATGGAAAAAGCAAGAGAATTCCAGAAAAATATCTACTTCTGTTTTATTGACTATGTCAAAGCCTTTGACTGTGTGGATCACAAAAAACTGTGGAAAATTCTTAAAGAGATGGGAATACCAGACCACCTGACCTGCTTCTTGAGAAACCTGTATGCAAGTCAAGAAGCAACAGTTAGAACTAGACATGGAACAACAGACTGGTTCCAAACAGGAAAAGGAGTACATCAAGGCTGTATATTGTCACCCTGCTTATTCAACTTATATGCAGAGTACATCATGAGAAATGCCAGGCTAGATGAAGCACAAGCTGGAATCAAGATTGCCGGGAGAAATATCAATAACCTCAGATATGCAGATAACACCACCCTTATGGCAGAAAGCGAAGAAGAACTAAAGAGCCTCTTGATGAGAGTGAAAGAGGAGAGTGGAAAAGTTGGCTTAAAACTCAACATTCAGAAAACGAAGATCATGGCATCTGGTCCCACCACTTCATGGGAAATAGATGGGGAAACAGTGGAAACAGTGTCAGACTTTATTTTTCTGGGCTCCAAAATCACTGCAGATGGTGACTGCAGCCATGAAATTAAAAGACGCTTACTCCTTGGAAGAAAAGTTATGACCAACCTAGATAGCATATTCAAAAGCAGAGACATTACTTTGCCAACAAAGGTCCGTCTAGTCAAGGCTATGGTTTTTCCAGTGGTCATGTATGGATGTGAGAGTTGGACTGTGAAGAAAGCTGAGCGCCGAAGAATTGATGCTTTTGAACTGTGGTGTTGGAGAAGACTCTTGAGAGTCCCTTGGACTGCAAGGAGATCCAGCCAATCCATCCTAAAAGAGATCAGTCCTGGGTGTTCACTGGAAGGACTGATGCTAAAGCTGAAACTCCAGTACTTTGGCCACCTCATGCAAAGAGTTGACTCATTGGAAAAGACTGTGATGCTGGGAGGGATTGGGGGCAGGAGGAGAAGGGGACGACAGAGGATGAGATGGCTGGATGGCATCACCGACTCAATGGACGTGAGTTTGAGTGAACTCCGGGAGTTGGTGATGGACAGGGAGGCCTGGCATGCTGCGATTCATGGGGTCGCAGAGTCGGACACGACTGAGCAACTGAACTGAACTGACCTGAAACATTCACATAGGGAAAGTGACAAGTTTTACTGACTCTCTATAAGGGTAGTTATTTTTTAAAAGGAGACCGTAGATAGTAAACACCAGTATCCTGGGAATACCATTTGCTTTCACCTCCTGGGCTAATGATGTGTTAGCAGCTGTCTAGCAGGTTAGAATTAAGCATGGGGCTTGGCAGGACTCACTGTAGTTCAGTGGGTTTTTTTTCCAGGTGGTTTGCTGCCAATATCCTGTTTTTGACAGAAATGGAGTGTGAAAGCATAAAGATGTTTAATTCCACTCCCTGGTCTGCAGACCACTGTGCAATTTGCTTACTCATCTGTAAGAGTAGATTCTTGCTTCTTAAATAAAATGTTCTCTCTGCTACCAATATAATACAAATTCCACTTCTTTTGAAAGCCAATGGAATCCTCCTAAAATAGGTTGCATTTCTTGGCTGAAGACTGGATGGCAATTAGAATCCAAGAATAGTCCAAGAAGACTAGAAGAGCTCTTCAGATCCTAGAACACGTCACAAATTTGGCAAGAATTATGTTATGTGCACTATATAGTAAACTGGCATCTTGTGATTATTTTCTTCCTTCCTTTTCACAAACTTGCTCACCAAGTACCACTGTGGTCCTTTCACCCTTCTCTAATCCTCCTCTTGTCCTGTGCTTGCCCCTCCACCTGAGATGTTTCAAAGAAGACATCTTTGTGCACTTACAAGCCTGCTGTTGTGTGCCAGCATGTGACTACCCATGTATAAACTGGGAGTTGAAAAGCAAAAGGCAGAAGTGTCTGGTTCTATGTGACATGGGCTCCCATTGGTACAATGCAGTCTTTTGGCTAAAGTTCTATTGGTTTAGAAATTATTCCAAAGCCAATGACTGTCTTATGCTTTTGATGTTATTAGAAGAAGCTGGAACAGGCCTGGGATATGGAGGAGAAGAGGGCAGAAAAACTGCTCTGAACATGAGAGACAAGGTTTCCAATCAGAGCAAACAAAAGACTACCTCTTCCAGGTGTTTCTCAGTTTTTTTCCCTATATGGGGGAAAATGCCAAGGGTTTGGAAAGAACCCTTTGAGAGGGGGGAAAAAAAAAAAACAAACAGATGTCAAAGCAGTCCTCACGACCCAGTTTAAATAGTTATTCTCTCATTATACATATTCTTCTTTCCACATATATTCTCTTTATAATATACCCACTTCCACACAAACACACACACACGAGATGAACACTCAGGCAGCCATGTTTGAAATAGAGAGATGCATAGCATGTGGAAGGTTGCTAAGATGCATGCTCTATAGAAAGCTTATCACCACAAAGAAGGGCATGCCCAAACACTGATCAGATACACACCATGCCCTTCCCACATAGACACACATTCACATAACACACCAAGACTGATTATACTGACAAACGTCTGTCCTTATCCAGACTGTAGACACAATAATAAGCAACTTGCAAAGCACTGCACATAGAGCCACTAACTGACCTGGTCAGCTCTGCCCTTCACTTTAAATATAGCGTAGTGTTTAAAATCATGAATTCTAGAGTCTAACTGGATACAAATCCTCACTCTGCACTTACTTCCTGTGTGACTTTGTACAAATTAGTTACCTGCCCTGTGCCTCAGGTTCTCTGTCTATAAAATGAGAATAATAATAGTACTCATCTCATAGGGTTATGGAGAAGGAAATGGCAACCCACTCCAGTACTATTGCCTGGAAAATGCCATGGACCGAGGAGCATGGTGGGCTGCAGTCCATGGGGTCGCTAACAGTCAGACACGACTGACTGACTTCACTTTCACTTTTCACTTTCATACATTGGAGAAGGAAATGGCAACCCACTCCAGTGTTCTTGCCTGGAGAATCCCAGGGACGGAGGAGCCTGGTGGGCTGCTGTCTGTGGGGTCGCACAGAGTCAGACACAACTGAAGCGACTTAGCAGCAGCAGCATAGGGTTATTGTTAAGATTAAATGAGTAAATTCATATAAAGCTCTTAGGAGTAATAAGAGTTCCTAGAACTGCCTGAGATGGGGTAAACTTAGATTCTAGATATGATTTAGGTGAGAGGAGAGGGAGTGGGAATGCACTGAGCTGTGGAATTCTTTTTCTGTCCTGAAGTAGTAAATAGTTGATTCCATAGGTGTGCCTGCACTTCTCAATAATCATTCCATTGGAGGACATGGGCCCACCATTAACAGTAATAATGTATCTGGACCACTAACACCATACATAAAAATTAACTCAAAGTGGATTAAATCCTTGAATATAAGACCTAAAACAATAAAACTCCCAGAAGAAAACATAGTCAATAAGAACCTTGTGGAGAAAAGCCTTGTGTACTTCTAGTGAGAATGTAAATTGGTGCACCTGATATGGAAAACAGTATGGAGGTTCCTCAAAAAATTAAATGTATCACTACCATATGATTCAGCAGCTCCACTTCCAAGTCTTTACCCAGAGAAGATGAAAAACTAATTCAAAAATATGTACCCAGGACTTCACTGGTGGTCCAGGGGTTTAGAGTCCACCCTGCAACATAGAGGTTGCGGGTTCAGTCCCTGGTTGGGGAGCTAAGATCCCACATGCCTGGGGCAACTAAGCCCACATGCTGCAAAGAAAGACCCCACATGATGCAATGAGAGCTGCATGCCGATGTTGATGTTTGGCAGAAACCAGCACAATACTGTAGAGCAATTATCCTTCAACTAAATTAAAAAAAAAGATCCACATGCCCAAACTAAGATATGAGGCAGCCAAATAAATAAGCAAATATTTTTTTAAAATATGCACCCCCATGTCCCCACAGCATATTGTAAATAATGCTTCATCTGTTTCATAGCATTATTTACAATAGCTAAGACATGGAAACAATCTAAGTGTTCATCAGTGGATGAACAGATAAAGAAATTGTGATATACCTATATAATGTCATAAAAATGAATGAAATCTTGCCATTTGTGACAGTATGGATGGCCCTTGAGGGTATTATGCTAAGTGAAATAAGACAGAAAAGGATAGATACCATATGATCTCTCTTATTTGTGGAATCTAAACAAAAATTTTAATTAAAAAAATAAGCTCATAGATACAAAAAAATTGGTGGTTGCCAGAGGTGGGGGATAGGGGGATGGGGAAAATGGGTGAGCTGTTTCTAGGGTTTTTTTTAACTTAATTTAATTTTTAAAAATAGTAGCAATGTATGTACTTTTTCTGAGGAAATCTATATATTTACAGTCATTATGATATTATATTTATCAGTTATAGCCTAAGTGTGATAAAATTAAGGACACTTTTTAATTTTAAGATTCTTTTTTTAATTTTTTTTAACACCAAAAACATTTTGTACTGGGGTGTAGCTGATGAACAATGCTGTGATAGTTTCAGGTGAACAGTGAAGGGACTCAGCCATACATATACATGTATCCATTTTCCCCCCAAACCCCACTCCCATCCAGGCTGGCACATAACACTGAGCAGACTTCCATGTGCTTTATAGTAGGTTTTTGTTGGTTATCCATTTTAAATTTAACAGTGTGTACATGACCTTCTCAAAGTCCTTAACTATCTTTCCCCTCTGCCATCCCCTGCAACCATGAGTTCATTTTCTAAGTCTGTGAGTCTCTCCCTATTTTGTAACTTCATTTGTATCATTTCTTTTTAGATTCCACATATAAGGGATGTCATATGATATTTCTCCTTCTCTGTATGACTTACTTCACTCAGTGTGACACTCTCTAGGTCCATCCATGTTGCTGTAAATGGACTTATTTCATTCTTTTTAATGGCTGAGTAATATTCCATTATATATATATATATATCACATCTTTACCCATTCCTCTGATGATGGACATTTTTTTCCATGTCTTGGATATTGTAAACAGTGTTGCAATGAACACTGGGGTGCATGTATCTTTGGGAAACATGTTTTTCTCTGGGTATATGCTCAGGACAGGGATTACAGAGTCATATGGTCATTTTTACTTTTTAGTTTTAGTTTTTTAAGGAACCTTCATACAGTTCTCCATAGTAGCCGTACCAATTTACATTCCCACCAACAGTGCAGGAGGGTTCCCTTCTCTCCACACCATCTCCAGCATTTGCTGTTTGTGGATTTTTTGATGATAAGACATTTTGACTGGTGAGAGGTGATACCTCATTGTAATTTTGATTTGCATTTTTCTAATAACATCTTGAACATCTTTTCATGTCCCTATTGGCCATGTTTATACTCTTTAGGGAAATGTCTAGTCAGGTCTTCTGCCCATTTTTTGAGTGCTTTGTTTGTTTTGATGCTGCTGCTGCTGCAAAGTCACTTCAGTCGTGTCCAACTCTGTGTGACCCCATAGACGGCAGCCCACCAGGCTCCCCCGTCTCTGGGATTCTCCAGGCAAGAACACTGGAGTGGGTTGCCATTTCCTTCTCCAATGGATGAAAGTGAAAAGTGAAAGGTAAGTCGCTCAGTCGTGTCCGACTCTCAGCGACCCCATGGACTGCAGCCTACCAGGTTCCTCAGTCCACGGGATTTTCCAGGCAAGAGTACTGGAGTGGGGTGCCATTGCCTTCTTCATGTTTTGATGCTATTAAGTGTCATAAGCTGTTTGTTGATTTTGGAGACTAATCCCTTATCAGTCACATCATTTGCAAATATTTTCTCCCAATCTGTGGGTTGTCTTTTTGTTTTATTGTTTCCTTTACTGTGCAAAAGTTTTTGAGTTTAAGTAGGTCCCACTTGTGTATTTTTGCTTTTATTTCCATTATTCTGGGAGATGGATTAAAAAAGATGTTGCTGTGATTTATGTCCAAAAGTGTTCTGCCTATGTTTTCCTATAAGAGTTTTATACTGTCCAGTCTAATATTTAGGTCTTTAATCCATTTTGAGCATATTTTTGTGTATGGAGTTAAGGAATGATCTAATTCCTTTTTTTTTTCAACATGTGGCTGTCCAGTTTCCCCAGCACCATTTGTTGAAGAGACTGTCTTTCCAACATTGTGTAGTCTTGCCTCCTTTTTCATAGATTAATTGGCTAAAGGTCCATGAGCTTATTTCTGGGTCTTCTATCCTGTTCCATTGATCTACATTTCTATTTTTGTGCCAGTATCATACTGTTTTTATGACTGTAGCTTTTTAGTATAGTCTGATGTCAGGGGGCCTGATTCCTCCAGCTCCATTTTTCTTTTTCAAGATTGCTTTGGTTGTTCAGGGTCTTCTGTGTCTCCATGCAAACTTTGAGATATTTTTTGTTCTAGTTCTGTGAAAAATGCCATTGGTGATTTGATAGGAATTACATTGAATCTGTAAATTGGCTGAGAGTAAATCTTTACTGCCAAACTCTTTTGTAATGGTTAAGAAAACCTGTCTCACATGTCTCACATGAAGACAACATTTACCCAGGAGCAGAGTCATGGCCCAGGAGGCCCAACAAGGCAGTCTCAGGGAAGAAGTGTGGGTCCCACAGTAAACTGACTGTATGGCCAGGGTCAGTAACAATACCTGGAGCTGACCACCCCTGACCTGGGTCTCATGGCACAAAAATAATCGAAGCAAGTAAGTGCCTTAACAGTGGGCATTACTGCTTCCTTCTGCCGGCTCGAGCAGCCATTTTCCCTCTGCTTCCTAACTCCACGAAGGGTTTTTATGGCAGAGAGTTACTCTGGGCTATCAAATATAGGTACATAAGAGACTTCCCATTGAGTCAGGAATGCCAAGGCCCCAAACAGATAATCTACTCTTCTGGAGTTATTTAATGAAGGGAGGAAAATCAGTGGGCATCCTAAGCTGTCTCCTCTGTTTGCTGATTAGTGGCTTAAGTCGTGTCTGACTCCTTGTGACCCCATGGACTGTGGCCCATCAGGCTCCTCTGTCCATGGGATTTTCCAGGTAAGAATACTAGAGTGGGCTGCCATTTCCTTCTCCAACAGTAATAAATCCGTGGCAGGTAGACAGTGTCTTCAGTCAGCTGCATAGCACAGCAGAAAGAACTTGGATTTCAAAGCCAGAGAGATGCAAGACTGAACCTGAGCTAACTCTATGTTTGACCTTGAATAAGTCATCAAATTTCTCTCATTCTCAGGTTCCTCATTTGTAAAATGGGGATATCACCAACATTATCACAGGATTGTCATAAACACTGAGATTAGAAACAAGAATGCCTCTAGCACAAAGCCCAGGACATAAGATTCAAATATGATTCTCTCCCACTCCTAGTCTCTGCTGACCCTATCACACAGCTGGACTATTCCCGACAAGCAGAGACAGAAAGGGCATTTCAACAGCTGTGTGCATGTCTGTTATAGTGGTGGATGTTGTTTTCATTTTAGGGTTTTTTTTTTTTTTTTTTTTTGTTTGGTGTTTCAGTTGGGTTGATGGCAAGAAAGGTTGGAGATACAGGTGGAACTGGAAACATTTAAAGGTTATAGGGTAGGCTTGATATGGCTATAACTGGAATTATCAGAATTCCACCAACTTTTCAAGAGCACATTGGAAATTGGAAACTTGGATGGGTTGTGCGAAGAGTGGAGCAAGCAGAAGAATCCAAAATTAGGCAAGTGTTCTGGTCATTTAGTGAATAACCTGGAATTTGAACACTGAGAAACAGGAACTGGAGGAAGAAGACAGCAGAAGGGGAATGGAGCTATAAAGTGAACTTCACTGCACTCCCCACTCCAAAGGCACAACAACAGAACAAGAGTACATGCCTATATGAACTGTTTTGACTATGAAAACATGGCCACACTGGAAAGCTTCTATGCCCTATAGATGTGGGGGAGGAGGGGAGGGAAAACAATGTTAATCCTAACTCATTTTATCCTTACAGCCTGTCACGTGTCCACACCCTCCAAATGTTTCAAATGCAGCCTTTAATGTCCTCAAAATTTTATTTCACTGGAATATATCAAGAATTGTCACAAAAGAATGAAACACATTAGGTGCCTGAGAAATTATAAAGCATTTTCTTTTCTAGTATAAAAATAGGCTATGCCCACACTTCAGATTGCACAGTTGATTTAGGTTTTTCATCTATATTAACTATCAATTGCCATATATTTATTAAGATTAACTATAATCCTCTGAATTAGTCATTTCAGTAGTATAAATGAATAGACTGACTATGTCACTCTGTACTTATTTCCCATTGTTCATGAAAACCATTTTCTTCACCTATTATTCCACATTGGCTTCAAAACAGCTATTTCATTCTCATGAGGCACTGGGAGGCCAAATCCTCCTCAGGAGCTTAACATTAAGTCTGTTCCTCCTGCTCTTCCATCTTCCACAAAAATACTCACAGAACATTCTGGCTAATAAACATTTTAGAATCCTCAATAAATATTGAACCACTGTGCTGTGCATCTGGAACTAACAAAGAGTTATATGTCAATTACACTTAAATTAAGAAAAATCCCTCAAAGTCACTGTTTTAAAAACCACTAGAGATGAAAGCATCTGTCCCTCCCCAAAACATTTCTTTGCCTTTGCTTAGGGGCAGTAATCAAGGGGAATTTGGGCAGGATAATAGGCAAGTTTACTTAAGCATCAACTTAAAGAATCCCCTAGATATTCATGCAGAAGGGCAGTGAACTTTTCCATAGTAAATAAAATTAGTTTAATTCAGTAACTGAAAACCGGCAGCTTATTGAGCATAATAACCCTTTTTGGTGTACCACCTTTGCACAGTTGTGGGTGGGTGATTAAATAGGGCCATGTGGCTGAGATTTCCAACATTTTTAGTGCTGCAATTTCATCACCACTCCTCTTTCCCAAGGCAAGTTCTAGTTCATGTGTTAAATTTGAGATTGATTGTGATTACTGTCTTCCCCACCCTCAGAAATATTGATCCTCTAGAAGTTCTGAAGTTGGAATCTAGGAATCTCTGGCAAAGGTGAGGTGCCCAGAAATACTGCTGGTACTATTAATACCAGGCTTCCCAGGTGGTGCTAGTGATGAAAAACCCACCTGCCAATGCAAGAGCCACAGAAGATGGGGGTTCGATCTCTGAGTTGGGAAGATCCCCAGGTGGAAAGCATGGCAACCGCCTCCTGGAGAATCCCATGGACAGAGGAGCCTGGCAGGCTACTGTCCATGGGGTCGCACAAGAGTCGGACACAACCAAAAGCAACTTAGCATGCATATGCACTATTAATACTGGTACTATGAATACTAACAACTGCTCCTATTATCACTCCTGCTGCTGCTGCTGCCACTGGTACTACCATTTATTGAGCCTCCACTATCTGCTTGTTATAGTAGCAAGTGTTTTACATATATTACCTTTCCCTTAAAAATATGATTAGCCTAAGTTTCATAGATAATGAAACTGAGGCTCAGAGAAGTTATGTGTGTGTCCAGGGTTACACAGCTAGCACACCCAACTCCAAAGCTACCATATCACATTGCATCCCGGAAACCACACACTTTCTATGAGGAGTAAGTTGCAGAAACTGAGGAGTGAGCTGTAGAAACTTAGAGCTGGGCAGGAGGGCCCAGGATTGGAAAGAGGGCTGGAAGCCAAATCAGGATGGGAAATGAAGCATGTATAGTCAGTCAGTGGATCTAGTGACTCTTATTGTGAGCTACCAAGTAATAAATAAACAATTAGAATACTATACAGAGTGTGAGTCTGATTGTTTGGCATTTCAAAAGGATAATAACTATCACTCTATTTATCTTTTCACTTTCATGATCAAACTTCTCACAGCATGCATTTCCTTACAACTTACTTTCTCTTGGACCTCTCTGACTCTATCCTCACTTTTCCACTGAACCTCCTCTCAAAGTTCACTAATGATATCTTCCTATATAATGGCGCCACTCCAGTGGACTCTATCAAGACTCCCACACCTTAAAGGCCTCTCTTCCTTTGCCATTCTGAGCCTCGTTTTGTCAGTTTTCCTCCTCCATTCTGTACCTTCTGTTTCTTTTGCTTTCTTTCAGAATTCACACCCATATATCATTCCCCTTACTCCCTACAAGTCATCCTCATGATGGTCAGGGACCACTGGTGATGAACAAGGGACATCCAAGTGATGTATGCCTTGGCCTTGCAAAAGGAAGTATAACAGTGGGGTGTTCAGGGGTGTAGGCTCTGGAGCTAAAGTGTCTGGACTCAAATCCACACTCTGTTACCTACTAGCAGCATGACCTTGGCAAATCACTTCAATCTCTCTGTATCTCAATGTCTCTATCTGTAAAGCAAGAATAAGAATAGTGTTTGCCTTATAGTGTTGTTAGGATTAAATGAGTTAACACATATAAAGTGCTTACCTGTAATGTAGGAAATCATTGTCACTTATTATTGCAGTCTTTACAGAGGTAATATCTAAAATGTTGATTATGCCCACAATTGAAAATTTTCCTTCTGATATTTAATTTTTTAAATACACGCCATCCCTCAGTAACTTTGTAAAAAGCTCCAGTCTTTTCATTTATTTTTGGAAAGTTGGCTTGTTGTTGTATTCTCAGTGACAAACAATTGATTTTGGTGTCCTAGGCTTTCTTCTCATTGTACACATTCTCCATGGCTTTCAGTGCTACTTAGTTGACTCCCCAGTATTTATCCCTTTCCCAGACCTCTCTCCTGACCTCCAGACCCAGACAGCTGTCCACTAGGCGTTTCCTACTTGACTCTCTGACCCATGGCACAACAAACCTCACTTGTCTAAAAAGAATTCCATTTATTTCCTAACCTAGTTAAAAGCAACACATTCATTTAGTTCCCCAAGACAGAAACCTATGGATCATCCTACTATTCTCTCATCTCTCTACCCACTGCATCTAACTACTCTCCAAGAAATATTGATTCTACCTCCTACAAATCTGTTTTGAATTTATCTCCTGCTCCCTAACCATACTGCCACTGCCTTAGGTTGGCCTTCATCTCTCCATGGATCAGTAAAAGCCACCTCACTGGTCTCTTCGCCTTCAGTTTTGACCCTTGACACTTGCTCCATCCTGCACACTACATCCAGAGCAATCCCGAAATGAAGACCGTATCCAGTTACTCACTTTAAATCCTTCCATGGGTCCCCAAAGTCTACAGGATAAAGTCCAAACACCTGTGCATGGTATACAAGGCCCTTCGCTACCCAGGCCCTAGCTACTTCTCTGTACTCACCTCGCACAATGATTCTCCCATCTCACATTCTGGCTGAACTAAACTTCTGGTGCTCCCCTGAACACCTCTATACTGTTTACCCTCCTATGTTCTTGTATGGTGTTCCTTTCACTCTCTTTTCTTATTCTGGGGGGCAAAATTCTACTCTTATTTAAGACAATTTGATTTTTGGTCCCACTCTACAGTCCTTCCTAAGTCCCTCAGACAGACAGGTATTTCTTTCTCTACGCTAGCTTGTCATCCTGCACTTACCTTCATTAGAATAATTACCACTTCACATTGTATTTGACATTTTACCTGTTAAACAAGTTCCTTGAGGTCAGGGACTATTCACTGTTTGTCTCTTTATAGCCAGTGTGTGGCATACCATTTTGCCCATACAATTTGCTCATTTCCACCTCTTTTAATACCTCTGCTCCCTGTCTCAGCAGAAGGGGGAATTTATTGTTCCTCATTCAACATTTGTCTAAAGTGCATTTTCCCCACTAAATTTTCCATAATTATGCTTACATCTCTCTAATGACTCTGTTTTATCATATCCTCAGTGCTTGCAGAAGACTCTTCCAACAAACATATTTGTGCTTTAATGATTTAAGATTCTATTATTTCTTCTAGTTCAACCACTTGAAAACATTTCAGGATCATCTGCTGGAATCACTCAGAACAATGTTTTTTTTTTAACTAATTTCTGTTAAGATACCTATTTTTATGCTTGGAGAAGCAGACATTGATTGTTGCTATTTCCAAACCAAATACCATTTCAGTGAGCAACAGGAGTAGAAAGGGGAGAACACCAAGTCACCTACAGTTTGAACTCTAAGACTTCTGAAAGTTATTGGAGCAAAGACTTGGTGGCAAGATGAAAAGCTGAAATTCTGCAAATTCAGCTCATCTCCTTTCTTTTTTCTTTCTGTTAATCCTAAAGAGCCATGCCACCCAGGTCCTCAAATGGTTTGAGAAGAGCCAGCAAGAAATCAATCTACCCATGGAGCTTCTGGGATGGACAGACCCATTGTCCGGCAACATTTCTGAAGAAGAAAACAGATGGCACACAGAATAGCCAGGAAGTGCTTTAATCCACTCCGCGCCCTAAAATTTAACAATAAGATGAAATAAGTAAACCTGGGAGGGCCATGCTACATTCATCTGTGCTCCCTATACTGCATGCTGTTTCACAAATACTCCTCTTTCTTACTGGGTTATTCCTCACTAGAATAAAAGTTCCTGGAGGTCATCAACAACTTATGTTTTCTTTTTTCGTAGCCCCCAAATGACCTACCACATGGAGTACATCATGTTTGCTCAAGAAATGTGGTTGCCTGACTGATGAGTAAGTATTTTACCATTTTTCTTCCTCTCAGTATTTTCAGGAATGCTTATTTATTCACAAAACCATGCAGACTTGGAAGCCAAGAGGAAATATTCATCTGTTGGTATACATTTTCCCTTGGCTATGCATTAAACAGAGATTTCCTCTGGAAATGTAAACAAAAGATGCCTGATGAGATGGGACAAAGAACTATATATAGAGATCAAGTGGCCAGAGAAGCAAGGTCAGAGCATGCCCTTCCTTAACCAGATTAAAGGAGTCTTGGGCCTGCCTCTCCCTCCTTCCCATGTTCTCAAGCCCCAACAGAAAATATTTTCCAAATGCCTATCCACGGAATTCTGAAAAGCTGGGCAGACTCTAAGAGTCTTGCATTACCAAAGAATTCAGCTAACAAATCTGTGGTGATCCTAATCTCTGTTTCTGTAATAATAGGAAGACTGCAGCTTTGTTTACTTTCTGAGGAGAATAGAGAATGGGGAGAAAGAACCAGGAGGGGGAGGCAGTATTTATGGCTCTTTTATGAAAAGTCAATCTGTGACAAAAATATTTGCAGACAATCAGGAAGGGGAACAGGTCTGGCAGGAAAATAGCCTATTCCAGTTTTCTCAGAAGTGCCTTAGCTGGGATCCTCCACTCCCGCCCGAAGTTAAATGCCTGCTTTACACTGTGAATACAGTCATTTCTGATTGACAAATTTGCATTAGATAAAATGAAAAAAAAAAAATCAAATAACCTCTCATTTTCTGGCTCCCATGACAGACAGTCTCCTTCTATTTATTTCATTTTATAGAGTATTTATAAGCATGTATGAAGTCTCAAATCCATTCTTTAACTGCCTTTCTAATCCTGGGGCTTGTCCTGAAGCCTTTTGGACGCACAGGCTCTGTGCTGAATGAACATAATAAGGACCCTGGATTCACCCTATTATTATGGGGAAGTTAGGGCACATCCCTAACCTTTCAGAAGGGGTGATGTCATAGAGCACAGCCATGGGTGTCCAGACCATCCTGTAGGGCCCCCACCAAAGACAGAATTCTAAACTGAAAAGATGGTGGACTTAACTCCCAAGATACACTCTCACTCTTGGCATTTAATGCACTATCTCAAGATTCTTTCCCAATTCTCAGTTAATATTTTAACTCCACTGTCTGTATTGCTTGCACATGTGTATCTACATTAGGGTAGATTTGTATAATAGTTTTCCCTCTATGGTTTTTCCAGTGGTCATGTATGGATGTGAGAGTTGGACTGTGAAGAAGGCTGAGCGCCGAAGAATTGATGCTTTTGAACTGTGGTGTTGGAGAAGACTCTTGAGAGTCCCTTGGACTGCAAGGAGATCCAACCAGTCCATTCTGAAGGAGATCAGCCCTAGGATTTCTTTGGAAGGAATGATGCTAAAGCTGAAACTCCAGTACTTTGGCCACCTCATGCAAAGAGTTGACTCATTGGAAAAGACCCTGATGCTGGGAGGGATTGGGGGCAGGAGGAGAAGGGGACGACAGAGGATGAGATGGCTGGATGGCATCACTGACTCGATGGACGTGAGTCTGAATGAACTCCTGGAGTTGGTGATGGACAGGGAGGCCTGGCGTGCTGCGATTCATGGGGTCACAAAGAGTTGGACACGACTGAGCAACTGAACTGAACTGAAGCCCTCAGAAGATAAATACTGTGTCTCTTCCATTTTCCTTGCACCTGGTACAGTGCTATGCATAGTTAGTGTTAGTTGCTCAGTCATTTCTGACTCTTTGAAACCCCATGGACTGTAGCCTGCAAGGCTTCTCTGTCCATGGGACTCTCCAGGCAAGAATACTGGAGTGGGTGGCCATGCCCTCCTCTAGGGATCTTCCCAACCCAGGGATCGAACCTGCATTTCCTGCCATTTGCAGGCAGATTCTTCATTGTCTCAACCACCAGGGAAGCCCAGTGCTATGCATAAGTAAGTATCAGTAAAAGGTGACCTTTTGTGTGTGAAAGCAGACAGTGGCCAAGGATTTTATAAGCATCCCTAAGGGAGCCTCTTAAACACCTCCTTTGCTGGTTGCCATGGGGCTGCTCTTCCCAGCTACTCTGCTTACATTTGGCACTAGCGTCATCTCCTGAAGGCTCAAGCAGGAATACTAGCTTCAGAAAGGCACTGTGAAAACATTGCCTATAACCTAGAGGGCCAGAATGAGTCCTTCTTCATTAATACAATGATGTATTGTTTTATGAGGCTAGCTCCTTAATGCTTGAAAACAGTAGGGCCCTGAATTATACAGGTTTGATTGGTGCTATGGGCTGGGAAAGGTTAGAATACGGCTATGTTTGGGTGAGGCTGGCCAGAGCGATAAGCTTCGGGAGGTGGGGGGAGGGGTGTGTAATAAGATGTTAGAGCAGTGCTAAAGTGAATAAGCAATGAAAAGAAACTGCTTACTTTGCTAATTTGACTACAACTTGCTCTCTACTTAAATGACTTTTTGATGAGAATGAGGAAGCAATTATTATAATTTCTAACCATGTTTTATTCACTATGAACTGTAACCCCACCCTCAATCATGCAAATTCTAAACCAAAGGGATTCCTTTTCTTGTCTCCTGCTCACAATACTTCCTTGTCTCTTCACCAGTGTGGATTTCTTATACTGTAATCTAACAGCATAATCAGAAGCTTTGATAGAGTGGAACATAAAGGGATTCTGATTAGCTGAAAACCATTCTAAAATGCCTTCTGTTTTGCTTCTCCCCTCTTGGAAAGGATGAGACTGAAGAGAAAAAGAAAAGAATAAAGTAACTATTCACAGAATCATGCCTTTTGAACAGACAGTGAAGGTCATGTATTCAGTTCAATCCCTCATTTTATAGGTAAGGACACTGAAGTTGAAAGGCTAGATGACTTACTCAAGATCATACTACCAGTTAATGACAGAGTCACGTTTAGAACCCAATTTTCCAACTTACATTCCAGGATTTTTCTTTCCATTCCTTATACTTCTTCCTAAATTCCCCACCCCATTCCACAATTTTGCACCTGAGTTTAACTAGTATCCTATGTACCCTACATTCAGCACCACTCTCTTCCACGAATGGAGCACCCAGCAGTGATTAAATTGCTATGGTATGCTCATCCTACAAGAACAACCTACTTTAAGAAACCCAGTACTTTAAGATATCCAAACAATCAGGAGTGGTTACTCATATAAGATTCTTTGCCTTTCATAAGAAGGCAAAGAACTTGCCTTTCTGATTCTTTCATAAGAAGATTCTTCACATTCTTTTAAATAGGAATCCCCAGGGGGGATTAAGAGATGAGATATTAATAAAGTTATTGTATTGCTTAAAATAAACTTGAACCATTACATTTTCTGTGATATAAGTAAGACTAGAACTAGAGTGCTGGTAGTGGTTTTAGTAGCTAAGTTGTGCCCGCCTCTTCACGACCCATTGACTATAGCTCACCAGGCTCCTCTGTTCATGGGATTTCCCAGGCAAGAATACTGGAGTGGGTTGCCATTTCCTTCTCCAGGGGATCTTCCTGACCCAGGAATCGAACCCAGGTCTCCTGCATTGCAGACAGATTCTTTACCATCTGAGCTACAAGGAAGCCCAACATTTTTACCCAACCACTGCCCACAAGGAGTCCTATAATATTTTACCCAACCCTGTCTACACTTTAAGCTCTACTGGTATCTCATCAAGAAAATCAACACAAAACCAAATGCTATGGCTGAAGTTTCTGGCTCTTGAGAAAAAGAGAGAAAAAGCATCTTTCTTCTATCACGTCCACTTATGAAGAGGTCAACTCCTCTCATAAGCTTTGTTCTGAATTTATATTGTGTAATACATGAAAATTCACAGATAACTTTAACATAGATACCATTTGTTAATGACAAGAAGTGGAAAGGTGATGAGTGAGGACCAGGTAAGGTACATGAAAAAGAAGGGAGAAGAGGCTAAGAAGAAGAGAAGAAATTCTGATTATATTTTTTACAGAAATATTGCATTGAACAAACCTCACTCTACCCTCAAGGACCTCGGGTTCCCAACTTTTCTTATTCTCTAGCAATCTCTTTAAGGAGCTATGATGTCCAGTCTGATGAAGAAAGAAACACACTTCATGTTGGATTCTCATACCACCTGCTAGTGGAAAAGGAGACAGCATTGCCACTTGGGCTGATGTCTTCCCCTCCACTCACCACTACCACTTATTATTATCTTTTAAACAATAGCTATCTGCCACTTTTCTTAGAACATGCATCTTGAAGGAATTAGATTTCTTAGAATTCTCATTCTCAGCCTTTTGGCTAAAAGGCAATGGCACCCCACTCCAGTACTCTTGCCTGGAAAATCTCATGGATGGAGGAGCTTGGTAGGCTACAGTCCATGGGGTCGCTAAGAGTCGGACACAACTGAGCGACTTCACTTTCACTTTCCACTTTCATGCATTGGAGAAGGAAATGGCAACCCACTCCAGTGCTCTTGCCTGGAGAATCCCAGGGACGGGGAAGCCTGGTGGGCTGCCATCTATGGGGTCGCACAGAGTCGGACACAATTGAAGTGACTTAGCAGCAGCAGCAGCAGAATCCTCATTAAGCCTTTCACTCCAAATGACTGAGCCATACTCTGGTAAAACAAATCCCCCCAAAAGGATCACTGGATCCTGGTTCTAAAGAATGACAAATGTTTCTGTTACGTACCTCAACCTGCTGGCAGATCTGTATTAGCTTGGCCATTTGATTTTCTAGTTCACTGTTGCGCTTAACCAGGTTGGTGAGGTTCATCTCCAGAGTTTGCTGCCATTGCCAAATACGAAGCCAGAGGGAAGCAGGGAAGACGGGGGAGAAAGAAGAAATGTTCGATGAGTTTGAGACCCAGTATCATGTGGCTATCAGTCCGTCAACAATTATTTCAAAGATTCATTGCATATGGGCCAAGCACTGTTCTAGGTGCTGATTAATAATGCTGTACCTTTGCTCCAGATTGCCATTTTTGGGGAAAAAATGACATCCATGATTTTGAGGAAGTAGGAATTTAATGACTTTAAAGCAACTGTATGTTCTCCATACTATTTTTAAACTTTTAAAAGTATCTCAGAGTCAATATCTCATTTTGCACTCATAGTAATTCTGTGACATAGGGAAAACAGGTTTTATTCTCTCTTTTTTACAGGTGAGTTGACTAAGAAAACTATACCTTATTGAACAGTTACTACTTGCCAGACACTACTCGGGGCAATTTCATACATATCATTTAATAATTATGTCATCATTTGACAGATGAGAGAAATGAGCTGCAGAGTTGGGTTAAAGTGTTTTGCCCAGTCATAAAACTAGCATATGGCAAAGCTAAGACTGAAACTCAGGTCTCTAGTCGTCAGATACAGTTTTGCCTCAGTATTCCATGATATTTTTTTTTTTTGTCTTTGGTGATAACACTTTATATTTATCAGTAGGTTCTTTCAGAAAAAAAAGATGGTATTTCAAGTGTGAAATTCATCAGAATCTAGCTTTCTATCTCACAGCTTCCCTCTTTTGGCACTAAGCAAGCTTACAGAAATGCCAGACTTCGAACTGCAAAGCCTGGCTGTATCTAGACAGGACATCCATTGCTTACTATCATTTATTGGGACATAGATTCTTTGCAAATCTGTTTATTACAACAGGGTTACAGCACTACTAAGACCTCCTAGCATATTTTCAGTTGAGCATGCTACTCTCTTCCATTCATCCTGTGGGAAAACAAAAACAGAATGTTATTCACTCTAGATTAATAATAGGATTTTTTTTAATTACTCCTCATTTTCAAGTCTTCAGCTCTGGCGGCTGCTTCTCTTCCAGTACCTGCCCCAATAACCATTCCTCTCTCACTCACCATCCCAACAAAGTCTGTTCCAAATGTAATATCCCAACTTCTGGGCCTTTATTCTGCTAGCATAGCATGCCTTCCCTTGGTCGTGCCCATTACTTCATTGCTGTCTTCATTGTTCCTACAGTTCATAGTTGTTCAAAGTTCATGTTTTGGGCAGGGGCAGGGAAGAGGGGGCAAGGAAGAGTGGGGAAAAGGTGAGAGGACTCATGTACTTGGCCCCTTTCTTTTCTGCTAGGTAGCTGTGGTTCCTTAGTATCCTTGACACTGTCCCACGAATCTATCCCAGGAGAGTATTCCCATGGATATATGTATTGCTAGGACAGGTAATCTGATCTCACTTGTCCTCAATCTGGATTACGAGAATTAGCTTAATCCCTGCTTCTTGCCAGATCTCTCTTGGGTTCTCTGGCTTTATTCCCATGGGAGTGAGTTTTCACCATTTGTTCCATTTTTTTTTTTTTTTTTGGCTTGGGCACTGTGTCTCTCCTGGCCTTCCTTAACTCCACCACCATCTCAATCTGTGGTCTTCCCCTTAGCAAGGAAAAAGGAAGAGAGAGAAAGGAAAACACGAAGGCCCACAATTGTTGATTTGGATGTAAATTCTAAGCAAAGAAGATGTCAGGACAAAGGAAAGAGATGGTAGTTCAGAGACTTAATACAAAAGGTATTTCGTTTGTATTTAATACAGAAGGTATTGCGCACCCACTCTATTCAAGGTGCTTTGACTTCAGAGATAAAGAGGAGATGAAATTAAGATGGGTCTTAGAGAAGGAGAAATATTGTATGATATCCTTACACATGAAATCTAAAAAAAATACAAATGAACTCATTTACAAAACAGAGACTCACAGACTTAGAGAATGAAATTATGCTTCCCAAGGGGAAAGGGTAGAGGGAAGGGATACTTAGGGAGTTTGGGATGCACAGGTACACACTTCTATATATTAAATGGATAACCAACAAGGTCCTACTGTATATCACAGGGAACTCTGCTCAATGTCATGTGGCAGCCTGGATGGAAGGGGAATTTGGGGGAGAATGGATACATGTATATGTATGGCTGAGTCACTCTGCTGGACATCTGAAACTATCACAACATTGTTAATTGGCTATACTCTAATATAAAAAAAAAAGCTTTTTTTTTTTTAAAAAGGTGATTAATTTCACCAAGTACTTTAGAGTGTTTTTTTTTTTTTTTTTTTTTACTTTACAATATTGTATTGATTTTGCCATACATCAACATGCATCGGCCACAGGTGTACACGTGTTCCCCATCCTGAACCCCCCTCCCACCTCCCTCCCCATTATAGAAGGGCAATGTTTTCTATGTAAAAAGCATTCTTATGGCCCATATTGGGGGCCTGTTTATTTCCTCTGTCAGCATTGAAGTCTAGGCCCCTAACATCAGAACATAGATCCCCCATAACTGTCCACCCTGAGACTCTTACCCAGACCTGTGGACTCAAATTATTTTCAACTGGATGGTGATGGATTTACTTATTCATGGTACTTATCATAATTTATACTTAGATAGCTGTTGGTGCTTGTTTATTGTCCATCTTCTGCTCTAAAGTATAATTTCATCTCCCTGAAGGGGAGTTATGTCTGATTTGGTCTTAGTTGCAACCCTTCTGCCTGAGGAGCATATTATAGTTCACATATACTGAATAGAGGAATTGAAACAGTGAATCAATGGACATTCATGACAACTAAGTTTTAAATATGGGCCCTAGAACTTACTTTGAAGTAGTTAATATTTTTAAAAGCCTTATAATGGATATTACTAAGTTAAATTTTGGGGGGTTGATTTTTTTATATATTTATTTTTATTTGTTTATTTGGCTGCACCGGGTCTTGCTGCAGCACATGAACTCTTCGCTGCAGGCATGTGGGATCTTAGTTCCCCAACCAGGGATCGAACTCTAGCCTCCTGCATTGGGCTCATGGAGTCTCAGCCACTGGACCACCAGGGAAGCCCCTGATATTTCTTTAATTGGAGGATAATTGCTTTATAATATGTGCTGGTACTAAATTAAAACTGATATGTATTTTAATAGTACTATGAAGGCCATTATATTAGCTATCATAGGATATTCATTAGTGTACATGTTGATTTCTTTGGGTGTCATGTAAATATATAGAGGATATATAATATGTGAATAGAAAAAAATTAAGATGGGTCTTGAAGGATAAGCAGGACTTTAATAGAGATGAAGGAGGGCAGGGCATTCCAGGCACAAGGAACAGCATGAGCAAAATAAAAGGGAATAAAGTATAGGACATATCCAGGGAACAGAGTTGAGTTTGGCTAGAACAGAGGGTACAAAAAAATAGTGGGGCACAAGGCTGGAAATGGAGATTGAGGCCATTATGAAGGTCTTAAATGTCTAGGTGAAGAGTCTGTACTTGTTTTTCAAAGCAGTAGGGGTTTATCAAAGGCTTTTGAGCAAGATAATGACATAATCAGGGCTGCATTTATGAGATCAACCTATGTGGGGCAGACTAAAACACAAAGACCTGGGAGCAGGGGCACTGGTCAGGAGGAGACTTGCAATATGCAAAGCAGTTGGTAATCAGATATGGGCCAAGCTAAGAGGATAATCAAGAGAAACGTGTTTCAAGAAAGGATTTGTCACTCTTAAATATGCAGAGAGGGCAAGAAATATGAGGCCTGATAAAAGGCAGCTGGATTTGGTAATTAGAGGCCACTGGTGGCCTTTGAAAAAGGAGTTTCAGCAGAGTTTTGGAAGCAAGTGCCAAACTGTGCAGGGTTAGTATGTCAATAGTGATGACGTAGAGGCTACAAGTCTGGACTCCTCTTCAAAAATTGAGCCATAAGGTGAATATGATGGAACTGTAGTTTGATGAAAAGGTCCAGTTCAAGTTAGAGAGTAGGCATGGGTAACGGATACAATCAGTTTGTGATTTCCTCAGGCAGAGTGGTCCAGATTCCTAGATCAGTGGACATTCCATGTATCACAAATGACTCTATCGACATATTAGGTAAATATAGTGTAGATTGATGAACTCAGAGCAGATATAATGTTAGAAATCTGTATTTCAACTGTACTGTGTTTTCTTTCAAACATGGGATTCCAAGAGGAGAATGTTTCCTAACAAACGCATGCAACCTGTTGCAACACTTGTCATGAAACTGATATCTTATAAATAATTCATAGTGTAGAGCAGTACTAATCCCTGCCGTGTGTTCCTCATTTATGGCTCACAACTGAGACTCACAGCTTCTGTAAAGCCACTGAAAACAAAAATTAGGGCTGAACATACAATGTGGGGTCTGATTAGACTATAGACCTTGGGTTACCATCACAACATTATAGCAAATGGTTATTTCGCTCTGCCCACCCCCTAGCAATTTGCTGAATGCCAGCACATTTTATCAACCCAGAACTAGAACTGACAAGATGACTCTAATTTCAACCTTACTTCATTAATATGAAAGTGCTTGGAAAAATAAATCTTTGGCTAATGAAAACACCATCTGTTGATGGCTTTTTGCCACTGTTTTCTTACATTACGAGACATAATTCGAGGGAAATACCGAACATTTACTTACTCACTTCCTATTCATTTACTGGGAATTAAAGCCTCCTCTCAAACTGGAACTGATTCTCAATAACGAACATATGCAAAGGGAAGCAGAGAACTGAAGCAATTATGCAGTCCATTTCCTCACCCTTCCTTATCATGCCTAGCCCTAACGAATCATTTGCAACTAGAAATTCTGTGTCACTCTAGTTTTGAATGATTTCATTGATTTGGCCAAGTAATTATCATGGCTATATGCTGCTGCTGCTGCTGCTGCTAAGTCGCTTCAGTCGTGTCGACTCTGTGCGACCCCATAGACGGCAGCCCACCAGGCTCCCCCATCCCTGGGATTCTCCAGGCAAGAACACTGGAGTGGGTTGCCACATATGCTGAGTAAACTAAAAGGATGTGTGTGTGTGTGCGCACATGTGGGTGTGTGCAAAATCTTATGTAAAACATGTCTCTTTGTTGTTGTGTTGCTCTTGTTCTTTTCTCATGCGGTCCACTTAGTGACTGGGCCAGGATCCCTCTGCCTAACCCTGGTTAGTGCAGTTTTCTCTGAACACTTGATCTATGATAATGAGCGGGCCCAAGTGGCAGGGGAGATCGGAATGGAGATATCTGCTGGAGGAAACAGGACAGGAGGTTGGCAGGGAGAGCAGGATGAAGCTCCCATTTCCTGCTGCAGGAGGTTACCTCTGGCCCCTTCTGTGCTTCCCTGAGGCTTAGAGAAGCCATTTAGCTATGAAACTGTGACACAACCTGCCCCCTCCACACTTCCAGGTGACTACATTGTTAGAGCTCTCTCAAAACTGTACATGTGTCTAAATGGCACAAAGTGAGGGGAAGACTTGGCTGATTTGCATAACTGAGATTTTAAAAGGCCCAAGTTAGCTTAATTGGCAGTCTACACTGATTACATTTTTACCCAAGTTCCACCTCATTTGTGTCACATAGACTTGGCCTGTTTGTGTTTTGTTATACCCTTCCCAAAGAGGAAAATGCTTTGCTATTTCTGAGAAAGCCAGGCACAGGCTATTCTTCTTCCAGACAGCTTCCCATAAAAAGAAATGGCTTCACTAACCCTCTCAAATAATTGCTGGGTTTTTTTTTTTCACTTCTTTAGACACAGGTTATTTCAGATAACTTTATCATTGCTTCACTCAAGAAATCTAACCACACATTCAAACGCCAGCTCTTCATTAAAACCAGAGAGTCCCCTTATGGCACACACTTGACCGTGATCTTCATCTGTCATGCTCCAGGAAGGCACATGTAGTCACACATACATGAGCATACCTATATACACTTACCTGACACAGCAAGTCTTGAAGCCTAGAAATGGGCAAAGCCTTTCTCTTTTGTTCTATTGAAACATGTTTTATTGCCACTGAGGTACAAGGCAAACATTATCTAAACCTAGACAAGATCCCCACTGTTTTGACGTGGGAACTGAACCTTGGAGGTTGCAGGGAGAAGTGAATGGAAGAAAGGCCAACCCACCCCAAACCTCAGCCTTCCCAATTGACAGCAGACAACTTCATCTTTAAAAATACTTGGAGCCAGTGACCCCATTGCTATTCTTTGACAAGCTCTTTTTGACATCCTGTCTATTCACTGATGTTCCCAGCTCTTCCAAAAGCCAGTAGCCAAAATCTTAGCAC
Organism: Bos javanicus; assembly: GCF_032452875.1. Taxonomy (NCBI): domain Eukaryota; kingdom Metazoa; phylum Chordata; class Mammalia; order Artiodactyla; family Bovidae; genus Bos; species Bos javanicus. The sequence continues at coordinate 58,341,870 of NC_083897.1, read as the reverse complement.
AATTTTGGGGTCACATTCTGCCTTTTTTTAACTGCTTGTCTTAAAATACTTACTTTGCTTTTGCTTCAGTCTGTCACTTTATGTATCAATTACATATGGCCTTTCAACAGCAGAACACACCATCTGGTCCACAAACTGAAGCCCACACCCTTATGCCTGAATTTATTTCTTCCCCAAACATTTATTTGCTGTTGTATAGACACAGGCTTTGTCCCAGAATGAGACGCAGGTGACATACCGGGGGTATGAGATCTGCCCTCCCTGAGGGTTTCTTGGGGAGCCAGCAGACTGGTCTTCAAGCCAGGTGAAATAGGTGGCCAGCCCTCCTCTTCTCAGAAGGTCCTGAAACCATCCAGCAGAGATGCACCCTCTCCCAGTCTCCTTAGCAGAAATTCTACACTAACGACCTACAAGCTACACAGTCTTTTCTTTTTCCTCTCTTCAGGGGTGTATCCTGGTTAAGTCTCTAGCTTAAATGTGTAAATCATGATTTGGACCTTCTAAAAGAAAACCTGTACTAAAAACCTAAATCTAGTGTTTACTTTGATAATACTAACCAAAGGAACTCTACTTTCCCGGAGGCCTCACTACTCTCTTCCACTTGCATGATTCTTTTTTGCTCCTGCCTCTTCATACACATCCTCCCCTTTCTCCTTCATTTGTTGCCCCTCCTCTGTTGTCTTCCTTCTAGACCAGGAGGGTGATTCAGGGCTTGCTCCGCAGCTCTCATTCAGCCCACTACTGCATGCTTCTCCCTCCACGCTAAAGACCCTCAAACCTATGTCTCTGGCCCTGATCTTTCAGCCACCGCAAAGGCACAAATGTCAACTCCTTCTAGAACATTTGCCCTTTCAGTTCTGAGAGTGCTCCATGCTCAACCTCCACCAGATATTTGAACAAACTATTTTCTCTGGACTACAACACTCCTTGCCCCTAACCCAACCTTGTCCCTCAACTGGGGATCCAAAATGCCACCCAAAGTCTCTTTTGTTGCCCCTCCTATGTAGTCTCACACCTTCCCCCCACCGCCCCTCAGAGCCTCCACTATCACTCACCACAGTCTTGTCACTGTGTTCTCACTTGTCTGCCTCCCCACACTAAGCTGAGCACTCCACCAGGGTTGGGGCTGTGTTGTGTTTATCACCAGAACCCCAACACCTCTTCTAGTGCTTGGCACCTAATAGATGTTTGGTAAATGTTTGATGCGTGAGTGAATATTAAGTGATCCACGATCAATCACACAAACTCAAATCTGAAGTCAAGTCAACCCCCAAAACCACTAGCCCCTTTCTAATTTCTCTATTTCTATGTCCAATACCACCATTCTTCAAGACATCTCCTCAAAAATCACTTTTTAATTCTTTCTCTTCATCATCTATAAGTACTGTAATCGTTCTCCAAGTCCTGTCAATTCTTTCTTCAGTTTCTCTCCAATTGGCCCTCTTCTCCAACAAAATCATTTGATTCCTGCTTTTAGCTTAGTGACTTCCTTTCACCGACCTTTCCTCTGTGCTTCAGAGTACCCTGTGCAAACCTCTGTCATGGCACTTATCATACTGAATTCAGAGATGTCCTTATCTATCTCCCTTATTGAGCTCAAAGTTCCTCAGGGCAGGTACTGTGCCTTATTTCCCATGTCTCCAGATCCTACTACAATGACCTAAAGACCCAGGGATCAAACCCGGGTTTCTTGCTCAGACATATTCTTTACTGTCTGAGTCACCAGGGAAGCCCCATCTCATTTATTAAGTGAAGTGAAGTCTCTCAGTCATGTCCAAGACTCTTTCCAACCCCATGGACTGGCTTCCCTGGTGGCTCAGATCATAAAGCATCTGCCTACAATTCGGGAGACCCAGGTTCAATCTTTGGGTTGGGAAGATCCCCTGGAAAAGGGAATGGCAACCCACTCCAGTGTTCTTGCCTGGAGAATTCCATGGACAGGGGAGCCTGGTGGGCTCCAGTCCATGGGGTCGCAAAGAGTCAGACAAGACTGAGAGACTAACACTTTCATTTTAAATAAACAAAATGCATGCTCATTAATTGCTTTTTAAGTGAATGAATGAGCCCCAGAGCTAAATCCCTGGGGCTACAGTTTAAGTTCTTGTCTGATCCATCTTCAGGGGAGATAAAGAACAAGACATTACCTCATATATCAACGCTTCATGAACTTGAATGTCATTATTACATTTTCCCCTTTAAACCTCACTTCTTTGGGTTTAATAATTCTTGTTTCTTTAATCTTTCCTTGTTTATATTATATTTCTGTAATATGTTCTTTTGCCCAATAATAACAGACAGGAGTTTCATCCACCCAAGAACAATCTTGGAGTTAATGTTTTGTAAGCTGTTCTCAGACTGATGATTGTTAGCTCTTTCAGATGTTGATGAAGAGGAGACTTGGGACAAAAGAAATAAAAGAAAAACAGAAAGATAAGAGCACAGATAGGGCTTCCCTTGTGGCTCAGCTGGTAAAGAATCCACCCGCAATGCAGGAGACCTGGGTTTGATCCCTGGGTTGGGAAGATCCCCTGGAGAAGGGAAAAGTACCCACTCCAGTATTCTGGCCTGGAGAATTCCATGGACTGTATAGGTCTCAAAGAGTCGGACACTACTGAGCGACTTTCACTCACTCACTCAAGAGCACAGATAGTTGGAATACCCACTTGCTAAACTTACTCTCAAATCTGAGAAACAACAGAAAACATCATCCAACACAGGGGCCTGTTACTACTACTAATAGAGTCAGGGAATCAATATAATTATTGGAGGCAGATAAAGGTGATTCAAATGAGTCTTAGCACACAGTTCAAGTAGAAATGGAAAAAAATGCATTTTTTTACCCTCCCACACACATACAGAACATGTAAAGATTTATACATATTCTAAGTAGTCAGGGGCAAGTCTTAGACAATTAACAGACTACAGATCTACAAGCAAGAATGATTTTAAGTTTGTGAGATGAAGGCTGGTTTAGCTGGAAAACCCCATGACAAATATTACAGCTCAGACAGTAAAGAATCTGCCTGCAATATGGGAGACCTGGGTTCGATCCCTGGGTTGGGAAGTTTCCCTGAAAAAGAAATGGCAACCCACTTCAGTATTCTGGCCTGGGAAATCCCATGGACAGAGGAGCCTGGTGCAGTATAGTCCATAGAGTCACAAAAAGTTGGACATGATTGAGTGACTAATACTTTCATACACACACGTCTACCACCGTACCTTAGAGGGTGCAAATCTAGACACAAATGTTCTGCTCTTATAATATCAATATTTAGCTAGTGTGATTCAGTACCTAAGTGGGTGAAAGTGAGAAACAATTCTTTCTGTTCCTTCGGCTATGGTAACCCACCCTGTCCTCTTAAAGATTTGTCTCATCATGAAGCTCATTTATTGGCGATCCCTTGTCTCAGGATGGGGTCTACTGAAGCCCTAATTCTCCTTAGGGTGACCACAGAAAACCTGCCCTACACTCATGACCCCTTCATACCCCAGTTATCCACAGATTAGCCCACAGAAGATGAACACAGGCACTCTCTCCTCTTCACACAGAATCACACACATTTATAGATACACAGACACGCACACAGATTAAATTCTCAGCCACCCACCCACGCAGAGATACACATACTTGTGTATAGTGACATATACAGATGTATGCAAATATGCCCTCTCTCAACCCAGTCTCTCATAAAGATATTTCTCCTTATTTCTCTGATATTCATACTGGTTCAGAAACAAACATCCATTGGTAGATAAGCTGTGAGGGTATCTGTTTTGGCAGACAGAAGTGGGTGTCAAGTGGGTGAGTAGACAACCGACTGGGAGAAGGTGGTGGCTGAGTGAGAATGGGTGGGTAGATGACAGAGTGACTGAGTAGGAAGAAGGACAAGTAACCCACTATGATAAGATTCTAGAATATCATATTTTCCAACCTTTTAACTCTCACTGTGGTTTTCTTTTGAACATTCTCCAAGTCTCATATCTCCCTTCTCTTTGTCTGGCAATCTTTAGCTCTCTCTGTCTCAGTCTTTGTTTGTATGCGTGTGTGTGTTGAAGGGGGAGTGCGGGGGATGAACTTTTACTTTCTATAGCAAAAATCTTACTCTAGTGCCAGGTAATATTTTATAACAACAAGATCCCTGATAGGTAAATGTAACTGCATTTAAGAATTATTTGTAGTAATGAATTTGTGGAAATGTAATAAGAAAAAGAAAATGTACTTGTTTATTCCCTTCAGGAAATTCCTCTATTCCCCCTGGTTTTCATCAGCTATATTTTTGGCAGGCTGTGGGCATGGAAATGTGAAGACATCACTCTCAAAGAGAATTATAATAATCACATCTGATTTATACAGATGTCACCTTAGGGTTAGGCAGTTAGAAAATCCAGCAGTCAAAATGGATAGGTACCTGGAATTGAGGACATGTCACACTTTTGCTAACACTTTGGTTTTTATCATTATCAGTAGTTCACAGGAGATTTTTTTCCCCTAGACTTATTAACTGTTAAAGATGGCAAGACAGCTTTATATCTTATGAGTATGGAAACAAGCTATAGATTCTGGTATACTTCCTGCAAATCCATTACAAAGATTTAATTCATTTGGATTTCTTGAGCCTATACTATGGGTGCTAGACACAAAGGAAGGCTTTGGAGAAATGAAAGCCACTGTGCATGTGTGCTCAGTCACTTTAGTCATGTCCACCTCCTATGGACTGTAGCCCACCAGGCTCTTCTGTCCATGGGATTCTCCAGGCAAGAATGCTGGAGTGGGCTGTCACTGTGTGCTCCAAAAAGACATTGTGCCTGGCCTCAAAGAATTTATGGTATCATTGGGGTGTGTTGGAGTGGCCTTACAGGATTTCAATAGAGCACTAAACAGTAGGTAGGACTCCTAAGCAGGCCAAAAGAACAGTATGAGTGAGTGTTAAGAGTCAGAAAAGAGAGTGGCATGTTTAGCTGATAGTCAGGAGGCTTTACTGGGTGGTGAAGGTAACATGCTTGAGAGTGGCAGGAGGAAAAGATAGGTGAGTAAGCATGAGAACCAAGTTGTACAGGACTTGGAATATCCAGTTGAGATCTGTCCCCAGCAGACAGTCACCCAAATTTGACCTCTTTTATAAAGCCAACATTTATTAATGCAATAATATCAATTTTTCTAAGGGGCAGAACTCATGTGACAATGAAAACTCTAGAATATGAAGCATTTTTATAGAAATGCAACATATATCATAAGCTTATATATATACGGAATAGTAGATGAAAAGAGAATAGAGAAAATAGTTACTCTGATAGGCCTTAAACTGTAATGACTGTCATGAACACAATTACTCTGTCAAATCAAAGAATTAATTAAACCACTGGTAGCCTTCTGAAGGATATTTAGATAGACTGGACAATTAGATAAAGATAATAAACAATACTAAGTATCCCAAATCCTCTAACCCATTTTGAGTACATGTTAAGAAGACAGGCTAGCCTCTGGTTCTTCTGACCTTTCATCTAAAATGTCATGATCTGTTTATTCTTTATTGAACAAATAAATATTTAAGACCACTAATCCTAATCAGGGAGGTTAGTGCAAAAAGAGTAGTTAGAAATGCCACCAATGAATCTCCAGAAGAAAAGTACAAATAAACACTGCGTCAGTCACTGACCAGTAAGTAAAACCTTTTCCCTCCTCGGGTATGACTCCTGTGCTCCTCTGAGGGCCAGGGGAGTCCACTCAAGGCCATCTACCCTGTAGCTTCTGACAGCTACCTTTCTCCTTTCTCCTTCAGGAAGAATCAAGCAGATTAAGGGGATAATCCTAAATGCTTTTCTAAATTAAAATTAACTCAAAGAAGTGAGGATATGTGACCCTAAACGTCAGACTTCCTCTTTGCTTAATGTGGAGAATTAATATCCTTTTATTCTTGGCACCAAACCCAAGTGACCCCTACCCCACCCATCCCCCTCTCACACAAGCAGGACTTCTCTCTCCCTCCTCAAAGTCCAAGTTGTTCCAGACAACATAACAAACCACACAGTTGGGAATGATTCATATGTTTCCACTCTCTGTCCAAAAATGAGCAAAATAGTTTCCACTTAATTTATAATCTGAATTTTCTGCACATTTCCTAAAAATTTAAAGGGGAACAATTCAAAATGTGGTCTTTCCTAACTCCCCAAATTACTGATTAGTTACAGAGTAAAGTATCTTTTGGTAAAATACTTTTATTTTACACCTATCCCTTGGAGACAAGGACTATAGCTGCATGATGCCAAATATCTAATCAATCATCCAATGTTTTCATGTTTTCGGATGTTTTCAAAAAGCTGGTGTTCTGTAGATACAGGCTTGGTCTACCCAGTCTTTTGTTATCTCAATGGTACATATGGATACAGATTTTTCTGTTTGGAATATTTCTCAAGGCCAATGCCTTATTATAGTTCCAACACCTGCAAATATTTGGCAGAGATTGTTCTCTCCTCTCCATATCCCCTGGTCTTCCTGCAACCCCGCTTCCATCTCTTGCTATTAAAAAGCTATAAGTTTATACAATATGCTTTTTCCTTGATGCTATTAACTGTTTATCTGTGACCCATGAAATGTGCAGTTGCTGGAGCATAAATTTAAGTTTCAAATCACATTTCATAGGAAAAATTTGGGTCCAAAACAAGGTGACAGCAGGCTACAATAGAAAGGATATTTAACTCAACTTAGCTCTAGAAGCTGAGTTCCAGTTCCAGTTCTGTGACTTTGACCAAATGGCTTAACCGCACAAAGCCTCCATTTATACCAATTTAAAACACAGGGCTTCAACTGGACCAAGTCCAAGGCCAACCATCTTAGGATTCTAAGAATCGAAGCCAATGAGATTATTGCCCTCTGCAGTCTTGATATGAATGAGAATATCAACTTGAGTGAAATCAACAGATAAACATTAAACTTTGTACAAATTTATAAATATTAAATGTAAATAAAATCAAAAGGCACAAACTGGACTTCCTTGGTGGCTCAGTGGTAAAGAATCTGCCTGCCAATGCAGGGGAAAAGGTTCGATCCCTGATCCAGGAAGAATGCACGTGCCACAGAGCAACTAAACCCATGTACCACTACTGAGCCTGTGCTCTAGATCCAGGGAGCTGCAATTCCGAACCCATATGCCACAGTTACTGGAGCCCACTTGCCCTAGAGCCCATCCTATGCAGCAACAGAAGCCACCACAATGAGAAGCCCACACAGTGCAACAAAGAGTAGCCCCCACTTGCTGCAACTAGAGAAAGCTTACACAGCAAGGAAAACCTGGCACAGCCAAAAAAAATTTCTTTAAAAAAAAGCTAATTTCAACAAATTCCAAAAATTTAAAAAAAATTAAAAAGGGACAAACCATGGTCAGTGTGACTCTCAATATTGTTTTCAATAAATTACAGAATGGAAAGTATATCCTATTCTGAGTATTACTACCCTCACCAACATCATAATTTTTACATAAGCTACAATGACTTTTCCATAGCATGGCAAGAGGGAAATCTCCATTCCCTTATCGCCCTTCTTCCATGCTATCTGGGTGTTCCTTCTAGCTTCGCTTATATATCCAGGTTCTATTTTGGGATAGAAATCTTATTATTTGTTTAAACATTTTATTTTTCTGGAATTTTTGTTAAGTAGTTTCTTAAGAGAAATTGAGCCCCATAGCAGACAGGCAATGGTAATAAAATAATTTGCTGGATCTGACATTTGTTAACATCAACGTGAGGTAGTAGTGCTCTAAAATAGACAGGCACTTAGACTTGCACAAAAATATTATATGGCACAACAACTTCAGAAAACTCTGTCCACTGAACAGGAACTTCCCAGGAAGGGACTGCAGACAAGCACTTTGGTCTGTACCCCACAAAAATGAACACTGGCACAAAATGTGATCCTGGATTAAATATTTTTTGCCTTCAGTTTAAATGTTTACTTCAGTATTTGATGATCCCTCCTGACTTCATAGTACACTGAAGTCCCGTTTTTGTCTATTTGCTTTGTTTTTTAAGGCAGATTTAGAATTAGCTGCCTTGTTAAGGGCTTGGTAGCAATTTGTAGTGGTCAATGCCAAAGCTTTATTTCTCTAGTGTATAACACATACAGTACTGTTCTCCATGAAAACCTCTCACCTACGTAGATACACTCAGACACCTCCACCCACATCTACACAGAGACACACCCAACCTTCCATTGCTATATGCACAATTATGCAAATCAGCACATATGCTAATTGTAATACACCTACACAGGTGCTCACATACTTAAAAGAAGACGTGGAAAGATCATGGCAGAGATATATAGGGTATAATATGTCATCGTCAGAGGAGACAGGGTGCTGTTTCCCTGGGCAGACTATTAGTGTGGGCCATGGGCTAAATGCCCCAGAACTGGCCAGAGGTGAATGAATGCAAGCAGGTTTGTGCAAAAGATGAAACAGGCTACAGTGAGAGCTTGCAGGTTATAAGGCTATTTCTTATGAGAAGAACTTGGAGTTAATTCATTTTTGTCATATAGGAAAAGTGACCGATTTTATTAGGGAACTTGCTGACTGTATATAAAGACTATGTGTAAAGAGATAAAGTTGTATAAGGTGTGTCCTCCAGATCCCTTACCTTGAGCTTCTCAAACCGATCATTCAGGGATGCGACCTGATGGTCTCGGTGACGCCCCACCAGTTTGCATAAGGCACAGATCAATTGGTCATCAGAAACACAGTACATATTCACTTTCTCATTTTCATGGTCCAGGCAGGTGATCCCTCGAAGATGCGTGTCCGGCACTGGTTCCACCAGGCGGTGGCTGGTGAAAGGTTTCTTGTTGGGGTGTGTAGCCCGCAGGCAACGGTCACAGTAAGAGACCTCACAAGTGATGCACGTTTTCACTGCATCCCTTGGCGGGTCCTGCTCACAGAATTGGCACGCAATTCGCTCACTAGACATGGCGCTGCTGGGCCTGTAAGTCCTCTCTCGGCGGCTCTCACTTGGGGAGTTAGGTCCACTGACGGAAGCCTTCTGGAAGCGGTCAATAATGTTCTGCAGAGTCACATTTCTCTTGAGGCCATCCAGGCCCCGGTGGTTCAGTGAGATAACATACCTGCACGTAGGACACTGGAAAGCAGTAATGGGTTCAATGGATTCACCGGAGCTGCAGCTCGAGACCAAGATGCGATGGGCACAGCTGAAGCAGAGGCTGTGAGCACAAGGGAGCAGAAGGGGGTCTTCAAACAACTCTAGGCAGATTGGACAGGTCAATTCAGACTCCAGTGTTTCCATCTTTAGTGAAAATAATCCTGCTGAGGCATTAAGAACCGCAGAGGCTGGGCTTTCACCTGCAAGGAACACAAAGAAGAAATCGTTAAGCATTTCCAAAGGAAATGTGGATGTAACATAATTACACACTAACCCATGGAGGCTTTACAGGCTGGATTCCCCAGGGATGCTGGCCCACTAGGAAAGCGAGTTGGGAATTAATCAGAAAGCTATTCTCCCCCCTTGAAACCTTGTTTTTGACAAATGCCTGGGCTTATTTTCCTGCACTAATAAATAGAAGCTAGTGCCACCTCTGAATCCTGGTTTACTAACTCACATTCCTATTCACAGACCCTCTCCACTGACATCTCTTGTCCCGGACTATGATGCGTCTGAGGCCCTGCCAAATTCTCAATCTCCATTCTCCAGTAGTGTTCTCTATTTTACTTCCAAGCTGCTCCTATTTCACATCTAGTGGAAGGAAAACAAGGCCATATTTCAACCTAACTCTCTGGTTCTTGAAATGATACCATTCTAAGAGGCTGCATAAAAAAAAAGAAGAGCTTTCGAAAAATGTAGTTCTCAGTGCAGGATAATTATTTCTTCAGATAGGTGACCTTGAATTATTTCCTATTACCACACATGGAAATTTCTATTCCATACCATTTTTAGCAAACTGAGTTACTAGAGACAAAGAGGAAAAATATTAAGGTATAAAAATTGGCACACACCGCCTCCGGAACCAACGCACGCGGAAGGCGGGGCCGGGGGCGCGGGGTCGGGTCCGGACCGCGGCCCGGAAGTTTAAAAAAAAAAAAATAAATAAAGTATAAAAATTATGGAATTTTGTTGGCTTAAAGTGGGAATCCAATTTATGAAAAGAGAAAGGCATTTTTGATTCTGAATAACTTTTGTTCATCATCTCACTATTACTGGAGAGTCTCATCAGGGCTTGAAGGTTTGATTCTGCCATTGGTATTTGTTTAGATTTTGTCATCTGTCAGAGATATCTGCATAGCCCTCTCACAGAACACTTAACTATTGAGTACAACTATATGTTGTCCCCAAGTACAATAGATGTATCCCTAAAAGCTATTTCTAAATCAAATGTTTTAAATGCACTTAACTAACCAGCTATTTAATGGAAATCTATGGGAAACTGGACTGTAAAAGTGAAGAATCTTATTGTAAAACATTCTCAGTTGGTTTAGGAAGTTTAGATGTTTGCATAACCACCTGTTTAAAAAGAGATGTGTGCTATTCTTATTTTATAATTCACAAGTATTTAAAAGTTGTTGGCTAGTATTTTGTAGCTTATAACATCTATCCACATTCACTGATAGAGATGAAAAAGTAAAGCAATTAAAATGTATATATATCACAGAATTTTAGAATTGGAAGAGACTTTAGAGATGATAGATCCCAACTTTCACTCAAGGCAGGAATATTGCCTTTAGTATTTCCATTGCTCAAATTCAACATGTCCATAAATGAACTTGATATTCTCCCCAGCCCCACAACACAAAACACCTGCTCGTCTTCCAATTTTCCCTATCTGTTGAATATCATCATCCAAGCCTAGAAACCCAGGAGTTCTCTCATTTACATGTTTATCACTCTGTTTTATTTAATACATGTATCTGTGTCTCCAGCTAACTCTCCTTGCAGGCATCAACTATGTCATATTTTTATTCATAGCACAGTGCCTCGCACACACTGGTTATTCAAAAATTGTTAAATGAAAGATTCCTTAAAGTAGAGGAAGTTAAAGAAGGGACCTAGTGTTTACTAAGCACCTCCTGTATTCTAAGTAGCTTGTTAGGAACTTTACACACAGTATTTCATTAAATTCTATCAAGAAGGCTGTACAGAAGGTACTAATGCTATACACATATTATGGTTAGGAAACTGGGGCTCAGCATTGTTAAGTAAATGAACCAGGAACCTACATACCCAGATCACTGGGGCAGTCTAATGCCAATGTCTGTGCTCTTTCCCCTACACCTTTATTTTAATCATCTCACCTCCTTCACTTGACAAATATCTTGACTATTTACAAGAGGGTTTCTAGACAGCATGTTTCCACTGCTATTTGAGTCTATGTCCCTCTGAGTTTCTCTGAATCTGCCTCTCACTCCTAGTCTCTTTCAGAATCACATCTCTTCCTTCTAGGCCCATCTCCACCTCACTCTGAATTTCTATTGTGTTCTCTTCCAGAACTGCAGGTCTGCATTCCTCAGTCTGTGTTGGAATCTCCTTGGGAGAATGGAGTAAGGCCTCCCACCAAAATGATAGGGGATCAAGAGCATTGCTGATACGCCTGTCTCTGTGTTGAAACCTTTACAAAAACAACTGGTGTACCACAACTTTTCTAAATCTTAGGAACATGCCATATAAATTCCTCAGTACAGAGGAAAAACGCTGAATTTTCCTGCAATCCAAAAAGTTGTTCCTGACTAAATGTGACATTTGGAGTGTCACTATGAAATTAAGCTTAGGAAAGCATGCTATGGAATCAGGATTGCCTTGGATAAGGTCAAAATAGGATTCTTGACCAGGGATTTCTGAACCTTCTAGAAATGTTTAAAGAATGCTGTGTGTATATCACATATCCACTTTCATGGGGAGCAGATTGTCCATAGCATTTGAATTGTTCTCAAAAGAGTCTTTGACAGAAGGGACTTCCCTGGTAGTCCAGGGGTTAAGACCCCTGCACTCTAATGTAGGGGTACAGCACAGGTTTGATCCCCGGTTGGGGAACTAAGCTCCCACCTGTGGCATGGTGCAGCCAAAAAAAAAAAAAAAAAAAAAGTCCTTGACAAAAAAGCCAAACATCAGTGCTCTAAAATAACTACCTGAACTGATTGCAGGTCTATACAGAATAATATAAAATGGTTACAGTCTGTTGCTTATGGTAAGTAACTTTTTCTATTAAACTGTTTCTACTCTGTTTTATTACAATTTGGGAGAATTGAGTATTTTTTCAACTTTTTCAAATATCTGTTCATCTCATCTCTCATTTATGAGAGACCTTGTTCTGGTCTTTCCTAGTATTTCAGCATCCTTTCAACCTATCTCCCATTTTCCCTACCTACCTGACTACCCAAGCACCTTTCCCCTTAAAAGCCATTATGAATTTGCCACATTTGAGGCAGTAAATAATACCCTTTATAGGCATTATCTCATTTAATTTTCACAACAGCCCTCTAAAAGGTAGGTATTATTATTAAAACAACAGAAAAGGTAACTTGTCCAGGGTCACACTTGTTTGCAAGTAGCAAGGTGGAGATTCAAACCCAGAATAAAACTGAGAGTCCAGAAATAAACGCATATATTTATGGTCAACTGACTTTTGATAAGGGTTCCAAAACCATTCAACAGGGAAACAATAATTTTTTCAAGCAAGTGGCTTTAGGAAAACCAGTTGCCCACATGCCAAAGGAAGAAGTTAGAGATCTACCTCACACTATACACAAAAATTTACTCAAAATAGATCAACGATCTAAATGTAAGCACAGAAACTATAAAACTCTTGGAAGGAAACATAGGTGTAAATCTTCATGAACGTAGGTTAAGCAAGGGATTCTTAAATGACACCAAATATGCAACTGAAGAACAAAACAGATAAATTGGACCTCATCAAAATTTAAAACTTTCTGTAGTACAAATGACATCACCAAAAAAGTGACAACTCACAGAATGGGAAAATATTTGCGGATCAAATATGTAATACAGGTCTAGTATCTAGAAATATACAGAATGGCAAAGGATCTGAATAGACATTTCTCCAAAGAAGATATGCAAATGATCAGTTGGTATATGAAAAGGTATTCAACATCATTAGCCATTCAGTTCAGTTCATTCGCTCATTCGTGTTCGACTCTTTGCGACCCCATGAACTGCAGCACGCCAGGCCTCCCTGTCCATCACCAACTCCCAGAGTCCACCCAAACCCATGTCCATTGTGTCGGTGATGCCATCCAACCATCTCATCCTCTGTCGTCCCCTTCTCCTCCTGCCCTCGATCTTTCCCAGCATCAGCGTCTTTTCCAATGAGTGAACTCTTCGCATGAGGTCGCCAGAGTATTGGAGTTTCAGCTTTAGCATCAGTCCTTCCAAAGAACACCCAGGGCTGATCTTTAGGATGGACTGATTGGATCTCCTTGCAGTCCAAGGGACTCTCAAGAGTCTTCTCCAACACCACAGTTCAAAAGCATCTTCTGCGCTCAGCTTTCTTTATAGTCCAACTCTCACATCCATACATGACCACTGGAAAAACCATAGCCTTGACTAGACAGACCTCTGTTGGCAAAGTAATGTCTCTGCTTTTTAATATGCTGTCTAGGTTAGTCATAACTTTCCTTCCAAGCAGCAAGTGTCTTTTAATTTCATGGCTGCAATCACCATCCACAGTGATTTTGAAGCCCAGAAAAATAAAGTCAGCCACTTTATTTTTTCCACTGTTTCCCCATCTATTTGCCATGAAATGATGGGACTGGATACCATGATCTTCGTTTTCTGAATGTTGAGTTTTAAGCCAACTTTTTCACTCTCTTCTTTCAGTTTTATCAAGAGGCTCTTTAGTTCTTCTTCGCTTTCTGCCATGAGGGTGATGTCATCTGCATATCTGAGATTATTGATATTTATCCTGGCAATCTTGATTCCAGCTTGTGCTTCCTCCAGCCCAGCGTTTCCATGACATACTCTGCATATAAGTTAAATAAGAGTGACAATATACAGCCTTGACGTACTCCTTTTCCTATTTGGAACCAGTCTGTTGTTCCATGTCCAGTTCTAACTGTTGCTTCCTGACATGTACACAGGTTTCTCAAGAGGCAGGGAAATACAAATCAAAACCACACTGAGATACCACCTCACACTCACTAGAACAGCTATAATATTACTTCAAACACACTAAAATGACCAGAATAAAAAAAAGTAGCAAATTTCAGCCAGGACATGAAGAAACTGGGACCCTCATACATTGCTGGTGGGAATGTAAATTATGCAGCAAAAACAGTTTGACAGTTCCCCAAAATGCTAAATGAATTACCATACAATCCAGGAGAACTGAAGACATGCTCACCTAAAAACTTGTACACAAATGTTCATACCAGTATTAATCACAATAATGGTGGGAACAACCCAGATGTCCCTCAAATGATGAACAGATAAACAAAAGTGGTATATCCATACAATGGAATATAATTCAGCAAGACAAGGAATGAAGTACTGATACATGTGGGGCTTCCCTTGCAGCTCAGTCAGTGAAGAACCTGCCTGCAATGCAGGAGACCAGGGTTCGATTCCTGGGTTGGGAAGATCCCCTGGAGGAGGGCATGGCAACCCACTCCTGGAGAATCCCATGGACAGAGGAGCCTGGTGGGCGACAGCCCATGGGGTTGCAAGAGTCAGACACAACTTAGCAACTAAACCACCACCACTGATACATGCTACAACATGGATGATCTTTGAAAACATTATGCTTAAGTGAAAGAAGTTAGTTACAGAAGGTCATAGATTATATGATTCCCTTTATAGGAAATGCCCAGAACTGGCAAACTCATAAGAACAGAAAGCAAATGAGCATTTCTCAAGGGTCTGGGTGGGAGGTGGAGGAAATGGAATGTGACTGTTAATGTATATGGGTTTCCCTTTGGGGATGATGAAAATGTTTAGGAATTAGTGGTGGCGATTGCACAGCTTTGTGAATATACTAAAAACCACTAAATTGAACAGTTCAAAGTAGTGAAACTAAGGTATGTGAATGTTATCTTAATTTTTAAAAAAGATTCAAACCCACAATCCAGAGTGTGAACCACAGTTCACTATTCCACACTGCCAACTGTGTAATTCAGTAGTGTTTCTAAATTCTACTGAAGTGCTTACTCCTCTCAATTGCTTTTCTAGGTTGGTGATTGCCTGTCTAGGTTTTACAATACCTGGGATATCTCTAATGATCAATGGGTATCAGGAAATGATCAGCTCCCAATTTTTTATTCATTTAAAAATTGTAAGACTCCTAAAAACTGTTTGACTCCTAGGTCACAAAATACCTTTAAGAAGTACAGGAGGAAGTGGTACAACAAAAACAAAACAATGGCAGTGTTGCAACTTCAAAAAGTTTCCAGAATTAGAGAATATACTAAGGATAAAGACAGGATGTAAACCTGATAGAGTGTCACTGAATGACAGGTAATCACAAAGTTTTTTTTGCCAGAAAACGCAATAGTTTGTCATAAAAATGCACTGATGAAATGCTTGGGCAGGCAGGTCAATTGTCATGTTAAGAAACAAATGCCCACATCCACATCCACTGATTTGCTCCCTTCCGTATCATTTAGTTACTGCCGTGTAGTCAAATAAGAATGTTTATGGATTTGCCCTTGTTCTAGTATAAAATTGTTTCTGTACGGCTGACTGTCAGCCTGCACTCCCCCTTCAGGCTGAGACTCCTGAAAAAAAAAGTTGATGAGAATAAACTATAAGAAGGTATCATAAGGCTGTGTGAGTAGGCATGAATACAAAGGAGGAGTTTCAATGCAGGCAATTAGGATAAAAATAATACATTCTATAGTTACAAAATGAAAAATTGACTTCAGCATTGCCCTTCAAATCCAGCATTCAGTTAACTCTGATCAGAGAAGCCGTGATCAGCACTTGGCAGAATGCTATTATTTCAAATGTTATTTGAACATAATTAAATGTCCATTTATTTCAACAGTTTATATTCCATCTAGTTTTCATCTTCCAGTTCTGTGGAGCATGGCTCTGGGCTCTCATTACCTCCCTGAGGAGCCACAGTCTCCTTTTCTTCACAGAAAAACCAGGAGTGTAAAACCCAGCCTGACCCCTGGGCTGTAGAATGAGAATTGAGGCGAGTAGTAGGCTTTATATTCTGCAGGATATTAACATTAATATCCCATGAGCTGAGGTTCTCCTTAAAACACTAGAAACTGTCTCTCTGCCTGAGAGGATGAGCAAATGAGCCCTGGCTTAGTCTGATGTTTCCTTAACTGTAAAATGTCGTGCAAGTTGCACTAGAATCACCAGACGATCTCTTTAAGATGTTTTCCAGCTCTGACATCCTATTATAACAGAGTTCTTACTATATGTTACCACATAGGAAAGACAGCTGGGATTAATGACAACCAGTTCCTCAAAACACAAATCTTATTTATTGGTGTGACGTGAAAGGCTGACAAGCGATGGGCATCATCATGAAAGAAACTGGAAATAAATAAACAAAATGCATTACTTACCCTTGGCTAAGCCAAGGTGCTCAAGGACAGTGGCTGGTTTTGCCTGTTGTACCTCCAAGAAGACATAATGGGTGTTCTGGGGGACAACTAAAGCGGGAAGGGCATCCCATGGGAGTACAAGCTAATGAAAACACCTTTTGGAAGAAAAGGAAGACACCAAATTCTAGAATACTATTTAGTAGGAAAGGACCCCTCTACAGCACAAAAATGATTATTTGGGAGTGTAAAAGGCACCCAATGCATAGAATTCTCATCCTAAAAAAATGGAAGACAGAAACCCAGAAAAAAGAGACTATGTGGTCAGTAAGTATAATTAACAGTCACTTTATATTTGAGTACCAATTTTATACTTTTCAAATGGCTCCAAAGCTATCATCTCATTTGATCCTCTCAGCAAAGCCTGATTGTAGCCCTGGCTTTAAGCTGAATTTGCTGAGTGATCCCAGGTAAGACATTTAAATCTTTGGGGCCACAGCCTCCTCATCTGTTGAATGAAAAATACCTGTGTTATCCAATATCACAGGCTTTTGGGAGGATCAGATGAGAATAACATTATTAACTTGCTTTATAAATACAGATATTCTCAACACACATTCACAGATGACAGATACAGAGCAAGTTATTAAGGAAATAGTGAATGTTTGGAAATAGACCCAAAATGCATAATGGTTGACATAATAGAGGACAATTACACTCCCCCACAAGTTTTCTGGAGGACATGCATCTGACTGTGGTATTTAACATTCCCAAATGTATCCCCTGTTAGACTGGAGTTCCCCCAAAGGGAAAAACTATCTCTCTTCTTTTTTCTTAAGCTTTTATCATGCACAGGGAGAGCTCAGGACTGGAGGTTGATTACTGACTGACAGCACCAGAGCCAGCTCCTGTCTAATAGGTTATTAAAGCCTACTTAATATTTTATAGTACATAGATTTAATGATCATTACAATAATGAGCTCCTAAATCCAACCATTGGCTATTTGATACAATATAGTCATCATAAACATTAAAATGAATATCACAATAGCAGAACTAGAAGTCCTAGATCTGCTACAAGCACAAAAGATTAATCTAAGTAACCAAGAAACGGATTTGCCAAGGTAACACCTGATAATTGTCAAAAATCATAAGTAAATTCATAACACCTTTATCTTAATGCCAATTACACCAGCAGTTTTGGGGTTGGAGAACAAACAATTTACCTACTGCTAAGAGGATAGCTTTCCATCTATTCTAGGACTGCTTTTCCCGATCACTGCTACCCAATGAAATATTTGTAAATTTTTAAATGTTCAGGGGCACACCTGCATGGACAGCCATCTCTAACCTCTACAGAATAAAACTGGCAATATATGTATGTAGGGCATGCTGTTAGGTGTTAGGCTGAGAGGACCCCAAGTTCAGGTCAGAAACAAGGGGCAGAGAACAGAAGTGTGTTTAAAATCAAGCTTCTACTCCCCTGGGAGCCACATGGATCCTAGCAACACTGAACAAAGGGCTATAGACAAAAGCGATCAAGGATTCTGGACCATAAACCATTTTTCTACCTCTGGGCTGTATACATTCAGACATTCACAGTCCTGCATTAGCATTATCTCCCACGCCCACGAGTTATATCCCTAACTGTTCAAACTGCAACTACTGGGATTTTCTGTTTCAAGAGGATTTTAGGTTATATAATGAATTTGTTATCAGATCTTTTGGTTTCTGTAAGAGGAAGATCCAGAGACTGGGGCTACTGTTCATCAACTAGAGGAGTCTGACCTGCAGGAAAGAGGCCGAGAGAAAGCCCAAGGTCAGGCAGTCGGAGCTCTGCATGGAGAAAAGATCCCAAGTAGGATAAGTCTTACTAAGGATACTTTGCTAACCCACTTAGGCAGAACCGATATCCTTATTACGAATTCAAGTGAACCCCACATGAAGAAGGGAGTGGTGGGATGTTGGCACATTGCTCAAAATCCCTCTGTCACCCATATTAACCACCTAGTAGTTTGAGCAGCTTACACAGATTTCTAAGGGCAACGCAGGAGCAGGGGGATTGTCAAAAAGAGTGTGTCTGTGGTTACGGAAGAGGGGAAGATGGAAAAAGAAAAACTGTAGAAAGAGCCACAAGCCTCCAGTGCCCACAGAAGACTCTTAACAGTTTTAATTCATGAAAATGGAGAAACATATATTGATCCCTGGAAGAGAGGGGAAATAAAAAGAGGACTAGCAGCCTGCACAGGGGGATCATTGGAGTCGGAATTTCTTGTTGCAACACCACCCATCTGGTCTTCTCACTTGTTAGAATGATCTAACACACTGGTTGAGAAACACTTTTCCAGTCTATTTTTTACACTGCTCAGCAATGAACACAAGGTTTGTTGAGAGACCTGAGATATAGATATTATTAGCACACCACCACCTTGGTACCCAAATTTCACTCATCAAAAAGTGAACAATTGTGAACTGTTGTATATCCATTATCAACGTATTACACATCCTATTTTGATGATGCAATGCTCTAAGTTAACATACTCTGCCTAAGTAAGGAGGTGCTTCACACAGTGCCAATTTCCCACTTTCGTACGGAAGAAAAGAACAAAACTTAATGCTAACTGGAAATGGAACACCCCCTGGCCTCCACCAGCAGCTGAGGCCAATGGCCTAAAAGCTAGGGAGTTACCAAGATCCACAAAGACTGAATGATACACACGAGCAGACACCTCTGAGAACAGCCATTTGAGACACATTCTATGCCTTTGCCCTATCTTCCCTTCCTTTTAGAGATTTCTGTCCCCGTTGGGGGAAGAGAGAACCTGAGAGAGTGAAGGCAGGACATTCTCTCCTCTTCATCAAGCAGCAAAGGCAATTCCTTGGGCAGTTTCCTTCTCAACTGTCATGGTGTCAGCAGATTTTATGGGAGAAGAGATGAGGGAATGGACAGGTTCACTACTCAGAGCAATTTTTGGATGCAATTATGAGACTCCTTTGGCACTGTTTTAGGACCTACAAGTTGGAGCAAGTTGCCCTGCACTTAGAGGAGGGATTAACTAAACCAATTTCACCTAAATCAATTTGCACTGTTCAGATGATATGTTCATAAAGCAACCAAGCCATTCTGATTTGCAGCAGTACTTCCCAGGGATGGCCTTGCAAGGTGCAACATGCTAGATTAGGAGTCTAGTACTCCTGAAAGTAAATGGGAGGGAAATACTCGCTCCTTCAAGTCTCTAGACTTTACCCCTGCCCTGCACAGCCCCTCCCTGTCCTAATCCAAGAACTGCAAGTACAGAGGTATGCCTTAAACAAACAGGAGGCCAAAATGTAAGGCCCAGTCAGCAGAGGACTCTGCACACTGTAGGTGCTTTTAAGAAACATTGTTGACTCACCACTGCAAGATACTAATCCTGCTTAGACAGCCATGCCTAAAAGTATTTAAGCCACTCTTCAATAGAAAGTAACTACCTGCCCCCATATGGGCTAAAAATGAGTGAGGTTATGTTTTCAAATGAGTCTGATTCAGATTGTTAGGTTGGAGTACATTAGATGTGATTCAAGCCTTAGTTTAAAATAATCATCATTACTCTGTATACCTTGTTTTATGTACGTTTTCATTCAGTTGCATGTGCACTAAGGGGAAAAAAAAGAAACAGACCTAGGACCACAGTAGGGTAATAGATTTAGCTCCCAAAAGGGTTAATAATGGCAAGTTAGGGTTCCCAGTAAACCAGGGTTCCTACTTACACCCAAACTATTACCTCAATAAAAGGTAAATGAAGTACTTTCTTTGCAAAGTATAATGCTAAGGGTTTATAGAATCCTTTCATCTTCAAAGGACCAAGCCAAGACTCACAATAGCCAGTACACAATATGATGTCTTTCATACAAGTGCATCAACTATGAAAGAAAGGTCACAGGAATGTCCTAAGGCCACAAAGCCAATGCAACAGATTTGAAATGAACTCTCTGATCTCCTTGGCTCCTAGACTTGTATTTCAACCACATAAATCAAGCTGTGTGGAACCATTAGGGGAAATCTAATTCACATTGTATATCTGCATTAATTGATTGGGCAGGAAAATATTAAAACAGCAAAGACTCTTTCCCTCTCAAGGCAGTGATGAGTGGAGTGAAAAGGGGGATGTGAGCATTAGGGGTAACCAGCTGGGGTAAAATGAGAAGTAGGGGAGGGACTCTCCCTATTCAGGGTTCCCCTTCCATTGGAACATTGCCAGAGAACTGATTGGAGTGCTGGAAGGGGACAGAATGGAGGTAAAGGCAGCCCTTATGGCCCACCTTAAGAATCAGAAGAATCAACCCACACACAGTACTTGTCTATTTACATAGCCTCTAATACACTCCTTTATAAGGGCTTCTCTTCAGACACAAACAACCATAACCATCCACCCTCCCCACACTCAGAAATCCTCAAAAAGGCAAAGCTGGTTCAGAAGCCAGAGGCTGCTTGACAGGGAGCCTGGGAGTGCACAGGACTCCAGGAGACGTGTGGTTCTGGTTGGGAGATTACGGTGGGCAAGTAGGGGTGTGATCACCACGTAGGAAGAAGGCGAGTGAGCGTGAAGGCGGGTAGGGGAATGTGGAAGAGAAAAAGTGAAGAACCCAACGACCCCAGGATCCCAGTGTCCTGCTCTTGAGAAGAAACGCCTCTAAGAAATGTGCTGCACGCGTTATGCTAAGTAACCGAAACCTTATCATCACCAAAAATGTTTCTGTCAATCTACTCCGCTGTTATTTACTTAATTCTTATGAGCCAGGAATGGAAAAACCCCACCTTTCCCGGGTTCCATCGCAGTCTGTCCGGGGGACCTATAAGTTTTCCCTCTCCCCCACTGAGCTGGTTTCACAGCTAGGCCAAAAATAAGGAACCACCCAGACGGAGACTCCAGGATCATTCCCTGGCAGCAAAGGGATTAAGTTTCGCCCGGCCTCCCCGCGGGCAGGGTGTCCTCAGCATCTCTGGCTGCCGCAGCCGCCACAGCCAGGCGGCCGAGGGGCGCCGCCCGGGCCAAGGAGGTGGCCGGCCGCGGGAGCGTGGGAAGGCGGCGGTGCCCTTTCCCAGACTAGCGCCCAGGCTCTCGGAGAGCCGCTCGGGGAGGGGCCCGCGCCCGACCCGGCGGGACTGCGCGGGAGGCCTAGGACCCGCCCCCGCCCTGGACCCCGGAGTGCAAACTCGGTCCCTGGAGGGCAGCGACGGGTGCCCGGGCCCCAGCGGCGCATCGGGGAGCCAGGGCCGGGCCGGGGCGCCCTCCGCCGCCGCCGCCACCTCGAGCCTCGCAGGGCCCCGTCACCCCGCCCCGCCGAGCCCCGGAGCAGCCCTCGGCCCCCGCCGGGCCCCGGCCGCACCTGAGACGCGCGGCCGAGCCCGGGGCCGAGCCCTGCGCCGGTGGTGGCGGTCGGCCCCCGGGGCCGCGGCGAGGGGGCGCGTTTTACCCAGAGCCTTCCCGGCTGCCGGCCATGTCCTCGGCGCGCCCGAGGGCGCCGGGTGCTCGCCTGCCTCCCGCGCAAGCTGGCTCAGGCTCCGGCGCGAGCTCCCCGGCTGCCACTGCTGCCGCCGTTGCCGCCGCCGCTCTAGGCCGCCGCCCGCCTTCGCAGCCGCCGCCGCCGCCGCCGACGCGCAGCAGCCAGGATCCGCCCGCCCGCGCGCCCCGCTGGGGACAGCTCGGCGGCCGCCACGCTACTGCGGCTGGGTCTCCCGAGCCAAACTTAAGAGTTTTCGCTCCTCAGTCCAGGGCAGCACCATGACACCGCGGCAGCACCACACTGTCATTTCCGCCGTCGCAGGGCGTGGGGGGCGGGGGGGGTGGGAGAGAAGGCAATCCCGACGAAAAGGGGGATGGGGTGGGGGCGAAGCGGGCTGGGGCTGCTCCCCCGAGGGAGCGCTGGGAAGGGCCCGGCAGCCGGGGCGCTCGGCCACCTTCCCCGGCTCACCTTCTGCCGCCCCCGCCGCTCCCAGCTCCCCCTGCCCCTCCTCTGGAGGCGCGTTTACATGTTTTCTCCCCTGGCAGGAGTGACCGGAGAAACCTGAGCGAGCAAAGGCAGCGGGTGGGTGGGGTTCGGGTTACTACTGTACCTACCAGCTGATTCCAGCAGCCTTTTCTCCAGCGCCCTGTCATCTTGAAGGAAGACACACGGAGAGGGGCCGGAGCGGGTGTGTGTGTGTGTGTGTGTGTGTGTGTGTAAGAGAGCGAGAGCGCCAGCAGAATGTGTGTGAAATGCAGAAGGAAGACTCTGGCCAAACTCTTCTCCCAGCCGCCAAACCCCTGGCCCCCACAAACCCCTAGGTTAGAACAACGAAAGGGCCGTTGCCACCAGCAATGAGCAGAGAGTGCCTAGGTCCAGCGCACAGGTCCTCGGACGAAGCTGCTCAATGTAAAGTTAACTACAGAGTAAAACAAAAATAGTGGAGGAGACAGAAAAGGGCAGACAATTGAAGGAAACCCAACCCCTCTTTCTTTTTACAAAGGGAGAATGGCTGTGTTTTATTGGCCTTGGGCAGAAGTTGTGGAGATGGATTAAAGCCACCAAAATTAAAAAACAAAACCAAAAAAAGGCGGGGGGGAGAGTGTAGGGCCTCATTTACACATTCAAATCCTTGATGGGCCAAACCAGAGGGTCTTTAATAAGAGGACAATGGGACAGATGTTAGCTATATACAGGTATTCAATGTCCCTAATAAGCTAATTGGTCCGGCTGGAACCCAGAAGCGTTCATTGGTCTGGAGTCCGCCCGTGGGCTGACCTGTCATTGGCTCAGAGACCACCGCCCCACTCCCCGAGGACGGTGGGAGAGGGAAGGAGGAGGAGGCCCCAGAGGAAATTCTGTATCTCACATAGGGAAATGACGGGGATTTTTTAAAAAGGCAAGATGAAGGGGAAAGGAGTTTTAAAATGGGAGGAAAGAACCCCCTCTCTCATAGGTCTTCCATTACCTTCGGTGGGAACGAGTCCAGAAAAATTAAGGTAATTCTGGGTGTATCCCATCAGGGAACCAATAGTAATTAGCCAACACCCCTGTTAAACAATGTGCAAGAGAGCACTGAGGTGGAAAGGAAGGCAAAAATCACAACCAAGCTATCCTGATGAAAGTCTGGCCCTAAGAGAAGTAAAAGTTAATGAGTCACAGCAAAAACACAAGCAAAAATAAAGCTAAACTAGACAAGAGGGACTACATTGAACTTAAAAACTTATGTGCAGCAGTGAAAAGGCAAAAATAGAAAATATTTGCAAACCACGTATCTGGTAAGAGATTAATAGGTAAAGAACTCCTACAATCCAATAACAAAGTAAATATCACGATTAAAAAATGGGCAAAGGACTCAAATAGACATTTCTCCAAAGAAGATAAACAAATGGCCAATAAGCATATGAAAAGATGCTCAGCATCGCTAATCATCAGGGAAATGCAAACCAAAACCACAATATTATCTCACACTCATTAGGCTGACAAGTATTTAAAATAAAACAGAAAATAGTAATTGTTGGTAAGGATGTGGAGAAATTGGAACACTGTTCGCAGTTGGTAGGAATGTAAAGTGGTGCAACTGCTATGGAAAACAGTGAGGAGGTTCCTCAAAAAATTAAAAATAGAACTACCATGTGATTCAGCAATTCCACTTCTGGAAATATATCTGAAAGAATTGAAAGCAGACTCTCAAAGAGATATTTGCACCCCCACGTTTATTGCAGCATTATTCACCATAGCAAGAAGTGAAAGCAACGTAAATATCCATGGAGAGATGAATGGATAAAGAAAATGTGGCATATACACTCAGGGTATGTATACTGAATATGGCATATACAAAAAAAGAGGGAAATCAGCCTTAAAAAAGAGAGAAATCCTGCCATAGACTATGACATGGATGAACCTTGAAGATAATATTCTAAGTGAAATAAGCCAGTCACAAAAGGAGAAACACTGTATGATGCCACTTACAGGAGGTACCTAAAGTAGTCAGACTCATAGAAACAGAAAGTAGAATCATGCACTCCAGGGGCTAGGGGGAAGGGGAGGAGAATTGTTTTGTGGATGTGGAGTTTCAATCAAGCAGGACTGAGGTCAGGGGTTCTGGGGAATCTGTTGCATGAAGCTGTGCATGTGGTTGTATTGTACACTTAGAAATTGCTGAGAGGGTGAATTGTATGTTATATGCTTTTTGTCACAATAAAAAATTAATTTAAAAAATTGAGTCAGAATTAAAATAGTCCTAGCATAGCAGAAGAGTGTATATGTAAGAATTGTGTGTATATATATGTATTATATATATTTACATACTGCAGATATTAAGTGAAAAGAGCAAGCTGTTTATGGTTTGCTACTACTATGTAAAAAAGGAGGGAAGGTATATATGTCCATCCATGTATGCTTATAGGAGTTTTCCTGGTGGCTCAGATGATAAAGAAGCTGCCTGCAATACAAGAGACATGGGGTTTGATCCCTGGGTCAGGAAGATCCCCTGGAGAAGGAAATGGCATCCCATTCTAGCCTGGAGGATCCCATGGACAGAGGAGCCTGGCAGGCTATAGTCCATGGGGGTAACAAAGAGTCAGACACGTCTGAGTGGCTAACATTTTCACTTTCATTTATGCTTACATGTGTATAGACTTCAGTAAAGATACCTAAGAAACTGATTGCCTAGCTCCCTGGGAGTTAAGCATTTATGATTAATAACACTGTGAATGTACTCAATATCACTAAATTATACACTCAAAAATGATAACAAAGGTAATTTTTACATTATGTATATTTTAATACAATAAAAAAATTTTAAATTAAAAGAATGAAAAGGTATATATAACAGGTAGAGATTATTGAATTTGTGTAAGAAAGTAGATGTATGTATATGCCAGTAAAGGCATAGAATGTAACAAGGAAGCACAGTATAAAATAGCAAGAGCCGAGAATTGTGGTGGATGTTGAGGGGATTGTTCAGGTTTGAGTCTATATATTTTATCACTGTTTGAATATTCTACAATGAGAATTTCTTTTGTAGTAAAACAAAATTTAAGGTATGTCTTCAAAAAACCCAAAGTTGAGTCAGAAGTCAATTGATCCCTGAGAATTCTTTAACCTCACTTGATATGATCCCTACTGAGAGCTGAAGAATTTTCTGAAACGTGAAGAAGCAACCACTTTTATCACGGACACACCAGAACCAAGCTAGCTGCTCTTGGCTGAACTGTCGCTTAAAGGAAACTTGCTTTTAATGGCTTTTATCATTCTTCAGAAATCACCTTTCCTTCACTTTTTTAAAATTAATTTTTATTGGAGTATAGCTGATTTTCTTTATAGTCCAACTCTCATTGGAGAAGACTCTTGAGAGTCCCTTGGACTGCAAGGAGATCCAACCAGTCCATTCTAAAGTAGATCAGTCCTGGGTGTTCATTGGAAGGATTGATGTTGAAGCTGAAACTCCAATACTTTGGCCACCTGATGCGAAGAACTGACTCATTCAGTCCATGGGATTCTCCAGGCCAGAATACTGGAGTGGGTAGCCTTTCCCTTCTCCAGGGGATCTTCCCAACCCAGGTCTCCTGCTTTGTGGGCAGATTCATTACCAGCTGAGCCACAAGGGAAGGCCAAGAATACTGGAGTGGGTAGCCTATCCCTTCTCCAGCAGATCTTTCTGACCCAGGGATTGAACCAGGGTCTCCTGCACTGCAGGCAGATTCTTTACCAACTGACCTATCAGGGAAGCCCAAACAGCAGGTCCTTCTTCGTTATCTATTTTATACATGTGTGCATGCTAAATCACTTCAGTTGTGTCTGACTCTTTGTGACCCTATGGACTGTACCCTCCAAACTCCTCTACCCATGGGATTCTCCAGGCAAGAATGCTGGAGTGGTTTGCAATGCCCTCCCTCCTCTAGCAGATCTTCCAGACCCAGGGATCTGACCTGCGTCTCTTATGTCTCCTGCATTGCCAGGTAGATTCTTTACCACTTGCACCACCTGGGAAGCCCTATTTTATACATGAAAAGTGAAAGTGAAGTCGCTCAGTGTCCGACTCTTTGTGACCCCGTGGACTGTAGCCCATCAGGCTCCTCCATCCATGGAATTGTCTAGGCAAGAGTGCTGGAGTGGGTTGCCATTTCCTTCTTCAGGGGATCTCCCTGACCCAGGGATCAAACCCGGGTCTCCTGCATTGCAGCCACCAGGGAAGTTATTTTATACATAGTGGTTTGTACATCCCTACTCACTTCTTCCCTTTGTATCCATATGTTTGTTCTCTACATATGTGTCTCTGTTTCTGCTTTGCAAAATAAGTTCATCTGTACTAACTTTCTAGATTCCAAATATAAGTGATATTATATGGTATTTGTCTCTCTGACTTACTTCATTGTGTATGACTTTAATAGTCTTACCCAAGCGTCCAGTGCTTTAAAACTGGTCTCCGGCTTACCAGAGCTCTATACAGAGTGCCCCAACCCCATCAGATGGTCAATACTGAAATCAGATTGATTATATTATTTGCAACCAAAGATGGAGAAGCTCTATACAGTCAGCAAAAACAAGACAGGGTGCTGACTGTGGCACAGATCATGAACTCCTTATTGCTAGATTCAGACTGAAATTGAAGAAAGTAGGGAAAACCACTAGACCATTCAGGTATGACCTAAATCAAATCCCTTACGATTATACAGTGGAAGTGACAAATAGATTCAAGGGATTAGATTTGATAGAGTACCTGAAGAACTAGGGACGGAGGTTTGTGACATTGTACACGAAGCAGTGATCAAGACTATCCCCCCAGAAAAAGAAATGCAAAAGGTAAAATGGTTGTCTGAGGAGGCCTTACAAATAGCTGAGGAAAGAAGAGAACTGAAAGGCAAAGGAGAAAAGGAAAGATATACCCATTTGAATGCAGAGTTCCAAAGAATAGCAAGGAAAGATAAGAAAGCCTTCCTCAGTGATCAATGAAAGAAATAGAGGAAAACAATAGAATAGGAAAGACTAGAGATCTCTTCAAGAAAATTAGAGATACAAGGGAACATTTCATGCAAAGATGGGCTCTATAAAGGACAGAAATGGTATGGACCTAACAGAAGCAGAAGATATTAAGAAGAGGTGTTAAGAATACACAGATGCATGCATGCTAAGTCACTTCAGTCAGTTGTGTCCAACTCTGTGCAACCCCGCAGACGGCACCCCACCAGACTCCTTTGTCCACAGGATTCTCTAGGCAAGAATACTGGAGTGGGTTGCCATTTCCTTCTCCTAGAATACACAGAAGAGTTATACAAAAAACATCTTCATGACCCAGATAACCACGATGGTGTGATCACTCACCTAGAGCCAGACATCCTGGAATGCAAAGTTAAGTGGGGCTTAAGAAGCATCACTACGAACAAAGCTAGTGGAGGTGATGGAAATCCAGTTAAGCTATTTCAAATACTAAAAGATGATGCTGTGAAAGTGCTGCACTCAATATGCCAGCAAATTTGGAAAACTCAGCAGTGGCCACAGGACTGGAAAAATTCAATTTTCATCCCAATGTCAAAGTAAGGCAATGCCAAAGAATGCTCAAACTACCGCACAATTGCACTCATCTCACATGCTAGAAAAATAATGCTCAAAATCCTCCAAGCCAGGCTTCAACAGTATGTGAACCGTGAACTCCGATGTTCAAGCTGGTTTTAGAAACGGCAGAGGAACCAGAGATCAAATTGCCAACATCTGCTGGATCATTGAAAAAGTAAAAGAGTTCCAGAAAACATCAACTTCTGCTTTATTGACTACGCCAAAGCTTTGACTGAGTGAATCACAACAAACTGTGGAAAATTCTTAAGGAGATGGGAATACCAGACCAACTGACCTGCCTCCTGAGAAATCTGTATGCAGGTCAAGAAGCAACAGTTAGAACTGGACATGGAACAACAGACTGGTTCCAAATCAGGAAAGGAGTACATCAAGGCTGTATATTGTCACCCTGCTTATTTAACTTATATGCAGAGTACATCATGCAAAATGCCAAGCTGGATGAAGCACAAGCTGGAATCAAGATTGTTCGGGGAAATATCAATAACCTCAGATATGCAGATGACACCACTCTTATGGCAGAAAGCAAAGAAGAACTAAAGAGCCTCTTGATGAGAGTGAAAGAGGAGAGTAAAAAAAGGTGGCTTAAAACTCAACATTCAGAAAACTAGATCACGGCATCCAGTCCCATCACTTCATGGCAAATAGGTGGGGAAACAGTGAGAGACTTTATTTTCTTGGACTCCAAAATCACTGCAGATGGTGACTGCAGCCATGAAATTAAAAGACACTTGCTCCTTGGAAGAAAAACTATGACCAACCTAGGCAGCATATTAAAAAGCAGAGACTTTACTTTGCCAACAAAGGTCCATATAGTCAAAGCTATGGTTTTTCCAGTAGTCATGTATGGATGTGAGAATTGGACTATAAAGAAGCTGAGCGCCAAAGAATTGATGCTTTTGAACTGTGGTGTTGGAGAAGACTCGAGACTCCCTTGGACTGCAAGGAGATCCAACCAGTCCATCCTAAGGGAAATCAGTCCTGAATATTCACTGGGAGGACTGATGCTGAAGCCGAAACTCCAATACTTTGGCTACCTGATACGAAGAACTGACTCATTGGAAAAGACCTTGATGCTGGGAAAGACTGAAGGCGGGAGGAGAAGGGGATGACAGAGGATGAGATGGTTGGATGGCATCACCGACTTGATGGACATGAGTAAGCTCTGGGAGTAGGTGATGGACAGGGAGGCCTGGTGTGCTGCAGTCCATGGGGTCAACAAGAGTCGGACACGACTGAGTGACTGAACTGAAATGACTTACTTCATTGTGTATGACTTTAGTAGTCTTACCTAAGCATCCAGCGCTTTCAAACTGGTCTCTGGCTTACCAGAGCTCTATACAGAGTGCCCCAATTCCCTCTTCCCTCCCCAGACAGCAGCCCATATTCTGAATCTTTCCTATTTCCTCCTCAAAACTTAAAACTGCTTCTGGGTTGCTTTCACAAAGGACCTTACTGATAAAGGATTTCAGTCAACTAATTTGAGCTAAATGTTAACTTCATTTCTCTCTCTGTTAGTAATGTTTTAATTTTAACGGAGGGCTTCCATGTATTAAAGCAATGACTAATAGTGTGGGTGGGTGTGAATGGGGGTGTGGAGATTTCACTAATCACATCCCATAAGCAGCCAGTTTGAAAATATCTCCACTTTCAGTGGTTTTATGCAAATTATCCCTGTAAATGTATTAGAGTAAATGTTTTGTGTCTGGCAGGAGATGCAAAATCGGCTGGGATTATGTGATGAAATTATTTGTCTGTAATTATTTAATGGTTACCTTTGTATATAGCATGTGTTGATCCTATTAGCAAAAGAAATCCAGCCCATGGGAAAAAAATGACATCTGACAAATTCTGCTTGAGGTGTTTAATTGAATTAAGCTGAGGCAGACTCAGGACACCACAGTCCTAGAGGATGAATGGGACAGCTCATGGGCTCTTTTTTTCCTAACTACAAATAGGGGGGCAGGGTAGGCGGAGGAATGCTCAAGATACTTTCCACAGAGAGAAGCACAGAGCCCAGTCTGTTTCAGAAGGAAAAAATCACAGAAGGGAGATTTTGTTGCACAAGAGCATTGTTGCTTCTGCAGAAGGGAACCTTCATACTGCTCTCAAAAGAAGTGGCTAGTTGTCTGAAATCCAGAAGTTGACTGAAGGCTTTTCTAACCAGTGAGCTCTTAACAAGATGGTGAGAAGAAAAGTACTTTGGCATGAGTTCATCTATAGGACATTGTTCTAAAACGAGTTGTGAACATGCCACGTTCAAATAAATACATTCCCAGTATGGAGAAATGGCATGCTCCTAGCCCTTCTTATTCACCTTTGAACTCTATTCTGGTATTGCTTTCATTAATTTTGAATTTATTTGAATTATTCTGTTTGTTACAATAAATATATCTGTTTGAAATCTATGGTACATTGGTAATGAGTTTTAATTAGCCTTTAGGACCAAGCCTAAAACTTGAGGCTCACCATGCTTTCCTAACCAGCTCACCAGGTCACTTACAATCTAGTAGTGTCTATGACTCCATGTCCTCCAAGTTTTGCTCCCATTTCCAATGGGCTCTGTTGCTTCCTCCTGCTGCTCTTCAACCTCTGAAGGCTGGTGTGACCCAAGCCTTGGTCCTTGGCTCTGTTCTAGTCCTACATTCACTTCCTAGGTGACCTCTTCTAGTCCTGTTTTAAGTACAATCCCCACGTTAGCTCTCCAGCTCAGACCTCTCCCCTGAGTTTAGACTTGCTTTTCCACCTGACTATTTCATGTCTTCACGTGGTTGCCTCATGGACAGCACTAACCTTTTTTCTTTTGGGCTGCACTGAGTCTTGGTTGCTGCTCTGGCTTTTCTCTAGTTGTGGCGAGCGGGAGCCACTCTCTAGTTTCAGTGCACAGGCTTCTCATTGTGGTGGCTTCTCTTGTTGTGGAGCACTGGCTCTAGGGCACACAGGCTTCAGTAGTTGCAGCTCCCTGGCTCTACAGCACAGGTTCAGTAGTTGTGGCACATGGGCTTAGCATGTGGGATCCTCCTGGACCATGGATCGAACGCATGTCCCCTGCATTGCAATGTGGATTCTTTACCACAGAGCCAACAGGGAAGGCCAGCACTAACTTAATGTTACCAAAAGAGACCCTCTTGGTTTTTATTACTCCCCAACTCAGTCAATGACACCACCCAATTGCTTAAACCAGACCCTGGGATATTATCCTTGATGCTCTCCTCTCCCCAACACTCAATGTTCAATCCATCATCAAGTCTTACTTTGGTCTCCCCTCCTCTACTTCTGGGGAGCCCTGGTGGCTCAGCGGTAAAGAATGTGCCTGCAGTACAGGTGACACAGAAGACGGGTTTGATCCCTGGGTCAGGAAGATCCCCTGGAGAAGGAAATGGCAACACCACTCCAGTATTTTTGCCTGGGAAATCCCACAGACAGAAGAGCCTGGTGGTCTATAGTCCATAGGGTCACAAAAGAGTCAGACACAACTTAGTGACTAAACAACTTCTTTTGTCCTCTTACAATCACTTAAAATTGCTCTTTTAAAAGTGATCAGATTTTACTTTCTTCTCTCTGGCCATTTCTTGACATAGTCTCTAAGACTTGGCATTAGCTGGCCCTTATCTACCTCTCCCACTTCATCCTGTTATACTCTTGCCCTTACAATCCAAACACACTAGCCTTCTGACACCCCTTGAACCACAAGCTCTTGGCCACCCAAAAAACTTTGCATGTACTCTCCCTCTGCTGGAGTGCTCTCCCTGGCAGTCTTCACATGGCTGTTCTACTTCCTTCTTCTGTGTTATACATCACCTACTCCAAGAAGCCTTCCCTGATTACCCCATCTAAAGTAACCTTTTCACATTTTTCTCTAATATAACACCCTCCAGGACACTTACTTCTAGGTAAATTTACCATGTGTGTTTATTATATTTCCCCCACCATGCACACGCACGTGCACACACACACACACACACACACACACAGACCACACACAAGCATATATATTCCATGAGAACAAGAACTTTGTCTCTATCACTGGTGCCTCTCCAACAACTAGAACAGTACCTAGCTCATAGTAGGTGCTCATATTTGATGGATGGATGGATGGCAAAGAACAGGAAAGAGTGCAGTCCAGAGATGACTTTCATCACACTGATTCAGATTTACTCCCATCTTCCATCTGCAATGAGAATATCACACGGAAAGGATCTCTTAGCAGAAATTTATAGCAGATTCATGCAAAGAGGCCAGACACATTTCTCTGTGCCTCAACTGCCTAAATGCCAGCAATTTTCAAACTGACTCAAGAAACGCTAGTGTCCCTCAGGGTATTAACTGGTGTTCCGAGAAAAATGAATTTGATCAAGTAAGTTTAGGAAACGTTGCACATCAAATCTCTCTCTCAGAGACTCAGCATACATTAGCATATTAAGGCTTTAAGAAGTCTTGCCAGAAATAAAACCTATTTTAGCTTTGCTTAGCATTTTCCATATATATTTGACCCTGGAACTTTCATGTTTTACTCACTTATTTATATCCCACAGGATACTAGCATCTCTCAAAATACAATTTTGGAAATATTGTCACAGATATAGACATAGATAAATATGTATAGATATAGAGATGGGCTTCCCTTGTCTATAAATAAATATCTATAAATGTCTATAAATATATATACTGGATATTAATCAGAGTTTACTTCAGGAACCAGAGATCAAATTGCCAACATCTATTGGATCATAGAAAAAAGCAAGAGAGTTCCAGAAAAAAACATCTACTTCTGTTTTATTGACTATGCCAAAGCCTTTGACTGTGTGGATCACAACAAACTGTGGAAAATTCTTAAGGAGATGGGAATACCAGACCACCTAACCTGCCTCCTGAGAAATCTGCATGCAGGTCAAGAAGCAACAGTTAGAACTGGACATGGAACAACAGACTGGTTCCAAATCAAGAAAGGAGTACATCAAGGCTGTATATTGTCACCCTGCTTATTTAACTTATATGCAGAGTACATCATGCAAAATGCCAGGCTGGATGAAGCACAAGCTGGAATCAAGATTGCCGGGAAAAATATCAATAACCTCAGATATGCAGATGACACCACCCTTATGGCAGAAAGCAAAGAACTAAAGAGCCTCTTGATGAAAGTGAAAGAGGAGAGTAAAAAAGGTGGCTTAAAACTCAACATTCAGAAAACTAGATCACGGCATCCAGTCCCATCACTTCATGGCAAATAGGTGGGGAAACAATGGAAACAGATATTTTATTTTCTTGGGCTCCAAAATCACTGCAGATGGTGACTGCAGCCATGAAGTTAAAAGATGCTTGTTTCTTGGAAGAAAGGCTATGACCAACCTAAACAGCATATTAAAAAGCAGAGATATTACTTTGCCAACAAAGTCTGTCTAGTCAAAGCTATTGTTTTTCCAGTAGTCATGTATGGATGTGAGAGTTGGACTATAAAGAAAGCTGAGCACCAAAGAATTGATGCTTTTTAACTGTGGTGTTGGAGAAGACTCTTGAGAGTCCCTTGGACTGCAAGGAGATCCAACCAGTCAATCCTAAAGGAAATCAGTCCTGAATATTCATTGGAAGGACTGATGCTGAAGCCAAAACTCCAATACTTTGGCCACCTGATGTGAAGAACTAACTCATTGGAAAAGACCCTGATGCTGGGAAAGATTGAAGGTGGGAGAAGGGGATGACAGAGGATGAGATGGTTGTATGGTATCACCGACTTGATGGACATGAGTTTGAGTAAGCTCTGGGAGTTGGTGATGGACAGGGAAGCCTGGCGTGCTGCAGCCCATGGGGTTGCAAAGAATAGGACATGACTGAGCGACTGAACTGAACTGAACTGACTTCAGGTCCATGACCATAAATTCCAATTCAAAAATAACAGTGAAATGAAGTTGAATGGGATTCAAGTTTAAAATAAAGCAGCAGTTGGAGATAGTGCTTTCTGTTACTATCAACTGGCCTGCAATGGGTTAACAGTGCTGCTTTAAATATGTTCAAATCTTCTAGCCTGGAGGAATTACTCCCTAGGCAATGAGAATGTGCAAGTATAATCAAAGAACCACTGTCGGTGATCATTGGGAAATCATACACATGGGAGAAGTATCAGTATCAGATCCTCAAAGATTGGAGATGAGGGGCTTTCAAAGGAGGAAAGGTAGTAGATTCTAAAACCTACAGACCAGTATGGACTTAATGTGGATCCAGGATAAGATTCATTATCATTCATTCCTCTAACCCATTTCAGTACTTCTTTCTGTTCCTTGTAGCTCAGCTGGTAAAGAATCCGCCTGCAATGCAGGAGATCTGGGTTCGATCCCTGGGTTGGGAAGAGCCCCTGGAGAAGGGAAAGGCTACCTACTCCAATACTCTGGCCTGGAGAATTCCATGGACTGTATAGTTCATGGGGTTGCAAAGAGTCGGACACAACTGAGCAACTTTAACTTTTCTGTTCCTTGAACCCTCCAAGCTTATCCCTGAGTACGGCCTTTGCATTTGCTATTCCTTTTGCTTAGAGCAGGGGTGGACAAACTTCTTCTCTATTGAGCAAAATAGTAAATGTTTTTGGCTTTTGGGCCATATGGTCTCTGTCGCAACTACTCAGCTCTGAGCAAAAGCAGCCACAGATGATGCGTAAAGAATCAAACTTTATTTACAAAAACAGGCTATGGTCCAGATTTGGCCCAAGGGTCATCTTTGGTCTACCTAGAGTGTCCTTTGCCAGGATTGTTATAATAAATACCTTTTTGTTCAAATTCAACTCAAACATCCTTTTCTCAGGGTACACCATGCAAAGCAGCTGTGCATTTACTTGCTTTCAAATCATTCAATTTTAATTATTTCCATTGCACCCATCACTAACTTGTATTTTTTTGTTTATTTGCTTGTCCCCATGCGCCCACACACAACAGAATAACTGACACGTATTGAGCTCTTTTGATGTACCAGACACTGTTCAAAGCATTTTACATGTATTGGCTCTTTTAATCTTAATAATAATCTCAGAGCAATAATCCTTATTTTCCCCATTTTATAGATGAAGAAACCAGGGCTGAGAGATTAAGTAATTTATCCATAGTCACATAGTTTAGCAGGTAGTGTTTCCAGGATTTAGACCCAGGCTTATAAGCATTATGCTACTGTGATATTGTGATTTATAATAAGAAATATATATTTGGCTTTCCTCCTTGTTCCTGGCACAGAGCTCCTAAAACTTTCAGAATTTCCTAAGTGATGAGAGTGAAAAATGTGTTTTTCTTATGTTAATGAGGTGAATTTTGGATCAAACCCAAGGTAGGATGCTGGTTGCCAGGGGACCTCCAGGGAGGGGAGGGGCTGGAGGTTGAGTTAGCCAATGGCCAGTGATTTAAATCAATGATTCCTGTGTAATGAAGCTTCCATAAAGATCCAAACGACAAGGTTTGGAGAGCTTCCAGGCTGATGAACGTATTTTTTTATAGTACAATTGCTTTACAACATTATGTTAGTTTCTGCTGTACAACGAAATGAATCACTATATGTATACATATATCCCCTCCCTCTTGAACCTCCCCCCTCCACCCATCTAGGTGGTGAACACATGTTGATGCTGGGAGATTGGGCACACAGAAAGGGCTTGGAAACTTGGTGTCCCTTCCCAAA
The DNA here is from genome assembly GCF_032452875.1 of Bos javanicus. Taxonomy (NCBI): domain Eukaryota; kingdom Metazoa; phylum Chordata; class Mammalia; order Artiodactyla; family Bovidae; genus Bos; species Bos javanicus. The sequence continues at coordinate 58,306,153 of NC_083897.1, read as the reverse complement.
TACCTTGTGCTATGCATCTCTTCCATCTAGCTGTTTCTAAGATTATATCTTTTAATAATAAACTGGTCATCTAGTAAGTAAAATGTTTCTCTGAGTTCTAGGAGCCATACTAGTAAATTAGCCAAACTCAAGGAGGGGGTCATTGGAACCTCAAATCTCTAGCCAATGGGTCAGAAGTACAGGCAACCACCTGGTATTGTCATTGGCATCTAAAGGGCAAAGGGCGTCTTGTAGGGCTGAGCCCTTAACCTATGGGACCTGACACTTATGTCCAGGTGGATAGTGCCAGAATTGAGTTGAATTGTAGCATACCCAGCTGGTGTGGGAAAATTGCCTGGTGGTATGGGGAAAACCCCTGACACTCATAGGAATTGGAGTCAGTATCATACTACAGTGTATCTCAATTACAAGCTCCATGAGAGCAGAGTTTTTCTTTTTTTCTGTCTGGTTTACTAATGATGAACCTAGAACAGAGCCTAACGGAATGCTTGGTATTAAGTGTTCAATAGATATTTGTCCATTTAAAAATTCTAGAATGCTCAGATTATTAAAGTGAGATGTTCTTACTAAGTCAAAGTAACCTAATTTTCTCCTTTGATGAAGCTGATCATTAGGGAGAATAAGCAAATGGAATTTTGGATTTTTTTTTGGATTTTAACAAAGAATTAAATAAGTTCTTTTCAGGAACCCTTATTTTACTAAACCTTTCAGCGTCATTTAACACTGCTGCTCATTTCTTTCTTCTTTGTGGTTTCCATGACACCATACTTTCCTTGTTCCCTTCACACCTCTATGACTATTCTTACTTGTTCTTTAATGTGATGCTCCTCCCCCATCAACATGTAGGTGTGTTGACCAGGATTTCCTCCCTGGTCCTTGGTTCTTTCCACTTTTTGAATGTTCCCAGATGGTCCCATCCACTCTCATTGTTTTCATTTTTATCTTTGTTCTGATGACACTCATATCTATATCTCCAGGCCAGAACTTTGTTTCAAGTCTGAAAATCCTGCAGGTACTTCAATTTGAACATGTCCAAAACGAAACTCAGTATCCCCCAAGTCCATTCTTTTTCTTATAATCCCTGTCTTATTGGATGGCATCACCCAGTCACTCCCACACCAGAAACCTGAAAGTCATTTTTGCCTCCTCACTCCCACTCACCTCCCCCATAGCTAAACCCTGACTGAATCTTGACAATTTTCCTTCTCAAATATTTCTCAGCTCATCACACACCTGGTAGTTGTCTCCCCGATTCCAGTTTTGACCCTATCCAGCTCTCCACACAGCCACCCGAATTAGCTTTTTAAATTGCAAATAAGATCATGTAACAGGCTTCCCACATGGCACAGTGGTAAAGAATCTGTCTGCCAATGCAGGAGACACAAGAGACCCTGGTTTGATTCCCACATTGGAAAGTTCCCCTAGAGTAGGAAATCACAACCCACTCTCCAGGATTCTTGTCTGGAGGAGTCTGGCAGGCTACAGTCCATGGGGGTCACAAAGACTGAGTACACACACACAAGACCATGTAATACCTCATGACCTATGAGATGGAGTCTAAGCTATGTTGCTGTTCAGTCACGGAGTCGTGTCCAACTCTTTGCGACCCCATGGACTGCAGCACACCAGGCCTCTCTGTTCCCTCACCATCCCCCATAGTTTGCCCAAGTTCATGTCCATTTTCACTGTTGATGCCATCCAGCCATCTCATCCTCTGATGCCCTCTTCTGCCCTCAGTCTTTCCCAACATCAGGGACTTTTCCAATGAGTCAGCTGTTCACATCAGATGACAAAATACTGGAGTTTCAGCTCTAGCATCAGTCCTTCCAATGAACAGTTGGGGTTGATTTCCTTTAGGATTGACTGATTTGATCTTCTTGCAGTCCAAGGGACTCTCAGGAGTCTTCTCCAGCACCACAGCTCAAAGGCACCAATTCTTGGCCCCTATGTCAGGGACATGCAAATCTCTTCAAACTTGCCAGCTTCATCTCCCACACTACTGCCTCATTCACAGCTAATGTCTCAACAATACCAAACTGCTGGCAACCTTGCAGTTCTCCAAACACTTCTATGACTTTGCTCATGCTGCAGCCTCTGCTTTGATGCCCATCACGTCTGCTTCTCACTCCCTCTTTGCCTGGCAGACTTCTTGTCATTGTCTCAAACTCAGCCCAGGCATCATCTCCTCAAACAAGGCTTCTTTAACATGCCCCATCCTATTCTGGGTTAGATTTTCCTCTTCTGTGCTTCCAAAGCATCCTGCTTCTATGTCCAGCTGTATTTTTCTTGTCTGTTCACATGTCTGTATCCCTCATTAGACTGTGAGGTTCCTGTGGGCAAAGAGTATGCTTTATTCAAAATCGTACCCATCACACCATGTACAGTGCCTGGCACATAGTAAGGATTCAGCTGATGTTTGATGAATCCACTATTTTATGACCATAACATCCTCTTGGTTCATGGGGTTGACTTAAAACATTCTTACTTCTTTTCACACAAATAGCTGTTACATAGTGTAATGTGCAATGATAGAGGTAAAACAAAAGAACAGAAGAGGAACAGCCAGCTCAGCCTGAGATGAGGGGAGGTAGAGGAAATGGTGGGGGCTTTCCAGGTGGCTCAGTGGTAAAGAATCCACCTGCCAAGCAGGAAACTCGAGTTTGATCCCTTGATCAGGAAGATCCCCTAGAGAAGGAAATGGCAATCCACTCCAGTATTCTTGCCTGGAGAATCCCATGGATAGAGGAGCCTGGTGGGTTACAGTCCATGGGGTCGCATGGACACAAATGAGCGACTAAACAGCAGGAGCAGCAGCAGAGGAAATGCTACATCAAACCTAAGATGCAGTGATAGAACTAGAGTATGTGGAAGCAGAAAGGGGATAGTGTGGGTCTATTCATATGGTCAAACGACACCTGAACAACATTTCAATCAGTGGGCTTAGTTGAATTATTCAATAAATGGCAGTGATTTAGGGGAAAATAGAACCAAAGCTCAGGAACGATTGAAGGAACAGAAGAGGTTTAACTGAGACAAGAGAAGGCCATATGGAATTTGATGATTTTCTTAGTATTTGAAGGGCTGTACTCTGAGTTGAATTGTGTCCCCCCTAAAAGATATGCTGAAGTTCTAAACTCTGGAATATCAGAATGTGACTTGATTTTTAAAAATTATTTTATGTATTTATTTTTGGCTGTGCTGGGTCTTCATTGCTACGTGAGCTTTTCTCCAGTTGCAGTAAGGGGGACTACTGTCTCGTAGTGTACTGGTGTGTGGGCTTTCATTGCAGTGGCTTCTCTCTTTGTGGTTCCCAGGCTCTAGGGTGTGCAGGCTTAAGCAGCTGTTTAATGTGGGCTCAGTAGTTGTAGCTCCTGGACTCTAGAGCACAGGCTCTGGAGTTATGGCACATGGGCTTAGTTGTTCCAAGGCATGTGGGATGTTCCTGGAGCAGGGATCGAACACGTATGCCCTGCATTGGCAGGTGGATTCTTGACTACTGAGCCACCAGGGAAGCCACTGAGTTTTGAACGCAGTCCTCACAGATGCAACTCATTCAGATGAGGCATATTGGCGTAGGTTCGGTGCTTAATCCAATATGACTGGTGTCCTTGTGAGAAGGAAATTTGGTCACAGACACAAAGGGAAGATGATCATGTAAAGAAGGAGGCACAGACTGGAATTGTGCTGTCACAGCCAAAAAACAGGAGCCCTCAGAAGCTGGAAGGGGCAAGAAAGGTTTATTCCCAGAGCCTTCAAATGAAACTTCACCCTGTCAACACCTTGATTTCAGACTTCTAGTCTGGAGAACTGTGAGACAATAAATTTCTGTTGTTTTAAGCCACCTGGTTTGTGGCACTTTGTTATAGCGGTCACAGGAAACTAATACAGGCTGTCATGGAACAGAGGGAGTAGATTTGTTCTATGTAAGACTCAATGAATGGAAGATACAGGGAGACAGCAAGCCTTCTTTCTGTTGAATGGAAACACTATTGAAAAATAAAATGAACTGCTGTGAGAGCTGATAAGCTCCTCATCACTGGAAGTCAAGGCTGGAGATCTGTGTGATAGAAATGATAATGGTGATGATGATAATAGTAATACAACTTCCCTTCTTACCCTTATTTGGACAAGCCAACTTAAAAAACTGTTTTTGACATAATTGGAGATGTTTGAATGCTGATTGGCATTCAATTGATCATCCTAAGATTTTTATATTAAACTTTTAGGTGAAAATAATGGCATTAATTAATGGTTATAAAGAGATAGAGGAAGATAGGGGTGGGGTGGGGATCAGCCTTAAGTCTTTTACAGATACACACTGAAGTGTTTACTGAGCAAATGATATAGGTGTCTAGGATTTAATTTATGTACTGGTGTACAGATGAAACATGTTTGGCCATGTGGTGATAAGTGTTGAACCTGAGTGATGGATACATGGAGATTCACTTATACTGGCCTTTATACAGTGTGTGTGTTTGAAATTTTCCATAATCAAATAAATTTTTAAAAGCTACCAGTTACCATGTTCTAAGCACTTAAGATATCCAGGAACCATGCTAAGTGTTTTTATAGCATTATCTCATTTAATTTAATCATGGCACATAAAGACAAATAAAAAGTGACATTTCTGTATAGGAAGGCACAATACTATAAAGATATTCTCTTCAAATGTGCCTGCATAATCAAGATGAAGAGAAAGTTCAATTTGTTTGGATTGCTTGAATTGTCAAAAGAATATATCTGTGTCAATTTGTATTCTTAAAAGAAAATCTCCACAACAGCCCAATGAGGCATTATCATATTGATTTTATAAATGAGGAAACTGAGGATCAGAAAAGTGAAGTAAACTGCCCAAGGTTGCATAACTACTAAGTTAGAAGAAGCAGGATTTTAACCCAGGTTTCTCTGACTCCACTATTGTGTGCTTTTAATGCCCTTGCTATTCAAAATGTGGTCCATTGTAACATAGGAGAGTTTCCCAGAAATACAGAACCTCAGGCCGCCTGTCCAGACCTACCAAGTGAAATTCCACTTTAAAGTTTGAGAATGCTATAATGTTATCCAGGGTATTCAAGCACTGACGTGATGATTACACTCGATCAAGCATTTTAATCCCTGGTTGCTCATCTGAACAAATATTGGTCTCAGATTATACTGTATTGTACCACCTGGCCTTCCCAGGTGGCTCAGTGGTACAGAATTTGCCTGCCAATGCAAGAGACTTGGGTTTGATCCCTGGGTTGAGAAGATCAAATGGCAACCCTCTCCAGTATCCTTGCCCAGGAAATCCCATGGTCAGAGGAGCCTGGTGGGCTGCCTCCATGGAATCACAAAGGGTCAGACAAAACTTAGTGACTAAACAACCAACACCTCTGGAGTGGGGCATGAGAATCTGTATATTTACAGGCTCCCTCGGATGAGCTATTAGGGTTGGGAAGCACTAGAAAAGGGAACCTATAAAGATCTTTTTCAACTCTTAGATTCTCTAACTCCTGATAAGTTTGCAGGAGAAAATAAAGAATTCAGTTATGTGTGACTGTGGAAAATTATCTACCTGTTCACTGAACATAATCATTTAGAAGGGACTTGAAGTTTTATTCTAAGGAAATATAAGCTTCAAGGAGTGAAAATAGATTCCAGATAGATGGCATGAGAAAATTAGTAAACATGTCAACATACGTGACAAGTAATATATAAATCTTATATTTTATTTCAAGGATTTATCAATGCATACACATACAATGAAAAAAGAAGCCTATGAGTACAAAGCAATTTGACTGGTTCTTATTGGTGCCTTATGTAAATCAAACTCATTATATTAGAGTTAATTTTTTCAGTGTGTGCTAAGTCCCACTCCTCAAGGAGTCCCCAGTCTAGTAGGGAAAAGATAAGTGAACAGACAGTTACAATAAAGTGTGGTAAAGCACTGAGATATGATAAATACAAGCTGCTACAGAGCATGGAGAATGGGATCCTACTAACGAGTGGAACTGGGAAAAATGAGTCTTGAAAACAGAATAGGTGTTGTTCAGAGAAAGAAGGGCATTTCAGAAAGATGGCACAGCATGCACAGCGGCACAGAGGCCAAAGGGAACATGGTAACTTCAATGAATGAATAATATTGTAGGTACATGGTTGAGTGTGGAGGAGAATGAAGAGGCTGATAGTCTGAAGACAGATCATGAAGAACTCTGTATGACATTCCAAGGAGTATGGACATTATCCAGAAGCTATGAGCAATCTTTGAATGGTTTTAAGTAGGGCAATGCCATGATGAAATCTGCATTTTAGAAAAATTATTCAGGTAACTGAAGTAATTCAAAGGGCTGTAGAGATTGATGCATAAGAGCTGTTGGAAAATCATTGCAATATGTTAACCAAGAGAGAGTTGGTTCTAGTGGTAAAGAATCCGCCTGCCAATGCATGAGACGTAAGAGACATGGGCTCAATCCTTTGGTCGGGAAGATCTTCTGGAAGAGGAAATGGCACCTGCCTTCCAGTATTCTTGCCTGGAGAATCCCATGGACAGAGGAGCCTAGCGGGCTACAGTCCATGGGGTCGCAAAGAATTGGACATGACTGAGCATCTCAACCAAAGCCAAATAAGGAGAGCACATAAATGAAAGAGATTTAGAACTTTGTGACAAAATAAGTGAAGGAGAAGAGAGAGTCAGATTTCTGGTTAGGTACTTGGAGCCAGTGGTGTCACTAACTGGGACAGGGAATGCAAACAAACAAGCAGACATAGGGGAGAAATGGAGATGGAGAAATGTGGGGGAGGAATAATGAGATCACTCTGGGACATGTTGAGCATGAGGAGTCTAGGGAATAACTAGACTTAAATGGACATGTGGATGAGGAGCTCAGAAGAGAGATAAGGACTGAGCACACAGGTGTGGAAATCATGAGTGTGCATGTTAGAATTATGAGAGAAATGAGTTCACCTAGGAAGGGAAGAGGCAGGAGGGGGGCGAGGAGGACAAGAAGAAGAAGGAAGAGGAGATGAGAAAGTGGAGGAAAGGGAAGAGGAGAAAGAAGAAAATGTGGGAAAATGTTAGCATTGGGGGAATCTGAATGAAGGACAAAATGGGATTTTTTTAAACTTTTATGGCAAGTTTTTGTAAGTCTGAAATTAAAAGCTAAAGTAAAAAGATAAATGTTGTCGTTGTTCAGTTGCCAAGTCGTGTTCAACTCTTTGCAACCCCATGGACCCCAGGCTTCCCCGTCCCTCACCAACTCCCAGAGTTTGCCCAAATTCATGTCCATTGAGTTGGTGATGCCATCCAACCATCTCACCCTCTGTTGCCCTCTTCTCCTTCTGCCTTCAACCTTTCCCATCATCAAGTTCTTTTCTAATGAGTCAGCTCTTTGCATCAGGTGGCCAAAGAATTGGAGCTTCAGTTCCAATTTTATTTTAAATAAAATGCTTAAAAGCTAAAATACAAAAATAAAAATAAAAAGCTAAATTAGAAAAAAGAAGTGACTCTGAGAGGAGGAAGTGGATACAGCAACTTCTCAACTAGTTTTGCTTTACTTTCAATTTCTTTCAACAAATTTGCCTGTGGAGGCAAGTCCCAAGGGAAGACAGTGGTGGGAGGGGTTGCAGCTGCTGCTGTTGTACAGGTGGGAGAGATTCATGCCAGTTTCAGCCTTGGGGGAAACATCAAGTGGAAATAGAGCAAAGATACAGGAGAGATGGGATGTTGCTGGCATGGGGCACATTGGTGGAGTTCTGCATTGATGGAGCATTAGCCTTAGACAGGAGAGTGGATCGATTACCACTTAAGAAGGAAGAAAACATGGGACTGTGCATATGTAATTTGTATGTAAGGAGTTGATGAGAGAGATTTTCTTCCTGATGGACCGTTTGCTTTGTGAGTAGGAAGCAAAGTCATCTACACAGTGTTAAGATTATATAGTATTCAGTCAAAATAGTTATTCTGAGGAATTGGAGAGGAAGCTAATTGGGGAACTGTTGACTTGCCTAGTATTGTTGAGGGCCCAGCTGAGGTTCTAGGGAGTTAAAATCCAAACACAAAAACTGACTTCTTTGCAAAAGAGCAAACAGTGATTGACTCACAGTCTGTACATGACTTTACCTCCTACACCACAAAGTTGGTACTTCAGCATTCACATGGATGTACCACTGGATTCTCAGTTCCTTGATCTATTCATTTCCCATGATCTTTTCCTCCATCCCAATTCAGCCATCTACTCCCATGGTTACACCCTGGACCTTATCATCACAAAAATTCTATCACCACTGCCATTTGTAGTTGAAACATCCCATTCCTCTGCCCTCCCCCACCCTCACTGCTAACACACACACACACACACACACACACACACACACACACACTTCCTTTCTAAAACCTCCAATCCACTGGTCATCACTCTTCTCAGTATCTATCAGCCTCCATCCTGACTTCATTTCATTTCTTAACCAGTCCTGAATCTGTGTTGAAAAGTGAAAGTGTTAGTCATTCAGTTGTGTCCAACTCTTTGTGACCATATGGGCTGTAGCCCGCCAGGCTCCCCACTCTATGGGATTCTCCAGGCAAGAGTTCTGGAGAGGGTTGCCACTCCCTTCTCCAGGGGATCTTCCTGACCCAAGGATCAAATCCACGTCTCCCTCATTGCGGGCAGATTCTTTACTGTCTGAGCCACCAGGGAAGTCCCAATAGGCGCTTATCTGTTCTCATTTTACTCACGCTCTTAGCAGCATTCAGCACTATTGACCACTTCTTCCAGTTTGAAATACATGTCTCTCTTGCCTTTCTTGACATCATACTCCTGTGGTTTTCCCTCCTAACTGCTTAGCCATTATTCACTCTGCTTAGTTATTTGCTCTTCCTTTAGTTTATTTTTTAATATTGGCATTCTTCAGTGATCTGTCTTATACACTCTTCTGTTTTTACTCTATGTTTTCTCATTGCATGATCTCAGCTATTCCTATAGATTTAAATATTTTATTTTATTTTGATGACCCTCAAATTTAAATCTGCCAATCAGAGTTCTCCTCTGAATTCTAGCTGTCCACTTGACACCTATATAAAGATACCTTACAAATATATCACACTTGATATATTCAAAACTAAATTCTGGATTCCTCTAATCATCTCCTTACTTTCAGTAGTGAGTACCACCATCAATCCTATTGCCTAAGTCAGATATAGTCATATTATCTTTGAGCTTTCCATTTCCCTTTTCTCTTATCCTGTCTTCACTTCTCAGTAGGCTGTATCTTCAATACACATCTTCAAGCTACTCACACTTCTCCATCTTCATTGTCATCACTCTAACTGGACTACTTTCAACTCAAGTCTGGATGGCAGTAAGACTCCACTTGCATTCTTGACCCCTCTAATCTATTCTCTCACAGTGGCAGAAGTGACACTTTAAAACTGAAAGATGATATCATTACACTGCTTAGAACTCTTTAGTTAACCTAGGGAAAAAATACAAATTCTTCATCAACTGGCTGGACCTTGTATAATCTAGTCTCTGTCTGTTTCCCTGGAACCATCTCCCTTGTTTTAGCCCTGCTAGTCTTCTTTAAAAAGTGCTTGAAACACCTAACCTCTCTTTTGAGACAGGGCCTTTATGCTTGCTTTCCCCTCTGCCCAGTATACTCTTATTTCCTTTATATCCTTTCTGTATGAACTCAAATGCCAATTCCTTAGATATGCCTTCCCTGGTCAATCCTTCTAAGTAAACTGAAAAGTGAAAGTCACTCAGTCATGTCAGACTCTTTGCGACCCCATGGGCTATACAGTCCATGGAATTCTCTAGGCCAGAATACTGGAGTAGGTAGCCTTTCCCTTCTCCAGGGGATCTTCCCAACCCAGGGATTGAACCCAGGTATCCTGCATTGCAGGTGGATTCTTTACCAGCTCAACCACCAGGGAAGCACAAGATTACTGGAGTGGGTAGTCTATCACTTCTCCAGTGGATCTTCGCTACCCAGGAATTGAACTGGGGTCCACTGCCTTGCAGGCGGATTCTTTACCAACTGAGCTATCAGGGAAGTGCTTCTAAATAAACTAGGCCCCTTGTATTATTCTCCTTCTTAACCTCTTATTTGTTTCTTTGGTAGAACTTACTATAATTTATAATTATCCCATTTATTTACCTTTTTGTTGGTCTCCTCTGTGGGCAGAATTCTGTGGGACTGGCTCATCTCTACTCCACATGATGCTGGATGGAGCTGCTTGACTAATTCTGGAGGATCCAATATGGCCCCACTCACAAGAATGGAACCTTTGTGCTCGCTGCCAACTGGGGCACCTTAATTCTCCTTGTGGCCTGTTTCTACATCAGGAAAGCTTGGAGTTCTCTATATAGCAGCCACATTCAGAGGGTAAAAACAGAAGATGGATGACAAAAACCATCACAATATTGTAAAGTAATTATCCTCCAATTAAAATAAATAATTTAAAACAAAGAAGCTGCAAAATCTCTTAAGACCTAGCACTGACAAGTTTACATATCATTCCTGTCCCCTTCAAAGCAAATCATAGGACCATCCCAGATTCAAGAAGAAGAGGGAAAGTTCCAATTCTTGATAGAAGGAGCAGAAAAGTCACATTACAAAGGAGGTATGCTGAATGGGAGAGATTATTACAGTCATACAATCTACCACACTCAAATATCCAAATGGCTCAGTCTTTCACCTCTTAAAGATTTTTGCTCAAGAGATACTTTCTGAGTGAGGCCTTTGCTGACCACTCTAAATTGAAATCCCATCTACCCATTCCCTAAAGAGTGTTTTATTTTAACACTACAGAACTTATCTGGAGAAGGAAATGGCAACCCACTCCAGTATTCTTGCTTGGGAAATCCCAAGGACAGAGAAGACTGATGGGCTACAGTCCGTGAGGTCACAAAGAGTCAACACAACTGAGCAACTGAACAGACAGAACTTATCACCACCCAACATGTATATTGCATGTACTTGTTGTCTGTCTTCTCCTTCTAGGATACAAAATCCATGAAGGCAGGGAATTTTGTCCATTTTGTTCATTACTATGGTTCCAAATAGGAAAAGGAGTTCGTCAAGGCTGTATATTGTCACCCTGTTTATTTAACTTATATGCAGAGTACATCATGAGAAACGCTGGACTGGAAGAAACACAAACTGGAATCAAGGTTGCCGGGAGAAATATCAATAACCTCAGATATGCAGATGACACCACCCTTATGGCAGAAAGTGAAGAAGAACTCAAAAGCCTCTTGATGAAAGTGAAAGTGGAGAGTGAAAAAGTTGGCTTAAAGATCAACATTCAGAAAACTAAGATCATGGCATCCGGTCCCATAACTTCATGGGAAATAGATGGGGAAACAGTGGAAACAGTGTCAGACTTTATTTTTTTGGGCTCCAAAATCACTACAGATGGTGACTGCAGCCATGAAATTAAAAGACGCTTACTCCTTGGAAGGAAAGTTATGACCAACCTAGATAGCATATTCAAAAGCAGAGACATTACTTTGCCAACAAAGGTTCGTCTAGTCAAGGCTATGGTTTTTCCTGTGGTCATGTATGGATGTGAGAGTTGGACTGTGAAGAAGGCTGAGCACCGAAGAATTGATGCTTTTGAACTGTGGTGTTGGAGAAGACTCTTGAGTTCCTTGGACTGCAAGGAGATCCAACCAGTCCATTCTGAAGGAGATCAGCCCTGGGATTTCTTTGGAAGGAATGATGCTAAAGCTGAAACTCCAATACTTTGGCCACCTCATGCGAAGAGTTGATTCATTGGAAAAGACTGTGATGCTGGGAGGGATTGGGGGCAGGAGGAGAAGGGGACGACAGAGGATGAGATGGCTGGATGGCACCACTGACTTGATGGACGTGAGTCTCAGTGAACTCCGGGAGTTGGTGATGGACAGGGAGGCCTGGCGTGCTGCGATTTATGGGGTCGCAAAGAGTCGGACACGACTGAGCGACTGATCTGATCTGATACTCCCAGAACCTACAGAGTGGCTGGCACATACTAGAAAGTCAGTAATTATTTAATGAATATGAATTTAAAAATAGTGAAACCTAAACACATAGATACTTAGATATATATTATAGATACTTAGATATATACTATAAGAATATTAAAGAATTTGTAACTCATTAGTTTTCCCTCCTTTTCATCTCCCTGATTTCTTGGTAAGCCTTGAATAAGTTGTTATCTACAGACCTTATCTTAAAGAAAGTGACAGTTGCTCAGTCATGTCTGACTCTTGGCGACCCCATGGACTATAGAGTCCATGGAATTCTCCAGGCCAGAATACTGGAGTGGGTAGCCTTTCCCTTCTCCAGGGGGTCTTCCCAACCCAAGGATCGAACCCAGGTCTCCCGCATTGCAGGCGGATTCTTTACCAGCTGAGCCACCAGGGAAGCCTAAAAATACTGGAGTGGGTAGCCTACCCCTTCTCCAGTGGATCTTTCTGACCCAGGAATTGAACCAGGATCTTCTGCATTGCAGGCATATTCTTTAGCAACTGGGCTATCAGGGAAGCCCACAGATCTTATCTCCCCACCAGCAAATGAACATATATAATAAAACATTGTGCTTTTTAGAGAAAAGCATGGGTTATCTCAATAAGGGAGTTTGAGGGGACTCCTATGAGATCAAATTTGAGATCCTATGAGGTGAGATGGGCTTCCGGGTGGCGCTAGTGGTAAAGAATTCGCCTGCCAATGCAGGAGATGTAACAAGCATGGGTTCGATCCTGGGTCAGGAAGATCCTCTGGAGGAGGGCATGGCAACCCACTCCAATATTCTTGCTTGGAGAATGGACAGAGGACATTCCATGGACAGAGGAGCCCGACGGGTTATAATCCATAGGATCTCAAAGAGTTGAACACACTGAAGTGACTTAGCATCCACACATGTGGTGAGGTATAAGGCCATTTCAACTCATTATTTTGTATCTTGTGCCCAATTTATACCCACTGGGGACAGCTAGTTAAAGTTCTGGGTGGAGTGGTTTCAGTCTGGAAATTTGGTAAAGATGAAAATCTCATTGTCCAGTTGCAAATAAATAAATCAATCCGAGAGCATCAAGAGGACAGAGAAAGTGTCTTTCAGGGAGGAGGTGACTTAAAGGTAGCATTATATATCCTTTCCAGTTATCCCTGGATTGAGATCAGATATTGGTCCAGTGCCCTATCCTTTCCAGGACAAAGGGACAGCTGTCCTAGAACAGAATATAGAAATGAATCCAAGTATCTGACTAAATATGCATCCTCCCTCTCCACAAAGGAAAGTGTTGGTGTGCTAGTACAATAGCAAAACCCATCAAGGAATGCAAATAGGAAGAGGGTGGGTTGCGGGTAAAAGTAGGGTTATAGGGAAGGTAAGCCTTATGTAAGAAATTTTAAATTGAAGAAGCCTTCAATACTACCAGGATATACACAGATAAAATAGCCTGCCTATCCCTGTATCTGTTCATATCCAACAAATTTTTATTCAATGTGATTTTTAAAAATAGCTTTATTGAGATATGTTACACACCAAACAATTCTTGCATTTAAAGGCTTTAATATATTCACAGAGTTGTGCAAACATCACTACAATCAATTTGGAACATTTTCACTACCCTCCAAAGAAATCTCATACCCAATAGTGATCATTCCCCACCAACTCCCTGGATCCTGGCAAATATTAATCTGCTTTTCTGTCTCTATGGATTTATCTACTGTGGACACTTCACATTTCATTTTTTACTGGTGTCTCTCAGGATAATGTGCATGCGCAACTTCACTTCTTTTTGAGGCCAAATGATATTTTACTGTATGGATATACCACATTTATTTATCCATTCATTAGTAGATGGATGTTTGAGTGGTTTCCACTTTTGGGCTCTAATTTATGATGCTATGAACATTCATGTACAAATTTTTGTGTGTACATGTTTTCATTTCTCTTGGGTATATAACTCTGAGAAGAATTACTAGGTCATTTGGTAACACTTTGTTTAACATTCCAAGGAACTACCAGACTATTTTCAAAGCAACCATACCACATTATATTCCCATCAGCAATGTATATGGGTTCCAGTTTCTCTATATCCTCATCGACATTTGTTATGAGAATCTGACTTTTGGTTGCAGCCATCCAACTGTTTGCGAAGTAGTATCTTACTGTGGCTGTGCTTTGCATTTCTCTTATTGCTAAGGATACTGAATATCTTTTCATGTGTTTATTGACCATGGGTTTTTCTTCTTTGGATAAAATGTCTATTCATCTCCTTTGCCCATTTATAAAATTTTTTGGTCTTTTTAGATCAATTGTAAGAATTCTTTATATATTCTAGATACAAGTTCCTTATTAGATATATGATTTACAAAATGTTTCTCCCATTCTGTGGATTATCTTCTACTTTTCTAGTGGTGTCCTTTGAAGCAGAAAAGTTTTAAATTTTTGATGATATTCAATTATCTAATTTTTATTTGACTTTTGGTGCCATATCTAAGAAATCATTGCCTATGCCAAAGTCTTGAAGATTTATGTTTTCTCCTAAGAGTTTTATAGTTTTAGCTATCTAACCCATTTAAAATTAATTTCTGTGTATGGTGTATGATAATCAACTTTACTCTTTTGCATGTGGATATCCATTTAAAGTTGTTCCTGTCCCATTTGCTTTCAAGACTATCTTTTCCCTCATTGACAAAAATAATTTGGATGTAAATGTGAAAGTTTACTTCTGGACTCTCAATTCTATTCTAGTTGATCTATCAGGTGGGCAGAATTGAGCACTAGGTGCTTAGTCACTCTGTTGTGTCTGACTCTTTGTGACCCCATGGACTGTAGCCCACCAGGCTCCTCTGTCCATGTGATTTCCCAGGCAAGAATACTGGAGTGGGTTGCCATTTCCTTCTCCAGGGGATCTTCCTGACCCAGGGATCAAACCAGGGTCTCCTGCATTGAGGGCAGATTCCTTACTATCTGAGCCACCAGGGCACCCCATTGATCTATGCATCTATTCTTATGTCAGTACAACATTGTCCTGTTTACTGTTTATTTGTAGTATGTTTTGAAATCAGTAAATGTAAGCCTTCCAACTTGGTTCTTCTTTTTTTTCCTCCACCTCTCCCAGACTTTATTTTTTCAATTAATTTTTTTATTTTAATTGGAGGCCAATTACTTTACAATATTGTAGTGGTTTTTGCCATACATTGACATGAATCAGCCATGGGTGCACATGTGTTCCCCATCCTGAACACCCCTCCCACCTCCCTCCCCATCCCATCCCTCAGGGTCATCCCAGCACACCAGCCCTGAGCACCCTGTCTCATGCATTGAACCTGGACTGGCGATCTGTTTCACATATGATAATATACATGTTTCAATGCTATTCTCACAAATCATCCCACCCTCGCCTTCTGTCACAGAGTCCAAAAGACTGTTCTTTACATATGTGTCTCTTTTGCTGTCTCACATATAGGGTCATTGTTACCATCTTTCTTAATTCCATATATATGCGTTAATATACTGTATTGGTGTTTTTCTTTCTGACTTACTTCACTTTGTATAACAGGCTCCAGTTTCATCCACCTCATTAGAACTGATTTAAATGCATTCTTTTTAATAGCTGAGTAATATTCCATTGTGTATACATACCACAGCTTTCTTATCCATTTGACTGCCGATGGGCATCTAGGTTGTTTCCATGTCATGGCTATTGTAAATGGTGCTGTGATGAACATTGGGGTACAAGTGTCTCTTTCAGCTCTGGTTTCCTCGGTGTGTATGCCCAGCAGTGGGATTTCTGGGTCATATGGCAGTTCTATTTCCAGTTTTTTAAGAAATCTCCACACTGTTCTCCATAGTGGCTGTACTAGTTTCCATTCCCACCAACAGTGTAAGAGGGTGCCCTTTTCTCCACACCTCTCTCCAGCATTTACTGTTTGTAGACTTTTTGATAGTGGCCATTCTGACCATCATGAGACGGTACCTCATTGTGGTTTTATTTGCGTTCCTCTGATAATGAGTGATGTTGAGCATCTTCTCATGTGTTTGTTAGCCATCTGTATGTCTTCTTTGGAGAAATGTCTGTTAGTTCTTTGGCCCATTTTTTATTGGGCCGTTTATTTTTTTGGACTTGAGCTGCATGAGCTGCTTGTATATTTTTCAGATTAATTCTTTGTCAGTTGTTTCGTTGGCTATTCAGTTCAGTTCAGTCACTCAGTCATGTCCGACTCTTTGCGACTCTTTGCGACCCCATGAACCACAGCATGCCAGGCCTCCCTGTCCATCACCAACTGCTGGAGTCTACCCAAACCCATGTCCATCAAGTCAATGATGCCATCCAACCATCTCATACTCTGTCGTCCCCTTCTCCTCCTGCCCTCAATCTTTCCCAGCATCAGGGTCTTTTCAAATGAGTCAGCTCTCTGCATCAGGTGGCCAAAGTATTGGAGCTTCAGCCTCAACATCAGTCCTTCCAATGAACACCCAGGACTTTTTTATTTCTTCTAGGTCCTTGTTAAACATTTCTTGCATCTTCTCAATCCTTGTCTCCAGACTATTTATCTATAACTCCATTTTGTTTTCACGATTTTGGATTATTTTTACTATCATTATTCTGAATTCTTTTTCAGGTAGACTCCCTATCTCCTCCTTGTTTGTTTGGTTTAGTGGGCATTTATCATGTTCCTTTACCTGCTGAATATTTCTCTGCCTTTTCATCTTGTTTAAATTGCTGTGTTTGGGGTGGCCTTTCTGTATGCTGGAAGTCTATGGTTCCTCTTTATTGTGGAGGTTCCTCCCTGTAGGTAGGGTTGGATGAGTGGCTTGTCAAGGTTTCCTGGCTAGGGAAGCTTGCATCAGTGTTCTTGTGGGTATAGCTAGATCTCTTCTCTCTGGAGTGCAATGAAGTGTCCAGTAGTGAGTTTTGAGGTATCTATGTGTTTGGTGTGACTTTGGCCGCCTGTATTTTAATGCTTATGGTTATGTTCCTGCGTTGTTGGAGAATTACCTTGGTATGTCTTGCTCTGAAACTTGTTGGCTCTTGGATGGAGCTTGGTTTCAGTGTAGGTATGGAGGCTTTTGGATGAGCTCTTGTTGATTAATGTTCCCTGGAGCTGGGAGTTTTCTGGTGTTCTCAAGTTTTGGATTTAAGCCTCCTGCCTCTGGTTTTCAGTCTTATTCTTACAGTAGCCTCAAGACTTGTCCATCCACACTACAGTGATGATAAAACATCTAGGTGAATGGAGAATGTTTAAAAAATGATAATAATAAAAATATCTAGGAATTTCTCTGGAGTTGTTGAGGGCAGTGTGGGGTCAGTTCAGTTCCAGACAGTTCCTTGTTCCAGCTTATACTTCTTCTCAAGGTCTATAAGCCCCTTCCAATGTAGTCAGTGCTAACTACAGGGTTTTAATCTGTTGCACCTGTCACTTCCAAAGCGGATCCCTCTTCTTTGTTTATTTTGTCTTCCTCTGTTTGCAAGTCTCTTCAGTGTCTAATTTCTGCCCTGACACAAGGGGGTGAAGGTGGACACTTATTTAGGCTCACTTGTTCGGTTGTGCTGTGGGGAGGGAGGAACACTGCAAACAAATCCCACTGGTGTGTGTGGAGAATGCTTGTAGTGTCTGGGCTACATTGGGTTTGTCCCCACTCAAGGCGTGTGTGCTTTCCCAGTCTACACTGCTCAGGCTCCAGGTTGCTCTGCAGGGGAACTGTCTAAAGCTGGCCCTGGGTTGTGTGCACTCCCAGGTCTAAGCCGCTCAGGTTCAGGTTCTCAGGTACTCCACAAAGGCAGACTAGGTTGGGACTGTGTTGTGTGCCCTTCCCAGGTCTGAGCATCTCAGGTGACCAGGTGCTTGGCAAGCACACTCTCCCCAGGTGGATGGTGCATCTTATCACCTCCCCAGTCCCAGTCGCTCAGTTTCCTGGGTGTGCAGTGGGAGCACCGTCTCAGGTGTGCCATGTGTCTCCTCTGGGGAGCTGATCTCTGGCTGCGACCCTCCTGGTGGATGTCAACCATCCAAGATCCCAAGAAGACTTGGTTAGCAACTGGGAGCCTGCTCACAGTTTGGTAGAGGATGCCGTCTCTGGGGCCGAGATTGCCCCTCACCTTTTGGCTCTGACTGTCGCTTGCCCGCTTCTCTGCCTCTGGTGGGGGATGGGCCAGTCCACAGCCAGCTAGCTCTCCTCTGGTATTCACTCAGTCCTTTGTTCTGTGAATGGACCCAGCAGTTCCTTAGGTTAGAGCTTTTCGTGGGAAAGTTCTCTCTCTCTCTCTCTCTTTTTTTTTTATTCTCTCTCTCTGGCTATCTCAGTTTGGGTTGCTATCTCATGTTAGCTCCCTCAGATTGTCCTCAGGGCATTCAGGCCCAGTCCTTACCCTAAGCATGCAACCCATGACTCCCTGTTCAGCCCCTGCTTGCTGGTGGTGGACGTGAGTGTCTGGGCTACTTCTCTGCTGGGAGTTGTGGTTAGGCACGTAATCTGTGGGTGTTTTTTCCCCTCCCGGTTATGTTGCCCTCTGAGATTCCAAAACTCCCCACAGACCCGCCAGTGAGAGGGTTTCCTGGTGTTTGGAAACTTCTCCTCCTTCACAACTCCCTCCCTGGGACAGGTCTCCATCCCTAATTCTTTTGTTTCTCTTTTTATCTTTTATATTTTGTCCTACCTCCTTTCAAAGACAATGGGCTGCCTTTCTGGGTGCCTGGTGTCCTCCACCAGCATTCAGAAGTTGTTTTGCTCAGCGTTCAAATTTGCTCAGCGTTCAAATTTGCTCAGCGTTCAAATGATCTTTCGATGAATCTGAGAGGGAGAAAGCGGTCTCCCCATCCTATTCTTCTGCCATCTTAGGACCGCTCCCCTTGGTTCTTCTTTTTCAAGATGTTTTTTAGCTATTCTATTACATTTCCATATGAGCTTTTGGATCAGTCTGTCAATTTCGTTAAAAAAAAAAATGCCAGCTGGGGTTTCAATAGGAATTGGATTTAAGCTACTGATCAATTTGAGAGATATTGTCCTCTTAACAATATTAATAAGTCTTCCAATATGGGATACTTTTTCCATTTATTTAAGCCTTCTTCAGTTTCTTTCAAACAATATTTTGTAGTTTTCAGAGTGCAAATTAGACACTTCTTGTGTTTTTTCCCTAAGTATTTTATTCCTTTTTATGCTATTTTAAATGGAATTGCTTTCTTAATTTCATTTTGGATTTTTTTATTCCCAGTTCATAGAAGTGCAATTGATTTTTGTATATTGATTTTATCTCCTGCAACTTTGCTGAGCTATTAGCTCTAGTAGTTCTCTTTTTAGTGGACTCCTTGGGATTTTCTCTCTACAAGATCATGCAACCTGCAAATAAAGAATTTTACTTTTTCCTTTTCAATATGAATGACTTTTCTTTCATTTTCTTGCCTAATTAGTCTTAGCTTAAAATCTCCAGCAGAATATTGAACAAAAGTCTACTGTTTCTGATCTTAGAGGGAAAACTTTCAGTTTTTCACCATTGACTATGGGGTTTTCATAGATACCCTTTATCAGAGTGAGGAAGTTCTGTTCTATTCCTATTTTGTTGGTCATTTTTGTCGTGCAAAGGGAACTGAATTTTTTTCAAATATTTTTTCTGCATCTATTAAGATAATCATGTGATTTTTATCCTTTAGTCTACTGATTTATTCAACATGATTTTCAAGAATATGTTATATTGTAAGAACTACTGGAAGAGTCCTCTAGCCACACAGTATGAAAGTTCCTTTAACTTAACTGACAGTATGCTTCATAAGACATTGTCAAATGCTTAAAGACATATTTGGGAGCAGGCTAAGTGGGTAGCCACTAGGAGGAGTGGCTGGGAGATATGCCAAGGTACTCCTCCAGAAACATCCTGTGATAAAAACAAAATTTTAATCCCATGACTTGAAAAGTCTCTTTTTCTATTTTAGGGAAGTTGCAAAGAGGAGATACTAAAAACTCAGTAAACTTACCATTGCTGTATGCTGCTGCTGCTAAGTCACTTCAGTTGTGTCCGACTCTGTGTGACCCCATAGACGGCAGCCCACCAGGCTCCCCCGTCCCTGGGATTCTCCAGGCAAGAACACTGGAGTGGGTTGCCATTTCCTTCTCCAATGCATGAAAGGGAAAAGTGAAAGTGAAGTCGCTCAGTCGTGTCTGACTCTCAGTGACCACATGGACTGCAGCCTACCAGGCTCCTCTGCCCATGGGATTTTCCAGGCAAGAGTACTGGAGTGGGGTGCCATTGCCTTCTCCGATTGCTGTAGGCAGAGTAAGCTAAATTGGCCAGAAATGCATGTCAGGTGCTCCTCTTTCTCCCAGAGAGTAAAAATAAATATGGCTGGGTGGAGTCCTCGACATCAAGACAGAAAGGCTCGAGAAGCTTGCTTGAGGGAAAGAGAGCTCAGATATGATGTAGTCAGTGAGACAATTTCTGGAGAAAGAAAACTCTAATAGAGGTTTGGACCTCCCGTCCTGACTGCATATAAGGGAAAGAGATAATAGAGTACCCTGCTTAACACCACCTTCGATGGAGACTCCTTGGTTTGAACCCCAGCTCTGCCACTTACTAGTTGGTGCCCTTACCTCTCTGAGCCTCTGTTTTCTCATCTATGTAAGGGGCATAGAGTTGTTAAGAATAAATGAAATTGTGTTTTAAATCCTCCCTCAAAATGCCCAGAACTTAATTGTCATAAAAATTGACATTCCCTTTCTTCTCCTACTCAGGAAAGTATGTTACTGATGAGAATAACATCAGGACACAGGGTGAAGAAATCAAGAGTAAGATGGGGATTTTATAGAAATTCCCAGATGAAAGGTCATGAACCCTGGAGAGGTATGTTTGGGTTCATAAGAAAACAGTTTAAATCCTTTATACAAGAATAAAATTAAGAAAAAGTAATCGGTATCAGAGTACTTTCAGCTGCATGTCAACAAGCTGGTTTACAGAATAAAATACTGTATTATCTCACATAATAGGATATCCAGACATAGTGTGTGCTACAAGGCTAGTTGATTCAGCATCTGGGTAATTTCATGAAAGACACAGTTGCTTTGGTTCTTCTTCCCATCATCTAAAGAGCCCAATTCATCTTGGGCTTGTTTCTCTTGTGGTTGTAAGAAGGCCATTTGTAGCAATCACTGTACACATACTTATTCATATGCAGTAGGAAGGAGAAAGCCAATGGTTCATTCAAATATAAATTAAAAATCCTTCATTTCTGTCTTACTGGGGTCCCCATTGGTCATTGTCCACCTATGGCCTTATTAATAACTAATCTCATGGGATTGTAAACCTCTGATTGGCTTAAGCCTGGATTCCTAAACCAATCACTAACAATAAAGAGGGAATTACCATAACTGATTCACATGACTGATAGTTGATAAGCCTTTTGGGCCCCCAGAGGAGGATGATCATGGCATGGAGCAGAACCCCCAGGCAATCAGCAATGAGAATGTAGTTTGAGGAACAGACTTCAGTGATTTTAAGCCACTAAGGCTTTTGGGGTTGTTTGTCACTGCAGCATAACCTAACCTATGTTTTAACAATATAAAATGTAAGTAAAATGTTGTAAACTATGTTGAGAGAATTGAGAGAAGAGAAGCGCCAGTGGGGGTGTAACTGAGCTACATCCTCGTCTCTGAAAGCAGAAAGTCAACAGATGACATTTAAAATTAAAATAAACAGTGTAAGTAGTCATGTTATTTAGAAATATGGAGAAAACTACCAGGAAAGATACCATAGTCATTTAGTTCAGTTGCTCAGTCATGTCTGACTCTTCGTGACCCCATGGACTGCAGCATACCAGGCTTCCCTGTCCATCACCAACTCCTGGGGCTTGCTCAAACTCATGTCCATCAAGTCAGTGATGTCATCCAACCATCTCATCCTCTGTCATCCCCTTCTCCTGCCTTCAATCTTTCCCAGCATAAGGGTCTTTTCCAATGAGTCAGTTCTTTGCATCAAGTGGCCAAAATATTGGAGTTTCAGCTTCAGCATCAGTCCTTCCAATGAATATTCAGTGCAGATTTCCTTTAGGATGGACTGGTTGGATCTCCTTGCAGTCCAAGGGACGCTCAAGAGTCTTCTTCAACACCACAATTCAAAAGCATCAATCTTTGGTGCTCAGCTTTCTTTATAGTCCAACTCTCACATCCATACATGACTACTGGAAAAACCATAGCTTTGACTAGACAGACCTCTGTTGGTAAGGTAATGTCTCTGCTTTTTAATATGCTGTCTAGGTTGGTCATAGCTTTTCTTCCGAGGAGCAAGCATCTTTTAATTTCATGGCTGCAGTGATTTTGGAGTCCAAAAAAATAAAGTCTGTCACTGTTTTCATTATTTCCCCATCTATTTGCCATGAAGTGATGGGACGGGATGCCATGATCTTAGTTTTCTGAATGTTGAGTTTTAAGCCAACTTTTTTACTCTCCCCTTTCACCTTCATCAAGAGGCTCTTTAGTTCTTTTTCACTTTCTGCCATAAGATACGAAAACAAGCTGCTAAAATAACTGAAAGTTATTACCCAGGGAATAGGCCTAAGGTAGGAAGAGGAGGGGCAGGAGGATTTTTGCTTTCCTTATAGTCTCCTCTGGATTTTTTTTAATACTTTATAATAATGTGCTTACATTCCTTTAATGGCTTTTTAAATTGTTTCCAATTATTTGACTTTATTTTATGCAAAGTCTACAAAATGATCATTTCAGGTTCTGGGAACATGGTCATCTAAAATCTTCCTGAATGGGAAGTTGTACTTTTCATGACTCATATCTCACATAGCTAATTTATTCCTGAAGGACATTTCACTTTTGACCACCTGATGATCAAACTGGTAACCTGACAACCAGTCTCAAAATTAAGATAAGAACAAGAGACTATTTTTGTTTGCACCATTTAATATCATTTCAGAGAGAAAAATACATCAATAGGGCTTCTGCCCAGCAAATAAAGTAATTTAAATTTGTTATGAAATGGGCTATTTGCTGACCTGGCATTGTTCTTTAACAAAGACATTTTGAATGGATTCCTCTTCTACCAGGGACCTGAGCCTGTTTTCCAAAACCTCCTCTATCAACATTGAAGTCTTCATGAAACGCATCTCCTAACTGGCCCCCAGATTGACCACGGCCATATTGTCTGCCCTCTCTAAAGCCTAGATCCCAATCTGTGCAGATAATATGGTCATCTAGGCTGGTGCCATTTAGAAATTGCATGGCATTTTCGGCCTCAGCTCTGTTAAAGTATTCTACGAAACAGAAACCACAGCCCATTTTCTTTATTTTATCCAGGCCCATATAAACATTCTTGATGTCACCGCACCTACTAAAGAGCTCATATATTTGCTCTTCGGTTGTATAAAAGGAAAGATTCCCCACATAAAGTGTGGAGCTTTCCATCAGTAATCTTTCTTGCTCATCGTTGTCATCACTAAACTTCTGGTCCCAGTACTCGCTCAGCTCCAGGGAGGAGTCATTGCACAGAATGCTTAGGTCATTGGACGTGGCGCCATGTGGGCACCATGAGGGCGGTTCCTGATCCAGCTTAGCAGTAGTGACACCGCCAAAGAAGCCCTAAATTAAATTTTAAAGAAAGTAAAGTTACAAGGAGGGAAACTAAAATACAAACTTGTGTGTATTTGAGGTTTGCATCCAGAGGCATAGACAACTTCAGCTCTTGACTGTGAAAATCACATCAAGGCAAACCAAAATTGGTAAGTTCCAAGTCCCAGGAACATGGTCATAAAATCCAGTTTTGCAAGTCTTCCTGAAAGGGAAGTTATGCTGCCTTAGGTTGACTCAGATGTTGTACATACCTCATCTATTACCAAAGAACACATTTAATAACAGTACCCTCCAGGAAAATACAGCATAAAATGGTAAAATGAATCAAATTTTCATGGAGAATGAACACTACCACCATTCCTGACCAAGGACTATGCATCAGATAAAACATACCTAACCAAAGGCCAAAGCACCAATACAGTTGTGACATACTCTCATAATTTAAAATAACAAATTTGTGATTGAGGCCTATAATATTGCAATCACTATATTATACTGTTGAATTAGGCAAAATCTCTATACATTATCAAGTACACCAGTGAAGTGAAAAGGGAAAGTGAAAGTCACCCAGTCATGTCTGACTCTTTGAGACCCCATGGACCATACAGTTCATGGAATTCTCCAGGCCAGAATATTGGAGTGGGTAGCCTTTCCCTTCCCCAGGGGATCTTTCCAACCCAAGGATCGAACCCAGGTCTCCCACATTGCAGGTGGATTCTTTACCAACCGAGCTATCAGGGAAGCCCTCAGTATACAAGTAATTATATAAAAATGAAAACTCTCTGGCATCACAAACTTTGATCTAAATTAAGATTAGATTTTATTAGCAATAATTTCACTTATTATCTTAGACTTTAGAACTTTAATTAATTGAATATTCCAAGTCTATTTAAAAACCCTTCCCAGATAATTTTAATGAATGCCTTTTTCCCCCTTTACTAAATGTTCTTACTGTAGTTGGAGGCATTAAACATGATTCAACTGGGTTTAGCTACACTTTTCAAAAATATGCATTAGTTCTCCCCCCTCCCCTGACTCCAATTTTGCAGTGGTTCCCAAATTTTAGTGGGAAAGAAATATCTGCAAACTAGACTGAAATGCAGCTTCCTGAAGTCCACACTTAAGAGATTCTGACTCAGTAGATCTAGAACAAGAACTGACATTTAACATGTAACCTGAGCCCTTCAGTGATCTAGATGCAAACGGTCTAGGGCACACTTGGAGAAACTCTTCTGAGGAAATGCATTCTCTTACCAAACCTACAATGAGCAATCTTTATTTGCCAGGCACTATGCAAAGTGCTATGAGTGAAAAAATGAAAAAGACAGTGTAAGTATGATTTTCAGAAATTATTGTATCCCCAGCAACTAGCATGAACAATGACTCGCACACACAGTAAACATGCAATAAATACCTCTTGAATGAAAGAACGCATGAGTTCAGAATTGACTGATTGCAGGGGACAAGTAAACAAGAGAATACAATATGGTGTGATCCATACTGTTTTAATGATATACATGGGGAAAGAGAGAATGAAACAAATGTTTATTGGGCATCGACTTTGTGATAGACTTTGTGTGCACTTTCCACTACATCACACAGGAGGAGGAACAGTTATTCAGTTTGGAGGCACCAGAGAGGGTGTCCAGAGGGAAGGTTGGATACACTGATTCTCAAATGACAAGGAGGGTGTGTGCATGTGTGTGTGTGTGTTTTGGGGGAGGGGAGAATATAGAAATTTAGGGAACAAGCCAGACAGAAGAAACATGTGCAAGAGTAAAACTCAAAGAAAAATAAAAGCATAGAAAACTGAAATGGGAGCCTAAATAAAACCAGGTGCAAACAACAGTGCTGTACCATTCAAAGCAATAAAAATGGGGGCCTCTGCTTATTTAGATGTCATTTGAAGAGCAGTAGCAGCAGCAGCAGCAGGAAGCCCACTGCCCCCAAATCTTCCTGACAGCCTTTCAGTGACGTTTGAAACTCTGGAAACTTTCTGCTGGAAACTCATTACTTTGAGTCATTGACAAATTGCCCCTTTTAAAAACAAATATCCCTCCCAGACTTCATTTCCTTTTTTTTTTTTTTTTTTGATCTGGTTACTAGATTGGCCGATCAGAGACTGTGATATCTATAGTGGATTGCAATTCATCCAGGCATTAGGCAAAGTTTCCCATATTTTCCTTGTTGATAAGATAGTAAAATATAGGCTGGGTGCCCCAGCTGTTTGTTGCGATGAGCCTGTAACTAGTTGAACAAATGAGTGATTTGGTATCATACATGAAGGGAAGTTGTAGGAGTGAGCCAAAAAGCTCTATTCTTGGCTGTGTCTTGTTCAGCTCATTTATAATTTTGGCTTCCTACAAACAAGAGCTTTAAAAATGGTCAGAATATGGATGTCCAAAGATGGAATGGCTGCCTTGGGGAACAGTGAGCACTAGGTACTAGCACTAGGAATTCAAGTCAACCTTGGAGAATACCTTGCCTGGAAGTCAGCAGTGGAGACACCCCTTTTAACCAATGTAGTGTTGTGAAAAGTAGAAAAAACAGTGAAAGTGTTAGTTGCTCAGTCATGTCCTACTCCTTGCAACCCCATGGACTGTTGCCCACCAGGCTCCTCTGTCCATGGAATTTTCAGGGCAAGAATACTGGAATGGGCTGCCATTTCCTTCTCCAGGGGATCTTCCTGACCCAGGGATCAAACCTGCATCTCCTGATTTCAGGCTGACTCTTGTAGTGTCATGAATCAAGCATAAATTTTGAAGTCAAAAGACCTCAGTTCAAACCTAAGCTTCACGACTTATTATCAGTGTGACCCTCAGTAAAGCAGTTAACCATAGTGATTTCAGTTTCCTCATCTGTAAACTGGGGATCAAAACATGTACCTTGAAGCAAGTGCTGTAACAATGTCATAGGGGAAAACACCTATCATAGTGCTTAAAGGGGCTTCCCTGGTGGCGCAGACAGTAAAGAATCTGCCTGCCAATGCCAGAGGCATAGGAGATCCAGGTTTGATCCCTGGGTCAGGAAGATCCCCTGGAAGAGGGAATGGATACCCACTCCAGTATGCTTGCCTGGAGAATCACATGGACAGGGGAGCCTGGCAAGCTACAGTCCAAGCGGTTGTAAAGAGTTGGATACAACTGAGCGACTTTCATTTTCACTTTTCACAGTCCTTAAAACACTGTTCAGTTCGGTTGCTCAGTCATGTCTGACTCTTTGCGACCCCATGGACTACAGTACACCAGGCTTCCCTGTCCATCACCAACTTCCAGCACTTGCTCAAACTCATGTCAATCGAGTCAGTGATGTCATCCAACCATCTCATCCTCTGTCATCCCCTTCTCCTCCTGCCCTCAATCTTTCCTAGCATCAGGGTCTTTTCCTATGAGTCAGTTCTTCACATCAGGTGGCTGAAGTATTGGAGTTTTAGCTTCAACATCAGTCCTTCCAATGAACATTCAGGACTGATTTCCTTTAGGATTGATTGGTTGGATCTCCTTGCAGTCCAAGGGACTCTCAAGAGTCTTCTCCAACACCACAGTTCAAAAGCATCAATTCTTCAGCACTCAGCTTTCTTTATAGTCCAACTCTCACATCCATACATGACTACTGGAAAAAACATAGCCTTGACTAGATGGACCTTTATTGGCAAAGTAAAGTCTCTGCTTTTTACTATGCTGCCTAGGTTGGTCATAGTTTTTCTTCCAAGGAGCAAGTGTCTTTTAATTTCATGGCTGCAGTCACCATCTGCAGTGATTTTGGAGCCCAAGAAAATAAAGTCTGTCACTGTTTCCATTGTTTCCCCAACTATTTGCCATGAAGTGATGGGACAGGATGCCATGATCTTAGTTTTCTGAATGTTGAGTTTTAAGCCAACTTTTTTACTCTCCTCTCTCACTTTCATCAAGAGGCTCTTTAGTTCTTTGCTTTCTGCCATAACGGTAGAGTCATCTGCATATCTGAGGTTATTGATATTTCTCCTGGCAATCTTGATTCCAGCTTGTGCTTCATCCAGTCCAGTGTTTCTCATGATGTGCTCTGCATATAAGTTAAATAAGCAGGCTGACAATATACAGCCTTGACGTACTCCTTTTCCTATTTGGAACCAGTCTGTTGTTCCATGTCCAGTTCTAACTGTTGCTTCCTGACCTGCATGCAGGTTTCTCAAGAGGCAGGTCAGGTGGTGTGGTATTTCCATCTCTTGAAGAATTTTCTACAGTTTGGGGAAAGGTATAGAATCAGAAAAATCCTGGGAAAGACCAGCATTTAAAGGGTGGCAGAGGTAGAGTCCACAAAGAAGCATATAAAGGAGTAACTAGGGAAGAATGAGGAGAATCAGGAGAGGAGCAGCAGCACCAAAGCCAAGGAGTAGACACTTTCAAGAGAGGCATGAGGACAGAAATGGAGTGAGAGTGAGATGTTAAATGCAGCAGCACGATGTCCAGTAAAACAGAGGTCTGTTAAAACAAAGACTTAAAATTGTTCATTGGATTTGGCAATCAGGATGTCATTAGTTTCCTTAACAAGAGCAGTAACAGTGGTGTTCTGGGATCAGAAAAGGCAGACTGGGTGGGGGGGGGGAGGTGGATGTGGAGGGAGGCAGGGCTGGCTTTTGAATGGGAGGTGAGGAAATGGAGATAATGAGTGTAGACTATTCTTTTGAAAGGCATCTGTGATAGTGGGTGGAAAGAAATAGGGTGAGCACCAGTTAAAGATAGAGCCAAAGGAGAGTTAGCTTCTTTTTTTTTTTAATTGAAGTATAATTCATTTACAATGCTGTATTAGTTTCTGGTATACAACAACATGATTCAAGTATATATAAATATATATATATATATATATATATATATATACACACACACACACACGTATACACATATATACACATATATATACACATGCATACTAACATATATATATTATGTATGTATGTATATACATGTATGTATTGTTGTTGTGTTGGTTGCTCAGTCATGTCCAACTCTTTGAGACCCCATGGACTGTAGCCTACCAGGCTCCTCTGTCCGTGGAATGCTCCAGGCAAGAAACTGGAGTGGGTTGCCATGACCTCCTCCAGAGGATCTTCCCAACCCAGGGATTGAACCTAGGTCTCCTGCATTGCAGGTGGATTCTTTACTGTCTGAGTCACCAGAGAAGCCCATATGAATGTATACATATAAATATATGTATATTCTTTTTAAGATTCTTTTCCATTATAGTTTATTATAAGATATTGACTATAGTTCTCTGTGCTATACAGTAGGATCTTGTTGCTTATCTATTTTCTATATAGTAGTTTGTATCTATGAATCCCAAACTCTTAGTTTATCCCTCCCCCTACCTTTCCCTTTTGGCAACTATAAGTTTGTTTTCAATGTCTGTGAGTCTGTTTCTGTTTTGTAAATAATTCATTTGTATCAATTTTTTAGATTCCATATATTTGTGATATCATAGGATTTTTGTCTTTCTGACTTTCTTCACTTAGTATGATAATGTCTAGGTCCATGTCTGTTTATTTTGTAACAGGAGAAAGTCATGCATATCTAAATGCTGATGGGGAAACAGCCAGTAAAAAGACAAAGAGTGGTTGAAGATACAGACGAGTGAGGTGATGACTGAAGAAGAGAGGTCAAGGAGGTGAGAGAGAATAGGCTCCAAATCATAAGCAGTTTCTGCAATGTAAGAAGAAAGGAGGTAGGAC
This sequence comes from Bos javanicus, assembly GCF_032452875.1. Classification (NCBI taxonomy): domain Eukaryota; kingdom Metazoa; phylum Chordata; class Mammalia; order Artiodactyla; family Bovidae; genus Bos; species Bos javanicus. The sequence continues at coordinate 58,276,916 of NC_083897.1, read as the reverse complement.
ATGTAGGGATGCAACTCTGTGGCAGGGTGGGGTGAGGGTAGGAAATGGAAAGGATGAAACGTGGACATGGGTCATTTACAAGGACATTAAAGTCACTCAGGATAAGGGCCAGAGTTGGGGAGACTATAAGTGAGATGCCGAGATCCTCAATAAGTGAGAGACCTGGAGGGCAGTGGATATGAGGAAGAAGCCTGGGAAGAAGGTAGCTATGCCATCTCCTGGACCCAAAGGAGGTTCTCAACAAATGTGAAGAAGTGACTTTTTAAAGCCAACACAATAGTAAAATCACATTAGAAGATCATAAGAAGGAACAGTCCTAATATACTAAGCTCAGTTCAAACCACACTACACCCACTCCTAGGTGCCTTATTTTAACATTAGCATTTACAAACTATAGTGAATTGATTAGCAACTGGGCATATTTAGTCTAGCAAAGAGATAGTTAACCTTTACAGGAAGATGTGGCTAGTGTCATGATACATTTGAAGGGTTATTTCTGCTCCCTATGGTCAAAGTAAGATTAATGGATAGAAGTTACAAGGAGAAGACTGCAAATCTTTTTTATGCATGGCTTTTCATTTATCCAATGGCAAAATGTGAACCTACCTAGTATATTCAAGTGAAGATTGGATGAATACCTACCTGAAAGGGGTGTCAGAGAGGCCACAGTTGGAGAGAGAAGATGGAAAAGCAATGGAGTTATTTCGGGCCACAGATCATCAAGTTGATTTGTAGACATTGTGAGAGACTATTTCCTACTTTATAAAGTAGAGCTTGGCTAGAATAGAAGGCCCTCCCTGCCTCTTGGTATTGGGGAAGAATGAGTCAGAGCATCTAAAAATAGAAGAAAAACTTGAAGAATGGCTCAAAATGATCACAATCAAATCCTAAGGGGAGGGAGGAGAGAAGGTGGCAAGATAAATCAAACAATCTTCCAGGGAAACAAATTTTACTAGTCTTCTGGAATTAGCAGGAGTACTCTGCAAAGAACTTTTTCAATGGCTGCCTTAAATCAATGCTTGGTATTATTTCAACTATGCGGAAGAAATAAAGATTTGGACTCTTCAAAAAGCCATGCTGTTTCCTGCTGCAGATGAAGGCAGTAGCTTTGAGGAAGGAAATTAGAAAGAGCTGGGACAGCAGTGTTACATGCCTCAACCCTTATAAGACTGTTCCTAGCAGGAGAGAGAAAGCTGAGAGTAGCTGTTGAGGTCTGGACCTCATGGCCAGAGATATGGCTTGGGCCAAGAGAAAGTAATGCTTGATTGAGGCTGCTTAGGGCTCCAAGTATTTGTAAAAGATGCTCATATGTCTTTAACACTTCTAATTTAAAAAGCAGTTGAGCATAAGTTGAAACAGACAGGCAGACCCAAAGCAGAGACAATGACCTATGACAGCCTACAGGAGAAAAGAGAATAATAAGTGTTTAGCATAGAAGCTGAGCGCTGAAGAATTGATGCTTTTGAACTGTGGTGTTGGAGAAGACTCTTGAGAGTCCCTTGGACTGCAAGGAGATCCAACCAGTCCATTCTGAAGGAGATCAACCCTGGGATTTCTTTGGAAGAAATGATGCTGAGGCTGAAACTCCAGTACTTTGGCCATCTCATGCGAAGAGTTGACTCATTGGAAAAGACTCTGATGCTGGGAGGGATTGGGGGCAGGAGGAGAAGGGGACGACAGAGGATGAGATGGCTGGATGGCATCACTGACTCGATGGACATGAGTCTGAGTGAACTCCGGGAGTTGGTGATGGACAGGGAGGCCTGGCGTGCTGTGATTCATGGGGTCGCAAAGAGTCGGACACGACTGAACGACTGATCTGATCTGATAGAAGCTGATCAAGGAATTAATGATGCTTAATATGTTTGCTTGCTTATCATTGGCTCTGTGTGGTCTTGCAATTCAAAGTGTTGCCCATGGACCAAGGGTAGCATCATCACCTGGGAGCTTGTTGGGAATGCAGGAGCTCAGGCCCCAACCCAGACCTGCTGAATAATCATTTTAACAAGTATCAGGTGATTTGTATGCACAGTACAGTGAGAAGCACTGGTTTCTTAGGTGAACTTTTGCCTAGCAAAACTCTCTCCTTTCCTCCTTCCTTTTCTCCCTCCCTCCACCTCTCTTGGTTTCTCTGATCCTTGTTTACATTGTAAGCTAACAAGCAACTCTATGGCTGGTAGCCTTAGTGCTCATGATATGCCCAGATAAGGAAAAGAAAAGAGTGGCCAGGTAACACATTATAAAGCATGAATTTGTGGGGTGGGAAACCACTGACTCGGTTTCCCATTATACTGTGTGAATAACCTTCATCAAGCTTATGGACCTTTCTGAACATCAGTTCCCTCATCTGTAAAATAAAGGTCATTATACCATTTGCCTCATAGTGCTGTTGTGAGGGCGCTTCCCAGGTGGTGCTAGTGGTAAAGAAACTGCCTGTCAAAGCAGGAGATATAAGAGATTTGCATTCGGTCCCTAGGTCTGGAAGATCCCCTGGAGGAGGGCATGGCAACCCACTCCAGTATTCTTGCCTGGAGAATCCCATGGACAGAGGGGCCTAGCGGGCTACAGTCCACAGGGTGGCAAAGAGTTGGACACAACTGAAGTGACTTAGCACCCACGCATGCTGTTGTGAGGGTGAAATGAAGAGAAATATGAAAATTGTCTACCACAAGGTCTGTCACACAGTAGATGCTCAGTACATAGCAGTCATTATTACTGAAAGCCATCAGTTTTGAAGTGAAGTTAGAAATAATAAAGAACTAGTGTAGCCTTCCCAAGTCCCCGATAAGTCCCCTTGAGAGCCTCCAAAATGGAGTGAATTCTCCATTTTCCTCATCTAGTTCAACCTCCTTGATTCCAGTGCCAGCCAGCAGTCACACTAAGAATTATTCCCTTAGACTATCTTCCTGTTTTTGCTGAATTAGGAAGATTTTCTACTTTTTCATCACAAATGGCCCACAGTTCTAGTACATTAATGTTTAAAAAAGTCTTTTATGGTCTGATCTGGAAATATAACTACCATTTATAACAATTTTTTTCTCCTATGGAAAAATGCATGTCACCTTCCAAACAATTGACTCCAGAGTGAACTTTGAGATCCTAGCCTGTGTACAAGTTAGAGGCTTCCTGAATATCAACATATAGAGCAGTGACAAAGGGCTAGATAAACCGAGTCCACAATTCCAGAGGTGGCTGAAAGGTAAATGAGAATGCTCCAAGGAGTGGAAGGTAGGGTAAATAGATCAATCTGAGTGCACAGCATCAAGATTTAAAAAGCTAGTGCAGGAAGGGAGATTCACCTTGGGAAAGATATTAACAGACAGCAACAACAACAACACAAACCATTTTTCTACTATATTAAGTTAGGGGCCCCTAATCAGTAGCTTGGGATCTACAAACAATATAGAAGCCTTACAAGTTATCTCCGCAAGGTGGTTACCCTCCTTTGCCTTGATGTCTGTAATTCGCCTGGATTCTCAGTTCAGAGAAGACAGAAAATATCATCCTGGCCCCCATCTTCCTTACTCCCACACCCTGACAGCCAGCTTCCAGGTTCAGTTGGCTTCTTTCTGCCCTTACCTCCTTCTTTCAAGAGGAGATCAAAGCTTCAGGAAAGTACCACACAGTTTTTCCTTATGAAGAGGGAGAAGACTACTGTATTGGGTTAAATGAAAGGACTAGTGAAAACAGGATCCCCAGGATGGAGAGAGGTGGAAAGCTAATAACAAAGAACCATGGAAAAAGCAAACGACTCGTGTGCCTTCTCACTGAAGTGTTTAGCAAGAAGATTGATTATATAATAAACAGGGGAACTCTTGAGTTAATAGGGCTAGCTAGCAATGTCTGATGCCCACCATTTACAAATGCCTATTACAATATCCATGAAAGTGAAAGCGTTAGTTGCTCAGTCGTGTCCAACTCTTTGTGACCCCATAGACTGTAGCCTCGGAGAAGGCAATGGCACCCCACTTCAGTACTCTTGCCTGGAAAATCCCATGGACGGAGAAGCCTGGTGGGCTGCAGTCCATGGGGTCGCTAAGAGTCGGGCACGACTGGGTGACTTCACTTTCACTTTTAATTTTCATGCATTGGAGAAGGAAATGGCAACCCACTCCAGTATTCTTGCCTGGAGTATCCCAGGGACAGAGGAGCCTAGTGGGCTGCCATCTATGGGGTTGCACAGAGTCAGACACGACTGAAGCGACTTAGCAGCAGCAGCAGCAGCAGCAGACTGTAGCCTACCAGGCTCCGCTGTCCATGGAATTCTCCAGACAAGAATACTGGCATGGGTAGCCATGCTCTCCTCCAGGGGATCTTCCTGACCCAGGGACCAAACCAGAGTCTCCTGCATTGCAGGCAGATTGTTTACCATCTGAGCCACCAGGGAAACCCTGAGGTACAATATCCATGAAGCTCTGCAAGAACACTAAGAGTTGCACTAGCTAGTGAAACTGCGGAGGGGGGTGGTGTGGAAACTGATCATCAACTGCTAGTGAGGAAGGAAGACCTGGCTCTTGTGGGAAGATGGGATTGGACTGAGGACCATACTTGTGGCCTATATACCCTGTGATCCAGACAGTATAAGTGCCCAAGAAAGAGGAGAAAAGCTTTTGATTGACTTCTATCAGCTGTCTTCAGGGGCTTTACTGATCAGAAAACCAGAGATTATCCCTTTACTGGGTTTCCCAGGTGGGCTATGGTCCATAGCATCGCAGAGTCAGACATGACTGAAGTGACTTAGCACACACACACGGACTGTAGCCCACCAGGCTCCTCTGTCCATGGAATTCTCCAGGCAAGAATACTGGAGTGGGTTGACATTTCCTTCTCCAAGGGATCTTCCCGATCCGGGAATCAAACCCAGGTCTCCTGCACTGCAATAATACATGACCACCATGAAACAGTTCTATAAAGATAGAGGTTGAGATAAAAATTGCTCTTGGCCGGCTAAATTGTGGGTGAATTTTGAGGCTTCTCCTTACCATCCTGCAATAGCAATTTTCTAAAATAATCTCGTATTACTTTTTTTTTTTTTTTTGGCTGTACTAGGTCTTTGCTGCTTTGCATGGGCTTTTTCTAGTTGTGTCGAGTCGGGGCTACTTTTCACTGTAGTGCACAGGCTTCTCATTGTGGTGCCTTCTCTTACTGCAAAGCATGGGCTCTAGGGCAAGCAGGTTCAGTAGTTGTGGCTCATGGGCTTAGTTGGTCTATGACATGTGGAATCTTCCCAGACCAGGGATCAAACCTGTGTCCCCTGCATTGGCAGATGGATTCTTATCCACTGAGCCACCAGGGAAGTCCTTGTATTGCTTTTATACTTAAAAAATATTGAATTTATATTAGTAAAACATACTGATTTTTGGCAAATGATAAAGCTAAAAAGTCCCTCTCCTTCACTCCTTTCCCCTCACACCTAATTCCACATCCTCCTTAGAAGTAACCCCTGTCACCAGCTTAGTTGGCATCCTTCCAGAGGGGATATATATTTCAAATTTAATCAAGAGAAAAACGTGTCAATTCTAAATAGAGTAAATCCTACTTGTGATAGAAGGATGGAAAACCAAACTGTAGTAAAATAAATCAGTATTTAAAGAAGATCTGTGGCTTCCAGGTGGCTCCATGGCAAAGAATCCGCTTTGAACCTACACGTCTCGTAGGTTCAATCCATGGGTCAGGAAGATCCCCTGGAGGAGGGCATGGCTACCCACACCAGTATTCTTGCCTGGAGAATTTCATGGACAGAAGAGCCTGGTAGGTTACAATCTATGGGGCCACAAAGAATCAGACATGACTGAGCCCTGAGCACTAAGAAGATCTAGAAAATAAATTCTTACGTTCTGGGCCTTATACTATTGCTACTACTACTGCTATTAATTACAACTGCTACTATTTTTTAAATTATTATAATTTTTACCATTTTTTGAGCCCTATGGGGAAGATTAGGCTTTCCAGGTGCTGCTAGTAGTAAAGAACCCGCCTGCCAATGTAGCAGACATAAGAGACACGGGTTTGATCCTTGGGTTAGGAAGAACCCCTGGAGCAGGAAATGGCAACCCACTCCAGTGCTCCTGCCTGGAGAATTCCATGGACAGAGGAGCCTGGAGGGCTACAGTCCATGGGGTCACAAAGGGTTGGACATGACTGGGTGACTGAGCACCAAAACATATTATTTCTCTAATTGTCTAACTTCAACCTGAAGATCCCTGAAGGCAGTTTAAAATTTCCCCCAGTTGCTCATCTTCGTATTTTATTTCCTCTTGCATAATCAATCAACAAGTTTTTATTGAGTATCTACCATGTCCAAGCACTGTGCTAAGAAATTTTGTGGCTGGGAACCCAAACCTGGCTATCTATAAGTATCACCTGGGGACCTTTTAAAATTATAGATACCTGGTCCCCACTCCAGACCTACTGAATCTGAATCCTTTTAATTGGGATCTGTTGTGGTGATACTGTGTTCCCCCTCAAAATCCACATGTTGAAATCCTATCTATACCTCAAAATGTGACTATATTTGGAGATGAGATCTTTAAAGAGGTAATTAAATTAAAACAAGGTCACTATTTATTGCCGTTGCTGTTGTTTCACTGCTAAATCATGTCTGACTCTTTGCAACCCCAAATACTGCAGCACAGGCTCCCCTGTCCTTCACTATTTCCCAGAGTTTGCTCAGCCTCATGTTCATTGAGTTGGTGATGCTATCTAACCATCTCATCCTCTGTTGCCCCCTTCTCCTTTTGTAGTCAATCTTTCCCAGCATCAGGGTCTTTTCCAATGAGTTAGTTCTTTGCATCAGGTGGCCAAAGGACTGGAGCTTCAGCATCAGTCATTATGGTGAGCCTCAATTCAATATGACTGTCCCTTTAAAAGGAGGATATTCAGACATAGACATGTACAGAGGGATGAACATGTGAAGACACAGGGAGAAGACGACCATCTACAAGGCAAGGAGAGAGTTCTCAGAAGAACACAACCCTGCCAACACCTTGATTTCAGACTCCTAGTTTCCAGAATTGTGAGAAAATAAATTTCTGTTATTCTCTTCCACTTGCCAGCTGTGTAACCTTGGAAAAGTAATTCCATCTCTCTGAGAGCTGTAAAGCAAGGCTACCTCATGGGCTTGCTATGAGGAATAAATGGAAAATGGTAGTAAAGCCCTTAGCACTGTGCCTTGCATATAGTAAAGGCTCATTCATGTTTGCTGTTGTTATTAATATTATACCATGGCTGGTCTAGAACAGGAACTCTTGAAAAATCAGAGGATAAATGAACTTCAAGGGAAAATATTACAGCTGTATTTTCACCAATCTCTAACTGAAATTTAGATTTCCTTCTTTTATACATGCAGAGAAGAGATCACAATATATTAGCAGTAACTGTGAGTTTGTCACCAGTAGGAATCACAGTTTTATGTCACATTACTGTTATTACAGATGTCTTTAAATATTTTTACACTCATTATTATTTTGAAGTTATCGAGGTTATCAGAGCTGCATCTGTATATTGTTATATACATTAATAACAAGCACTTATATATAATTATATGACAATTTCCATTTTTAATATTTTGATAAGTGAATTTCAATATGATTTATTTCCTTTGTAATTCTACATATTGTATTTTACATATCTAAAAACATTCTTCTGAGAGGGATCCATGCTGCAGCTGCTGCTAAGTCGCTTCAGTCATGTCCTACTCTGTGCAACCCCATAGATGGCAGCCCACCAGGATCCCCTGCCCCTGGGATTCTCCAGGCAAGAACACTGGAGTGGGTTGCCATTTCCTTCTCCAATGCATGAAAGTGAAAAGTGAAAGTGAAGTCGCTCAGTTGTGTCCAGCTCTTAGTGACCCCATGGACTGCAGCCTACCAGGCTCCTCTGTCTATGGGATTTTCCAGGCAAGAGTACTGGAGTGGGGTGCCATTGCTTTCTCCCAAGGGATCCATGGGCTTTATTTTATTGTCAAAGGAGTCCTTGGCATAAAAAAGGTTAAGAACCCCTGATCTAGAAGGTTTTAAACCCTTACTAACTATTGCTGATGTTGTTTAGTCTGGCTCTTTTGCAGCCCTATGGACTGCAGCCCCCTGGGTTCCTCTGTCCATGGGATTTTCCACACAAGATTGCCATTTTCTCCTCCAGGGGATCTTCCTGATGCAGGGATTGAACCCACATCTCCAGACCTGGCAGGCAGATTCTTTACCACTGTGCCATTTGAGAATCCCTTACTAACTACAGCGGTCTACAAATCTGTGAACAATTTTGAAAAGTTTCAGGAAGAATAATCTGCTTTCTCCCATTAAGAAACTTTAACAAATCTGAGTATTGATGGTAGGGAAATGGGCTTGCCTAAAAACTATTGTATGTCTTAACTTGCACCTAATTATTAACAGATTGCAAGTGCTTAGAGACAGTTCCTATTCTCTAGATACCCTATATAACCTCTCAGTGTGTTGGTTTCCTCATCTTTTAAGTGGATATGATGGTAGTATCTCACAGGCGTGTTGTGATAATTAAACTGGATAATACTATGTAAAGCACAGGTGAGGTCTCTGGAAGCACTTGGAAATATCTAGCACTTGGTAATAATAAAAAAATTCAGCTATTATAATATTCATTATTATACCAGATTAATCAATTTCCTTTCTGGCTCTCTGCAGCACAAATAAAAGTTTTTAAACATAATGGTCAGGGCAGAAGACCTGTATAAACAATTTTCCAAAGAGGAAATGCAGAAGGCCAACAGGCACATGAAAAGATGTTCAACATCACTAACTATTAGAGAAATGCAAATCAAAATTACAATGAGATATCACCTTACACCTGTCAGAACGGCTGTCATCAATAAGAACACAAATAACAAATGTTGATGAGGATATGGAAAAAAGGAAACCCTTGTACACTGTTGGTGGGAATGTAAATTTGTGCAGCCACTGTGGAAAACAGTATGAAGGTTTTTCAAAAAACCAAAAATAGAACTATCATATGATTCAGCAATTATACTCCTGGTTATATATCTGAAAAAAATCCCACTAATTTAAAAAGATACATGTGCCCCCATGTTCATAGCAGCATTATTTACACTCACCAAGATATGGAAGCAACCTAAGTGTTCATCAACAGATGAATGGAAAAGAAGATGTGGGATATATATACATACATAACAGAATACTACTTGGCCATTAAAAGGAACAAAATTTGACCATTTGGGGCAACATGGTTGGACTTGGAGGGCGTTATGCTAAGTGAAATAAGTCAGATAAAGACAAATACTATGTGATATCACTTATTTGTGGAATCTAAAAAATACAACAAACTAGTGAATATAACTAAAAAAGAAGTAGACTCACATATAGAGAACAGTGTAGTGGCTCAGTGGAGGGAAGGGGCAATATGGGGTGGGAGAGTGGGAGATACAAACTGTTGGGTGTAAGAGAGGCTCAAGGATGTATTGTATAACATGGGGAGTATAGCCAATATTTTGTAATAACTGTAAATGGAAAGTAACCTTTTAAAATTGTATAAAAAAATTTAAATATTAAAAAAGGAAGTGTGTGTGTGTTAGTAAATCATTGATTGCACTTTTTTTAAGAGTATGTGATCTTCTTAAAATAGACGTTATGCTTTGTAAATGTTTGATAAACCATAACTAAAAAGTCACCTAATAGTTAAAGGCATAAGCTTTGAAGTTGGAAAGGGGTGGGTTCAAATCCAAATGCCACTACTTACTACTTATGTGACATGAGAGCTTCTTGAACATTCCCAAGGCCATCTCATTACTGGAATCATAACCTACTTCATAGGATTGTTGTGAAGATTAAATAAGATAATATATGTAAAGTACCCAGCACATAGCATGACCTCAGTAAATGATACCTATTCCTTTTCTTAATAATTACTGAATATGTGGCAAACTTGTGAAGCAGGAGGATTTCCTTCCAATTTCACATGAGGTCCCCTGATACCTGGTCCCCAAATCTCTTCCTAGCCTTCACTCTCACTGTTCCATCTTTCACATCTTATTCTCCAGTAACACTGACTTCTTTGTAATTCATACCCAGCCCCTGCACACATGCTGTTGTCACCTCCAGGCCTCTGTTTTCTCCTCTCTCCATGCAGAGTGCCTTTCCCTCCTTCCAGAGCTGACCCCTTCTCCACACTCCCACAGCAGTGCTCCCCCACCACACACCAGGCCTCCATTGTCATTCCCAGATTGTGCTGTTTTTGTCTGTTTATGTCTCTGTTTTGCCAACTAGACCATGAGTTCTTTGGGTACTTGGGCTGTGTCTTACTTACCTCTGAATCCCCACTCACCCCATACTTGGCACAGGGCGAGCAGAGAGTGACTGTTGATGACTCCATCAGAGAAGGTATGCCTTTTTTTTCCCCCTTTCTATTCCACCCTGTCTGTAAATGGGTCCCCTTCTGCTCACTGGGTTTATATAAGAACGTTTTGCTACTTGGGAATCTCTCCATCCAACACAGCATATGTGAGCAGAGGGAGGCTTCACAGAGAGGAGCCAAGAAGGCCCCGACCAGTCAGCCTTTTCAGGAAGGTATGCTATATGTCAATACACGCTGGACTTGTGTGCAAATACACAACAGCTTTCTGAACTCTATCTCAGAACTATCTAGATTTTCTTCTAAGTTATATTTGCTCTTGATCAGCCTGGATATAGTATGCAAAGCTGTACTGAATTATTAACAATACTGCTTGCTAGCAAGGACTACAACAAGGGAAATGTCAAGGGGACAAACTCTGGAGTTTAATGGTGCCAAATGCCAAGAAGGAAATACTTCCGCCAGGGCCTTGTCCCAAGGTTATGCACAAAGATAAAAGAATTCAGGCAAGTGTAGAAGCAAAAGGCCCCTGCAGTTCTCAAAACACAAATTAAATAAACATTTATGAAGCTAATATATTTTGTTATAATGTTTAACATAAAATAATTATAAACAAGAGGGAAAATCATAAACACTGTAATTAAAAAACAATTCAGTCGGCTATAAGTCTACATAATGCATATGAAATTTCATATTCTACTACCTCCTCTGGCTTTTAACCAAGAACATTAAAAAAAAAAGACAATGAAGAAGAAAAAGGGAAATTAATGCATCTAAACGACTGGCTTTTTTGAGATAAACAGTCTTCAACAGTCTGTGAGAACACAGGGACCATACCCTCAGCTTTGCTGGCCCAGTCAGTGACCTTGCAACCCCTCTTTCCTGTCTTATCTTGGGATCCTGTCAGGAGGCAGGGACATAGATCGGTTTTGGCTTTCTGCGTCTTACAGCAGAGAGAGTACTGTCCTCCTTTCATTTCTGAAAATTGCCGGGCCCCTTGTAAGATCTATAGAGCCTTGGAAACAGGAGTTTGTTAGCTGTCCTTTGCTCCTCATCATGGGGGTGATACTTGTGGCACACAGAGGGAATGTTAAATCTATGAAAGCCCGATCTCCAGAGACTCAGATAAGTGGAGTGGCACTTTCTAGAAAGAGAGTGGCTGTGCCCTGACTGGTATCCAGATGTACAGCCTGGCCAACGAGCCGTCTTAGTGAGACGATCTGCCTCTTTTTACCTCGTGCTCTCAGGACGAGTGCAGTGTGAATCCCACTAGGGGGCACCTCTAGTGTCTCCGCCAAGATCTGACTCAGGCAAGAAATGTTCCGCTTTGTGAACACAAGATGGCAGTATGTACCGGTCTATCGCAAGGGCCACGGCCTTGTGAAAGCGAGCTGAAAGAAGGGTGGGGAAGTGCTGACTGCAATCCATTTGAGTTTTAAGTGAAAACTGAACACATCAGGAATATTTTGAATTTTTCTCAGAAACCAATAATTACTGAATTCTATGTATACAAACTATTCCAAGTCTCCAAGTCCCGAGACACTTCAGAACCCTACCACTTACATACACACGGCTGGGGTTAAACCTGCCTGCTTTCCACAAATCTGCCCGCTTTCCACAAATCTGCGTGCTTTCCACAAACGTGCCCTTTCACCTCAGCTCGGCTCCAGGGGCACTTTTCCCTCAGAGCCAAGAACCCCTCAGGCCAAGGTTTCAGGACACTCTGCAGCATCCATGAACAACCAATCACTACACTCCTCCAAAAGGTAAGGATAGAGATCACCTAAGGTGGTAGGTAGGACTTCCCTGGTGGCTCAGATGGTTAAGCGTCTGTCTACAATGTGGGAGACCCGGGTTCAATCCCTGGGTCGGGAAGATCCCCTGGAGAGGGAAATGGCAATCCACTCCAGTACTATTGCCTGGAAAATCCCATGGACAGAGGAGCCTGGTAGGCTACAATCCATGGGGTCGCAAAGAGTCAGACATGACTGAGCGACTTCATTTCACAAGGTGGTAGGTGGGGAGCAAAAAACTGCAAGTTTGGAAAAATTGGGGAAGCTAAGTGAAATGGGGAGGATGAGACAAAACTAAGGAGAATGAGGGGGTGTGTAAGTGAGGGGAGCATGGGGGGAATAAAATGAGGGAAAGGAAAGGAGAAAGAAAGAAACCGAGAGGAGTAAAAGAGGAATGGCAGAGAAAAATCCTAAATAAGGAAATCCAGGAAAGGGGGGAAAAAAAGTAATAAGAAAGCGGGCAAGAAAGAAAGGAAAGGGCCGAAAGGAGTAAAGAAAGAGGAAAAAAAAAAACAGAAAAATAAATGAGAGAAAGAGGGGCAAAGGAACAGAAAAATAAATATGAGAGAAAGAATAGAAGAAGAAGGGCAAAGAGAAGCAAGGTGTGGGGGTGGGGAGTGCAGACAGAGGGAGAACTACTAACGGACTGGCATTCCAGGAAGCTGGAGCAAAGACCATCTCAGATGGGGTTCAGGGAAGACATAGGAGAGAGCACTTGAGGGGAAAGGGGGAAAGGAATGAAGGGAGAAGAATCGGACAGAAACCGAGGAGCGGTTGAGCGTACGTCTGAGTTTTGTTACATGCGCGTGTCGGTTAGCCCGAGGCGCGCACAGCGCCCTCGGACACCCAGCAGGGGCCACGCGCTCTCTGCACCTCACCCCACCCCCACCCCGCTTCTCGAAGGCGGCGTCTCTCCTGTAGGGGGACCCGTCCGCGGTGGGACCAGGCACATTGGTCCGCCCGTTGAGCTCGAGACCGGGGGTGGCGCGGCGGCTCTCAGGGATTCCTGGCCCAAGATGCGCCAGAAGCAGCAAGACAGCCCGAGCCAAAGCGCGGCGGGGCTCACGGAAGGAGGCCGAGCGGGGCCGGGCTCCCAGGAGGACGGCAGAAGGTGCGGGCGGCCCTGCGGGTGCTGGGGCAAGATGGGGGCGGAAGCCCGGTGGGAGCGGAGCGGGGGAGGGGGCACAGTACCGTGCCGCCGGCTCCCGGGCGCGCGCGGGCGAAGCGGCGGCGGCCCCGCGTGGTCGGCCGGCCCCCCGGCGGGTCATTTGCATGCTGTCACGGCCCCGCGCTGACTCCCGGGCGCGCGGCTCGCTCGCTCACTCACTCGCGCTCGGCTTCTGCCACCGCTCCGCCGGCGCAGCCCCGGAGAGCCTGAGAGCCGGCGAGTCCCCGAGCTGGCGAAGGAGGGAGGGAACCCGAGAGGGAGGGAGCGAGGGCGCGCCCCGGCTCTCTGTCGGCCCCGCCGCCCGCCCTTCCTGCTACCCCAGGTCCGCCCCAGGCCCCCGCTGTCACACTTGGGAAACTTGGGACGGCGCGGGGGCCGCGTGCGGCACCTCGGGGTGGGGGGTGGGGGCGGCCCTGGCCTGGAGAGGCGGAGGAGGAGGAGGGGGGCGGAGAGGAGGAGGAAGAGGAGGAAGTGAGCCCGAAGGATCCGCTCAGAGCTGTTTGTCCAGCTGTTTCTATTCGCACCCCGAGCGGCGCAGCCAAGAGGGGGCCGAGCCGACGGTGGCCGGCTTTTGACGCTCAATTCCAACTCTTCTTCTCCTCTCAGCTTGTCTGTCCCAGACACCCTGGAGTCTCCTCCGGCCGGCCCGGCGGGCGCGCACCTGCCAGCTGCCCCTGACCTCGCGGGCCAGGCGGCCCCCGAGCCGGAGAACATGGCCCAGCCCAAGTCCGACTGCCGCTCACCTGTCGGCCTCGACTGCTGCAACTGCTGCCTGGACCTGGCCCACCGGAGCGGGCTCCAGCGCGACAATGGCGGGGACAACAACAACTCGGGCAGCCCCACCGTGAGCAACTTTCGGCAGCTGCAGGAGAAGCTGGTCTTCGAGAACCTCAACACCGACAAGCTCAATAGCATAATGCGGCAGGATTCGCTAGAGCCCGTACTGCGGGACCCCTGCTACCTGATCAACGAGGGCATCTGCAACCGCAACATCGACCAGACCATGCTTTCCATTCTGCTCTTCTTCCACAGGTGGGTGGCGGGGCACGCGCGGGTGGGCACCTGGTCTCGGCTGCCTCGCACCTGCCTGGGCTGAATGCGCCCCCTCTGGAAGGCTGAGAGGGGCACTGGAGGTTTGGGCGCCCGGGACCGCCACAACCCGACCCAGGAGGCTACCTGGATTCCTGTGTGGCTGAGGGGAGGCCTGGCAGGTGGGAGCCCTGTTTGGAAAGGTGCCTGCGGAGGCTTTGCTGGGGAAATGCTGGAGCACGTAAGATGGACAGAGTGACAGAGCGGTAGATGTTTTGGGGATAGCCGGTGGCACTTTCTACCCAAATGCCTACATTTCTATGGCCACTATGGAGAGTCTGCCATGGGATGCTCTTGGGACCTGAGTTCCACGCTTATCAAAAGTCCATTTCCAAACAGGCAAACTTGGGCAGAAATTGCAAGGGCTTTTAAATTACTGAGTGGCCCTGACTGAGAATAGGGGCAAGCAAATTGTCCCGACAGATTCAGCTGCTACTGGTGTGGGGGAGGATGGGGAATAAGAAAAATTAGAGACCTGTGAGAATTTCTTGAAACTCTGGATAGAGGGACCCCTCCCCATCCATGATCCACCGTGGATCATAGCCTTCCATTTCCAGTGACAGCTAAAAGCAGCCCCAAAGAGCATCCCAGGACAGGAGGGTGGATGAGTCTATGTCATGGCAAGCCTGTTGTTGGAGTGCAGGTCAGACTTTCTAGAAATCCTGCTGAAGGGCAAGAAAGGGAGAGTGGAGGAGAAAAACACAATGGGAAGACCAAAGGTGGCTGCAGTCTTCCAGTCTGAGGCACTCTGGTAAGAGCCGGTCTTAGGGAGACAACTGCAGCAATTTTGAGGCAGGAGAGGCAACTTTAGGAAACTCAGCTGTGGGTTTGGTGTTCTTAGAGCCACAGGACTGAGGCACTGGTGAGTGTGTGTGTGTGCACGCGCGTGGGGGGGGGTTGGGTGGGTTTTCTTCTTCTTCAAGGTCACAGGTTACCGTAAGAGAAAGAGAAACCCTCTGTGGGCGACCTCGGTTGTAGTACAAGTTATGTGTCTAGTTCCCTGTGTGACCCTGAGCAAGTTGCTTGACCTCTCTGGTCTCTAAGCTTCCTTCTAGTTCTGAGATTCCAAGTCATGGGCAGGTAATGTACTCAGACAAGGTAATAAGTAATTTTGGGCTTCCACAGAGTAATTGAGTAATTTGATGGTTTGTCGGTGAGACACAAATAGGAAATTTTAAAAGCCATCGAGCTAGGCAAGAACTACCTCACTTAGTGCTCAGCCCATGTTAACTTCCACAGTCCCAGAAGTTCCAGGAGGGGACAAGCAAGGCTGCCGACTTCATTAGCATTATTATAACATTATTTTCCACGCCATCAAAGCCCTTTCTCATCTATTATTTCGCTTTAGGCATCAATTTATCTCATTGTCTCTAAGAAACCAGGCTGTTTCCAGGGAATCTTCATTTCTGGTGAAAGATTACTACAAGTGTATTCAGACCACAGCCACTGCAACCCTGCAGAGCGAAAGCCCTAACAGGTTCCTAATAGTCTACTGAGCTTAGGGCCGTAGGTAGTGGGGGATGGGTGGCAGCGACACCTGGAAAGACGGCTCATAGCACTTGCACTCTTTCAACTGGGAGAGAATCTGCTCCAAAATGGCCTGATGAAACATAAGAGGGGACACTTCCTCAGCTCTGGGTCCTAGGTTGGAGGCCTGGGAGGGTCAGACCTAAGTGAGTGAGATGTGAGGCTGAAAGTCTGAAATCAAAGTATTCACTTGTGCCACACCTTGGGAGGCTTTCTGGTGGTCTGGATTTCTTGAAAACAGCAAGACCTCCTTTGCCACCTACTCTGTTGACACCTCTTGGTTCTTGGCAAAGCCTGGAAATGCTACCAGGTTGGGTTGGGGGCTGAGGGCTTTGGTGGAGGGAACAGGGCATATCATTGGGAAGTTGTCTCTGAGCACCCTGCCTCCCCTCCTGGGAACAGAGCAACTCAAGCCCCAGGCTGGGGAGTGACAGGGTCCTGTGGTAACCACTTTAACAGTTCCAGAAAGACAAACCATTCTGTCATTTGCCTTCACAACTGGGACCTTAGAGACTGGAGATTCTGAATTTGGTTGAAAGTTTGTCTATAATGACATGCTCATTGGCAAAATAGGAGGCCATTATTGCTGGTCATGGGGTTTCTCCAAAATCTAGGCTGGACAGTCTTCTGAGTGAAAATTTCCTCTTCCTACTTCATTTATTCCCTGGTTTTCTAGCTTCATACCACAGCCATCATTGTTACTTCTATTCCATTTAATTATTTGATACTTCAGATTCCTGCCTGAGTGTCTTTTTCCTCTAACTTGTCTCCTTCATGGCCATCTCTTCTGGAGAAGCGACTCTTTCTGCCTTTCCTCCTACAGCCCACTCCCCCACTGCAAGGGCTCCTATATTCTTGGGAGGAAGCGTGGGGCAGATTCTTGATTTCTATCTGGTTTCTGCTTTGACCTGTCCCTGACTCTCAGCTTAGCTCTTGGTTTCCTTGGAACACAAGAGTGTAAGTAATTTGAGGGTAAGGTGTGTTTTCCACTTACTTGGGTTTCCCTTGGCTTCTAATTATACTGCCAGTACTCAATAAACGTTTTTTTTTTTTGGCTAGATGACTTCTTAATTGTTGGTGTGGTCCTATGTAAAGATTTTACAACTTTAATTGACTCTTGGAAAATTCTTATAAGGGTTTAAATATGATTTTTTTTCTGGTATGAACCACATGCAGTAACTCTGATAGCCTGGTAGAAGCCCTGATGAACAGTGTTGTGTATATATGTATGAATCAGTGGTAATGGGCATGTAGCTCATTGGTGTGTAAATAGTCCCTCTAAACTACTTGTGGGGGGAGAAGTGCTTCATACACCAGCCCTTCAATCTTGTGTTAGGTAACTAATAACTATAATAGATTAATAGCTAAATATCTACTGAGTGTTTACAGTGTGTGCTAAGCATTATATCTGCATAGCCTCATTTAATTTTACACCAACCCAATGAAATGGGTACTGTTATCACCATTCTTCATTTTTTTTTAAATTTTACTTTATTTTTTAACTTTACAATATGGTATTGGTTTTGCCATATATCAACATGAATCCGCCACAGGTATACATGTGTTCCCCATCCTGAACCCTCCTCCCTCCTCCCTGTGGTACATTCTTCATTTTTTAATGAAGGAAATTAAGGCTGGAGAAAATTAAATAACTTTCTCTATGCCTTACAATGAAGAGCAGAGCCAAGACTCCACCTAAGATCAGTAGGACACTAAAGAATTGCCGATGAAGGAAGAATTGTTAAGCAGAGGCAAATATTAGCCCATAAACTAATCAAATGGTTAAAATGTCCTAATTAGGTCAGGTGACCAACCATCCCAGGACTTTCCACCAACACAGGACTTTCAGTGCTCAAACAGGGACAGTCCCAGGGAAACTGGGATGATTGGTCAATCTATTATACTGTATTATTTGTTGAAAATGCTTCTAAAACTGGAAAACCTAAGTGGCAGATAGAATATGCTGGGCAAAGAGCTAATTTTTTTTCAATTAAAATGCAGCCTATTAAAAAATTTGCGAAGTTGAAATTTGAGGGGCCTTAATTCTCTGATCTGGGCTTCTGTGGTGGCTCATTGGTAAAGAATTCACCTGCCAGTGCAGGAGACATGGGTTCATTTCCTGGGTCAGGAAGATCCCCTGGAGAAGGAAGTGGCAACCCAGTCCACTATTCTTGCCTGGAGAATCCCGTGGACAGAGGAGCCTGGCAGGCTACAGTCCATGAGGTCACAAAAGAGTTGGACACAACTTAGTGACTAAACAACAACAAATTCTCTGATCAGTAAAGTATAGCAAGCTGAAAGGGGAGCTTTTGCCATATTCTGTTGTTGTCATTGTTGTAATCTCAAATTTATTTCTAAGATTTTATCCAGAACTACTTAATCAGCTCTATTCTTCAGCTCCCCAGCACCCCAGCCAGTGTGATTTGAGCTACTTTGAATCTGAGTTCTCCTGCAGCTCTGAGAGCCCTTGGACTCTACCTTTAAGCTTCTGCGCCAGCAACAACTGGTCCCCACTTAGATGCTCAGAAAATAATAGCAAGATTTCTAGTTGTTTTACGTGTGTTAATTCTTTTAACCTTCCCTACTGATGTGATATATAGTAGTAAAGGGAAAGATGTGGATTCAGAAATCAAGCTTCCAAGAAAAATTTGCATAAAAATTATTTGTGCTTCTCTGAGTCTTCAAAGTAATGATTTCATAAATGTATATTCCTGAACCTGATTTCTGAGGAAAACATTCAGAAAATGAAGATCATGGCATCTGGTCCCATCACTTCATGGGTAATAGACAGGGAAACAGTGGAAACAGTGTCAGACTTTATTTTTTTGGGCTCCAAAATCACTGCAGATGGTGACTGCAGCCATGAATTAAAAGATGCTTACTCCTTGGAAGGAAAGTTATGACCAACCTAGATAGCATATTTAAAAGCAGAGACATTACTTTGCCAACAAAGGTTCGTCTAGTCAAGGCTATGGTTTTTCCTGTGGTCATGTATGGATGTGAGAGTTGGACTGTGAAGAAGGCTGAGCACCAAAGAATTGATGCTTTTGAACTGTGGTGTTGGAGAAGACTCTTGAGAGTCCCTTGGACTGCAAGGAGATCCAATCAGTCCATTCTGAAGGATATCAGCCCTGGGATTTCTTTGGAAGGAATGATGCTAAAGCTGAAGCTCCAGTACTTTGGCCACCTCATGCCAAGAGTTGACTCACTGGAAAAGACTCTGATGCTGGGAGGGATTGGGGGCAGGAGGAAAAGGGGACGACAGAGGATGAGATGGCTGGATGGCATCACTGACTCGATGGACGTGAGTCTGAGTGAGCTCCGGGAGTTGGTGATGGACAGGGAGGCCTGGCATGCTGTGATTCATGGGGTCGCAGAGTCGGACACGACTGAGCGACTGAACTGAACTGAGAGGATCTGGGGGGCAAAACTCTCCCACCTGCCTGCTGTAGAGCTTAATTTTATACTCTAAGATCAGTTTTCTGTCCTTGCCATCCAAAGTTCCTATTCCATAGTGCAGCAGTACTTGGGCCACACCACAAGAAATTCTGATTTAGAGGTTGCAACCGTTTCTCAACTAATTTTGCCGTTTGATTTTGAGGATGGTGGACTTTGCTGGGAAAAGGTTTTGAGTTTCTGTGCTTAAGTCTGTTATTCTTTGCCTTTGTGAGTTTTGCTTTTGATATCAAACTCTGAAAGTCCTTTCCTAGCCCAGGGTAATTTAAAATAACTTTTTCCTTAGTGCCTAGTGGTCTGACAAAGAATAGGCACCTTGAATTAGGACACATTGTCTGTTGAAAACACAAATGCATTTGCAGACGTAACATTCATGGTTTGTATACCTCATGAGAGGCCTGATGTGTTAGAAATTGTCTTTTTGCTGAGACACAGATGTGAATTCCATGTGCTCAGAGGCTTTGGGTGGTGAGTAACCCTGCTGCTCTACTAGCAACTACTATATATACTACGTATGAGTGTATGTTATATATGTATATAAAGAATATGTATATATTAGGTATATCCGTATATACCAGTAACATATTTATAACATAAAATTTGTCATTTTAACCATTTTAAAGTGTGCAAGTCAGTGGTATTAAGTATATTCACAACGGTGCAGTCAGCAATATTACCCATTCCAGAACTTTGGCACCATCCCAAATAGAAACTC
Organism: Bos javanicus; assembly: GCF_032452875.1. Taxonomy (NCBI): domain Eukaryota; kingdom Metazoa; phylum Chordata; class Mammalia; order Artiodactyla; family Bovidae; genus Bos; species Bos javanicus. The sequence continues at coordinate 58,256,830 of NC_083897.1, read as the reverse complement.
TGTACCTATTTAGTACCTTCCCTGATGGCTCAGGTGATAAAGAATCTGCCTGTAATGCAGGAGACCCAGGTTTGATCCCTGGGTCCAGAAGATCCCCTGGAGAAGGAAATGGCTACCCACTCCAGTATTCTTGCCTGGAGAATTCCACGGACAGAGGAGCCTGGTGGGCTATAGCCCATGAGTTAGCAAAGAGTCAGACATGACTGAATGACTAACTCTTCATTTTCATTAAGCAGTAACTCCCTGTTCTCCTCTCCCTCCAGTCCTTGGTAACTTCCGTTCTTCTATCTCAGGAATTTGCCTATTTGAGGTATTTTGTATGAGTAGAATTATACAAAATGTGGCCTTTTGTATAGTTTCATTCACTTGAGGCAATGTTTTCAAGGTCTATCCATTTATCAGCACTTACTTCCTGTTTATGAGTGAATGACATTCCTTTGATGGATACACCACATTTTGTGTCATCCATTTCATCTGTTCACAAACTTCGGTTCTTTCCACCTGCTTGATCTGGTGAAGTATGCTGCTTTGGACATTGGTGTCCAGGTATCTTTTTGAGCTCCTTTCAATTCTTTCAGGTCTCTACCTAGGAGTGGAGTTGCCCAGAACCTACTTTTCAACCCAGTTTTGTAGTCCTTTTCTGATAGTCAATTCATTCAAGTGTAGTAATGCCCATGAAAAGAGCAAATGTCTATTTCTTTGGGGAGAAGGCCTCCCTCCCTGAGTCAGCTGCTAGTGCTAGTGATTACAATGAAAGAAAGCCAAGAAGTTTAACCAAATGATAGAAGTTTTATGAGGGAAATGATGTGCTTTCAGGATGCTCATAAATTAGGGACTGGAAAAAGTTTGAGTGTGTCTCTCTCATGAATGGGCAGGGTCTACCCAGGTTTGCTACCCAAGATTTCCTTTTTAAAAGAGTAACATGTAAATGTTTTACTCACCATTGACCACCTTATGTGGATTTGTTTATCAGAACTTCCTTTCGGGGTGACAGCTCATTGGGAATAGTGTTCTATGGGAATGGAACCTATGAAAGCCAAGTTTGGAGAAGAGAAGTAGAGAGATGGGGCCAGAGTCCTTGAAAGGCCTGCTGCAATGTGGGGCTCTGGGCAGCACGGAGCTCGAGAGGTCTGGATGGAAGATTCGTGCTCTTCAAGAAAAGTGACAAGAACAGAACACAAATTCCACCTCCTCCTCCTCCTCAGTCTTGCCAGGAATGGGCCCATGTGAGCCCACACCTCAGAAAATAACTCTTTCCAGGGTGACCTTATTTTCCCTCCTCGCCTGAAGAGAAGGTTAACAATCCTGCTTATATTTGCACTTCCAGATAACTAACAAGCTCTCAATTCCAGGTAGAGCTTTGGCTCCTTTCCATAACAGGTCATGAAGGCCAGGAAGTCTGGGTAAATGGAGATGGATGTGTCTGGCCAAGGCTGCCAGGGTCTCTGGGTCCCCTGAGTGGTGGAGCCCAGCAGAGCACTTGCCTGTGCCTTGTGGGCTGGTTGAGAGGAATAAGGTCAGCCACGTCTTTAGCTTGGTGGTAGCCATTGCGTCGTGTTTGCGCATCACGATTATGCTCTTACCTGAACTTTCTCCTCTTATGTAAGGGATCCCTCAATATGACCACAGAGCCATAATCTGCCATGACTGGCTGGGTTTACATAACAAATTGGTTGGTGTCATGCAGTAGTCTCACTAGCCCTGGGGAAGCCAATGTGCTGAGTGGGCCTGAAGCTTGGGCCCATTTGGTGGGGCACTCAGTGTGCTCAGTGCACTCAAGGGAGAGCATTCCTTGACCACAAGGGTCAAAAAAGACGAAATTTCTCTTTTAGATGAAGAAGGCAATAATGGCCCAGGACATGTTGTGCTGTCCCATTGCCTGCAATAATGGGACAAGGGTTAGGGCTTCGCTTGGGGCCATGGGTTTAGCAGAGCAGGACCCTGTGGACTAATGGGATCTCTGTGAAGGCTGAAGGCTAGATCTCAGCCTCAAAGCAGGTTTGATGAGGAGTCAGCATGGGGAAATGGCTTATGGAAGCCACCATGTACCCATGCCAAAATCCATTTTAGCTAAGGAGTCAGAGTGGGGATAAGATGGGAGGAGTCTAGAAAATAAGCTTTTTCAAATGCTAATCTGGGCAGGAGGGAGTCTTTTCATGGGGCAAAGCTAATTCACTTGTACCTTCTACCTGGAAATCTCTGCCCCAAAGTGGCTGTTGCCCTATGGGAAACAGTTTGTGAGGTGTGAGATCCCAGCCAGCTTGGAGACTGACTGGGAGGCTTCCCATTGTGCAGCACTAGCCCGAGGGGAAACCAGAGCCCTAAGCTGCTTGGTCAGTGATGCCCCAGGCATGCGATCAGCCTTCCTCCCCTGGGAACCACTTTCCTCAAATAGGCCCAGCCTGAAATCAGGCCCCTGCCTGTGGACAAAGCCCCACAGGGACCTTCCCCATCCTTCCTAGAAGGAAGAATTTACTCACGAAACAGCCTTGGTTATTCAGCCTACTTCCTCTTGTCTTCTCTTCAGGGGAGATGGAGAGCAGCTGCTCACAACGCAGGGTCTGGCCGGGATTCCCACTCAGCTTTGTAGGCCAGCGATTGGCTATAGCTATCCCTGAGGAAGAAGGGGGTGAGAAGTGAGAGGAAGGGAAGTGGTTCCAGCAGCTCCTTCCTGGCTTACCCCCCCTCCCCCCACACACAAACACACACCTCCCTTTTAGCCTCACTCCCAGGCTAGGCTGGGCCTGGGCCAGCCTGAGGTCCCTGACTCATATCTCTCGTAGTCCCTTATGTAACAGAGCCAGGTTACTGAGGCATCAAGCTTCTGCTTGCTCAGTGGCAGGCTTCCCTGGGGCCAGGCATTCAGAAGCCTGCTGGGGGTCTAAGTAGAGCTCACTACACTTCCAAAGGAAAAGCCTCCCCTGCCTAGTGTCAGGCCAAGAGTCTGCTCAGAGGCAAGTGCCAGGTGGTGAAGGTGATTCCCCCCTGAGGCCCCCACGCTCTGCAGCACATGTAAGCAGGCAGGTGAGCTGCTATGGACTTAAGCGTGGTTTGGGGTGTTCTTGAGGGTTGGCATCTCCTGCTGTCACCTGATGGTACAGTGCTGAAGTCAGCCTGGTGCATTGGAGGTGGGGGGTGCAGAACAGGTGTCACAAGTTCTTCTTCCTTTTGTATCTGCTTGTTGGGTCAGGTACTGTTCTGGGGACTTTAGGGAGATGGGTTTAGTGGAAGCTGAGAGGCCCAATCCATTCTTCACAAAGTCTCAAAGTCCCCAGGCTGGCCTGAATTCACAGTGATACCTAGTTCACTTCCTGCTGCTAAGTCGCTTCAGTCATGTCCAACTCTATGCGACCCCATAGACTGCAGCCCACCAGGCTCCCCCGTCCCTGGGATTCTCCAGGCAAGAACACTGGAGTGGGTTGCCATTTCCTTCTCTAATGCATGAAAGCGAAAAGTGAAAGTGAAGTCGCTCAGTCGTGTCCGACTCTTCACGACCCCATGGACTGCAGCCTACCAGGCTGCTCCATCCATGGGATTTGCCAGGCAAGAGTACTGGAGTGGGTGCCATTGCCTTCTCTGAGTTCACTTCCTAGCCTTTTCAGAAAATGGCATTACTGGTTTGGTGCAACTGAGCCCCCAGTGAAATGGGACTTGCTAAATTCTATGACGTATTTCTCTAATAAACACACAAATATCTACAACACAGAATAGCCCCATCAATCTAATAGTCCACTGGCTCAAAGTTTCTGTCTAAACCAATAGGTCCTCTTCTCTTTCCTTGTCTCCACCCAGCCTGTCACACTGTGTTGTCAGTGGGTAAATGGCTCACAGGCTGAGTGTAGTGGGGGACTCTGCCCTCCTGTCCAAGGAAAGGAGGAAGAAACAGCGAGGTAAAGTCAAAAGGTAGCACGGGAATTACTGACAGGTGTGATTTGTATGCAAATCTCAGACAAGCCCAGGACCACCATCTCAGGGCTCAGGAGAGCTGGGCTCCCCAAGTTCCCTGAATCCAATGACAGTTAGGGGCGAGAACTGAGGCAGAGGTGCAGGACTCCCCTTTCTCGAGGCTCCTCCCAGGCCTCCAGCCCCTCACTTCTCTCTATCCCTCACCCTTTCAGTTCATAGTAAGTTGCAGTAAAAAAAAAAAAAAAGAAAGAAAGAAAGAAACAAAGAAAAAGGAATAAGATAAACCTGGCCCAGTCCTAATGCACTAAACTCTGCTTCCCCAGGTGCACAGGAAAATGAACCACGGCAGTGCCTCATTAGACCTTGTACTGAGCGGCCAAGTACTTCAGTTAATCAATCCATCATTTATCGACCACGGGTCTGCTATTTACCCAGCACCTACTGCAGATTTATTGAATGCCTGCCCCGTTAGGCACGGTAGAGGGGTAGAGGAGGGAGGCGGCAGGACCAAAGTGGTTGCAGCGGAGCCACCAGCCACTGCAGGCTAAGCTGGGGCTTCTGCTTCTTGAGGGAAAGGCCTCAAGCTTACTGTTTCTGCATCTGCAAGCCCAAAACTTAGGCAGCGCCAAAGCAAACTAGGAAGGGAGAGTCTCTTTATGGCAGCAGCTTCCAGCAGGGCCTTAAAGAATGGCCCATGGGAAGAGCTGTGAGGCTGTCTGGTTGGGAGGGGAGAGGGGCACCTTGCCTGTCCAGCAAGGGTCATGGGTCAGAAGGAGCTGGCTGGGATGGGGACAGCAAGGAACACTTTCCACGTATGAGAGGCCTGCTCTGGCTCTCCTCTTGTGGCCCCTCTCTGAGTCGGAGCAAGCATCCCTTCAGGGGCCTAGCTAGTCTTGGGTAGGTGGAGGCCTTCAGGGCCCAAGAGCAGAAAGGCACCCCTCAAGGATGCTTGCAGAAAGCCAATCAGAACCAAGAAGGCTAAGCGTGGGAGTGCAGTTGACAGTGGGTGCCAGAGGAGTCTGGGGGTATGGCTTCACATCTGTGGATCTCTGGCCTCGGTCTCCACCAGGCCTCTTCTGAGGGGGATAACAGAACCAGGATCATTTCAAGGCGCTGCCCTGAGAATACATATGTAGTGTAGTAGTGTTAGTTGCTCAGTTGTGCCTGACTCTTTGTGACTGCATGGATTTAGCCCACTAGGCTCCCCTGTCCATGGGATTCTCCAGGCAAGAATACTGGAGTGGGTTGTCATTCCCCTCTCCAGGGGATCTTCCCAACTCAGGGATTGAACCCAGGTCTCCTGCATTTCTGGCAGATTCTTAACTAGCTACGCCATCAGGGAAGCCCAAGAATACACACACACACACACACACACACATTGCTCACCCAAATCTCTCTGGAAAAAAAGTTCCTGATGGCCCCACAGGGTGTCATTTTAGCTTATTTGTATCAATACCTTGGTCAAACCCTTCCTTCCCAGATGCCATATAAATGAAGGTCCTGGGGTTGGGCTGAGGAAGGAGGGAAGTCTCAAGCTAACAGGAAAGGAAAGGGAGCTGGAGTAGCAAAAAGGAAGCAGCCTTGGGTCATCTGGGGAAGCAGATTGCTGCTTATGGTCAGCACCTTGCTTTCTGGGGCCCTCACACCAAGCTAATGTCCTGGGCATGCATGCCCACACCCTTTCCTATCAGTGCTCTGGGAAATTCACATTTAGGTTCATGAGCAGATTCAGTCAACAACAAATATTTCTCTCATGCCTTCCATGTGTCAGGCTAACTGTTCAGTTCAGTTCAGTTGCTCAGTCGACTCCAACTCTTTGTGACCCCATGAATCGCAGCACGCCAGGCCTCCCTGTCCATTACCAACTCCCGGAGTTTACTCAGACTCATGTCCATCGAGTCGGTGATGCCATCTAGCCATCTCATCCTCTGTCGTCCCCTTCTCCTCCTGCCCCCAATCCCTCCCAGCATCAGGGTCTTTTCCAATGAGTCAGCTCTTCGCATGAGGTGGCCAAAGTATTGGAGTTTCAGCTTTAGCATGAGTCCTTCCAATGAACACCCAGGACTGATGTCCTTTAGAATGGACTGGTTGGATCTCTTTGCAGTCCAAGGGACTCCCAAGAGTCTTCTCCAACACCACAGTTCAAAAGCATCAATTCTTTGGCACTCAGCTTTCTTCACAGTCCAACTCTCAGATCTATACATGACCACTGTTAGGCACTGGGAATAGAGTGGGGAACTCACAAAAAGCATGGCCACAGCCATCATGGAATAATAGAGTAAAGAGATGAACATTAACCAAAACAACCACACCAATGAATCTATACTTACAAAGAAGTGCCAAGAGGGAAAAGGAATAAGCTTCTCCCTGAGAGTGTAACAAAGTATCAGACAAGGCTTCCTGAGGAAGTGATATTGAGCTAAAGAAATGAATCTCTATGGCTGAAATTCTAATCATCAGACCCAAGCCTAAGGAGATATGTTTAGACAGAGGCTTTCTCAGAAACCCCTGAAGTCATGCCATAGCTACTCACACTCTTGGAAATATTTCTAGGCTATGCGTGGCCAGCAGGTCCAAAAGGGGAGGCCTGACAACATTCTGACAGGAGGAAGAGATGGGGGTTGAAGCCCACAGGGCAGCCAGTACTTAATGTCATCTTTCACTAAAAATAGTCCATGACGGTATGGAAATGCGTAAAGGCTGGCCCTGGGGACCAGTGATAAAACCTATGGTGGAGGAAAATTTGTTTTTGTAAATTATTTACTGTAAAGAAAAAAAGAACCACAGAGGGTCATCAGGCTTTTATTTTCCCTTTGCAGACCTCCTTTTATGTTGTGAATGCTTCTCATTGTACAGTGGCTGTGGGGCACAAAGCTTCAGGCTGCATTCGTTTCTGGGGCCCCAGGGTTAAATTTTCTGGGGTGCAAATGTCAGATAATTTGTCCAGGCTGAAAAACAGTCTGAATGCAGAAGGGAAGAGAAGCTTGCTTAGCCAGCTGGCTAATGCCTGGGACTTCAGGGAGCTGTGGGGCCAAACTAAAGGAGCCAAGATGATTGACTGAAGAGGAGCATAAGAATGGGCCAGACGGTGGTCAAAGAGAGGTTGATCTTCAAATATAAGAAAGTCACAACTCAGAGATGGTGACTAGCTGTTTCCAAACCACACTAGAAACAGAACGAGAGGAAATAGGCCTCTACTCTAGCATGAAGAACTGTGATTAGATAACAGAAAGAACTTCCTGACTACCAGCATGCAGAGAAGCTAGACAGAATTACCAAGGGATGTTACATAAAATACAAACATGGGGAAGGTGGTGACTAGTGATAAAAAACTGAATAAAAGTATGAGAGGGCTGGTAATAAGGATCATGGACAGAAGGGGTCAGACAGGTGGGGAAAGCAAAGGCATCAGATGCAGGCGCTTATAAGGAAAAGAAAAGTGCATGTGTGAGAGATGAATGTTTTTTTGAAAATACTTTCATAATAGAAACACATATGATATTTCCATTGGAAATGGAAGTGAAGTGAAGTGAAAGGCACTCAGTCATGTCTGACTCTTTGTGACCCCATGGACTATACAGTCCATAGAATTCTCCAGGCCAGAATACTGGAGTGAGTAGCCTTTCCCTTCTCCAGGGGATCTTCCCAACCTAGGAATCAAACCTAGGTCTCCCACAATTGCAGGTGGCTTTCTTACCAGCTGAGCCACAAGAGAAGCCCAAGAATACTGGAGTGGGTAGCCTATCCCTTCTCCAGGGGATCTTCCTGACCCAGGAATTTAACTGGGGTCTCCTGCATTGCAGGCGTATTCTTTACCAGCTCTTCTAGGACTGGAATCATGTGGGGGAACAGACTAAGGAGCTGTTAATTCCCCTCTGAATCTTTCAGCTTTCTTATCTCCTAGGAAGATTAGCTTCCGTGGGACATCCATCCTAATGGTTTAACAATTTTGGGGAGCATCTCAGTGTGGGAGGTCATTGAAATAAGACTTGCACACCCCAGGTGCTTGGGGAAGAGGAGGATTTCTTCTTCCACACACACGTGAAAATCAGACACGGGGAGAAAGTGGCAGCCAACAAGCCAGGCAGGATCCCCGTGGCAGGAAATTTACAATCTAGTAGTGGAGACAGACATCAAATAATAATTACACAAATAGCCATATCATTACAATTGATCATAATGAAGAAAAGGTGCAGGAAGCTGTGAGAACACTGGCTGAGTGGTGTTCTAATCCTTCCCACAGGATTAGAAAATTCACAAAAACAAAAGTTACCTTGTTAAAACCTTGGGCATTTTATCATTTATGTCCTTGAGGGATTCTTGCCCCAAATCAGTAGGAAGGAAGTTCAAATGAACCCAGTCACTGCTAATACCCTAAGATGTGGATTTTGAAGTTACTCTGGCTCACTGGGGTCTCAGATAGGAGCAAACCCCCAAGGAAATTTTCTCATTGCCAAGATCAAGCAGCCATTATTTAGGCAGAGTGATTGTCTAAGGGCCCTAATGGCCTATCAGCTGAAAATCAAGATCAGAAAGACTTTGAAGAGCTCTTCACCTGCCAGATGAACAGAGCGAATGTCAGTGAAGAGAATAAAGAACTAATGCACTGAAAATTATACTCAAAACTAGCCCCCCGAAATGACCATGTCTCCAAAATGCTATGTCTTCAGCCACCTATTCAGATGTGGGTGACTTTGCTGGTATGTTCTAGTATTAACTGCAAGATATGTCCATAGCTTTTGTTTTTTTTTTTTAATTAATTTTATTTTATTTTTAAACCTTACATAATTGTATTAGTTTTGCCAAATATCAAAATGAATCCACCACAGGTATACATGTGTTCCCCATCCTGAATGTCCATAGCTTTTGAATGCTGGGGAGCCAAGATCCTAGAGAGTCAGGGCCCCATTCTGTTTTTCCCAGTTTTTCTCCCCATAGGGTGGGAGGTGCTGGCCTTTGTGGGGAGCTGGGGTGGGCTTATTCACCCTCAAAAGACCCTAGAGCAGCCACTGAGGAGTAGAGAAGGGCCTGACAGACTATGTGACGTTAGCAAGTGACTTCCCGACCTCAGTCTCCTCATTTAGAAAATGGCGGAAGTAAAAAAAGAAAAAGAAAATGGTGGAAGTGTGGTTGAGGGGTGGGGGTTAAGTGAGAGCACATTCCAGAAAGCACTCAGTGAAGAGAAGCCTACCTTATCATTAGACAAATCATATGAAGAGCCAGAACAAAACCTTTTGGGACATGCTTTATCTCCCTCTTTCACCAGTCCCCTCACAGACCCCTCCCGTTGCTCTGTCAATTACACAACCTGTCCTGCCCAAAGCCAGCTAACACCTGCAGCCCAGTCTGGCAAGCTTTATCTCTGTCAAGGTTTGCTCTCTGAACTGTCTTCATTCACACTCAGGTGTAAGTGACTGACAAGGCTTCTAGTTTTACTTCTGTTTGCTAGGGACAAACTGCTGGGAGCTTTGACATTTTTACCAGAGATTGAAACCTGAAGAAGCATGAGGGTACCCTACTGGCACTGCTGGCAAATAGAGAAGGAATTCAGAGGGCAGTGAGACTGGGGACTGCCTCTTCAAGACCTTGAACTTCCATCTACCCAGTGTTGGGGGCTGGCACCTTCTGCCTTCACTTGCATCTTAGCCAGAGACAGAGGCTCAGAACTGGTAGGGTTTCTGCAGTCATTCAGTCTGACCCTCACCCTTTACAAATGAGGAAACTGAGGCCCAGAGATGGGTGGGTGCCTGTCACAAGCCAAATGGCCAATTAGTGACCAGCTGAAAAGAGAAACCATGTCTCCTGATTCTCTGACCCAATGGTCTTACGACTTCTCATCTCTAGATGGCTGTGCATATCCCATCCCAGTAGGTACACAGCATCTCCCTGCCAAGAGACCAGCTTTGGGTTTCCCTGATGCCCAAATGGTGGTTTTCTATTTGATTTTATTTAATGGAATTGACCAGTGGTTTGGGTGTTATGGAGTCCCAGCCCTGGAATTCTGCTTCTGTTCAGACTGGGGCTTCACACCACAGCCACAGTCATGCAAGGGGGACAGAAAGGCTTGCTGTTCGGGTTGGAAAAGAAATAAGTTGCTGAAACATTGGTCTTTTTGAAAGTTCCAGCCACAGGGGCTGGCTGGCAGAGCCACTGTCTGGGCTCCCCTGGAGGATCCAGCCCTCCCCTTCAGTCTGAGAGTTAGTTTAGGAAGCTGGCCCGGCCTCAGCAGAAGATCTGGAGGGCAGCACTTGCCCCAGGAGCTCCAGCCTTCCCTCAGAGCCTGGGAGCCCCCGAAGGCACTCGGGGCCAGGAACTTCCTCCCGCCTCCACAATTGAGCCAGCCCAGGCTGGCCCCGAGGCTCCCTGAGCACTTTTTCTTCTGAGCCTGGGAAAGAGTTTCCAGTTGATCCCGCCCTAGCCCGGCAGCTATAGAGGGAGAGCTAGAGGGAGAGCTAGAGCATGAGAGGGAGGTACAGAGAGAGAGAGAAAGGAACCAACCCCAGCCAGGCAAGAGAGAGAGAGAAACCAACTCCAGTCAGGCAATCAAGATTTCCCTGGGCAACAGTGACAATGAAGGGGGAAAGGCTGGAGGAGCCTCAGCTCATGGAAGAGCCCCAGCTTGTAGAGGATCCTGAATTCATGGAGGAGGCACAGTTCCTGGAGGAGCTACAGCTTGAGGTTGTAGAAAGTGGGTCAGATTTGGATCCAGAAGATCTGGGTTCAAGTCCCGACTTTGCCACCAATCTGATGCTTGAGCTTGAGTAAGTAACTCCCTGCCCTTCTGTGGCCTGCTTTCCCTACTTACAAAATGAGAGAGGGGAGAGAGAAAATGGGTTTATTGACTCTCTTCCAATTCAGATATTCTGGAAGATCACACCTCTAGCATCTTGTATATAGATGGGATGTGTGGACACATGAATATGTCATTGATTCACATAAGCAAGAAAGGGAAAGGAGAAGATGGTAAATGTGTAAAAAGTCATAACTCCAAGAGAGGATCTAGGCTGAATAGAACATTAGGGTCCACTTTGAAAACTCAAGGATGATGGACTTGGAATGATTTAGTAATGAGAATCAAGGTGTTTGGGGGTGTGGTCAAGGTATAGTTGCTAATGAGTTCTCCGCCAAATGTCTCCCAGTGACCCCTTTAGCCCCAAAGCTCAGCTCCTCAACCCAGAATGAGTTTCTTGAGTTCTTCATGTGTGTCTTTGGATAAATTATCATTTGAACTAGCGGGATTTTCTGGTCTTGGATGTTTGCACCCCATCTAAAAGACTACCTAAGAAGAAGGACTAGACTGGTCCTTTGTCTTAGAAATCTGGTTTCTTGGTAAAGCCCCACTTTCACCAGAACCACCGCTGCATGACTCAATGCAGGGCCCTTTGAGAATTTGACTGCTGCTATAAATAGCTGCTCTCCCCCTCACTTATGCACAGATGAGCCACCAGAAACCAATCTGCTTGGTGAAAGTCAGTGTTTGGTACATTTCACTGCATTCTGATTCCTTTACAGTGGACCATCTCTCCCTGGATTATATGATGAGGGTCCATAGCCATAGTAGGTGACACTTCACTAACCAGAGAGTGCTCCTTGCCAGGAGAGGCTTGAGAGCTCAGGGCTCCCTCCATGGCAGATCTTCTCCAATGTCCTCTGCCAACTGTGTACCCACCAGCCTCTCTACTGAAGTGGGGAGGGTGAGTAGAAGAGAAGCCGGCCCCGCCTGTCAGGCACCTGCCTACCGCCCTAGTGCCCTCACCCTCAGAGTCACACACTCTGCTTCCTTTGCTGCTAGCTAGCCCTCCTTCTTCTTAGCTCAGTTTGTTCGACAATCATTTCTTGTCCCTCAGTTAATCAGTCATAGAGTCCGGTGGTTGCAGGGGATCTTAGAATTCCCACAGGGAATAGTGCTGCACTATATAGAGCCCTAAGGTCCTCCTTGGTGCCTTGGGGTCTGAAGGGAAAGAACAGAGAAAGGGAGGAGAGAGTTGAGGGCAGAGGAAGAGAGGCCGGGGTGAAAGTGAATTTGAAGGGAAGGAGAAGAAGAATGAGTTGAGAGGACACAAAGAAAGACAGGAGGCATTGTGCCACCGCCCTCATCTCCAAATAGAGGTTACACCTCCAAACAAGCAAGGTCACAAATAAAAATCTGTGTGTGTCTTTTAAACTTGAAGGGGTTTGGGTCTTCACCTGGTTTAATTTTCTTCACCACAGTATGTTCAAGCTCGACTGACCTGAACTGGAAAGCATCTCCCAGTGGGTAGTGGAAGTTAGGGAGCTCTGGGAGCCTGGAGAGTGGAACGGGCAGATCTCCCTGCCTCAGCCCTGCCTCCCTCAGAGCAGTTTTGTTTCTGGGGACTTTGCATTCAGAGACCCTGACAGAGTCCAAGTTAGATGGGGTGGGGGCGGGGGATTGTGGAATGGGGAATGATTATCTGTTTAATAACAGCAAAAAGGACTCTAAGCCCCTAAAGGGCCCTAACTCTCCAGCAGAAACAGGAATCTTGTAAAGCATCCCCAGGGGGTGGACACACTGCTTCAGCCTGTAGGCATCTACCCACAAGCGGGTTCCCTTGTTGGTCAGCCCTGATTGTTAGATAGTCCTTGTGTTTAGCCCACATTGGCACAATCTTTCTGGCCTGCAGAACACTTTGGCCCCACTGCTCATGTTCTTGCTGCGGGCTTCCTTTGTCTCCTGACCACCCGGGGAGCCAGCTCAGAGAAAGGGGCGTTGCCAGCCTCCCAGGGAAGACGGTGTTCCCAGCTCGGGGCACCACGCACTCCACGCTTCTCAGCCAGAGGTGGCTGGGCCCCGTGTAAGCACTGGGCTGGACAGGCAGGCTACTGATGTGGGCTTGGGGGCACTCCAGCCAAAGCAGCCCCTGGGGCCAAGGCTGAGGAAGTCCGCTCCACAGAGGGCACTGTCCAAGTTAAGTGAGGTCTAGTGAGGAATTCTCAGCAGGGAAAATAGCTTGAGGGAAGGAGCACTTGACCAAGAATAAGGGCCTTGTGTTCTGCTGCAAACTGCAGCCTTGGCCAGGGTTGGCACCTGAAAGGAGGAAAACAGTAAGGGCCGGGGCCCTAGCCCTAGAGGAAGGCGTGACGGAAGCAGGCTCAGGATGGCATCCCGGCCATTCAGCCCGCTAAAGCCCTGCCGGCTTTACATTGCAGGAGGAAATAAAGCCATGCTTGTTGGCGGTGGGGACCTTCTGCGTGCATTATACAGAAAGCACTGTTCCCCCCAAGCACGGTAAACAGGCGCTGGTGGTATGCAAGACCATTTTAGGTGGTACGTGGACTTTTTCTATTTTTATAGCTATTTATTTATTCAACATGTATGGAGGGGGAGGAGTGCGTCTAACACATACACTATATGATTTCTAAAATATTCCTGAGCTGGAAGCAGTTTTAAAAAATGAATCTCCTGTAAGCTGTTTTAGAGAAAATGTTAAATAAATAAGGTTTCAGAACAATACTGGTGGTCCTCAAACATGGCCTAATCTCCCCAAATCCAGTGATTTGCCTACCACTTTCAAGATTTAGGCCATGTTTGAGGACCACCAGTATTGTTCTTTATTTGTTGTTGTTTAGTCAGTCGCTCAGCCGTGTACCGACTCTTTTGCAACCCCATGGACTGCAACCCACCAGGCTCCTCTGTCCATGGGACTTCCCAGGCAAGAATACTGGTGTGGGTTGCCACTTACTTCTCCAGGGGATCTTCTCGACCCAGGGATGGAACCCAAGTGTCCTGCATGGGCAGGTGGATTCTTTGCCACTAAGCCACATGGGAAACCTTATTTATTTAACATTTTCTCTAAAACAGCTTACAGGAGATTCATTTTTTAAAACTGCTTCCAGCTCAGGAATATTTTAGAAATCATACAGTGTATGTGATCCTCTTGTCCATATACCGGAGAAGGCAGTGACAACCCACTCCAGTACTCTTGTCTGGAAAATCCCATGGACCGAGGAGCCTGGTGGGCTGCCATCTATGGGGTCGCACAGAGTCGGACACGACTAAAGTGACTTAGCAGTTAGCAGTATCCATATACGGGCTTTCCTGGTGGCTCAGCTGGTAAAGAATCCACCTGCAATGCTGGAGACCTGGATTTGATCCCTGGGTTGGGAAGGCCCCCAGGAAAAGGGAACAACTACCCACTCCAGTATTCTGGCCTGGAAAATCTCATGGACTATCCATGGGGTTGCAAAGAGTTGGACACGACTGAGCGACTTTCACTTTTTAACTTATCCATGTACACCTAGCTTGAAGGCCCCCTCTGACAGCCCACTTCCAAGTGTAAGAACACTCTGCTATTTTTATATCTCTGGTGTCCTGCTCTGCCCTGTGACACTCAACACTCCAAATCAGCAGCAGGCCTTTCCCCTGGCTCCAGGGCACCGCCTCTACCACACTCTGGGACACAGTCGCTGAGAAGTTGGTGGGGCTGTCCTCACCACCTTCCACTGATTTCTTCTCAGCATTGTTCACAGGCATATTCAGCTCCAACTTAAGGAGTATTTCCGGGAAGTAAGTCAAAGAGGTTCCAATCTTTCTCTGAATGCACAAAGCCCCAGTAGGACAGGAAATATGTCACTGTGGCAATTTCACACGGACTGGCGCTGATTTCTGGACAGATTCAGGCAAGATTTGGTGGGAAATTTGTATAAAATCAAACTGTACAAGAGGGTTCCCATTTCTATGAAGAATTTGTGATGGGCCCCTTCCTCCTTCCATTGCTCTGAGATAGGGAACATGATTATTAGTTCTGCTTCCTCCTGGGGCTCACCTTGCGGATTGTGAGGTGAGCCCTAGAAGGAAATGGAAAGGTGATCAAGGTTTTGGGTCTGTTCTCCTACCTTCCGCCTGGACTGTACCACAGGAGCCTTGCATGTCTTTGCTATGTTGTCCTTGGAACTGTCTTTAGCCAAAGACTCAAGCCGAGACAGCTGAGCTTCCAACACCTTTAAGAAAGGAAATACTACACAACATCCTTTGGTGGTCCAGTCCAGTGTTTAACAACCTTTGCTCTCTGAGACTATTCCTCCCAAATTCTGTCCTCCTGCTTTCTGATCCACCTCTGTATGCTTAATGGTAGTTCTGATGCCCTTTGTCAGCTTTCTTTTCCAAATTAACAAAATCTATTATAAAAAATTTGAACCAGCTTGTATTTCTCTATCCCTTAGACAATCTCCAAATTCTCTACCAGAAACTTCATTATGTCCTCTGTAACAGCTTTAGCCGGTCACCCCCATCTCTATTCTTATCAGTGACACACATTTTGCAAGATGGCAGGTTTGGAAAAGAGCAAAATTAACTGAACCTCAGAGGACCTAATCACCTGTCCTAACTCCCTGAGCTAGCTGTCCCACAGGAGACTGGAGCAGTATAGGGTTTCATTAGTGGCCAATGGCCATGGAATAGAGAAGGAAGATGACCTCAGAGTTCCTACAGGCTCCTTCTCTATTTAGAGCATCCACGATCATGCTGGATGTTCCTTAATAATACTAAATTGTGTACTTCTAATTCATTGCAGCCTCTGTCTTTAGCCACATAGATCCATTCTTGTATCCGTCTCATTTTGGTTGTTCTTATATTCATTATCCACATTGGGGATTATCCATAGGAGTCACTGACTCCTAGGTTGCTAGCACACCCCCACCTGAGTGAGCTGCTCTCTGGGTACTCAGGCATGCAGAGTCACTTTGACACCAGTCCAAGTCAAACATAAATAAAAAAGAGTCTTGCAAAAAGAAATCATCCACTCACACACAGATTCCAGATACAATTACAGTTGAATTTCATGTAGCTGGGGTAACATGGGACCTGTGGCATGGATAATCCAAAAGAAAAGTTATACCCCCCAGAAATCATGTATAGCTAGCTTTTAAATTGCAGTATGGGCCTAGTTTTTTTTTTTTTTTTTTTCCAGTAGTTCTGCTTTCCTAATTATTTGGGCCAATATGAAAGTGAGCCTGCATTCCTGGAGTATACAGAAACTAGGAGAAGAACCTGGGTGTAGGGAGAAGCTAAGCTGAGACCAAGTGTTGCCACAGACATTTCTCAAAGTGGAAAAGCCTCCCAGAAATACTTGGGAGTTGGCTTTCAGAAATCTTCTCTGTGTGTCTTAGGCACGTGTCATATGGTTGTTTATGCAACGGACTTGTCCAGGAAGGTCTAAGGGGCCTGTCTGCGGGTATCTAGTTTGCTTTGGGGAGACACAGAGCCAGGGAGTTGACCAGAAATCACAGTTCTATTCTCCTTCCTCACCATAGCCTGATGGCTGTTGCACTGTGCCTGGTCTGGTCACCTGACCTGAGCAAGTCTGAAGGAGGTGGTGCAATTCATCTGAAGAAAATCACGTCTGAGACAGGAAGGGGCACGGCAGCCTCTTCAGCCAAGGATTTATGTATCTGTCACAGGAGGGAAGTGTGAGCTGAGAAATGACTCCCAGAAGTGCTAGAACTGGAAGAGGCAGCACTGCTACCTTTCACAGTCAGTAGTGTATTCATGCGGAATCTGGGCTACCTCAGGACGCCAGCGTCCTGGCCCTTCCTCCCTTCCTGGAGTCCATCCTCCCTCCTTGCTCGCCTCCTCCCTGCCTTGCTCCTTGCTCCGCATACACTTAAGGAAACAGAGCAGAGCTGGCCAGGTGCGTCCCACCAGGGGCCAAGCTGTAGGTGAAGGAAAGAGGCTTGCTACTGCTTTTTGCCTAGCAGTGAGAAGCCAAGGGGACAGAGCTCAGATCCTTGAGCCAGCCATAACCCCTTGCAGCTGATGTCATGTCACCATGCCAGGCACTGTAGCAATCTAGGTGAATGGGGTTCCTCTGGTCCCTGCAGCCCACAGAGGTCAGGGGGTTCATTCAATCTGGCTCTATCTACCCTTAATTCTTTGCGGATTTTGTGAATCGATTTTTGCATTTTTACCTACCGGGTGCGTTTTGGCTATGGGCCTCGGCAACATCATTAGGCTCTCGTGGTATCTCTGGGGAATAGAAGATGGGCTGCAGGACTCCATCTGTTGGGCTCTATTGCCTGGATAACTTCTAGCCTCTCCAGTGCCAAGGCACCCCAGCTGCAACATCCAACCCACTGCTCAGGTCTGTTCCTGGCACCGATGGAAACAGACTCCTGGCATCTAAGTGGAGCTCTTTGTGTGTTCCTT
The DNA here is from genome assembly GCF_032452875.1 of Bos javanicus. Taxonomy (NCBI): domain Eukaryota; kingdom Metazoa; phylum Chordata; class Mammalia; order Artiodactyla; family Bovidae; genus Bos; species Bos javanicus. Next base: position 58,239,762 of record NC_083897.1, on the reverse strand, counting down.
TCCTATTCTTTGTGTCCAGGGCAGGGGCTTGGCCAAGGGAGCAGATTCCCCGCCATGACAAAGACCAGGTGATGGTGGTCACACTCTTCTCAGGAAGCAAGGAGTGGGCCACACCAGGCCTTGAAGGGTGAGTGACACCCTGGCTTATGATCTCGGCCCTCCTCACCAGCACATGCTCCCTTGGTTAAGTGGGAGGCGATGAGTCTGAATTCTGGGGAAATGCCTCTCTCTGGAGAGGAGATTTTATCTCCTTTGTTGTAAACCTAAATGTCAAATCTGAAACATTCTCAGCCTGGATAGAGGAAGCAGGCACATTCCTCAGAAAATGGCCAACTGGGTAGAATTTGGTTTTGACCCTCTTTCTTCTCCCCCATTCTGCTTTCTAGCACAAGCTCCCTCAAACTCCCCCCAGCTGCTCAGGGTGATAGATAGCACATGTTCCAGAACTTTCCTGATCTCCCTGTCTCTTAACCATTCCCCTCTAGGAAGCTTAGTACTGCTTCTGCTAATGTGATACTGTGAATCCAGCCAAGGTGTAAACAGCTGGTAGTAACTGAACGTGCTTCCCCTGCCCAAGTCACAGTTCTCTTTAGACCTGGACCTTTGCCAAGAGTAAGCACTGTGAGAACTGCAGGCTTAACTAGGGGCTAGCAGAGCTGACCTTTTGCGGCAACGTTCCTCTGACCTTTACCTCTCAAATCATACCAAGCAGGCAGCTACCCTCTCCATCCACGTATAAAACCATCCCTGGGGATGCTGTTGACGTTAGCAGAGGGGACTGGGAGAGTCCTGGCTGTGCCCTGACCCTACCCTCATAGAAGCCCAGACAGAGGAGGAGGGCTCCAGCTGAGCCTAAATTCGGCCTAGGCCCCTGTGCCCTCCCCCGAAGTGGCAAAGTGGTAAAGAATCTGCCTGCCAATACAGGAGACTCAGGAGACGCCCCTTGGTCGGGAAGATCCCCCAGAGGAAGAAATGGCAACCCATGCCAGTATTCTTGCCTGGAGCATCCCATGGACAGAGGAGCCTGGTGGGCTAGTCTATAGGGTCGCAAAGAATCAGACGCAACCTAGCATGCACACCTTCCCACCACCAGCCAGGCAGGCTCTTTTGGAAGATGCTAGGAAGAGACTAGAAATCCTTCCTGGCTGTGTGTGTGTCTGTGTGTGTACTTGATTTAAATATCCTTGTAATAGCAAAACCATCCTCATTTGAAGGGAGGAGCTCTAACCACTTACAGAGCAAGGGTTACAGTCCTTCTGAGGGGTCTGTTGCAAAGCTATTTTTGGCTCATTTGCTCTTCTTTCCTCCTGGAGTCCTGTTCCTCCCCAGGCCCCTCAGGAACCCCCCTCTCTGCCTCCTTCCCAGTGTCTGTGCTCACACAGGCTTATGCAGGGGAAGTAACCTCTAGCCAAGTGATTCTCTCATCCAACACATTTTCCGAGATGGTCCCACTGCTCCTTTACAGAAGAGTGGGGACAAAGACTGTCTAGGCTGGTGTAACGACCTCTTCCCCTCCGCCCAAGCACACCGGAATTCCAAATACTCTCGTTTCCTTCGAGCGCAAATGGCTTTTGCTGCTGATCCTTCTGCTCTGGGTTACCCATTTCCTGCTCAACCCTGGCACAGAGAACGTGTCTCTGTAGCAGCTACCTCAGGGTAATTTGAGAAGGAGCTCTAGGCCACCACATGTGGAAAAGGAATCAGAGAAGACACATGTGGAATAAGAATCTCCTCAAGAAAGATGTTGGACTTTTGCAAAGGGCCTGAATAATACAGAAATACCAGCACCGGATGTTTCTCTGGTGCCAGCATCATTTAGTCTAAGGTGATTTTATTGTTATTATTATTATTATTATATCCTCCCAGTTCCAGAGACTCAAAAGAAATCCCTGACACTGTTCCATCTGCCTTAGGGAGTCAGCAACCACTCATGTCCTGGCCGTGTGAAAGTCTTCGGCACACATACCCCTATTGCATCTGGAACATTCAGCTTGTACCTGTGGTATCTGATTGCTTTCTGCCTACTCAGTCAACTGTGCCCTGTCGCTGAGCCTGTTTGGGTGGGGAGGGTGGGAAAATGGAGCAAGCACTCCAGGAGGAAGCCTGCTGTCTCCCCACCCCCTCCCCAACTCTTTAGCTCTCCCTCCTTGTTCTGTGTCTCAGGTGTCTGGACTCTAGTCCTGACCAGGCCCAACACCCCCTGCTCAGAATGCCAGGTCCATAGTTGTGCTCACCTGTGTGTCCGCCGCTCCTCCTCTGCCCAGTCCCCAGAGTTGGTGGTAGCTTGCTGTCTGTCTGGCCACTGAGCCCACCTAAAGATGTCTGGCCAGTTCCTTCTGGCCTTTTCCTCATCGCATGCCAAGGATGCTCATGGGCTGGAAAGAGCTGCTCCAGCAGACTCCTTCCCCCTCAAAGCAAAGTGAGAAAGCAGGAGACCTGCTCACATTCATTTGGTCCCATCCTTTGTTTCACCCATTTCTGCATGTGTGCATGTTAGTTGCTTCAGTGGTTTCTGACTCTTTGCAGCCCTCTGGACTGTAGCCCACCAGGCTCCTCTGTCCATGTAGATTCTTCAGGCAAGGATATTGGAGCAGGTTGAAATGCCCTCCTCCAGGGGATCTTCCTGACTTGGGGATCAAACCCACATCTCTTTATGTCTCCTGCATTGGCAGGCAGATTCTTTACCAACAGTGCTACCTGGGAAGCCCCTTCACCCATTTCTAGACCCATGCTTTTCTGTAGCACTGATTTTGGAGCACTGATTCACAAAACTTCAGCCCTGGGCTTCCCTGGTGGCTTAGTCAGTAAGGAATCTGCCTGGATCGGGAAGATCCCATGGAAAAAGGAATGGCTACCCACTCCAATATTCTTGCCTGGAGAATCCCATGGACAGAGGAGCCTAGCAGGCTACAGTCCATGAGGTCGCAAGGGTTGGACACAACTTATTAAACCAAACCAAACCAAACCAAACCATTCTAGGGTAACCTCAGAATGCAGGCCTGGGGCCCAGACAAAAGCTGCTGAGTAAACTAAAGGTTTTGCCCCCAGTTCTGCCTTTCTATGGCATTCTTCCATCCCCCTTTTCTGTGCCCTGTACTCCCTCGCTCCAGTGCCCAGACTATGGCTGTCCCCTGTGTGTCTGGAGCCCCAGATGCCAGGCAAGAGCACCCACTCTACACTGAGGATTTTTCCATGTGCTCCTTTGGAGCCCTAGGGACACACCAGAGTGATCTTGAGGGCAAGTAGAGACTCCAGCCAGTGGGATTCCATGGGCATCATCCCAACTTCAACTCGAGTAGCTCTGCTCTCATGTTTTATAAACTGAGTTTTCCATATGAGACTCTGTTTGAAGGAAAGGGTTGCCTTTTTTAAGAAAAAAAATCACAACCCTAGGCCTTTCTCTCTCCATACCAAATTAACCTACTCCTTCCTTGTCCTCTTTCCTCTGGCTTGAACTTTGCTAGGGGACAATGGGGGTAATGCTAATCAAAGAACCACCCCCACGGATGTGTTAGGTGACTACAGGCCAGCTGGCAGTGCCAGTGTCTTCACCCAGTGAAGATGGTGATGAGAGCAGGCAAGTTGGCACTCTGCTCCCCCTCGCCTCACGTGGCTACCTCCTTACCCATCATTAATAATAATCCCTTGCATTTGCATAGCACTTGACAATTTCCAAAGAACTTTCACAGACTTTATCTTATTTGATCCTCTGAAAAGCCTGTGAAGGCCGCCAGGGCAGGGGCTGTTATTTACATTTTACAGACTCAGGAGACTCTCGAGACCATTTAATCATTGGTCTCTCTGAAGAGCTTGCTAAAGGGAACTAGTCAGTATGAGCTTAAGGGCCAGTTAAAAGGAATGAGAGTTGGAACAAGTGTTATAAAAAGAATGATGGGGGAGGGAGATGAGGCTGAAGGGAACAGCAGAACCCACAGTGCCACCGGATCCCCCGGCTTGGTTTGTGAAACTTTTCAGAAATAGACTGGAGCTTTGGCAGGGGCCAACCCAAGGAAACAGAGAGATTTCCCTCCTCTGTGACTCTGACTACTGCCCCCATCTTGTCTCAGCCCCATTTTACAAAGTTGACCTGGTCACGCAACTCTCTTGGGGGTCAGGAAGCAGAATGTCAAGTCCTAGAACCGGAAAGGCCCACAGAGATCATCTAGTCCCACCTCTCACGTTATAGGACAGGAAACAGAAGCCCAGAGACAGAAAAAGTCTCGTCCAAGGTCACCCAGAGAAGCAGAGACAGAGCTGAGTTGATACCAAGATACTTGCAATCCATAGTGCTTTCCGCTATAATCCTCTGCTGTTGCTGCTGTGTGTATGTATGTGTGTGTAGGGGAGTGTATGCAGAGGTGTGAAGGAGGGCTGTGTGCTGTGCCCAAATGCCTGTCTGGTGAACCACTGTGGCCTGGACTTTGTACCTATGTGCAGTGGCTGGGGTTTCAAGCCATTTGTAGGGCCTGGCGTATGATAGGGTGTGAGAAAGACAGAGTTCAGGGTTTCTCTCCCAAGGGGATTCGCCCATATAAACTGCTCCAGGTAATTAAGATCCCAGAAGAATTGGCAGCTGCCTGCTGAACAAATTAGACTCTGCCTTTATGGGCATGTTCTGTGCTGGAGATCAGAGGGCCCTCCCTGATGTTTGGTTCATTAGTCATTGTTCCCTGTCAGAGCAGGCACTCAGAAAATTGGATGTCTGGCAACAGCCTGTATTCAGAAATTAAATAGCAGAAGCAGCAATGGCAAGAGCGAGTGTCTGGGACTGTGCTCCATGCACAGTAGGTCCTTGGAAAATGCTTGTTAGCTAACTAATGAACTAAGTAAAGAAAGCCTTTAGTCCTCTGTACTATTCAGAATGAAACAGTGTCAATAACAGATCTGATTGCTTTTCAGCTGAGCCACATTTGAACTTTTTTAATGGGCAGGCTGTTGGGGCCAGGATAAAAAGTAACTGGACCATAGACTTCCTATGCAGATGGCACTGCACAGATCACAGTGCCCACCACTTGAATCTTAGATCTAATAAACTAACTGTACCCTGTCAGCTTGCCCATGACTTCCTTTTGGTTGAATCCAAAAGCGTTTTCCCAATTCTAGTCTTCTTTGGCTAGCACAGAGGCAGCCTTGTGAGGATGACAGTAAGGTTCCAGAGCATATATGGAAGGGAGTGGGAGCTCCAAGAGGACACCCAGGGCTGGTGGGCTTTAAAATCAACTTCTCCTCCTTCACCATCTTGCCACAGGCCAAGCCTGCCAGGTGAATTTGGATAGACACTTTTAGTATTGTTCTTAAATGTCAGGGAAAGACATTTGTTTTTGTTTTGTTTCTTATACTAAATGTTCTTAGTTCAAAATACCCAGGATTCCTTGCAAAGGTCAGCTAGCATAGCAGGACTAAGAGAGTCTTAGACGCTTTTGGCAGCTGCTAAAGGTTACCGCTGGTGTCTTGTCTATAGGCCAAGGGAGTGAACTCTGTGAGGCTTTCAAATGTCCTTGATGGACTTTTCCACCATGCTAAGAACCATTAGCAAAAGTACTTCTCCAGTTCACCTAGCTATCCAGTCACTCCTTCAAATCCCATCCACCAAGGGAAGAAAGCACTAGAATTTATTGAGCACAGACCTCTTTTTGCCTTTGTTGGGAAGAAGATGTGTTTGAGTGTATGTATGTATGGTGGCGGTGGTATTTAGTCACTATGTCACATCCAACTCTTTTGTGACCCCATGGACTGTAGCCCGCCAGTCTCTTCTGTCCACGGGATTTCCCAGGCAAGAACACTGGAGTGGGTTGCCATTTCCTTCTCTAGGGGATCTTCTCCATGCAGGGATTAAAGCCATGTCTCCTGCATAAGCAAGCAGATTCTTCACCCCTGCGCCACCAGGGAAGCTCATGTATGTGGGTAGGAGGACTTGGTTGTGTGGAGGGAGTTTCAGTAGTAATGTAGATATACATAAAAATATGTTCAAATCATAGGCACAAAAGCTATGGAAATGTATGGGAAATGTATTTATATGTGGATGGGGAGGGATACTTGTGTTTGTGAAGGGACAGCTGTAAGGATGGCATCAGGGAGGGTTGGTGTTCTTGTGTGTGTGACATATGAGTGTGTAACTGTCTGAGTCTATTCCTATATTTTTGACTTGAGAGTCAGGATGAGGAAGGTATATGTGAAAGAGGCATGTGTGCCTCTGTGTGTGTATGCGAGTGTGTGTGTGTGTGTGTGTGTGTGTGTGGTGAGGGTTTGGTGAGGGTTTGTGAGGATGTATATATCTGGACTATCCTCAAGTCTTAGGCTTGCCTGGGAAAACCATCTTGGCCCCAATTTCTTTTTCTCCACTCACAGATATCTTTAAGTTCTCTGCCTCTACTTTATCCTCTTTAGGGACATATTTTCTACCATGTCTTCTCCCCCATTCTGTTTCATGATCTCTATCATCCCTTCCCACTGCCCCCTCTCCCAGGCCACCTGAAGTCTCTACCAACAAAGTGGGGGTGACTCCACCATTGAGAAGGGCAGTGTCAGTGATTGGGAAACAATCTCTGAGCCAATGAAATGTCTGCCTAAAGATTGTTCTTGGATCAATGGGAATCCTGTGGATCACCCTTGGAAGGATTACCATCATTAAGAAATATAATATAGATATTCAATCTGAGAATTTTGGTGACTTAATTAAAGCCTTGTTTTTAGTTCTGTTGAGAAGGAAAATCATTTATTATCTTAAGTCTGACCCTGTGCCTTCAGGAGAACTCTTATTCTGTGAAAATAAGGGCTGAGGTAGGCAATTCACACATACTTGTGAAATCTAAGCAGATTATCTCACCAGTGGCTATAACTGTAATAAACTAAAGTGACCTCAGTTTAAACAAACAGATGTTTGAGGCTGACAATTGAAGTGCAAACATGACCTTAATTAATGACTTGGTTAATAGTAAGTAGCTCACTCTTTAGAGATATTAGCTAAATTCCCAGTCTCAGCTATAACATAGGTCTCCAGACTACCTCTGTGTTATTTCTGTTAGAAACAGAAAGATTTTTAGTTACTCAGTCTGTGAGGTTGCTTGTGAAACAGTAGAGAAGGAAAACCTAGTGACAGTTCTGATTGGGATGAGTGTTTTAAAAGAGTGTTCCTAAGTACTCAAAGTCCCCATCCATAAATGTGTATCCACCATCAAAGCCAATCCTCTAATACCTTCTACTAGATAAACCCCTAAAGAAGATATACATTAAGAACCATTAATGAGCAAACATGATCTCTAACTTCAAATAATTTCCTATCAATAACTCACTCTGGGTCCAATTGAGTCCCACAGCTAGAGTCAGGGAACTGCCACATCTGGAAACGAAGCTAGAAAGCAGCCTAATACTCCGTTGCCAAAGAGGTGGATGTATCGGAGTGGAGGATGCTGGGAAATGCAATATCCAGCTTGTGGGCTTAATGGCCGCTTGGTGTGAGGCACCCCACCCTTGTCCCAACTGCTTATTTGTTGTTTCATCAAGATGGGATGAGGAGGGGGTGGTTAAGTCAACTGACATGCTGGCTTTGGGTGACCCTCCCTTCAAGAATAGCTCTTTCTTTGCTACAACGGATCCATCCAGCTGCAGATTTCCGTCATCACTGGATGCGCTCGCTGATGAATTCAGAAATTATGCTGGCCTCCCCAGTTGTTGTTACTGAGTTGAACAAGCACAATTGAGACCATCCTCTTGGCCACACCACTGTCCTGAGTGCCACAGGGGGAGGGAGGAGGGGAGAAAAAGCCACCAAAGGCCTGCTTCCCACCCTTCAGGAGCTTTGGGATCAAGTCAGGGAGATGGATTACATGCAGAGAAATAACTCCAGAACAATTATAAAGATAGTCCACACATACAAAATAACACATGCCAAAATGTCCTGTAAAATAATCGTCTCTATAAAATGGTAGGTGGAAGTAAGTGGCCAGTGCAGCTGTCTGGAATCTTGATGCAGGACTTTGTGAGTGGGGTCAAGAAGGACCTTGTTCTAACTGTCGCCTGAACGCCATAGCCCTCAGCAAGAACAAGGGGAATGGAAGTGGTAACAGTAGGTTCTAAAGCATGTGTTTAAGTACTGAAAGTCTGGGGCATGACTGTCTTCCATGCTGAGCTGTTTATTTTAATGAAGCTTCTTCCAGATATCCAGGTCACCCTGTCTCAGAAAACAGCATGTGCTGTTTCCACACTGGAGGGTTGGCTGTTTCTGAGAGGGTGGGGTCAACTCAGCTTCACCCCAGCCCATGGCTTGAAGACAGACTCAGTCGATATAATTTTGTACTGAGCATCCTGCCAGGCTCAGCCTTGTGGGCCTTGCCATCTGCCCACAATCTGGCCTCAGAGCTTGCTCAAAGTAAAGAAAGCTAATCCATGCCTTATTACCTTCTTGAAGTTCATAGGCCCTCCCACCTACCCACTTTTTCTTTCCTGTTCACAATTGGACTATTACATCTGGGCTGCGAAGGAGCAAGGTGGGCTCTGAACCTCAAAGGGGTGGCAAAGGCTAGATACCTAGGGTTGCCCTCACACTGCCCTCTCCCATCAGTGGAAAAACTAGGTCTTAGTTTCTTCTCCCTTCCAGACCTAAGGCCTTGGTAGGGAGAATACTCTAGAAAACATGAAGGCAGGGAAGAGCAAGAGTCCCCAACCCAAGTCTGACTTGACATTGAGTCCCAGTTGTGTTGCACACCTGGCCCCGTAAAGTCAATAGACATATCCCTTGGCAGATGAAAGGGATTTTAAGAACTCATAGCCCCACATCAGCCTCATGGCCACATTCAGCTCACCAGGCTACACCACGCATGTCAACCCAGAGCTTCTTGATCCCAGAATTCTTGATTGGGCCTCAGGTTGGTATATCTACTGTCAACCATGGCCAGGACCCAGAACTCTTTGGCCTGGTGCCCTGACTTCAAGTGCCAGCTCTTCTACTAACCGCCTTACTCTGGACCCCCATACATAAGGTGAAATGGTTGGAACACAGGATTCCTGAGGTGCTTCTGGCTCTGCATCCTGGAGTCTAAAGGTCCCCCATTTTTTCATGAGAGGGCCTTTTTTTGCAAGGGGACAGACAAGGAATATTTGAGGACTTTCAGTTTGGAAGCTGGTCCAAAGTTCCCAGGTTGTGTTTGTTTTCCTGTTTGCTTCTTCCCAACTGGCTTCTCACATTGGTAAGGGCCAGCAGCCACTGGGCTTGGGCTTTGAACACTGTGGGGTGGTGGGTCAGTGGTTCAAGGCTGCCCTGGTCCTCCCTCTCTGGCTGCAGAGGCTGAATTCTCTGTCTTCTGCCAGAGACACCCAACTCCTCCGGGCCAGGCCAGCCTCCTCCCCTCAGAGGCAGCCTTGTGAACTGACCCCAGAGGCCCCCTTGGAGACCCAGCCAATGGACACCTGGCGCTGGCTGGGTGTGGGAGTGGGTGCTAGGCTAGGAGGGCCCCGAGGAACAGGAACTTATGGGGACTGTGTGAAGAGCTGGTGCTGACCCCCAAGATATCAAGTTCCTCCAGGATAGTCGGGCCTGAGGGAGGCCCTATGGGGGCTGGTCAAAGTGTGGATCTGGGGGCTGTTTGTCATTAGGCTATAAATGATCCTGGGGGCGAAGGAGGGGGCCACAGTACATGCCCTACTTCTTCCAAGGGACCTGGGAGGCCTTCAAGCCTGGCTCCTTGTTTCACAAAGGACAAGATGGAGGAAACAGGCTTCTATGAAGCCACATGACCAGGGGTTTGAGGGAGGGTGAGTTGTTCTTTGTGATCACATGACCCTGGGACTGCCCTATTTCCCAGTGCTTTCTGGGAAAGCATTAGTGGGCTGGAAGGAGCCTAGGTGGGGAGAACAGTGACGATGTGCCACACAGAAGGCCATGTCAGCCACAACAAACAAGCACAGCCTCTCAGACACAGACTGTCTCTCTCTCCCTCCCTCTCTGTCACATACACACACACATACACATACACATACACATACACACACACATGCTGAGGCTTCACTGCACAACCCATGCCTCTGTGGCACTGACTTTCTGTGATGACAGGCTCCTGGCCCAGCCCAAGTCACTGGTTGGTACACCCTCACTCTAACCCAGGTGCCAGGGAGGGACAAGGTTTCCTGAAAGGAGGGGAGCATTTTTTTTTTAAGCTCCAGAAAAAAAGAAAGAAAGAAAACAAAGCAAGGCTGAAGTCCTCCCACAGGCAGGCTCGTGCTCCGGGTGTGCTTTCACAGGCCAGAAACTACAGAACTGGGAGTACTGCCAAGTGCTTTATCAAAGGAAACAGCCCGCCCAACAGCTGGAGATGGGCTCCTGCCAGCTGTGTGTGCCTCTTGGTCGCTCCTTCTGCTTTTCTCTCTTCTTCTTCTATCTCCATCCATCCATCTCCTGCAGCCTTGCACTTGGCTTTGGGAGAGCCCACAGACGGACTTCCTTGGACCACAGAGAGTCCCCTTGATGCCGAGTAACTGAGTAGATTGCAGGCCCAGCTGGGGTTGAGGGTGGGATAGGGTGGCTGTCCTTTCAGGGGGATGTGCTGTCTGGAAGCCGGTCTCCTGGCATCAGGCAAGGGGTTTCTGGGTGGCAGGCGCTTCTGCTGCAGCTGGCACCTTGGGGAGACACAGTCAAGTAGTCCCTCAGAGCTTCCTTTTCATCCACAGTGGGAGGCGGGTGCCGAGCCGGGTTGTGTGTGTTGGCGGCAACAGGGTGTTTTCCAGCAACCTCAGCAACTTTGCCATCCATATTCATTAATTAGTTAATTACTTGGACTCATTTCTCTAAGCCTTGGGCTTCCCAGGGAGGGAGGAGATGATGGGCTGGTGGGGGAGAGCTCTGAAGAAGAGCATTCTCCCCTTACTGGAGGCGGGAGGCCCACTGGCAAGTGAGAGAGGGTGAGGGTAACCTCCTGTGGCTTCCCCACCTCTCCCAGCCCTCACCCACTGCAGGCTCCTGGTGTGTCAGCTGAAGTGGCCAGCACAGCCCTGAAAGGCTGCTCCGAGCTGTGTTTGTCTCAGCAACCCTGGTGGGGAATGGTGCCAGCTGGGCTGTCCAGCTCTGTGAGTGGAGCTGAAGGCAGCGGCCCTGTGTCTGGGGAGGCCCAGGGGCTTCCTTCTGTTCCTTGACTGGGCACAGCCTGCATCATTTGCCCCAGTTAACCCCAGGGACAGCTCAAGGCCCAACTAACATCTCCCCGCTGCCAGCCTGGCCACATCTTAAGGGCAGGATCCCTGTTGGCTTTGTCTCTAGCCCCCCACTGCCTGCCATGTGCTGGGAGCTTAAATAATGTCTGGTGACCTGGCCTGTGAGGAAGCCACTTTAAAGCTTGGGTCTTACCAAGGGGGAGGCAGCATTTGGTCTGTGTGTAACCCCCAAGGTTGCCGTGTTGTTTGCTCCTGATCTGGTTTACTGAGCTGAGTACTGGTGTGATGGTAGGCACCATGATGGAGACCTTGGCAATTCCTGAGACATGTGAGGCTGCAAACTTAGATCACCTGAGCTTCTGGCATCTAGTGGGCATTCTGCCGCACATCTTAACTCTTTTACCCCATGGCCCACCATCTCCTCCACCCAGGTGGTTCTTCTCCAAAGGCCCAGCTCTTGGATCTTCCCTTTTACAACCTTGTGTTCCTTCCTTCCCTGAGGCTTTTTGTATAAATGGGCACATTGATATGCTTAGTCACAAGGGCCCTGTAATTTAATAAGCACAAGCTCTGGGCCCAGACCTCTGCTGAATCCCTATTCAGACACTGCACCTGATGGGACTTTGAGAAAGTTATTTCACCTTTCTGGACCTCAGATTCCCCCTCTGTAAACTGGGGAGGGTTAATTGAGATAAAAATACATACCGTATATGAAGTTCTTTGAACTATGTTTGGTGCAAAGTAGGTGCTCGGGAAGATCCCCTGGAGAAGGGAATGGCAACCCACTTTAGTATTCTTGGCTGGGAAATCCCATGGGCAGAGGAGCCTGGTGGGCTCCAGTCCATGGGGTCACAAAGAGTCAGACACGACTGAGCTACTGAACATGCACTCACAGGTGCTCAGTGAAAGTTAACTGCTGGTGTTTATTGCTGCTGCTGCTGCTGCTGTGTGTGTCTGTGTCTATATGTGTGTGTATGTGTATTGAAGGTGTCTATCATGCACAGCTGGGCTGATAGGACTGACTATGTGCTTAACCACAGATAAACTGGAGACCCTGACCAGGACACGCAGAAGGCATTCTGGAAATTCCATTTGCCCAGCCTAGGCAGCCACAATCTTGGGTGGAGCAAGGTTTGGAGGTCAAGAGCCTGAGAGAGTTCAACCACTTATCCATGGTTCCATCCTTCCCAAGCACAGCTTACCCTCAGGCTATAGGCCAGACTAGATTTCCAGGCAGTGTGGATAGGGCCAGATGTCTTCTGGGAAATGCCACATTTCCCGCAATTTCTCTGGACTCTAGCTTCTCAGCTTCCCTCATTTGGGGTCTCTTATATTTCACCTGTACCTCAGCCTATGCTCTAATACACATGCTCTTGCCGCATTTTCTCCAGCGTGTTGTCAACTCTGAAAGTGAAAGATGGTCACTCCTGTCCGACTCTTGCAACCCCATGGACTGTAGCCCACTAGGCTCCTCTTTCAATGGAATTCTGCAGGCAAGAATACCGGGGTGGGTTGCCATTTCCTTCTTCAGGGGATCTTCCTGACCCAGGGATCAAACCCATGTCTCCTGAATTGCAGGAGGATTCTCTACCGTCTGAGCCACCAAGGAAGCCCATTGTCAACTCTGAGTGTAACTGAAAAAACTAGGCCAGCACTCGAAATGACCATTTCTGTCATGTCCTGTTGATAACCATCTCCCTGAAGATGACGATAATGATGATGATGTGTATGTATGTGTGTGTGTATCAACAACCTGCAACCTTGGGGTCCCAGTTCTTCTGTGTGTTTAAACGTTATGACATCAAGATTTCTCCTTCTTGGTATTTTCTGACTGCTCAACCTTCCCTCAGCAGCAGCATCTGAGAGCTGGGCAGTCAGAAGGATGTTGATGTGGGCATGTACACGATTTGCAATCTAGGTCTTCACGAATGGAGGTTTGTGGGGCTTGCCCCCTCCGGTTCCCTCACTGGGGCACTTCCGATGGTTGGCACCAGCAGCATGTCAGCTGCAGGGAGCAAATGGTGTGAGGAGAGAGATTCCAGGTCGTCTTTGGCTACGGCTGATTCCTTATTTCCTCTCCTTTCCCAGTTTGGGAGCATTTGTTGCTGTCTGAAGGGCCGGACAGTGCCAAGACCACAATAAACAGCTTGTCCAGTACACACAAGCTCTTTGGACCCTGAAATGTCAGCTGGCCAACTGGCTCACAGCTAGACCCTGCTGCGTGCCATTTGCATCCGGCCCCAACAATGCCGCTCAGCACTTGTAGAACCCTGTATCGTAGCAACAAGCCTGGGAGTGGGGGGCCACAGTGACCCGGCCTGAGCCCTGGGATACTGAGCTTAGGGGCCACACTTCAGACCCCTAATACAAAGAAGAACTGCATTAGGGACCCAGCTTTGCAGATCCCAGACCAGCAGAGTGACCCCCCTCCCCGCCCCCACCTGGGCCTGGCCCCTTGGTCAGCAGTCAGCCAGACTACCTATGCCCCATATGGCTGAACCGCTGACTGGTGTGAGACAGAAATATCTCACCCAGTGGAAGCTAGTTGGGTGCAGGCACATGCCTCCAGACGGTTCAGACAGAGCACAAAGGGCAAGAGAGGAGAGCCAGTGGGGTCTGGTGGCCAGAGTGCCAGGCCAGGATCCAGGAAACCTGGGCTCTGCTCCCAACCCCTGCCACCAATTCCCTTGGCATCCTTGAGCAAGATCACCCAGAGGGCAAGGTCAGGGCACCAGGCACAGGGCCAAAACCATGCCTCGGAGAAGATGAGCTGCACAATTGAGTTCATGCATTTGGAAGGTGGGTGTTTAACTAGGAATGCTTTCCCCTGAAGTTAACCTTTCAATGCCTTGAACACTTCTCGAGCAGCAAAGGAAACAAACTCAAGTGCCCAGGGAATATATCAGAAAAGAGAGTACTGTTGTTCAGTCACGAAGTCATCTCTGACTCTTTGAAACCCCACCGTCTATAACACACCAGACTTTTCTGTCCTCCACTGTTTCCCAGAGTTTGCTCAGATTCATGTCCATTGAATTGGTGATGCTATCTAACCATCTCAGCTTCTTACAAAATGTCCTGTCCTTTGCCTTGTTTGGGAGGTCAGTAGGTAAGGACTGAGGACAGAGAGCACGGCTTGTCTCTTAGCTGTGGAAGTTCCTGCGATTGTCTACACCTCTGCCATTTGTGGCTCCCCAGGACGAGTGTGAGATTTGTCCCTGGTCCTAGGAGTCTGTGTGGAAGTGGCATCTCCCAGCTTACCACCCTAAGCGTCCATACCTGAATATCCCCGATGTCCAAAGACCCACACTGTGGTAGATACTTACTCTCAGGACCTACCTTTGTAGTTTATCCCCAAGCTTCCTCTGCCTTGTAGCAACAAACCTGCTATTTCATCTGACCCTACATGCTCATTAGGAGCTCATGAGGTACAGCAGTCTTCAATTGCACAAAACACAGTTGATAGTAGCTACTAGTGTCTGACACAGAGTAGGTACTCAGTAAGTATTTGTTCAATGAATTCAGACTGGAATAAGTTCATAATACTTTCATAGAAAGGACACCATTTAATGGTAGAAATATCAGGCTCACGCTCTGTGGTCTGGTTTCAGGACCAGTTTCAAGACAGGAGGAAGAAGCTTGTTTGTGACCATGCAGATAACAGCATGAGGGCAGCCACCCTCTGTGTGCATGGAGGGAAGGTAGGATACACCCACTGGGGCTGAGGGAAGGATGTCTGGGAAAAGGGCCAACATCCACTCCAGTCTGAGGGCCTCAGACACTTCCCATTGCAGGAAGGCCCCATGGCATTGTCTAATTGGCTTTCTAGTTACTCTCTTCCTTAGTGAAGGCCCAGTACGGCAAAGCTGGGGCCAGTTGAGCTTCCAGAATTGCTGTTGGAGCTCAGGACAGCTTCTGATTATTCTCAGGGGCCAGCTACCAGGGAGGGCCTCAGATCCAATTAGCATTGCCCAAGGAAGCCAGGAGGGCCTTGGTCAGGGTCTACACAAATCATTCACACCTCGACATGCTCCTACCACTCCCCATTCAGTTCAGGGGCTCTGGAGGCAGTGGTCTGGCCTTTGCAGCTTTGCTTGCCAGATTCCTGTATTGTCTATGCCTTCATAGCAGGGTGGATGAGAAAGAGCAGCCCAGAAGGAAAAAACAAACAGAGGAAAGGTCTCTGAGTCTGTTGACGTTATAAGTGCTATTGATTTTATAAGATTTTTCCATTGGGAGGCCAGTGAACTGACCTCGTTTTGCAGCCGGCTCGGGCTTTGACGCCAGCGTCTAGGCCATGAACTGAGAATCCGAGAGGCTATGGCTTTATCTCAACACATACTTGATAGTCACCACTCTCGGCAAGGCCAGGCCGGGGCCTCCCATGGTGAGACATGGGAGGATACAGGCAGTTCCAGGCCTCTGCTCCTTCTACCTTTCCCCGGTGACACTGTGTCACCCTGGGCCAAAGCCCTGCCAGATCTTGCAGGACCTGAGCATCATGGGAGGGGGACAGGTTTCCAGACATGAAGAATTCTTGACAAAAAGCACAGACAGGAAGAGGGTGGTTGAAAGAACACTGAACTAGGAGTTGGTGACTTGGACTTGGGTCCCAGCTGGGCCACTAATTAACTGTCTGATTTCAAGCAAATGACTTCCCCTCTCCTAGTCTCATTTTTCTCATCTGTGCAGTGATAGGTGAAACTAATGATCCCTGAGGTCCCTTCCACCTCTAAAATCCAGCAGGTTTGTGAAAAATGCAGAAGTTGGGAAGGAGGATAAGAATATCAAGAAAAGAAGCAAGAACGAACCATCCCAGAGCAGTACTGAAGGGGGACATGGGATAAAAAGAGAGGTGCACTGCATTGGGGTGTCACGGATAAGGCCCCAAGTTGTGCCACTAGAGAGCTGCATGACCTTAGGCAGCTCAATTCCCCTTTTTGTGCATCATTCAAGTGGGAGGAAGGGGTTAGCTCCTACTGCCCAGACTACTTTCTCATTGTGAAACCTAGATATACATGTAGGAAACACGTAGGGAATAGAATCAGTGCATAGTGGTGTGACATGAGCCATAGGTATATCTGAAGAAGGAGAGGGGATTGGCAGCTGGTGGGTTAAGGCCTTATCTAAAGGGTAAAAGGAGCAGAGTAAAGGAGCAGAAGCCCCAGAATCAGGCAGACCTGGACGGGGTATTGGCTTTACCCCTGCCCGGCCATGTGACCCTGGGCAAGTCATTTACTCTATTCAAATTTCAGTTTCCTCGCCCACGAAAGGAGGGGTTGGAACTAACTAGCTGATCCTCCAGGTTCCTTCCATCTCTCTGAATATGTGGGAAAACAAAACACAACGAAGAGAGGCCAGATTATGCCAAGTAGGCCAAAGGGGAGAATTGCATGTTTAAGGAGGAAGCCAGCCATTGTGGATCAGACTTGTTTGCCAAGAGAAAAGAGCAATAGTGAGTTAAGGGGAAAAGAGGACAAGGAGAAGGGGGAGGATGAGGCAAGGAAAGGTCATCTCAGAGGAGTGATAGGAAGGGACATTGATGCATGTTTGGTGAGAGAGGTCTTGGTTGGAGGGCATGCCAGTTAAGGAGCCACTGCCTGGCATCGAGGTCTTGAGTGAGTAGTGGACCAAAGATTAAGGGTGGTGAGGGTGACAGCAGACACTCCAAAGGGTAAGCTCTGAGTGGAGTGGGGGGAGTGGAAACACTTTCAAATGAGCAGGGCTTCTTCCATGGAGAGCAGAGGATTCAGGGGCCCATCAGTAAGGGACACTCGGATTTTTTTTCATGAAGCTATTAAAATCTTTTTAACTTTTTATTTTATATTGGAGTATAGCTGATTAAACAATGCTGTGATAGTTTCAGGTGGACAGCAGAGGAACTCAGCCATACGTACACATGTATCCATTCTCCCCTAAACTCCCCTCCCATCTAGGCGGCCACATAACATCAAGCAGAGTTCCTTGCTATAGAGTAGGACCTTATTGGTTATCCATCTTAAATATAGCAGTGTGCACACGTCCATCCCCAACTCCCTAACTATATCTTCTAAAAAAGAATGATTCAAATGAAGTTATATTCAAAACAACTTTATGGTTTCCAGGCAGGAGTGGGGTGGTGTGCACAGAGGGGAAGGATTGGTTAGGGAGTTTGATTTTATACATCACCGATCCCTTCAAAGCCCAGTACTCATGCATGACCCCTGTCCCATTCACTGGATTGTGTGCTAAGTTGTTTCGGTAGTGCCTGACTCTTTGCAACCCATGGACTGTAGCCCGCCAGGTTCCTCTGTCTATGGGGTTTTCCAGGCCAGAATACTGGAGTGGGTTGCCATGCCCTCCTCCAGGAGATCTTCCTGACCCAGGGACCGAACCTGCATCTCTTATATCTCTTATGTCTCCTGCATTGGCAGGTGGGTTCTTTACCACTGAGCCTCCTGGATGCTCTTAAACAAATGCCAGATTGGAATTGTTAGCTTCTTAGTGGTGTGGGGGAGAAGGGAATGGAGCGAAGAAAAATCAATTCCAGGTGACTGAGGCTCTCAGCACCTTTGGAGGCAAAAACCTGCTGAAGAGTGCCTGGTATGCCCTTTGGCTTCAGAGCTCACGCTGGGGGCAAGGGCGGTGAGGGCTGGGTAGGGGTGAAGAAGGGGTGTTTCAGAGTCAATTAGGTCCTCAGATAAGCAGCTCCAGCTGAGTGACTTTGGGCTGGTCACAACCTCCCTGAGTTTCTATTTCCTTATTTGTCATCTGAAAAAAAAATAATTTTTTTTACATAAAGTTATTGTGAGGAGTAAGTGAAAAAATGCACAAGAAGTGCTTGGCGCTGTGCCTCGCACATAATACACTTGCAATAACTAGTAGCTGTGGTTATTATCATTACTCTTACAGTGACTGGTTTAACAAATGTGAGGGTAGTGGTCTTTCTTACCAGTCTCCCACTCCCACCAAGGACCCACACTCTGCACTATCAACTTCCTTCTCCTCTGACTTGCCTCAGAATCCTGCTACCACTTCAGCCACTGGGCTCTGAAACCAACTTTGTCACCTCCAATATGAGACCAGCTTTCCTGGGTGGCCTGTCCAGAGAGTCCCACCTCCTCCTGACTTGCCTGCCAACGTGGGGCCCCGGCAGTGGGCGGAGGGAGGGAGACAGGTGGCAGAGGCCAACAAAATGAGGCTGTGTGTTGCCACCCTGTCACCGATTCCCTGCCAAGGCCTAGCAAGGTCACCTTTTGCTTCTAATTTCCTCCTTTGGGGAGAGGAGGGTTACAATAGCCCTGAGGGATAGAAGGGAAGGGTTTGCCCCCGCAGTTTTGGAGGAACCCTCTCCAGTATTTGCCAGTCCAAGAAACATTCCAGTCAAGGGGAAAAGCCCAAGAGCCCCCACATCTGCAGAGGAAAACCCAGATTTTCCTCAGGTGAGAAGACTCCTAGGTGTGGCCTTGAGAGGGAGGTGATTGCTTATGCTGGGAAATTCAGAGGGTGCTCCAAACTGCTCTCAGCCTCTTGTCCCTGAGGGAAAGGTGGGGTCACCGGAGAAACACAGTGGCAGTAGGCCAGGGAGGCCTGAAATCACATTCTAGCATGCAGGTCCTGGAGATGAAAGAGCCCAGCCCATTCTCTGGGTTGAGAGGTGAAGGGGAAGATGGGTGGGAAGAGCACGCAGGCAGGGCCCCGTAGATCTAGAAGTGGAGCAACCTTCTGTCTGGTGAGCTGTCAGGGGCCCTGAAGCTGCCTCCACCCCCAAGTCTCCCCCAGCACAGGCAACCAAACAATGATGCGTTTCTGGAACGCATGCTGGGTGTTCCGTGTTGTGCTCAGCCTCTATATCGAATCGTCAAGTTCAGTCATTACCCCCACCCCAGAGTCCTTACCCTTCAAAGCTTTGATGGGGATGGGCTGAGGTCACGCCAGGAGAGCAGGGTCATTCGGCAAAGGGATGGCCCTGAGCACTGGGCTGCGAGAGAAGGGGAGAATGGAGCAAGAGGCCCTTGGATGGTGAAGGAAGGCCTGAGGGCAACTGGATGGGTGGTGAGGGGTATGGGGGCGGGGCAGGAGATGTTCTCGAAGCTGGGCGGAGGTGCACAGGAGACCAGATTTGGCAAAGACCCAAGCCCTGGAGGAGAAGCAGGGGAAAGGGGCAGGCCAAAGGCACACTGGCATTTCTGTAAAAAAGGGCTTTACCATGTAACCTGCATGAGTCCTTCAAACATAGCAGCGGGGAGACATAACCCCGATACTTGTCCCAGGCTTTGGAGTTAGCTCCCCCACCACCCCAACACACACACACACACACACACACACACATCTCCTTTAATTTTCATAACACCTCTGTTGAGGGTGGCAAGGATAGGGCAGGGGTAATTACTTCCATTTGACAGATGAAGAAACTGAGACTCAGTGAGATTAAGTGACTTGCCCAAGGTCACACAAACAGTTTTAGTGGCAGAGATGGGACCAGAACTCTGGTCTCCCAACTCCAAGGGCAGCAAAAGACAGAATTAGTCTAAGAAGCATCCAGAGGATGGCATGTCATACCAGGAATTCCGGAAGAGACCCCTGCCCCATCAATCAATCTCTCTCTCTCTCTCTTTCTCTCTCTCTCTCTCTCCACTCACTAATACCTGAAATTTCACTCTTAAAGACTCATTCTTGTGGATTGAAACTGTGGGTCCTGTTAAAACGTGAAAGGGTGCTGGTGGAGAGTGGGGACACATGAATATTCCTAGGAGAGGGCCCTGGCCATGGAGTGGGGTTGAGGGGGAGAGCAGGGGGATGTTAGGAGGGGAAGGGAGAGGAGGAGAGGCAGCCTGGCGAATGCACCTGTTTTGCGAAAGAAGGGGAGGAGTTGCGTCAGAGTGTGAATGCAGGCGATGTGAGAAGGAGCAGCAAATCTGCCTCCAGAGGGAGGTTGGGGGTGGACTTCACGTCACCTTGGGGGAGAGGGAGAGGGCAGCCACTGGTCGGTTGGTTAGGGAAGCAGGTTGGCCTGAGAAGCTAGAATGGTGGAGGGGTGAGTGGGGGTGGGAGAGCTATTCAGGGAGCTGGCCTGGAGCCAGGGGCCCGTCCCAAGGGGGTGAGCAGAGGCTTGAGAGCTCCGGGCCCCATTCCAGCTCCTGACCTTGAGTCACCATTGCAACTCGGCACTTTTCCTACCTCAGCCCAGACACCCATCAAGTCTCTGTTATCTCGGCTTCCCGTTTTACAGAAAACTGTGTAAAAGTTACTCTCCTGATTCTTCCTGACCGACCCTGCCCTTCCTACATTCCTCACTACCGCCCCCATCCAACATCCTAAAAGCCTCCTGGGCCTCCTGGAAGCTCTTCCCAGCTGCCTTTGGTCCCAGAGGCTGCCCTTCCACAGTGCAGACTGCCCCTGTACCCTCTGGTCCTGAGGGCAAGCGCCTGGAGGCCTCACTCAGCCCTTGGCCTGGGCCTCTCCACTCAAAGGCACAACTATAAAGAGCTGCATTTGAGGACATCAAAGCTGGAACTGGCAGCAACCTTAGAAGTACTTTTGCCATTCCTTCCTTCCTCCCTTCCTTCAATTATACCATTTGTTGAGCACTTACTATGTGCCAGACACTGTTATAGGCCCTTGGTATGTAGCTTCATGGAGCTCTCAGGTCTAAATGAAGGTGCATGTGTGTGTACTAAGTCACTTCAGTCGTGTCTGACTCTGTGCGACCCCACAGACTGTACTCTGCCAGGGTCCTCTGTCCATGGGATTCTCCAGGCAAGAATACTGGAATGGGTTGCCATGCCCTCCTCTAGGGGGTCTTCTCAAGCCAGGGGTTGAACCCTCATCTCTTATGTCCCCTGTATTGGTAGGCAGGTTCCTTACCACTAGTGCCACTGGGGAAGCCTCCTAAATGGGGGTATCATTCATCAAATAAGCACCTAAAGTACTGTACATTTGTAGTCTCAAGCCTCTCATTTTGCATTTAGGGGAAACTGGGGCCCAGAGTGGTTATGAAACATTTCCAGTGTTGTTCTGGAAGCCAGGGGCAAAACCACACCAGACTCTGGTCTCCTGACTGTTACCCCAGTGCCCTGTCCACAATACTCTGGAAAGAATACAGTGAGTGTAAGGGCAGAGTGCTTATCCCTCTATGCAGACCCAGACTTAACCTATAGTCAGAGTTGCACATGGCCTACTTGTCAGGACTTGAAGATCACCGATGAGCAATTTCCCCTCTCCCACTGTTGTGACCCCTCTAGCTTGTTCCCTCCCCACCCCCAGGTCCCCATCCACGTGTAAAATTGTACGACTAACTGAAATCTAAGGGTTAGAGCCCCATGATCTGGGGAAAACCTGTTAAGCCATTACCTGCCATTTACACAAACACATTTCCCCAATTTGTCATTCAGGAGAGGCTGGGTGCATATCGTTACAGGAAGGGAGAACAACTGTGCCCTTAAAGGGGGCATTGCTAGGTGGGGCAGGGCGCCTCCAAACGTCAGTGAGGGGCCCCATGGAACCCTAGGCAGCAGGAGGGCACAGGTCACTTGCAGGGACAGGCAGGAGGAAGGTACCTGAAAAGGAAGCTGGAAGGTTCTAAACACAGGCTCCTCCTTCACAGTTTAGCCTGGAGGCCAGCCCTGCACCAACATCAACACTGACCAGTGGCATTTTGTTTCAAAAATATGTGTTTACAATTGGTCTTTCCTTCTACTTGGATTATATTGAGTCTTTTGTCCCTGCCCCAGCCTGCTGTGGGAGTAGTTTGTACTGATTTGCAATTAGAAGGGGCCTTCCCTGTGTCCGGTCAAGCAGTTGCCCTTAACCCTGGGGTTCTCCAACCTCTGTGCTGTGGACTGGTCCTCCTTTCAGATCACTGGCAGCATCAGATTAGAAATGAAGGGCACAATAAATGTAATGTGCTTGCATCATCCCGAAACCATCCCCCAACCCCCAGTCCATGGAAAAATGGTCTCCCATGAAATCGATCCTTGGTGCCAAAAAGGTTGGGGACTGCTGCCTTAACCAGTCTGCCAGGCCTGAGTTGAAATGCAGATCCATCCCATCCTGGCATGCTGGTAGGGCCCCCCTCCCCATGAGAGTCTTTTAGTCAGTGGAAAGAACCAGCCCCAATCTGGGGGCTTCCCCACCCTAACCCTGATAAAGGCCTATTAATAGTTCCCTTGCAAACTGTGATGAAGGGGGTTCAGTGTAAATGGGCATTCATGCCTAGAATGCAGCCCTGCTTAGAAATCTCAAAACAAGGTGAAATCCCCAGCCAGAGACAGCCTGGAGTTTAGAATCACACACCAAAGGGTCATGTCTCGCCTCTGCAGCTGCTGGCTGGGTAACCCTAGGCTAGTCACTTAAACCTGTCTGAGCCTCGATTTCCTCATCCACAAAATGGGCCTAAGATAATACAGTACCCTATTCCTACTACCAACTATCCTGGGGCTTCCCAGATGGCACTAGTGTAAAGAACCCACCTGCCAATGCAGAAGATGCAGGTTCGATCCTTGGGAAGATCCCCTGGAGGAGGGCATGGCAACCCACTCCAGGATTCTTACCTGCAGAATCCCATGGACAGAGGAGTCTAGCAGGCTACAGTCCATAGGGTCTCAAAGAGTCGCACACAACTGAAGCAACTTAGCACATAGCAGAGTCACTGAAACCTGTCTGAGCCTCAGTTTCCTCATCCACAAAATGGGTCTGAGATAATCTGATACCTAATTCCTACTACTGTCAACTATCCATAGCTATTGACAAGGTTCAAAAGGCTAATGGATATAATCTTAGCACAGCGCCTGCTAAGCAATCAGTACATGGGAACTACTGATGTTATTATTTGGACCAGATGTGGCTGTGAGATCTCCCAGAGATAGGTCAAGACCTAACAGCTGTGCATCCCTGCCCTCTTGCTGAATTGAGGTTTTCATATGTCAGGTTTGCTTAAAGCAAGGCCCACCTGCAGGGCATTCCCTGAGCTGGTGATTCATGGGTGGGATGCGTTCCACCCACCTATTTTAAGCTGTTCTACATTTTCTTCCTCTTGATATGGACGTGTTTACATAGAGGAGGACAGTCCCAGTCAAAACAAGATGAAAATACACTGCTGGCTGGGAGCCCCAAGCTAACTGGTTTCAGGTCCTCTCCCAGCTGTCAGCACCTCACAACAGAGCCACAGGGGTTGGGGGGGGGTTGCTGCCCAGCCCAACTCCCCTGCCTCCCTCCATCAGCCCAACTCTGCCTGGTATCAGGCAGTTGGCCATCGCCTGGTCAAGCTAGAGTGGGATTCTGGGGCTGAGGTTTTGCCAGTTTTACAAGGGCAAGAAGGAGGGGTGCTGAGGGGCAAGGGCTGCCCTGGCCAGCTCTGGTGTGAGTATTGTGTCTGCCGCCAGGGCCGCCTGCTACACAGGCAGAGAAGACAGCTGCCAACAGAGAGTGGCAGAAAATGGCCAAAGAAAGCTCCCCCAGCAACCTGACCTCCTGCCTGGCATTCCCTGCACTGGACTCATTCCCTGGGGTTAACAGGAGGCTCTTGGTAAAAAAGAAATTACCCCAGGGAAGGAGAACCCATGTACCCCTTATCAGTCACAGAGCTTTCCTGGGGGTCAGTTTCTCACCTGTGTCAATTTATCAGTGAGTTGGTAGGACCTGAGGAGGAGATTTCCAGGGAGGATTCTTTGATGAGCATGCAAACCAGGTTACCTGCACAAGGAGCGCTGAAAAGAAATATTCCCAGTAGGGCTTAGACATATATATGATTGCTCCTCATGGCCTCTGCAGAACACTTTGCTTGTGTTTACCAAGAAGAGCAGGAGAAAACAAACTCCTTTGTCATAAAGTCTGCTATTCAGATGTGCCCACTCAGGTAGTTTGGTTTATTTACAGTGAATTCAGGAATGTTTGGGCATATTTGCCTGTTCCCTGAAAGCTCAAGGCCACCAGTTAGGCAGGACCCATTGTAAGGCCTCACCTCAGGCCCAGTCTATACTTAGTCAGCCTGGGTCACTAATCCCAGAAGCCCCCCAACTCATTTTCAATAGTCAACTTAGTACTCCAAATAAAGGAAGTATATTCAGACCACACTGAGCAGGTCATCATGTTCTTCCCTGAGAAAAACAAACGTTTCCCTTCTGAGAAAGACTTTTCATTTCAACAGGGATCCTCAAGACTTCAAAGCCAAGGGTGACATTAGTGGTGAGAATTTCCTCTATGTTGGCAGACATCAGAGTATTTTTAATCAGGATTGGTTTTTTACCTGCACCCCCAGCCCACTGCACCATCATTCCAGTTATATGGCTGTCACTCACTCAGAATCAGGCCTGCTAGCCTGAAATCCCTCTTTGATGTTACTGCCAGCTGAGACTTGGCTGTCCTCCTCCCAGGCTTCATCACCCTCTAGTGCTCCCTGTGGGTGCCCTGTTCCCAACTGACCAAGCTCCTCCAGCTAAAGATGGAAAGTGACCAAAGTCCCAGCATTTGCACAGAGCCAGGCACGCACACATGGATGAATTATCCTTTTTATTGAAGAGGTCAGGCCTTGATTCCAGGTCATTAGTGGCCACTTAGATTGTGTTTGGGTTGGGTTTCCCAAGTATGTTTGATTTTCACAGGTCTTTCGTGTTTTTAGCTGTAGAGTTGCTCTCTGACAATGATTGTCACCAAATTAAAATACTAACAGGAAGCAAATTCATGAATTTGCCTATAGTTCTTCCCTGTGGGGGCCATGAACCAAGTTCAAATACTTATCTAAACCTTCTGTTTACTTATTAAGCACAGGTGTATGGCATTGAGGCTGTGTGCCAGGCACTGGGCCAAACTCTAAGGGATACAGTGATGAATAAGATAAGCCCCTGCCCTCAAAGAGCTTTTATTCTAGTCTAGAAAGCCAGTCACTGCTCACTTGAGAACGTATGCACTGCCCACTTCTGGTGGACATGTTCTTATCTGGCTGTGCCTTTAGTCCTGCTTGAAAGACTAAAAGTGATTACTGATTGCTGGTGCCATTTGGGGCTTTCTTGGTGGCTCAGTAGTAAAGAATATGCCTGCAGTGCAGGAGATGCAGGTCTGATCCCTGGATCGGGAAGATCACTTGGAGAAGGAAATGGCAACCCACTCTAGTGTTCTTGCCTGGAGAGAGAGTCTCAATGCCAAAACTGTATGCAGGTTATAAGTCGTCCATGCAGGAAAGAATTGCTAAGACCTTCAAGAGACTACATTTTACTTGCTGATACCCTTTTGAACATCAGTCACTCACACTATCCCCCTCCCCATAGGCAGTAGCCACAACTTGTGAAACCATGGAAGCAACAAACTGGAACTGGACAGGAAATTAGAAATGCTAGACTTTGAAAGAGCAGTGATAAGGCTGCTCATATGGTGAGCCATTTTACCAGCAGTGTTTGGGGACAGGGCCCTTACCCCCCATTCACATGGCCCTTCATATTTAGAAGCCTTCTAAGTGTCCAGGGGGTCTAGGGTTAAGGTGGAAAAAAAACTCTGGCCTTCTGATTTGTTTTCTTCCTACTTGACCAAGTTCATTTAAAATGGGTGCTAGACAAAGACAGAAATATAGATCAATGGAACAAAATCGAAACCCCAGAGATAAATCCACGTACCTATGGGACACCTTATGTTTGACAAAGGAGGCAAGAATATACAGTGGAGAAAAGACAATCTCTTTGACAAATGGTACTGGGAAAACTGGTCAACCACTTGTAAAAGAATGAAACTAGAACACTTTCTAACACCATACACAAAAATAAACTCAAAATGGATTAAAGATCTAAATGTAAGACCAGAAACCACAGAACTCCTAGAGGAGAACATAGGCAAAACACTCTCTGACATAAATCACAGCAGGATCCTCTATGACCCACCTCCCAGAATAGTGGAAATAAAAGCAAAAATAAATGGGACCTAATTAAAATTAAAAGCTTCTGCACAACAAAGGAAACTATAAGCAAGGTGAAAAGACAGCCTTCAAAATGGGATAAAATAATAGCAAACGAAGCAACTGACAAAGAATCAATCTCAAAAATATACAAGCAACTCCTGCAGCTCAATTCCAGAAAAATAAATGACCCAATCAAAAAATGGGCCAAAGAACTAAACAGACATTTCTCCAAAGAAGACATACAGATGGCTAACAAACACATGAAAAGATGCTCAACATCACTCATTATCAGAGAAATGCAAATCAAAACCACAATGAGGTACCATCTCACGCTAGTCAGAATGGCTGCAATCCAAAAGTCTACAAGCAATAAATGCTGGAGAGGGTGTGGAGAAAAGGGAACATTCTTATACTGTTGGTGGGAATGCAAACTAGTACAGCCACTATGGAGAACAGTGTGGAGATTCCTTAAAAAACTGGAACTAGAACTCCCATACGACCTAGCAATCCCACTGTTGGGCATACACACCGAGGAAACCAGAATGGAAAGAGACATGTGTACCCCAATGTTCATCGCAGCACTGTTTATAATAGCCAGGACATGGAAGCAACCTAGATGTCCATCAGCAGATGAATGGATAAGAAAGCAGTGGTACATATACACAATGGAGTATTACTCAGCCATTAAAAAGAATACATTTGAATCAGTTCTAATGAGGTGGATGAAACTGGAGCCTATTATACAGAGTGAAGTAAGCCAGAAAGAAAAACACCAATACAGTATACTAATGCATATATATGGAATTTAGAAAGATGGTCACAATAACCCTGTATGGAAGACAGCAAAAGAGACACAGATGTATAGAACAGTCTTTTGGACTCTGTGGGAGAGGGAGGGGGGGGATGATTTAGGAGAATGGCATTGAAACATGTATAATATCATATAAGAAACGAATCGCCAGTCCAGGTTCAATGCAGGATACAGGATGCTCAGGGCTGGTGCACTGGGATGACCCAGAGGGATGGTGTGGGGAGGGAGGTGGGAGGGGGGTTCAGGATGGGGAACATGTGTGCACCCGTGGCAGATTCATGTTGATGTATGGCAAAACCAATACAATATTGTAAAGTAATTAGCCTCCAATTAAAATAAATACATTTATATTAAAAAAAAAAGGCCATTCTTATAAATGCCTCATAAAAAAAATAAATAGGTGCTAGAGCCGTGTTTCTCAGGGAGCCCCTCCCCTGCCATGCACACTGGTAGAGTCCCTCTCACTTCTTCTTGTTATTACTCTGTCTGAAGACTCAACTCCGAGAAATCACCCAGCAAGATGACAGATGCGTCTGGATTGTCTCCCAACTGTGCTCAGGCCCCGCTGCCCCAAGAGGTCCAAGGAGTGTCTGAGAAACTCCGTCTTCTCAACTGCTGAGTTAGTAATTGTCTACACTTGGCCATTACTCAGTTTCCATGTTTGCTTGAGTTCTTCTGTGACTCTGTCAACAAACGCCATGGTATTATTAGTTTTAGCAAATAACAGAATGTCAGAACTGTTAACCAGGATTCGTTACTTTGCTGTTAGAGCTCTATCCCAGGACATAGGGGCCAGTGTTCCTCTTATTTTTTAAGATGTATGAGATTTGTCAGGAAGCCTTTCCCGGGCAGGCCCAGCGTGCTCTGCTCCGTCTATAGGCCTTTAAGGCTGCTCACTGCCAAGGCTCCGCCCACCAAGACTTGAGCTTTTCTGACTTTGCTTGATGGCACAAAGACATCGGGCTTTCCAGGTAGCGGTAGTGGTAAAGATGCGGATTCAACCCTTGGGGATTCCATCCCTGGGTCAGGAAGGTCCCCTGGAGGAGGGCATGGCAACCCATCTTGCCTAGAGAATGCCATGGACGGGGAGCCTGGTGGGCTACAGTCCATGGAGTCACGCAGAGTCAGACATGACTGAAGCTGCTTATCACTGAAGCGAGTTAGCATGCACAAAGATATCTGTCAAAAGAAAAAAATCAATGTGAATACTTTGAATTTTCCTTTTCTTGTGCTTTACCCTTACACTCTTACAGTGCCCTTTAAAAGCAGTCCGTACTTGGTAAGGCAGCTTCGGGACTTAACATTCACGTGGAGAAGGGCGAGGGGATGGTATTTCAGGCTGGCACTAAGAATTTCCAGGCTTTTGACGCAAAGTATGTTGTTCTTCCAATCCCGCCCCCAACACTGCCTGTCTCAAGGAGTGAGAGGTTAAAAGGGTCACTTGGTTGCTGACAGAGAACCAGGAAGTCCAAGCCTTGGGGGAAACACAGCCTTTGTTTACTTAAGCCCCAAACCTAGCAGGCAGTGTAAATTAAACATAAAAATAAAATAAGATACCAAAACACAGGCCGGATGCATACCACAGAGAGCAGTGAATTCCCCTTCTGCTCTCCCTGGGGAGAGGGGGAGTCAGTGAGCCTCAAGGGCGCCTTCCTGGCCAGGCAGGCACTAGCAAGCCATGGGATGGGATGAGGTGGTAGGGGCAGGGGAGAGCAAGGCTTGGCTCAGGGTGGGGATGGGTACATTGGCAGAGATCCTGGCCAGTCTTTATAGTCAGCCCAGCAAGCTCCTGAGGGGGCAGTGAGTCACAGCCCTCCAGCCAACCTCAGAATGGATCCATGTTTGACCAGGCAGTGACAGCCACAGGGCTGGAGTAGAGCTGGCTTTTGTTGAAGGGAGGTAGGGCTGGTTAATTGACCAGACTGTGCTGTTGGAAAAAAAGCAGCCTCTCCCCATTCTCACCCTCTCTCCAGGTTCTTCTTCTCCCTTGTCGCCCTGATGCCCACCCCCATACCTCTGACCTCCTAGGCCAAGAGTACCCACCAACAGCTGGGAAGTGTCTCAGAAGCAATCTGTTCCTCATAATGGAGAGGCCAAATTTGCCAAATGTTGACTTATAAATCAGAGCAGATTGGGGTTATCTTTCTAATAGTGGCTCTCATTCATTTTCTGATTAAGCTTTTAGGAGCGAGAGGGAAAGAGGTAGCCAAACAGGAGAGAGAAGGAGATGACTGAACAGAAGTTAGGCTTGGAATGGTTGGATGGCATCCCCAAGTCAATGGACATAAGTTTGAGCAAACTCCGGGAGATAGTGAAGGACAAGGAAGCCTGGCCTGCTGCAGTTCATGGGGTCACAGAGATGGACATGACTGAGCGACTGAACAACAGTGCTCAACCTCATCATGGTGTGTGATACAAAGTGGGTCGTGGTGCCTGGTGTTATGGTGACTCTTCAGGTAGACCCTGTTTTGGCTTTCACCTGTAGGCCAATGATTCCCAAAAGCAGTTCCGTGGACTGGAGCCACAAGCGCTGCATCCACATCTCCTGAAAGGACCTTCCCCAATCCACAGACATTCGTATTCTCCTCATCTGGACCCGTTTCTTGCTCCCCACAGCCCACCGGCAAGGTGTACCTGCTGTGTTTACTCATCTTATGCTGATCGGCCACTGAATACTCTGTTGAAAGTAATACAAAAATTGAGTTTATCCCAATTTAAATATTTGTAATTGATAGTGGCAGAATGTGGCACTCTCCCAGGGCTTTTGCATGGGGAAAAAAAATTCGTAATTCCTCAAAGTGTCAAGAATTCCATTAGAACTCTAAGGTGTGACTTGGAGGGTGGTGTTGGTAGGCACTGCAGTAGTCTGGTCAGGCAAACAGCTTGGACTGAGGGGGAAATTTTCCTCAGTGCCATTCAAATCATGCTTCTCAGACCATCAGTCACATATGATGCCTATGCCAGGACTGGGTCTCCTTAGAACTGATCTCATGAGGAGCCTGCAGGAATCATCTCTTAGGCATTCATATGATTGATGGTGCACAAATGGTGCTAGTTTTTATCTCTTTGAATGTGTAATTGACCTCTTTGAAAACTGTGGGCCTGGCAGCACCAGCACTTCCTTGCAGCCAGTGGACAGTGTGTAGTATCAAGCTGGTTCCCCCTATACCCACCTGACTTCCACTCCCAAGACCCTGTCAACCATGACCCTTGCACAGTACTCAGTCATCCTTGGATGTCAGAGTAGAGGCTGTGGCTTGAGACACTCTGGCTGGGTCTAGAGTATCCTGCCCTGCCACCTTGCCATGTCCTATTGCTTTACTACCCCTCTGGGGTCACGGGGAAGCTGGCATCAGCTGAGAGAGAGAGACAGAGATTGAATGATACCCTGGGCTTGCCTATCTCTGTGAATTGTGCTTAGTTGCTCAGTCGTGTCTGATGGTTTGTGACCCTGTGGACTGTAGCCTGCCAGGCTCCTCTGTCCATGGGGATTCTCCAGGCAAGAATACTGGAGTGTGTTGCCACGCCCTCCTGCAGGGGATCTTCCCAACCCAGGGATCGAACCCAGGTCTCCCACATTGCAGTTGGATTCTTCACCGTCTGAGCCACCAGGGAAGCCCAAGAATACTGGAGTGGGTAGCCTATCCCCTCTCCAGCAGATCTTCCCAACCCAGGACTCCTCCCTTGCAGGCAGATTCTTTACCAGCTGAGCTACCAGGGAAGCCCCTCTCTGTGAATTAGACTTCGTCAAAGGCCAAAAGGGTGTTTGCATAAGTGTGTGTGTGCGTGTGCTTCTGTGCTGCTCTTTCTTCCTGATAAGGTGTATATTCCTTGCCAGCAGTTCTCAAACCCTGGGCAGGGGGCCTTCCTTAACGTCTCCCAGCACTCCTTTGAGCTCCCTGGCTCAGTTCCCATGGCTGGGGAGGGTGGGGGCAGGGGGGCTGTCCAGGGAGGAGCTTGCCTTGTTTCTCTCCTTTCTTTCTGTTCTGAGAGTAGTGTGTAGCCTGCCCCTTCCTGCCATTGCCCCACCTCAACTGGGCTGCCTTCTTGCCATCCAGGAAGCCCGAGGGAGGGGGGCAGGTGGCTGGAGAGCCAGAGGCCCACAGAGTCCCACAACAGAGGATCAAGGAGCCACCTCAAGTGAGCCTACTGTGAATAGCTCCACTGTGAGTTAAGCAAGGGCCTCAGGAGTACAATGTGGGAGCCCGGGGAGGCTCATAATACTTACCCATCCTGGCCTGGGAGCCTCCCTGCGCCTGAAGAGGCCGGCATTATTACCAGCGTTTTGTTCCCCAGGGAACCTGGACCACTTCAGAGGTCACCCATTCTATCGCGGGGGCCCGCAATAGAGCCAGGTGCTCCACCTCAGAGCCCCTGGCCTCTTCACAGGCCCCTCGGCTGCTGGCTCAGCGTCCCCAACAAGATCCTCCTGGTTCTCATCTTCCAAGCATTGCCAATCATCACAAGTCCTTCACATACCACTCAGAGTAACCCCAGCAACTGCCAGAAAAAAATGGCTTGCCTTGGAATTTCGGCTCTTGTGGCCACTCCATAGAGCAGAAGGGCTGGGAAGAGGCCCTGCCAGTGTCGGTCGCCCTGGCCCAGAGAAGCTGGTGGAGGGCTGGTGCAGACGAACAAACACGGAGAGTGGCCGTGTTCTTGCTGCTTCCTCTCCCAGCCTCTGGGAAGGCTGTTGAGCACAGGGATTCCCAGAAGGTGGGCTACGATGAAGGGGGTTATTTGCCCACCTGAAGATGCTCACTAGTTGGGAGGGCCATATGAACAAGGATGAGACCACTAGGAGCTGGGCAAAGAAGGGAGACCAGGAGGTTGGCAGACAGAGGTGACCACCCTGCCCATGCTAAACATAGATCCCCCCTTATCAGAAGGAAGACACTGGCAATTGTGAGACCCTTAAGGACCTGTGCTTTGTTCCCTTGGTTTACAAAGGAAGGGAATCAGAGTGAGGGACCCTGGCACTGTCAACCACCATGTCACAGGAGCCTTAGGTCCCACGGAAATTCCAGGTTTTACGACTGCTCTGTTGCATGCTAAGTGGCTTCAGTCGTGTTTGACTCGTAGCAACCGCATAGACTGTAGCCCACCAGGTTCTTCTGTCCATGGGATTTTCCAGGCAAGAATAGTAGAGTGGGTGGCCATTTCCTTTTCCAGGGGATCTTCCTGACCCAGGGATCAAACTGGAGTCTCATATGTCTCCTGCATTGTCAGGTAGGTTCTTTACCATCTGAGCCACCAGGGAAGCCCCTGTTATCCCTGTCTAGATGGACAAGGACCAAATGACAGGGTGGGGGGAAAACAAGTGTGCCCAATTCTCGGGAATGGAGTGATGATGGTGGTATGGCCCTCCCAAACCCCAGACTGCCATCCTGAGCACCCTGAAGCCCTAGGCTTTTTCCTGAAGTGAACATTTCACTGAGATCTAACCAGTAGGGAGACTTCAGAGTTCACCACAGGCCTAGGATATTGTAGAAGGAAGCACAGCTGTTGACCTGTACTACCAGTTTATTTTTTTTTTAATTTCCATAAAATGTGCCTTGTACTTTGAATAGGTGTTAATCTATTTTGATTTGAGTTGAACTGAACTGAATTGAATGATAATGGCAACTAGTGTGGGGAGGAGAGAGGAGAAGGGTATTCCATTTACTGAGGTGAATTTGACATTCTCTTTTTTTTTCAGGAATGTCTGTTTCATACTTGTAGATGGGTAATGGGGACAGTGGAAAATGGGAAGAGAACTTAGAAAAATTATGGAGGTAAATTTTCCCAGCTGCAAGGCATAAGGAGAAGGGAGACAAGCATAAATATTGACACAAGGTTCATGAAATTTAAGATCCACTGAACTAAACTGCATTCCTGGATATCGTTGCCAATACTTCCAGTCTTGCTGAGATGCCAACACAAACCGCGCCCCCCCCCCAAAGTAAGACGCCAGAGGTGGGGCAACCAAGGTGATTTGACAAGAGCCCTTTCTGGCTTCTTTGAATGAGGGTCAGAAGGGTGGAATGCCTTGTCCAGATGGGGCTTAGCTTCTGCCTGTCATCCATAGTGTCACTGGGAGATTGTTTGTGAAGCTCACATGGGACCCTGTCCGGAGGGAGCTGAAAGGCACAATTCATTGCTTCTGCCACCATTCGGTGCCAAGGTTTGGCCCAAATTGGTTGCTAGAGCCACTTTTCCAAGACAGTGTCCCTCTCTGCCCCAGTTCCCCTTGGGCTCCCTACAGCCCACCGCTGCCTTCTGCATCTTCGCCCACAGATTCCTCCCCATTTTCCTGCCCCCCAGAGTCGACATTCTGGGTCCCAGCCATGCGGGACAGTTCACGTGACCCACTGAGGACAAGGCACTTTGTCTGTCACTGTCTTTCCTTCTTGCTTCCCTCCTTCTGGACTTTGGGGATTTTCCATGAGGCCAAAGTAACCATGTAAGTGGCAGCGTCCTTCCTGTCTGTATTCTCCCACCCCTGGCGTGGAACCTGAGGGCAAGAGAGAAGAGAAGAGTGAAGCCAGGACAAACTAAATGATGGCATTTCAGCCTCCTTTCTCCCCCAGCCTCTTCAGAAAAAGGGACAAGTAAGTACTTAGAGGTAGACAGAGCTTCAGGCGGAGGGGGTGCGTAGGGGAGTAAGTGGGGAGGATTGTTTGCAGCCACCTCGTCAACTGTGCTGGCACTCCGGTGCTCAATAGCCTTTATGATTTCCTTGTCCGGCTCCTAACTCAGCGTTTCCTTGGTGGCCAGTCCCATACCTTCCCGTGTCTCCTGACACAAGACCCTGTGTTTTGCTGGCAACAGGGCTGAATCTTGGGGGTGGAACATATCCTGTAGAAAATAAGGAAGACTTGCCTATAAATAGTTTCCTCTGGGCTGCGTGGTACACAATGCTTCAAGTGACAAAAAGGGAAGTGAGATGTTCCCCCTCCTTGCCACCCCCAACCTACCGCACCCACCCCAATCTGGTCCCCACACCTCGGCAGCATGCTCAGATCCTGCCCACAAGTTCTGTGGCCCAGACTGGCCACTCTCCGTCTTCCTGGGCTGTGGGAACCCGAAATAGGAAGGGGCTCCAGCCCTAGAGAGTCTGGCTTTTGAAGTAGAAGAGACTGGTGATAATGTTGAGACACTTCTTCCAGTTCCGAGGGAACAAGTGTCTCAGCATCCAGCCTCAGGTGGCTTCCAGGGCCACCTGAGATGGTGGGAGTTGAGGAGCTGACTCGCTTTCCTGCTGCCCTCCATCTAGAAGGTCACCCTGGAAGGGGGAGGGTCATCTGTGTCTGTTTAACCACAGAAACCCACAGCTGTAGGGCTAGGATCAGAGCCGGCAAAGGAGCCGGCTCATCAGCTGTGTGCTGGGACTGGGGGGCCTTTCAGTCCAGCCTGTCATGTAACTCACAGCACGGGAGAAAGGGAGTCGGGAAACACACACGTTGGGGTGGCTGTGCTGTTGAATCCTTAGGCCACTGTTTCCTGCCTGGGGCCCACGTCCACGGGGCACAAGGATCCTGACAGCTTCATGGATCAGCACTTTACTCAGAAAGATCAAATCAGATCACAGATACCCTCTACAGTGCACACTTCCACTCACTGCAAGGTCTGGTGCAGCTATTCTGGACAGAGGAATTTTCCAGTGTGCTCAGGGTTCAGCAGAAAGCCTTCTGGGTTCCTCCAATTTCTCCCTCTCTCCCTACTACCCGCCACATCTCCCTTATGCTTGCTGTTTGAAAATCTTCCTACAGGGACAGTTTTTATTTAGGTTGGTGGCCTTAGTTTAGCAAACCCTGGGGTCCAGGGATCCAGCCACAATTTGTAAACTGAGAGCCATGAGGCCTCACAGAAAGTGCTTCTCACTACCGGTTGGTGAACTAGAGGTGAGCAGGGGAGAGAGATCCGCTGAGTGTGGGCTGAACTTGGGACATTCTTTCCAAGTTGTTTTTTAAAACTACATCCCTGATACGAGCTTGTTTTCTTGCTCTTAGTTTCATTCTTCTAAAAGCTGAGCACAGCAGGAATGAGGGGAAAGAGTTAATTAAAGGCGTCAGTTAGTGGGGCCCTGGGGACTTTAGGTTTGACTGGATTATTATTCTGAGACTCCCTATATCATGTGGGGCGCTGTGTAGTCCATCCTGGGAGCCACCTGGTGGGAGTCATAGTTTCAGTTTTCTAGACAGAGAGGGCTTTCATTGAGGACTGCATAGCTGCCTTTTGAAATAATGCAGGTGAGCAAAGCCCTCTTATAAACCTCATTTAGACACTTTGGACGGAGAAGGCAATGGCACCCCACTCCAGTACTCTTGCCTGGAAAATCCCATGGATGGAGGAGCCTGGTGGGCTGCAGTCCATGGGGTAGCGAAGAGTCGGACATGACTGAGCGACTTCACTTTTCACTTTCATGCACTGGAGAAGGAAATGGCAACCCACTCCAGTGTTCTTGCCTGGAGAATCCCAGGGACAGGGGAGCCTGGTGGGCTGCCGTCTATGGGGTCGCACAGAGTCGGACACGACTGAAGCAACTTAGCAGCAGACACTTTGGATATTCTTCTGGTCCCACATCCTGCTAGTGTCCTAGACACTTCTAGGTGGGCCTGCCCCCACCTTTTCTTCCTCCCTCACTACTTTCCTGGCACCTCCAACACATCCACCAACTGCCTTGATTCACTCATTCAATAAACTTAACTCCCGGCCCCACTAGTAAGTGTAGTAAGAACAAACTTGGTCTCTAGGTCAGTAAGACCTGGGCTGGAGTCCCAGCTCTATAATTTATTCACTGCACCACCACCTTGGGCAAGGTAGCCTCTCAGACCCTCTGTTTCTTCATCTGTAAAAATGACAGTAACAGCGCCTACACTGCCAGGTTTGTAACTCAGCCAACACAGCATCTGGCCCATAGCCGAAGCTCAGTGTATTGGTAGCTGTTATTGTCAGCGGGTCTCAAACTGAGCTTATTTCTAATTGAAGTATAATTAATGTACAGTTACAGTACACGACTTAGTGACTGAGCAACAACAACAATGTACAGTTCAAACACAGCCTCGCTAGCAAACTTCATCTCTTTGCTTTCTCCTCCCCAAACTACCTGGAATTTTATGCCTCTCTCCCCATATAAGGGAGTTCCCATTGAAGGAGCCGGTTTTTCTCCTCTCCTATGCCCTGTTTTCCTGGTGGTGTTTTTTTCCCTCCTGACCTAGCTTATTTATCTCTCTTTTTTCTTTTCATCATCTCCCTTGGAATCTTGAGGTGGGTAGCAATAGTGAGTTTAAGAAAGATTTACAAGCAAATGAAAGGTCAGCTCAGACCCTTTCTGGACCAGGAAAGCTATGTGACACAGAAGGCAGATTAAGATATCAGGGAATTCCAATATCAATTAAGCTCCAGATTTAAGAAGGTTTGGTTTTTTGTTGTTGTTTTTTTGCTCAGATAATGTTCCTGATGATCTATAAATACAGTCTGCACTTTGTTCCATCTACTACACGCAGCTTAGTGTGAACACCTTGTTCAGAGAGTTTGTGACCTGAGGATAACCTGATATCCTGAGATTGGGATTGTCTCCCAGCCAAACTGGGGTGAAGAAAATCACCATCCGGGGCTAGTGCAGTAGGTTTGCTTGGGTAGATCTGTTTGTCAGTCCTTTGCAAATAGAATGATCTTTGTCCATGTATTACTGCTGGTGGGGTCCAATGGAGGGCTTCCCAGGTGGTACTAGTGGTAAAGAACCCACTTGCCAATGTAGGAGACATAAGAGACGCAGGTTTGATCTGTGGGTTGGGAAGATCCCCTGGAGAAGGAAATGGAAACTCACTCCAGTATTCTTTCCCGGAAAATCCCATGGACAGAGGAGCATGGCAGGCTACATACAGTCCACGGGGTTGCAAAGAGTGGGACACGACTGAAGCAACTTAGTACACACACACTATCCATTGGGAGCTTCACATCATACTAAAAAATGTTGGCTCTTCGGTGGCATAACTGCACTGGCAGCCTAGAGAAAATTAAGGCCTTCAGATGAGGCTTAACTGGGGCCTTGGCCAGGGTGTCCGTGCCAGGCACCTGGTTAGGTGAAATATCCTGAAGCAAATAATAATAACCTTTGCTGATAAGAAGCCCCTAGTACTTTTCCAATAGTGTGATTGCACTAAGTTATTTCTTTGGACCATAGCCTGAATCACAAACTGATTCATGGGTACTGGCCCTAACTTCATCCAAACTATTGTATATGTGGTGGAACCCGATGTTCTCCTTATGGTCCTGAGTTGGTGTAAATAATACTCCCAGTTGCGTCACCTGTCCCTTGTTTCTCTAGATTGCTCCATCTGTCTGCAGTTCTCCTTCTGTCCACTAGGTGGCCTCACTTAGGAAAGAGCAGGATAAAAGGACTTCGAGCCTCTGATGGTTTGGTTTCTTTTTGTTTTTTAAGATTGAGGCTAGAAAGAATAAAAATATATTTTGATGGAAACGTGTAATTTTTAGTAGGCAACAATCACCTCATCCTCCTTGTGACTTGGAATCTGTTTATGAAGTGCCCTGTAACCCTGTATATGACTGGACCCCATCACAGGGCAGATACTCTCCTAGGATGGTTTATATATAGCCTTGATTCATAATTTTGTTGTCATTAGCTGTTTCTAGGAAGGTAACAAAATCTTGTCTTTAAGGACATGAGGGACTTCCCTGGTGGTCCAGTGGTTAAGACTATGTGCTTTCAACGCAGGGGGAGTACGTTCGATCCCTGATCAGGGAACTCTAAGATCCCACCTGTTGTGTGGCATGGCCAAAAAATTTAAAAAGTATTTTCTGGCATCTTGTGGTCACTGCAGTGCCCACTCCCCTACTGGCTCCTCCCCATCCCCTCTGCCACCTGCCTGCCCCAGCTGCTCCCTTGTGCATGTTCCCCAATTCATCTGAGTTCCTAAACACTTAGAGTGTCCTCCATACAAGCACACTGGCATATGCAGAATGGCTAGTCTGTGCATGCCACAGATCTGTGCATGTGTCAGTACATGGACAGGTACATCTGAGGATGAGGTGAGTGGATAGGTACTGGGGATAGGGCAAGCCAGTGGGCAAGCTGGCTGGGAGAGGGGACCTGCAGGTGACAAAGTCTGTGTGCAGGAGAGAGGCCAAGAAGGCAGGTGGCAGGAAGGAGTGAGGATACTGGTGGTGAGGGTGGGTATCCAGGGCAGCATCCTATGATCGCATGGCAAAGACAGGCGAGTGTGCTGGCTGACATCTGAGGAAGAGCTTTTAAAACCTGCGCCACCCTCTACCAAACGCTTCCTAGCTCCTATAATGGCATTTGTACTTCTCATTTCTCTAAGAAATCAGCTCCAGTTTGGTTTTTACCAATCTCCAGAGCCCTCTTTGGAGATGCCAATTGGCACAAGAAAGTGCTGAACTGTTTACAGGCCCAGCCTAAGGTTCAGGGAGGGGATGTGGTTTAACTGGGCCACAAAGCCTGGTACACAACTCATTTGCATGGCCCCTGACGCCATGTGACGCAGCCGGCTCCTCCTATATAAAGAAGAAGGAGCCGAAATATCTCCGAGTCTGGGTTGGACCGGCGGCCGTGGAGTTTGTGACACACTAGGTGACACCCCTCGAGTCACTTCCCTTCAACTCTGGAACGCACGCCCGGCTTTGGGTCCTCTTGGCAGCCTTCGCCCCCCTCCTAGCTCCCGGCCCAACGCGCAGAGCCCAGCCCCGCGCAGCGCGCCAAGCCACCGGCGGCCGCCCAGCCTGCCCAGCCCAGTCCAGCCCGCAGCCTGGCCAGAGCTCCCCGGCAGCCCGAGCCATGAACACCGAAATGTATCAGACCCCCATGGAGGTGGCGGTCTATCAGCTGCACAATTTCAACATCTCCTTCTTCTCTTCCCTGCTTGGAGGGGATGTGGTTTCCGTTAAGCTGGATAACAGGTAACGGCTGGCCACAGCTCCCGAGCCCGGGCGCCGGCGGCGGGGGCTGGGCTGCGAGCGGGATCTCCGAGCGAGCCTTGTGCCGGCGGCCTCCGTTCCCCGCGGTGCAGCATCCTGGGAAGGGGCGGAGGTAGGGGACGCGGGCGGGCGGGCGGGAGGGGGGGGTCACCGCCGCGCTGGGATCCGCCGTCGGAGCGTCCCTGCGGCCGCTGCGCCGTAAGAACGAGCTGCCACAGCCGGAGGCAGAGGCAGCAGGGCTGGGCGGGAGGCTGGCCGCGCGCCTTGCGCCGTTGGGGAGCAAGCCGGAAGCTTCTGAGCCGAGGAGGAATTCCTAGCTAGCTGCAGAGCTCGGTAGGTTTGCCTTGGACCTTGTGGGCCGGCGCCGTAATGGGCCGGCAGCCCGCGACTCGCTGGGCCGCGCGCCCCCATTGTTTGCATGTCGCCGAGCAGGCCACGCTGGCCCGTGCACCCCCGGACCTGCGCGCCGCTCCCCGCAGAGCTCCAGACAGCAGTGGCCGGCAGCTGGCCTGGGTGGGGAGGTGCAGCTTCCTGCAGGGGCCAGAGAGGGACCTGGGGACAAAGTGCCTGAAACTCCCGGCCAGGGCTGCGGTAGAGAGGAAGAGCTGGGGCAGAGAGAGGACCTTGTGGCCACCACTACCAGGTACTTAAGACTGTAACCAAGTGGGTAACGTGGTCGCTTTCCTTTTTGTCTTGACAGTGCCTCCGGAGCCAGTGTGGTGGCCATAGACAACAAGATCGAGCAGGCCATGGTGAGTGGCATCACTGCGTCATTGTCATTCCCAGACCTGGCTTCTGCTTATGTAACTCAGGGTAGTGGTGAGGGGGTGGGTGCAAAAGCCAAGAGCATGGGGAAGCTGACAGCCGGTCTCCTCTCCCCTTAGAGGCCTTAAGTAGAGTCCCATAGGAATGGCACCTTTTAGGGCATTTCCAGTCCACACTTGCTGGGCCCTCTCCTTTCCTCCTTCTCCTCCTTCTTCTCCAATCTCAGGGCTTTACAGCCATGTCTGGCTCCCTCCTGGGCCCATGGCAGGGCAGGGAGCTCAGACACCTGCATTTGTCTACATCCCACACTTGGCAGGGGCCAGAGCTCATTGGATATAAGCACACTGCAGTGCCTCTGCAGAGCCTGGGCTGGGGTCAGGAGTTGGGAGGAGACAGGAGGCAAAGCACCCCCCACCACTGCTGCAATCCCTTCTCCCTCTCCTTACCAGGTAGAGGTCATATTCCATCAAGCAGCCACAGTGGCTGCAGGGCTTTGGGGCAACGAGCAGTTAGCAACCACTTCATTGTGCCCCAGAGCCTAAGGACACTGTTCTCTGCCTCCAGTGCAGTCATCCAATTTCAGAGAGGATGTGGCCATGCTGGTAGCTTCCCCCAGGGCCAGTGTCCTGTCTGGCCAGGCTGCAGAGCAGCTGCAGCTCAGTATGCTGGCTTATGAGGAGTGGGAGAGGCTCCAAAATAGCCCATTTTCCTCTCTTGGTGAAGATGTGTCAAGCAGACTGACTGTAGGGGGTGCATTGCAGTGTTCCCTGGGATCAGGGCCAGCAGCAGGACCTTATGTGGAAATGGAGATAGAGCAAACCACCACCAGCCAGCGTAAGTCACACCCAAAAGGCTCCCAAGAGGCCAGCTTTGAAAGTTATTAGAAACTTATGGGGGGAGAATCCTATGTAGTTCAAAGCTGGGCTCCCCACTCAGGCATGGCCCCGATCCCATGGCTCTTCTGAGCGTGGCTTTAGGTGCTTGGAGAAAGGGGTGGGAGGAGCAGGGCCACACAGGGCCAGCATGCTGAGGGAAGTATGGTGGTCAGTGATGTGAGAGACAGCAGGCACCCCAATGGCCAGGGCACAGTGCTGCAGAGGGGCCGCCATGGCTAACGGATGCCTCTGTCGTCATCTCCTCCGGGTCAGGATCTAGTGAAGAATCATCTGATGTATGCTGTGAGAGAGGAGGTGGAGATCCTGAAGGAGCAGATCCGGGAGCTGGTGGAGAAGAACTCCCAGCTGGAGCGGGAGAATACTCTCTTGAAGACCCTGGCGAGCCCAGAGCAGCTGGAGAAGTTCCAGTCCCGTCTGAGCCCCGAGGAGCCAGCTCCCGAAACCCCAGAAACCCCCGAGGCCCCCGGTGGTTCTGCGGTGTAAGTGGCTCTGTCCTCAGGGTGGGCAGAGCCACTAAACTTGTTCTACCTAGTTCTTTCCAGTTTGTTTTTTGGCTCCCCAAGCGTCATCTCACGTGGAGAACTTTACACCTAGCCTAGCTGGTGCCAAGAGATGTCCCAAGGACATGGCCACCTGGGTCCACTCCAGTGACAGACCCCTGACAAAGAGTAGGTCTCTAGAGGCTGAGTTGCATGGGGCCTCATCACCCCAAGCCAGTGAGCCTCTAATGCCACTGCGCCCTGTGGGCTCCCAGGGCCTGAGCAATTTAGCTGCAGCTGGCAAAGGAGGAAGGTAGTTTGAGACGGGCCGCTCCAGAAAGTCTAAGGGGTCTGTTTTTTTCATTTCCATGGACATCTTCAACAGCTTCAACCTGACAACAACTGTCCTATGAAGAAACCAATTGTGGTTTAAGCAGAGGCAACCTCTCTCTCCTCCATTGCCTCACCAGGACAGGGCCACAGTTGGGAGAGATTGAGCCAAGTCAGCCTTCTGTTGGTGAATATGGTGTAATGCATGGCTTTGTGCACAGCCCAGTGTGCGATTATGGCTTTGGGATGACCGCTTACAAAGTTCTGTTTGGTTAGTATTGGCATAGTTTTTTCTATATAGCCATACATGCGTATATATACCCATAGGGCTAGATCTGTATCTTAGTGTAGTGATGTATACATATACACATACACCTATGTGTTGAAGGGCCTAATCAGCTTTGGAAGTATTGAGTGGTCCCTTATCTCTTAAGGCTAATTCTTAGATTTGTTCATTTACCAAGTCGATCCAGTTTGTCCTTTAGGTTAAGTAAAACTAAAGAGTAAAGGCAAGAGTACACCCGTGGCGGATTCATGTTGATGTATGGCAAAACCAATACAATATTGTAATTAGCCTCCAATTAAAATAAGTCAATTTATATTAAAAAAAAGAGTAAAGGCAGGGAGGGGGCCAGCCTCTAAATGCCTTGCTGCTGCAACCTTGGCCCCATATGTCCCCTGAATACATGTGAGGTCCCCTTCTGAATGCCAAACCCACCATTCACTGGTGCTGACTACATAGAATGGGGTTGAGAGAAGATCAGCTGGGACTTTGTCATCTGAAAACTTTGTTTTGTTTTTAACGGTTGTGGAAAACTTTCAAGTGCAGAGAACGATCAGCTTGCCGGTGTCCTCTCATGGACAAGGGAATAACTGACCCAATGATGCCTGCGTGATGTGCTCAGGGAGCTTGTCTCTAGGGAGTTCTGTGGCAGTGAACACTTCCCACTTTCTAACACCTTATCCTGATGTTATGTCTCCAGGATTTGGATTTTGATTTTTCAAATGTAGCTTGAAATTTCAATAAACTTTGCTCTTTTTTTTTTTCTAAAAATAAACCTGGTGTCCGCCTGAGCTTAAAACAGAGTGGGTGGCAGAGGCTCTAACGGTGGTTGGGGGCACTGTTTTTCTGACTCATCTGCTCATGGGCATCACCTGAGTGGCAGGCCTGTGCTACAGCCATGATCTTGCGTAACTGTCACAACACCCCCATTGTACGGATGAGGAAGCTGAGACTCAGTCCGCTGAAGTGACTTGCCGAAAGTTACACAGCTGTTATGGCAAATTGGGACCCAATCTTCCATCCATCCCTCTCTCCCACTCCTGCTTTCATATGGCAGCTTGGGAGTGAGTGGGGAGGTGACTACTAATGTACAACTTCAGCTTGAGGGGTGATTTGCAAGGAAGGGTACCCCAAGAAAGGCCCAAAAAGAAAATGGCAGGGGGTCCGTGTGAAGGAGCAAGAAGGGGGGAACCAAATAAACGCAAGTGGGCCTCTCCCCTTCTGAAACCTCATCCAGATCACTTAGTACATTTACCTTAATACCACCCACAGGAGATCACTGACACTGGAAAAGGAGCTAAGAGGGCCTCAGTGAGAAAAGGACACACAGTATATACCATGGCCCAAACCCAATTCCACTCCCCCAAGGGGAGATGCTCTCAAAGTCTGCTGCTCCACTTGTTACTGCTGAGATTTTGCTCACAAAACCCACCAGCCCCTTGGGCATGGCCAAGTCTAAGTTTCCCAACTCCATTTCCCTCCTCCGTCTGTCCTTGGAGGCATCCTTACTTACCCATCACCCTTTCCTGGGCCCCATGTCTCTGGCATCTGGGGTCCTGCCATTTCTCTGATTCTGGGCATTCACTGTCTCCTCCACTGTGTCTTTACCTGGAGCCACCATGGGCCCTAAGCCGTGGTCTAAGACCCCCAGTTTCCCAAGGGAGGGAATCACTCCTGTGTGAGTAACTCCATTCCATCTCAGCTTCCTGTAGCATATGCACCTACCTCTTTGTCACTTGAAATTTAAAGGAACTCCTTGACTTTCCTGATCCATAAACCTCAAGGGCCAAGAGGTCTTGGCTCCTTTTCTTGCACCCATCACTGACCAAATGTATTTCAAGTGGCAGGCTTCTTTCACTGTAAAGGTCACACATGTAGGCCTGTTCATTTCAAATCACTAAACCTCTTCTTCACAACCGTACCCTGCTTG
Organism: Bos javanicus; assembly: GCF_032452875.1. NCBI lineage: Eukaryota > Metazoa > Chordata > Mammalia > Artiodactyla > Bovidae > Bos > Bos javanicus. The sequence goes on along the minus strand of NC_083897.1, from coordinate 58,196,326 downwards.
CTGGTCTCTCAAATCCCAACTTCCCTTCCTACTCCTCACCTCTCAACTCATGATGCCAATTTTATTGTCTATACTTGCCCATTTGATCAATTTCCTGGCTGTTCAGACTTCACAGCTTTTGGAATGGACACAAACGTTGTATCAGGCAGCTACTCCCCCTCCCCTCATCCCTCCACCAACCCAGTTCTCCCCAGTTCCCACTTACTCCCATCCCCTCCCCATCTCACATACTGAGGGACTTTTCCACTCTTAGGCTCATCTGCAGACTTCCCATACCCTGATTTCCAGCCAAATAAGAACAAACAGACGAAAAAAGGAAACTCAGGAGATGGCCCAGCAAACATACAGCCCTCTCTGGTCATCCAGCCCTTCCCTACGAGAAAGGGGAAAAACATACCCACAGTCACACAGTGGGAAAGAGAGAACAAGTACGTTGCCCAGGCAACCATGACTAAACAGAGACAAACACTGCACCTTCTGAGGCCACAGCAGTTGCTAGACTAGATAAGAGGAACTTTGTGGCTGTTTGTCAGTCACATAGAGGAGCAGCTCTTGTTGTTTTTGTTCCACAGAAAACCAGCAGGGGTGGGGAAAGGCAAAAGAAAACATGACTCCTGAAAAGACCTTCACAGCTTGGGGCTTCCGGGCCCAGCTGGTCGGGCTGGACCCAGTACAAGGAAAAGAACCAGAAGTACCGAAGCTATATGTTCCCCTGCCTGGACATGCCCCTTCTCCCAGGACCCTCCTACCACCATCTCATCTGATCCTCATGCAGCCTGCCGCCCCGCTCTCCACCACCACATCCATGTTTCCTGCCCTTACAAAAACAGACACTTGTGATTCACCTCCATTTCACAGATAAGAAAACTGAGGACCAGAGAGCTTGGTGCTACTCCCATGGCTCCCACTGATCCCATGGGGCCTTTGTGACATCAAGAGCCCCTTTTAAATGTGAAAACTCTTCCCCAATCTATCCCAACCCAAAAGTAGTTGAACTCTTAATATAGTCATACCTCACTTTATTGTACTTGGCAGATACTCCTTTTTTTTTTTTTTAAACAAATTAAAGGTTTCTGGCCACCCTGCATCACAAAAATCTATCAGTGCCATTTTTGCAACAGTATTTGCTCACTTTGTGTCCTTGTATGACATTTCGGTAATTCTTGCCATGTTTTCAACTTTTTCGCTATTCCTATATTTTTATGGTGATCTGTGATCTTTGATATTACTATGATTTGCTGAAGGCTCAGATGATGCTTAGCATTTTTCAGTGATAAAGTATTTTTTAATTATGGTATGTACACTGTTTTTTCTGAATGTTGAGCTTTAAGCCAACTTGAAATAGATGGGGAAACAGTGGAAACAGTGTCAGACTTTATTTTGGGGGGCTCCAAAATCACTGCAGATGGTGATTGCAGCCATGAAATTAAAAGACGCTTACTCCTTGGAAGGAAAGTTATGACCAACCTAGAAGGCATATTCAAAAGCAGAGACATTATTTTGCCAACAAAGGTCCATGTAGTCAAGGCTATGGTTTTTCCAGTGGTTTTTCCATGTATGAATGTGAGAGTTGGACTGTGAAGAAAGCTGAGTGCCGAAGAATTGATGCTTTTGAACTGTGGTGTTGGAAAAGACTCTTGAGAGTCCCTTGGACTGCAAAGAGATCCAACGAGTCCATTCTAAAGGAGACCAGTCCTGGGTATTCTTTGGAAGGAATTATACTGAAACTGAAACTCCAGTACTTTGGCCACCTCATGGGAAGAGTTGACTCATTGGAAAAGACTCTGATGCTGGGAGGGATTGGGGGCAGGAGGAGAAGGGGATGACAGAGGATGAGATGGCTGGATGGCATCACTGACTCGATGGACATGAGTTTGAGTGAACTCCAGGAGTTGGTGATGGACAGGGAGGCCTGGCATGTTGCAATTCATGGGGTCACAAAGAGTCGGACACAACTGAGCGACTGAACTGAACTGAACTGAACGTTGTTTTTTAATGGCAACCCACTCCAGTACCCTTCCCTGGAAAATCCCATAGACAGAGGAGCCTGGTAGGCTGCAGTCTGGGGGGTTGCGAAGGTCGGACATGACTGAGTGACTTCACTTTCACTTTTCAATTTCATGCATTGGAGAAGGAAATGGCAACCCACTCCAGTGTTCTTGACTGGAATATCCCAGGGACAGGGGAGCCTGGTGGGCTGCTGTCTATGGGGTCGCACAGAGTCGGACACGACTGAAGCGACTTAGCAATGCTACTGCACACTTAATAGACAACAATATACTGTAAACATACATTTGATATGCACTGGGAAACAAAAAAATTCACATGACTTGCTTTATTATGATATTCACTTTATGGCCACAGTCTGGAACCGAACACATGGTGTCTCCAGGGTATTATTCACTGAGATAGAGAAAGAGAATACGTAATGACAAGCAGTGACTATGAATTCAGTGGGGCTTTTAAAGGAACTTACTGTATTTGCCACACAAGTATAGAGGTGGATTTGAAAAGTAGAACAGAAATGTGGGTGGTAGATTATTTACAGACTAAGACTGCAGGGGCGCAAGGCACAGGGCTCTCAGACTGGGAACCACTACAGAAGAAGGTACTTCTGGTGAGGCTCCAAAGAAAGAACCCATGGAGTGAGATGAGGAAGCAGGGCCACTGGGACCTGAGGTATAGGGAGAAGGAGTCTAGAAAGACCATAGGAAATAACCTGCACATTCTCTTTAGGGTGTTTTAAAGTATGCTAACATCATCCTACTTACCCTGGAAAAATCTTGATTTCAAATCTCACCTCTCTCCTCCTAGGTGGCTAGAAATTAATGGACGTAATTAACGCTTTGTAGGCAGCCCAGTTCCTCAGGTTGTCTCATGCAGAGCTGCTTATTGGAACCCAAATACTTAGCAATTAACCACCTCTGCCAGATCTGGCAAGGTCTGACAGAGAACTCAACCAGTTAGCTATTCCAAACAGAAGTGGTTTCCGGGGAAGAGCTCGCTGGAAGGGGCCATAATAACAATGATTAAGTAATAATAGCTAACATTTAACATGGCACTTACTTCATGTCAGGCAATATTCTAGGTTCCCTTGACACCTAGAGCTTCTTTTCATCGTCTCTGCAAACCTATGAGGATGTACCATTAAGATCTCCATTTTACAGATGAGAAAATGAGAACACTAAGGCACAGAGAGGTGAAACAATTTGTGCGAAGTGAATGGCCAAGCCACGATAGCGGGAGGGGAGATGGATGTGCTGAGAAATGGACTAGAGAGTCTCAACAGTTTTTGTAATTCCCCCTAAGTCACAAGAGGTGTTCTGGGCACGGTGCAGGTACCCTGGGGTGGGGGTAGAAAGAAGATCACTCCCAACTAGCAGAGGGGCTAACATAACATTAAAAGTGACCAATGAAGCTGGCTGGCCGGAGTGACTAGGAAAGGAGGGGAGGGAAAGAATGGGAGGCCGAGTTGGCTGGCTCCCAGCTGGTTGACTTAAGCTAGGATCTCATAGGTCTGGGGGAGCCATGGTAAACTTCTGAGCAGGGAAGTGATGTGATGCCAAAGATATTTGCAGAAGATGGGTCCTGGCAGCTGGGGAGGCTGGAGCAGAGAAAGGCTAGCTGAAGGCAGGCCAGCTGTTGCAGTAATCCAGGTGTGAGGTGATGAAGGCCAGCCGGGGCAGGAAGGGGTTGTGGAAAGGAGACAAAGGGACAAAGCCAAAAGGAGGTGAAGGGCGGTGTTTCTCCAAGTGTGGTCTACGGTCCACTCGTGTCAGGTTTGTTGGGAAGTAGATTTAAAATGCAGATTCCAGGGGACTTCCCTGGTGGTCCGGTGGTTAAGAATCCACCTTGCAAAACAGGGGACATGGGTTCAATCCCTGGTTGGGGAACTAAGATCCCACATGCCACTGGGCAACTAAGTCTGTGCGTGGCAGCTATTGAGCCATGCGCCACAACTAGAGATCCTGCCTGATAGAACGAAGATCCTGAGTGCTGCAACCAAGACCCGATGCAGCTACATAAATGAATAAATATTTTAAAAGGCAGATCCCAGGCCCTACCCCCAGACTAAAGAGGGAAGCAGGTGGGCCTTGGGAACTGATAATTCTAACAAGCTCCCCTGGTCATGCTGCAGGATGTGAAGGTTTGAGGAACCTCTGCTAAGTGAAAAATCAGCATGACCTGGTAACACAGTGAGTTGGGATGAGAAAGCAAAGTAGCCACAGGCCAAGGATGACTTGAAAGTTTTGTGTTTTCTCTTCTTAACTGTGAGAAAATACATATAACATAAAAGGGACCACTGCAACCATTTTAAAATGTGCAATCCAGTGGCATTAAGTACGTTCACACTGTTGTGTAACCGTTGTCACCATCCATCTCTAGAACTGTCTCCTCCTCCAGACTGAAGCTCTGGACCCATTAGACACCAAGTCTCCATTCCTGCCTCCCTACCCCCTCAGCCTCAGGTGATCTGAAAGTTTTGTGTCTGGAAGACTGGGGGATCCTGGAAGCCCCAAAGGAGACAGTTTTGCAGAGGAAAGATAAATTCCAATTTTGATCTCCAACGGAGTTAACCATATTTACATAGGGAAAAATCCCAGAACCAGCTATGGAAAGAACTGTCAGCTTCAAGGCTACAGCACCAGATGCGGGTGTGTCCACCTGTCACAGGAGCTAGAGTGATGTGAGGGGACATGTACTCCAGGAAGTGGGTGCCAAGGAGGCGCAGCAGAAAGCCTAGAGCTGCACTTTGGAGGCTGCCCACAGTGAGGCTGGGTGAGGCACGATGGAGGGCCAGCTGGGAAGTGTCAGAGAAAGACAAGACAGGCCCCCCCAGGGAACACTGAGGTTTGTGATCTCCTCCCCATCTTTATCTTTTTGTCTATTCTTTTTGACATTTCCACTTCAAAGTCCTTAGCACAAGCCCCACCAGCTTATAAAATTAAACAAGTCCCTCAGGGTCATTTTGGGGTAGAAGGAGGCAGCTGAGATATTAAGAGAAGAGGAGTCAGGAGTCTGGGCTGTTGTCCTGTCTTCAGCCAATAAGCTATAGGACCTTGGGCAAGGCATTGGCAGTGTTGCCAGACCTGAGCTTCCCAATCTGCTAAACAAAGCAGTTACCCAGAATCAATTCTCAGCCAGGTACCTAGTAAGTACTCTGGCCACGAAGAACCCTCTCGGTGTGAGAGTGAGATTTATACAGCTACCTCCTTGCTCTAGGCCTGTTTCCTTTCCAGCGCCCAGATTCTATTCATCCTCATATTGAGCTCTTAACAAGTTGCTGAAGAAACAGACACTTCTTAAAATTTATGTTTATTAAACTTTTTATTTTATATTGGAATGTAGCTGATTGATAATATTATGATATTTTCAGATGGCAAAGGGACTCAGCCATACATATACATGTGCCCATTCTCCCCCAAACTCCCCTCTCATCCAGGCTCCCACATGACATTGAACAGAGTTCCCTGTGCTATACAATAGGTCCTTGTTGGTTATCCATGTTAAATATAGCAGTATGTATATGTCCATCCCAAACTCCCTAACTATTCCTTCCCCCCACCTTTCCTTTCCCCTCTGATAACTATGCTGCTGCTGCTGCTAAGTTGCATCAGTCATGTCCGACTCTGTGTGACCCCATAGACAGCAGCCCAGCAGTCCCTGGGATTCTCCAGGCAAGAACACTGGAGTGGGTTGCCATTTCCTTCTCCAATGCATAAAAGTGAAAAGTGAAAGTGAAGTCGCTCAGTTGTGTCCGACTCTTAGCGACCTCATGGACTGTAGCCTACCAGGCTCCCCCGTCCATGGGATTCTCCAGGCAAGAGTACCGGAGTGGGGTGCCATTGCCTTCTCCATCTGGTACCTATAAGTTCTCTAAATCTGTGAGTCTGTTTCTGTTTTGTAAATGAGTTCATTTATATAATTTCTTTTTAGATTTCACATATAAAAAATATCATATATTTGTCTTTCTGTCTGACTTACTTCACTCAGTATGACAGTCTCTAGGTCCATCCATGTTGCAGAAACAATCACTTTTAAAGGCCAATACATTGCTCCCCGACACTCCACGTGAATTTATAGAAGGAATCATTGACAATCCTTATTTCCCAGGCTTTCTCATTGCATGAATCACTTCTGGTTGCCTATATTGTGACAACACACTTACGAGTTCTTGGTCACCAAATTCACATGGCAGGAGGGAGGGCAGGTTGCACCAACGATGTCTCTGGTCGGCAGAAGGGATAGGCTCACCTTCAAAACACTTGTGACCGATGCCAATACATAGAGAGGGCAAGAAAGAAATGAAAAGGAGATGACTTAGGAGTGGGTGGGCAGAGCTGGACAGGAATTAGAAGAGGACAAATGTGGGCCCAAGGGGCATCCCCAGCCCATTAGACCTTTCTTAGCTGGGCTCCTCTGCTGTTTTGGTGGTGAACTTCCTGCTAGAGATCAACTGTCCCAACCTCCTCATTTCCCAGAGGAGGACACTGACATCCAGAGACAGAAACAGGTTTGTCCCAGCCACTCAGGCAGTCGGCAGCAGGGCTGGGACGAGCCCACAAGTTACAGATGACCCTCGTAATTACTCTAGGTCTCAGTGTTTCCATTGGGAAAATGAGGAACTGGGTCAGAGCAATGGTGTTTTGGTTTTCACAAAAAACTTAAAAAAGTTTTTTTTGTTTATTTTTGGCTGCACTACATGGTATGTGGGATCTTAGTTCCCCAACCAGGGATCGAACTCACACCCCCTGCAGTGGAAGCACAGTCTTAACCACTGGACCACCAGGGGATTCCCAAGAGCAATAATTCTTAACTTTGGCTGCACAGTGGAATCACCCAGCAAGACTTGAATGGAATACTGTTGCCTTGAACTCTGTCCTCAGAAATGTTGATAAAACCAGATTATAACATAGATTGTAACATGGGCACTGGCACTGATCAGCTTCCCAGGGAATTCCTGGATGATCTGTGAGGTTGGTTTCAATTCTGACATCCATTCGTGCCACGCACATGGGCACCTGCTGGGTGCCAGGCCCTCAGCTATAGCCGGGCAAGAGCAGAAGTGGACACTGTGATCCTGGGGCTGGTTTCCTGTTTCTGTGTGGACAGGGTGGCTGAGACAGGCTGCTCATATTAGCAGCCTATTCACAGACAACTCTACTTTCTCCAGGCAGCCTTATGATTAATAGAGGTGATATTCTTATCTCCTGTCTGACTCATGTGTCTCTTTCGATTGATTCTGATTTTAGGCAGAAGAAAAGAGATGCTATTTATTAGCCTCTTCAAAACTAAACCATTCTGCTGGAGATGACGAGCAGTATACAAATAACCTTAAGGCCCCCTTCTCAGCCTCCTTTGCAGACTTGTCTTTCTTTAAATGTTGGAGCACCTCTAGGCTTGGCTCTACCCTACTCTCTCTCTGGTTGACTCCATCTATTCCAAAGGTCCTAAGTAACAACCCCATGCTGCTGCTGCTGCTGCTGCTAAGTCGCTTCAGTCGTGTCTGACTCTGTGCAACCCGATATGCAGCAGCCCACCAGGCTCCCCGTCCCTGGGATTCTCCAGGCAAGAACACTGGAGTTGGTTGCCATTTCCTTCTCCAATGCAGGAAAGTGAAAAGTGAAAGTGAAGTCGCTCAGTCGTGTCCGACTCTCAGCGACCCCATGGACTGCAGCCTACCAGGCTCCTCCATCCATGGGATTTGCCAGGCAAGAGTATTGGAGTGGGGTGCCATTGCCTTCTCCGAACAACCCCATGCTAGTGACTCTCAAATTTATATTACCAATCCTAAGCATTCCCCTGAGCTCCAAACTGAAATATTCTACTTTCTCCTTGACAGCCCCATATAGTATGTTTTACAAGTACATCAACATCTATGTGATCAAAATAAGTCTTGACTCCCACCTCCCCCAGCATATCTGACCTCAGTGTAAAGTAGCACCACCTACACAGTTGCTCAACCAGACACTTGATCCCTCCCCACCCCCTCAGCACCCGCATCTAATCCATCACCCAACGTGGGCCACTCTGCCTCCAAAACACACCCTGAATCCCTCCACTTCTTTCCAGCCCCATCACTGTTCCCCGGTCTAAACCATCCTCATCTCTCACATGGGGACCGTCTCACACATTGGTCTCCCTGCTTGCATGCTGGCCTTTGTGCAATTCCCCACAGCAGCCAGAGTGACTTTCTTAATGCAAAACTAGATCCTGGTGTTCCTTTACTTTAAGCTTATCAAAGGCTTATCGTTGTGCTTAGAATAAAGTCCAAACTCCTCGCAGACTACAAGTGCCCACGTGATCCCACCTGTGCTGACCTCTCCAGCCTTTATGTGTGTCACTCGCCTGCTTTTACCAAGCTCCAACCCCCTTTCATTCCTGGAACACACCTCAGAGCATTTGTGCATGTGGCTCCCTCAGTCCAGATGATCCCACTAGCTCTGCCATCCAATTCTCTTTATGGCTGTTTGTCCTTTTTAAAAAAAAAAATTAACTTATTTAATTGTTGGCTGTGCGAGGTCTTCATTGTTGCTACACAGCCCCTTCTCTAGTTGCAGTGAGCTGGGGCTATTCTCCATTACAGTGTGTGGGTTTCTCATTGCAGTGGCTTCTCTTGCTGCGGAGCACAGGATCTAGGGCATGTGAGCTTGGCAGTTGTGGCTCCTGGGCTCTAGAGCACAGGCTCAGTAGTTGTGGCACACGAACTTAGTTGCTCCATAGCATGTGGAATCTTCCAGTACTGGGGATCAAACCCGTGTCCCTTGCATCGGCATGTGGATCCTTTACCTCTGAGCCACCAGTGAAGCCCATAGCTGTTTGTTCTTGTCCTTTGGCTGTCTCCCTTCCTGACAGGTTTCACTCCTAACCTTGTCCACAGGAGTTTTCCCCATTTTTATTTCTTTCCTTGCTCTTATTCCGAATGGTAATGAGCAGTTCACATACATATATATTTTTTTGGTTGCGCCACTTGGCAAGTGGGATCTTACTTCCCCAATTAGGGACCACACCTGTGCTCCCTGCATTGAGGGCATGGAGTCTTAACCACTGGACAACTAGGGCCATCCTTACTTCACATATTTTTGTTTGTTGTTTCTGGCTCACTGCACTGAAGCTCCCTGATGGAAGGACCCACACTGGTTTTGCTCACCACTACCTCCCGTGACCTGACACATGTTGATCAATAAAATATATATATATATATGGAGGACTTCCCTGGTGGTCCAGTGGTTAAGACTCCATGCTCCCAGTGCAGGGAACATGGGTTTGATCCCTGGTAGGAGAACTAGATCCCATATGCCTCGGGGCACCTAAGCCAGTGAGCTGCAACTACTGAGCCCACGAGCGCATTCTCTGCAACAAGAAAATCCACCACAATGCCCATGCATTGCAACTAGAGAAAGCTCACATGCAGCAATGAAGACCCGGTGCGGCCAAAAATAAATAAGTAAATACAAATTATGAGAGTTTCAGATGTTGTAGCGGGTAATGGTGAGTTAGGGAAGAAACTGTGGATGGGGCCAAGGCGGGAACTTTCCCAAAGTTTTTCAAATCACACAAGTAAATTGAGCTGTTGATTATGTCATTTATGAAAACAACAAGCTCTTTATTCTTTCAACGATTTTTACTTGGGCCTTTCCTATGTGTCAGGCACTGGCTGAGGTACTGAGGATATTGTGACAAATCTGAGAGTATGGTGTGGGTTCTCATGGGATTTGCTCATAAGGGAAATTGCATACAGCCTAGTTGTATTCCCATACCTCTTTCCTAGGGAAATTCCCTCTGTTATCCCTTAAGTTAGTCTAAATGCTCACTTTTCTCCACATCCACATTTTCACCTATAAAACTTCACCCCATTACCTAGAGCTACTTGTCAAACTCCAGTCTCATGTTAGGGAGAGGCTATACTATTAGTTAGGATTAGCTCTGGTTGCAATAATGGAAAAAATGATGATAGTTGCTTGAATAGATGTTCATTTATCTCTCCCATAAGAAAAGTCTGAAGGTAGGCAGTCCAAGGTTGATGAGTGACTCTATAACGTCACCAGAGACCCAAGTTTCTTCCAAGTTGCTGCTCTACTAGATATACAGCATGCTGCTTCATTGTTGACAATGGCTGTTCACGCTCCAGCCATTGCAAAAAGTCACTGCTTCCTTCTGAGGAAGCTTCCCAGAAATACAGTGTACTTCTGCTTACATCTCATTGGCCAGATCTTAGTCTGGCTACTCCTCCTAAGGGAGGCTTCTTTTAAGCTGTGTGCATGGCCACCCCCAAAGAAATTTAAGTTTCTGTTTTTGTGAGACCTTTTATTTTAAACTGCCTAAGTTATCTACTGCCATGATAACACTGCATAGCAAACAACCATCAGAATCAGAAACAGAAAACAATACATATTTATTTGGCTCATGAGTCTGTAGGGTTCAGCTGATTTGGACTGAGCTCATTTTCTTTCAGTCATACTCACTCATGTGCCTTGATCTTTTCCTAGAACCAGCTGTGGTTTCATTGACTTTTTTTCTATTTTTCTGTACTCTCTATTTTATTTCCATATTTGCTTTTACATTTTCTTCTGCTTACTTTAACTGGTTGTTTTTGTAGTTCTTAAGATGAAAGATGAGGTTATTGACTTAAAATATTTATTTGAAATATAGATGTTTCAGTTCAGTTTCAGTTTAGTCGCTCAGTCGTGTCTGACTCTTTGCGACCCCATGGACTGCAGCTCTCCAGGCCTCCCTGTCCATCACCAACTGCCGGAGTCTACCCAAACTCATGTCCATCGAGTCGGTGATGCCATCCAACCATCTCATCCTCTGTCGTCCCCTTCTCCTCCTGCCCTCAATCTTTCCCAGCATCAGTGTCTTTTCCAATGAATCACCTCTTTGCATCAGGTGGCCCAAGTATTGGAATTTCAGCTTCAACATCAGTCCTTCCAGTGAACACCCAGGACGGATCTCCTTTAGAATGGACTGGTTGGATCTCCTTGCAGTCCAAAGGACTCTCAAGAGTCTTCTCCAACACCACAGTTCAAAAGCATAAATTCTTCTGCGCTCAGCTTCCTTTATAGTCCAACTCTCGCATCCATACAGGACTACTGGAAATATCATAGCCTTGACTAGACGGACCTTTGTTGGCAAAGCAATGTGTCAGCTTTTTAATATGCTGTCTGCTGCTGCTAAGTCGCTTCAGTCGTGTCCGACTCTGTGAGACCCCATAGATGGCAGCCCACCAGGGTCCCCCGTCCGTGGGATTCTCCAGGCAAGAACACTGAAGTGGGTTGCCATTTCCTTCTCCAATGCATGAAAGTGGAAAGTGAAAGTGAAGTCGCTCAGTCGTGTCTGACTCTTAGCGACCCTATGGACTGCAGCCTACCAGCCTCCTCAGTCCATGGGATTTTCCAGGCAAGAGTACTGGAGTGGGTTGCCATTGCCTTCTCCAATATGCTGTCTAGGTGAGTCATAACTTTCCTTCCAAGGAGTAAGCGTCTTTTAATTTCATGGTTGCAGTCACCATCTGCAGTGATTTTGGAGCCCAAAAAATAAAGTCAGCCACTGTTTCCACTGTTTCCCCATCTATTTGCCATGAAGTGATGGGACCGGATGCGATGTTTACAGCTATACATTTTCTTCTTAGCACCACTTAAGCAGTATAAGTTTGGTACCTAGTGGCTTCTTTTTATTCATCTCAAAGTATTTAAAAATTTTTTGTGATTTAAGTTTTAACAGTGTTTAATTTGGTGTTGTGTGATGTGCACATACTTTTTCATTTTTGTGGAGTTTTTTTAATTGAAATATAGTTGGGTAGCAGTATTATATTAGTTTCAGGTATAAAACAAGGAGATTCAATGTTTTTATAAATTATACTCCATTTAAAGTTATAAAATAATGGTTGAGGGGCTTCCCTGGTGGTCCAGTGGTTGAGAATTCACCTTGCAATCAATGTAGGGGACACCGGTTTGATCCCTGGTCTGGGAAGATCCCACATGCCTTGGGGCAACTAAGCTCGTGTGCCACAATTACTGAGCCCAGTGCTGCAAGTGCTGAAGCCCGAGTGCCTAGAGCCTGTGCTCCACAACAAGAGAAGCCACCACGACAAGAAACTGGCATGCTGCAAGTAGAGAGTAGCCCCCACTCGCTGCAACGAGAGAAAGCCCTGGTACAGCAACGCTGACCCTTGGCAGCCAAAAATAAATAAATATTTTTAAAAGATGTGTTTTTAACAAATAAAATAATGATTGGGACTTCCTTGGTGTCCAGTGGTTAAACTCTGGTCTTCCAATACAGGGGGCACAGGTTCCATCCCTGGTCAGAGAAGTTCTGCGTGGTACAGGGTGCAGCAAAAAAATAAAATAAATAAAAGAAAGTAATGGTTATATTTTTCTATGCTGTACAATCTAAAGATGTTGCTTCTCTATTTTATACACAGTAGCTTGAATGTCTTAATCCCCTACCCCTATTTTGCCACCCCCACCCGCCTGGTTACCTCTTCCCATGGTAATCAGGAAGAGAAGAACAGATGTTGGAGTAAACAACCAGAAGTTTCTTCTTCAGGTGTTTGGATATATTGAGAGGTGAGAAGGAGGGAGAAGAAGAAAAGAGAAAGAAAGCATAGCAAACTGTATCATAAATGGGCCTATGGCCGCTGACTTCTGCATAAGAGGATGTGCCTACTCCAGTGGGCCAAAGCTGGCTGGCAGGTGAGATCTGTGCCCTGGGAACCAAGTGAGCAGAGCAACCCTTGGGGGCGTAGTGTCTCTGCTGCTGCAAAACTCTTTTCCCAGAATTTTCCAGCCGAGAATTTTCAGGCCTTAGAAGCTGACTGAAGAGGCTTCTCGTTGGAGAGATTCCAGAAACTATATCCTCTTAAATGTCTGTGGAAGCAAACGGGATAGTAATATGTGAAATACGTGGCTCCAGGTCAAAATCTGGGGCTTCCCTTGTAGCTCAGCTGGTAAAGAATCCACCTGCAATGCAGGAGACCCCGGTTCAATTCCTGGGTCGGGAAGATCCACTGGAGAAGGGATAGGCTACCCACTCCAGTATTCTTGGGCTTCCCTGGTGGCCTAGCTGGTAAAGAATCTGCCTGCAATGTGGGAGACCTGGGTTTGATCCATGGGTTGGGAAGATCCCTTGGAGAAGAGAACGGCTACTCACTCCAATATTCTGGCCTGGAGAATTCCATGGATTGTATATCCATGAGGTCGCAGAGTCTGACATGACTGAGCAACTTTCACTTTCAATAGGTCAAAATCTGGGACACCAATAGTCAAAGTCAGAATTCCAGAAAAGATCCTCTTACTTTTAGGTGAATATAAAGGGAACATCAGCACACAATCTTCAGATCTTGGGACTGCAAGGGGTCTTGCAAATCACCCAGTCCATCCACATCCCACCAATCGTCACCGTCTTCCACCCTCCAAAACCTCACAGTCAAGACACTAAATTCCCTGGTGGTCCAGTAGTTAGGATTCCAAACTTCCACTGAAGGGGACAAGGGTTCTATTCCTGGTTGGGGAATGAAGATCCTGCATGCTGTGTAGGGGCAGGGAAGACAGGCTGCATGGAGAAGACATGCATTTGAGGGGATTATTTTCTATGGGATTGTAGCTTTTTGCAACGCTAAAAGATTTTTGTGGGTAAAAATTACCCAATCACACCTAGTTCCCCAAACCTAGGAATACAGGATCTGTTTCAACAGTCTTCACATTTGCTGAAGAGCGGTTGCTGACCTTATGAAGAATAACAGACGATTCCGTGTCCCTGAAGGACCAGCTTGCTCCCTCAATTCCCTTCTCCTCACTCCAAAGGCATCCATGTCATCTTAGCAGCTTCTGCCTTGCAAGAAGGAATGGGTTTGTTTTGCTTTTAGCAAAAAGCAAGGGACCCTTTAGAACTTTGATCCTTCGGGCTCCCAATTGAATTCTTCTACAAGAGTTTCCTTGGAAGGTCCCACAGGTTAATGACTTAAGATTCTCCCTATCAAGCCCATAAAATGGGCCACTGGGGAATGGCTGGGGAATGCTGAGGAAACTAGGACTTGAAGAAAATATTGCTCCTGCCTCTGGCCAAGCTATGGAAGTCTGTCACCTGACCCTGCCCATCCAGCAAGCAAGATTCCTCAGGCAAAACATAACTCCTGCCCCTCCCATGAATGCTGAACATTCTGTTTTTTGCCCTGAGGAAGAAACTGGTAAAAACTGCCTTATCTTCTCCCCGTTGCACACCCTCTTCCTTGCAAAACCATGGAATTGGGTGACATTATCTGAGTCTGTGTGGTTTAGCAGGGCTCAATATCAAGCTTTAAATTGTTTTCAGATACACATTGGAGTGCAGCCTGTGTTCTCCTGGGTGACGCGAAGGGAAGCCACTGAGCTCCAAATTTCAGCAAGCTGTTTTTCCATACACTTCTGATCATCTTAACTCAAGTGACCTATTTCCGTTCCTGTCCTAGGCAGGCATGAAGCTCTCTTAGAAGTACATAAACTAGTTCAGACAGGCATGCCCATTAGGGCATGGGAAAGGGAAAGTTCCCAGAAATTTCTGCCATCAAATTACCAAGGCTAACCCCCTCCTTTAGTAGATTCAGTCAGTCATCCATTGCTTCATTCAATAAATATTAATAGAGAACCTATTGTGTGCTGAGCTCTCTGACAGATGAGGTTCCTGATCTCCTGGAGCCTACATTCTAGCAGAGGGAAACAGACAATCAAGAAACAAACAAGGACTTCTCCAGTGGTCCAGTGGTTAAGACTCCACACTCCCAATACAGGGGACATGGGTTCAGTCTCTGGTCAAGGAAGATCCCGCATGCTGCACAGCCATAACAAAGAGGCAAACAAACAACAGCAGCATCAGGTAGTGAGGAACTGAGGCTACAAGACAGGAAGAGACTTGCCCAACATTGTATTGTCCATGTCTTCTCTCTGTCTCTCAGTTTTTCATTGAATATATTTTGAGTGTCAAGTATCTTCTATGTGCCAGGCACAGTGCTAGACAATGAAGATACAAGATAAATAGGACAGACAGGGTTCCTGTCCTTACAGAGTTTATAGTATAATCAGGGAGTGTGTGCGTGCTGAGTCATGTCCAACTCTTTGCTACCCCAGGGACTGTAGCCCGCCAGGCTCCTCTGTCCATGGGATTGACCAGGCAAGAACACTGGAGTGGGTTGCCATTTCCTCCTCCAAGGGATCTTCCCAACTCAGGGATTGAACCCACGTCTCCTGCGTCTCTATAAATAAACACAAAGAAAACCAGAGAAACTTACAGTTTCTAGTCCAGTATGTAAGGAAGCCCTGGTAGCTCAGTGGTAAAGAATTCGCCAGCAATATGGGAGAAGCGGGTTTGATCCCTGGGTTGGGAAGATCCCCTGAAAAAGGAAATGGCAACCCACTGCAGTATTCTTGCCTGGGAAATCCCATGGACAGAAGAGCCTGGAGGGCTACAGTCCATGGGGTTGTAAAGTTGGACACAGCTTAGTGACTAAATGACAAAAAAAAAAAAAACAAACATGTAAGGAGTTGAGAAGTCAGCACTCCACTGAACAACAAATAAAAAGCTTAGATTCATAAGAGAAGTGAGGTCACTGAGTAAACTGTTGCCCTCCAAACTGGAGAGACAGACAAGGAGATACAGACTCACAATTTAGAGCAGAAAGCTCCACCGAAACCAGTACTGGAGTAGGAAAATCTGAACGTAATTAAGGAATTGCTGGTTACTCAGTGTGGACAAGCTGTGATTTTAAAATTCTAGAGGACCCAGTCCACAGGGAGGCCATAATACTTTTGTTAACTTTGTATCCAGGAGCTCAACCAGGTCCTTAGAGTGAATATTGGAAAACAAAAACTTCCTGTGCTTTAGGCAGAGGGGAAGCAAAAAGCAATCATTTTGAAATACACCAGATCATTCTGCACTTCTTCAAATGATCTGCCTTCTGGAGAAGCCAATTAACCAATGCCTAACCTTCTGGGGTTTTATCAGAGCCTAACTGACCCAGGAGAAGGAAGTAGTCAATTCCAGCCAATTCTAACCATCTTGTTCCATCAAAGCTGGAGGAAAAACTGAGATGCACTGGTGGTGTTCAAAGTCGAGGGGCACAACATCATGGACTGAGACCTAACCATAGACCTGTGGAATTCTTCCCCTCCTCGACAATTTACCACTATTTCACTATTACCCTGGTTCCTTTCACCCAGTGCATCATGTCCCCCTTTCAACAACAACGGGAAAAAAAAAAAAAATACAAAGCCTATTCAAAGGCAAAAAACACAAGCTGAAGAGACTGAACAAGCATCAGAACCAGACACAAATATGGTAGGAATGTAGAAATTATCAAACCAAGAATTTTTTAAAACTATGAAGAATATGCTAAGGGCTTTAATGGATAAAGTAGACAACATGCAAGAATAGATGGATGATGCAAGCAGAGGGATGAAAGTCTAAGAAAGAATCAAAAAGAAATATTAGAGACTGAACACACTGTAACACAAATGAAGAATGCCTTTGATGGGCTCATGAGTAGACTGGATACAACTGAGGAAAGAATCTCTGAGGTTAAGGACATGACAATAGAAACCTCAAAAACCGAAAAGCAAAAAGAAAAAAGTGCAGGAAAAAAACACAACAGAATCCAAGAACTGTGGGACAACTACAGAAAGCATGATATATATGAAGTAATACCGCAAGGCAAACAAAAAGAAAAGACATGTTTGAAGCAATAGTGATTGAGAATTTCTCCCAAATTGTTGTTGTTATTGAGTCGCTAAGTTGTGTCTGACTCTTTGTGACCCCATGGACTGCAGCATGCCAGGCTTCTCTGTCCTTCACTATCTCCCAGAGTTTGCTCAGATTCATGTCCATTGAGTTGGTCATGCCATCTAACCATCTCATCCTCTGCTGCCCTCTTCTCCTCCTACCCTCAATCTTTCCCAGCATCAGGGTCTTTTCCAAATTAATGTCAGACACCAAACTACAGATCCAGGAAGCTCAGAGAACACCAAGTGAACAATGCTAAAGAAACTGCATAAGGGAATATCGTATTCAAACTTGAGAAAATTCCAAGATAAAGAAAAAAAAAAAAAACCTTGAAATAAAGCCAGAGGGAGAAAAATACCTTACCCATAGGGGAGCAAAGATAAAGATTACGTTTGCCTTCTCCTCAGAAACCATGCATGCAAGAAAGGAATGGAGTGAAATATTTAAAGTATTGAGAGAGGAAAAAAAGACACCAACAGAGAATTCTGTAGTTTGTAAAATTATCCTTCAAAAGTGTAGGAGAGGGCTTCCCCGGTGGCTCGGTGGTAAAGATTCCTCCTGTCAATGCAGGAGACATGAGTTTGATCCCTGATCCAGGAAGATCCCACATGTTGTGGAGCAACTAAGCCTGTGCACCACAGCTACTGAGCCCAGGAGCTGCAACTACTGAGCCCATGTGACACAACTACTGAAGCCCATGCACCCTAGAGCCCATGCTCCACAACAGGAGAAGCCACCCAAGTCAGAAGCCCACACACTGCAACTAGAGAGTGGCCGCCACTTGCTGAAACAAGAAAAAACCCTGAGCACCAATGAAGACCCAGCACAGCCTAAATAAATAAATAAAACTACTTTTTAAAAAAGGTGAATGAGAAATAAGGACTTCCCTGGTGGTCCAATGGTTAAGAATTCACCTGTGTGTGTGTGTGTGCGCGCGCGCGTGCGTGCACATGTGTGTGTGTGAGAGGTGGTGGTGCAGGTTAGATCCCTAGTCAGGGAGCTAAGAATCCATATGGCTTCTGGCCAGAAAACCAAAACACAGAACAGAAGCAAAGTTGTAACGAATTCACAAAAGACTTTTTAAGATGGTCCACATCAAAAAAAATATTTTAAAAAAATTGAAGGAGAAATAAAGAATTTCTCAGACAAATGAAAATTGAGGGAATTTGTTGCCAGTAGACATGTGTTGTAAGAAACATTAAAAGAAGTTCTTTAGTGACAAGGAAAATAATACAGGTCAGAAACTCAGATCTGTATAAAGAAAGGAAGAACATCAGAGAATGAATATGTTAAGCTAAAGTAAAAACTTTTTTCTTATTCTTAATTGATCTTACAATAACAGTTGTTTTCAAAATAGTAATAGCAATAATGTATTTGATTATGTATGGGGCTTCCCAGGTTGCTCAGTGGTAAAGAATCTGCCTGTAATGCAGGAGATGCAGTTCAATCCCTAGGTTGGGAAGATCCCCTGGAGAAGGAAATGGCAAGTGAATTCAATATTTTGTCTGGAGAATGCCATGGACAGAGGAGCCTGGTGGGTTACAGTTCATGGGGTTGCAAAGAGTCAGACATGACTGAGTGACTAAACAATAACCATTTGATTATGTATGTTTGTGTATAAGTGAAATGAACAACAGCAGTAGTACAAGGGACGAGAGAGAGGATTGGAATATTTTGTTACTATAAGGTATGTGCACTGCCCATAGGATGGTATAGTATTATTTGAAAGTCGACTTGGATAATGTATATTGTAAATGTATATTGCAAACTCTTGGGCAACTCAAGACTGAAGGAGAACAAAATCAGAGGACTGACACTATCTGATTATAAGACTTACTATAAAGCTAAAGCAATCAAGGCAGTATGGTATCAATGAAAGAATACACAAAGAGATCAGTGGAACACAAAAAAGAGCCCTATAAATAGACCCACATAAATATACTCAACTGATCTTTGACAAGGGAGCAAAGGCAATACAGCAGAGCAAAGGTAGTCTCTTCAACAAATGATACTTGAACACCTGGACATCCACATACAAAAGAAAATGAATCTAGACACAGATCTTTATCACTGTGGCTTCATAGTAAGTCTTCACGTTAGATAGTGGTCAGTCCTCTGACTTTATGTGTACATGTAAAATGTAAAACTATGACAACGTTGAATTCTAGAAGCTAACACAGGAGAAAATCTAGATGACCATGGGTTTAGCAATGACTTTTTAGATACAGTTCATGAAAGAAATAATTGCTATGCGGGACGTTATTAAAACGAAAACTTCTTTGTGAAAGACACTGTCAAGAGAATGAAAAGGCAAGCCACAAACTAGAAGAAAATATTTGCAAAAGACACATCTGTTAAAGGACTACTATCCAAAATACACAAAGAGCTCTTAAAACTTAATAATAAGAAAATGAATGGCCTGATTCAAAAATGGACAAAAGACTGAGAACTCCTTGGTGGTCCAGTGCTTAGGACTCTACGCTTTTGCTGCTGAGTGCCCCGGTTCGACCCCTGGTTGGAGAACTGGGATCTCGAAAGCCTCGAGGTGTGGCCAAAAAAAATTTTTTTAATAAAAAAATAAAAGTGAACAAAAAACCTGAAGAGACATCTCACCTGAACAGACACTATACAGATGCAAGTAGCATATGAAAAGATGTTCAGCATCATATACTATCAGGGAAAGGCAAATCAAGACAGCAATGAGATACCACTACACACCTATCAGAATGGCCAAAATCCAAAACACTGAAAACACCAAATGCTTGGATGAGGATGTAGAGCAAACAGGAAATCTTATTCCTTGCTGGTAGGAACGCAAAATGGGACAGCCACTTTAAAAGACAGTTTGGTAGTTTCTTAACAAACTAAACATACACTTTCATAAATCCATCGGTCATGCTCCTTGTTACTTACCCAAATGAGTTGAAAACTTATGTCCACACAAAAACTTGCATGTGGATGTTTAGAGCAGCTTTACTCATAATTCTCAAAACTTGGAAGCGACCAAGATGGTCCTTCAGTAGGTGAATGGATAAATAAACTGGGGTACATCAGACAATGGGATATTATTCAGCACTAAAAATAAGTGCGCTATCAAGCCATGGAAAGACATGCAAGGATCTCAGATGCTTATTACTAAGTGAAAGAAGCCAATCTGAAGAAACTACAAATTGCATGATATCAATTATATGATATTCTGAGAAAGGCAAAACTATGGAGACAGGGAAAAAGTCAGTGGTTGCTAGGGGCTGAGGGGAGGGAGGGACAAATTCTCAGAGCATAGAGGATATTTAGGGGCAATGAAACTACTCTATGATGGCAGATACATTTGTCAAAACCCCATAACATGTGCAACATGAATAAGGACTTTTGAGTGATAATGGCATGTCAAGGTAGGTTTATTGATTGTAACAAATGTACCCCTCTGGTGGGGGGCGAGCCTAGTGGGGGAGGCTGTGCATTTGGGGGGACAAGGGGTATTCAGAAACTCTATACCTTGCACTTAGTTGTGCTGTGAATCTAAAGCTGCTCTAAAAAATAGTCTATTAATTAAAGAAAAAAACCCAGAATGTTGATGCAGCATTTCCCTTAGAGATCATCTGTCCACTCTACTGATTTGGCAAATGCAACGGCTGAGGCCCAGACAGCAGAAGGTACTTGCCTAAAGTCACACAGCAAGCTGGTAGCAGAGCCTGGGCCTAAACCAAATGTTGTGTTTCTCTGTCTGATATATATATATATATATCACACCAGGTAGCAAGGGTCAGCACATTAGTGTGTGTTTTTTTTTTTTTTTTTTTAGTTAGACAATGATTTGCATGTACACCTCTGAAATAGCTTACCAGCTCCACTGTCTGCAAAAGGACAGAATGTTTTAGCCTGCAGTCCTTCACCCTTGGAGAACAAACTCTCTGCTTCCCAGAAGATCAGCGCCACACCCAGGCCTCGCTTCTATCCAAGTTCTACTGAACCATCAGGGTTAGGGGCGGCCCCTGAGGCCAAAGCCAACAAAGGAGCCTGGGGCCTGGCTCTCTGTCCCGTTCTCAGCCCTCCAGCTCTTGCCCAAAGTCCAGAACAGGGAAGAACAGTTGGTAAACCCATTCATTAGGTCCTATTTATTCATCATAAAGTCTCATAATTTGTTTTAAGGGAGACTTTTTACCTTGATTAACATCCAAAGCTCCCAAGCGTGTGTGAAGCTATGTTTGAGTCTCTACCAATGTACCTGAAGTGTGCGTTGTCTGCAGTTCCCTGTGGGCGACTAGTGCCTCTGTCAACGCTGTCCTTTCCAGATGCTTCTGACCACGGCCTGGGGTCCTATTTGAACTGACACATGACTACACCCTCACTCTCTGACTTTGCAGACCACCCCAATTCACACGTGGATAATTTGATCTTCGCTGTTTCCTTCATGTTGAAAATGATTCCATGGGCAGTGACCCTTTAGAGAGATATATGCTTTTTCCTGCTCAACCCTAGCCCCAGTCTCTGGGCTCTCTGTCATTAGGCCCCCACCTTCCTCTGCTGGAGAAGGATATTGCAACCCACTCTGGTATTCTTGCCTGGAGAATCCCATGGACTGGGGAGCCTGGTGGGCTACAGTCCCTGGAGTTGCAGAGTCGGACATGACTGAGTGACTAACACTTTCACTTTCCTCCACAGGTGAATTCCTTCCTTTTCTGGGTTTTCAGTCTTGTGTGTCTACTGACTCGGGAGTTAAAAATGAGCTTCCTTCTTTCTTCCTTATAATAATGGCTCTCTTCCAACCCTTCACCATCCCCTCCTCCAGCTGCCATCCCACTTCACTCCTTCCCTTCACAGTCAAAGGTCCTTAAAGAAGAACCCCATCACTGAGCCCTTCTGCTCACTCTGCAACCCTTGTAGTTTGCCTTTAGCTGCCCCCCATCCCCATCTGTGCAGCTCTTGTCTTGGGGCCCCCCCATGCAGCCCTGGGCACTGCTGAGCATGCTCCTCTTACAACTCCCTCCCCCTGGGCCTCCAGACCCTATTCTCTCCTGGTCCTCATGCAATTACTACTACGATTTCATTCTAGCCACCTTCATGAGGTCTTCATCTTATGCCTCTCCTGTTAGTGTTCCCCAGGACTCTGCCCTTGGATCTCTTCTCACAGTGATACCTACGCTCCCCCATTCTGGCCTCATCTTTTCAACCTCCATCTATATGGTCCCACATCTATGGTCCCTGCCCAGACTTCTCCCCTGAGCCCCAGACCCATACATCCAACAGATCCAATCTGCTGACACCTCACACGTGACACATCTGAGGTGACTTGACATTTCCCCACAAATTCTACTCTTTCTACTGTGGTCCCCATCTTGCTGAATGGCTCCATTAGACACCCAATCACTGAAGCCAGATAGCTGGGAGTTATCCCAGACCCCTCTTCCTCTTTCTTCCTCCCCTACACCCAGTCCATCAGTTTGTCCCACCTGCTGCACCTTCAAACATATCCAGAACATGACCACTCTTTTCCATTTCTACTATTGGGTTGGCCAAAATAATTCATTTGTGTTTTTCCACTACATCTTACGGAAAAAGTCTGAATGAACCTTTTGGCCAACCCAATACTACCTTCCTGCTCCAAGTCACCATCTTCTGTCACTTCAAAGTGGCCTCCCTGCTTCTACTCTCTCCCACTTCAGTTCACATCCCACATTATAGCCACAGGGATCAATGTAGCATAAACTGACCATATCACTCCTCTGCTCAAAATATTCCACCAGCTTCTCATGTTCCTAAGAATAAAATTCAAACTCACTACCATTGCATAAAAGAAAGTCTACATTCTGATTCCCGCCTGCCCTATCCAGCCATTCTCACAATAGTCCCCCTTCCCATCAAAAGTCCCAGCCCCTTTCCGTGCCACACTCTCTCCCCTTTCTGGATCTTTGCTCACAATTCTTCCCTCTGCCTGGTACAATCTCTCAAAATGGCCAGCCAACAATTTGACCACAGACTCATGTTTCAAGACGACAATAGAAACCCTTCCTGTTATTCCCAGCTGAATCTACCATTCCTTCCACAGTGTCCTCTATAGCACCCAGTGGTCATTATCAGGAAATGCTTGTAAAGCACCTACTATGTGCTGCTCCCACCCTCTCTGTAGGTAACCAATTCTATGAGTTTCCAGCTTCTACTTATTGTGTTCCTGTACAAATGAGAAGATACATCTATATTTACTTATTTCCTCTTCTTTTTACACCAAAGGAAGCATGCTACAGATACTTTTCTTGTTTGCTTTTGGCCTTTTTCATGTACCAACATATCCTAGAAATCACTCCCTATCAGTTCTTAAAGAGCACCCTCCTTCTATTTTATAGCAGCTTGGGACTCCATTCTGTGGTTGTACCAAAGTCTGTACAACCACTCTCCTCTGTAAGGATACTTAGGTAATTTCAAATATTTTGCATATATGTAAACAAAGCTGTAATGAACAACCTTGTGCATATACATTTTCATATTGTTTGAGGTGTATTGTCAGGGTGTCTGTGTGTGTGTGTGTGCTCAGTCATGTACAACCGTTTGCGACCTCATGGACTGTAGCCCACCAGGCTCCTCCATCCATGGAGAATACTGGACTGGGTTGCCATTTCCTCCTCCAGGGGATCTTTCTGACCCAGGGACTGAACCGACATCTCCCACATCACCTGCATTGCGGGCAGTTTCTTTACCACTGAGCCACCTGGGTAGGTTCCTGGAAATGTGACTGATAAGTTAAAAAGTAAATGCATATATGATTTTGTGAGATGTTGTCAAATTCTCCCCTGAAGGGTTGTATCCATTTTCTTTTCCACCAGTAATGTATGAGAGTCACCTCAGGAATTTTTGGAAGAGGGTTTTCTCAGGGCATGAGCTCTGTTTCCCAGCTCACCTGTCTTTGTGACTGATCCACCCCAGCACATAGAAGGCTGCTCAGCCTCTCAGCACACAATCCTGCCCTTTGAGAATTCTCCTTCTGGGTGGAGCAAGGCAGAAACCCACACCCTGCATTGCTGGCAATGCTCCTGCATCTTTTGCCTTCCACATTATTTGTGAAGGAAAAACAATCAGCAAATTTTACACTGGCTCCACGTGTGCAAGGCTCCAGACCTATCAGAAGGTTCTTAAGTCTCAATCAGCTTGAGGAACAGAGGAGGAAGTTCAAGGAAAGTTTCGTACTTTTCTAGGCTCAATGAGTACCAATTTGGTTTGTTCAAAGGCATCTAATGAGGACAGGCATCCATCTTGTAAATAAATAAACCATCCTATTCAGAAAAATAATAAAAGTAACTTACTGTGCTTCAAGGATCACAAAGTGCTTTCATACACACACACACACACACACACACACACACACACACACACATTATCTCACTTGATCCATACAACAGAAGCATCCATGCTGGAACCATTGCTTCCTTGGCCAATCTTTGATGTACATTAAGTAGTTCGTGGACTTTGATTGTAATTTATCTACCCAGACTTCAAAGGGTTAATGAGAGTTGAACTCCCAGCAACCTGAACTTATTAGAGGAACAGGGTTGGAGGGAGCCTGGGAGCCGGAAGCGGTCAGGAAGCCCAGTCAGCCCCAGGCTCGAATTTCCCTGACTGAGAGCCTCCAATGAATTATGATTGAAAACCCCCAACTGCACTGTATCCTTTCCCTTTAATTTAGGCGTTTAATAAACAGATTGCATCGTTCTCCAAAAATGAGGAAGGTTAATAATTTCCTTGGACGAAGAGTTCCAAGCAGCCCTTGTGGCTTTGTGCAGACCTTCAAAAGAACTTCTGCAGACAGAGTCTGTGAAACTTTTTATAGTTGTCTATTAAATTTTCACTAAGCTCCCCTGCCCTCATTAATATCATTAAGGTATAGACTTGAGAACTTGTCCAGTATTTGTCAGATATCCCAGAACCCAGGGAAGGGATCTTAAGCTATAAATCTGATGATGCCTTCATGGGGCATTTCTCCTGCCAGTTTTCCCAGCTGGCAGTGCCCTCCTGCTTCTTCCTGGGCCCCCAGGACTCCCCACCATTGCACCCTTGCCAGGCACTAGTTGAAAGAGGCCTTCTCTTGACCCTTCAGCTCATGGCAGAAAAGTGTCCATCTACCAACATAACAGGCTGGCACAAAAAATGTAAAATGAGGAGGCAAGGTCATTTGTCTCTTGGGCCTTCCCAGCTTGTCAGGGCTCCAAGGGCAGTCTGGATGGTGTGGAGCCTGTAAAGTCACAGCTTAAGGAAGCAGTTATGAGTATGGGATGTGGGATCAGATAGACCTGAACTCAGATCCTGGCTCTGCCCTTTGCTGGCTTTATGTTCTTGGGTAAGTCACTTAGCCTCTCTGAGCTTCATTTTCCTTATCTGTAAAGTGGGAGGAGGTGAGACATAATAGTATCTATGTCACAGGAGTTGCTGTGGGAATTTAATGAGATGAAGAATGTAAAATGCTCGGCCTGGTATCTGGTGCACAGTAGCTATTAGACTCCTAATAAAAGAACCAGGGTTAAACAGAAGCAGACTCAACAGATATAAAGAACAAATTAGTGGTTACCAGTGAAGAGAGGAAAGGGGGCAGGGGCAAGACAAGGGTAGGGGTTAAGAGGTACAAACCACTATATATATATATATAACAACGGGGAATATAACCAGTATTTTATAATAACTGTAAATATTTATATTAATACTGAATCAATGGCTTAGTGAATAAGGAACCTGCATGCAATGCAGGAGACACAGGTTTGATCCATGGCTCAGGAAGATCCCCCGGAGAAGGGAATGGCAACCCACTCCAGTATTCTTGCCTGGAAAATCCCATGGACAGGTCTACAGTCCAAAGGGTCGCAAAGAGTCAGACACAACTGAGTGACTAAGCACACATACATGTTGTACATCTGAAACTTACATATTGTAAATCAACTCCAATAAAAAATAAAGAAAAGGAAAGATTCCCTGAGTCTTTTCAATGCACTTTTTCAATGCCTCTCTTGCCCAAGGAAGGGCACTCCCAAAGCAGAGAGTAGATAGTGAGGCCAGGCCTGACCTGCTGGGGCCCAGGGAGAGCAGATGGCAAATGCCTCTTTGGCCTGTGCAGTGTATGGAGGTACCAGAGCTGACTAGCAAGCGAGGCTTTGTGAGAATTTTCCTGTCTAGGGTGATTTTTGTGATTATCTACAGCTAAAGGCTATAACCTTGGTTGACTATCCATTTGGAGTCATTTCTCCCTAATAGAACTAAAGAGCCTCTTGATGAAAGTGCAAGAAGAGAGTGAAAAAATTGGCTTAAAACTCAACATTCAGAAAACTAAGATCATGGCATCTGGTCTCATCACTTCATGGCAAATAGATGGGGAAACAATGGAAACAGTGACAGACTTTATTTTCAGATCAGATCAGATCAGATCAGTCGCTCAGTCGTGTCCGACTCTTTTGACTTTATTTTGGGGGGCTCCAAAATCACTGCAGATGGTGACTGCAGCCATGAAATTAAAAGACGCTTACTCCTTGGAAGAAAAGCTATGACCAACCTAGACAGCATATTAAAAAGCAGACATTACTTTGCCAACAAAGGTCCATCTAGTCAAAGCTATGGTTTTTACAGCAGTCATGTATGGATGTGAGAATTGGACTATAAAGAAAGCTGAGCGCCAAAGAATTGATGCTTTTAAACTGTGGTGTTGGAGAAGACTCTTGAGAGTCCCTTGGACTGCAAGGAGACCTAACCAGGCCATCCTAAAGGAAATCAGTCTTGATTATTCATTGGAAGGACTGATGTTGAAGCTGAAACTCCAATACTTTGGCCACCTGATGCGAAGAACTGACTCATTGGAAAAGACCCTGATGCTGGGAAAGATTGAAGGCAGGAGGAAAAGGAAACTACAGAGGATGAGATGGCTGAATGACATCACCGACTCGAAGAACATGAGTTTAAGTAAGCTCCAGAAGTTGGTGATGGACAGGAAAGCCTGGCGTGCTGCAGTCCATGGGGTCGCAAGACAGGACTGAGCGACTGAACTGAACTCCCTAATAGGTCTTCAACGGAGTTCTTCCCCAGAAGCAAACATTCCGCTTTGGGAAGCAAAGCAATTGATACTCCTTGGACTGTGAGCAGGACGCCTCTCCTCAAGGCCTGGTGTGAGGTAGCAGAAGAAAGAGACTTCTCTCCCCAGCTCACTTTGTGGTGGGAAGTTCTGTGGTTTTCACAAGGACAAGTGAGGGGCGGGGTGGGGAAAGCAAGGATGTTGTGGCTCCTGTGATTGGCCATCCGCGGAAGTGGTGTGTCAACAAGCAGCCAATTCCACGCAAGCTGGGGAGTGCAGGCCCCGCCCCTGACCTCACGTGGCCCTGCATGAGGTTGCTGCTTGCTTGCTCCTGGACCCAGGAGCACTGGGAGTTCTGCCCAGCTCAGCACTTCATTATACTATGGAGGCAGGAAGGAACTGGCCAGTAAGTACTTAGCTCCTGGTTGGGCCACAGCCAGACTAAACAGAGCTGGGATATGCGACTGAGGGTTGGTGCTGGCTTCACTGCACCCCCGGGCAGTGGAACTACAGAGCACCCCCAAATAATGGATACCAGAGTCACTTCATTTCCTTCCCTCTCCAAGCATCTGCTTTGGCTGCCAGAACCCAGATGTGCCACGAGGCATCCATGAATTCATCCTACCAGAATGCACTCAGCTTTCTCTGCTTGCTCCTCTGTTAACCTCTCTCTTGTGGGAGAATAGGACCCGGGGCAGGGTGAGTGTGGGCAAATCATTCCCCTTCTCGGGGCCTCAGTTTCCTCATCTGTGAAATGTGTGGACTGAACGCTTTCACTGAGGTCTCCATAGCCACTATTCTCAACCAGGTCACCATCATAACCTGATTTGTCTCTCTGCTTCCACTCCCGTCCCCCTTTTCATCCATTGCTAACACAGCAGCCAGGGGACCCTCTTTAAAAATGCAAATTAAATCGTAACTCTTCCAGGTTAAAAGCCTCCCATCCCACTTTAAATAAAATCTGAAGTCCTTACCATGACCCACAAAAAGCCCCATGTGATCTGGTCTAGTCTCATCACCTGCCCCCCACCCCCTGCCTCCTCACTCCCTCTGTTCCAGTCCAAGCATTCCAGCACATTCCACAAACACGTCAAGCTTGTAACTGCCTCAGGTCCTCACGTGGCTGTACCCTCTGCCTGAGATGCCCTTCCCCAGCCTTTTGCCTATTTACCTTCTGGTCATGCTTATGGTCTTGATTCAAGGTCAGCTCCCTGGGAAAATCCTCCTTGTACAGACAGCATGCTACTGCTAAGTCGCTTCAGTCGTGTCGGACTCTGTGCGACCCCATAGACAGCAGCCCACCAGGCTCCCCTGTCCCTGCTCGCCCCTCCCAAAAGGCTAATTCAAGTACTCCTGTTATATATGCTTTTACCGGACACTGTTTTTTGCCTTCATAGCCCTCTCACAACTATAAGTCTTTCTACAATTATTTGACATCTGTCTTCCCCACAGAACTGTAAGCTCTGTGAGGGCAGGAGTCTTGTCTGTCCTGTTCCCCTTTTTATCTTTAGTACCTTCCCTGACTGGTAGCTCAGACAATAAAGAATCTGCCTACAATGCAGGAGACCCAGGTTCAATCCCTGGTTTGGGAAGATCCCGTGGAGGAGGGCATGGCAACTGACTCCAGTATTCTTGCCTGGGAAATCCCACGGACAGAGGAGCCTGGTGGGCTACAGTCCATGGCATCGCAAAGAGTTGGGCATGACTGAGCAAATAAGAATGCACCTTGTGCAGTGCCTGGCACATTTGCTTCAGTGAACGAATGAGTGAATGAATGAAGCTCCTTGCTGGCCTGGGCAGCCCACAATGTCAGCCCCATAGTTCCTTAATCTGGTCACTGTGTTCCCACCCTCTCTGGGGCTCGAAAGCAGCAGTGTTGATCTATTGACCTCACTGGCAGGCAAACATGGTCTCCGAAAGGCAAATGTGAAGGACTTTGGTTTATGTCATTCAGTCCTCTTGCTCCTTTCTTTAGTGATTCAATCCCCCCTAGTATCCATCCAGCACCTACAGTATGCCTGACCCTTCCTCAAGGCTGCTGGTCTAAATGTATTGGGCTCTGAAAGAGCTCACGTGTAAACAACCAGCTCTCACACGCTGCAGCCTGTGCTGAGTGCCGGGAGGACAGAGGAAAGAGCAATTGAGCATTGATTGTCCTGTGGAAATTTAGTGGGGGAAGGGGGGGTGCAGAAGATTGTGCAAGAGGGTGATCTAATTAGTGGCGGGGCAGGAGTGCTTTTCCTGATGGAAAGAAGGATGCCCATGTCGGGGGCAGCATTCTGGGGTGGACTCTGTCCATTGGGTGGCCTTCAGGGACTGCCTGCTGGGGTAGCAGAGCCACCAGCGCCCCAAATACAGTCACACATTGCTGGCTTTCACAACCATCCAGGGAATTTCTGAAATATGTGGAACCCACTCCTTCCTCCTACTCAGCCCTGTAGATTCTGATCGAGTGGGGTCAAGTGTGGAGTCTGGCTATCTGCCTGTTTAATAAACACCCTCCCCCCATCCCCCGCCACATCATCTTGAGGCAGGGGATCTAAAGAGAACACTTAGAGGGACACTGGCACATTGCTCTGGCAGGCGACTCATGCCTGAGTGGGAACTTAAGTGGAAGCTTAGGATGACGGTACTTCCTGAGCACTTGGATGCATTGCTGATGGATGCAGGAGGGGTTAGGGTTAAGTAACAGAGTCTGGGTGAGGGTGGCGGTTAAGTATGTAAGAGTCCTGAGCCCATGACAAAAGTCCTCAGGGCCTACGCGGCCATCTGTTCCCACGTGTCCCCCACCCCCAGACCAAGGATCCCTTGTGTGCTGGGGTGGTTTTGGGGCCAGAAGGGAAAGAATAAGATGCAGGTTTCTTAGAGGTGAACTGGGAACAGTGGAATCTCCAGGCTGCTCCGTCTCCAAATGGGCAGTGAGTACACCGGGGTCCAAAGGCCTAGCCTATGGGTGAAATAGAGCGACAGAGTAGGAGATGACACGAATGCACTTCATTCATTCATCCAATCATTTCTTCATTCCACAGACTTGTGCTGAGGGCCTGTACTAAGCGCTGTGAGGTTTGATGGTGCCACCACCTGGCCACCTATCAAAGTCAGGAACCAGAGTGTCGTCCTAGACCCTTCCATCTCTCTTCCTTATCCCCTCCAGGCAATCTGTTTCCAAGTCTCATTGATTCCACCTCCTAAATGTCTAGTGATTTCAGCCCTCCTCCCCCAACCCCTCTGGCACTGCCTGAGCACTGCAGCTCACTCTTTTGCAGACCTTTGCAGAAGTTTCTTCACTGCTCTTGCCAAGCCCAGGCTTGCCTCACTCTGATCCATTTCCCACACTGTGGTCAGACTGATGGTCTTATTCTGAAACAGCTTTATTGAGATATATGTTATATACCATACAATTCAGGGCTTCCCAGGTGGCGCTAGTGGCAAAGGACTCGCCTGCCAAAGCAGGAGACATGAGAGATGTGGGTTCGATCCCCGG
This sequence comes from Bos javanicus, assembly GCF_032452875.1. NCBI lineage: Eukaryota > Metazoa > Chordata > Mammalia > Artiodactyla > Bovidae > Bos > Bos javanicus. The sequence goes on along the minus strand of NC_083897.1, from coordinate 58,166,051 downwards.
ATCAGGAAGATCCCCTGGAGGAGGACATGTCAACCCATTCCAATATTCTTGTCTGGAGAATCCCATGGACAGAAGAACCTGGCTAGCTACAGTTCATGGGGTCAAAAAGAGTCAGACATGACTGAAGTGACTTACCACTCAACACACACACCATACAATTCACCTGTTTTAAACATATAATTCCGTGATCTTTGTATATTCAGAGTTGTGTAATCATCACCACAAGCCAATTTTAGAACATTTCCGTCACCCTGAAAAGGTCCCTCGTGCCCATTAGCAGTCACTTCCTGTTCTCACCCCTAGCCTCAGACAATCACTCATCTACTTTCTGTCTCCACGGATTTGCCTTTTCTGGGTATTACAATATAAATGGAATCATGCAATATGTGGTCTTTTGTGTTGGGCTTTTTGATTGCTTCTCTTAATATACACATCTGCTCAGTTAAAACCCTTGGATGAAATGATAATTAGCTGGTGGATGGGTTGTGTTAACTAACCTTACTGTGATAATCATCTCACAATATAAATGTATATCAAATCATCAGATACACCTTAAGTTTACACAATGTTTTATATCAATTACATCTCAGTAGAGTTGGAAAAAAAATCTTGAGCAGCTGTTCATCATTCACCCATCAGACACCTCATGTTACTGTTCCACGTTATTTATACCTTACCCTGTGGTTCCCTAACATTTGGCCAATCCAATACACTCTTTCCTGCCTCCACACCTCTGTGCCTGCAATTTCCCTGCTTGGAATGTACTTTGTTGTTCAGTCACTAACTCATCTCTGATTCTTTGTGACCCTAAGGACTGCAGGATGCCAGGCTTCTCTGTCCTTCACTGTCTTCCAGAATTTGCTCAAACTCATGTCCACTGAGTGCTGGATGAGTCCACTGGATGAGTCCAACCATCTCATCTTCTGTCATCCCATGCTCCTCCTGCCTTCAATCTTCCCCAGCATCAGTCTTTTCTAATGAGTCAGCTCTTGGCATCAAGTGGCCAAAGTATTGAAGCTTCAGTTTCAGCATCAGTCCTTCCAATGAATATTCAGGATTGATTTCCTTAAGGATGGACTGGTTTGATATTCTTGCTGTCCAAGGGACTCTCAAGAGTCTTCAACACCACCATTCAAAAGCATCAACTCTTCTTCATTCAGCCATCTTTACAGTCCAACTCTCACATCCGTACCTGACTCCTGGAAAAACCATAGCTTTGACTATATGGGCCTTTGTCTGCAAAGTGATGTCTCTGCTTTTTAATCCACTGGCTAGGTTTGTCATAGCTTTTCTTTCAAGGAGCAAGCATCTTTTAATTTCATGGTGGCACTCACCATCTGCAGTGATTTTGGAGCTCCCCCACCAAAATAAAATATGCCACCATTTCCACTTTTTCCCTATTTGCCGTGAAGTGTTGGGACCAGATGCCATGATCTTAGTTTTCTGAATGTTGAGTTTTAAACCAGCATTTTCACTCTCCTCTTTCACCCTCATCCAGAGGCCCTTTCCATCCCCCTAAAGAGGCATAATCTCTGGTAAAATGTCTCCAACATTCCATATCCCAAATTCTGCTTATCACTTCCTCTGTAAGCACTTTACACTTTGTATATGCTTTATTCATTGCACAACTCATGTTGCTCTGTAAGTAACCATACTGATCATACCTCCCTAGACACAGCATGAGTTCCTTGAGAGCAGTAGCATGATGCCCCCTGTATGCCATCTCTGTATCCTCAGGAATAGAGACGCAGACATAGAGAATGGACTTACCGACATAGCTGGGAAAGGAATGGTGAAACTAATTGAGAGAGTAGCACTGACATATATCCACTACCATGTGTAAAACAGACAGCTAGTGGGAAGCTGCTGCATAGCACGGGGAGTACGGCCTGGTGCTCTGTGACAACCCAGAGGAGTGGGATGGGGGGTTGGGGTGGGAAAGAGGCTCAAGAAGGAGGGGAGATAGATTAGATTAGATTAGATAATTATGGATGATTCACATTATTGTATGGCAGAAACCGATACAACATTTTAAAGCAAGTATCCTCCAATTTAAAAGAAACGGTTGTCAAACCAAAGAGAACTGCATGAGATTGAGTCCACAGACCACCCTTGAGGCGCTCACAGTCTTGTGGGAGAGCAAATAAACCACTGACTCACCAGTGTACATTGATTGAGGCCCCATTCTGTGATGGTGGGAGGAAAGAAAGAATAAAAAGCGCTAATGGTAAAAAAACACACCTGCCAGTGCAGGAGACATAGGAGACTCGGGTTTGGTCCCTGGGTGGGGAAGAGCCCCTGGAGGAGGGCATGGTACCCCACTCCAGTATTCTTGCCTGGAGAATCCCATGGACAGAGGAGCCTGGTGGGCTACAGTCCATGGGGTTGTAAAGGGTCGGAGAGGACTGAAGCGACTGAGCATCCGCACATGATGGCAGCCATGATGAGGATGTGGACAAGATATACTCTCCACAGATCAGTGCATTGCAGTGAAAACCATGACATAACCAAGTGTTTTGGTGCAACAGTGGGATGTCCTAATGGCATTCCAGAAGAGCGGGCAGTGACCAATGTTAAGACTCTTGATCAGAGCATAATGGAGGAAGAACTCGAGTGTGGAGAAGGATCTGGACAGGAGTGGGAAATGTAAAAAGCAGTCTTCCATGGCAGCAAGAGAATGACCCAAGAAACATCTTGGGATGGAGGGGAGGATGGTTTGGAAGAGGGAGGGCCCAGGGGTGAAGGAATCAGTTTGGATGCTGATTCCTTGGCAACTTCATCCAAGAAAGTGTGATGCCAAGGGCCTGAAATAGGGCTCTATCAGTAGGAATGGCAACACAGCTGAAGTAAGGTTTCCAGATTTAGCAAATGAAAATACAGGACACAATACAAGGGACACACTAACTAAAAAATAATATGTTGTGTGTATTTGAAATTCACATTTAACTGAGCACCCCTGCATTTCGCCTGACATGCCTACACTGGTGGAGAGCAAGATGGGGCCAAACTTGGAGAACATTGAATGCCACGCCAAAATGTTCACCCTGTGCCCTGGTGGGTAATGAAGAGCCACTGGAGGGTTTTAACCACAGGTGAATAGATACCTTTCACAGTGATGGTTCACGTAGTGGCAAGGGTAACGGGCTGAGGCATGGTGGTGGTGGCTGGAGGCTTTAACAGTAATTCAGAAGACAGACGCTCAAGGGTCTGAGTCCTGGCAGAAATGGTGGGCACAGGAAGGGGTGGAGAACCCAGCTCAAATCAGATGCTCCAGTAATGCTAAATACACACTGCAGGAGTAAGGCATGGGGGCTGTGACTCAACACCTAGGGCCATCGAGGGAGCTGCCTCCAAGTTGGGGCACCCGTGAGTGATTTCACCTGCTACCTCTTGCCACCCAAGGTGGGGAATCCAGGCATCAGCGGTGACACTTGGGAGGAAGAGACTGAGCAGCGGCAAGGGCAGAAGCCCCTCCCAGGCTCTCCACTGCCTTCCATTCTGCACTCTTCCCTTTCCCCTCGGGCTCCACTGCCAGTCCAGAGCACACAGTGTTCTCCCAAACAGATGCATGAATTCTGGGCTGGGTGATTCACTCTCCCTGGCCAGAAGGCCCTGCCTGCTGGGACAAGGACCAGGCCATGCCCAAGACCACCCCAAAGGGCTCCCTGGTGCGAACCCTTACAGAAAAGTACACACCGAGGAAAACAACAGGTGTCTAAACAGTGCTGGCTCTCTCTGGGGGACAATTTTTAGCACGGCTGATGAAAGAGATGCCCCATCTTAGCCCTGCTGGCCAGGAACATCTAGAACACTCTCCCAGCTCAAACCTAGGGCTCCCTGGGGCTGCAAGAGCCAAGAAGGCCGAGCCTCCTGCATGTTGATTTGTTTCCCACCAGCCAAGACATCTGCACCGCCCTCTGGTCCTGCCTGGTCCCATGATCCTTGGGGCTGCACGTGGATCTACACACGGCTGGGGCAGACACCTACAGCTGACAGAAGGAAAGGGCTCATCACAGGCTGCAAAGCTGGGCACAGAGGATGGGATGATATTTTTTTCTCCACAAGCCCCACTGTCTTTCTTCAGAATCTCTGGGAGGCAGTGGTCCCTCAGCGCCTGGGCTGGAGTTGCCAGCACCTTCCTTGGTAATTCTGAGGCCATTATGCTGGCGGTGAGGGGGCTATCGGTCCAAGGGTAGTGGCTGTAAACTCAGATGGAGCTGAAGTCTAGGCTTCGCTTTCCCTTTACTACCTATGGGCCTTGGACAAGTTATTTAACCTCTCTGAGCCAGAATTGCTACTAGCCATGTGTAAAACAGAGCCAATTAGGGTAGTTGGGGGACTTTCCAAGTGGCACTAGTGGTAAAGAACCCATGTGCCAATGCAGGAGACATAAGAGACGCGGGTTCTATCCCTGGGTTGGGAAGATCCCCTGGAGGAGGGCATGGCAACCCACTCCAGTATTATTACTTGGAGAATCCCATAAACAGAGGAGCTTGGCAGGCTACAGTCCATAGAGTTGCAAAGAGTTGGATATGACTGAAGTGACTTAGCATGCACATAGTTGGGAGGATTAAATGAGATTATATATGTAAAGCATTTAGCCCTGTACCTGGCACTTAGGAAGCATTCAATAAATGCTAAAGGGTATAATTGCCCACCTTTGACTTTATGTCCATCTCCCCTTGTCAGATTTTTCCCCAGGGTCACAACTCAGAACCATCCCCTTCAGGCCACCACCGCGTGGCCACAGAGCCCTGCTTAAGAACCCTTGTCTCAGGGACTCAGTCCTTGCTCCATAGACAGTGGTCCTTCCAGGGCCTCTCATCCTAATTCACAGCAACTTGCCTCTATGGCTCAGCCTTTTGCCTTTTATCTCATGTGCCATTGTTGGAGAAGAAGCCAGAGACAGAGGGCAAAGGGCAAGGGCAGAGCCAGCAGGCTACGCCAGGTGGGGCCAAGGAGATGCTGACAGTCTGTCCAATCAGCACTTTTTCAGTGTGGGGAGGCAGCTACCGCCGAGGGAGGAAGTTTTGTAAGAATGTCCAACCTTACTCTTGCCTTAAGCAGGCATGCTGGGAGGTAGCAGCAGGTGTATGTGGCGGAGGGAGGGTCGGGGGGAATGGCCCCTTCCCCCCTCCAAGCTCTGATCTCTTGGGTGGAAGGAAGGAACAAGGAGCTCAAAGAACTCAAAGATCACCTCCTACCTAGCCATCCCCGTGGCCACTCAGCTACCCTCCTCCAGTGCAGGCACCCATGTGCCCAGATTCATACCACACACTGAAAAACGAAGGAGAAAAGCTAGTCTTGAAAACAGAGGGAGTCTTGGAGGGCCAGGCAGTGACCCACCACTGGAGGCATCTGTTTGCTCTCCCAACTGTACACCAGATCTCAAAGGCACCTCCTTGTTCCTGCACCTCCCAGGAGTTATCAAGAGCAAGTGTGAAAATGTCCCTGGTGCTAAATCAATTAGGATCGCTTTGGCAATCCAGCCTTTAACAACAGCTTTTACTGCACCTTCTAGATAGAAGCCAATTAGATCTTCTCCAATCTCTAGGAAAAAGAGACAAGCACTTGAGAAAAAGAGGACACAAATAGCTGCATTCAAGGCAACTACACAGAGAAAATAGTCAGTGGGGGAAAAATATAGATGTTATCCTTAAAACATCTGGGAAATGGTGTCAGTCCTGTAAAAGCAAGGCTGGTTGGTGGTGGGGGGCGGCTTTCCATTGGCCTTGCCCAGCTGTCTTCCTCCCACTCAGAACGAAATGTTCTGTCTTTCTGTGGTTATAACCTCTTTTCACTTGGAATGACTTGCCCGTGTCTGGACCTTGCTCAGGGCTGCCGCTCTAAGACGCTCTCACGCAATCGCAATCGTGAGTTACCCAAGTCAACCTCGGCGGACGCTCTCCTCCCCCGCCCTCTCTCCTGCCCCACTGCTGCCCAGGTCCCACAGGAAGAGTCGCTGCGGTTGGTTCTTAAGCGGCATCCAAGGCATCCCTTGCCTCCCGCTCACCCTCCCCGGTGAGCACATGGCTTCCCATGCAGCGTGGGCCGGGGAAGCTAGAGGGCGTGTGCGTGGGCCGGGCAGCCGCCCGACGAGGGCTGGGTGGGGAGGGGAGGCCCGACTGCCGCGGAGCCCCACCTGTGTTCCTGTCGAATCCCGGCTTACTTACCAGAGGCACCTGGGAGGATCGGGGGCTCTTTCAATTTCCCAAAAACCTCTGACAAACGTCCTCACCCAAAGCTGCCCCGGGAAAACCAAACGACCTATGCGAACTCCCAGGCACTTGAGAGGAGTTGGGGTAGGAGATGTTTGGGTTTAGAATCCCAGAACCAGCGTGGGATGAGGGCAGTGGGCAGGGCCAGGGTGGCCAGTCACAGCCTTCCTTCGGGGGGCTTGGAGCGGAGCAGGGGTTCAGATGTCTTGGGGAGCGCCAAGGAAGTAAAGGGGAAAGCAGCCACCGGCCAAGACAGGGGTTCTCAAAGTTGGTTGCCAAGTAGAATCAACTGAGGAGCTTAAAAAAAATCCCGGTGCCCGGGCTTCACCCCAGACCAAAGTGATCTGAGTCCCTGGGGGTGGGACCCAGGTGTGAGTAGCTTTTAAAAACTCCCTACATGGTTCCAGTGTGCACCCGAGATTGAGAGCCCACGGTGTCTAGAGCCTCAGTGAGCTGGTCTTCAGCCTCACAGCCCTGACCACACTCGGGAGCTTGTTTGAACTTCGGGCGTCTCCAGCCCCACCTCTGGCCCTACTGAATCAGTTTCTGCATTTTTAAAGTAACCGCTTTATTAAGATATAATTCACACACCACAAAATTCACGCTCTGAAAGAGGACAACTCAATCATTTTTACTATAAGTTTCACAAATTTGTGCAACTACCACCTCTTACCTGATTTACTTTTCATCACCCCCCAAAGTAATCTGGTACCCATTAGTAATCACCCCGCCTCCTCCAATTCCCTCCTCCATCCAGCCATGGGCAGCCCCTATTATACTTTCTGTGGATTTGCCTCTTCTGGATATGAGCATGTGCACTTTAACAGAATACTGGCCTGCCAATGCAGGAGATGTAAGAGACATGGGTTTGATCCCTGGGTGGGGAAGATCCCCTGGACGAGGGCATGACAACCCACTCCAATAATCTTGCCTAGAGAATCCCACAGACAGAGCAGCCTGGCAGGCTACAGTCCACAGGATCGCAAAGAGTCCAACGTGACTGAAGCAATTTAGCACATACATCAGGTGATTACTCCGAGAATTACAGTTTGAGAAACACTGGTGTGAGAGACCTTCCAGAAGCAGCCCTTGCTGGCTCCCTTCCCATAATTGCTGTCATGCAAACATGTGGGTCCCGGATTGCTAGATTTTCTGCTTTCTCAAGAGAGGCCAGAAATATGTACTTTCATGTGAAATCTTTCACATTTTAAAAGGTTGGCAAGTAATTCAGATTTTTGGAAAACACTGTTTGAGCCAAAGAAAACATGCCTGAGGGCTGGATTCAGCCTGTCAGCTGTCAGTTTGCAACTTCGGATGATCCCCAGGTTCTGACCCACTCCTACCAAAGTGCTTCCTACTCTGGTTGTCATCCATTTCTCCTTGTTCCATGGGTATGGGAGAACAACTACTTCATAACGTTCTCATAAAATCCTCTGTATCTTATTCTTCCCTCTCCAAACTGACAGCTATGCATTTATTGAGGACCTACTATGTGTTTTGTGCTTTATGTCTCTGGAATCACTTAAATCTTCACAAAAATTGTTATGGCAGATATTGTGATTCCACTTTTAAGGACAAGGAAACTGGAGCTCAGGAGGTTAAGTACCTTTCCTGATGTTGCAAAGTAGCTCAGTGTCCAGCTCCTGAATGTTGGTGCCTGGGTCGTGCTACCTTTCCTTTGCCAATTTTTGCTCAGATGTCCCATTTTTCATCTTTTTTCTCCTTTTGAACCTTCTCCATTTCCCCCAGATTCTGGACATAGCTCTCATACAAAGCATGGTCTCAGTGAGCCTAGGACTTAGGTTTGCTGGGGAGAGTCTCAATTCCAACCACTGAAACTTGTTTCCCCTAAGTATACTCATCCTTGCTTACTAGGCATTCTGATCTTTGGTTTGGAAAATGCAGCCAATGTAAGTGAGCCATGCTGTCTTCTGCGGCTGATTCATATCCAACTTGTGGTCAACTCCCTCCTTCACTTGGTGTTTTTGTGTTTATTTGTGTTGAGCCAAATTATGTTGTCAGGTTTTGTCACTAACAAGCCCCTTGCACTTGTCCCCACTGAATTTCATCTGGTTTCAAAGGACCTTCTTTCTCCAACTCATCTGACCAGAAGTCCTTCCGTCATTTTCTGTGGGTTTGGCCTCTTCCCAACCTGCTTTCATTTTCAAATTGCTTCAATAAACTGTCTCCACCCTCCCCAAAGGTCTCATCTGTCTCTGTGCTTTCATTGCTCTGGGAACCCTGGTGAGGCCTCCTGGGCTTGGAGCAGACAGGTGGAGGGAGGGCAGAATCTGTTCCCCGAAATGGGTTGGGGTGGAGGAGGGTCTGGTTGGGACTGCAAATGCTCCCTCTTGGTGGCCTTAGGCTGGAAGCTCTCCTAGGTCAGCTCCAGACCTAGTTTGGCCCAGGAGGGTGCCAGGGGTCCACAGACCTCTCTTCAGATCAGAGAGACCCAGGGTCCTGGGAGATGCTTTGGCTGGAGGTCCTTTAACTCAATCCTGGCCCCCTTGGGACATCCCATTGTCCAAATGCTGTGGCATCCCAAGCCAGTTGCTAGGCACGGGGCTCTCAAACAATGTAGTGTGACAGCTCCCCAGCCCGCCCCAGGGGCCTCCCCAAGCCACAGGGTGTGGTTTGCAGTCTGGGTACATTCTGTACCCTCACTCAGGGGACGGGTTTGTGGTTCTTGGTGCTGTGCAGCAGAGCCCCGCCCATGCCTTTCCTCTACAGCCACAAAAACAAGCTTAGACATCAGGAGGGGGGAATCGAAACAGTGGCTGTTACTGTACAGCTGGGCCTAGGAGACTCTGAGATGGACACACCCCCTTCCCGTTCTCCTTCTCTGAAGGCGTCTGGGGCTTGGAAGGTCAGCATTACCACCAGCTCTCTGCTGCTGGCTCTTGGCTTCCCTCCTGAGACCCATCCAACAACAACCTAGGGGGATGCAAGGCAGGGCTCTCTGGGGACTAGCTGTTACTGTCTTCCCCAGAGACCATGAACTATAGCTTTCCTCTGTGTGCAGGCACTGTTGTGAGCACTTGACAGATCTCATTTAATCTTCACAACACCTGAAGAGCAGTCCCTGTACTGTTATCAGTCACATCTTACAGACAAGGAAAGTGAGGCACAGAGGAGTTAAACAGTGTGCCCAAGGTCATACACTACCAAGTGGCATAATCAGGATTTGAACCCTAGTCTGAACCCCTGATCTTGCCACTTGGATTAGACTGCCTCCTTTCCCCACAGCGTTCCTGAGGACTGGACAGGTAGCATACGTGTATGCTAAGTTGCTTCAGCTGTGTCCAACTCTGTGTGATCTTATGGACTGTAGCCCACCAGGCTCCTCTGTCCATGGGATTCTCCAGGCAAGAATATTGGAGAGAGTTGCCATGCCCTCCTCCAGGGAACCTTCCTGACCAAGGGATCGAACCTGCATCTGTCTCCTGTATTGACAGGCAGGTTCTTTACCACTAGCACCACCTGGGAAGCCTGGGCATGTAGCACCTCCTAGCAATCTTTTCATTGGAGAATAAACCGTCTCAGGCCTTGGAGGGGAGGACTTACTCCCTGGAGAAGCTGGGAGAAACAGGCACGACCTTTGCCCAGTTATAGGGATTCCCCAGGACTCCCTGAGAGTCAGGCCACACCCAAAACTGCTGGCTTGGCCGGCAGTGTCTTCTCTGCAGAGGGGCGTGTGTGTGTGTGTGTGTGTGTGTGTGTGTGTGTAGAGGGTGTGTGTATCTGGGTGTTTGTGTCTGGGTGTGTGTGTCTGGGCGTGTGTGTCTGTGTACAGGCACAGACTGTGCGTGGGGTGGGGTGGAGTAAGGAGCTCCCAGAGCTCTCTGGCGCCCTCTTGAGGCAATGCCACTCACTGCCGCTCTTCTCTGTATGTGACCTGCTTCTGACACCTGAGGCTCTGTCCTGGGACCTCAAAACCCATTTCTTGTGGGCTGCAAGCTCAGCGTACCAGGCCGCTGCTGGGCCTGTTTTGTTTTTATTTTATTTAATTTATTTTTTAACCATTTTAAGTGTACAATTCAGTGGCATTAAGTATATTCACATATTGTACAACCATCACCTCTATTCATCTCTAGATTTTTTCATCATCCCTAACTGAAACTCTGTACCCATTAAACAATAAATAACTCCTGAGTCCTCCCTCTCCTCAGCCTCTAGCAACCACTATGCTACTTTCTGTCTCTATGAATTTGACTATTCTAGGTACCTCATATAAGTGGAATCATATAGTATTTGTCCTTTTGTGACTGGTTTAGCATAATGTCTCCTGTTTGACCACTTCCAATTTACCTTGATTCATGGACCCAACATTTCAGGTTCCTATGCAATATTGTCCTTTACAGCACCTGACTTTACTTCCATCACCATCTACAACTGGGCATTGTTTTCCCTTTGGCTCTGTCTCTTCATTCTTTCTGGAGTTATTTCTCCACTCTTCTCCAGTAGCATATTGGGCACCTACCTACCTGGGGAGTTCCTCTTTCAGTGTCATATCATTTTGCCTTTTCATACTGTTCATGGGGTTCTCAAGGCAAGAATGCTAAAGTGGTTTCCCATTCCCTTCAATGGCGAATTTAATTCAGATGATCCTTATATCTACTACTTTGGACAAGAATCCCTTAGAAGAAATGGAGTAGCCCTCATAGTCAACAAGAGTCCAACATGCAGTACTTGGATGTAATCTTAAAAGTGATAGAATGATCTCTGTTCATTCCCAAGGCAAACCATTCAATATCACAGTAGTCCAAGTCTATGCCCAAACCAGTAATGCTGAAGAAGCTGAACGGTTCCATGAAGACCTACAAGACCTTCTAGAACTAACAACCCAAAAAGAGGTTCATCATAGGGGACTGGAATGCAAAAGTAGGAAGTCAAGAGATACCTGGAGTAACAGGCAAATTTGGCCTTAGAGTACAAAATGAAGCAGGGTAAAGGCTAATAGAGTTTTGCCAAGAGAACGCACTGGTCATAGCAAACACCCTCTTCCAACAACACAAGAGAAGACTCTACACATGGACACCACCAGATGGTCAATACTGAAATCAGATTTATTATATTCTTTGCAGTCAAAGATGGAGAAGCTCTATACAGTCAGCAAAAACAAGACCAGGAGCTGACTGTGGCTCAGATCGTGAACTCCTTATTGCCAAATTCAGACTTAATTTGAAGAAAGTAGGGAAAACCACTAGACCATTCAGGTATGACCTAAATCAAATACCTTATAATTATACAATGGAAGTGACAAATAGATTCAAGGGATTAGATCTGATAGGCAAAGTACCTGAAGAACTATGGACGGAGGTTCATGATATTGTACAAGAGGCAGTGATCAAGACGATCCCCAAGAAAAAGAAATGAAAAAAGGCAAAATGATTGTCTAAGGAGGCCTTACAAATAGCTGAGAAAAGACGAGAAGCTAAAGGCAAAGGAGAAAAGGAAAGATATACCCATTTGAATGCAGAGTTCCAAAGAATAGCAAGGAGAGATAAGAAAGCCTTCCTCAGCAATCAATGCAAAGAAATAGAGGAAAACAATAGAATAGGAAAGACTAGAGGTCTCTTCAATAAAATTAGAGATACCAAGGGAATATTTCATGCAAATATGGGCTCAATAAAGGACAGAAATGGTATGGTCCTAACAGAAGCAGAGGATATTAAGAGGTGGCAAGAATACACGGAAGAGCTATACAAAAAAGTTCTTCATGACCCAGATAACCACAATGGTGTGATCACTCACCTAGAGCCAGACATCCCAGAATGCAAAGTCAAGTGGGCCTTAGGAAGTATCACTACGAGCAAAGCTAGTGGAGGTGGTGGAATTCCAGTTGAGCTGTTTCATTTCCTAAAAGATGATGCTGTGAAAGTGCTGCACTCAATATGCCAGCAAATTTGGAAAACTTAGCAGTGGCCACAGGACTGGAAAAGGTCAGTTTTCATTCCAATCCCAAAGAAAGGCAATGCCAAAAATGTTCGAAGTACTGCACAACTGCACTCATCTCACATGTTAGCAAAGGAATGCTCAAAATTCTCCAAGCCAGACTTCAACAGTTCATGAATCATGAACTTCCAGATGTTCAAACTGGATTTAGAAAAGGCAGAGGAACAGAGATCAAATTGCCAACATCCGTTGGATCATCAAACAAGCAAGATAGCTCCAGAAAAACATCTATTTCTGCTTTATTGACTATGCCAAAGCCTTTGACCGTGTGGATCACCACAAACTGTGGAAAATTCTGAAAGAGATGGGAATACCAGACCACCTGACCTGCCTCCTGAGAAATCTGTATGCAGGTCAAGAAGCAACAGTTAGAACCAGGCATGGAACAAGAGACTTGTTCCAAATTGGGAAAGGAGTATGTCAAGGCTGTATATTGTCACCCTGCTTATTTAACTTATATGCCAGAGTACATCATGTGAAATGTTGGGCTAGATGAAGCACAAGCTGGCATCAAGATTGCTGGTAGAAATATCAATAACCTCAGATACGCAGATAACACCACCCTTATGGCAGAAAGCAAAGAAGAACTAAAGAGCCTTTTGATGAAAGTGAAAGAGGAAAGTGAAAAAGTTGGCTTAAAACTCAACATTCAGAAAACGAAGATCATGGCATCTGGTCCCATCACTTCATGGAAAATAGATGGGGAAACAATGGAAACAGTGACAGACTTATTTGGGGGGGGGGCTCCAAAATCACTGCAGATGGTGACTGCAGCCATGAAATTAAAATTGCTTGCTCCTTGGAAGAAAAGCTATGACCAACCTAGATAGCATATTAAAAAGCAGGGACATTACTTTGCCAACAAAGGTCCGTCTAGTCAAAGCTATGGTTTTTCCAGTAGTCATGTCTGGATGTGAGAGTTGGACTATAAAGAAAGCTGAGCACTGGAGAAACAATGCTTTTGAACTCTGCTGTTGGAAAAGACTCTTGACAGTCCCTTGGACTGCAAGGAGATCCAACCAGTCCTAAAGGAAATCAGTCCTGAATATTCATTGGAAGGACTGATGCTGAAGCTGAAACTCCAATACTTTGGCCACCTGATGCGAAGAACTGACTCGTTGGAAAAGACCCTGATGCTGGGAAAGATTGAAGGTGGGAGGAGAAGGGGATGACAGAGGATGAGATGGTTGGATGGCATCACCAACTTGATGGACATGAGTTTGAGCAAGCTCCAGGAGTTCGTGATGGACAGGGAAGCTTGGCGTGCCGTGGTCCATGTGTTTGTAAAGAGTCAGACACAACTGAGCAACTGAACTGACTAGCATAATGTCATCAATATTTACATGCCAGTTGTGGCATGTGTTGGCATTTCATTCTTTTTTAAGGCTGAGTAATATTCCACTGTATGTAGAGACCACATTTCGTTTATCCACTCATCTTGTTCAACCACTCATGTTGATTTGGGTTTCCACCTTTGGACTATTGTGAAAAATGCTGTGACCATGGGTGTTCAAAGATCTGTTGGAGTCTGCTTTCATTTTGGCAAATATGCCTAGAATGGATGTTGTGGTATTAGCCCCTTCCCCACAATAGGCTAGTGGCCTGGCCCTCCTCAGAAGAAACTTGCTGTCACAGATTTCTGCCCTGACTCCGCTTTGTCTCAGCGCACCTATCAGCATCTCTAGGAAAAGCTCCTCACTTCACCCCATTCTGCTGCAACATGCATGCTTCGACCCCCTGGACCATAACCGGCTGTGCTTCTCTGTCCATGGGATTCTCCAGGCAAGAATACTGGAGTGGGTTGTCATGCCCTTCTCCAGGGGATCTTCCTGACTCAGGGATCGAACCTGTGTCTCCTGCATTGGCAGGTGGATTCTTTACTACCAAGCCACCTGGGAAGCCCCATCCTGCCTCTAGGCTGTTGCCAAACTCTGACTGGTGAGCCTCTCTGGGCTTCATTTACTGTTTCTGCTTTGTGTACTTATGGTCATATCCTCTCCCCTTGAAGACCATGTTGGTTTTGATTGCCTTCTTTGTCAAATCCATGAGTACCATAGCCACAACTGCCATGGCCTTTGTACAACAAGTGGGAGAGAGTGTGGTGCCATGGTAAACTGTGTGGGCTCTGTGGGCAGATTGTGGGGGAGTTTGAATCCTGGCCGGTCCTAGTGTAAATTGGGGCAAGCTACTTAGCCTTGTCACACCTCAGTGTCTTTATCTGTCAAACGGGGACAATAAGGATAGTAATCATCTCAAGAGCTTGAAAAGTAAGTGTTAGTTCATCGCAGCACTGTTTATAATAGCCAGGACATGGAAGCAACCTAGATGTCCATCAGCAGATGAATGGATAAGAAAGCTGTGGTACATATACACAATGGAGTATTACTCAGCCATTAAAAAGAATACATTTGAATCAGTTCTAATGAGGTGGATGGAACTGGAGCCTATTATACAGAGTGAAGTAAGCCAGAAGGAAAAACATAAATACAGTATACTAACGCATATATATGGAATTTAGAAAGATGGTAACGATAACCCTGTATACGAGACAGCAAAAGAGACACTGATGTATAGAACAGTCTTATGGACTCTGTGGGAGAGGGTGGAAAGATTTGGGAGAATGTCATTGAAACATGTGAAATGTCATGTATGAAACGAGATGCCAGTCCAGGTTCAGTGCACGATGCTGGATGCTTGGGGCTGGTGCGCTGGGAAGGCCCAGGGGGATGGTATGGGGAGGTTGGGAGGGAGGAGGGTTCAGGATGGGGAGCATGTGTATTTATTTAGAAAAAAATTAAAAAAAAAAAAAGAAAAGTAAGTGTTAGTTGCTCAGTTGTGTCTGAGTCTTTGTGACCCCATGGACTATAGCCTGCCAGGCTCCTCTGTCCATGGAATTCTCCAGGCAAGAATACTGGAGTGGGTTGCCATTCCCTTCTCCTGGGGATCTTCCCAACCCAGGGATCAAACCCAGGTCTCCTGCATTGCAGACAGATTGAGCCACCAGGGAAACGCATCTCGTGCATGAAAGTGAAAGTTGCTCAGTTGTGTGACTCTTTATGACCCCAGGGACTATACAGTCCATGGAATTCTCCAGGCCAGAATACTGGAGTGGGTAGCTGTTCCCTTCTCCAGGGGATCTTCCCAACCCAGGGATCAAACCCAGGTCTCCCACATCGCAGGCGGATTCTTTACCAGCTGAACCATGAGGGAAGTCCAAGAATATGGGATTGGGTAGCCTATCTTCCCAACCCAGGGATCAAACTGGGGTCTCCTATATTGTAAGAGGTTTATCAACTGAGCTATCAGATAAGCCCATCTGGTGCATAGTAAACTCTTAATAATTGGGACCTGTTAAGTCACCTTTTTCCTCTTCAGTGCCTTCTTGACTACCAAAAACAAAACAACAACAACCCCATCAGGAGATAGCAGGTGCCACCTCAGTCTGATTTCCAGGGAGGGTTGTTGTTGAATTTTTAGACTCCTTCCTCCATCATCCTCCACTCCTTCCCTGTGTTGATCTGCCTTCTCAGGCTGCCACCCCTCCACTTGTGTGCAGTGTTTTTGTTAAGTTGCTGTTAACAATAAAGACTAGAGAGATTGTTCTCTTCACCCACAGCCCAGCACATTGTAGCCATTGTGTGCTCGTTAACCTGGAGGTGCCTTTTTGGGCTCCCACATGGGTTGAGGAAAGCTGCCAAGAGCAGCTGGCTTGAGGAAACTTCTCTTCCCCTCCCAGGAACCTGAAACAGTAGGGAAACATTGTTTATGGCTTCCAGGATAGGAGAGAAGAAACCGGGCTCTGGGGAGTTCCTTCTTATCAGTAAAGATAGCTCTATCTACTTAGTCCTGTTGGTTAAAGCAATATATTAATAGGGTCTATTCATGGGGTGAAGACCATCACTTCTGTCTCCCCAGCCATTCTCCAAACATTGATTGGGTACCTGTTACAAACCAGGCGCCATGGTTCACACAGATAAGTAGAGGAAGTTGCCTGTTCTCCAGGGCACCCAGGCCAAGAAAATGGGAACACAGAGATTAAAGAAGGTCACCACAGACCTCACCTACACAAGTCCTCCTAAGAGAAATAAGGCAAGACTTCAAAAAGGCAGTGTGGACTTTTGTGTTTTTTTTTTTTAAATTTTTTCATTTTTATTTTAGATCATCATTTTAACTCTTTCTACTAGTAAATGCATTTTATTTCTTTTTTATTTTTTAACCACTGGACCGCCAAGGAAATCCCTGCACTGACTCTTGAAAGAGAAGTTTTTCGGAGTGAGACAAGGCACGGGGCATGGGGCACTCCCCCAGGGGACATGACATGACACTTATGCACCAGGGGACTGAAACTGCTGGGGTGCTGAGGGCCATGCTGTGGCCTTGGCCAATGCATAAGGAGTGCAGCAGGGTGGCAAGATGGGCAGGGGAGCAGAACCCAGAGCATGGGTTGTTGCTGTTTGTTTTGTTAATTTGGACTTTATTCTGCACATTTCCCCATGGCCTCCGTGGAGCTGCCCTGCTCTCCTCCGGAGCTGAGAGGGGAGGAAGGGACATGGAGGGACACTGAGCAGATGGGGCTTTAGGATACTTGCCCCTCTCCAACTAGAACAGCTCCATTCTGACCTGTGTTTAAAAGTTTCATTTGTTTCCCTAAAAACTTTTTTAAAAGTTCCTCTGTTAAAACCATCACCCACACAGAAGTTTCAAACCTGTTGCTGTGGACAGTGGGCAAATGTCAAATGATTTGGAATAGGGGACTTGATTTATATGCTTTTATATATATGATAAATCAAAGATTGTGATAAATCAAATACATGTATAAGTCAAATATATCAACTTGCTTACTCTCCAATCCTTTAGTATCTTCCCATTGTCCATAGCACTGGAGGAGGGCATGGCAACCCACTCCAGTATTCTTGCTTGGAGAATCCCCATGGACAGAGAAGCCTGGTGGGCTATAATCCATAGGGTCACAAAGAGTCAGACATGACTGAGCGACTAAGCATAGCACAGCATTGTCCACAGCAGCAGTTTTTAAATATCAAAATGTATATATATATAGATAAAGACATATCTGCTATATGTATGGAGAATGGATTCTAGGACAAGAATGTGTGTTCAGTTGCTCAGTCATGTCTAACTCTATGCAGCCCCGTGGGCTGTAGCCTACCAGGTTCCTCTGCCCATAGAATTTTCCCGGCAAGAATACTGGAGTGGGGTGCCATTTTCTGCTCCAGGGGATCTTCCTGATCCAGGGATCGAACCTGAGGCTCTTGCATCTTCTGCATTGGCAGGTGGATTCTTTACCACTGGCGCCACCTGGGAAGCCCCAGGACAAGAATGGAGGCAGAAAAAAAAAAAACAATTAAAAGTTTAGGAAAGAATATGGTGGCTCAGAAAGGGGTGAAAGCTATAGAGATGGTGAGATGTGGTGGGGGTGGGGCTAGGTTTAGGAAGCAGAATTGGCAGAACCTAGCAATGGATAGGGCAAGGAGGTCAAGAAGATGTCAAGTATGACTTCTTGGTTTCTGCTTAGGGCCAGTTCCTGAAGTGGGGGAATCTGATTTGGCAATGACTTGAGCTAAGTCTTAACCACATTGGTTGGGGCAATGTGACCTCCAAGTGGAATCTCCTAGTAAGAACTTGGCTGTATGACTCTGAGTTCAGAGAAGAGGTGTGGAGTGGGGCTGTAGACTTGGAATTCATCGGTAATGAGGCTGAATGAACTCCCCATCAGCCCCCCATCAGCCTGAGTGCAGAGAGAGAAGACAAGGGCTCTAAGTTCGAGAAGGGCCCTGCAAAGCAGATTGAGAAGGAGCAACCAGTGAGTCAGGGAAACCAGGAAAACGTGGAAGAGATCCCAAAATGAAGGGAGGAAAGAATTTCAAGAAGGACTAAGTGATCAGTGGCAAAACTGGTGCTGAGAGGTCTAGTCAGTTGAGGACACACAATTGATCACTGGAGCTGGTCACTTGGAGATAATCAGGAACTTTGACAAGAACGGTTTTGCTGAAATGTTGGGGCTGACAACTAGAAGAGAATGGGTTGAAGAATGAATGAATTAAAAAGGAAGACCACTTGGGAAGCGAAATTGAAGCCATATGTGCAGACAATTCTTTCAAGAGTTGTGTTTTGTTTTAGAGAGGAGGCTGGAAATAAGTTCAACTTGAGGCAAATTGAGTGGGAGGTGCCTTTAAGACATCCAGAGTGTTCATTTCGGCAGATGGAGGTACAGGCCTGGAAATGGGAAGAAAAGTCTGGGCTGTATACAGTTTCATGAGTCACGCATTCAGTAGGTAATCACTGAAGTGCTGGGGACTAATGGAAGAAGGAAAGTTAAGGTGGTGACTAAAAATAGAGAAGATTTGGTAGGAGGGCAGCTCGAAAGTTGAGGAAATTCCTGGCTGTTGGCCTGATAGGAGCTAGTTAGCGTGGCTCTATTTATAAGGGACATAAAGCTGGTCTATGGAAGGCTGGTGTTTAGACCTTATGAAGCACAAGGCTGTAAAGTAATTGGAGCTCTCTTTGAGGGCGATTATCTTGTTTAGTTGCTAAGTCGTGTCAGACTCTTTGCAACCCCATGGACTGTAGCCCACCAGGTTCCTCTATCTGTGGGACTTCCCAAGCAAGAATACTGGCGTGGGTTGCCATTGCCTACTCCAAAGGATCTTCCCCACCAAGGGACTGAACCCATGTCTCCTGAATTAGCAGGTAGATTCTTTATCATTGAGCCATCTGGGAAGCCCAAAGGCAAGTCTAGATGGGCCCTAACTCTTGACATTTATGATCTGGAAACTATGTCAATGAAGCCATCCACTAGAGCGGGGGTCCCCAAGTGCCTGGGCCAGGGACCAATACGGGTCCATGGCCTCTTAGGAACCCAGCAGGAGGTGAATGGCAGTTGGGGAAACAAAGCTTCATCTGCTGCTCCCCGTTGCTCACATTACTGCCTGAACCACCCCCAACCCCAGCCATTCCATGGAAAAATTGTCTTCCGTGAAATTGGTTCCTCATGCAGTCCATTCTGAAGGAGATCAGCCCTGGGATTTCTTTGGAAGGAATGATGCTAAAGCTGAAACTCCAGTACTTTGGCCACCTCTTGTGAAGAGTTCACTCATTGGAAAAGACTCTGATGCTGGGAGGGATTGGGGGCAGGAGGAGAAGGGGATGACAGAGGATGAGATGGCTGGATGGCATCACTGACTCAATGGACGTGAGTCTGAGTGAACTCCGGGGGTTGGTGATGGACAGGGAGGCCTGGCGTGCTGCGATTCATGGGGTTGCAAAAGTCGGACACGACTGAGTGACTGATCTGATCTGATCTGACCAAAAAGGTTAGGGACCACTGCACTAGAGCAAGATACAAATTAAGCACTCGTTTCCAAGAGAAATGTACATAATGACACCAGTAGTGGAAAATAAGAAAAACAGAAATTGGGGCTTTTGTGGTAGCTCAGTGGTAAAGAATCTGCCTGCCAAAGACGGGACATGGGTTTGATCCCTCATCTGGGGAAGATCCCACGTGCCCCAGAGCAACTAAGCTCATGTGGCACAACTACTGAGCCTGTGCTCTAGATCCCACAAACTGTAACTACTGAGCCCATGTCCCACAACTACTAAAGCTCACCTGCCCTAGACGCCTTACTCTGCAACAGGAGAAGCCACGGCAATGAGAAGCCCACACACCGCACTATTGAACTGGTGCTCTAGAGCCTGGGAACTACAACTGCTGAGCCCACTTGCTCTACTACAGAAACCCATGTCCTAGAGCCTATGTTCTGCAACAACAGAAGCCACCACAATGAGAAGCCCTCACACTGCAACCAGAGAGTAGCCCCTGCCACACAATTAGAGAAAAGCCCATGCAGCAGTGAACACCCAGCACCATCAAAAAATAAAAATATAAAAGTATTTTAAAAATTAAAAATTATATAAATCAATACTACAGAATGTTTATGGACATAAACCATGTAGTAAAACTATCAAAGCATAACTAGGTGGGACTTCCCTGGTGGTCCAGTGGTTAAGATTCTGTGCCACCAATGCAGGGGGCATGGATTCGATCCCTGGTCAAAGAACTAAGATCCTGAATGCCATGTGGCACAGTCAGAATACATGAAGTCTCCAGCTACTGACATTTAAAAAAAAAAAAGCCAACATAACTAGGAAAGATCCTTCCCCACCGACCACCAACTCCACAATAATGGTTGACAGTGGGGAGGGTAGAAGAGGAACAGGGAGAATGTTAACTGTTTCTGCAGTGTCACATTTCTTTCTTGTTTGCTGTTGAAAGGATACTAGGTAAATATGGGGAAAAGTGAACATTTGTTAAATCCGGCAGGTGGCTATGCAGGTGTTTATTATAACAGTACCACTTTCACTGGGTTGTTGTGAAGAATGGTTAATCCACCAAAAGTACTTTGAATAGGACTGCTACATTACTGCACTCAACTATGAACTTTTCAAAGCAGCTATTATTGTTTCTTTATTTTTCTGTGTGTTTGTAGGCTTTCAAAATTTATTAAATATGTATTTCCACTCTGTGGAAAAAGTAACGATTAACTTCTGAGCACTTTGAGCTCCTAGGGGAATGATCACTGTGCTAATACCATTCATTATAATCCAGACCATTTACCTGCCATAGCACTGCAGTGTGAAATGGGCAACACTGCAGAGGCGTTGAAAGAAAAACACAACTAGCTAAGTGGTGGGCCCATCAGACCTTCCAGCTCTATTTCCCTTGAACTTACGCTGTTCAATTTGAATTCAGACTATTATAGTCGATAGGAACGTCTCTGCCAGTTTGGAAGATTGGCAATTGTTGAAACTGCTCTTCTGTGGCCAAGGGATAGAAGTGTCTCACTAGAGAGGCCAGGATAGAGGCCTGCAACAGATGAGAGGGGTGAGCACATTGTCCAGCGGGAATAGACCCAGTCGCCATGCTTAGATCTGTGGACTGGCTAACAGAGGCTGGGAAACACCTCAGGGCAGGAGGAGTAAGTAGAGGCCCTAAAAAGAGCAATCCCAAGTATGAGACTATGAACTGTTAAAGCTGGAAGGGCCCTTGCATGCATGCTAAGTTGCTTAAGTCTGGTTCTTTGTGACCCCATGGACTGTAGCCCACCAGGCTCCTCTGTCCATGGAATTCTCCAGGCAAGAATACTGGAGTGGGTTGCCATGCCCTCTGCCAGGGGATCTTCCCGACCCAGGGATCAAACCCACATCTCTTATATCTCTTGCATTGGCAAGTGGGATCCTTAACACTAGTGCCTCCTGGGAAGCCCAGAAGGCCCATTAGAGATCATCTATCATCTAATTTTCTGTCTAATTTTTCTATCATTATGAATTCAAAAAAGCAGGGTCCAGGAGGAGACAAGACATGTCCAGCATTGCCCAGCCACTCAATGGCAAGTCTGGGAACAGAACTCCAGACTCCAAATTTTTCTGGTGGGTCTGCAGGGTCTCTTCCAGAGGCCACCCTGCCTTCCTGGCCCTGCAGATCCTTTACCTGGGAAACAAGGTTAGGGCCTGAGAATGCAACTCCCCTCAAAATGAATTCATCTCTTCATGGAATCCTCCCTGGAAGCTTTGACCATATTGGTCCAAAGATGCAAGCTGAGTCTGTGAAGGCTCTGTTCATTTATCATGCACCAATGACAATATGAAATGCAGGCCAGGCTGTCAGGGGTGCAAGGTGATACCTGGGGTGGATGGAGAAAGGCTCTCATGTGTGGCCAGGCACCAGAGTCTTCAGTCCTAAAATGATCAAACGAAGCATGGAAAAGCTGCCCACAAAGTATATTGAATTTGGGATGATGGTGAGGGGTTGAGGGGACAATGACAAGCAAGAGAGGCCCCTCAAGGGCAAGACCAATGAAAACAGGTTGAGATAAAAGGTTGGAGGGGAGAGTAATTACCAAACAGGCCAGAGGGGAGTGCCGGAAGCTGCTGAAAGGATATGATGGGGGTTGTGGGGGAGTAGTGGGGACTGGAGGGAGGGAGTGAATAAAGCCAGGAGGTTATTTAATTATTCCAACTTCGCCCTTTCTCAGAAGAGATTTGCAGTAGCTTACCAGGGCTCACAAGATAAGACAGCATAGATTAAAGATAGAAAAACAAGAGTGGGCAGAACGTAGAGCCAAGAATAAGGGTAGGAATGCATACCATCAAAACCTCTGCTCCCACGAAGGGTGGGCCTGAAAGTCACCTCTAAGCTTTCTAGCAGCAAACAGGAAAGGGGAAAGAAATCTTGGACACAATTCACAATGTCCAGCAGATAAAAACAAACTAGTTGCTCAGAAGGGCAACTGTTTCCAGTACTCAGATCAGACAGGAATTCCTCCCGGGGGGTCCTCAGAGAGGATGCTGTGGGATACAATGAACAACATCCTTGACGACATCCTTACAACAGCGGTAGCAACAAGTTTCAAAGGACTGTTTTTCATAAGGACCCTCAGGATGGGTGGCCTGTATCCCACTGCAGTCAGGCAATTAAATGCTAAAAATAGCGTGTGAAGGTGCAGAACAGTGTGGCTAGTATGTTCACACTGGTGGGAAAAAAAGAAGGTTATATATAGGCATACATATGCATAGGGCCACTCTGGAAGAATAAATTGGTAACAGAGGTTGCCTCAAGGGAGAGGAAGTGGAGGACTGTGGCTGGGATAGGAGAGACTTCCTTTTCATAGTATACCATTTTGTACTGCTTGGATTTTTGTTAACCATGTCTTATCTTTTTCAATAAAAGCATTCGTTACTAAAATAATAATGACATGCACAGTTCAGAGGGTCAGCTGGGTTTTTATCTCTGAGCCACAGACAGGCCGAGGATGTTGGGTAGTTCTCCTTGATGTTTATGGAAAGTTAATATTTATTGAGCAACTCTTGGGTGCTAAGAGCTTTCATTTCCATTTGCTTGTCTAATCCACACAATAATCCAGAGAGAGAAATCTACCTCATAGACAATCAACTCAGTTTCCTTGGAGAAGAGACCTGAGTTAAACTGCTTATTTTTCTTCAGACTATTGATTTTTGTACGAGAGGTTTGCAAATTGGGAAGAAAAGAACCAGCTATGAGGAACGTAAAAGAGCAGTTGCATGGGACTTACTTATATCACAGAAATTAGTCATTTTTTAAAAAATTATTCATTTTTATCTGAAATTCAAACTTAGCTGGGCATCCAGTATTTTTTTTAGCTTTTTACAAATGTAGATCTAATTGAGAGAAGACATTATATTAGTTTCAGGTGTGCAATATGATTCACTATACATATATATTTTGAAATGATTACCACAATAAGTCCATCCAGTATTTTTTTCATGTTTTTAAATCTATTATGTAACTTGAAGACTTTTTAGGTGTATTTAAACCATATATAGTACATCAGATAGAATTATTTGCTATATATTCTGGAGATTGAGACCACTATTTTACCGTGGTTTTTTTTTTCCTATTCTGGTTTTTTTGTTATTGTTTGTTTTCCTTTTTCTAATTTCCTGTTGGTTACTTGTATCATTTTTAGAATTTTATTTTAATTATTTATAGTGCTTTTGGGGTTTAGCTGATTGTATAATTTTTCTAGTGGCTGCCTGAGGCATTATATAATATATATTATATATAATAATATAATAAACTTATCACAGCTACTTGTGTCAATACTTTTCCAGTTTGAGTGAAGTATAAAATTCTTATCTCTCTTTACATGCCATTATATATAATATAGTGGTCTTTTTTCTTATTTTCTTACATTTTTTCTAGCTTTAATAAAGTATAATTTATAAATATATAATTATCTTAAATATTACTTCTATATATGTTGAGAACCACATCAGACATAGTTATGTTTTGTTTCAACCATCAAACATAATTTAGAAAGCTCAAGAAGAGAAAGCAAGCCCATTGCATTTACCCATGTTTTTGCTTAACCATATTCTTTCATTTTTTCTCATGTTCTAAGACTTGATTCCTTCTTTTATTGATTCCTTTCTGCTTGCATGCTCAGTTGCTTCAATTGTTTCTGGCTCTGTGCAACCCTATGGACGGTAGCCCACCAGGCTACACCATGGGATTCTCCAGGCAAGAATACTGTAGTGGATTGCCATGCCTCCTCCAGGGGATCTTCCCAACCCAGGGATCGAATCCGCGTCTCTTATGTCTCCTGCATTGGCAGGCAGGTTCTTTACCACTAGCACCACCTGGGAAGCCCTTCTTTCTGTTTAACCCCTATTAACTCAGAAAATCTTTTTCTATTTTTAGGGAATTAACCTAAACAGCCAATTTTGTTGCACATTTCTGTTAATCAAAGTTTTACAGTGCTTCTAGAACCTTGGCATCAAAAAAGCAAGAGAGTTCCAGAAAAACATCTATTTCTGCTTTATTGACTATGCCAAAGCCTTTGACCGTGTGGATCACCACAAACTGGAAAATTCTGAAAGAGATGGGAATACCAGACCACCTGACCTGCCTCCTGAGAAATCTGTATGCAGGTCAAGAAGCAACAGTTAGAACCGGACATGGAACAACAGACTAATTCCAAATAGGTAAAGGAGTATGTCAAGGCTGTATATTGCCACCCTGCTTATTTAACTTATATGCAGAGTACATCATGAGAAATGCTGGGCTGGATGAAGCACAAGCTAGAATTAAGATTGCCAGGAGAAATATCAATAACCTCAGATATGCAGATGACACCACCCTTATGGCAGAAAGCAAAGAAGAACTAAAGAGCCTTTTGATGAAAGTGAAAGAGGAGAGTGGAAAAGTTGCCTTAAAGCTCAACATTCAGAAAACGAAGATCATGGCATCTGGTCCCATCACTTCATGGCAAATAGATGGGGTAAGAGTGGAAACAGTGATAGACTTTATTTTGGGGGGCTCCAAAATCACTGCAGATGGTGACTGCAGCCATGAAATTAAAAGACGCTTGCTCCTTGGAAGAAAAGCTATGACCAACCTAGATAGCATATTCAAAAGCAGAGACATTACTTTGCCAACAAAGGTCCATCTAGTCAAAGCTATGTTTTTTCCAGTAGTCATGTATGGATGTGAGAGTTGAACTATAAAGAAAGCTGAGTGCCAAAGAATTGATGCTTTTGAACTGTGGTGTTGGAGAAGACTCTTGAGAGTCCCTTGGACTGCAAGGAGATCCAACCAGTCCATCCTAAAGGAGATCAGTCCTGGGTGTTCATTGGAAGGACTGGTTGAAGCTGAAGCTCCAATACTTTGGCCACTTCATGCAAAGAGCTGACTCATTGGAAAAGACCCTGATGCTGGAAAAGATTGAGGGCAGAAGGGGATGACAGAGGATGAGATAATTGAATGGTATCACCGACTCGATGGACATGGGTTTGGGTGGACTCTGGGAGTTGGTGATGGACAGGGACGCCTGGTGTGCTGCGGTTCATGGGGTCACAAAGAGTCAGACACGACTGAGCGACTGAACTGAACTGAACTGAGAACCTTACAAACATCCCTTCCCATGTATGTCAGTGACATTGAGTTTGTGCTAATGAGGCCCTCTGCTGTCTGCAGAGAGAAGGGCAACACCATAAATCTAGCTGCTGCTGCTGCTAAGTCGTTTCAGTCGTGTCCGACTCTGTGCGACCCCATAGACGGCAGCCCACCAGGCTCTCCCGTCCCTGGGATTCTCCAGGCAAGAACACTGGAGTGGGTTGCCATGGCCTTCTCCAATGCATGAAAGTGAAAAGGGAAAGGGAAGTCGCTCAGTCATGTTCGACTCTTCCTGACCCCATGGACTGAAGCCTACCAGGCTCCTCCTCCCATTGATTTTCCAGGCAAGAGGACTGGAGTGGGTTGCCATTGCCTTCTCCGCCATAAATCTAAAGGATGTAGCAAATTTTTCTACACTGGAACAAGGCAGAGCAGTTTATAAATTACATTCAATTATCACAGCAGCTGATCCCCAAACTTGGGGACTTGTAATGCCCTAGCTCTTTTCAACTTCAGGATACTCTTTCCTTCTCTTCTCACAGAAATGTGTAGTGAGATAGTTTGAAAATGAAACTTACGTCAAACTACATTTTGTATATTTAGTGACAAACTCTCCTTAACCCCCAAACTGGGAGACAGCTTGGAGCTTCATGGAGGTAGGTCTGGGCATGGCAGTCAGTACCATTTGCCAGAGAAAGGAAAAGACTCACAGGGGCCATCCTGGAGTATGGAGTGGTATTAGCCTGGAACCCTCCAGGGCCTTTATTCCACCATATTAAGGAGGAAATACAATAGCGTCAGAGCTGAGGGGCCAGGTCCACCTTAACCTGTGGAGAGGAGGCTGGTTTTCCCATGAGCATTGCCTTCTGCTCCATCTAGGCCTTTGCCAGAAGAGTCTTGAGTCAGGGCATAAAGGGAGGCAGTGGGAGCTGAGTTTGGTCCCAAGCAGGGGAAGGAAGTCTGTCAAAAGGGAACCTAATGCATATTCCCAGGAAGTGTGGGAAGGACACCACAGCACAGCTACTATCCCCACTGAAACTTTTCCTTCTCTTCCCCCAACCCATGAGAACAAAATTACCAGTACCAACTCCTTAGTGTTCCCCTGCAAGGCTTTCCTGGTGGCTCAGACAGTAAAGAATCAGCCTGCAATGCAGAAAACCTGGGTTCCATCCCTGGGTCGGGAAGATCCCCTGGAAAAGGGAATGGCGACCCACTCCAGTATTCTTGCCTGGACAATTCCATGGACAGAGGAGCCTGGCGGGCTACAGTCTATGGGGTCGCAAGGAGCTGGACATGACTGAGTGACTAGGCAGGCAGGCAAGAAGGAGGAGAGCTCACACTTACTGTCAGGAACTGTATCAGGCACTTGACGTAATTGATATCCTTTAAGAGTCACAACAGCCCTCACACTAACCATGGTAATACCTAAGCTGATTGAGGGTTGGTTGGCCTCTGTGTCAAGGTTGTTCTAAGCACTTCACATGAGTTGTTTCATGTAATCCTCACAGCACCTAGACATAAGGCCCTACTGTTATTACCCTTTTCTAGACCACACAGTCAAGTGGGAGAGCTGGGATTTTAAGTCATGTTTGGGGGCTTCCCAGGTGGCACCAAGAGTAAAGAACCTGCCTGCCAACACAAGAGACATAAAAGACACGGGTTCAATCACTGGGTAGGGAATATCCCCTGGAGGAGGGCATGGAAACCCACTCGAGTATTCTTGCTAGGAAACCCCATGGAAGAGGAGTCTGGTGGGCTACAGTCTATAGTGTCATACAGAGTCGGACATGACTGAAGTGACTTAGCACAGCTTGACCCCAAAGCCCACATTCTTAGTCACTAAACTTTTGGTAAATAATGGAACTCCAATTTGAACCCAGGTCTGTGAAGAAATTGCAAACCTAAGGTGCCTAGGTGAGGAGGTCAGATGAATAGAAGTTGTGTGAAAAACTCTACCAGCCTGTGCATGAGGGGAGAGGTGTGAGCACACACACACACACACACTCATGCTCGCATGCTGAAGAGAGCTACAAACCAGTCAAGGTGGATCACCAGCTGTTGCTGCCCTTCTGCTGGACCACCATGTAAGAGCCACAGAGGCAGTAGCTACTCCAGTGTGGAGAATGTGGTTGAAAGGGCTGTGAGGAGACTTGTGGGGGTACTGGTAATGTTCTTCTTCTTCTTTTTTTTTAATCTGGGTGCTAGGTGGGTTCAGTGTGTGAAAATTCATTAATCTGTAAACTTGTGAATCGCACACTTTCCAATATGTTACTCATCAATATAAAGTTATGGTTTTTTCCAAAGGCAAAAGGGGGTTTAGGAAGATGAAAATTAAAGTGAAAGTGTTAGTCACTCAGTTGTGTCCGACTCTTTGCGACCCTAAGGACTGTAGCCCGCCAGGCTCCTCTGTACATGGAATTCTCCAGGCAAGAATACTGGAATGGCCATTTCCTTCTCCAGGGGATTTTCCCGACCCAGGGATCAAACCTGTATCTCCTGCATTGCAGGCATATTCTTTATCATCTGAGCCACCAGGGAAGCCAGTGTAGACTTAATTTTGCCGATTCCTTCAGCTAAGTACAACTGACAACTCTGGACAGTATGTATGAAAAAAACCACAAGAGACTTTGAAAGATGGAGAAGGCAGACAGGCTAGGGGTTTTTAGACTCAAGCAATGACACATGGTGGTGAGTTTCCTGAGTTTTCTTCTTGCCTCATTTTTTCAGCCTTGGAGCTCAAGAAACTGACAACCTGGAAAGGCTAATGGTTGTAGATTAAAAAGCCCCAGGAAAAGTCATCTCTCTCTAGGAGAGGGACAGCTTAGCAAGATAGAACACTTTATTTTCATCTTTTTACTTTCATTTATTTATTTATTTGGGTGCACCAGGTCTTAGTTGCAGCATGCAGGCAGGTAGGATCTTTAGTTGGGGCATGCGAACCCTTAGTTGCAACATGTAGGATCTAGTTCCCTGACCAAGGATGGAACCCAGGCCCCCTGCATTGGGAGCACAGAGTCTTAGCCACTGGACCACCAGGGAAGTCCCAAGACAGACCATTTTAGATAAGAAGCTCTCTAGTGTCGCTGAACACATCCACCAGCAAAGGCTGAGTAGGGAGCAGAGATTTCAACATCAGGCTCCCAAGCTCCCACCTGAGTCCCTTACCAGACAGGATGCCAGAGAAGGCAGAGGAGGGAGCTAGGTGGTAATTTGGTCCCTGCTTGGGCATCAGTGGAGACCACGTGGGGAGCCAGGACTTCTACACCCACAAGGCGGTAATTTGACTACTACACTTCCTTCCTGGCTGGGTGGTGTCAGATGCTCTAGTAAAGAGTTAAGACTTTCTCTGTCACCCAGCAGTAATAGAGCCATACCCTTTCCACCTGTGATGTCTATTGAGGCCAAGTGGGGAGCGGTAATGAGGAATTCCTATGCCCCCCAGCCAGGAGGTATCAGTGGAGACTGGAACACCCAACCCTGCCCACCAAGAACAGGGAGGTTCCCTACAGAGTTGTCTGTGGAGGCTGAGTGGGGACCTGTGTTTTGACCCCCAGCTGGCAGTCCTGTGGTGGTGCCCCAATCCCCTCCCCTTTTTGTGCTAGAGCCCTGTCAGAGGGAGCTAAGCTGAAACAGAAGGCTTAGAAAAGATCCCCCTAAATTTGATCAGACACTACAGCAAAGAGGATCTAAGGATGGCAAGTAAGCACAAGAAAAGATGCTTAACATCATTAGCCTAGGGAGCACAAATGACAACCAGGAGACATTACTACACACCACTCAAACTGGCTAAACACAAGGCGAAAATCCAAATGGTGACAACCAAAGGCTGCGGAGAAACTGGACCATTCGTACACTGCTTCTGGGAACGTTAAAATGGTGCAGCCGCTGTGAAAACCAGTTTGGCATTTAAAAAAAAAAAAAAAACACGAAACATGCAACCACTATAAGACTCAGCAACTGTGTTTCTGGGCATTTATCCCAGTGAAATAAAAAACTTCTGTTCACACAAAAACCTGTACATAAATGTTCGCAGCAGTTTTATTCTTAATAGCCCCAAACTGGAAACACAGATGTCCTTAGATGGGTGAAAGGTTAAACTCTGGTACATGTATACCATGGAACAAACTATTGATAACATGCATTTTGTATTAATAGCCAGAGAATTAGGCTCAGTTTAAAAAGAAAAAAAGTCAATCCCAAAAGGTTACATGCTGTGTGGTTCTATTTACATTACACTCTTGAAATGATAAAATTATGGAAATGAAGAACAGATTAGTAGTTGCCAGGGACAAGGGAGGGTGCAGGGGTGGGAGGGAAGCGGCTGTGAGGGCTCCTGGTGACGATGGCACTGTCTGTATCTTGCTTGTGTCAATATATTGATTCTGTTGTATATTACACTCTAGCTCTGCAAGCTGTGACAAGCAGGAGAAAGTGGGTAAAGGGGGTATGGGATCTCTGAATTATTTTTCACAACTGCATGCGAATCTAACTATCTCAAAATGAACATTTTAATTAAGAAGAAAACAAGGATCCTGTTCAGCATGGACACAAGGCTCTGAAGCCTTTGCCCTCCTTTGCAATGAGTCTCTGATTGCCATTCCCTAGCTGGGTTGGTGATGTAGCCTTCTAAATCTGGCCTTGGACCCTGTTAAACTGTTACCATAGATTTTCTCTAGTTCACCTGCTGTTTCCGCTCTTGCCTCACTCATGCCTACCTCCCAAATACACCAAAATCATCATCCCTGTCATGGAGCAGCAGATTATAGGTGAAGGCTTTTTACACACGTCTCCCTAATGGTCACATGCTGTTGTAAACTGTAATTTTAAAAATATCCACCTTTCTTTCCTGTACAGCCTTCTATGTTGGCTTCCATTTATTGTTCTCTTTTAGATAACCTATAATCCAGGTTTTTACCTTGTGCATTTAAAACTCTTTTTACCTTTCTTCACTGTTCCCTAGCTTTCCTCCCGTTACATATCCTCCTCCCACTTTTCCTTATCCTTTGGATTCAAATATCCAGGATACTTAAGACTGGCCCGGTTTGCAGCCCCACTGCCTCATAACTATCTGGAAAAGGCATTTGGGCAAAAATATATTGATGACCACAACCTCTCCACAGGCAGCCCCATCCTCCACGGTACCAGCATCCACCAGGTTCTGTTGCATTTTGCTGCCCAAGAGTACAAATTGGTCTTCTCTCTACCAACACTTCTCTTGCCCTGGCCACCCTCATCTCTCCCTTGGACAACTGCATGGCTCCATAACTGACCTTCCTCCACACTTAGCTCCACCCAATCCATTCTTCACATACTGCCAGTCTATTTTATCTGTCTGGATCTGATCCTGTCAGGTCCCTCTTCCAACTTTCAGGGGTTCTTCTCTGCTCCTAGAATGAAGTTCACACTCCTTAGTATGTCTTACAAGTAGGATAGCATGTGATAGCTTACTCATTTATCCAAACCAGGACAGCATGTAAGGGGGTGCTGTTACTAAGTACCCTGGAAAGACAGGCATCCAGTCATTCTTATACCATCCTTTATGATCTGGTCTTCCCACCCCCGTTACTCATTACAGCTCCCCATCTTACCTGTAAACACACACACACATACCAGCCCCATTCTTGGTTTTTTTTTTTTTTTTTGGCTACCCTGGGTCTTCATTGCCATGCAAAGAATTAGTTGCCCCAGGGCATGGGGAATCTTAGTTCCCCAACCAGGGATCAAATCCACATCCCCTGCATTGGAAGAGTCTTAACCACTGGACCACCAGGGAAGTCCTCCTCAGCTGCATTCTTTTTTGCTATTTTTTTGCCTGAAAGACCCTTCTCCCCAAACCCCTTTGGCCAACTTGTAAGCAACTGCTTTAAGTCAAAATGTTTTCCTTGAGGAAGCTTTCCCTGACTTCCACCACTGGCTCAGGTGACCCTCTTGTGCTCCCATCGCACTTGGCTCTTCCCTCATCATAATCTCTATCACACCAAGTTGTAATGCCTTATTTCACCCTCTAGACAAGTGCTTCGGGTAAATAAGAGTTTCCTTTCTGAGTTCTAAGCATCTAGCACAGCACTTGGAATGTGCTTACACTGTGTGCACTTTCCTGTCTGCTGAATGAGTGAGAATTGAGCACCGTGTTGTCACCCTGACTGCTGGCGACATAAAGGGAAAGAGGGGACCTGGAGAGCTCTAAGCTCTTAGCAGGTGCTTAGAGCCCTGAGCAGGTTTGGCTCCCCCTGGTGGCAGCTGAGTAGTAGTAACAGGCCCCGTGGGAGACGGCTGCAGGAAAAGGATGGGAGGGGGAATCCTCCTCAAGCCAGGCTTCAGCAGCTCTCCCCATGGCTGCAGCCCTCCTGCATAGTAAGTCCCCAACCCCTGTCATCAGAGGCCCTACCCCAAGAACTTTGAGGATGAGAACTACAGTTCAGTGGAGTGGCTCCAGGCTGACTTACTGCTCTGTGTATTGCCCGGGTGAAATGGACAAGGCTGACTGTCCTGTTTTTACATTCAAACCATGAATCGAAACCCCAGTATGTGTGTGAGCTCATGGCAACTGTATGGGTGAAGTGACAAGACCCGGCTGGAACAGCAGGTGTGGAGGTGAACTTGGAGAATACAGACACAGAACTGAGCCAGTTGAAAAAACGAAGGACAGAGAGCAATGGGACAAAGGCTTCTTGTCACTCTGCAGGGCTTCAGACATTTTTGTTTCAAAAGGAGCCTTCCCCTCCGTTTTTTTTTTTTCAACATGTCACTCTTTACCTTTTAAAATTTTTACTTTTTGGCCATGCTGTGAGAAATGTGGGAATCAGTTCCCTGACCAGAGATCAAACCCATGCCCCCTGCATTGGCTGTGTGGTCTTAACACTGGATTGGAAGTTCCCCTTCCCGCCCCTTCTGTTTTTCACAGGTGGCTGCCTAGCTACTGAAGAAATGTGCTGGGGAAAAGACCTCGGGGAAAGGGAAAGATGAACAGTCAGACTCTGATGGCTGGCTTTGGTCTCCCTCGGGGCATGGGGCTGGGGACAGTGAGCTGTCACTGGGGGGGCATATAATAGATCAGCAGCAAAGAGGATCAGCTGGAAGAGGAGCTAGCCACAGGGACTCAGCTGGAAGAGGAGCCAGCCAGCTTTCTGAGGCTCTGGGGCGGGTAAGGTTACCAAGGGTTGGGATGGAAAGTTTCCCTGCCCCTCTGGGTTTCCTTTCCTTTCATTCTGGAAGCTAAAAACCAAGGGAACATACTCAAAAACACAGGGCCTAAAGACCTTCATGGCATAATCAATGTCCTTAGGAACATCAGAGACTAAGGGCATCCAGGCAGGAGAATGGGGGTTGGGGGAATGGAAGGTGGTAGACAGGCCCTCAGTGCTGAGACAGGAAAGCAGCCTCGGGAAGGGAGAAGCAGCAGGGCCTGTTCAGCCCCTGCAAGGCCTTTGCAATCTTAGAGGCCAATTCAACTTCCTGAAAGCTTTAAGGAAAGAACCCTACCCTTGCTTCTTTTAACCTCTGTAGGTTGATATCACCCTCTGTATCTCCCGCCCTTCATTTCAATCCTTCTCATTAACATACACTCAAGGGAGGGAGGGGAAGTATTTATACTGATTCATGCTGATGTATGGCAGATACCAACACAACATTGTAGAGCAATTATCTTCCAATAAAAACAAAAACAAAAACATACACTCAAGGGGATTCCTGGTGGTCCTGTGGTTAGGACTCAGCTCTTTCACTGCCGGGCCTGGGTCCAATCCTTTGTTGGGGAGCTAAGATCTTGCAAGCCACAAAGTGCAGCCAAAAGAAAAAAGCATACAGTGGGCCCACCACCATCCAAATGAACCAAAAGAAAGTGAAAGTAAAGTCGCTCAGTCGTGTCCGACTCTTTCCCCGTGGACTGTAGCCTACCAGGCTTCTCCATCCATGGGATTCTGCAGGCAAGAATACCGGAGTGGGTTACCATTTCCTTCTCCAGGGGATCTTCCCGACCCAGGGATCGAACCTGGGTCTCCTGCATTGGAGGCAGACGCTTTAACCTCTGAGCCACCAGGAAAGCCCCAATGTTACCTCAAATCAGTCTCCTGGTTATCAGATTTATGAGAAACTGACTTTACACTGCAATTTCCTTGAGATTCAACACCACCTGGCCTTACATTCAATTTTATCCCTGAAATAAGTTTTTCTAACACAGGTTTTTCTTAACAGCATAAAGGTCTGAGGCAGCTAACATCACTTGCCCCAGCAGAAATCACCCCAGAAGGGCAACCCAAGAACCAATGGCAAGGCCTGACGGATCCTAACTCTCATGTGTGCCTAGTACAAGGGATCTGAACATACCTATTAGCATCTTAACTCCCCTGCAGTTGTCCTACCAAGACCTAGACTTTGGAAAAGGTGATTTTTTAGAATAAATATTTCAACCAAGCAAGATTTTACAGAACATCAAGTCATCAAAAATCTGTCATAATTTG
The DNA here is from genome assembly GCF_032452875.1 of Bos javanicus. Lineage (NCBI taxonomy): Eukaryota > Metazoa > Chordata > Mammalia > Artiodactyla > Bovidae > Bos > Bos javanicus. The sequence goes on along the minus strand of NC_083897.1, from coordinate 58,131,972 downwards.
GAGAATTTGCTTTATTTTTAAACAAGGCGTGTAAGACTTGCAAGAAAAGCCCAAGAGAAAACAAGCCTCAAAACCTAGCCAAAGAATAAAGCAGGAGGAAGAATCTTTAGCTGTAGCTCCGTTTCAATCATGACTGTCAAAAGAACCTGTTTCAGGCTTCCCTTGTGGTCCAGTGGCGAGGACTCCACGCTCCCAATGCAAGGGGCCTGGGTTTGAACCCTGGTCAGGGAACTAGATCCTACATACCACAACTCAGAGTTCACATGCTACAACTAAAGATCCTGCACACTGCAAACAAAGATAGAAGATTCTGCGTGCCACAACTCAAACCCAGCACAGCCAAACCAATAATTTAAAAACCCAAGTCTCCTACAATGGCAGGCGGATTCTTTACCACGGAGCCACCAGGGGAAGCCCCTTTGCAATCCTTAGAGGATCCCAGACACAGGGCCCTCCTATAAGGACCTCTTTTGGTCCTTGATGCACAGGTTGAAAAAGGCCTGTGCCTTTTTTCATGGTAATGAAAATGAATCCCTGGCAAAGGCGGGGCAAGGGAAAACCAGACACAGAGGAGACTGGGGCTCAGGGCTGCAAGAGCCAATCATCAGGGCTGAAGAAGCATCCATCTTAAGACTGGAGGTGCAGATTCAAGCCAGGGTAGGGGGCTGGCTCCAATTTCTGACCGCGGACATAAGGGCTATTCTTGCAAATAGGGTACTTACACTTTTAGTGGTCTCCAGTCCAAGCGGTGGGGCCTCGGGGTGGCAATACAGTGCTTTCTATCCTGCCCCCACAGCCCACAACGTGACTTCTTTCTGGAGGTCTCTTCCCCCTCCCCCACAACCAAGAGCGAGATGGTAGGAGGGCAAGTTAATAGGAGAGCTTTTTCTTTAATTTCAACTTTTACATGATTCTAATAACCCTCAGGTTAAGGGCTACATACTATTGATGGGCAAGTTAAAAAAACTCGAGCAGAAAATGCTTTTATTTCAAATCTGGAAAAGCCCCAACTTGAGATGAAATAAACCTCTGATAAAGACATTAGGTTTGAGAGTTGCCCAGTTCAGCCTTGGTCTAAGTAATCTCCTTTTCTCTGGTTCTAAGGGTAAGGGGAGGTGAGGGCATGTGAAATTAAACCTGGTGATGTCTTTTGCTCAGAAGTAATTACACAGCTATTAAGGCTACAGTTTCTTCTAAACTGTGCTTTCCTTGCAACTCCATTCAGCTTTTGTGCCTCCTCCCTGGCCCCTCCAGGCCTGTTCCTGCTACTGTTCTCCAGTTAAGAATTGCTTGCCATCCAGGACACTTGGGACTCTCTCACTGGAGGAAAAAAACAGTCCTGGCAGTACTTCAGGCACTGCTGGGTGTCACAGGGAATTGAATCTTGACCTTCCCTCAGGCATAGGAATCAAAGATGGGGGCTAAGGGCCTTTCTTGAGGGCCTCAAAACCTCATCCTAGAAACTGGATTGCCCAAGGCCCAGAGAAGAGGGTCTTGATGTCAAAAAAATTCTGACCTAGCAAACCCTGATTCACTGACCCAATACTTCAAGAAATAGCAGAATCAGCAATTTATGGCATCAGTGTTCCACGTCAGCTGGCCCCAGAGCAAAGACCTGAAATAGAAGAGGCCTAGAGGGTCAGAGGAACACATTTCACAGCTCAATTTGGTTCCCTTTTGAATCACTTTTTCCAAAAGATCATTGTAAATACCCTGATATTCAATATAAAACAAAAACAAAAGCCAAACCAGGCTTCAAAGACAAGGCAGCACCCTTCACAAAGCTCTAGAAGCATTTAGTTTCCCAAAAAGTCAGTGCGCTTATTTGATGATGCACACACACACTCACACACAAAACCCTCATGTAACATTTTGGAATGCATTATAATTAGAAGAGCTGAAATTAAATGCTAAATGTGTGTCAACTACAGATGGAGGGAAGTTTTAACCACATTCGGCAAAACTGGCTCAAAAATGAATAAATTATAAAAACTACTCTCTTCCTCTAAGAAAAGACCTAATTCCTATCATCAGGATTAAGAACCAGAGATCCAACAGGCATATACAGCCTACAACTCAGGTATAATGCAAAGAATTACACTATACCTAGTTCTCAATTAACCCCAGGCATCTTCAATTCTTATAACTGAAGAAAAGTGCAGCTGTGTCTATTCTTGGCTTAACAATACAGTTAACAGCTTGGAAACAAAGAAGTAAGAACCATGATTGGGCGGCCAAGACACCTAAACCAAAGCTTCAGCAGGGAGACCAGTACAGATATAGACCCACAATCAAAGAGATAACTTTATTAGTTTCTTCTACAAGAGACAGTAATACCAACTTTTTTTAAACAGAAATCTCAGGTCATTTGAGAGGCCAAATAGATCCAAAGAAGAAAGATGATAAACAGTTAAATTAATCAAAAGGCACTACACCACAGTGGTAGTGGGCTAAGGAAGATCAAGCTACAGCAAAATCATCTCATGTTAATGTTACAGATCATAGAGCAGGAATTGAGTTTGCTTTCCAGAAAATGATGGCACAACAATCACTTGGGACCAAGTGGATAGAAGATCAGGCCAAATGGAAAGGAATAGGGACAAAAAAGAATCCAAGTAACAGAATCCAAGCAAAGGGTGATGGATCAGGCTTTTTCCTCCCAAGAAGCATTTGCTCTATGGTGGGCTGCTTCCCCTCAGGGTCCTGCCCTAGGGCTTCTCCAGCCTACAGGGGCTCAGCAACCAGATCTGGGTTCAGGTTGCCCTAGGTTCTTTTATAATTTAGTACAGACTTTAGAGAACTTATCACACATTGCAGGGGGGTGGGTGTGCTGAAGCATTCACATACAAAGTAGTCTGAGCTTCCCCAAACATATTTGGACACTCTACAAAAAGCTTTCCAAAGTCCAACATCTTGTAGCAGCTGAACAGTTAAAGCTGCAAGGCTCACAAGATCAAAGAAGCCAGGATGAGACAATACAGGTAGAAAATCCCAGCGGCTAATGTCACTCTATATTTCTCTAACGTATTTGGTTGACCAAGAAGTTCATTCAGGTTTTCCCATAAGCTGTTAAGGAACAACCCAAATGAACTTTTTGGCCAACACAATAGTAGTAACGCTCATATAACTGATGAGGGATGTAGAAAGCTACACTGCAACAAGCTGGGTCTTCTGCTGGATTTTTCATCAAATACCAAAGAAAAAAACAAGGGGTGAGGCTCACTTTATTTTTGAAAAGCCTCAGGAGTTATTCTATTATAAAGGGACATGGCTGAACAGATAGGAGACGGATTCTCCATTGTGAGTTCTCCTGATGGCTTCTGCGAGGATCATGGAGATGTCAATCACCTAGGAAGGCAAGGGGAGCATCGGGTTAGTATACAGACAGAGATGATTGACTGGTCATTGCAGACACTGATGAGCAACCCAATGAGGGTCCTTCCTCTTAAGACTGTGCACTGTGCTGTTTCCCCAAGTGAGCCCACAACCAGCTGCTCTTCATACTCACATTTTAAATATAACCAACCGCTTAAGAAAGAGTCAAAATGCTAATGGAGGAAACACTCTTGACTCACCAAGATGGCGGTGGGCTGGCATTTAAAAACCAGTTTGAAGGTTTCACATTATGTTTGCAGGGGCTGACAGACAAGAGTGACACACACAAACGGTAAAGCATGGACCTGATGTGCATCACAAACACTGGGAGAGTCTGTTAAAACACAAAATTCTGGGTTCCATCCTCCAGAGAGTCTGAGGTCAAGCTGTTTGAATTTTTAGACACATGATCCTTCCTTTTGGGTCACAGATCCTAATGGTTAACCCTTGAGAGCAATGGAGGAAATCTTCAGAACCCACCCAGACACCTAATTCAACACATGTAATCACCTCCTAAATACTCAGGGGAGTCTTGTTTTGCAAGAATCTCAGTCTCACCTGTATTTTGGAGCAATGCTTCATCTTATCCTCCTGAGGTATGGTATTGGTGACTACTACTGCTTCAAAGCATGCATTATTAATACGAGAAATGGCTGGGCCAGAAAAGATTCCATGAGTCAGGATAGCATAAACCCTGGTGGCTCCAGCTGAGAGAAGTCTAGAGGAAAAAGGAGAGTTGATTAGGAGTAATCTTACTTGTTACTATAAAACCAAAGTTAGTGAAGAGGAATGTTTTAGTCAGCTTGCACTGCCATAACAGAATACCACAGACTGGATGACTTACACTGAATTTTATTTCTCGCTTGTTTCTGGAGGTTGGGAAGTCTAAGATCAAGGGGCCAGCAAGGTAGGTTTTGTTCTGAGACCTCTTCTCTTGGTTTGTTGGTGGCCATCTCACTATGTGCTTATGTGATCTCTTTGTGTGCACAGATTGAGAGGAGGAATGAGGTTGGGAAGAGCTCTCTGGTGTCTCTGCTTATAAGGACACCAATATCATCATGAGGGCCCCACCCTCATGCCCTCACCTAAACCTAATTACCTCCCAAAGGTCCCATCTCCAAATACCATCACACTGGGGGTTAGGGTTGAATTTCTGGGTGATACAGTTCAGTCAATAACTTATCTGAATAGGTTTGGATTAGTGTAAAAGGACTATGGCACAGACAGCTATGCTCAACAAAATCTGTCTCTTCTTTCTAGTACACAGCTGGACACTTCCCAGCCTCCCTTGCATAGTTAGGTATAGCCAAGTGACTTACTTCTGGCTATCTAAATGTGGACAGATTCTTATAAAAAACTTCCCATGGATGATCCTCCATGCTCTTTTCCCTTTCTGGCTGGCCACAATGGAAATGTTAAAGATGCAGTGCCATAAGACTGAAAGGGGCATACTTGCACTGGAGAATACCATGAACAAGTAACTTTACTGTGTTAAGGGAGCTGATCTGTTATGAGCAATTAGCATTATCTTACTAATATGATAAAAGGAGTTTTATAAATGCATACTCCAGGATCCAAGCCAGGAAATCACTCCACATACAAGTTTTGTTTTTAGCACACACACACACACACACACACACACACACTGGAGAAGAAAACTGCAGCCCACTCCAGTATTCTTGCCTGGAAAATCCCATGGATAGAAGAGCCTGGCAGGCTACAGCCCATGGGGGTGCAAAAGAGTCAGACATGGCTTAGCAATTAAACAACAACAAATATATATGAGATTTTTAAAAATTATGAGAAACAATGCTGTCCATAGTGACTTGGATTATAAGCAATGGGTAGCCACTTACAGTTTTAAAGGAGGCATGAGTGGAATCTAGTTTTAGGAAGATAAGCCAGTGGGGCAGCAATGTGAAAAATGGACTGGGAGGTAAGAGACTGGTGAATGGCAGCAGAGAAGAGAGGCAAGGTAATTCAGAACAGTGCAGGCAAACGATGAGAAGGAATAAGAATGAAGGAAGTAGCAGCAAAATGGTCTAGAGGTGAGGCCAGGGTTTTCAGCTTAGATAAAATATGAAAATGGGAATATATTTCTGTCTGCTCAGGACTCTGGATTTCTTACCTTAACCTGTTTTAAAGAACTATCAAAAGTAGATTACTCAGGGAATTCCCTGGCAGTTTGGTGGTTAGGACTCCATACACTTTCACTGCCGAGGGCACAGGCTCAATCCCTGGTCAGGAAACTGAGATCCCACAAGCCACAAAGTATGGTCAAAAAAAAGTACAATACTCAGAGAGATAAGATAGTTTTTTGGAAATACAGTGGTGATAGTTGCACAACATTGTGACTATAACTAATGTCACTGAGCTGCACACTTAAAAATGATTAAAATGGGGAATTTCCTGGTAATCCAGTGATTAGGACTCTGTTTTCAGTGCTGTGAGCATGGGTTCAATCCCTGGTCAGAGAACTAAAATCCCACAAGCTGCACGACACCGCCCCCCCCAAAAAAAAAGTTAAAATGTCAAATTTCATGTTGTATACAGTCTAGCACAATAACAAGGAAAAATAAAACTAAGAAACTAGAGAAAAAAAAGTAAGAATACTCATCAATTTACATGCATTGCAATTCAAGCCTAGGGTGACAAAACAGTCAGTTAGAATTCCCTAAACTGAGTTGCAAAGAAAATCAACAGGCTTAGGGCAGTCAGGCAGTAGTTTTTCACGTCCAGCGCCCAGCCCCACCAGCAGGCACTCACTTGTCAGCTGCATGGCAGATTGTGCCACAAGTGTCAGCCATGTCATCCACGAGGATGGCCACACGGTCCTTCACGTCTCCTACGAGCACCATGCGGTCCACTTCATTGGCCTTCTTCCGTTCTTTGTGAATCAAGGCAAAGTCCACATTCAACCGGTCTGCGATGGAAGTCACTCTGCAACACAGTGTATTCACAGGTAAAACCTCACTTAAAACCACTGTGTGTGTGTATCTTAAGACAAAGAAAGGAACTAAAGGACGGACTTATTTTCTAGGTGAGAATACTCCATGAAACTCAACAGGTCCCAGGGTTGGAAGAAAGTAACTGCAATTAATTGGCATCACAAATTGGGTTTCATAGACTAATGCCTCCATACTCCAAGATGTAGATGCCTCCCACATCCTAAGAGCAGTTTATGAATTATTAGTCAAACTTAGATTAAAATTCACTCTGGGTTACAGTAGGAGATAGACAATTCTCACCAATCCCAGGAAGCAGTATAATGAATGCTAGGGCATGTTCATTTACTGGACTGGCAGCAGAAGTGGAGAGATATACGACTTGGTTAACTAATGCCAGGAGTGTAGATGGTCCCATTATGACATGCAAATGTGGTGAGAAGTGAACCTGAATTTGGGGGGAGAGAAGCAGTGCCCAGCCTGTTCTGTTGTGCCCTCATCACACTCAGTTCAGTGATCTACCAACTGTCAATGTCAACTGTACCTGGACACCAAGCTTGGGAGTTCCTTTAATGACTGCTAGAAAGAAAGTTATACCAATTAAGCAGGCAGACTGGGCATCTTGCTGTACAGACCAAAGGATTTCCAAATCAAAACAGAATTCCTTTTGTTTAAATTACAAGGTAATACAAACCAGACTAGAAGGTGGGATAGAAGACAAATCTGTCTGGTGACAAAGTACCACGTAATCTCTCCATCAGCAATGACTGCTGCCTGTGACATCTGTGGCCACATTCCACCCTGCCATCTTGTTATATGTGAAGAGGCCTGTGCTTTGGGCTTTGTTTTTTAATGTAGTGCTGATCCAACCAAGTATCAAGTCCTATTTCCCTTGTGACTATGCTCACATATTTTGAGTTTGTGCAAAATATGGGAGAAGCTGTGACCATGTAATAGAGAACAGACAAGACCTGGACCACAACCTAGGCAGCATCTGCACCTGACCTAAACGACCCATATCCTGTGTGCTCTCCACCCCCACTGTGCGGGCACATAACATCAAGAGCTACCAATCTGCTTGGAATGATTACTTAGATGAGGCAAATGCATGATCACTTAGTTCAAGCATCCTAAGCCATCCATACTCAGTGGCCAACAAACTCAGTGACCGACAAAGTGTAAAGGGCTCAAAAAAGTCACTCCCTATATCCTTGAGGGGAGAACTACATGCAAGTCACAACTGCACAGGCATTTCTACCTAGTCCCCAAACCCTGCCAAGACAGATGTGATAGCCACTCACTTTGAAAAGATTCCATCACTAAAAGAAAATTACAGGACTTCCCTGGTTAACAATGTCTGCCAATGCAGGGGACATGGATAGGATCCCTGGTCCAGGAAGATTCCACATGCCTCAGGGCAACTGAGCCCATGCACTGCAACTACTGAACCTGTGCTCCACGAGAGAAGCCACCACCACGAGAAGTCCACACAGCACAACTAGCCCCCACTTGCCACAACTAGAGAAAGTCCGAGAGCAGCAATGAAGACCCAGTACAGTAATAAATAATTTAAAAAAGAAAACAGTAAACAAAATTATGGAGCAATAAACCATCTACTGAAGGCAGTTTTTCTATACCCAACTTTGGAAAGAAAATTGTGCTTGATTACTTATTTCAAATGAGACTGTTTGCTCAGTCTCTGTAGAAGATGATCTTCACAAGTATGACAACCACTGTGAGGGGATGTGTTTTAGGCTCTATCTCTAGTATTACAGATGGTAACTAGCAACAACAAGGGACTCGCAAAGCCATGCATCTGGCTGGAGAACAGAACTCAAGCTCTCAGCTTATCAGTTCTGTTGAAGTTCCTGAAATAAAGAGGTCGTTGAGAAATAGTCATTGAAAATTTGAATGGCTTTTGCAAAGATGTGAATTGGCATTTCCTAATCATCTGTGTTTTGTAGCTCTTCATTCTATTTCCACAACAAGAAGAACATGTGTCACACTTCTGAATGCATTACTAATGAGTGAGCCACTAAGGAAATGAAAAGCTCTTAGTCTGTACCACGTGAGCTGAAGCACTGCAACTAGCGATCCCTGGCAATCAGTTTGTTTCGAATGTTCAGCGCTTGGCTTAAATAAAATCACCACACTTTCTTTTCCATCCTGCTTAGTATTCTAATTCAAAAGATCAAAATGGTTTAACCAACAACATTAAGAGATATGTAAAAGCTTGTGCATGAGTGCTAGGCTGCTTCAGTGTGTCCGACTGTTTGTGACCCTCTGGACTGTAGCCTGCCAGGCTCCTCTGTCCATGGGATTCTCCAGGCAAGAATACTAGAGTGGGTAGCCATGCCCTCCTCTGAGGGATCTTCCTGACCCAGGGATTGAACCCATGTCTCCTGCATTGAAGGCGGATCCTTTACCACTGAGCCACAGGGGAAGTCCATGTAAAAGCTTACTTGTTCACTATCATCATGGGTTTTGATAGCAAGTGGCATTCATTAGAAAATCAAATTGCCTCCTCCTCCTAATGGGTCATAGTGCTGTCACTGACCCTGCAGTGCTGAGTCACTAATGGGTTTTGGTCAAGCCCATGATCCCAGACTATTTTGTGCCCCTCTGCTGCTATCTTATCTTTCAGGCAGTGACTCAGACCAGTAAAAGAGTGAGTAAAACCATATCCAGCCTGTGTCCTAAGCTATCAGAACATCCAAATACTTAAAAACTGTTGCTTCTCAGTATCTTGTAATCACCTATACTGAAAAAGAATTGGAAAAAGACTTTATATATATGTAGTCTTTATAGTCTTTTTCAGACCACTTTGCTGTATACTTGAAACTTAACACTGTAAATCAACTATACTTCAAGAAAAGAAAAACTCAGTTCAACAACAAAAGATCACTTTCTGACACAACTGTCTGAAAACTTTCCCCAGTACATTGGGAATAATATGAATTTCAACCATACCTCTTTGCTCCTCCAGCATCAGGTGAGACAATTGTGCAGTTCCTCCACTCAGAGATGTTCTCCCTTATCCACTTGAGGACCGCTGGCTCTGCATACAAATTGTCGACTGGGATATCAAAAAAGCCCTGCAGAAAGAAAGAACCTGGGTCAGTTTGGCTTGTTTTCCTTCTCTTCCATTTACAAATAATGAACACAAAGAGAATAGTAACTTGCCCAAAGAATATTTTACTGGAACATTCAAACTGATCCGAAAACATGCCTGGTATGGCAGACTGTAAAAGCAGACTCCTAAAGTGTGGGTTGTGCAAGAAAGCCCAGCCACAAAGTGAGCCCCCGGCTAACCCACAACTGACCATAGACACATGAACAAGCTCCTGAGGAAAACACCCAAGTCCAGCCAAGATCAGAAATACCCAGCCAATGTGCAGACCCACAGGGTAATACATACTTACTACCTTCTGCCACTCAGTGTTGGGCTGGCTTGTTAAGAGAGCCAAAGCTAACTGGTAAACCAGTTAGAGATGCTATGGTATATAAACCTAGTGGAAGGCATTTATAATAAATGGTCACAGTAACTAGTAGTCAGGAGATTTGTGTTCTAATACTAGTTGCTACAGATTTGTTGTACTTCACAACTAATCTGTCCCTCTTCTATAAAATGGCTGTATAATCATCTGGCCTATATCTCACTGAATTCCCAGAAGCCTCCAAAGATAATGATTTCAAAGTCTCTTTAAAAAGTATCAACTATAAGGTAGTATTCTGCTCCCCAAACTCTTTTAATGCTAGAAAGTAGGCTCCAACATCTATGGATCTAAATTTAATGATGACAATAACAACTCCCATTTATTTCATATCTTTCATGAGCCAGGTGTTTCACTATGAATTTTACATCTTGTTTGATACTCACGATAACAAAGCAGTGTGTATTCAGAGAAGTTAAATAACCTGCCCAAGGTTACAAAATTTGTAAGTGTCAGAGCCAGTATTCAAACTCAGATTGATGCCAAAGCCTACTACGCTCTTCCCAGAATCCCAAACTGCCTCTCTGTACAACCAGCCCACATGACTAAGACCATAAACTATGCTTCAGTTGAGGATGTTGAAAATGTCATCAATGTCTAGTTTATCTGAGCTGTACTTGGGCAGTTTTTGCTTCCCTGTGATTTTCAGCATTCAGTCCTCTCTAACCCCATGTCTAATCCCTAATAATCCCTAAGCTAATATTTAGCTCCCAATGATACCTGAATTTGAGAAGCATGAAGGTCCATGGTGATAATATGATCCGCGCCTGCTACAGACAGCATATTTGCAACCAGCTTGGCTGAGATTGGAGCCCGGCTCTAAATGGAGGGAAGGAAAGAGGAAAAAAAGCCAATCTGAAAAACAATTCATTTGCTCAGGAAGCATTTATTTATTGTATACCTATTGTGTTTAAGGCACTGAGCTAACAGAAAATTCATACAAAGTGACATAGCCACTGATTTTCACTTCATCACAATCTGGCACAAATAGGAAGTGGAATATCATTTTTCCAAATCAGGATACATACATCAGAAAAAACCTTCCCAACGTTTCACTTTCTTCATGTATATATTTTCAGCCTATTCAAGTCTTTCCAATGCTCAATTATTTAAATTAGGCAGACTGTATACAAATTTTTTTGAAAGAATTGTATTAAAATCTCTTTTAAGACATACATACTCAAACCTGTACAACATCTAACATGTCAACATTTAAAGGCACATCAAAGGATGAAAAGTATAGTTTTATTTTATTAATTACACCACTCCCCTTACTCATCCGGAGGCCCAACTTCCAGTAACCTCAATCCCCTTAAATAACAGGTAAACACACCTGACTGCACCATAAAATAACAAGGCCCATGTCCTACACTCTACTCCTTCAGTCAGTTCAGTCCCTCAGTCATGTCCAACTTTTTGCCACCCCATGAATTGCAGCAAGCCAGGCTTCCCTGTCAATCACCAATTCCCAGAGTTCACTCAAACTCACATCCATCGAGTAAGTGATGCCATCCAGCCATCTCATCCTCTGTCGTCCCCTTTTCCTCCTGCCCCCAATCCCTCCCAGCATCAGAGTCTTTTCCAATGAGTCAACTCTTCGCATGAGGTGGCCAAAGTACTGGAGTTTCAGCTTTAGCATCATTCCTTCCAAAGAACACCCAGGGCTGATCTCCTTTAGGATAGACTGGTTGGATCTCTTTGCAGTCCAAGGGACTCTCTAGAGTCTTCTCTACCACCACAGTTCAAAAGCATCAATTCTTCGGTGCTCAGCCTTCTTCACAGTCCAACTCTCACATCCATACATGACCACAGGAAAAACCATAGCCTTGACCAGACGAACCTTTGTTGGCAAAGTAATGTTTCTGCTTTTGAATATGCTATCTAGGTTGGTCATAACTTTTCTTCCAAGGAGTAAGCATCTTTTAATTTCATGGCTGCAGTCACCATCTGCAGTGATTTTGGAGCTCAAAAAAATAAAGTCTGACACTGTTTCCCCATCTATTTCCCATGAAGTGATGGGACCAGATGCCATGATCTTCGTCTTAGCAGCACTGTATTCTATTGAAATAAAAATATCTAGGCTTCTCCCAGGTATTGTACATATTAATAAAATTTGGGCACCAATTACCATGGACCAGCAAAGTTTTACCTGTATGCTTTATCTTCTAATACTCCAAAGAAGGTGAGGTGTGCGTGTGTGTATTCATGTAACAGACTTCAAGTTATACGAAGAGGTCACAACTATAACCAAGAGGGTCCCAGAGGATCTACCAGTTTAAAAAAATACTCTGCTCCATGGGAGCTGGTGCTTAGTCTTACTGATACAATGAAAAAAATATCACTGAGTTAGCCAAAAGTCACATATGTATGACTGGGATAAAACAGACAGACTGCAAATGTGTTGCTTTATACAAACCAATCACATGAATTGTTTAGAAAATCAGGTAATGCCTAAGATAAAAAAATAATATCCTCTAAATATACATTTGATAATTAAGGAAGTTTTTTTGACTTTGGGCAAGTGCTCCTGCTTCTCCTGATTTAAGAAAAGAAAGAATTAAAAAAAAAAGAGAGAGATTCCACTCCTACCTTATCCTTCTTATCCTGCCGGGCATAAGGGAAGCACGGGATGACTGCAGTAACCCGGCTGGCTGAAGCAATCTTGCAGGCGTTAATCATAATCAAAAGTTCCATGAGATTGTCATTGATTTCACCGCAGCCACTCTGAACAATGTAGACATCTTCTCCACGAACACTTTCTCCGATTTCCACACTATAGGAAAAGGAAGGACAACAAAAACAGATTTTAAAGCACTATACTGTACATCTACAGTAAGGTCTAAAAGTCACAGCTTCCCCACTAGTATGCTATGAATGGATTACAGGAGATTCCCCTGGAGGAGCCCCTGTACCAGAAACCGTGTACTGCCTGTTTACTCCAGTGTACTATACCTGTTTTTTATAGGTGACACGACATGAAAAAAACTGGCTAAGGTACTTAGTAATTGGACCATAATTTCAGTAAGCAGGCTGTATCTCATTTCATATGTGTGAATGCAAATTAGATACAGCATCTATGACTGTCATCAGTATATAATAAAGGAATCAGAAAACTCATACAAGGAATGAATCACTACTGTTTTAGAATGATGCCTTCTACAGAAGACCGTACCACGTCTACCACACTGGCAGTTCACTGAACAAATGTTCATATGCCAGTCACTGTGCTAGGTGCCAGGGACACGATGGAGAACAGACATGGTCCTTGCCTTCAGTCTATGCTAACTGTACGCTGGTCCAATTAGTAAGTCTTATTTTAAAAGAATTCCATAGGAAGTTACTCTAATTATGGAGTAAAGCTATATTTTACTATAAAATAGTAAAATATTTTAATATTTTATTTACTATATTTAATATTTTATTTTATTATCATATTTTATTATATTTTATTACTTTAAATAAAATAATATTTTATTTTATTGTTATATATTTTATTTTATTATTTTAAATAAAATATTTTATTTACTATAAATATTTAATATTTATTTACTATAAAATGCAAGTTTTAATATTTTTACTTGGATCCTTACCAAAAATAACTTCTTAAAAATAACCTCAGTGATACCTCAAAGCAAAACCATTTCCCCAATTAATATCGTAGGTGACAAGGGGGAGAGGGGAGTGTGTGGGTATATGTACATGCATGCTTGTATAGGCAAGTAGATCAGAACAGTTAATAACCTGTACTGATGAAGAGGAAAACTTCAACAGGACATAATTCCATTGTCAGAAGCGGATATCAGAGATAATTATTATTTAAAACTTATTTGTTCCCAATCCAAGTAACAGTTGTAAGGATCCTACTTTTTAAAAGAATGGGGTTACTTTATATTGTAAAGCAAGAAAAATAAAAGCAAATGGTAAAAATCAAACCAGAAACCAGTTAGAACAGGGATGCTGAAAGTCACAGTAGTCCAAACAAAGACAAAAACATATTAGTTTGGAATATCTGGAGAGAAACCTTCAGGCACTGGAAAATGGGCAAAATGAACCCAAAATAAGCAGAAGGAAGAAATCAGACATAAGAGCAGAAACCAATGAAACAGTAAAACAATAAAGAAAAACCACTGAAACAAAAAGCTCTTGGTGGGGGGGGAGGAATCAATAAAATTGATAAACCTCTAGAAAGGCTGACCTAAAATAACTTTACAAGAGAAGCTTACCAAACATTTAAAGAATTAACACGAATTTGGGGGACTTCCCTGGTGGTCCAGTGGCTAAGACTCCAAGCTGCCAACGCAGGGGGCCTAAGTTAGATCCCTGGTCAGGGAACTAGACCCCACATGCCCCAACTAAGGCCTGACACAGCCAAATAAATAAATAAAAACTGATTTTTGCGTAATCTTTTCAAGAAAATAGATGAGAATACTTTGCAACTCATTTTATGAGGCCACTTATTACCCAGATACCAAAGCCAGACAAAGGCAATATAAAAAAAGAAATCTACAGAGGAGGAGGAAGACAAAAATGGGTGTGGTTGCAACAGGGCAACAGGGAGGATCCTTGCGATGACAGAATGGTTTTTTTTTTCCTTGACTCTATCAATGTCAATATCTTGGTGGTTGCATTATACAACAGCAACAGCCAAGAAAACTACAGTTTGGAAAAACTAGAGTTGGGAACCTTGGGAAAACTGCATAATGGGTACACAGGATCTCTCTGTGTTATTTCTTACAATTCCATGCTAATCTAGGATGACTTCAAAATTCTATTTTAACAAAATGTGTATTGTTATACCTTGTGTATACTTGAGTAAATTACTGCAACCCTCAGTGAAAGCTGAGGTCATAAAAGTACTGGGTTGACCAAACAGTTCGTTCGGGTTTTTCTGTAACATTCTATGGAAAGAACTTTTTGGCCAATCCAATATATCTTAAAACAGGCACTTCTGTAATAAGTCAAAAGAAACTAGTCCGATTGTATCAATATTTTCTGAGAAGTGAGTTCTAGTTTGAGGTTAACTTGAGTAGTAGCTCATCTGGAAAAATATTTTCTCCCTAGTTTACTAGGCATCAGTCAAACCGTCTTCCTTTACATTCCTTGATTCACCCTTTCCTGCCTTTGCACACATATTCCCACTATCTGGAATGCTCTACCTGCAACTAACTCATTAATTTCTTAGGTCTCCAATCAAAATATCATTTCTGACCATCTTAATACAAGTGACTTCCTTAAGAACCTATAACATTAAAAATGACTTTAAAAATATCAACCAATTGCACTGTGTGAACCTTATGTGCATACTAATTCAAGCAACTGTTAAAAAAACCACATTACTGTTAATTTGTTTTAGGCGAGAAAATGGTATTGTGGTCAATGATATGTATGCAGATGATATGACAGAATATCGAGGTTTGCTTCAAAATAATCCAATTATGGGGAGTGTGGCGAGGTGGAATATTAGATGAAACAAGATTAGCCATGAATTGATAACTGCTGAACCAGTACTGGAGTTTCAGCTTCAATATCAGTCCTTCCAATGAACACCCAGGACTGATCTCCTTTAGGATGGACTGGTTGGATCTCCTTGCAGTTCAAGGGACTCTCAAGAGTCTTCTCCAACACCAAAGTTCAAAAGCATCAATTCTTCGGTGCTCAGCTTTCTTTATAGTCCAACTCTCGCAACCATACATGACTACTGGAAAAGCCATAGCTTTGACTAGATGGACCTCTGTTGGCAAAGTAATGTCTCTGCTTTTTAATATGCTGTCTAGGTTGGTCATAGCTTTTCTTCCAAGGAGCAAGTGTCTTTTAATTTCATGGCTGCAGTCACTATTTGCAGTGATTTCAGAGTCCAAGAAAATAGACACTCACTGTTTCCATTGCTTCCCCATCTATATTCAATGAAGTGATGGGGCCAGATGCCATGATCTTAGTTTTCTGAATGTTGAGTTTTAAGCCAGCTTTTTCATTCTCCTTTTTCACTTTCATCAAGAGGCTCTTTAGTTCTTCACTTTCTGCCATAAGGATGGTGTCATCTGTGTATCTGAGATTATTGATATTTCTCCCGGCAATCTTGATTCCAACTTGTGCTTCATCCAGCCCAGTGTTTCTCATGATGTACTCTGCATATAAGTTAAATAAGCAGGGTGACAATACACAGCCTTGACATACTCCTTTTCCTATTTGGAACCAGTCTGTTGTTCCATGTCCAGTTCTAATTGTTGCTTCTTGACCTGCATACAGATTTCTCAGGAGGCAGGTCAGGTGGTCTGGTATTCTCATCTCTTTAAGAATTTTCCACAGTTTGTTGTAGTGTTGGAGAAGACTCTTGAGAGTCCCTTGGACTGCAAGGAGATCCAACTGGTCCATCTGAAAGGAAATCAGTCCTGAATATTCATTGGAAGGACTGATGCTGAAGCTGAAACTCCAATACTTTGGCCACCTGATGCAAAGAACTGACTCATTGGAAAAGGCTCTGATGCTGGGAAAGATTGAGGGCAGGAGGAGAAGGGGACGACAGAGGATGAGATGCTTGGATGGCATCACCGACTTGATGGACATGAGTTTGAGTAAGCTCCCGGAGTTGGTGATGGATAGGGAAGCCTGGCGTGTTGCAATCCATGGGGTCACAGAGTTGGACACGACTGAGCTAATGAACTAAACTGAACTGGGTGATGGGAGGAAGGTACCATCCTTGCAAGGTAGGAAGATCATTTATTCTACTTCTGCAGGTATGTTTGAAATGTTCTATAACTGAGTTAAATAAATAAAGTGACTCTCCCCAGGCATTCTCTCATTATCCTGGTTATTCTCTGCAGAACACATCACAGTTTCTCATCACCTTATATTTTACGCACTTGTTTATCTGTCACCCTTACTAGAATGCAAGCCAGCTCCATGAAGGCAGGAACCGGATCTGTCATGCCCAACCGGCCAGTGTCAATAACACAAAGAAAGAATGAATACCACTCAGGATTAGGATGCCCCTTGAGTCTGCTCACTTTAAGGCAGAATATGAACCTTCTGCACGCCTGCTGTTGTGAATTCAGAAGACAGTTGATTGTCCCTCACAAACTAACTCACCTCACACTAGAGGTAAGTGGGTCCAACATGTTTCTTCAAAAGGTTTTAACAGATCTGCTCATCCCTTTAACAGATACTCAGCTGAGAGATATTTAATGGGGGTGGAACTACAACCTGATGAGTTCACCAGGATTTGATGGCTACAAAGAATTTTATGGTGGGATCCTGAAACAGTGATGCCAAGGAACATAATGAGCCAAACATCAATTTTCTGGACCCTAAGACAAAGTTGAACAGACATCTATTAATCACCAAGATCAGCCTTAAGAAACAACTAATGTGGGCTTCCCTGGTAGTTCAGTGGTAAAGAATCTGCCTGCCAATACTTGAGTTTGATCTGGGAAGACCCCACATGGGGTGGGGCAACTAAGCCCACGCACCACAACTACTGAGCCCACCTGCTGAAACTACCGAAGCTGCAAAGCCTAGAGCCCAGGCTCCACCACCACAATGAGAGGCCCGTGCACAACTAGAGCCCAGCACAGCCAAAAATAATACATTTTAAAAATTATTAAAAAAAAAAAGAAAAGCAACTAAAGGGACTTCCCTGGTGGTCCACACTCCCAATGCAGGGAGCCCATATTCAATCCCTGCTCAGGGAACTAGATCCTCCACGGCACAACTAAAGAGCCCACATGCTGAAGAAGACTGAACATCTGTGTGCCACAACTAAGACCTGGTGCAATCAAATAAATATTTTTAAAAAAGAAAGAAAGAAACAACTAAATCTGTCGGCAACGTCAACTACGCTAATGCCAAAATTGCTTTCGGGAGACGTTGTTCTAAATTCAAATGGGCACGCAGGAGGAGACCAGGGAAAGCTTCCTGGAAGAACAACTTGCATGTTGTCTAAAAGTAGGCCCAAGAGCACTACTGTCCAATGTGGGAGTCACTGGCCTCATGTGGTTATTGAGCACCTGGGTGTGGCTACTGCAACTGAGGAAGGGAACTGAGATGCGAAGTAATATTAACACCATACCTTCCTGTAAAGACAGTAAAAAATTTTTAAATGTATTGATTTTTATATTGATTATATGTTAACTTAAAAAAATACCACTCAAATGGATAGAATTCAGTAACACCTGTGGAGCTAAGCCTGCTCTGCAAGTTCCTCACTGAGGAGGGCCAAACAAGAGGCCGAGGGAGTTTCAAGGTACTTCCAAATCTCCTTTACCAACACTGCCTGCCCTTTGAGAGGTTCCAGGCTAAGAGTCCCTTCTATGCTTTATGGTGCACAACTCTATGGTCCTGACAAAGTAGTATTTCAAATATCTGAGCAACTTCAAAACTCAAGAAAATTTTAGTCCTGCCCACTGTCATCCCCACTACATCATCTCCTTGTCCAAGACCAAGCTCTCCACTTCTCTGGGGGAGAATGAAAGTCAGGCACATTGATTGCCCATAAAGCCAATTGGATCTTCCATATCTGGTATAGGAAGCCTATGGCTCTCGTTTGAGTCAAGAACACTAAGAGAATCATCTGTGCTCCATTCACTCACCAGTCAGACTGCTGGATTAGGAGCCAGGAAAGAGCAGTTTGACAATTGACCTAAGACAGTATAAGGGACAGGCTAATTATCTACTACTCTAAAGCTGTCTTTTTATCAAATAAGGCCAGAAAGCAACATACCTAACACCATGGTGGCTTATCTCTTTTTAACAAATGCCTCCACTATCAAAGTCAATATAAAAAATTGCTTACATTGTTCATTATGTTACTGGGTATCATTATTTAAGGATCCCACCCAAAAACTTCATAGAATTGTGTGTCTGGAAGTAGTATCTAAAGATTGTTATGAAAATAAAAATTACATAATTTACTGCACAAGCCTTTATGCCTTTATCCCTTTGGCTGCCAGGAAGCCAAGGGATACAGTTAAAGTAACACTAAATAAACTTCAGTAATCACTTTATGCCAAATTCTTCACATAGTTACTATAGTCCTTTGTTCTAATAGGCTTCTGCTGTACTTATCTAACTTTTTGTATCTGTGAGCATCATGAAACACTAAACCTTTCTTGAAAGCAGGCAAGGTATTAATTACAAAATTAAATTTTCACTGCCAACTTGTACCACTTTTGTATTATATCACCTAAGGATAATCAACCAACAGTGCGGCCGTTTCCCAAAGCCAAACTTAGGACTAGCACTTACCTTTCAAGCACAGAAGGATGTTATGACCAGACATGCATTTAATAACTAGAAAAAGTTATTTAACTATATGAAAAATAAAAGTAGCACATGTAAATTAGGACACTGTCCTTGTTTTACGGTATGCAATTCCAATCTCACTAATCAAGACCAATCTTTTCCTCCAGTTAGTACTATGATGTACTTTCATAAAGTCTTTTTCAAAAGCCCAGGAACTACACTTAGATTATACAGCTTGGTCAATGAACAGTTCAATGAATCCTCAAAAAACCTTAATATTATTCTTATGGTTTCCTCTAAGTCTCAGAGATAATAAGTTAGGCAGTGATGTATGGCAGAAGAATTGATGGTGTGCCTGAAACCTGTTTGCTTTTAAACCAGGTAGGAAGACCTGGTTTAGCAACTGAAAGGTAACACTTCTTGCTCTTTCCCTCTAGCTAATGGCTGCTGCTGCTGCTAAGTCACTTTAGTCGTGTCCGACTCCATGCAACCCCACAGACGGCGGCCCAACAGGCTCCTCCATCACCAGGATTCTCCAGGCAAGAATACTGAAGTGGGTTGCCATTTCCTTCTCCTAGCTAATGGCATGTCCTCCAAATTGGCTTTGGGCCAGTGATTCTCTCAGCTGTTCTGGGGAGGCCAGGTGACTAGCTCCATCCATTCCATTTAAACACAAAACAGAAAATAAAGTGAATTTAAAAATGCCTTTTAATTGGTGGTATTTTTAAGAAAATCTCAAGAATTTAGATGGGTGCTGGCACATGCAAAACAAGGATTAACTATAGGAAAATCCTAGGTAACCAAGGTTAGTCACCCCCCTTTCAGCCTATCTAGAGTAACCAAATAAAACAAAGTTATTTAACAATATTGAAGAGAATTGAATCCAAACATTCAGTATATATCTTTTTGCCTTTTCATACTGTTCATGGGGTTCTCAAGGCAAGAATACTGAAGTGGTTTGCCATTCCCTTCTCCAGTGGACCATGTTTTGTCATTGGAAAAGCCCCGATACTGGGAAAGATTGAAGGCAGGTGGAGAAGGGGACGACAGAGGATGAGATGGTTGGATGGCATCACCGACTCATGGACATGAGTCTGAGCAAGCTGCGGGAGTTGGTGATGGACAGGGAAGCCTGGTGTGCTGCAGTCCATGGGGTCACAAAGAGCTAGACATGACTGAGTGACTGAACTGATTTAGTACATATAATAAAAAAAGAAAAAGACCCAGGGGACTTCCCTGGTGGTTCAATGGTTAAGAAGCTGCCTTACAATGCAGGGAGTGCAGGTTAGATCCCTGATTGGGGAACTAAGATCACATGTGCAGCAAGGCAACTAAGCCCACGCACCACAACAAAGAGCCTGCATGCTGCAACTAAGACCCGACACAGCCAAAATAGTTCTGAAAAAGAAAGAAACAGAATCACATACAAAGAACCAACCAGTGGTTACCAATGAAGAAGGGAAAGGGGGGAAGATAAGGGTAGGAGATTAAGAGTACAAACTACTGTGTATAAAATAAGCTAAAAGGGTATATAGTACAACACAGGGAATATAGCCAACATTTTGTAATAACTATAAATGGACTATAACATTAAAAAATTATTTATCACTTTGTTGTACACCTGAAACCTTATATAAATACTGCATGTCAACTACACCTCAGGTAAAAAACTTAATACATTCAGAAGTTCCAAAATCCAGATAAATATTGTATCAGCAAAAAAATTAAAGGACTTGCCCCAGAGGTGGGCAAGGTACCCTCTGAATCGTAGTTCCTTCATCCATAAAATGGAGATTGTAAGAGTAATCTCTTACAGCAGTGTTGAGGGGATTAAATGTGAAATGTGTATAAAGTACTCAGCATAGGAACTAGCACATTTTAAGCACTCAGTATTTATTATTATTAATATCACCATTACTAATAGCAGAAACTTGTTCAACTTTTTTGGAGATCAATTTGGCAATAAGTATTAAAAAGCCTGAAAAGTAGTGTATACCTTTTAACCTAGTAATTCTAGAGATCCAGGAGTTTTCATTTAAAAGCATTAGATCAAAAATTATAAATATTGAATAGGGACTTGGTGATCTAAAATTATAGTAAAATCATGACAAGACTGTACAGCTATTTAAACAATGGAGACTAAATATTAAGAGAAGTGTTCAAAATATAGTGCTGAGTGAAGAAAGCTATAAACAATATGCCATACTTTTTTGAAAAAGTATATAAACACACAAACACCTGGAAGGTCATAAACTCAAATGTGAACCGTTTGTCTTGGGTGGTAGAATTATTTGGGACATCTTTTATCCTATATTCCCCACATTTTTTGCAATACCATCACCATCCCTTACCAACACTGAGAATCTGTTAAGACAATGTTCTAAGAATTTTACTCCCATCTAATTGTCACAAAAGACTCTAAAAAACGTGTATGCTCAATCATGTCCAACTCTTTGAGACCCCCATGGACTGTAGCCTACCAGGCTTCTCTGTCCATGGGATTTTCCAGGCAAGAATACTGGAGTGGGTTGCTATCTCCCCATCCAAGGGTTCTTCACGACCCAGGGATGGAATCCTTGTCTCCTGCATTGGCAGCTGGATTCTTTATCACTGAGCCACCTGGGAAGCCCATATTTATTATTTTAAAGTTTTATAGAGCCATTCCCTTGGTCTTCAAACCTAGGTCTTCCACATTGCAGGCACATTCTTTACTGTCTGAGCCACCACAATACTCTGGGTAGATAATATTTTACAGGTGAGATTACTGAGGCAAAGAAAGGCTTAGGATTCAAATCCAGCTTCTCTGACTCCAGAGCCGGAACCCTCAATCTCTTTCATAGCTATCTGTGTGCCATACGCCCACATATATGTATGCATGTTTCTCCTTAAAAACTTGACAGCAGGAACTCCCTGGTGGCACAGTGGTTAAGAATCTGCCTGCCAATGCAGGGGACATCGGTTTGATCCCTCCTGAGAAGATACCACACACCACGAGGCAACTAAGCCCATGTGCCACAACTACTGAGCCCATGTTCTAGAGCCCGGGAGCTGCAACAACTGAGTCTATGTGCCCCAACTACTGAAGCCCTTCTCTGACAACAAGACAAGCCACCGTGATGAGAAGTCCGTTCACAGCAATGAAGAGTAGTGCCCCCACCCCACTCCCCTGCCAACTGCTACTCGCTGCAAATAGAAAAAGCCCACTCACAGCAAGGAAGACCCAGCACAATC
Organism: Bos javanicus; assembly: GCF_032452875.1. NCBI lineage: Eukaryota > Metazoa > Chordata > Mammalia > Artiodactyla > Bovidae > Bos > Bos javanicus. Next base: position 58,109,690 of record NC_083897.1, on the reverse strand, counting down.
AAAAATTAATTAATTAAAAAAAACTGGACAGCAAAGGATGATCCTGACTTCACGAGAAAACTACTCAGGAGAGCATCAACCCCTGAGATTGTGCCAAATTGCAGCAAAACAGTCTCATCTGAGGATGGGCTCTGCAGTTCCCCATCTAATGACCCATAGCACCCACTGTGGGTAGGGGCTATCCTGTCCATGACCTTTAGATCCCAGAGTCAGGGCAGCAATTACCACTTCTGCAGTGCAGAAAAGCCAAAGGTTGGGGGAGGGAGGTGAGGGGAAGCTCCATCGGCAACATATTCGATTATGTTCAATGAAGATTTCAGAACATCTAAGGAGCCAAAAAGCTAATGATAAAGCCAGAAACAAAGCAACTGAACCAGTCAGCAATTTTCCACATTGTGCTTAATCTTATCCAGTGTTTCCAAGCATGTTACTGTCTGGTTATTTAAAAATGAAATCAGCCTTTTAGCTCAGTCTCAGTAGACTGGGACTCCAGACAATTTTAGAGAAATCAATCAGTAGACCACTGAACTGTTCTCCTCCCCTCTCCCAATTTAGCCTCAGGTTCTGATGTGGTGCACTAGGCAGAGGGTGCACAGGGAAAATAAAGTCTTTGTATTTTTCCTGGAAGCATAGAAAAAAGATTTAATAGTCACAGTTCTCTAGGGAACAACAAAAAACCTCCAAATGAAAATCATTCTGGTCCCCTAGCTATACTGCCACTTGCAAAGTCTGGTCCTGTTTTATTACAGCCCATGAGTCATAATGGTGTGGTTAAAGCTAAAGACAGCAGCTTGGCGAGCCTTTCGACTAAGGTATTGTCTGGTTACAGAGGGCATCAGGGCTTGCACCATCATTTGCATCACAACCAATGGCACGATGATCAAGCATCCAGAAGGAAGCTGTCCACTACAGATGAATGCTTTTACCAGCAGGGTCTACAAAGGACAGGGGAAGTTACACTTTGGGAAGAGAAAAGGAAAACAAAAGCACTTAGGAAAAAATGTTCAAGGCAATCTTCACTAATTTAACTGACTCATTAGGTTTGGTGTGAATTTTCCCCTTAATAGAGGACTGACTGTGGGTACTGCTCTGACTTGATCAACAGGGTAACAACAAAACACAGAAAAACACTTATCAGAACCAGAAGATTCTAGATTTAGATGGAAGTGGTACTGAAAGGATTTGGTGACCAAGTTATCTCTAAGATGGCCCCAAGGTTCAGGAGCATGGTGGAAGTGGGGGGAGGGAGCAAATGTAATCAGCAAAGCAATGACAAAAAAGTCATTGCAATTAACTATGCATTTCCAGCCTTCCACTCCATTATCTTTCTTCTATTATCTTAATATTCAGGGATAAAAATGTTTCTTAAATCCCCCACACATTAGAAGAGGGCAAGTTCAGGATAGACTTTGGTTCTGAAAAATATGCTTTTGCACTGTTTTACAAACAGCTATGCTTGGGAAGATCAAGGATTCCAGAATTAAGGTTCCCTATTATTTTCTGGATGGCTCAAACCAAGATGCTGGCAATCGGGATGCAGTTAACGCATCATTTTATTCAAGCGACTAGATTTAACTTCGAGTTTAAAGATGTGAAAATTCAACACTCGCCAATCTAAGGAAGTCCTCAGTATTAATTTTGGCGCCCTCAGCACATAATGTCAAGTTCCCTCAACAGTAAATCCGATCAACACGGTTTCAAATTGAAAAGCTGCTTCTCAGACGCTAGGGGAAACACCACGAGGGTTCAGTACGCAGTAAGATCTCCCAAGCGAGCCGGTCTAAGAGCAGAAGAGAACCCAGTCTGGATGGCTCAACAGCTAAGCGGCAAAGCCACGTGTCCCCACCGCGGAGCCTAGGCGTTCTTCCCCTCTAGCCGCTCTAGGAAGCCACCATCCCCGCGTTGGGTCCTCCGGCGATTGGCGTCAAACCCAGTAGCTTCGCCTCCTGCTCCATCTTGACTCCACCCCACCTCACAGTGAGAATGAACGTGACCCTCCCGCGAGAGGTAAAATAACGGAAACAGCCCGTGAGGCACGCTCGTCACAGAGCTGCCCCTTCCCCCCAAACCCGGCCCTTTGGAACTCATGCTGTGACCTCATCCCCCTACCCTCGGTTGCCCTGGCCTCTCCGGCAGGTGAGGCCGGTCGGCGTCCCAACTTCATCCTCACCAGGTCTCCTGGTTGCTGAATTTCTTAGTCACCACCTTGCCCAGTTCCAGGCCCAGGCGGTCGGCAATCTTCTGGGATAGGTCCTGGTGGGAGCTGCCGCTGAAGATTTTGATATTCGGCATCTTGGCCAACTACCCTAGGCTCTCTTTGCTTAACGATCACTGGTGCTGCCTCCGAGACCCGAACCGAGTCGGCTCTGAGACTCAGTACTAAGCACTCGCGTTTCTACTCCGCCATCTTACATTCCCGCCCGGTGCGCGGCTCTAAATCGCCCAGCGCTGGGTAGGCGGAGTCAGAGAGGAAGGTAACACCCAGCCCTCTCCGATTGGCTGAGCGCTAGCGGGGGCGGGTCCTCGTTGTAGTTCCGCCTACCCCCGACTGTCTCGAGGATTGACTGGAGGCCCTGAAGGGGGCGAGGCTAACGAATCGCCCCGCCCCCTGCAGCGAGGCAGTTGGGGAGGGCAGAACGCCTAGAAGCCCGGGTTCGGATGGGGGTGGAGGGATGCTGGTGACGCGTAGGGCCAGATCTTTCCTGCAAGCGGGAAATCAGCCACGCTTTTTTTTTTTTTTCCTTCAGCACCTGAAAGTAAGCCTGGCTCTGGTTTACAATTCCTTTTTCTTTTCTTTTTTACAGTTTCTTTTAAAAATATCTATTTCTCAGGATAGCAGCCGCAGTTCTGAACATGATTTTTATCTTTTTGTAAGGATGGAGCTGAACTTAAAGCATGATTGCCTCACAGACAGACGCCCATAGCACAGGCTCATCCAAAGGGCACACCGGTAATTTCACTATCCCCTGTGCCTGATAGACAAGTCCCAAGGGGTAAGTGACTGAGGGCAAGCTACCTGAGTCATCCAGAGACACTGCAAGAGAAGTCACATTTCGTTTTTAGCACTGGGACCAAGTACGTTCAAACAGGTGCTGGAGTATGGATTTTCCACAATATCTGGGTGATACATGGTCTGATTTATCTGACCCTTGGAAAGGAAAGAAAGTACAGTATACTTATAGGACTTCAGATAAAGATCCCCGAAGGAGTCAGAAAACCTAGTTTTTGGTCCTATCTGCCTGATGTTATCCTCAGCATCATATTCTACCTGTTGCTAATGTGTTGTTTTACACCACTATTTTATTACTTGTGTGATGATACCAGCTAATTAGACCAAAGACAGCCTTTATTCTCACACCACATTTTCATTAAGCATATCCCAACCATGGGTTAGAAGTAAGACAAAACTCATGTAATTTTAGAATCATACAATTTTAGTTAGAAGTGCCATAATGCTCATAACTACAAGCTGTAAAAATAGAAGGGACTTCAGAAATCATCTAGTCTACTAGCTTCATTTTACATACGGTTGAAACGGAGACCAGACATGGAAAGGAATTTGTCCAAGTGGCAAAGGCAAAAAATATTTCAGGCAGCACCCTAGCTTTCTCTTCCTGCCATTTTCAGCAGTGCCCACAGAGGACCTCTCCTTCTGACCTTTTGTTATAATTTTATGAGTTCAGAAATTCAATATAAGCCCAGGAGTACAGGAATACTTGAAGAAGGAAGTAGACTACAGGCAGAATATTAGCAGTGTTCCATCACAATTCATTCATCAAATATTTACTGAGTGCTTCATTGCATACAAGGCAGTATACTAGGCATTGAGGGGACTATAAAATATTTGCCTCCAGGGAATTTGCTCATTCAATATTTATTGAAATTTTTGTTGAATTCTTCTAATGTACCAGGCCCTGTTCTGGGCACAAGAATGCAGTAGTAAACAATCAGAAACCCCTGCTCTCATAGAGTTTACATTCTCAAACAATAAACATGTAAGTGAAGAAACTGTGTAATATATCAAGTGGTGATAAACCATATGGAGAAAAATCAGGGGAAATGTGCCATGGTGCTTGTGGAGGAAAGGGAGAGTCTAATTTCAAGTAGGGGAGTCAGAGAAGGCCTATCTGGGAAGGTGACATTTGAGCAAAGACCTCATGGAGATAAAGGAATGAGGCCTGTTGATATCTGGGACAAGCAGAAGGCACAGCAAAAACTCTAGGGAAGGAGTGCACCTAATTTGTTCACAGACTAGTAAGGAGATTGGTGTGTCTGGTACAGAGTGAATATTGGGACCACAGGGGTGGAGCACACCTGTAAGAGAAAATAAGATCAGTGAGATAAGAGTGATTGGTGGGAAGATGTCAACCATGTAGGACTGTGAAGATCATTTAAAGGATTTTTGCTATTACTAAGTAAGGGTTTTTACCAAAGAATGCCATGAGCTGACTTCTTTCTTAAAAGGAATAGAGTGTAAGCAACAAGCCTTTGACTGTGTGGATCACAATAAACTGTGGAAAATTCTTCAAGAAATGGGAATACCAGACCACCTGACCTGCCTCTTGAGAAACCTATATGCAGGTCAGGAAGCAACAGTTAGAACTGGACATGAAACAACAGACTGGTTCCAAATCGGAAAAGGAGTACGTCAAGGCTGTATATTGTCACCCTGCTTATTTAACTTCTATGCAGAGTACATCATGAGAAACGCTGGGCTGGAAGAAGCACAAGCTGGAATCAAGATTGCCAGGAGAAATATCAATAACCTCAGATATGCAGATGACACCACCCTTATGGCAGAAAGTGAAGAGGAACCAAAAAGCCTGTTGATAAAAGTGAAAGAGGAGAGCAAAAAAGTTGGCTTAAAGCTCAACATTCATCATGGCATCTGGTCCCATCACTTCATGGGAAATAGATGGGGAAACAGTGGAAACAGTGTCAGACTTTATTTTTTGGACTCCAAAATCACTGCAGATGGTGATTGCAGCCATGAAATTAAAAGATGCTTACTCCTTGGAAGGAAAGTCATGACCAACCTAGATAGCATATTGGAGAAGGCAATGGCACCCCACTCCAGTACTCTTGCCTGGAAAATCCCATGGATGGAGGAGCCTGGAAGGCTGCAGTCCATGAGGTCGATGAGGGTCGGACACGACTGAGCGACTTAACTTTTACTTTTAACTTTCATGCATTGGAGAAGGAAATGGCAACCCACTCCAGTGTTCTTGCCTGGAGAATCCCAGGGATGGGGGAGCCTGGTGGGCTGCCATCTATGGGGTCGCACAGAGTCGGACACGACTGAAGTGACTTAGCAGCAGCGGCAGCAGATAGCATATTCAAAAGCAGAGACATTACTTTGCCAACAAAGGTCCGTCTAGTCAAGGCTATAGTTTTTCCAGTGGTCATATATGGATGTGAGAGTTGGACTGTGAAGAAAGCTGGGAGCCGAAGAATTGATGCTTTTGAACTGTGGTGTTGGAGAAGACTCTTGAGAGTCCCTTGGACTGCAAGGAGATCCAACCAGTCCATTCTAAAGGAGATTAGTCCTGGGTGTTCTTTGGAAGGACCGATTCTAAAGCTGAAACTCCAATATTTTGGCCACTTCATGCGAAGAGTTGACTCATTGGAAAAGACTCTGATGCTGGGAGGGATTGGGGGCAGGAGGAGAAGGGGACGACAGAGGATGAGATGGCTGGATGGCATCACCAACTCGGTGGACATGAGTTTGGGTGAACTCCGGGAGTTGGTGATGGACAGGGAGGCCTGGTGTGCTGTGATTCATGGGATTTCGAAGAGTCGGAGACTGAACAAGATAAGAAGCAGAGAGACCAATTAGGAGATGACTTCCTAGTAAAGAAGATGAGACATTTATACAAATATTTAAGACACAGTACAATTTAATACACTACCTTACAGAACTCTGTGTTCGGGTAAAGAGCAAGGTGCTGTAACCTAGACCCTAAAACACAGTGGCTCAAAGAACACAGACTATTTCTCTCTTGTATAACATGCTCCCAGGCCGATGGGACCATTCTGCTCCATGCTATGTCATGAGCACATCCAGCTTCCAGTCTGTGGGAAGGAGGAAAGAGAAGAGGTCCAGAGAAGGGATTTCTTTTTAATCAAGTCACGTGGAATTTCCCAGATGGTGCTAGTGGTAAAGAACTCGAGTGCCAATGCAGTAGACGTAAGAGACACAAGTTTGATCCCTGGGTTGGGAAGATACCCTGGAGGAGGGCATGGCAACTCCATATTCTTTCCTGGAGAATCCCATGGACAGAGGAGTCTGTCGGGCTACAGTCCCTGGGGTTGCAAAGAGTCAGACTTGACTGAAGGGCTATGGAAATTGCTCATTTCATTTTCCATCACATACCTTTGGAATGAGCTTAGTCACATGGCAAGAGCTTAGTTGCAAGTCACACCTACCTGCAAGAAAGACTAGGAAATGTCTTATACTCAGGATGCAGAGGAAAAAGGGATTTTGGAGGTACAACTAGACATGCAACCCAAACAAAGTGATAATGCAGACTCTGGTAAAAAATGTCTCCTCTACCTGGGATATCCTGAGTCTTTCTGGCAGTGAAAGCACATGAGCTAGGCCTTGAAGGATGGGCAGGGTTTTGGCAGTGATGAAATAAAATTCATATTTTGTGTCAAGACAAAATTCTTCTCTGCCCATCTGGGACTCCTCCTTCCCTTTTAGTGTGTATTATTATTATTAACCAGACCTCTCTAGAAGATAAACTTCCTTCTCATTCTTGTGATGGGTCATGATGACCCACTACTCACTTTGTATGCACAGATCAGGATTATGTAAGCTGTCAATCAAACTGTGATTTGATGTATAACTCTATGTCTCAGGGAGGCCTGGCGTGCTGCAGTCCATGGGATCACAAAAAGTCAGCTATGACTGGACAACTGAAAGTGAAGTCGCTCAGTGGTGTCCAACTCTTTGCGACCCCATGAACTGTAGCCTGCCAGCCTCCTCCATCCATGGGATTTTCCAGGCAAGAATCTTGGAGTGGTTTGCCATTTCCTTCTCCAGGGGATCTTCCTGACCCAGGGATTGAACCTGGGTCTTCCACATTGCAGACAGACTCTTTACCATCTGAGCCACCAGGGAATCCCTGACTGGGCAACTGAACAACAACAAATGTCTCAAAAACTTATATAACTGCTTTGACCTGTGATGGGCAGAACAGTCCTTAGTGCTGTCTGAAAGACTGTTTCCCAGATTACAATCCTCAGGTTGGCTTGAATAAAATTTTTCATTCTTTCTTAGGTCGATTGTTGATTAATTTTTTTGCTGACAGCAGACAATGATTGGGAGGAGGTGGTTCTCCCCTGACAAGAAGAAAAGGTGAAGAAGTAGATGTGTTGAAGAAAGGTAAGTAGTCTGCCTTGACTAGCGTATCAGGTACCATATTGATTTTATTCTGCGGGTGATGGGAAGCCATTTACTATTCTGGAATAAGGGAATGACATGATCATAATTGTGCTTTTGGCAAGTTTAACTGTGTGGGTTAATAATAGGGAAGAGAAGATTGGAGGCAGGCAAACCAGCTTGGGAGGGTAAGTTAGTAATGTCCTTAATTGGGCCAGTAGCTGTAGGTTTAAGAAGAGGGATGAGAGATGTAAATCTCAACCTTTTGGATGTCATGGACCCCTTGGAGAACTTTATGAACACAAGGGATCTTCTCCCCATATAAATGATCAAAGAACCCTGGGCTTATTGGATTAAAACTAATAATGATCCCATTAGGACAGAAACTAAGTCACCTAATCAGAGAATTCCAGAATATAAATGTGTGTGGGGAAAATGCTGTTATCTTTATTCAATTTTTCTCTCTCTAGAAAGGTAAACAACCTTAGGGCATGGGGGATGGGAGTCTTAGTCCTTATTTTAGGTAAGGTAATCCTGAGGAGAAAGTTTAAAGGAGACTTGAATTAAAGTCATCCAGGAAAAAATGTCCACAGACCTTTAGGGATGGATGAACATGGCCAAATTTGTTGTTCAGTTGCTCAGTCATGTCTGACTCTTTGTGACCCCATGGACACAGCATGCCAGGCTTCCCTGTCCTTCACCCTCTCCCTGAATTTTCTCAAACTCATGTCCATTGAGTCGGTGATGCCATCCAACCATCTCATCCTCTGCCACCCTCTTCTCCTCCTGCTTTCAATCTTTCCCAGCATGAGTTTTCTCCAATGAGTTGACTCTTCACATCAGGTGGCCAAAGTATTGGAGCTTCAGCATCAGTCCTTCCAATGAATATAGAGTTGATTTCCTTTAGGATTGAATGGTTTGATCTCCTTGCTGTCCAAGGGACTCTCAAGAGTCTTCTCCAGCACCCAGTTCTAAAGCATCAATCAAAGGTGCTCAGCCTTCCTTATGGTCCAGCTCTCATATCTGTGCATGACTACTGGAAATTAGGTCATCAGAATAGGAACAATGTATGTGAGGCTGGCATAAGGATCCTAAAATACGAAATTTAGAAAAGAGTGTGCTGAGTTATATGTAAATGGTGATGAGTTCTGTAAGTTTGATATTATTCCAAAGAAATATGCTGAGATCCTTCTATATGTCAGGGCTTCTATATGGAGGGTGGAAATGCAAACAGTACACATTCTTTTCTTCCTAGCATGCAAGACAGATACAGAAATAAGGTTAAATATGGGGGGCAGGGGTGTGAGAAATGCAGTCAAGTTGAGAAGATGTAGGAAGAGTCTTGAAGGAAATGGGTCTCTTAAGATTAGTGAGGTTTGTTGCGTGGGAAAAAAGGATGGTCACATCCCAGGTCTGAGGTGAGTCCCTGGGATGGGCCATGAACTGTGAGTTCTTGGCTTCATGCAGGAAAGAATTCAAGAGCAAGCCATAGTAAAATGAAAGTTTTTTTACTTAACAATATACATGCCACAGACAGAATGAGGTCTGTCTCAGAAAGTGAGAGAGGCCTTGGGAGAAACACATTCCACAGAGTGTGGGCCATCTCAGAAAGTGAGAGACCCTGAAATATGGGATGGTTAGTTTTTTTCCAACCTTTTATTTTATATTGGAGTATAGCCAATTAACAGTGCTGTGATAGTTTCAAGTGGACAGCGAAGAGACTCAGCCATACATATACATGTATCCTGCTGCTGCTGCTAAGTCGCTTCAGACGTGTCCGACTCTGTGTGACCCCATAGACGGCAGCCCACCAGGCTCCCCTGTCCCTGGGATTCTCCAGGCAAGAACACTGGAGTGGGTTGCCATTTCCTTCTCCAATGCATGAAAGTGAAAAGTGAAAGTGAAGTCGCTCAGTTGTGTCCGACTCTTAGCGACCCCATGGACTGCAGCCCACCAGGCTTCTCCGTCCATTGGATTTTCTAGGCAGGAGTACTGGAGTAGGGTTCCATTGCCTTCTCCGATACATGTATCCATTCTCCCCCAAACACCCCTCCCATCCAGGCTGCCACATAACATTGAAGAGAGTTCCCTGTGCTATGCAGTAGGACCTTGTTGGTTATCCATTTTAAATATAGCAGTGTGTACATGTCCATCCCAAACTCCCTAACTAACCCTTTCCCTCACCCTTGGGGTGGTTAGGTTTTATGGGCTGAGTAATTTCATAGCTAATGAGTTGGAGGATTAGGATTAGTCGAACTATTTGGGGAAAGGGGCAGAGATTTCCAGGGAATTGGGTCACCATCCACTTTTTAGTCTTTTATGGCTAGCCTCAGAACTGTCATGGCGCTGGTGGGTGTGTCTCTCTCTCTCTTTTTTTTTTTTGGCACACCACATGGTATGTGGGATTTTACTCCCCCATCTAGGGATCTAACCCATGCCCCCTGTAGTGGAATTGCGTGTGTGTGTGCTAAGTTGCTTCATTTGTGTTAGACTCTTTGTAACCCTATGGACTGTAGCCCTCCAGGCTCCTCTGTCCATGGGATTCTCCAGGCAAGAATACTGGAGTGGATTGCCATGCCCTCCTCCAGGGGATCTTCCCAACCCATGCAGAGTCCTAAACACTGAACTGCCAGGGAATTCCCAAGGGTGTCATTTAGGAAAGTTGATGTATTACAATGGGCATTTAATGAGGTTCAAGCTCTTCTAGTGGAAGTTGACTCTTCTACCATCTTGGGCTTACTTACTTCTAACCAGTTTATATTGTGTTCTCAACATCTAAGTCATTCTTTTAAAGGTTGTGCCCTGCCCCTTTCCTGTCTCAGGTTTATCAAAGGCCTTGGGGCAGGTAAATGCACAGATGGGGAGGTGAAGTAAGGGAAGGTATGTTTGGAGCTCAGGCAAGAAAGCAACTCAGAAGCTTATGATGGTCAGTTTTATGTATCATCTTTTCTAGGCAGTGGTCTTAGTTATTGTATCAAACACTAATCTGGGGGTTGCTGTGACAGTATTTGGTAGATGTGATTTATATTTCTAATGATTGTCTTTAAGTAAAGGAGATTTTCCTAGACAATTTGGGTGGGTCTGATTCAATCAGTTGAAATGTCTTAAGAGGACAATTTCAGTTTCCCTGAGGATAAAGGTATTCCACTAGTAGAATTCTAATCTCCCCTTCCTGGTGACTGGCCTACAAATTTCAGACTTGTCCAGCCAGTCCCTGCAATGGTATAAGCCAATTCCTTATAATAAATCCCTTAATATACACCTCCTACTGGGTCTGTTTCTCTGGTTGACACTGAGTTATACACAACCAGGTTGTGGAGGGTTTTGAATGCCAGTTTCAGGCTGCTAAGGGTAAAGGACTAGAGTCCTGGTCCCCAAATAGGAGAGAAGGGGAGGGGAGAATTCAAACTATTTTGTTCTAGAAAGGGCTGAGAAATGTCCTCTTGCCTGTTTCATATTTCCAACTAACTCCAAAGCTCAGGGCTAGTGGGAGAATTTTGTAAGCACCTTCCTCACTGAGAGAGTCCCCTCCCTCCTCTATAGGGCAGGTCTGGTTTTGCTTCCTTCTGAGATTCCAGGCATTATGTTGTTGTTATTGCCAGGCTTCTCTGTCCTCCACTGTCTCCCAGAGTTTGCTCAGATTCATGTCCTTTGAGTCAGTGATGCTATCCAACAATCTCATCCTCTGCCACCCCTTTCTCCAGACATTATAAAAGTGAAAGTGTTAATTGCTCCGTCGTGTCCAGCTCTTTGTGACCCTAAGGACTATAGCCTGCCAGGTCCCTCTGTCCATGGAGTTTTCCAGGCAAGAATACTGGAGTGGGTAGCCACGCCCTTCTCCAGGGGATCTTCCAGACCCAGGGATCAAACCCCTGTCTCACTGCCTTGGAGGCAGATTCTTTACTGTCTGAGCCACCAGGGAAGCAGGCATTATCCATCCTAAGTCACTTCAGTTGTGTCTGACTCTTGCGATACCATAGACTGTAACCCATCAGGCTCCTCTGTCCATGGGATCCTCCAGGCAAGAATACTGGAGTGAGTTGCCATTTCCTTCTTCAGGGGATTTTCGCGACCCCAGGGATCAAACCCTTGTCTCTTATGTCTCCTGCACTGGCAGGCAGGTTCTTTACCACTAGCGCCACCTGGGAAGACTGTAGCATTATTCAGTTCAGTTCAGCCGCTCAATCGTGTCCAACTCTTTGCGACCCCATGAATCGCAGCACGCCAGGCCTCCCTGTCCATCACCAACTCCCGGAGTTCACCCAGACTCACATCCATCAAGTCAGTGATGCCATCCAGCCATCTCATCCTCTGTCGTCCCCTTCTCCTCCTGCCCCCAATCCCTCCAGCATCACAGTCTTTTCCAATGAGTCAACTCTTCGCATGAGGTGGCCAAAGTACTGGAGTTTCAGCTTTAGCATCATTCCTTCCAAAGAACACCCAGGACTGATCTCCTTTAGAATGGACTGGTTGGATCTCCTTGCAGTCCAAGGGACTCTCAAAAGTCTTCTCCAACACCACAGTTCAAAAGCATCAATTCTTCGGTGCTCAGCCTTCTTCACAGTCCAACTCTCACATCCATACATGACCACAGGAAAAACCATAGCCTTATAGGAGGGTCTAAATTTATCCATTTATTCAGTCACTTCTTCTGCAGGGATTTCTTGGGCAGCAACTATGGGCAAGATAACAGTGGTCAGCCTTTGGATTACAGAAATGAATAAAACATGACCTTTTCCTTGAGAAGCTTTACAGATTCGTAAATGACTACTTTAACAGCAGGCAGAGAGAAAGTTATGGTTCTCTCCTCCCATCCCCTGCAGGAATATAAGGAAGGAGTTACAGTAGAGTCTCTTCTGGTCCTGCCATTTCAATCCCAGTGCGCAGGGCTCCTTCTAAGCAGCGGCTTTGACCAGCTGGACTTCCTTGTCATCTTCAAGCAAACTTTCCTGCTCCTTCTGGGTATTAGCATTTCTTTCAAGCTATTTTCTCTTTTCTGTCTCCTGCCTTAGTTCTATCTCTTTCCCTCTCGAGGCCAGTGTGGCCTCTCATTGTTCATATCCTCACCTTCACATTTTCAGCCAACTCCTAACTCAGTGCCAGGGTGATGGCAGGTGGGTGTCTCTCTTTTGTCAGCACACCAGAGGGCTTTCAAAGGCCACCACAAAGCACAGTACATCTGTAGAGACAGCCCGATGTGCTGAGCCCACACTGAGTGCACCAACTCTCAAGAGTTAGCCCTTCTGTGGGCCCTGAACTCCCAATTTATGTTCTCTGTGTCTTCAGTGAGCACACAAACTCTTTGAGGCCAGAGACTATGCATCTCTCACAGCCCTTAGCACAGACCCTTAGAGTGGATGCATGTTAAAGATTTAAGAATTTGAACTGAAAATCTGAACTGATGCCAAAGATATATTACGAGGTGAGTAGTAACAGCTTTTCAAAAGGATTAACTTTAGTAGTCCTTTGAAAGAGCAAAAGGCATAAATGTAAGTCATGGTTTTATTAACAAAAGTCTTCTTTTTTTTTTTTTCCATGTGCCTTGTGGGATTTTTAGTTCCCTGTCCAGGGATTGAACTGGGGCCCTCAGCATTGAGAGTTCAGAGGGCTAACCACTGGACTGCCAAGGAATTCTCAACAGTTTATCTTTAGGTTTACTTTTTCTTTTCCTCTAATTTTTGGCTGTACCCTGTAGCATGTGGGATCTTAGTTCCCTGACCAGGGACCGAACCTGTACCCCCTGCATTGTCATTCAGTCGCTAAGTCATGTCTGACTCTTTGTGACCCCATGGACTGCAGCATGCCAAGCTTCCCTGTCCTTCACCATCTCCCAAAGTTTGCTCAAACTCATCCATTGAGTCAGTGATGCCATCCAACCATCTCATCCTCTGTCATCCCCTTCTCCTTTTGCCTGCAATCTTTCCCAGAATCAGGATCTTTTCTAATGAGTCGGCACTTCACATCAGGTGGCCAAAATATTGGAGCTTCAGCATCAGTCCTTCCAATGAATATTCAGGGTTGACTTCCTTTAGGATGAACTGGTTTGATCTCCTTGCTGTCCAAGGAATTCTCAAGAATCTTCTCCAGAACCACAGTTCAAAAGCATCAGTTTTTCGGCTCTCAGCCTTCTTCATCATCCAACTCACACCCGTACATGACTACTGGAAAAAGGTGGAATCTTATCCACTGGATCACCGGGAAAGTCCAACAGAAGTCTTTTAAATCCAGTTCTGGGACTTCCCTGGCACTCCAATGGTTAGGACTTTGTGCTTTCATTGCGAAGTTTATTCCAGTCTATTCCTGGTCGGGGAAGTAAGACCCCACAAGCCATGCAGCAAGGCCAAACAAACAAAAACAAACAGACAAACAAAACGCAGTCCTGTTGCAGAAGATTTATCTCATAAAGCCAAGTTTGCTGCTTTCCCTTAGGATTTGCCTGAACCCTTTAGATGGATTTCACTCTCTAGGGTTCTTGTGAGTTGGTTTCATGTGAATGTAGGCTTTATTGTACAAGGTCAGTATTCCAGGGAGTGAGAATCATCTAGGGATTTAAGAAACAGGAGATTTTATCCCCCTTGACAGAAGGGGATTAGATGAAAGCAGCAGGGCCAAGCTGGCTCGGTGGTCTGTTCTGGTGCTTACATTTTATGAGTTGCGGAGTTCTCCCAGTTTAATTACTGACCTGGGGAATGTTTGGGTGATGCTAGAAGTACTTGTCTTTGTCTAAGAAAATGCTTATATGAAAGAATGTAGGGAAAATGTGCTCTTTTAAAGCTAATAGGCCCTCTAGTTCAACCCACTCCTTTTATTAATGTATAGCAAGACACTGATACTCAGGGGAAGGAAGTGAATGCCCAAGGTCACACAGCTAGTTCTTGAAAGAGCTGCAAGTAGAACCCAAATCTCCTGGCTCCTAGTGCCGCTCTGTTACAGAGCCAAGCTAGCATGGGCTCAGGGCTGCAGAAACGGCAAGTCAGATCAAAGCCTCTTCCATTGTTCAGCACGGGGAACATCTGCCTGTTTTTGACTCAGTTCTTTGAATTTTTCCAGGTCCCTGGAGGCATTGTACATTCCTGCTGTGCCAGGCAAGGAAAGGGGCAGGAATGCTTGTCCTTGTCTCGGTTTCCTACCAATTCTCCTGTCCTTGGGGGCCAAGAATCACGTCATTGCCATATGGCATTTCCCCCCTTTTCCTCTAAATTGTACTAGGAAGCAGGAATTTATAGGAAATGTACCATTTCCTAAAAATTGTACTAGGAAACAAGAATCTGCAAACAGCTTGCCCATACTGCAGATTTACCTTCAAATTTATATGGGGGAAATTCCCTGGTTGTCCAGTGGTTAGAACTCTGTATTTCCATTGATGGGGGCATGAGTTCAGTCCCTGGATGGGGAACTCAGATCTCACAAGCTGTGTGGCTTGCCCCCCACCCAAATATTTTTCATATGAGGTAGGGAGAGGTCGGTGGGTTTCTGAGTTTACAAGTAGACAGGCTGAGGGATTGAATGATTAGGATTCTAGAGAAGGCAAAGAGAACTCTGTTTACCTCAGTGGCTTAGACCATCCCCACTGGCATAATGCCATAACCGAGAGAAGGGATTTCCAATGGCCATGTTACCTAGGTCACAGGCATGCATACAAATTCAAATATCACATTCATTGCATCCTGCACTGGTTATCACTAAAGCTAGCTTTATAGGAAGCCATGAGGCATGGTATAAATTGATTTGTGTGTTAATCAGATGGCTCCGAAACCAAACATAGGCCTGTAATACTAGTTTTTATGTGGGGAGAGGAAGAGGAGGAAGAGGTCATTTTGTAAGGGGGGAATGCCTAGAGGGTTATTACCATGTAGGGCATTGACCGGAGAAGGCAATGGCACCCCACTCCAGTACTCTTGCCTGGAAAATCCCATGGACGGAGGAGCCTGGTAGGCTGCAGTCCATAGGGTCGCTAGGAGTCGGACACGACTGAGCAACTTCACTTTCACTTTTCACTTTCATGCATTGGAGAAGGAAATGGCAACCCACTCCAGTGTTCTTGCCTGGAGAATCCCAGGGATGGGGGAGCCTGGTGGGCTGCCATCTATGGGGTCACACAGAGTCGGACACGACTGAAGCGACTTAGCAGCAGCAGGGCATTGACAAGCTAGAGGAATGCTTGAGGGCCCAGAGTGTCCTGGCAAGGGAGAACCAGGGGTAGGGAAAGAACCAGGGGGTGGGAACCAAAGCCAGCTTTGCCTTCTAAGCCGTCTTGCTGTGATCTGGGAGCTGAACTGCCTCCCCACCCCCTGCCCCCATGGGTCTTCAAAAATCATTTCTCCTGCTGCCCTTGGCCCACTGCCATAGGTTGGCAAACTTCTAAGGTGGGAGTGGGATGCACAGGAGCTAAACACAGGCACTGCAGCAAGAACTCGAAGCTGTCCTTGAGAAGCTGGCTAAGGATTTGAAATGGAAAGTTGTTTCCTGTGAACTAAGCCTGAATGTTGAAAAAAAAATGAGAAGCTCAAGTTTCCTTGAATTATAGCTGCTTTAAAGCAAAGAGGATGAGAATGGAGAGGAGAGGAAGGTGTCAGAGAAACAAGCTGGGGTACTGGCCAATGGCTGAAAAGAGCGTTGGGTCTGCCTGACAGGGAGCCTTGGGTCCAGGATGGGAGTGTGTATTGAGGGAGCAGGTGGGCTTCCCAATTTCAAAAGAAAGGCCCGAGAGGGCAGAGACCTCACACATGCCTTTTTGAGGGGAAGGTGGTTTTTGTCAGAAAATAATGGATATTTGAAGGAAATAGACACCCAATTTCCTAGTGCCAGGCTCTTGGTACAAGCTTAATTAGTTTCTGTGGACTGGCTGCAAACGGAGCAGTTCGATTTGCACTTGTTAAGCTCTACAGCTAGGACTTTTTACAGCTGTTTTTTTCAGTACCACCTCATTAATCCTCCCAGCTGCAGAGGGAGGCTGAAGACTCAGTCATCTTCGTTTTAGAGAAGAGATCCAAAGAGAAGAAATGATTTGTACTCCCATCAGATGACAAGTCAGCGGCCGGGCTGAAAATAGAACTGAGCCCTGATTCTAGGGGGAACCACTCACCTTACGCACATGGCCACCCTGCTTTGCCTGCTCATTGCAGAGGAAGAAATTTGGGGCAGCATAGAATCTGACTTCCCTGTCTGTACCCAGGGCTGTGGTTGGTGGTTTATTTGCAAAGTCGTGTCTGACTCTTAGCGATCCCATGAACTGTAGCCTGCCAGGCTCCTATGTCCATGGGATTTCCCCAGGCAAGAATACTGGCGTGGGTTGCCATTTCCTCCCCCGGGGATCTTCCCGACCCAGGGATCGAACCCATGTCTCCTGTATATTGCAGGCAGATTCTTTACCACTAAATCATGGGACTGGCCCTGTGCTAAAGTGTGTCAGAGGCAACACTGGGGCTGAGAAGGAGACTTTGATAATGTGCTCAATCTCCTCCTGGCGCCCCTTCCTGGCACTCTGTCATGCCACGTGTCTCATACCCAAAGAGGTGCCTGACCGCCAGGGCCCAGATGCACAGAAATAGGTGAGCCTTAGCTGTCCTCCCCTTGGGGCCTACATCACTATATAGTTCATCTGATGGACTCAGAGCGTGTCCAGCATTTTCACCAACGCACATCTAGGGGTAGAGAAGGGTGAACCTGGACGCTGGTGCAGTAGACATGGTAATGAAGCCAGAAGTATCAACCATGCGTCTCGAGTGTCTTTTGAAATGATATGTTTTCTTTACAGCAAGTTCAACTTCTTCATTCCTCTCCAAAGTTTTACATAAAAACATTGAAGATAGGGACGTCCCTGGTGGCCCAGTGGCTGAGACTCTGCACTCCCAATGCAGGGAGTGGTTCAATCCCTGGTCAGGGAACTAGATCCTGCATGCTGCAACTACAACCCTCTCCAGCCAAATAAAAAAATAATAAGTAAAATAAATATTTTTGAAAAGTTAAATATATCATTCATGTGGTATTTGCCTACAAAATCTTTGAGAAAAATGCCAGTGCATAATGAGTATGGGTCATACCCATAGGAAACTCAGATTCCCATTTGAGGAACATGGGGGAGGGATGTTCCCCTCATTTTGATGATGGTGACTTTTTGGACACAGCTGCTCTATATGACTCCACTGCTTCTGAGAGTCACATGGCACTGGGGCCGCTGGGTGAAGAGTCAGCTGGGCTTGCAGTATCCTGCACCTTCCACCCCAACCTTATCAATGACCCACACGCTGCCTGTACCTTGAGCAACAGTTATAGGCCATCCTCTGACGAGTGTGGCTGCGCCTGTGCCTCTGTTTTCAGGGGGAGGGGCTTTAAATTTGGCGCTAGGCTGAGTACTGCAGGGTAGCAGGTGAAAGCTTGGTCTGAGTTTGGAAACCAGCTAGCTTACTGCTTACCAGCTGTATGACCAAGGTAGTGACTTAACCTCTCTAGGCTTCAGTTTCTTCCAAGAAAAGTGGATATGCTTGTGGTATTTCTCTCTAAGGATCTTAGAAAGTTTAAATAAGAACATGCATGTGTGCATGCGTGCTAAGTCACTGAGTTGTGTCTGACTCTTTGTGACCCCATGGTCCGTAGCCCACCACCAGGCTCCTCTGTCCATGGGAGTCTCTAGGCAAGAATACTGGAGTGGGTTGCCATGCCCTCCTCCAGGGGATCTTCCTGACCCAGGGATCGAACCCATGTCTCTTGTGTCTGCTGCATTGGCAGGTAAGTTCTTTACCACTAGCGCTACCTGGGAAACCCGATAAGATCATGCATGTAAAGTACTTAACACAGTGCCCAGCATAGGGTAGATACTCATACACGTTTGTGTGTGTGTGTGCATGCGCACACATTTAAAGGCAGGGATCAAATTTTTCTGTGCTGTGGAAGGCTCCCAACTTATTCATATTCCTTTCAGCCAAAGCAGTGAACATTAGAATGAGGCGTCAGTATGCAGAGGGAAGGACAGTCATCGCAGATGGGAGGGCAAGAAGCTCACAGTGAGCACACTGCTAAGTGGTAGGTCCAAAACCTGCAGCTGGAAAGGTCAGTGAGGGTGCCCGGCAGTGTCCCTGAGATACTGGGAGCATGGGCAGCACCTGCAGACTTACTGGTGTGTGGGCCGTGATCATGAGTGGGAAGCAGAAACCCAAACTGAAACAAGAAGTTCTGTACCTGTGAGAAGTCAGGCCTCCATGGTTTCCATGTAATGGTTGCTCCCAGCAGGTCAGGGCGTTGAAACCAAGAAACCCACCTGGAATCCAGGACATTTTGCCCAGACCCGAGACTGAACCCTCAGGGGTCATTTCCTCTGAAGACACACACACACACACACAGTCTGGCTCCCAGGCTGACAGGATGGGGCATGGGATGGAGTTAGTACTCCCATCCTAGTGGCTCTTTGGAGAAATTTGATCCTAAGACAGAAAACCATACCCCTTCCTAGTGCTGGTAGCCGATCCTCCCCGGTCCCTTTGGCAGTAGAAGTTCTGGCTCAGGCGGCCCCTTTCAATTCATTGTTGATGAAATTGACTATGATCCACAGTGTCTTGATAGCAGTTTGGAAAAAAAAATGTGATTGTGCCAACACCACTGGCATCCTGGGCCCACGCCAGTAGTGTGAACCCATTTTCCTCGAATGGCCTGAAGTTGGAAAGGCAGGAGGCAGGCTCTGGGGACTTGTGTCAGGTACAGGACGGCTGGAGAGGATCAGCTTCCGGCTCCAGCTCAGGCCAAAGATGGTGAGGAAGGTGCTTGTGGGGAGAAGCCTGTGCCACCCCCCACCCAGGTCTCCCAGCTACTGCAGAGAACCACCCCAGGTCAGGAGAAAAGGAGTCCATTGAGCACCTCAGGAGAGTTTGTGAAGCTTTTGGAAAGTAACTGGTGAAACTCAGCTCTGAGTCTGTGGTACACTTTTCCTAGTTGGCACAAAGGTATCTCATAGACTTGTGGGGACCTGTGATTACCACAAGGACCCAGAACAGGAGAAATAGAATCAGCACCCACCATTAGATATCTCTGAAAAACCAGAGATGTCAGCTCTGCTTAGGGTCCTGCTGCTTCTATTGTACGGAAATACCCCTCTCCCTAGAAATCGCCAGAGGCCATTGCAAAGTCTGTAATGAACGTGACTCCTCATCTTTGATAGGAGGATGCCAGGTTGCTGGGCCTCATCCAACTGCACTGACTAGGGTTAGCCATTCCCAGAGAGAGGGCCTTTTTCACGAGGGTCAGAGGTCTGGCAGGACTCTCTCACGGCAGTCATCTCATTCAACACATTCATTCAACAAATGTTTATTGAACACCTACTATGTGCCAGGCAGGTACTGTGTGGGTGCACACCCAGACTATAGAACTGAATAAGATATGCTTTCTGACTATAAGGAGCTACCAGTGTGGTACAGGACCACAAGTTTCTGGACTGTCCAATCAGGTCATTTTGAGTGGTGGCCTCTGTTCACACTGGGACTGACTTCAAGAGTCCCAACATTGATGTCATGGGATGTATCCCTGGTGGGTATTTCCCCAAAGAGTTCTGCCACCAGGTCACCCTGGGTAGCCTCCCACATGCAGAGCCACCCAGCCTGACTGCTGTCTCTGGTTCCTCCTCCATGTGTGGCTTCCAAACCACTTTAGCCATGACCTTTGCAAACATGAGGAAAAGCATCTGTGTCCAAGCTTTGGGAGGAAGTAACTCATTAGGGCTGCTGTACACAGTTGTATAGGATGTACACTCGGCCAGGGAAGCAAGTGGGGCTGAAATTACCAAGCTATGTGTCCAAAGGCCTAGCATCACCCAGAGGACTGGATCTGCCTCCCCTAATTCGTCATGGCAGGTGGGTGCAGCAGGGAGAAACTTCCTAGTTGGCACAAAGGTATCTCATAGACTTGTGGAATCTGTGATTACCACAAGGACCCAGAACAGGAGAAATAGAATCACCACCCTCCACTAGGTAACTCTCTGAAAAACCATCTCTGCTTAGGGTCCTGTTGCTTCTGTTGTATGGAAATACCCCTGTCCCTAGAAATTGCCAGAGGCCATTGCAAAGGATTGGCTAGCTTTAACTACAGGCTAGTTCTGAGGTAACTGGGTGCAGTTTCAGAGGGAGAGGCCCCATTTCCCAAAGCAACTTGAAAGCTGACCTGAACCTCTGTCTCCTAGCTCCCAGGCTGCCCAGTTCTCCCAGCACAGAGCACATGGTGTTTCTGTGCTGCCCTTGCTGGCAGCCACGGTGGCCAGTGGAGCCAAAGGCCCCAGGGTCAAGTGAAAGGAGCACAGTATCCAACTCCTGTGACCAACAGGAGACTTCTAAGAGGGGCAAAGGGGAGGCTGGAAGAGCAGGGTTCTCAGCTCTCCTTGTCCACCGGGGCCCAGATAGATGGGTGAGGGGCCCAGTGGGAGCATTCAGAGGGCTGCCAGCAATCAACAATTCAAGGACACAAGGACTCCCACACAGAGGCACTGCAAAGACTTATTGGGATAGTAAGATGAATAGATTTAATCATTCTTGTTTGAAAAACAAGACATAAATTAGTATATATATAGAATTTATATATTTTATGTAGTATATATACTATATACAGACATTAGAAAATGTGTCCTCTCCATGAGGTTGAGGGAGAGGTGAAGGATGGCGGTGGAATGAATGACACAGGCGGGACCTAAGTGGTGAAGAGGCAGGATCAAGAGGTTGGGAGAAGAGGGAGACCATGTCAGCAAGTGGGCTCACAGTGGTCGTGGGGGCAAGGGTTCCCCACCTGGCTGCATCTCTGGCCCATTAAACAACTTGGTCCTGTGGGAGGAGAGGCAAGGAAGAGCGGGGGGCGCTGGCTTTTGCAGAACGAGCTCCTCTAATCCTTGCCGGGAGGAATTGCCACTCAGGGGGTCTTTTATCACACTCGGGGGTACCAAGGATAGGTGGGGGTTGAGCACAGTGTACATCTTTATAAAACTCACATAAGAACGGGAGGTTTCACATGAGCCCCTCACAGAACGATGAATGAGGCAGACACAGGGCACGAGCATGTGGGAAATGGGGAATATGGAGAGGTGCATGAGAAGCAATCTATACAGAAGAAACATTGGCTTTCTTTGTTCCCTACAATGGGCAATTAGTAGGGACTCCGTGTCTTCACTCCCAGGAACACTGTGGGGGGACGGTGACGGCAGCAGATGTGTGTCAAGAAGAATGCGAAACAGTGTGAATTCCCTTCCAGATAACTCCAGGGGAGGGGAGAGAGAGAGAGAGAGAGAAAGGGAGAGAGAGAGGTGCAGGACTGCACCGGGTAAGGCGCTCAGCTTCTTTTCTTAGAGAGACAAATCCACAGGGTCAATACACAGCCAAAAGCATATACTCAGGATTAACATATCACGCTAGCTTCCAGAAGTTTAAGATATAGTCATCGACACCCCCCCACCCCCGACCCCCTGCCCCCCACCCCCCACCCCCCACCCCCAATCTGTAGCTAAGTCGGACTCCTAAGGACAGTCTGTCTGGTAGAGAGATGTTGAGAGGAGTCGCATGCTGGCAGCGACAGCCCCTGTGCTGGGCCGGGCTGGGCAGGGTGGGCTCCAAGGCCTGCACTGGGTCTCCCCAGGGCAGACATGGTCACCAGGTACCTTACCCAGGACGAGCGGGGTAATCCCAGATGCCTGCTCCCTAGTGGACTGAGCTGCCCTGCCCGTCAGCGAGGGACAGGGCACTTTGGGAATGGCTGGTGTGGAGCTACTGGGCCCAGGGGCGAGTGCTCCCAAGGCTGCCAGCCTGTAGAGCTGGCCACCAACAGCCCAGAGTGGCTGTTTTCTGCAGACCCACCACCTGGGCACCAGCCCTCAGGGTGGCTCCTGCCAAGTGAGTGAGAGCTTGGGCACATCTGGGCTGTGTGCCCTCTCCCCTCTGCTCGCTCGGCACCGCCGTGGCCCTTGAGGGAAACAGGTGCCAAGAGGAGCTCGAGACCCACGGGCCTCTGGGTTCAGGCCTGCCTCCCTCTGACTCCCACGATGGAGCAGGAAGTGGACCTGACGTCACGTCTCAGCCCTAGAGAAGAGAGAAAATACAGCTCTGTGACGGGCGTAGTGACGGGGGGGCCGTGGCCCTCACAGTGACGCCCAGAGGCCAGGGAAGGGGCGAGGATACCCAGGGTGGCAGCTGCCTGGAGCCCTCAGGGACAGCCTCCAATCCAGGGACTTCTCAGTCCCTGGAGACTGAGGACTCAGGGGGGCCCTGACTGGCCCAGCAGACACATATACTCACCACAAGATGCAAAGACCACAAAGCTCAAACCTGGGGCCACGGTTGGAGAAGGGGGGCAGGCCTGGGCAGATGGCCTACTTAATAAGGGTCTTTAAGGAGCGGGTGAATGTGCTCATAACAGTCGCTGAAGTTGGGGAGCCTGGCGGGTGGCCCCCAGCTGCCCCCAAGGCTGTTGCTGCCTGCTGTTGCTGCTGCTGCTGCTGGTTAAGGTTCCGGGCAGTGGACTCTTCAGCTGCACGCAGCAGGAAGGTGTAGTTCCTCACCACTTCCTCCACCTTGGCCAGCAGCTCCTGGCGCTGGGCCTCAGAGCGCACGATGAACACCAGCCGCACAAAGGTCTCAATGAGGCTGCTCAGCACCTGGAAGCTGCCCGTGATGGCTGCCAGCATGTGCGTGGGGCTCTTGTCCACGTTGGCCACACGGCGGCAGGAGGCCCGGAGCTCCTTGAACTTGAGAGCCAGTTCCAGTTTGTATTCAGAGATCTGGGAGACGTAGGGCTTGGGGGCGCGGGCCTCAGGACTGGCCACACACTGCCGCAGGACCGTCAGCAGCTCGTTGGTGTCCAGCCGGGCGGCCAGGAAGCCGTCGGGCAGGCCATAGGCATGGGCCCGCAGGGCATTGATTTTGGCCAGGCTTCCCTCGAAGGTGGACACCCGCAGGTCGATCTCCTGGGTGCGGGATGCCTCAGGGCTGCTGCTGCTGCAGGTGGTGGCATCCAGCACCTGCAGGGTCCTGCTCACCACGGGCACTACCTGCTCATCCAGCTTCATGCCGGGCAGGATCTTCATGGGGATGGAGTACGAGAGCTCATCCTTGCCATCACTGGCATCATCTGCCATGTCACACTTGCGGTAGTAGAAGCAGTAGCGGATGGAGCAGCACTTGCCGTTCTCACTGTCCTCGTCCAGCTCTGCGGGCTTCCGGTACACCTCTTCTGGCAGTGAGAACACGGCCATCTGTCGGGGCCCTTTGGTCTCAGGGGCGACATGGACGTAAGAGGGGTCTCCCAAGGTCGGGGACTCCAGCGACTTGCTTTTGGGACCCATGCCTAGGGGGAGGCCCGCCTCTACCTCCTTGGCCTCCCTGGGCAGCATGCCCAGGGGTGGGTGCGGGTAGATGTCTGAGGTCAGTGAGGCCCTGTCACCCTGGTCCAGCTCACTGATGCTGTAGCGGCGCATCAGTTTCCTGTAGTTGGGAGCTCCGAGACACTCGCCCCCAGAGGCACACGTGGTCAGGCAAGAAACACCACTCTCAGGGTCCGATCGGCACTCTCGGGACTCCAGGCTGGTGGAGCGGATGCGCCTGACACTGGTGGGGGTGTCGAGGCTCAAGCCTGGGCCGGCCTCTGGCTGCCTCTGGGTAGGGGGGACCCTGTCCCGATCCTTCCCCCGGAGGCTGGGCACTGGCGTCTGGGGAGCCTGAGGCCAGGCCCCCCTGCACATGCGCTTGCAATCGCAGCTGCGCCTCTGCTCACGGGACATGCCAGGTCCCTGCTGCACAGGGCTGCTGCGGAGCTGGCAGCTGCAGCGGCCTGGCGCTGGGGGTTGCAGGTACTCGGCTCCTGGCAGCTCCCCCTGGCTTGGCGGCTTAAGGAGTTCCTCGAGGAACTCCAGCTCATACTGCTTCACCTTCTGCAGCTGGGCCTGCCGCTCATCGGTCTCCTTCTTCTGGCGTGTTGGGAAGGTGGCAGAGAATAAATTACGGAGCCGGAAAGGACCCCGGGAAGATTTGGGCTTGACAGGACCTTCGGAGGCTGACTGGCCTCCATCCAGGGTGGTTTCGATCTTTCTGGAGGGCATAGTGCTCACCTGCCGGTTGATGGCTTGAGGCCTCAGTGGGCTCTGGCCTCGTGTCAGGCAGCTGGGGCTCTGCAGAATCATGGGGTAGCCGACTCGGGGGACCAGGCTGGTCTCCTCAAGTTTGCTGCTTTGGGGGGTGCTCTCCAGCTGCCCCTTCTCCCCATGGCCAGAGACAGTGCCCTGTTTGTGCACAGAAGGCTTGGCACCCTCGGGCCCACCCTTGCCTGCCACCTCCCCAGTACCTTGCTTGCCTGCTGACTCTCGACTCGCTCGAGACAGATAGGTTTTGGGAGGGAAAGTTTGAACAGGCAGCCTGTCCTCTTGTGGGGAGAGGTGCAGGCTCTCAGCTCGGCTGCCTGTGGGTGCTCTGGAGCTGGAAGAGACCTCTGGGCTCAGCTGCTGCTGGGAACTGCGTGAGGTCTCCGGAGCACTGGGGCTCATTTTGAACTTCAGATTCTTAGTGGCACTGCCACTCATTGTGCTAATTTCTGGCCTTACTAGGCTGACCTCTGACCTCCCCATGCTGGCCTCTAGCCTTCTCTCTCCACTGCTGGGAGTGTTCCCCAAGGCTCCGGCAGGGGCAGGTAGGCTCTTAGTGTGAACCACCTGCTGGAGGGCAGCTGAGATGATGGCTGGGGTCATGCTGCCCTTTGGGTCCAGGATAAGCTTGGGGCTCAACCTGACCTCCTTGGGCAGATTCTCCCTTAGCTCAGAGACCTGCTCTTCACTAAGGGATGGCGTGGCTGCCCTCAGTGACATCTCTAGGCCTGCCCTAGTGTGGCCAGGCCCTTTGTCCTCAGGAACTGGGGACAGCAGGCTCAGATTCTTCGGCTCACTCAGCTGTGGGGACAGTGCTGGGTGCACTGCCAGGGCATATGTTCGTTCACGCTGTGGCTGGGCCTCCGATGAGGGCAGCTTCCTCCGAGCACCAGGGGGACCGGGACTCTGACCTGCAACCACTGGCTGGAGGGATGAGTTGGGATCCGGGCGCCCGAGAGAATAAGGGGCCGTGAGAACAGCCTGGGCCGCACAACTCTGGATCCGGAAGGGCAGGTCCTTGCGGGCCAGGAGGCTGTCCTTGTTGAGGTGCTGGGCCAGGAAGTAGGTGGTGTTCTGGTGCTGCTTCATGGCCGACATCATCTCCGACATGTCTGTGAGCTCTGAAGAGTTGGTCTCATGGCCCGAGTCCAGTGATGATTCAGGGGTGATTGTGGCCAGCACAATCAGACCTGGGGGGACAGGAAGAGGGGTCTGCAGCACTTACTCAGGTCAAGTCCTTTCCGATCATATGTAGACGGTCTGTGAGGGTAAAGGTTAGTCAATAGGATTTCAAGCTGGGAAAATCCAGTCAGCCCTGGGGGGCCTGCAGGGCTGAGGGTGTGAAGCGGGGAGGGGAGGGGACAAAGAGAGGCAAGCTGGGAGAGGGGTGATGAAGGGCTGGAATCCAAAAGAGAAACAAAAGAGGCCAGAGAGAAGATCTGGGCAGTTTGATGGCAAATTAACATGCAAATCACAGGCAACATAACATGCTAATAATCATCACTATTTTTAGACTCAACAGCCTAGGAAATTTTTGTTAATTGTCCTGAAGAGAGCTGACAAAGAGAGCTCCCTCTCTCTGGCACTCCTCATTTGGCCAGGCCAGCCTACTGTCCCCGCAGCTGAGACCATTTAGCAGACCTTGGCCTCTCTCTGGCTACCACATGGGCCTCTAGCCTGGGAGCAGCTAGTGCTTGGAGCTCCAGACTCTGAGTAGAGAGTCACGCTAGGCCTAGGGGCCGAACACATAGGGGCTGCCCAACACCAAGGATGCTCTTACAGACAGAAAAGGCACACGCTCGCCCTGGTCAGCTAGGCTCCCTCTGACCCCAATAGCTTCACTTTCTGTCCACACTTGTCCTTGCCTCACATGCTTTCCCATATGCCTTCTTCCTCCCTATTTCTTTCCTTTCACTACAGCATTGACCTCTTTTAGGCATATGTGTATGGAAGGATGTACATGTGGCTATGGGTGCATGTCAGACATGTGGGCTTGTTTATAAGATGGATGTATGTGGGTCTATAACAGGGAATAACATGCATGTTGTATGGCTTGCCTACCAAATAATAATAACAATGGCTACAATTTACTGAATCCCTACAATGTACTAGGAAGTGTTTATGTACTTTGCAAGAATGATCTCAATTTAATCCTCACAACACCCCTATGAGATAGGACTGTTCTCAGATCCATTTAAGATGATGAAAGTGAGGCTCAGAGAAGGTTAAGTGGCTTGGAAAAGCAAAGGTGACACCGAAAAGTGGTGAAGGAGCCAGGACTTGGGTGCCTCTGACTGAGAGCCAAAACTCTGAGGTGGGATAAAGGCCTTAGCCCTGAGCAGTGATGGCTCCTGGCTCCTCTGATCCCAGGTCCCTACGTGGTTAGTTGGTCATTTTGTTTTTCTTCCAGACACATGCATGCTGGATGCTCTTTGCCTGTCTTCTATCTCTCTCACAATTTTGCTCTGATCCTCCATCCTGGCCTGGCTCCGTAGCTGTCATGGCCCCAATCCCTGGGGTCCATCCGCAAGACATTTCCAAAGCGATGGGATGGTGAGAGCCAGACCTGTAGTGGGGGCTGAGCAGTAGCTCCCTGTCACAGCATCATCGCTCCCCTGACCCTATCTGAACTGCCTCTGGGCCATCCACTGCCCTGACACACCACGCTGACTTTGACCTCTGCTTGGAAAGAAGAAATGTCACCTGCTGGCCCTGCCTGGCCAGGACAAGGAAGGGGAGGCAAGAGAGAGGAGGAACGGGCTGTTACCTGCAGTCTGTGGGGGTGGGGGATGTGGTCCATCCTCTGAGGCTGCCAGGGCTTCCAGAGCCTGCAGAGTGGACACCAGGGCATCATCTAGCTCCTGGGCATGATCTCGGACTGTCCGGGTCTGCACGCTGTCAATCAGTGTCACTGGAATCTCATCGTACAGGAGCCCCCGCAGGTGGCGTCCTTGCTCTTGGCTCTGGGCAGCCCGGCGCTTGGGGTCATCCTCATCAGAACTGTTGTCTCGGAAACCAGGAGGTGGGGCAGCAATGGCAGGCAACAGCGAAGTGCTCTCATCTTCTTCCTCTTCCTCCTCCTCACTCCCAGGGGGTGGGAGAGACATCAAGTCCACCATATTGTCACGAGAGGAGCCAGACCTCCCACCTTTGCGAGGGCCCAGCTGCTCCTGGAGTTTGGCTTTGCAAGAGTCACAGTAGAAGTTCAGGGCTTCAGCCCCAAGGGAATTGTCCAAGGTGTAGGAGCGGGCCCTGCTGGCACAGGGCTCGTGGTCTAGGCTAGCTGCATCAAAGTCATCAGGGATCGCCTCATAACCTTGGCCAGAGCTCTTGGACGTGGGGTCAGACTTGGTCCGGGGCCTGGTCTCCTCAAAAAAGATTAAGTTTTCATTGACATCCATCCGGCTTTCCTGTTCCTTCCTTTGTTCCCGCATGTGGAGGTAGCAAAAGCTGACAAGCTCAGAGTCGGCAGGTGGGGGCGTGCAGCGGCTCGACTTCCTGGGGCTGGTGCCCACGCTGCCCACATAACTACTCTCCTTTTTCCCCAGGTGGCCCCCAGTGACAGGGCGGTGGGCGCTGTGCATGTAATCTAAACCCAGAAAGAGAATCAACAGATGAGTCCTGGTGCTGAGGACTGTGGCTGAGTTCACATGGCGTCTTGGGCCTGGGTCTCTGGCGCCCAGCTGGGTGGTGGGTACTGAGAAAGAGCATGATTTGGCTCCTAGAGATGAGGGGAGGGGCAGCCAGGCTGCTGCTGACCCTGAAAGTAGAGTGAGTAGAATTGAATGGCCTGGGTGGCTAAGAGCCCCCAGGGATGGGGGCAATGGGGGCCCCCATGGGGGGCCTTTTCTGCAATGGGCAAAGGCATGGGGTGAGGTGGTGTAGGGATGAACACCTTGGTGTCTGGGCACAGCTGGACTCTTACATGGGTATATGTCTGGTCCAAGAGTCAGCTGTACGGGTGAGGTTTGTTTCATGTTCCCTCGGAACTGTCACTGTCTCCAACCCCCTCTATTCAGAGCCTGTGTTATACTTGTGTGAGGTTGTATCTCTTCTAGCAGAAGGAAATGAGTCTGACAAGTTAGTAGTGCTTTAGTGAGAAAGTGTACAACAGGTAGTACAATTCCAAGAGTGTGAATTTCAAAGAGGATGGTCAATGGAGGGCACCTAAAAGAACAGAACTCTACTAGCAGAATTTGGGGCATCTGAATGTGTCAAGCATATGAGAGAGATGCTGGCATGTATATTATGTGGGAGGAGAGTAGGAAGAGCATTTTTTTCAATTCCTCAAATCACATCACTTCTCTGTATTCATACAGGGCTAGCCTGCCTGCTCTATGTACATGTGGCAAAATATTCTAGTCAAGTATTTCTTTTCCTGACCATGCCTCACTTAAGAGGAATCTTAGTTTCCTGACCAGGGATGGAACCCATGCCCCATGCATTGGAAGCACAGAGTCTTAACCACTGGACTGCCATGGAAGTCTGCTACCAAATGTATTTTAGAGACAGTAAGTGCAGGAGGAGTTCACAGAAGAGAGAGAGGCCTTCAGTCTAGAATGATCAGAGAAGACTTTCACAGAGGAGATTTAACAATGGTAAGTATGTAGATCTGAGGATTACTCATAGCAAATGCTTTCTTTCTGAATGGCTTCTCTCTTTTAGGCTGCTTTTTGGCCCCTTCCCATGTTACTTGTGAGAATATACTCAGACAATGCCAGTTTTCTTTGCTATCAGCAGACAGACCGATGGCAAACACTATCTTAGGCTAAGGCTATATACCTGATCCAATTTAATCCTCACAACAACCCAATGACGTAGGTGCTATCATTATCCCCATTTTACAGAGAAAGAAACTGATCCATTCATTTTGTGACTTACCTAAGGTCACATGAATTGTAAATGGCAGTCTGGATTTTTTTTTTGGTGGGGGGGCGTTATGCTACACAGCTTTTGGGGTCTTAGTTTCCCAACCAGAGATTGAACCCACGACCTTGGAAGTGAACGCTCAGAGCCTTAACCATTGGACCAGCTGGGAATTCCCTGGCAGTCTGTATTTGAGCCCAGGTTTGAGAGACTACGAAGCCCATGTATTTTTTTTTTTTTAAACTTTTTACTTTATGTTGGAGTATAGACAGTTAACAGTGTTGTGATAGTTTCACTTGGACAGCAAAGGGACTCAGGCATATTTATACGTGTATCAGAGCTAGTGGAGGTGATGGAATTCCAGTTGAGCTATTTCAAATTCTAAAAGATGAAGCTGTGAAAATGCTATACTCAATATGTCAGCAAATGTGGAAAACTCAGCAGTGGCCACAGGACTGGAAAAGGTCAGTTTTCATTCTAATTCCAAAGAAAGGCAATGCCAAATGCTCAAACTACTGCACAAGTATACTCATCTCACACGGTAGTAAAGTAATGCTCAAAATTCTCCAAGCCAGGCTTCAGCAATACATGAACCTTGAACTTCCAGATGTTTAAGCTGGTTTTAGAAAAGGCAGAGGAACCAGAGATCAAATTGCCAACATCTGCTGGATCATCGAAAAAGCAAGAGAGTTCCAGAAAAACATCTATTTCTGCTTTATTGACTATGCCAAAGCCTTTGACTGTGTGGATCACAATAAACTGTGGAAAATTCTGAAATAGATGGGCATACAAGACCACCTGACCTGCCTCTTGAGAAACCTGTGTGCAGGTCAGGAAGCAACAGTTAGAACCGGACATGGAACAACAGACTGGTTCCAAATCGGAAAAGGAGTATGTCAAGGTTGTATATTGTCACCCTGCTTATTTAACTTCTATGCAGAGTACACCATGAGAAACGCTGGGCTGGAAGAAGCACAAGCTGGAATCAAGATTGCCGGGAGAAATATCAATAACCTGAGATATGCAGATGACACCACCCTTATGGCAGGAAGTGAAGAACTAAAGCGCCTCTTGATGAAAGTGAGAGAGGAGAGTGAAAAAGTTGGCTTAAAGCTCAACATTCAGAAAACTAAGATCATGGCATCCGGTCCCATCACTTCATGGCAAATAGATGGGGAAACAGTGGAAACAGTGGCTGACTTTATATTTTGGGGCTCCAAAATCCCTGCAGATGGTGATTGCAGCCATGAAGTTAAAAGACCCTCCTTGGAAGGAAAGTTATGACCAACCTAGACAGCATATGAAAAAGCAGAGACATTACTTTGCCAACAAAGGTCCATCTAGTTAAGGCTATGGTTTTTCCAGTGGTCATGTATGGATGTGAGAGTTGGACTATAAAGAAAGCTGAGCACCGAAGAATTGATGCTTTTGACTTTGATGTTGGAGAAGACTCTTGAGAGTCCCTTGAACTGCAAGGAGATCCAACCAGTCCATCCTAAAGGAGATCAGTCCTGGGTGTTCATTGGAAGGACTGATATTGAAGCTGAAACTCCAGTACTTTGCCCACCTGATGCAAAGATCTGACTCATTGGAAAAGACCCTGATGCTGGGAAAGATTGAGGGCGGGAGAAGGGGACAACAGAGGATGAGAGGGTTGGATGGCATCACCGACTCAGCGGACATGGGTTTGTGTGCACTCCAGGAGTTGGTGATGGACAGGGTGGCGTGGTGTGCTGCAGTTTGTGGGGCTGCAAAGAGTCGGACACGACTGAGTGACTAAACTGAACTGAACTGATACTGTTTCTTTCCTTCTGCTTGTTTTGAGTTTAGTTCACTGATTTTGTTTGTTTGGGGTTTATTTTGTCTATGCCTTGTGGCTTACAGGATCTTAGTCTTCCCACCAGGGATTAAACCTGAGCCATAGCAGTGAAAGTCCCATGGCCTAACCACTGGATTGCCAAGGAATTCCCATACTTTGTCTTCTTCAAGTTTTGTAAGGTGGAAGGTCAGGTTACTGATATGAAGTCTTTTTTTCTTTTTAAATCCAGGTGTTTATAAATTTCCCTCTAAACCCTATATTAGTTAGATCTCATAAGTTTTCATGCATTGTATCTTCATTTTCATCCATGTCAAAGTATTTTCCAATTTCCCTTGTGATTTATTTTTTGACCCATTGGTTAGTTATGAATGCTTTATTTAATTTCCATGTACATATGAATTTCCCAGGTTTCTTTCTGTTATTATTTTTTTCTATTTCTGTTGTGCTCAAAAAACATACTTTATAAGATTTCATTCCTTTTAAATTTGTTGAGGTTTATTTTATGACCTAATAATATATGGTCTGTCCAGGAGAATGTTCCAGGTGTACTTAAGAAGAGTGTATATTCTGCTATTGTTAAATGACATATTCTATAGATTTCTGTTAAGTCTAATTGGTTCATGGTGCTGTTCAGGTCCTCTGTTTCTTCACTGATCTTCTGCCTAGTTGTTCTATCCATTATTGAAAGTAGGGTATTGAATTCTCCAGCTATCGCAGTTTTATCGTGTTTTTCTCTTTTCAATTCAATCAGGTTTTGCTTCATGTATTTTGGGGCTCCATTGTTAAGTGACATCATCACAGTTTTGTGCTGGCTGTAAGCTCTAGTGAAAAGTAACACTGATTCATTGCCCCCGTCAAACTGGAATTTGAAAGGCATTTGGAAGTTGTTTTTTTTTTCCCCCCAGCATCTAGACCACTATGATGAACTATAGGGTAATGGTTAAAAACATAGGCTTATATAGTTATATGACAGCCTGTATGCGAGGAGAGTTTGGGGAAGAATCCATTCAGTTCAGTCGCTCAGTTGTGTCCGACTCTTTGCCACTCCATGAACCACAGCATGCCAGGCCTCCCTGTCCATCACCAATTCCCAGAGTTTACCCAAACTCATGTCTACTGAGTCAGTGATGCCATCCAACCCTCTCATCCTCTGTTGTCCCCTTCTCCCGCCCTCAATCTTTCCCAGCATCAGGGTCTTTTCCAATGAGTCAGATCTTTGCATCAGGTGGGCAAAGTACTGGAGTTTCAGCTTCAATATCAGTCCTTCCAATGAACACCCAGGACTGATCTCCTTTAGGATGGACTGGTTGGATCTCCTTGCAGTTCAAGGGACTCTCAAGAGTCTTCTCCAACATCAAAGTCAAAAGCATCAATTCTTCGGTGCTCAGCTTTCTTTATAGTCCAACTCTCACATCCATACATGACCACTGGAAAAACCATAGCCTTAACTAGATGGACCTTTGTTGGCAAAGTAATGTCTCTGCTTTTTCACATGCTGTCTAGGTTGGTCATAACTTTCCTTCCAAGGAGGGTCTTTTAACTTCATGGCTGCAATCACCATCTGCAGGGATTTTGGAGCCCCGAAATATAAAGTCAGCCACTGTTTCCACTGTTTCCCCATCTATTTGCCATGAAGTGATGGGACCGGATGCCATGATCTTAGTTTTCTGAATGTTGAGCGTTAAGCCAACTTTTCACTCTCCTCTCTCACTTTCATCAAGAGGCTCTTTAGTTCTTCACTTCCTGCCATAAGGGTGGTGTCATCTGCATATCTCAGGTTATTGATATTTCTCCCGGCAATCTTGATTCCAGCTTGTGCTTCTTCCAGCCCAGCGTTTCTCATGATGTACTCTGCATGGAAGTTAAATAAGCAGGGTGACAATATACAACCTTGACATACTCCTTTTCCGATTTGGAACCAGTCTGTTGTTCCATGTCCGGTTCTAACTGTTGCTTCCTGACCTGCACACAGGTTTCTCAAGAGGCAGGTCAGGTGGTCTTGTACGCCCATCTATTTCAGAATTTTCCACAGTTTATTGTGATCCACACAGTCAAAGGCTTTGGCATAGTCAATAAAGCAGAAATAGATGTTTTTCTGGAACTCTCTTGCTTTTTCGATGATCCAGCAGATGTTGGCAATTTGATCTCTGCTTTGCTGGAGCAGCCGTGAAGAGATACCCCACATCCAAGGTAAGAGAAAACCAAGTAAGCGGTAGGCACTGACAGAGGGCATCAGAGGGCAGACAGACTGAAAGCACAATCACAGACAACTAGCCAATCTGATCACATGGACCATGGCCTTGTCTAACTCAGTGAAACTATGCCATGCTGTGTGGGGCCACCCAAGATGGACAGCTCATGGTGGAGAGGTCTGACAGAATGTGGTCCACTGGAGAAGGGAATGGCAAACCACTTCAGTATTCTTGCCTTGAGAACCCCATGAACATTATGAAAAGGCAAAAAGATAGGACACTGAAAGATGAACTGAAAGATGAACTCCCCAGGTCGGTAGGTGCTCAATATGCTACTGGAGATCAGTGGAGAAATAACTCCAGAAAGAATGAAGGGATGGAGCCAAAGCAAAAACAATACCCAGTTGTGGATAGGACTGGTGATAGAAGCAAGGTTCGATGTTGTAAAGAGCAATATTGCATAGGAACCTGGAATGTTAGGTCCATGAATCAAGGCAAATTGGAAGTGGTCAAACAGGAGATGACAAGAGTGAACATAGACATTCTAGGAATCGGCAAACTAAAATGGACTGGAATGTGTGAATTTAATTCAGATGACCATTATAATTACTACTGTGGGCAGGAATCCCTTAGAAGAAATGAAGTAGCCATTATAGTCAACAAAAGAGTCCGAAATGCAGTACTTGGATGCAATCTCAAAAATGACAGAATGATCTATGCTTGTTTCCAAGGCAAACCATTCAATATCACGGTAATCTAAGTCTATGCCCCGACCAGTAACGCTGAAGAAGCTGAAGTTGAACAGTTATATGAAGACCTACAAGACCTTCTAGAACTAACACCCAAAAAAGATGTCCTTTTCATTATAGGGGACTGGAATGCAAAAGTAGGAAGTCAAGAAACACCTGGAGTAACAGGCAAATTTGGCCTTGGAGTACAGAATGAAGCAGGGCAAAGGCTGATAGAGTTCTGCCAAGAGAAAGCACTGGTCATAGCAAACACCCTCTTCTAACAACACAAGAGAAGACTCTACACATGGACATCACCAGATGGTCGACACCGAAATCAGACTGATTATATTCTTTGCAGCCAAAGATGGAGAAGCTCTATACAGTCAGCAAAAACAAGACCGGGAGCTGACTGTGGCTCAGATCATGAACTCCTTATTGCCAAATTCAGACTGAAATTGAAGAAAGTGGAGAAAAGCACTAGACCATTCAGGTATGACCTAAATCAAATCCCTTATGACTATACAGTGGAAGTGAGAAATAGATTTAAGGGACTAGATCTGATAGACAGAGTGCCTGATGAACTATGAATGGAGGTTTGTGACATTGTACAGGAGACAGGAATCAAGACCATCCCCAAGAAAAAGAAATGCAAAAAAGCAAAATGGCTGTCTGAGGAGGCCTTACAAATAGCTGTGAAAAGAAGGGAAGCAAAAAGTAAAGGGGAAAAGGAAAGATATAACCATTTGAATGCAGAGTTCCAAAGAATAGCAAGGAGAGATAAGAAAGCCTTCTTCAGTGATCAATGCAAAGAAATAGAAGAAAACAATAGAACGGGAAAGACTAGAGATCTCTTCAAGAAAATTAGAGATACCAAGGGAACATTTCATGCAAAGATGGGCTTAATAAAGGACAGAACTGGTATGGACCTAACAGAAGCAGAAGATATTAAGAAGAGGTGGCAAGAATACACAGAAGAACTGTACAAAAAAGATCTTCACGACCCAGATAATCATGTTGGTGTTATCACTCACCTAGAGCCAGACATCCTGGAATGTGAAGTCAAATGGGCCTTAGGAAGCATCACTACAAAGCTAGTGGAGGTGATGGAATTCCAGTTGAGCTGTTTCAAATCCTGAAAGATGATGCTGTGATAGTGCTGCACTCAATATGCCAGCAAATTTGGAAAACTCAGCAGTGGCCACAGGACTGGAAAAGGTCAGTTTTCATTCCAATCCCAAAGAAAGGCAATGCCAAAGAATGTTCAGACTACTGCACAATTGTACTCATCTCACACGGTAGTAAAGTAATGCTTAAAATTCTCCAAGCCAGGCTTCAGCAATACGTGAACCATAAACTTCCAGATGTTCAAGCTGGTTTTAGAAAAGGCAGAGGAACCAGAGATCAAATTGCCAACATCTGCTGGATCATCGAAAAAGCAAGAGAGTTCCAGAAAAACATCTATTTCTGCTTTATTGACTATGCCAAAGAAACAGTATAGAGGACAGAAAAATAGAGAAACATCAGTGAATCTAAAAGTTGGTTTTTTGAAAAGATTGATAATACCAACAAACTTTTAGCTGTACAGACCAAGCTCAAAGAGAGACAATTCAAATTATTAAAATCAGGAGTGAAAGAAAGGACATTACTACTCACTCTCCATCAATAGAATCATTTATAAGGTGAATATTTTGAATAAGCTTATGCCAACAAATTAGATAAGCTAAGATAAAATGGACAAATTCCTAGAAATACACCAATTACCAGAACTGAATTAAGAAGATAGAAAATCTAAATAGGCCAATAGCAAGAAGATAAATTGAATCAGTAATTAACTCTCCCCAAATTAATCAAGTCAGTCAGTCAGTCAGTCCAAGCCCAAAATGACTTCACTGGTGAATTTCATAAAGTGCTCAAAGAAGTAATTTATAGTATTCTTCACAAACCCTTCCAAGAAATGATAAGGAACAGATACTTCTCAGCTCATTTTATGATTGTCAATATTACCTTGATACTAAAGCAGACAAAAACATCACACAAGAGAACTACAGACCAATATTCTTTATGAATATAGATACAAAATATAGTCCTCAACAAAATACTAGCAATCAGAATCCAGCAATATATATCAAGAATTACACATCATGCCCAAGAGGGATTTATTGCAGGAATGCAGCATTGGTTTAACATCTGAAAATCAATTAATGTAATATACCACGTTAATAGAATAGAGGACAAAAACCACATGATCATCTCAACAGACACAAAAAAATCATTTGACAAAGTCCAACATCTTTCATGATAAAACTCAACAAGATAGCAATAAAAGGAAATGTCCTCAACATGATAAAGGTTAACTGTGAAAAACCTAAGTTAATTTCATACTTGATGGTGAAAGACTGAAAGCTTCCCCCTAAAATAAGGAAAAAGTCCAGGATTTCTACTTTCACCACTTCTATTCAACACCATACTTGGATTTCTTGCTAGGACAATTATTAAAATGAAATACAGTCATCCAGATTGGAAAGAAAGAAGTAAAACTATTTCTATTTGTAGATCTTATATATAGAAAATCCTAAGGAATCCACTAATAAAATATTAGAACTAATAAACAATCTCAGCAAGACATCCCTGGCAGTCCAGTGGTTAAGGCTGTGCTTCCACTGCAGGGGGCACAGGTTTCATCCCTGGCTGGGGAACTAAGATCCTGCATGCCACACTGTGCAGCCAGAAAAACAAAAAAAAGCCCAATATCAGCAAGGTTACAGTATAAAAACTTAATATATAAAAATCAATTGTATGTTTATGCAGTAGCAATAAATAATCTGATAATAAAATTAGGAAACAATTCTATTTACAATAGCATAAAAATAATATACTTAGGTATAAATTTAATAAAAGAAACTGGAAACTACTGGAAACTACAAAACATTTATGAAAGAAATTGAAGAAGATTTAAATAAATGGAAAGATACTATGTGTTCATGGACTGGAAGACTTAATATTGCTAAGATAGCAATACTTCCCAAATTGATCTATAGATTCAACACAGTCCCTATCAGAATTCCAGCTGACTTTATAGAAGTGAAGTGAAAGTCACTCAGTCACATCCAACTCTTTGCAACCCCATGGACTATACTCCATGGAATTCTCCAGACAAGAATACTGGAGTGGGTTGCTGTTCCTGTCTCCAGGGGATCTTCCCAACCCAGGGATAGAACTCAGGTCTCTTGCATTGCAGGTGGATTCTTTACCAGCTGAGCCACAAGTAGAAATTACAAGCTAAGTAGAAACTGACAAGCTAATTCAAAAATTCACATGGAATCACGAGATCCAGAATAACTGAAACAATCTTAAAAAGATCAAAGTAGGAGGACTCATATGTCCTGATTTTAAAACTCACTACGAAGCAATGGTAATTCAAACTGTGGTACTGGCATAAGTTTAGACATTATAGGTCATATGGAATAGAACTGAGAGTCCAGAAAAAAATCCCTTTTTTATGGTCAAATAGGCCAATTTAAGAGCTTCCCTGGTGGCTCAGTGGTTAAAAAAATCTGCCTGCCAATGCAGGAGACATGAGTTTGATCCCTGAGTTGGGAAGATCCTCTGGAGAAGGGCATGGCAACCCACTCCAGTATTCTTGCCTGGAGAATTCCCTGGACAGAGGAGCCTGGTGGGCTACAGTCCATGGTGTTGAAAAGAGTTGGACACGACTGAGCACACACACACACATGCTGCCTCTCTAAACATATAGTCAATGTAACCACATTGAGTGGGTTTAATTTAGATCACAGTGGCTGACTCTAGGGAACTCTAGGTCAGCGGGAGAATGGTATGTAATGACCTCTGTGCTTTAGGTAAGAAGTGCTCTAGGGGAGCACCAAGCCAGGAGCACGAACTAGCAGTTCAGGAGGTCTCTACCCACAGGCACTGTTCACAGGGCTCAGCCATGTACCAGGTGCTAACTCCCTTTGAGGCAGATGAATAATCAGCATAGCCAGCCTGGCAACAAGCTGCCATCATAGGTGGGTCCCAGAGGCATGTGCACTAAGCAGGTGGTGACTTCTCTCAGCCAAGGTCCTGATGTCCAAAGGTGGCTTCCCTCCCTGCAAGATGGAAACATCTCCCAGCACCAGGTTGTCAAGGCCAGATGAAACACAGCCTGCCACTTGGTGCTGTGATGTGCAGATCCAAGGAGCAGCATGAGGCTGTGTGGCAGAGACAGTGTGCCTGCAAAAGCCCACATCTGAGGACAGAAGGTTACAGATGCCAGTAAAGTCAGCTATGATATGCTGACGGCTGGGACAGCATGCCTCTCAGACTGAATCTGCTGTAAATTGCTCATCAGCTTTCCCCAAGAGGGATGCCCTAGTCTAGCCCTCTGTACTCAGTTACTCTCAAGGGTAACTTAAATGCTTGCAAAGAAATAGGATAGTGATTCAACTGTGCTGTGCTTAGTTGCTCAGTTGTGTCCGACTCTTTGTGACCCCATGGGCTGTAGCCCCCAGGCTTCTCTGTCCATGGGGATTCTCCAGGCAAGAATGCTGGAGTGGATTGCCATGCCCTCCTCCAGGGGATCTTCCCAACTCAGTGATTGAACTGAGGTCTCCCGCATTGGTGGTGGTTTGTTTACCGTCTGAGCCACCAGGGAAGCCTGGTGGTCCAACTAGATCACTATATAAGTATATGTGTGTGTGTGTGTGTGTGTGTGTGTGTGCGCGCGTGTGCTCAGTTGTGTCCAACCCTTTGCAACCCCACAGACTGTAGCCTGCCAGGCTCATCTGTCCACGGACTTTTCCAGGAAAGCATACTGGAACAGATTGCTATTTCCTCCTCCAGGGGATCTTCCTGGCCCAGGGATCAAACCCGCATCTCTTGCGTCTCCTGCATTGGCAGGCGGGTTCTTTACCTATATATGCTCAAGTATATCTCACACACATACACACACACACACATACAGCAGGATGTTGACTTAGCTAGCCTCCTATTACTTGGCCTTGCTATATTCTACAGTCCAGTAATCATTACTGGTTATAATAATGACCTAGAGGCTTTGGAATAAGTTCATGTTCTTTCTGACTCATCATTAAAAAAGCCTGTTATGTTCAATCCAGCTTTAGCACTCTGTGCATGTCATGGAGTTTTAACTTCATGAAAATCAGTAAGCCATGCATGGGCTATGTAGTAGCCATTAAGCATAATACTTGATTCACTAGACCAAACTGCCTTATAACCGTGAGAGAAAACGTAGAGTGAGTTCCTCCAACGGTCATCCCAGTTGGGGCCCCCAAACCTTATTTTCATGGATTTCCCCAGGATACAAGGGAATTCAAGGCTGGAGAGAGAAGGTAGCTGCCTCTGGATTTCCCACAGCTGGAGAACAGGCATTTGTCTGAGTCTTTCTCAAGCCCAGGTATTGTTCTGTTGTGTCAGCTGAATTTCCCCTAAATAAATGCAAAGGCACTTACTGCACTGACATTATCCATTTCATCATCTGTCCGTATTCCCCCGCTGGACTGTAAGCTTGGCGAGGACAAAGACCATGTCTGTTACTCCTGGCTCTATCCGCACTGCCTGGCACATAGTGAATACTAGAGAAAGAGTTGTTGAGTGAATAAATGAAATACCTCCTGTGGGGAAACTACTGATAAAACCCAAGAGGTAATCCCTTCCTTCCCACATCCCCATTTTCCTTTTTCATTCAGTCTCAGAGGAGAGGAGGTGCTTTCTCTTTTCTACTTGTGGGTTTAACAGCATCCTTTTGGCCCAGCCAGCTGAGAACTGAGTCGAGCTAGCTGGCAGCCAGTAACTGCCGAGGGACAAGAATAGAGAGCAGGCCAGGGATACCAGGCCCTGAGTGGTCTGGAGCTTTGGTTCCTGAAGGTAAAGCCCAACTGAAGTTGGCAGGATTCCTTTTCCCTATAGGCCTTGGCTAAGTAACACAGCACTGGGCCTTGTGTTCTGAAATGAAAGTGCGGGCCAACAGAGGAAAGCCATCTCAGCTTTGTACCAGGGACTGATGGCCCCTCACTGTAATCTGGGCAGAGGGCTCCTCAGTGGTACCCATTGCTGTCTTTCTAGCCTGTCCTTGGGGCCAAGGGAGAAGAAGTGCACACCAGCCCCTGACAGGCAGAGCCAGGAGGCTTGCCCTGTGCCACTGGCTGAGAACACTGGGTGGCTGTTGTTGAACCCAGCATCTGACAGTCCCAAAGGCCACACAACTAGGCCCTGCTGTGGACTCAAGGCCTTGGGGAGGTGAAGCACTGCAAACAGCAGGGACACCACTGTGGTCTGTGTGGCTCCCACATGGACAAGTGAGGCCCTATGGTAGAGACAGCCTGAGCCCCCATCACTCTGCAGGCCCAAGGGGGCTCTCAGGAATCGGGAAGGACCAAAACCCACATCCAGTTTTTTGGAAACCTCTTTCCAGGCTGCAACACCTCCATGAGAAATGAATTTGCCTTTGGAATAGCAGCAGGGTTGCAACATACAATGTGCTCAGTGGAACTGCCAGGACACAGAAGACTGTGCTGCTTACTTGGTGCCATTGTCCCCACAGCAAGGAGAGTATTTAAGGACAGCATTGGCTAGGGTGGGATGACAGAAACACTTTGTCAGGCCGGGTGGGACTGGCAGAGTCACTCCCAGGGTCTTGTGAAAGTGGATCCCTTTAAACAACTGTCATTTCCACACCTGGTCCTCAGCTGGGTTCCAGGCTTTTCTTTCTGGCTTTCCTTTTCCATGTCTCCCTCTTGGTGCTGTTCAGTAAGAGGTATCACTGGATGTGATGACAGAGAGGAAGACCACAGGTGACACTGACAAGGTTAATGCTGGCCTTGGCATCCTTTGACCATCAGAGGTTTGATAGTGCAGATGGCAGCTCAGCCCCTTGGCTCCTTCTATTCTAAGTCACTTCCTATGCTTCTCTACGTAGAACCTCCTTCATGTGCCTTAAGGCCACTGATCCTTTCCTACATCTGTGTTTGGTGGATTGCCTTCTAATTCCTTTGGTCAGGGGCTTCCCCAGTGGTCCAGTGGCTAAGACTCCGAGCTCCCAATGAAAGGGAGCCTGGGTTTGATCCCTGGTCAGGGGACTAGATCTCACATGCCATAACTAAGATTTCACATGCCACAACTTAAAAAAAAAAAAAAAAAGATCCTGCATGCCACACAAAGATGGAATATCCCACATGCTGCAGCTAAAACCTGGCACAGCCAAATAAAATAATAATAATTCCTGTGAACAATGCGATGAGATGTAAACACAGGCTTGTCACCACGTTCGTGAAGAGATCATGAAGTGAGAGGGTGGGTGTGAGTGTACACAGCCCACAGGCTGCTGGTTCATCCCCTGAAAGTGTGTTTCTACTCCTCACTCTACATCACAGGTAACCATACTGCAAACCAAGACAGCCTTAAAGAGAAGAGACAAGCAGCAAGGCAAGCGGATGGAGTCATCAGCATGTGAGGAAGGCGACTCCTGGGCAGTCAGTCTCAACTTCCGCCCACGATGTTTGGGTGCTGGGACAAGGCAAGCCTCGGGTGTAATACATGGAATGTCTGTTCTTTGGGTCTCCTCCCTCTCCTCCTACTGTGGTTCAGGACAGCAGTATCTGGACTGGGCTGATCTGTCCTAAGGCCCCTCTGTGTCGCATCACCAGCACAGCTCTGGGTGATACACTGAGTTGCCTCACTGGGAAGCCTTCTGTTGGGGGGCAGCCCTTGACTCTATCTGATCCTAGTGATCATTCCCTCCTATCTCTGAGCCTCTTGCTGGGCTTGCATAGCCCTTCCTACCCCCGCCTTCCATGGCCTCTTACTCCAGGCAGCTCTGTCAGTGCCCACTCTGATGAACAAAAGAAAGGTTTTAGCTTCATTTTCAACTGCGCCAGGACATCTGTGCATCTCTCCGAGATCACTGTACCTCTAAAGCTTTGCCTTAGATCCCATGTGATTCTCCAATTGGTTCTATGCATTGCTCGTTTGCTATTTTTATGTTATGCTTGTTGACCAACTCAGACACAAAGTATTGTCACCGGCATCCTTTGTGGGACAGGCCCATATGAAGGCCAGCTGTCTTTTCCACTGGCTTGGGCCAGGGGAGACGCAATGGTGTATCAGGGACTCCTGGTAAACCAGGAGCTGGAAGAAAGGGGTGAGCCTTCCTCCATGTCTGCAGGGTCCAAAGGGCCTCTGAGACACTGAAAACTCAGGCTGAGCCCTACCTGCCTTGATCATTGGAGGTGGTAGAGGCTGGCTGGCGGGCCTGGAGAA
This sequence comes from Bos javanicus, assembly GCF_032452875.1. Taxonomy (NCBI): domain Eukaryota; kingdom Metazoa; phylum Chordata; class Mammalia; order Artiodactyla; family Bovidae; genus Bos; species Bos javanicus. The sequence continues at coordinate 58,067,329 of NC_083897.1, read as the reverse complement.
GACCATCTTCTTGGAATCCAGCAGGAGGCGGCAGTACCCCGCAATCAGGCAGGCAAAGTTGGTGGCTTCGGGCCACTCCATCAACAGCACCAGAGGCTGGGGGAGAGACAGGAGAAAACGTGAGGAGGCAGGAGGGAGGGGAACAGGTACATGTCCAGGAGAACAACAGCAAAGACAAGATGACTTGTATAGTTATGAGAACATCCTTTCTGAATCCCACATTAAGGCACCTAGGCTGACAGATAATTTCTTCTGATTTGAGAATTTATTTATAGTCAACTCTTCCCCAGGTATCAAAACTAAATCAACCTTTAATTACACATTTAATGAACCACTTTTACTGAAACAGACTAAAATTATATAACATCACATGACTGCTGTGTGGCTGTTTGGGTTTACTGAGGCTCGGCAGATGGGCAAGCCTGCTGAGAGAACAAGGCTAAACCTGGGAGTCTAGGCTAGGTTGGGGAAGATCCTTGACAGGAAGTTCCTCAAATGCATGAACTATCTCTTACTCAACTCTATAACCTGCTATGATACCCAGAAGAGCTCCCCGGACATGGACACTCTGAGCAATCCAGTCCTCCCTGTGTCTTCTGGGCCACAAAGTCTTTCTGGTCTGTAGTCCTGCTCAGACCTGCATGCTGTTCCCCGCATTTCCCTCTATTTCCCTAAGTGCCCTCACAGTGTTAATCGGTGCCACTTAAAAGAGTTTCTTGGTCAAATATGTATGTGAAACAATGAGTTAAACAAAGCTATGCACACAATTATACTTATGGGAATTCTCAGATCCTTTAATGTGCGCTGTGAAACTTCAAGAGGAGGGCTTTAATACTGCAACTTTTTCCAATTATTTGATCAAAAAAATCTATTTTTATAGAACATCTCATAGTAGCAGGGCTGCTTTTTTTGGGGGGGGGGTTGTTTTATTTAACCCACACTGGAAAATACTAGCATACTCTGTTGATTTCTGTTCCTGACCCTAAATCAGTCAAATTAATCTTGGGGTTAGCTAGCTGACTACTTCAAAGACCTGGCAATGATATACCAACAAAAAAAAAACCACACACACACAAAAACACACAAAAAAACCCCAACCCAAAAAAACACCTACACCTTTTCCAGAAACCTTCCCAATATCTGTATTCTTCAAGTGTGGCTTGAAAATAAATTTGGGTCAGACTGAAGCCAGCCATGAGAGTATTTTCCCTGCCATAGGGAAGTGGCCTCCAGGTAAAGACCACTGAAGACTAGCTAAAGAGGAAGCCATGGGGTCATGCATCATCTTGTCTTTTGAGTGTTTCTGGACCAAGCATTAAGAGCAAAAGGAATTAAGAGGAGGGAATGAGCCTCCTCTGACTAGTGAAGAAGCTACTGCAACAGTACAGGTGAGGGGTGATTAGGACCCTACTAGGGGATTTCTTGATAGCTCAGACAGTAAAGAATCTGCCTGCAATTCAGGAGACCTGGGTTCGATCCCTGGGTCAGGAAGATCCCTTGCAGAAAGGAGTGGCTACCTATTCTAGTATTGTTGCCTGGAGAAACCCCACGGACAGAGGAGCCTGGTCGGCTACAGTCCATGGGGTCACAGAGTCGGACACAAATGAGCGACTAACACTTCTACTTTCAGGGCAGTAGCAGTAAAAAGGCACATCACAAACACTTGATGGAACTTGGTCACCAACTTGACGAGCCCTGTTTGGCTGGACCCTCACCTTGGGAACAATTCTGAATCCAAACCAGCTCAGCTTTTAGCTAAAGTTGCAGCAGTCAGTTTTTTTGCTATCTCTCAGGATCCTGAAACATAGCTTGCATTGAATATTTTCAGTTCATATAGACCAGGGATTGGCAAACTTTTTCTGCAAAGGGCTAGATAGTAAATATTTTAGGCCTGGTAGGCCACACAGGCTGTGTTACAGCTCTGCTATTGTAATGTGAAAAAAGCCATAGATAATCTGTAGGCTAAACAAATGGGTGTGGTGGTCTTCTCCAAAAACTACTTCTAGAAACAAGTGCTGCTGGGTCAGGTTTGCTTCATAGTTTGCCACCTAATCTATGAGTAAAGCTACTTTCCAACTAAATACAATAGTCTGTATTCACATTCACACCTCTCAGCTTGTTTCATTTGTCAACAGTGATCCCATAGTCCTTTGGAAATTCTTCTCTGGACTTCTGTTTCCGAGAGATGACACTGTGCTCTAGTTCTATAAGCTCTGACCACATTTGTCTCTCTCTCTCTCTCTGGGTCTCTTCTTGTCTCAGGCTCAGTCCTCAGGCATCAACTTTCATTTTTGAGCTAGGGATCCCAAAGTCACTATTTCTAGTCCATTCCCCTCTTGAACTCTTTTCCTATCTCAGAGCTTGTACCGTGCTGGGTCTATATCACACAGTCTTGTGCTGGATCGAATCCTATCTTAAGTTGTTTAATAGTTATTGTTCATCTAATTATACTGCACGCCACAGTAAGGCATTTTGGATTCTGCCCCACAGACAGTGAGTTAGTGATGTTCCTGTGGAACTCATTCAACACCATCAGGAAAAAAACAAAAAGGAACCATCTTTACCCAGAAGAGCAATACTCTATTCTCCAGTGATAAAGGGACCAGGGATGAGACACTACCTTTGAATCATTGTTTGGAAGGGGTAGAGGAGATGTTTGTACCTCCAGTTAACACATGCTTCTCAATCACCACAGAATGGTCAACTTTGTGTACAACAAAGCAGAGGCAGAGGGGAATGGGATGGGGTGGTGAGGCAGGGGGAGAATAAGATCCCCTTCCTTTCTGCATCATCCCCTGCCACCAACAGCAGAAGGATACATAGAGTGGGTGTAGATAGCTGCTACTGCCATTACTAAGGCCTCTTGCCATTACTACAAGCTAGGCTGGCCTCTGGAGCATTCACACACATCATGGCCATTGCTTCATTCTGGACCCTCATAATCTTCTTCTAAGACCAAATCTTCTCAAGGTACATGTAAATGGGTCACAAGTGTGCTGAGATCCTGAGCCCCTCAGCCTCTGGCCAAAACCGCCTCATCTGTTTATTCCAGTGGGCCATACAAATTGTGATATTTTCATGATTAAGAAAAGGTGAGGATACACTAACCTGAGGACCGTTGATAGCCTCCTGATTGGCCTGCCTTTTTTTTTCTGGCCATGCTGCACAGCATATGGGATCTCAGTTCCTGACCAGGGAGCAAACCCATGCCCCTGTAGTAGAAGCACAGAGTCCTAACTACTGGACTACCAGGGAAGTCCCAGCCTCTTTGCTTCTAGTCTCTACTCACTTCATCTCCATCTTGCGGCCTGAGCATCTGTCTAAAACACAACTCTCACTTAAAATCTTTAATATCTCATCACCTAAAATCTACTGCCTTCCAACATCACACAAAGCCTCTCGTGACCCAACCTACAGCTCCAAGCACATCTTCCACTAACTCTGACTCCTCTCATCACTGTCCTTCACCATATGCTACAGCAACACCACATCATTTACAAGGTGCTAGACAGGCCTTGTGTCTTTGCCCTCTCATACCTTAACCTATGCTGTTCCCTCTGGCTGAAATGCTCCCATGCCCTGTCCACCTAGCAAGCCACTACACACTGGCTAAACGGCTCAAGGACCACATGACCCCCTGAGAGATGCAGCCGTTCATCCTAGAGTGGGGCCAATTAGGTCCTGCCCTCATGGAGCTTATAATCCATCAGGAAATAAGATATAAATGAAGGGAACTTCCTCAGTGACTAGGACTCAGCACTTTCACTGTGGTGGTCTCAGTTCAATACCTGGTTGGGGAACTAAGATCCCACAAGCCTCTCAGTGCAGCCAAAAAAATAAATGAAGTAATCATACAAAGGAATATGATTACAAGGTGTGATAAGCACTACGAAGGGAAAGTGTGTGTGCATGCTAAGTTACTTCAGTCGTGTCTGACTCTTTCCGACCCCATGGACTGTAGCCTGCCAGGCTCCTCTATGCATGGGATTCCCCAGGCAAGAATACTGGAGTGGGTTGCCATTCCCTTCCCCAGGGGATCTTCCTGAGCCAGGGATTAAACGCTTGTCTCTCTGTATCCTGCCTTGGCAAGTGGTTCTTTACAACTAGTGCCACCCAATATGAAGGGAAAGTAGAGAGACCGATCAGAACATAGAATGTACTGGACTGGTGGGTGGGTGGGTGTGAATGTGTGCATGGGTGACTACTTTGGGTTAAGAAGCTGGAGAGAGGTTCTTTGTGGAAATGGCATTGACTGACAAATAGAACGAGAGACCACTGGACCAAAGCACAGGCTGACTGACTGATAGACAGACTGATGACAGACTAGCTGGCTGCAAGCAGTCTGACTCACTGATACACTGGCTGATGAGCTGGCTGCAGGGCAGGCAGAATGCCTAACAGCCTGACATCTTGACTGGTTAGCTGGCTAGCTGGCCAATGGATAGATCAGAGGCTGAGTGCCTAACTGGCTGATTGACTGAACTGTCTGCCTTCAATGTCCCCTCTTCTCTCCTACCCCCACTATGGCCCAATGTCAGTAATAAAACAGTATGAAACAAAATCTTATGCCCAGAGAGGGCCAAACATAGCCTGAGTTGGCTCAGCAAAGCACATCAGCAGCCTCTCATCTGCATCGCCATACAACCCAATTGGCTCCAGCAGGGGCCAAATGTAGCTCATGAAAGGAACAGAGGCAGTTTTTGCCATCAGGGGTAAAAAAAAAAAATCTAATCAGAGGCAGGCAAGCAGAGAGATTGGATAGGTTTTCTTAGAAACCTTCAAAAACAACATTTTATTTTAAATAGGATTTTAATGATCATGACGCCTAATGTAATGCTTGTCCCGACAGAAACCACTAGAGCAATAAGGCTCAAACATGAGAACAGGAGACACACTGGGCCACAAGAGATCCTTTGGGACTTTAGCGTGATGATTTCTTTCTCCCCTTTATGGGTTTCCGTGGTAATGGGGTATGGTAATGGCCCAGAGCCATCTCAGTCCCAGACTGCTGTCTCCTGGAGAAAGATATTTGCAGACTACCTCATGTTTACCTCACTCAGAGCAAGTAAACTGAGTGAAAACTGTAACTAAATAGGCCCAGTGAAAAAGTGAAAGTGACAGTCGCGTCCAGCTCTTTGCAACCCCATGGATGTAGCCTACCAGGCTCCTCTGTCCATGGGATTCTCCAGGTAAGAATACTGGCGTGGGCTACCATTCCCTTCTCCAGGGAATCTTCCTGACCCAGGGATTGAACCCAGGTCTCTGACATTGCAGGTGGATTCTTCACTGTGTGAGCCACTGGGGAAGCCCTTAAATAGGCCCAAGCCATCTTCAAATGGAAAAGAGGAGAATGGAGTTGGAGGCATGGCCAGGCCTGAGAAGGTACAGCAGGGATTCATCTGACATGCTCTAGCACCACCTTCCTGGGGTGCCCTGGGAGTTTGAAGGCACCCAGCACTTGGGGATGCCAGCTAGGGAGGGGACTGGCCTTGGGGGAGCCTCGGCTCACACTAGCATCCCTGAAAACAGGAAAAAATGGAAATTTAGAGGCCTGGAGGAGTAAGGAACAAGATGGTTGTCCTTGAGTCCCAGGGGACTGGTGCCTTTGCATTCTTGCCTCCACAGCACCAGGAAAGGCTAATTGTAATAGTCAGCCAATTCGGGGGCAAGGCAGAATATCACTTTAAGGCAGTGGTTCTCAGGCCAGATGCACATTAGAATCACCTGGGAAGCTTTAAAAACTTATCTACTCCTGACCTCATCCCCAGAAATTCTGGTTTTTAAATGGTTTGAAAAGAAGGGCCTGGGCAGCCAGTGGTTTTTAAATCTCCATACGTGAATCAAATGTGCAGTCAGAGCTGACTGCCTTAAGTGAACAGTCTCAGTTATTAAGTTGGGTGAGTTGGGTGTGAGTTGGGTCCAGCACGACACTGGCCCTACAGAGAGACTCCTACTGAGCCCAGGAAGTCACCCTCCAGTGCAGAGCTTCCCAGACTGTCTTCCCAAATCCTCCTTCTTGTGCACATATATGGAAGAGGCACTGCTTGGTAACCACAGATCCTGCTAATATAAAGTGCCTGCTGGAAGCTTCCTTAATCCCCCAGCCAGAATTAATTTCACACTCCTCTGTATTCTAACATGGTCTTCCCATGTTAAGAACCTGGCAGCCAATGCAGGAGACTCAAGAGACACAGTTTCAGTCTCTGCATCGAGGAGGAAATGGTAACCCACCCCAGTGTTCTTGCCTGGGAAATCCCATGGACAGAGGAGCCTGGTGGGCTACAGTCCATGGGGTCACAAAAAGTTGGACGTGACTGAGCATGCATGCACATACTCTAACATGATCTTGCTACCTCTTCTAAGGTACCTTCTTTGGTATGCATATAAGGGTGTACTTCTTTCTCTCCTACAAGACAGTAAGCTTCTTGAGGGCTAGGAGCCATTTTTTTTTTTTTTCATCTTTGTATCTCCCATTGGGTTTAGTGTCCCTCCAAGCAACAGTAAATTCACAGTAAATGACTGCCTAATGAAACCTGGATCATTTTGTCCCCACCCTTCCTCTTTTCCTACCAGTATATCACCAATTCTGCCAGTTTACCCAAGAAAGGGACACTTCCCTGTCCATTTCATAGGGCACTGACTTGTAAATAGAGATGCTCATGTCAGACATCTCTGAACACAGATGCATCAGATTTTATGTTAACAGAAGTTGGGTTGCAGATGAAACATTTATCAAAGAAATGACACTTTAACGGAGTGAATGAGAGCTTCCTATTTGAAGGAATCTTAGTTTCCTGTTGCTTCTGTAACAAATTAAACTTAGTGATTTAAACAGTACATGTGTGTTCTCTTACAGTTCTGGATATCAGAAGTTTGACACAAGTCTCATAGGCTAAAATCAAGGGTAGGCAGGCCTGCGTCCCTTCTGGAGGCTTTAGAGGAGAACAGGTTTCCTTGCCTTTTCTGGCTTCTAGAGGCTGTCCACATTCCTTGGTTTATGGTCCCTTCTTCCATCTTCAAGGCCAGCAAGGTTGGGCTGATTCCTTCTCACATCACACCACTCTGACCTTCTCTTCTGTCTCCCTCTTCCACTTACAAGGACCCTTATGTTGACACTGGGCCCACCTGGATAATCCAGGCTAATCTATTTATTTTAAAGTCAGCTGACTAGCAATCTTAATTCCATCTACAACCACAATTCCCCTTGCCATATAACATAGTGTATTCACAGGATCTTGGGCTTAGGGCATGGGAATTTTAGGGGAGGTGTATGATTCTGCTTACCACACATGATAAACCTTTTGACAAAATAGAAACATTTTAATATAAATTAGAATTCTCCTGTGGTTTCTCATATGCATTTTATCAGCGCCTTTAAGTAGAGCCAATCTGATCTATCTACCACTTGATGGTTGTATCATCTACCTAATGATTTGCTGCTTTTCACTCAGCAAAGCATAACCTTCTCATACCCCCCTCCATGCACCAACAAGATGTCCTGTTTACCCTGCGATGTAGTGTCTCACCACCTCACCCAGCCACAGTGTGGACCGTCTGTGAGCCGTCTGCACGGCACCGTGCTTCAGTGCATTCAGGATACAGGCAGCAGGCAGCAAGGGTTAGGTATAAGACCTCTGCATTGTGTGTGGAAGAGAGGAATGTGTATGGGGATATGCAAGCAAACTCGTAGTAATTCTACGTTTCACCCTCACTCTTGTCCATTATCACAGCTATTCCTCCAGTTCAGACCCTGCCCTGGTCACTTCACCCTTGTACTTGCACTACTTTCCCCTCTCTGCCTCCCTGGCTTCACATTAGCCTTGCAAACATCCATCTGGTACACTGGTCCCAGTCAGCTTTTGGCCTGTCATTCCTCTCTTCAAGGGCCTACAGTGGATTCCTAGTATTCTAACACATTGAATCTCAATTCCTCGGACTGGCCTTTGAAACTTTTCACCAGCTCGTTCTGCCCACCCCCAATCTCTCTCCAATCTCTTTTCTCATTATTCTCCTCTCCAGCCAAGCAACTATGCTTATCGACCCGCACATATGGCTTACTTATTTCCGTGCTTGCTCTCTGTCTGTGAACACATCCCACTTCTCCTTGCTAATCCATGCCTATCACTTCAAGATCCAGCTTCAAACACTCTCCTGTGGGAAGCAAGTTCTGATTAACCCCTTCCTCTTCTTTTGTTCCAGGTTCCACACCACTGCTGCTGCTGCTGCTGCTAAGTCACTTCAGTCGTGTCCCACTCTGTGTGACCCCATAGACGGCAGCCCACCAGGCTCCCCCGTCCCTGAGATTCTCCAGGCAAGAACACTGGAGTGGGTTGCCATTGCCTTCTCCAATGGTTCCACACCACACTTAACCACAAAATTGACTTCATATGAACTTTTCCTCAGTGCTGTTTTGCATTGGCAAAAATAATAGGTTGCATTTGTTGAGTACTTACTCTGTGTCAGACAGTGTCCTAAGACATTTTACCTCATTTTCTCATTTAATCCTTTGGAGACAGGCACTCCATTTTGCAGTTGAGGAAATCAGTGTTCAGAGAGGTTAAGACACTTTCTCAAGGCCACACAGCTAGGAAGTGGCAGAGCTGAGATTTGAACCTGGTCCATCTGATTCCAGAGGTCCATACATGTTCTGATGTGGTATGATTAAGGCAGGTCATGTGCCTTTGTGAGTCTCCCCAATAAGAGTGTGACCCCTCCTGGGTGGCATTCATGCCCACAACTGTGGCCAGATCACTCCTAGAAATGAGAGGAGGGTTCCTCACTCAGGCAACACCCAGCAACTCTGCTGGGGCTGGTTCCTCCCAGAACCACAGATGCAGAGGTCAGTGGTTCTCAAACTTGACTGTACTACCGAATCACCAGGGAACTGAAAAAGAAAGAAATCCTGATGCTCGGGCTGCAGCCTGACCAATTAAATCACAAACTCTGGGAACAGGGTTCAGTCATCTGTATTTAAAAAAAAAAAAAAAAAAAAGACTCTAAAGGAAATTCTGTTGTGTAGCCAATGTTGAGAATCACTCTCCAAACAGGAGACTCAGCTGGAAACCCGTTTCTCAGTTTTAAACCCTTTTAATTTCTCAGGAAGTCATATCTTCCCTGTATGTCTTGTCTTTCCTCCCCTACTTCCCTGTCTGTTTTGCTTTTCACCCAACAACATCTGAGGAGGCCAGCAATCATTGGTTGAGGAAGTGGCCACAAGCCAATTAAATACTGGCTCCAGGAAGGTTCCTAAACCAATGGAAAGCCTATGAATCACAGGTGGAAAAAATTAATATATTAAAGCTTCCTGGGTTTCACAAAGACAAAAATAAATAATTTGCTCTTTTAGAAACAGCAAACATTCCACCTCTTAATCTGCTAACAATATCTCCCCCTGGGAAATCCTTTAAGATTAAGAAAGGAAACTTGCACCTCCTCTAACAGCTTCCACCAGCTGGCAGGCAGGCCTGCCCCCCATCCACACTGGTCACTGGGTATTCAAACAGGAGAGCCATAGAGGGGGCGGCTGATCACGGCTGCCAGATTCTGTACAGGCGACAGCTGCTTGCCAGTCTGAAGGAGCTGATCTATGGGAAAGGTTGTAAGATCCTAGAAGAACTTGACTCTGGAAGGTGAAATGGGGACGAGGCTCTGCCTGCTCCCTGTCCCCCCAGGACCCCTTGGTTCTGTCCACACAGACACTCCCCTCCTCGATGAATCCAAGTGTGTGCACCTATGGCACCCAAATGGTGTGCACACATCCCTTCAGCCTTGGGGGAAGCCGGGGGCGGGGGCGGGGCTGGGGAGGCCAGAGTCCCAGGGGCTGGTCCATTTACCCCAATGCCCCACATGAATATCAAGTTCTATGTGTGCTGTGACATGAGAAGGATTGGGAAGAGATGGCCTAGGGGTAATTCCAAGTTCCCCAATCTCTGTGCCCATTGCTAAAAACCTCTCACGGGTAGATCAGACACTTTCTAGCCTTCCCTAGCATGGGCTGACCTTAATAGGGGGTCAAGGGCCTCCCTGGTGGCTCAGTGGTAAAGAACCTGCCTGCCAATGCAGGAGACTCTGGTTGAATCTCTGGTCTTGGAAGATCCCACAACTGAGCCTGTACTCTTGAGTCCAGAAGCTGCAACTACTGTGCCCTAGAGCCCATGTTCCACAATGAGGGGCAACGAGAAGCCCATGCACCGAAACGAAGAGTAGCCCCCACTCATCGCAACTAGAGAAAAGCCAATGCAGAAAAGCCTGTGCAGCAATGAAGATCCAGTACAGCTGATAAATAAATAAATCAAAAATTTTTTTAAATTGCAAAGGTGGTTAAAAAAAAATGAGGTCAAGATAGCATGTCCCAGAGGGTTGAAAAGAGGAAGAAAGATAAGCCCCCAAAGGCCCAGGATCTGAACCACTTCAGAATCACTGAACCTCACCTCATGGGCTAAAACTATTTGTCAAGTTTACTTCTTCCTCTCTTCCCCAGGCCTGTTCCTGGGAAGGAACCCCTCGAGGCTGGACTTACCTTGGCATCCATGATGCTGGTCTCCACCCGGGCCACGCCCTGGTTCTCCCGGAACAGCTGGATCTTGCTGATCTTGCTGAACTCGGACAGCACAGTGGTGAGGTTGGTTTTGAGGTCAATAACATGGCTGATGCCGTGTCGGGGTCCCACCAGGAGGGTGGTGGCTGACTGCTTCTCATCCTGGGGCCCCAGCGTGGTGCACAGCATTCACAGAAAGAAGGGCAAAGGAAGTGGGGAAGAGGAGGTGGAAGGCGGAAAGACAAAACAGGCATTGGACTGGTTCTGTTGGGAGATCTGGAAATATCTGGAGCTCAGGGTCAGGGCAAGAAGACAACCTTGAAGGGAAAATGGTCTGGGATGCCCCTGTTCCCAGGACAGGGCCCTGGATCATCGGTCTAAATGGACACATTAGCCTCAGTAGCAGGGAGAGTGAAGTGGGCAGCAACAGGGCTAGTTCTAGCAAAATCATCAAATAGGTGAGGTCTGTTTTGGTGCCTTTGAAGTACCCTTGTCCTACTAAACCCCAGAGATTTTTCCATTGGTTGCCCTGGGCCACTCAAGTCTCCCTTGGTGCTCTGTCTGAACAGGTGGCATCTGGTGTTTGGTCTTTACCCTCCCCCACCAACAGCTTGCACTTCTCACCTCGTGCTAAAAGCTAAACTGACAAAGTAGCCTGGAGGGGGATCTCCCTCCCTAAGAAGCTATTTGCTCTCTTGAATAGGCACTATGGGCTTCCCCAGTTGACTCAACAGTAAAGAATCCCCTGCAATGCAGGAGATATGGGTTCGATCCGTGGGTCAGGAAGATCCCCTGGAGAAGGGAATGGCTACCCACTCCATTATTCTTGCCTGGGAAATCCCATGGACAGAGGAGACTGGTGGGCTACAGTCTATTGGGTCGCAAAGAGTCGGACACGACTAAGTGCACACACACGTAATAGGGACCACAGTAGTCTTACCCCAGAGGAATGATCTATAAGAATTTCAGCAGTGGACTTCCCAGGATCCTCAAATCTCAGTACGTAAATGGTCACCTCTGTGCCTGATGGACTAGATTCCCTTAAGTGGTCCTGACAGGCTCCTTGGTGCCATCAAGCCTGAGTCCTCTGCCAGCCCATTCCCTGGCATTAGCATCACCCCAAGGAACCTCTTCCATCTGTTCTAGACACTTTGATAAGTGGCTTTCCATCAGTGTGCCCCACGAGCATGACAGTGTGTTCCCCAGAGCATGACTAACACCTGGATCCAGTAAGCAAATGATTTGAATTTCCTTTCACAGAAGCACACTAGGGTAAACTAGCCCGGGGCACAGTCTTAGGGGGACCACTTATGCCCTACCTCAGGTGAGCATTGCTATACTGAAGGCCCTGGGTGGGGGCTGGTGCAAGGGGCATCCAGGCTGGGGGACTGAGGGAATATGGGTAAGAACAATGAAATAGGGGTTGGCAAATTCTGGCCCACAGGCCAATCCAGTCCTCTGCCAGTTTTTGTCCAACCCACAAACTGAGAATGGTTTTGTACATTCTTAAATGGGTGGAAACAATTCCAAAGAACCATATTTTGTGACACATAAAAATCACATGAAATTCACATTTCAGCATCCGTAAACAAAGAGATATTGGAACAGAGCCAGGCCCATTTGTTTATGCACTGTTGATGGCCACTCTTGTGCTACAATGGCAGGGCTGAGTGGTTGCGACAGGGACCCTTGTGGCCTGCCTGCCAAGCCTATGCAATTCACTTATCTGGCCCTTTACAAAAAAAGTTTGCTGACCCCTGAAATTGAGAATAGGAGGCACAAAAGAGCCTGGAGGGATGCTGAAAACAAATATTGTCTCCTACTTTACATTTTATTTTTGGGCTGCACCACATGGCCTGTGGGATCTTAGTTCCCCAACCAGGGATCGAACCCAGGGCCTTGGCAGCAACAGCACCATGTTCTAACCACTGGACTGCCAGGGAATTCCCGAAAGTTTTTACATTTTACTTTATTTATTTATTAATTTTTGCCTCCTACTTTAACCATTTTACCAGAGGTGGGACCAGAACACCACAGGACCCAATGGGGAGAAGGAGGAAGGGGAGGGAAGTCTTTTAGAAATATTCACTGATAGGGAATGCCACCCAAAAGATCTAATGGAGTCCCTTCTGTCCCCCCACCCAAGGACAAGTGCCCCTAAAGAGCTCCCACCCCCTCACTGGCCTCACTTACCAGGCCCACAGTGTTGAACAAAACGCCCGTGAACGTTGGAAGTTCATTCAGAATTCGAAGATACTGGAGTTTGGCCTGAATTGCAGAGCCCTGTGGAAACAACCCACCCAGAAGTGTGAGAAACTTGAGGTGCAGAGGAAAAGCAAACCCATGTTTTCAGGAAGGAGGGTCAACAGCTTTGGATAGGCAGTAGTCAGACCAGCCAGCAAGCCCCACTGTGGGACCTTTGGGAAAAAATCACAGGAAGGTTCCAGTTTGGACAGCTCTTGCCAGACTTTAGCATCCCACCCGCCTTCCTAAACCCTCCTGCTACCTCCAGGTCCTCATTCCTGAAGAATTCAGCTTACTCATTTTTTTCCTGGGTTAATCTCAATGCATTTCCCCAACTTCAACACCCCATGACATCTATACCTCTTTCCTGAGATCCCTGATGACCACTAGGTGCTGGCCATCCCCAACTCGATACCTTTATCCTGAGCACTCCTAAGTCCCCACCCTGCTCTTCCTCTGGCAGAAAAATTTCCAACAGTGGTCCAGGCATTCCCTGGGCATTCAGGCCAGAAACCTGCGAGTCACACTGGACTCTTCCCTCAGCCTCTCATGTCACCAAATCATCTTGATTCTACCTCTTAACTCCCTCTCCACCCTACCATCCCTCTTCTCTAGCTCCATGGTCATTGCCTCAAGGTCTGCCATTTGCATCTGTCAGCCATGTTACCTTCAGTACCAACACTCATTTCCCTTCACATCTTCAATGAGAGGGAGCAGCCTAAAACTTAAATCACATCAGCTGCCCAATTAAACCCTTTGATGGCTGTGTGCTGCTTACAGGATGAAGGATAATCCCTTTCCACAGCACATGAGGCCCTCCATGAACAGGTTCCTGCCAACCTCTCTGGCCTCTTCTCTTGTCTGCACCCTACCCAGGAAGGTTTCTTGAACCCTCTCTACTGGTTTATGTCAGATTTCTCTGCCTGGGGATGTTCCTCCCTGCAACTCGTCTAGACAAACTCCTATCTGTACTTTAAGACCCATCTCTGGCATTAGATGGCATCACCAACTCAATGCACATGAGTTTGAGCCAACTCTAGGAGATAGTGAGGACAGGGAGGCCTGGCATGCTGCAGTCCATGGGGTCTCAGAGTCGGACACGACTGAGACTGAACAACTGGCATCAAATGCACCAGTTCCTGGCTTTTTCCATCTCCTTCAGGATGGGCTGGCTGTTCCTCCTCTAAGCTTCCAGGGAACCTGCATGAGTTGGATTGCACTGTTGTGACTGCCTCTGGTTTTCCCACCAGCCTATGCTTGACTCAGGGCAGAGACTCGGCTTTCTTCATCTTCATGTCTCTCGCCCAAGTGCTGGGCAGGGGTGCGGCAGGGGTCGGGGGGTGGTGGCGCTCACAAATGATGTTTGCTGAGGAGACGGTTAGGAGCCCTGAAACTCTCCACTGGGAAGAAAACAATCTGATTAAATATGCACAGCAAGGTAGGAATGGCTTAACTCTCCAGGGAAATTTGCATCTTAAAAGAGAAGCTAGTTGGGAATGCAGGGAATCTGGAATGGGTGTGATATAAGAGGGCAACTGTGTCTTGTGTCTCCATCTGCATGTGGATTCTGGGGCCTCTCACCACCGCCTCTTAGGAGGCAAGTGGATTGAGCCTTACAAGTCAGAGAAGGGCCTGCAGGGCTGGGGAGGCAGGGAGTGGGAGTCCCTCAGAGGGCACCCCAGAAAGGGAAGGAAAGTACAGCAGTGACCTGAGCCCTCAACGTGACCTGGAGTGACCAGCAGTGATCTGGAGTCCTGTTATCCAGGTCAGACCTTGTCCCATGGGGTTGGGCTTTTATCTCCCTGTACCAGGACTGATGAACTAGAAAGCTAATGGAGGACAGAGTAGTCATTTCCATGGGAAATGTGTCTATTCAGGGTTCGGGGCTTGTCCACACAACAGGTGCTTCATCAGCAATGACTAAATCGGTGAAACAACCCAAGAATTTTTTCTGCCTGCATCTTGGTCCCTTTGCTTTGAGGATCCTGGGCTCTCCCAGTAACTTGCCACTGAGCTGTCTCTGGGGGAGGCTCAGGCTTGGGGAAAAATCTCCACAGTCATCCTCCATATCTGGTCAAGCTGGATGTGTATCCAGGTCAAAAACAGTGGGGAGAGTCCCCAGAAGACCAGACTTGCTGGGAAACCAAGCAGGAGTCCCCCAATGCCACTAGTGCCCCAGCAGGGGGCCCCGGGGCTGACTCTGGATACCTTGGTGCCACTGGAAGGATGTGTTTGGTGTGCCTTCAGCTGCTGAGAGAGAGATTTCCGGAGGGTCTTCTCTTTGATGCCCTGTAGGAGGGAGGGGGGAAGAAAGGGTTCCAGGCCCCACTCCTTCCTAAAAGCAGAAGAAAAGTAGGAAATTAGAGGGACAAAGTGAGACAGGAAAGGAAGATGGCAAGACAGAAACGGAGTGAAATTGGAGACAGAGGTGGAGGAATGGAGACTAGGGGGGGCAGGAGGCAGGCAAGTAGGAGCTGGAGCTCAAGGGCATCTTGGTCTAGGGGGTTTGAGGAAGTCCAGTTCTCACTCCCATCCCAGGCCCATGGTCCTCAAAAGCATAGCACAGCTCAACCACTGTACCTTCTCCCTGTGTGGCTATGTGCCCCCCTCCTGAAGGGCCCTGGCACAACTCACTCCACATTCTTGAGCGAGATCTTCTGACTAGGTCGAGTAGCTGAGACAGTGATATAGATGTGGAGGGCAGCAAGGCCCAAAAGCATCTCCGGCTTGGGGTCCATTCCAAAGCGTTCTCGGATGACATCATTCCGACTCTGTGAGAGAGGGCAGTCCAAACCCATCAGTTAGAGATCTTTCAGCCACTGCACCACGGACTCCCTTACATCCCAGAAGAGAATCCTGGTGTCAGTAAGAATCCCAGATCAAAGGGAAGAGGAAGGTTCTGCCCTTGGGGAAGAGATACTATTTGCTTCATTCAGCAGATAGTTGACTGCCCCCTTCTCAGTGCCAGGTACACACGATGGCAAGGCACAAACAGGTAGGATGTCTAGGGCACTACAGAAGTAAGACATGGCAATACTCCCCTTCTTTCCTCCTGTTCCAAGAGACCTTTCTGCCTTTTCTCTGGGGCCTATACTCACCACTGTTCACCCCCAGCCATCTGAGGCTCCTCTACCAGCTTAGATAAGAACAAAATAAGAGAGACACTGGGAGGGATTCTCTATAGGGCTCTGGCCCAGAAGCCCACAGTGAGAGACGGATGGCAGGCATGGGGCAGATATTCTTTTCCTTGGTGTCTGAAGATCAAAAGCAATAATGAGTCAGTCTTCCCTCAGTTCAGTTCAGTCGCTCAATTGTGTCCAACTCTTTGCGACCCCATGAATCACAGTACGCCAGGCCTCTCTGTCCATCACCAACTCCCGGAGTTCACCCAAACTCATGTCCATCGAGTCGGTGATGCCATCCAGCCATCTCATCCTCTGTCGTCCCCTTCTCCTCCTGCCCCCAATCCCTCCCAACATCAGAATCTTTTCCAATGAGTCAACTCTTCGCATGAGGTGGCCAAAGTACTGGAGTTTCAGCTTTAGCATCATTCCTTCCAAAGAAATCCCAGGACTGATCTCCTTTAGAATGGACTGGTTGGATCTCCTTGCAGTCCAAGGGACTCTCAAGAGTCTTCTCCAATACCACAGTTCAAAAGCATCAATTCTTCAGTGCTCAGCTTTCTTCACAGTCCAACTCTTACATCCATATATGACCACTGGAAAAACCATAGCCTTGACTAGATGGACCTTTGTTGGCAAAGTAATGTCTCTGCTTTTTAATATGCTATCTAGGTTGGTCATAACTTTCCTTCCAAGGAGTAAGCATCTTTTAATTTCATGGCTGCAATCACCATGTACAGTGATTTTGGAGCCCCCAAAAATAAAGTCTGACACTGTTTCCACTGTTTCCCCATCTGTTTCCCATGAAGTGATGGGACCAGATGCCATGATCTTCCCTATGCTATCCTAAAAAGGATCTCCTGGAATTAATGGCCAAAGGTAAGAAAACCCTCAGACCCTGAAGGTCAGAATCCCAGCTATCAAGGATCAGCCTAGGTTAGACCAGTTGCCCATTGTGTTGAGGTGGAACCAGAATAAGCTGAGAGACTAGAGAGCCACAGTGGTATCACTACAGCAGAGGAGACAGTGTAAAAGGAATGCTTCATCAATGATCATCTATGTAGAAAATCCAACAGAATCAACAAAAAAATCTACTAGAAATAATGAGTTAACAAGGTTGCAGGATATAATCAATATTTCAGTATCAACATAATCAATATACAAAACCAACCACATTTCTACATGTTTGTGACCATCAGAACCTAAAATTGAAAATCAAAACCATTTCTAATAGCATCAAAAACATGAAATTATTAAGGACAATCTGTCAAAACATGTGAAAGACCTATACACTGAAAAGTACAAAAAACTGTTGAGAAAAATTACAGAAGACCTTAAGAAATATAGAAATATACTGTCTTCATGGGTTGGAAGATTCAAACCAATGTATAGATTCAACACAATCTCGATCAGAAGCACAGCAGGTTTGGGATAGAAACTATCCATCTAATTCTAAAATTCACACACAAATGCAAAGGTCCTAGAATGGCCAAAACAGTTTTGAAAAAGAATAAATTTGGAGGACAAACACTACCTGATTTTAAGACTTGTTAAAAAGCTTCAGTAATCAATAAAAATAATAATAATCAATAAAAAGCCTCAGTAATCAAAAAAGTGTGATGGTGGCATAAAGACCGACAAGCAGCTCAACAGAATAGAATAGAGACTTCAGAAATGACCCACACATATACAGACAACTGATTTTTCACATAAGCACAAAGGCAACTAATGGGAAGAAAGGATGCTCTTTTTAATAAATGGTCTGGAACAACTGGATATCCATATGGAAAAAAGAAAGAAATCTGATCAATACTTTGTACCACATACTAAAGTTAACTCAAAATGGATCACAGATCTAAATGCAGAGCCTAAAATGATAATGCTTTTAGAAAAAAACAATAGCAAAATCTTTGTGAACTTGGGATCGGCCAAGATTTCTTAAATATGACACCATAAGCACAATCCATAAAACAAATTGACAAATTGGACTTCATCAAAATTCAAACTTCTGCTCTGTGAAAGACACTGTTTAGAGACTGGGATGAAATAATTGCAAATAACACATCCAATAAACAACTTGTATCTAGAATACACACAAATAACTCTCAAAACTTCCTAATAAGTAAACAAACAACCCCAACTTAAAAAGTGGGCAAAAGATTTGAACAGATACTTCACCAAAAATGATGCATGATGACAAAGAGGCACATGAAAAGGTGTTCAACATCATTAGTCATTAGGGAAATGCAAATGAAAACCAGAATGAGATACTTCTATACCCTATTAGAATGATGGAAATTTAAAAATACTGCCAAGTGCTGATGAGGGTGTAGAGAAACTGGGACTCTAGCACATGGCTGGTGTGAATGTAAAATGGCACAGCCACCTTGGAAAACAGTATTGGAATTTCTTCAAGAAATTAAGGAAAGATAGATCTACCATATGATCAGGTCATTCCATTCTTAGGTATTTACCCAAGAGAAAAGAAAGCATATATCATACAAAGACTTGTATATGAATGTTGATAGAACCTTTATTTGTAGTAGCCAAAACCAGACAACCCAAATATCCATCAGCAGGTGGACTGGTAAACAAATTTTTGTATATCCATACCATAGAACAGTACTCAACAATAAAAAGGAATGAATTACTGATACACATAACAACATGAGTGGGCCTCAAAATCATGCTGAGTGAAAGAAGCAAGATCAAAATAAGTGTTTATACTGTATGATTTCGTGCCTATAAAATCTAGAAAATGCAAACTAATCTACAGTGACAGAAAGCATGTCAGTGGCTGCCTGGGGATAGGGGTACGAATTACAAAGGAGACTGAGGAGACTTTTGGGGGTGTTGGATGTGTTTAATATCTTGATTGCGGTGATGGCTTCAAGGATATAAACATATGTCAAAACTTACCAAATTGTCATTTTAAATATGTGCAGTTTGCTATGTGTCAATTAGACCTCACTAAAACTATCTTCAGTATAAAAGGAATATAGCTGAACACATCATCATAAAGGGGAAAGGCAAGGTGGACAAGGTCTTGTCACCAAATTCCAAAATATCTGAACCAAACATCCATCTCTGCGCCCAGCAAACATTCACTCATCCTTCAAGGCTAAGAACACGCATCTATCCCTTCCACTGTGAAGCCTTCACTATGCCTCACCCAGGAAGAGTTGGCAAATTGCTTCCTGAGCACCCCTACTGACATTGTAGCCTGCCATCCTCATAGTGCCTGTCACACTGTCTTGTATTTATTTGTGCACATATCTGTCTGAGCTCTAGCAATCTGCGACAGTTCTTTGATCATTGTGATTGCCAGCACCTAGCACAGGGCCTGGCCCAGAGTAAGTGCTTGGCAAATGTTTCTGGATGAACTGATTTGGGAACTGTCTCCTTACTGGAGCTTAGAACTGAGGAGTGGAACTTCCTGGTACCCAAATGCACTTGTTAAACCAGGGTATCCTGCGAAGATGCCAGAGTTACCAGGGTTGCTTCCTCCTGAATGTTGATGGGATCTGTCTAGACAAACAGACAAACAGACAAACAGACTGGCGCCCCAGACAGCCCAAGTTGCCAGGCCAACTAACTTGACCATGCCCTACCATGGTAGCCAAAAAGGAAAGAGCTACCTGAAGGTTGGAAAAATTTACATAGCAACTTCATTGTGACAGCAGAGCAGCCTGCCTGCTTGTTTGTCCATTGGTCTGTTTGTCTGTGTACCCCAAAACCAGACTCTACCTGGATGTACAGGTACTCGAAAGCAGCAGGATCCCGACGCAGCAGCTCCACGGGGTCTTTGGGAAAGAAGCTTATCCGGAAGAGGCATTTCATTCCATGATAGTGTGTCCGCTGCACTACCTGAATCCCGGAAGTGAGAGGTGGGAGGAAAAGAGATCAGGAATCAATGGCTGGGGTGGCAGGAGTCTGCTCAGGGCCCCCCGAACAGAGCTAGGTGCTATTTCCTACTCTGTCTTCTGCCTGGCTGATTCCAATTACCCTCGGGGAAAGTGATGAGGAGCCGAGTCTTTTTTGCTCTTCTGACCCAAAGTGATTAGAATTTTTCAAACCACTGATCCATGACTTGGTCTTTATCAACAACCCAAGGCCCAGGACACAAGGTAGGAAGAAAGAGCTCCCGGCAACTTCTCTGACTCTTCTTGCTGTGGGGCCTTTGCCTTGCAGAGGGGCTCAGCCTCTGGCAGAGGAAGTTGCTGATGAGCAACCAAATCAAAGAGTTAAAATCCTATTTGGAGGTGTAGCTGAAACAAGCCAGCAATATGCCAGTAACTGCTGAAGCTGGGATGGGTAATGAGGGTTCATTATCCAATTCCTTCTACTTTGGTGTATGTTTGAGATTTTTTAAATTATAAATTTATTTATTTTATTTGGAGGCTAATTACTTTACAATATTGTATTGGTTTTGCCATACATCAACATGAATCCGTAATAAAAATGCTTAAAAATCCCATTTGGAACAAGAGATCAGTTGGATCCATAAGCTCCCCTGATGGGCAGGGAGGTGATTAGGCCTCCATCCAGGCAGGCCATCCACCTTTTTTCCTTCATAGATGGGAACCTAAGTCTCTGGACTACATTTGGCTGAGAACTACCCTTGAAGAATTCCTCTCTCTTAAATCCTTTCATTTTGGTGTGTCTCATTTCAGCTTTTGCTTTGCTTCCTTTAGACATTTCTTTCTGGCCGTCCCTCTCCAACTCCTTCTCTCCCTCTCTGAGAATAGTCTTTTTTTAAAGCAAATGAGAGATTCTTTCTTTCTTTGGCCATGCCATGTGGCATGTGGGATCTTAGTTCCCTGACCAAGGACCAAACCTGTGTCCCCCTGCATTGGGAGAACAGACTCTTAACCACTGGACCGCCAGGGAAGTCTGCACTGCCTGGGAATACTGATTGGCCCTGGTTGCCTGTCTTCCTCTTCGTGGTGAATCACCATTAGTGAAACGTTATCCAGCAATCCTGGATTTCACTGGCTTTTTTCCATAGGCGGGGAAGATAAGACACTTCCCCTACTCCACTGTGGAACCTGACATGGCTGTCACATGGGTGACACGGGTGACACACTGTCCATTCTCGGCTTCACTCAGCCCCTCCTCAGTCCACGTGTCAGCCTCGGGGGTTTCACTAGACTCCACTCGCCGACTCCTCCATATTACAGCGCTAATCTGAAGGTTGAGTGTCCTCTCAGAGGCAGAAACGTCTAGCAGGCAGGGACTCCATGAGATGGTGGAGTTGACACTGCTCTTCAACTCAGCCTTCCACACAATGAATTGCCACTCCACGCCTTCCCTAACTAGTGACCACCAAGACTAACAACCGTCATGCCTTTTTTAGGTTACAAGAGACATTTTAAAGAATTTATTTATTTA
Organism: Bos javanicus; assembly: GCF_032452875.1. Classification (NCBI taxonomy): domain Eukaryota; kingdom Metazoa; phylum Chordata; class Mammalia; order Artiodactyla; family Bovidae; genus Bos; species Bos javanicus. The sequence continues at coordinate 58,046,035 of NC_083897.1, read as the reverse complement.
TTTTGGCTGAGCTGAGTGGCTTGTGGGATCTTAGTTCCCCAAGCAGGGACTGAACGTGGGCCCTCAGCACGGAAAACATAGGGAGTCCTAACCACTGGACCACCAGGGAATTCCCAAGAGACATTTTCTTTAAAACTTTTTTGGGATATGGACCATTTTTAAAGTCTCTATTGAATTTGTTACAATGTTGCTTCTATTATGTTCTGTTTTTAATTTTTTTTTTTGGTCATGAGGCATGTGGGATCTTAGCTCCCTGACCAGGGATCAAACCCACACCCCCTATATTGGAAGGTAAAGTCTTAACCACCAGACTTCCAGGAAAGTCCCTCAAGCGACATTTTTAAGGCCTCTGTGGGTGGTTGGGACAGATCTTGATTGAGAACTGGGACTTCTAGGAGCTGGCTGAGCAAGTCATGATGAATTTTCCAGTAAGAGATTGCCTGGTGGCCTCTTGTCTACTAGAGGCCACTTGCAAAGATATGAACCTATGACAGAGGAATTACTTACATAAGCCAGGGGCTGCTTGTCCTGGAGAAGCAGGAACTTTTGGTTCTGTTCTGGTCCGGCATACTCAAGGACAAGAGCAAAGTGCTCAATGTACCTCAGGGAAAGCCGGTCCTGTAATGTCACCATCACATCCTATAAAGACAAAGGAGCCTTGAGAGAGAGAGATCCCTTCCAGCTCTAAGATACTTTCTGTACCCAACATGGCAGAAGGGGACTGAACATCAAGAGAGTCCTGGGGAGAAGGCTGAGGGTGGGAAAGTGGGTCAGACAGAGCCACTGGCCTTCAGGGTGGCCCAGGCACAGGGCTCCAGGACGAGGAGAGTGACCTAGGAGTGTTGTTCAGAGGCCTAGGCCCTGGAGAACACAGAAGGGGTGAAGGGAGGTCTTCCTAAACTTGGTTGGTCCATGTAGATGGCAAAAGAAGGTCATGGCCCTTCCTCCCCCTCCCCCCTCTCCATTCAACCAATGATCTCCTGAGCCTGTCCTTAGTGCCATGTGTGGTGTGGGTTCTTCCCTCAGCTTCTCACGTAAATGAGGATGTTCCCTCTGGTTTGTCCAGCAACTCTTTACTTAGGAATCAACAAAAGCCAAGGCCACAATTACATGATTTCAAAGGTACATGATTTCTGGATTCATAATCTAAATTGAATGACTTGCAGTTACTGGCAAAATATTCATCTTTGTCACTGGCTTTTAGAGATGATCAATTTACCAACTTGAAAAATGTGTCCATGCAGAGGAACAACATCACATGTTCTATGTACAGTCAGGAATCTGATGACTTCCAAGCTCCGTCTGCTCTGCTGCCTGCCTTTTAATATTAGGGTGTCTGGAACAGATCTGTGGGGGCTGCCCACATGTCAGTTCTGAGACTTCCCATCTACCTGCTGTGACTTTGGCATACACCGACCTCTAACACGTGTGTTTTAGAGTCAGCGTGGCTCAAGCCTCCAAGGGCCAGAGAGAAGCAGACTTGGGAATGCAAAGCTCCCTTCTAGCCAGGGTTGCCAAACAAGCCCCTCAGTGAACACTGAAAGCTGATTTGCTATTCAAATGCCAGGCTGGAAACTGGCGGGTACTTGAGAGTATCTCTTTGTATTATGCAAGTAGTCACAGAGGCCCCAGTGTTGCTGGAGTGCTGGCACAGACAAATGAGGTTGTCTTTGCCTCTCAACTGCAGTGGGACTGTGGGTGGCCAAGCTGGTGATTGCCAAATTGTATTACAAGTGTAATGGCCCCCGTGCCAGGCTGTCAATTCACCCAGGTACCTCTCCAGGACAAGTGGCTTGGCAACCTGTCCAAGTTCCAATGAAGCAGCCAGTGCACCCTGAAGTCAGGGTATGGTCACCAACCAGGGGCTGCCATTGTTTTGGAAAGCTGGGGCTACCTGGAAGCACCAATGGTGGTGACATTGTGAGGGGAGAGAATGCTTAGAGAAGCTACTCAGGCAAAAGAGAGTGGTAAATGCTCCAGTGTGGGAACAGATCAACATGGCCATACCAGTCCATGATGTAACACACAGGAAGATTCTGACACACCCATACCCACTTCTTGGACTTGGACTTGGGAGGGCACTTGGACATCACTGGGTGGCTTAGTTTTAATGTCTGTCCCATAGACGGAAGCCTTCAACAGTCAAGAGACCACCTCAGGACAGCTTTGGGAGTGTGTTTTAGTCCTAGGTTCCCTGGGGAATCCACCCAGGCCTAAGCCTTCCAAAGAAACTCTCGGTTCAACCAACACAGGTTAAATAAAGCCTAGAGTTTTGCAACTTGGCTGCTACTAGCGCTTTGGACAGGACAATTCTTCATCATTTGGGGACTATTCCATTTCTTGTGGGACACTTGGCATCTCTGACCCTGAGACACTAAATGCCAGTAGCACGCCAAACCATGGGGATGACCCCACATACACTCAGGCATTCCCAAAAACTACCTGGGAGGGGGCAACGCTGACCCAGGCTGAGAATCGCTGGCAAAGTCAATTCTGAACACCTGGTAACTCCTCTTAGGGAAAGTTTCCTGGCCCACAGCTTGCTTTAGTGCAGGGTTGTATTGGTCCCAGCAGGGGTACCCCAGGAGAGCCCTGGGCCAAGTGGGTTTTCTGGGCAGGTGCTGTAGCTGCCTGGCAGTCTTGTTGTTCAGTCACTAAGTCGTATCCGACTCTTGTGACTCCGTGGACTGCAGCCTGCCAGGCTCTGGGAAGCATTAACTGCATGGAAACATTCACTCTGAGGATGGCATTCTCTTTCTGGAGAGAATCCAGAAGGAGCAGGAACAGATATTTCTGTCCCAGAGCAGAGTAGATCCAGGTGGTTAATGGTACATACTTCTCATCCTCAGGACTAAGGGAATCGCTACAACTTCGCTGCTGCTGCTGCTGCTGCTGCTAAGTCACTTCAGTCATGTCCAACTCTGTGCGACCCCATAGACTGCAGCCCACCAGGCTCCCCCGTCCCTGGGATTCTCCAGGCAAGAACACTGGAGTGGGTTGCCATTTCCTTCTCCAATGCATAAAAGTGAAAAGGGAAAGTGAAGTCACTCGGTCGTGTCTGACTCTTAGCGACCCCATGGACTGCAGCCTACCAGGCTCCTCCGCCCATGGGATTTTCCAGGCAAGAGTACTGGAGTGGGGTGCCATTGCCTTCTCCCCAAATGCCTGGCTGAGTTGTTAAGAATCAGAGCTCTTTAGTTGCTCTTCTTGTGAAAGGAATAGCCAAAGGGACTGTTGGTGGACTTTTTTCAATCTTGGTTCAGTGCTTAAGAGCTGGTTGTTATTTAAAAAGCAAGGCATGGCTAAGCTAATCTCCTGAGAGATCATTTGTTGATTTCTGTGTGTAAACTTGCATAGGTGTTATTGTAGCAATACAAATCACTTTTGCTTTATAAATGGTTTAATGATCATCACACTCCTTAGCTCCTAAAAGTCATGAAGGATGCAAGGTAACATGACACAAAGCAGTTTGTTAACAGATGTGTGCACACATGCATGCCTACCCACATGCATGCACATGTACATGAATGCACACACACACACATTTACAATCACTAGCACACAGTTGGGCAGGCAACTTTCCCCCCACCACAGTCATCCAACAACTGTACGTTTTTACAACCAGGTACTTCCAGGAGCAGGAGGTCAAAGACCAAGAGCACCTTGCTCTGGCAGTGAGCAGCCCTGTGCAGACTCAGAGGAACTCTGAGACCAGCGGCTGTGTGTGCTCCAGAGAGTACAGTACGGACCCGCGAGAGGAGATTTTGTGGGTACCTTAACAGTAGTCCGGCCATCAAACGTGAATGACTTGATCTGCCCATTTTCTAAGAAAACCTTCAGGACATTGGGGATGAGGAGGAGAGCTTCTTTCTTCATCATTTTCTGTGAAAGGACAAGAAGGGGGCTCATTTAGAAGGAGGAGGGACGCAGAAAGGAAGAGAGAGGAGTGAGTGAAGGAGAGGGAGCCAAAGGTATGGAAGGACAGAGACAGAAGAAAGAACTGATCAAAGATAACATTACACAGAGACCAAAAGCAAATTCTCCAAGAAGACAACGGGCCATATCCAAAGCTCACCCTTCATTTGATGTCACAGCACACCCACGGTCTACTGTGGCTCAAAGCTCCACAGCTCAGAGGGGGCTTGGCCAATAGAGACCACCACACCCTGAAGGGCTGATGGGAGGTCTTAGGAGCCCACCTCACTCACCAGCTCCTATCTCCTGCCTCCTTCCCTTCCACCGGGCCCCTCACACACTGAGATCACTTCCACGCCTTTGCCCTGCCAGTCTCCCTCCGTCCAAGCATCTTAGGTCTTCTCTGACCTAGTCCATGCCTACTTCTCCAGTCATGTCTTATCATTCCTGGTACCCACACTGTTCTTTCATACCTGTATACCTCTAGCAACTCATCATTTGAGGACTGCCTCACTCCCCAAAGGACATTTAGCATCTCTGACTCTGAGACACTAAATGCAATAACAAGCCAAATCATTGGGATGACCCCAAACACCCTCCAGATATTCCCAAAAGCTCTCTGAGAGTGGGCAGTACTGACCCTGATTGAGAACCACTTGCAAAGCCCAGCTCTGAACACCTGACAACTCCTTAAAGCTTTCCTGGCTTAGGCATTTCTGTATTTATAGAGTGGTTCATGTTAGGCTCTTGATAAACCTTTATTAAATAAAGACTGTTTCCTCTGCCTCCCTCTTTTGATACCTGGAAAACTTCTACTCATCCTTCAAAACCCAGCTTAAATATGAATTCTGTAAAGCCTGTCTAATATCATTAGGTACTTGAACCTGGTGTTCCCACATTGTTCTTTTAGCAACTTATACACACCTATCAGTTGTTGTCGTTCAGTCGCTAAGTCATGTCCAACTCTTTGCCACCCCATGGACTACAGCATGCCAGACCTCCTTGTCCTTCACACACCTCTCTAAGTGCTCTTAAATATTTAAGTATTTCCTTATGCATTCATTTTTTAAATTTTTTTTTAATCTTTTGGCCACACTGTGTGGCATGTGGGATCTTAGTTCCGTGACTAGGGATTGAAACCACATCCCCTGCATTGGCAGCATGGAGTCTTAACCACTAGACTGCCAGGGAAGTCCCAGTGCTCTTTTTGAAGAATGTGTGTCTTTTGTAACCAAACAGTTAACTCAGCACTGGGACTATGTCCTATTCAATCTTTGTGGCCCTGACATTGAGCAGAGTTCCCAGCACACAGATGGTGCTCAATAAATGGCTGCTGAACATCTGAGCAGGAGGTGCTTAATATGTGCTTGCTTGATTAGACTCATTACGGAAATCCAACCATTTCCTTGGGCCAACATCATCAGTTCTAGAGGACCTGAAAAGCTGCCTCAGACGTGCAGTGTCCTGAATTCTCTGAGCCTCTGCTACACACTCAGCACTATACTAAGCCTCATGGGGGTACAGCAAAAGCAGAGGACCAGGGTCTAGCCTTATACTGTTTTTAAAAACATTATTTATTTATGGCTGTGCCGGGTTTTTGTTGCTGCAAGCAGCCTTTCTCTAGTTGCTGGTGAGCAGGGGCTATTCTCTAGTTGCAGAGCATGGGCTCAGTAGTGGTGGTGCATGGGCTTAGTTGCTCCGTGGGATGTAGGATCTTCCCTGACTGGGATTGAACCTGTGACCCCTGCACTGGCAAGTGGATTCTTAACCACTAGACCACTAGGGAACTCCAAGCCTTACACTCTTACAGTGACGTGGCACACACATGATCCACTAGAGAACAATAAAACCAAAACAAACCAAAAGGTATAAGTTAAGGTCTCCTAGATGGGGTGAATTGGATTTTGATTGTAAAGGAGATGGCAGGCGTGGACTATCAGAGAGGCCAGACAAGAACAGTCCAGATCTAGGGACTGTCATGGACAAGTACAAAAACATAAAGCAAGTCCTCTTGGGTCGGGATGTGGTAAGAGGAGGGGGTGGTGCTGTTGTGACATCAGGTCATTTCCTGATGGAGTCAAGCCACAGCGGGGAGTGATGGGATCTAAAGTTAGAAAAGTGACTCCCTGGTTCTCTCCCTGATCCCAAGATGCTTCACTCCCACCAAGCCCAGAGGCCCCAGATTCCCAGGCTGATGACGCTCTGTGGTGGCAGGTTTTATTTAGCACACTGGGTTGGACTCAGATAATTACTTAATTGATTTTGCTTAAAAATAGAGTTGGCAAGGAATGCCCACAGGATTTATTTTTGCTCTTGTTGCTTAATAAAGTCTGGAACAACAAGAGAAAGGGATTCTGGAGTCACCTGGGCCTGGACACCCCGCCCCACCCCCAACCCTGGACCTAAACAATGGGGAGGCTGCTATGGTCCACGCTGGTGGCAGCGGTGGTCGGGGGGGAGTGTTGTGACATCAGGTCATTTCCTGAGCACAGCTAGGGTAGGAAGGTTGATGTCTCGGTCTCTCCCAAACAAGAGCCTGCCACCACCTCTGGTTTACCTGACCAGGAGCAACAGAGTAACCTGGGGTGGGTTCTAGCCACTCCGCGGCATTTATGTCTAGATTGGTCTGGAGTGGGGGCTTGCTTCTGCCTGTGGCTAGATGTGACATATGGAGAGGCGAGTCATGGTAGAGGGGAGAACACAAGGGAGAGGAAGAAAGGGGAGAAAAAAGGGGGGAAAGAATGGAAGGGGGAGGAGGGATAGGATTCTTCACTGGGTGACCAGGCCTTGGTGGGTTTTTCTGTGATGTTGATAGCTCAGTTGGTAAAGAATCTGCCTGCAATGCAGGAGACCCCAGGTTGATTTCTGGGTTGGGAAGATCTGCTGGAGAAGGGATAGGCTAACCACTCCAGTATTCTTGGGCTTCCCTTGTGGCTCAGCTGGTAAAGAATCCACCTGCAATGTGGGAGACCTGGGTTCAATCCCTGGGTTGGGAAGATCCCCTGGAGAAGGGAAAGGCTACCCACTCTAGTATTCTGGCCTGGAGAATTCCATGGACTATATAGTCCATAGGGTTGCAAAGAGTTAGACATGACTGAGCAACTTTCACTTCACTGAGATGGGAGAAGCTGCACCTGTCTATTGTGTGTGCTAAGTCTCTTCAGTCCTGTCTGATTCTTTGCGACCCTATGGACTGTAGCCCGCCAGGATCCTCTGTCCATGGGATTCTCCAGGCAAGAAAACTGGAGTGTGTAGCCATGCCCTATCCTTCAGGAGATCTTCCCAACCCAGGGATCAAACCATCTGTCTTATGTCTCCGGCACTGGCAGGTGGGCTCTTTACCACTAGCGCCACCTAGACCCTCCAAATTCAGGTCTCATTTCCTTTGGGTGTTCAGGGCTCAGGACACAAATGTACCCTTAGTGACTTGTACCTCAGCTGACACACAAGGACTCCACACTGCTCCCTTTCCTCTCTGTGGCCCCTGCTTTTCCTCAACCTCTTCTGCTGAGACTGACATGAAGCCCAGCCACCAATTATTCAGTTGGCTTAGCCAGTGGGGCCCAGTTGTCCCTTGGGCCTCACAGTCTTCCTCAAACGGGGAGGGAGGAGGGCCTTGGCAGAGTTTGGGGATAAGGGTCAGGGAAATTGAGTCGTAAGACATCTCTGACCTCTATCCATACCATCCTCTGGGTGGTTCTGCCTCAAAGAACTAGAGGGGTGCTGGTGCCCCACTGATTCTCCACTCAGGCTGGGCCTCCTACCTTGTCTCAGCTGCAGCTGTGCTTCACTACAGAAATGCCATGGGCCTCCCGAGAGCCCAGTCCATGACAGCCTGTGAAAGCACACAGCACCTGTTAGCGCTGCTGGCCTCCTCCCACCCACCCCCATGGGATATCACCAACTTCTGCCAACTCCTAGAGGACTTGAAGTTATCATCCATGGCCACCTAATACACATCTTTGTGTGTTCTACCCGCCTCTTCTCATTTGCTTATCTGAAGCAGACAGCTCAGTTCATGTTAACCCCACAAGGCAGTAAGAAAGACAGTGGGCTGGCCATGACCCCTCCAGACTGGCTGCTGCATGACATGGGTGGTCAAACACCACCTGCTCCTCAAAACCCTACCACCCAGGGGTGGATTCTATACTGTCTCAATCTGAGTTGCCTGTCCTCCCAACATCACTGAGAGGAATCCAGAGGCAGGGAACAGGTATCTGTTTTGCATCCCTTGTAGTGCTGGGAACACAGCAGGCATCTAGTATTAATAAAAGTTCTGTGACTTAATGAGAGTCTATATCATTTCCCCTAGGCTGCTTCGCCCTTCACTGCCCAGTCTTCTCCAAATGAGACCTGGAGTTGCAGGATCACTTCAACATGCCGAGGGCTCAATTTCGCCGCATTTACAGAAAACCACTACTTCCTTCCTGTTTCTATCAAGTAGCCAAATGTTTATGGAGCACTTGTTCCGAGTACTGTGCTAGAGGTGAAAATTTCTTGAAGTACCATGAAGATTCTGAGTGAATTGATACATATTCCTTCTCCCCATGATGCCCAGGGCTTCTCTGGATGCCACACACCCCTCACTCGCTCCCCACCCAGAGCCCCAAGGTCCCTCCTCTGACCCCTTCATAATGCTGTCCACTTTGAGGAGCAGCAGATGAGCAACTGGCCCAGAGGGATACTTCGACAGCCTGGCTGACTCTGGCCAAGGGCTGAGGGGAGGAGGCGAAAGCTCACTTACTGCATCTGTTTCTCCAACTGCCACCTGCTCGGAAAATCGGACCTTCACAGGATTGGATCTCAGCTTGGCCTTCTTTGCCGCACTAATGAAGGCAGATTTGGGGGACTGGAAAAAACAGAGAGGGCTCATGAGTTCACCATACTTGGAGAAAACCTGACATCTGCTGCATGGAGTTAAGACGTCTCAGTTCGGGTACCCCCTTTTGCCTTGTGGATCAATAAGCCAATAAATAAGTATTGATTCCCTACTAGGTGCAAGACAATGTGCTAAGTGCTTCCTTAGATGATTGGTATGTTCTGAGTAAGCTGGGCATGAATCGAATTTGAGTAAATTGAATCCCATTATTAATGCTCTAGGCCTACGGGAGTTTGCAAAAATTCTTTGTAATAACGTACACTGAAATTTTATATATTTGGTTTCCTTAATGTGAGATATACCTAAATGGTGATTTTTATTACATCTGAATATGAACATTGCAAAGGATTTAAGGAAATAATCTTATTCATTTCAAAGATATGTCCTGCCCCTAGGAAGGAGGTTCATAGAAAATATTATTTTAGATGCAGAAGAAAGGAGGCTTAGCATGCCAAAATGATTTATCCACAGTTTCTACACTATTTGACAGAAGAGACATTAGCGATTTTACCCAGGTGTCCTGGCTTCCAAGTTCTAGGCTTTCTACTACTTTGTTCATCCAACTCTGTAAGAGACACTCAAACAATCAGCTAGGGTCTCTCGTTTTTGAAAACTCCCACAAATTCAGCAGGATGCATGGTTAGCAAATGCTGGAAACTGAGTCTTTCCTGGGTGCACTGTGGATTTGAGAAAATGCAGGAGTCCTAGTGAGGGGCACCCTCATGTCTCTGGGGCATTTATTCATTCGTGTAACAAATTTTGGGAGGGCCCACTCTGTGCCAAGCACTGTTCTACATGACGAGGATCTAGCAGTGAATAAGATGGACAAAACTCTGGCTTCAAGGAGTGCCTATCCTAGCAGGGACAGACAGACAGATAAGAAATACTGAAACACCTCTTAGGAGGCAAATAAGGGCTATGAGAACAAATTGAGCAGACTGAGGGACTACAGCAGAGATTGAAGTCGTGAGGGAGAGAGTGGTGGGGTTGTTATTTTAGACAAGACAGGCAGGGAAGACCTCTTTCAGGAGGTGACATTTAAGCAGAGGTCTGAAGGAAATGAGGGAGAGACAACCATGAGGATATCTGGAGAAAGAGCCTTCCAAACAGAAAGAAGAAGAAAGTGTCTGAGGTGGGAGGAGGAGTGGGGTGCATGGGGAACAGTCAGGAAGCCAAGTGTAGCCACAGCTGAGTGAGTGGGGAGCTGAAGAGGTCGTGCTCAGAGAGGGAGCCGGGGGCTGCGTCAGGTAGGGCCTTGTGCGTCCATGCATGCGTGCTAAGTCATTCTGGTCATGTTCGACTCTGTGCGACCTTATGGACTGTAGCCTGCCAGGCTCTTCTGTCCATGGGCTTCTCAGGCAAGAATATTGGAATGGGTTATCATGCCCTCTTCCAGGGGATCTTCCCAACCCAGGGATCGAACCTGCGTCTCTTATATCTCCTGCATTGGCAGGCAGATTCTTTACCTCTAGTGCCACCTGGGAAGCCCAGGGCCTTGTAAGCCATGGCAAAAACTTTGGATCTTGCTCCACCGGAAGGCTTTGAACAGTTTTGCTCAGTCATGTCTGACTCTTTGTGACCCCATGGACTGTAGCCTGCCAGGCTCTCTGTCCATGGAATTCTTCAGGCAAGAGTATTCGAGTGGGTTGCCATGCCCTTCTCCAGGGGATCTCCCTGACCCAGGGATTGAACCCAGGTCTCCCACATTTCAGGCAGATTCTTTGCCATCTGAGCCACCAGGGAAGTCCTTTTCCTCATCTCAGTATATGGCATCTCCAGTCTTCCAGTTGACTCCTTTCTTTTTCTCACCTCCCACAACCGATCCATCAACATAACTTCTTGGTGCTATCTTCAGAATCTAGCCAGAATCCACTCACTCGTCATCATAGCACCATTATTACCATCCTGGCGCAAGCCTCTATCATGTTTTAACTGTATTCTTGCAGGAGACTCCAAACTAGTCTCCCTCCTCCGGCCGCCAGCCTCTGGTACTATTTTCCACACAGCAGACAGAGGCGTCCTTTTTAAATGCAAGTCAGACCCTGTCTGTTCAAAACCTTCCGGTGGAACAAAATCCAAAGTTTTTGCCATGGCTTACAAGGCCTGGACTTCCCAGGCGGCACTAGTGGTAAAAATCTGCCTATCAATGCAGGAGACATAAGAGATGCAGGTTCGATCCCTGGGTTGGGAAGATCCCCTGGAGTCGGACATGACAGAAATGACTTAGCATGCACGCACGCACAAGGCCCTACTGGACGCAGCCCCCAGCTGCCTCTCTGAGCAGGACCTCTCCAGTAAGGAAGGAGAAAATCAGGTTTGGGGCTCTTTCAAACCACCACCACTACCAGCCTTGCCATGCAGCCTGTGAGCCCTACAATCAAGCATTCCTTTGTGTTCCCAGCCCTGAAGGGTCCCTGCCAGCTGGGAAGGCAATACATTAAGCAATTTTCTGCCATTAATGCTGTAGTTGAGATTCATTTACCAGATCAGCCACAGGAGGGCAGGGCCCTAAGATAAAGACACACCAGAAACAAACGTCCTCATCAGCTCTTGGGCCCTGGTCCCAGCTGTGTTCTCTTCCGGAGCCAACAATCTCATTCCCCACGGAGGGCAGATTGCAGAAAGCCACCTGTTCAACCCAAGTCCAGTCGAACCTCAGGCAGTGGGTCTCCGTCCTGGCTAGAGGGCAGAAACACCGGAGGGAGGAGCTTTACAAAGCACCAGTACCCAGTCCCCACCCCCGATCAATGACATCAAATTCCTGAGGATAGGACCCAGGTATTAAGCTTCGAATGATTTCAAAATACAGCTAAGGTTGGGAACCACTGTGCTAAAGGAATCTTAGACTTCTCATCCTGAGCCACAGGGACAATTTGTTGGCAGCAGACAATATAGCACAAGGAAATCCAGGGCTGGAGATGGCTGCAGAAAGTGATTATAGTATCGATTGTTCACAGGAGTCCAGAAATGCCTTTGTGTTACACAGCTTGGTGCTCAGATCCTAGGGGTGGGGGTGGAGGGGGCATGGGCTATGGCAGGAACAAGGGAAGGGGCGAGGCAGAAAGATCTGTAGTTCTGTTCAGGCAGCTCTGCTTGACTCGTCTCCACAGTAGTCCCATTTCCACTGGAGGTGCCAGACACAAGGTAGGGGAACTCTTTGTTCCACCCGACAGTCACCCTGTATTTTCTCTGTGATCATCTGTCATCCTCGAATATCCTCATGTACAGTGTGGAATGAGGCATCTCTAGAGACCTGAATGGGCCATGCAGTCCACCCTTCATTTTCACATAGGAAATGGAGCCCAGGGAAGAGGCTATGGTTTATTCAAAGTATCAAAATAATTGAGTAGTGGAGCAAAACCCAGAACCTAGATTTTCTGAGTCCTGGATTAGCTATACAATCCCCTGCAGTGGACTGAAGCTGGAAGTCCATTCCTGGTCTTTTGTTCAATGGTCTGGTTCTATCTTGGTCCCAGCGAATGGATTTGCACAAATAAAGAACCCTAACTGGTACCCTATAGGCAGAGGGGACAGCCTCTTTGCTATCTCTACCAAAAGTCCATGATTATATCCTGTCCTAGAGATACAACAACAAAAAATTCAGATATTTATAGGAGCGAAATCAGAAAGTGGGATTGCCAGTATTTTCAAGGATTTTAGTCATTTCCAGTGTCTGTTGTACAGCCATTTTCAGCTTGTTTGTGCCTCATTACTCACTGACCCCTGCCTGTTGGTTTCTAAGACTCCATCCTACTCTCAGTCTTCAGCCTTGATCACTGACAGTGACTCACTCATTGCCAGCTGGTCTCTGCTATATGTCATAGAGTCATGTCTAGCCTTGTGCTTTGACACAGATGACGCCTGCCTTGCAGTGTGACATGAGTGGCTCTCAAAGGTTGCCCTGTCCCAAAGCATCTTCAAAGTGCAACTATGGGGCCTGAGGTTTTTGATACTAGAGTGGCCCATCTGAACTAAAGTATTAAGAATTGGGAAGGCCCTGGCCCAAATTCAAATGTACCTGGAAGGAGTAATGAACACATTTCAGAGGTCAGCAGATTATGGGCCTGTGTGGGCCAGCTCCTGTCTACCACTTGTTTTTTGTAAATAAAGCTTTATTAGAACACAGCCATTCTCTTCATTTCTGCATTGCCTATGGCTACTTCTGTAGTACCACATATGGTCTGCATGCATGTGTGCTAAGTCACTTAAATTGTGTCTGACTCTTTTGTGATCCCATGGACTGCAGTCTGCCAGGCTCCTCTATTCATAGGATTTCCCAGGTAAGAATACTGCAGTGGGTTGGCATTTCCTTTTCCAGGGGATCTTCCTGACCCAGGAATTGAACCCGTGGCTCCTGACATGTCTCCTGCATTGCAGGAAAATTTTTTACTGCTGAACCCCTGGGGAAGCACAAAGCCTAGAGTATTTACTTTATGGTCCGTTACAGAAGAAGTTCACAGACTCCTGCACTAACTCATTAGCATACTCTCACTCATGTTTCTAAACCTTACCTGATGCTAAAAATCACCAGGAAATGCTTATTAAAACACAGATTTCTTTGGGAATTCTCTGGAAGTCCAGTGGTTAGGGCTCTACACTGTCATTGTCAGGGCACAGGTTCAGTCTCTAGTCAGGAACTAAGAACCCACAAGCCGAGTGGCATGGCCAAAAACAAAACAAACACAGATTTCTCAGCCCATTTCAGACTTCAAAGGTCAGACTCTCTGAGAGGGTAGGGCCGAGGAATTGCTGAAAATGTCCTAATCCACGAAGCATAGATTAATTGAGTACCTTAAAGCTGGGACATCTGAGCTCTTGACTGACCCCATTTTTCCTCTAAGCAGCTGGAAGTCTCATTTTGCAACAGGCACCCTTTCTAGCAAAAATGAATTTTGGCTTGAAACACGGGACTAGAATTTCTAAGTACCTCCAGGGCCATTGCAAGCCCCTTGAAGTAAATATGAAGCCAGCAGCTTGGTGGAATAAGCAATAGAGGAGAGAGTCTGCCTTCTCCCTCAGGGCTGAATTCAGCAGCTGGTGATTCTTTGACCATTTTTTAATTTGGTGACTCTATTAGTACAGATTTCAGGGTTGTATTCACATATCTTGGCCGAAGACAGGTATATGGCTGAATGTTTTAAGTGTACGATAGGGCCCCACTTTGATAATTGTGAAAGGATTTTAAGAACATGGAGCTCAGGTTCCTGAAGCTTTAACAGCCTCCTGATTTCCCTTTCTGCTGCCTCATTTTCTTTGACACCTGAACCTACTTATAAGCAATTCCCACTGCAACCATTGTGGGAGCCTGGGACTATGGAGGGCCATCCTGATTCCAGGGGTCCACTGATAAGGGACCTGGGGGTCCTTCCTTGCTGCATTCAGGACTGCCTACAGGGGAACATGTCCTCTCCCTGGATTTCAAGGCCCCTGACAAACCACACATAACCCTCACTTCCCATCAATCACCTAATCGAGTTATTCTGCCCACAGCTTCTTCCCGTTTCTGTGCCTATGTCATGCTGTCTCTTCACCATCCCCACTCTTCAGGGCCCCCTCGTGTCCCTCTTGCTCAATAAATGCCATCTCCAAAACCCAGCTCAAATCCTACCTTAGTCCTGAATCCTTTCCCAACCTTGCCGTTCCCTTCCCTGGATTTCCTATAGTCCTCCTTTGTGAATCCACATAGCCATTACTTATCTCTCCAACTAGGTTGTAAAAGAAGAGGTGACATTTTGCATTACTGTGTCTCCCCCAGCACCAAGCACAGAGGAGGCACAGAAGAGAAGACAGTCGTTGATTGCAGGGGCTAGTACTGAATGAATTCATCAATTCAGCAAATAGGACTTGAGTACCTACTGTCTGCCAGGCCCTATACTCAAGAAGCTCTATGGAAAACCAGTTCTTCTGCAGTGGTTCCCATGATTTTGGCTTTTTTCTGGACAGGTGGCTTCAAGCAGAGGGGACTGAGACTCTCTGGGTACAGGCTGTTTTCAAAACCAGAAAACTAGTTTCATTTGAAGGGACTGTCTGCTTGCTTTGCCAGGACTGTTCTAGGTCACCAGTCAGTACTTTATTTTAAAATATTTATTGAGGACAAATGATGTGTCAAGGTCTAAGGGTACCGAAATTAATACATATTCAGTCAATCATGGGGAATAGTTGGTCACTCAAAGATTAAAGAACATTCTTAAATACATCTAGACTTAGTAAGTGGCTACCTATGCAATATTGTTTGAGGGTCCCTGGGAAAGGATCTCTATGGCCGCTCAAAATACTCCCCAATGGTCTGCTACGGTAGGAGTCACTCTCTTAAAAAGAAAATGCCATCTGAAAGAGACTACACATTAGACCACGCACCTTGGCTACATATCAGAATCATTTGGGGAGCCTTTTCAAAAGATCAATACCTGGGCTCCATCCCCACAGCTTGTAATTCAATTGGTCAGGGCTGGAGCCCAAGGATCAATATGTTTAAGAGTTCTCAGAAAGTTCTAATGTATATATAGCCAGGGTAGAGAACCACTGTGGAGAAGGCAATGGCACCCCACTCCAGCACTCTTGCCTGGAAAATCCCATGGATGGAGGAGCCTGGTGGGCTGCAGTCCGTGGGGTCACTAAGAGTCGGACACGACTGAGCGACTTCATTTTCACTTTTTCACTTTCATGCATTGGAGAAGGAAATGGCAACCCACTCCAGTGTTCTTGCCTGGAGAATTCCAGGGGCAGGAGAGCCTGGTGGGCTGACGTCTATGGGGTCACACAGAGTCGGACACGACTGAAGTGACTTAGCAGCAGCGGCAGAGAACCACTGTATTAGACCATTGCCAGCCACACAATGTACGAGTGGTAGCAGCCTTAAAGATAGTCTGGTTCAATGTTTCCCAGATTCTACCGAGCATCAGAATTACTTACTTGTGGCTCTTATTAAAAGTACAGATTCTTGAGCCACAACGTGAACCTATCAGGAGGAGACTGTCCTCTGGGAGACTGTCAAGCCTTCACAGGAGAGTTTGATAAGAAGCAGCAGTCTTCATGCACCCATGAGATATCAAGTGTAACCTTGTTACGTGATGTAGGAGCTACAACAGTAACGTCTGCTGAGGGGGGGCGGCGGTGCGGTCTTCAAGGAGTTTTCACTTCAGTGTAAGAGAGAAGATTTTCTCACTTGATTTTTGTTATTCACAGTTGTGTTAACACTGAACTAATGAATACTGAACAACTGTTCTTAGGGGGATTGTGTGTGTGTCTCACATAGATTATAATCTTAAATTCTAAAAACAATTCATCCTGGTAGATTCGATTTTATTTCACCAGGAGAAAATGAAGTTCTGAAGTGTTAAGTGACTTGCCTGATGCCGCCCCTCTAACAGGTATCAGAGCTGGCATTCAAACCCCATCCCACTGTCCCCGGGCCAGAGTTTCCTGGACTACACTGCACTGCCCACTACCATCTCCATCCTCAGGACAACTCTGCATGACAACTAAAACAAGACAGAGCATCATTTTGCCTGACCTCAGCTGGGAACAGGTACATTGGGAGACTCAGATTTTTCATGCTCTGCATATGTCAGCAAACGACCAGGAAAGCGCCGTAAGTCTCGATTTTGGAGTCACAAATAAATTTTAGGAAGTGGGCAAATTGGAAAATATGGAATCTGTGAATAATGAGGACTGACTATACATGTTAGCAAGGCTGATATTTGGTCGGGACGTGCTGGGATGGCCATACCTATTGTAAAACATTGAGGGATTTTGCTCACTGTCTGATAAGTAGTCTGTGCCCTAAGCTTTTTGGGTGCCACCTGATCTCTCCCCTGGAACCTCTTTATAAAAGATCAAATAACAAAGGGTTAACACCTGGCACAGTTAGGTGGCCTGCAAGACTCTGCTCCACCGCCTGTGGCTGGCTTACATTCTCACTGGAAGGCCCTTCCTGTACAGGTTGCTAACTGTTTTGACTATCACTTCTGTGTATATGTGCCCCCATACTTTTCTATGTTTCTAGGGTTTAGAGGGGCTTCTCCAGTGGCTCAGTGGTAAAGAATCTGCCTGCAATGCAGGAGACCCGGCTTCAAACCCTGGGTCAGGAAGATCCCCTGGAGAAGGTAATGGCAACTCCAGTATTCTTGCCTGGAGAATCCCCATGGACAGAGGAGCCTGGTGGGCTACAATCCACAGGGTCACAAAGAGTCAGACATGACTGAAGCAACTTAGCAGGAGCAGCAGGGTTTAGAGGGCACAAGGCCAATAACTAGAATGTAAGCTCTTCAAGGGTAGGAAGCATGTTTGTCCTGTGCACTGCTATATTCCCAGCCTGGAAGAGTGCCTAGAATAGTGGGCATTCAGTAGATGTCTGATGAACAAATTAATGAACTAGAAACTCTCATTGAGGTTAGTCAGGCAAAGATGTTTGGAAGACATAAGTCTTAAGGCAGGTATTCAAGGAAAGAGCCATGTGTTACAAGAGATGTGGATCACAACAAGGATAGAAGTCTACAGGGTGGTGAGAACCAAGAAATGTACAAGGAAGAGAAGGAGAGCACCCTGGCCATGACAAAGAGGTGTTGGGGGCACTGGGATGAGAGTTGGGACAGAGATGGGGGAGTGTTAGGCTCTTTATTCTGCACCTAAGTTTGGACACTTGAGTTTGATTTAGGTTTCCTTTATTCCAACAAATACTGAGCACCTATTCTATGTCAGATGCTGTTCCAGGTGCTAGTGATACAGCAGTGAACCACAGTCTACTCTCATGGAAAGCAGTCTGGCTGTTTCTTAATAAACTAAACGTACACTTAGTATATGACTGGACAATCACACTTTTGGGCATTTGTCCTAGAGAAACGAAAACTTATGCTCACAAAAAACCCTGTACATGAATGTTTATAGCAGCTTTAATATCATGCTAGCCAAAGCCTGGAAGGAACCAAGATGTTTTTCAACAGGTGGATGACTAAACAGTGGTACATCCATACCATGGAATACTACTCAGCAATAAAAAAGGAGCAAACTGTTAATACAAGCAATGGCTTGGATGAATTTCAAGGGCATTGTGCAGAGTGAAAAAATCCAATCCCCAAAGGTTACATACTTTATGATTCCATTTATATAATATTCTTGAAATGATGAAATTACAGGAATGGAGAACAGATTAGTGGTTGACACGGATTGAGGGTAGGGAGTAGGTGCCCCAAAAAAGGGCAACATGAGGCATCCTTTCAGTAATAGAACTCTCCAGTATCTTGACTGTGTTGATACATGAACCCACACATGTGACAGAGTAACACTGAACCATTCACATCACTGTACCGACATCAATGTCCCAGTTCTGATATAGTACTGTTAGGGATGTAACATGTAACCACTGGGAGAAACAGGGTAAAGGATACACAGGGATGTCACTGTACTAGCTTTGCAACTTCCTATGAATCTACAATGATATCAAACTAAAAAGTAAAAAAAAATCAGGAATTCCCTGGTGGTCCAGTGGTTAGGACTCCATGCTTTCACTGTGGAGGATACAGGTTTGATCTCTGGTCAGAGAACTAAGATCCCACAAAGATTACTACGAGGAAGTGACCTAGTAACAGACACAGTGCCTCTGGATTCCAACTTTTGAGAAGGGCCTGGGGACTTCCATTTTTAATAAATAGTCCTGGTGACTATTATGATCAGGCAAGCATGGGGAACACTGATCTAGTCTAAATCCCTCAATTTACAGATGAGGAAACAGGTTCAGAAAAGGGAACTGACTCCCCCAAGGTCATACAGGCAGTTAGTAATTGAACCTAGACAAAGATGAACCTATTTGTCCAACTGCACCTCCCCAGCAACTTTATAGTAAATCCTCCACATACAGTGTTGTGTCTCATACACCGTAGGCCATTTAGTATATACCTGTATAAAATGAATGAATAAGATTAGCACCCACAGTCTACAAGGATTAATGGAATTGGACACTGGACAGGTAAATTTTGATGGGACACAGCAAAAAAGAGGTAGAAAACATGTCTGGAACTGGGGCAGTGGTGGGGTAGCTTAAGTGGGGGAAAGCAGAGCACACAGGGCAGCAGACAGCACTATGGAGCCCTTCAAAATCCTCAAGTCTGGGATGTGAGCATAGACAAGATGTGCAGAAGGTACGATTTTAAGTTCACTCCTAAACCCTTGGCTCACGACAATGCTGGTCCTAGTCTCTCCCGTCTCCCTCTCCCATCACTGTCACTTTCCAATGTGGGAATGCTCTTGTCTCAATCAGGAGGAAGGGTGGATGGCAAAGAGGCTCACTCACCTGATGAGTGTGCAGAACTGTAAGAACGATGAATTCCTTAGCGCTCCTACAGAGAGAAGAGGGAACAGGAGAGTAGTGTATCATGCACTGGGTATTCATCTAGCACAAGAAGGAACACCAGAATTCTCCCCTGGGCTGCATTCAGGTATATGGATTAGGACAGAGGGCAATCTAAATATCTGCATGGCTGCCTCGCCTCCCATCATTTGTGGCAGCTGACATCCACCATCCATAGAGGTTCACACAGGCTTCTGAAAATGGTATTATCATTACCTCTGGGTTGTCATTTTTCAGGTCTTTTTATATTCCTTCTCACATTCTCTCTAGAAATCCTCAAACCCTAGGAACCTTTTATCTATAGGCAAAAAAGTTTGCAAGGAAAACGAAAGACCTGAAATAAGGAACTCAAAGGGAGCACAATCAGAGTCCTGGGAACCGTGTACCATGATTATTGGCAATTTGGTATTTAAGTAAGAGGAGAAACTCAAAGGAAAAACCCAAAGGAGGTCATTTGGTCATCATGACTCATACTCAGCAGAGTTGTTTTAATTGAAGGACCAAAAAAAATGAGAGCCAGAGAGCAACAGATGGAAGACAAGACTCTCCAGATAGCAAACATTCAAAAGGATGAAGAATTTGAAACTCTTCAGACAAGAATTATGCCAATGATCCAACAAGCTGTGAGGTATGAAAATTCTCTCCCAAGAATACATCATCCTTTAAAAGAACTAAAAGAAATGGAAAGAGTTCGCCTTGAAGGAGCTTCCCCTCTTTGCTGGTCTTTTTACAAATGTTTCTGGGAACAAAGGTGTTCAGGAAGCAGAGTCAAGACACCCTTGATTCTGGGTATTCAAGAAAAGCCCGGGCTTCCCTGGTGGCTCAGTGGTAAAGAATCCGCCTGCCAACACAGGAGACTCAGGTTCGATCCCTGGTCCGGGAAGATCCCACATACTGTGGAGCAACTAAGCCCATGTACCACAACTACTGAGCCATGCTCCACAACAGGATAAGCTACTGTAATGAGAAGCCCATGCATTGCAACTCGAGAGTAGCCCCTGCTCTCCACAACTAGAAGCAATGAAGATTCAGCACAAAAATAACAAATAAATAAAATTATTTTTTAAAAAAGAAAAGAAAAGCCCAGGGCCCCTGCTCGAGGACTTGGACTGGTACCATATTCAATGAGGCAGAGTCCAGGGATGTTGTCAGCTCCTGGGTCTGGGAAGCTCCTCGAGTAAGGAAGGAGCTGCGTTCCAAGGAAAACACCTGGAAAGTCCTGTCTCTTGGCCAGGGCAGGGAACTAGTATAGATTGAATTATGTGACTCCTGTGCTCCAGCCCCTGCCACGTCTCCCCATATCATGTAGAACAAAGCTAAAGTCCTTGCAGTAGCTACAACTACCCCGTTCCTTACCCCACTCCACACGTGGGCTTCTCCCATGTTCCCCAAACATATCACACACACTCCTGCCTTAGGGCCTCTACACTGGGTTCTTCTTGCCTTCTCTGATATCCTCATTTCCTCCAAGTCTTTCTTCAAATGTCACCTCCTCATTGAGGCCAACACTGGCCATGCTATTTAAAGTTGTACTCTGCACCCGTGTTCCCAGCATTCCTGATCTTTATCTTGTCCCCCTTTCTATTCTTCAATAACATTCATCAACTTCTAATATACTGTGCAATATTTATTTATCATGTTTACTGCTTATGATGTGTCTTCTTCCACTAGAATGTAAACTCCAATGGGCAAGGATTTTTGTCTGTCTTATTCACTGCTGTATATTCAGTGCCTAGAACAACAACTGATGCGCAGGAGACACTCAATATAATAAATATTCACTGAATGAATGAATGATTTGCTAGTCCCAGAGATTATCAAATGTGTGAGCTCTAACTTGACCCAGAAGGTGCTCTGAGCAGTCTCACAAAATTGGGCTACCTTGGTATGGGGTACAAAGATATCCACAAGAAGCAAAGCAAAGACTTCTGAGGGGTCAGCCTGAAAGAACCCCCAACATGCCCTGATGGGGTTGAAAGAATTCACCCCCATGGTGATGTGGTGGTGGACCATGAAGGGTAGAGAGTGGGGGAATGCAATGGACAAACTGAACTTGGAGAAGAGCCAAACTAAGGGTCACTAGGGACCAGACACATACCAGGATATTGGGCTGGAGTGGGGAGCCTATGGAGGAAGACCTGCTCTGGACTTCAGGAAGGGGCAGTGCAAACCCTTCCAGAAGTAGCAAGGGGGCGTCACTCCTCTGCCTTTGAAGTGGAGGGAGGGGCCCTGGAGGCAGGTGGGCTTTGGGAGAACAAGAAAGACGAGTGGAATGAAAACACTCCAAATGGAGAAGGGTTGAAGGAGATGGAGGCAGAGATGGAGCAGACTACGTCAGACAGAGAGAGAGAGAGAGAGAGAGAAAGAGAGCAAGCATGTGAGGATAGATAGCTGAGGTCCCCCAAACTGAGGTTATCCCCTGGAATTTAGAGCTGAAAGAATCTAATTCCGTTCTCTCAGTTCTATTGTCTTACTCCTTATCAAAGTGTCTATGCAAGGGGGCGTGGGGTGGTATGTGTGTGTGTGTGCATGTGATAGGCGTGTGGGGTGGGGGAGTATCTATGGCATAGGTGTGTGTGTGTGTGCGCATGTGGTACCTGTGGGTGTGGGTGTATTTTTAGCGCATGGTGTGTGTGTGTGTGTGTGTATGTGGTGTGTGGTGGCATGGTGTATGCGGGGGAAGAGGTATGTAGTGTCTGTGTGATATGTGGTGGTATGGTATATACAGAGGTTGTTGTTGTTTAGTCGCTCAGTCGTGTCCAACTCTGAGACCCTGTGGACTGTAGCCCACCAGGCTCCTCTGTCCATGGGATTCTCCAGGCAAGAATACTGGAGTGGGTTGCCATGCCTTCCTCCAGGGGATCGTCACCACCCAGGGATCGAACCTGCATCTTCTGCCTTGGCAGGTGGGTTCTTTACTACTGAGCCACAAGGGAAGCCCCATATACAGAAGTAAGGGAGGGTAAAAGTCAGTGTGATGACTCCATGGACAGTGGTGGTCCTCCTCACATTCCTTTCTCTCTCTGACCTGCCCCCATCTGGGGAGGGCACTACACACACTGTGAGCAAAATCCAACATGGCAGGTTCCATGCCTCAACCTGCTGGCCAGGCATTTGGATTTTATTCTCCTTGTGGTTTTTTTTTTTTGGGGGGGGGGTGCGGTGCGGGGAGGGAGTGGTGGGTGGGAAATAATGTCTTGCTCACATTGATTCTGCTTATCTCAGAATGTTGTTTGAATGGCTTGTTTATTTCTTATTCTTTACTCACTTGGTCTGTGTCATTGGTCACTCACTTGTTCTCAGTAGTCACTGCACAGGTAAGTTGAAAACCAAAGGGCTTGGGTGAGGGGAGTTGTTGGGTGAAGGGAGGTGAGGTGAACTTCCAGGAGGCTGTTCTTTGTGGCTCTTCACATCACTGAATGAGGTTAAGCCAGAGTGTGTGAGGGCCCTCAGTCCCTGGAAGTTCTGGGTACCCAGGAGCCCTGGCTCAGGTTGCTCTCCCTGGGAAGACCCCTCTCTCTTAGCCAGGGAGGGCTGTGGCAGTCATAGTTACACTACTGGTGGGATGGGGATAGCCGTGCTCAGCTCTCGCAAGGCCCAAGAGGCTCCTATTACCTGATGAGTTCTATGAACCTCTCCCTGGGGGCTTCACTCACGTCCTCCTCATTAATGGCCACAATCTGGTCACCAGCCAGGAGCTTGTCCTCAGAGGGGCCTCCTGTGGAGGAGAGGAGAGAGGCGTGAGGCCTGGGTGGGAGGGAGTTGCCAGTGCCTGAGGGAGTGGCTGCAGGCACTGAGGCCTGCAGGAGATGCGGGCCGAGTGGTGCCACTGACAGGCAACTCTTCGAGCCCTGGGCCACTGTTGCCTGTAGCAAGTGGAGGGCAGAGGGCTGGAGAAAGAGAATGGAATGGCCCTGCCTAGGCTGGGAGTGGTGTGGTAGCAAAGGCCTGGTGCTCAAGCAAGGTTCACCAGTGATTCCCGGCTCGGACCTAGTGAGGAGCACAAACTTCGGTTTCATCAGGAAGGATCTGCTTGGGCACAAGGCATGGCTTCCAGACTACTGGAGGGGTTACAGGTGACAGGAGCGGGTAAGGAATCTTCTTACTTGAACATAATTCATACTTACTGGTCTGGAAGGATGTAGGCATTCACTTCCCTGGAGACAGGGGGATGAACTAAAGAACCTAAAGTGAAAGTGTTAGTGTCCAACTCTGTAACTCCAGTAGCCCGTCCACCAGGCTCCTCAGTCCATGGAATTCTCCAGGCAAGAATACTTGAGTGGGTAGCCATTCCCTTCTCCAGGGGATTTTCTCAATCCAGGGATCAAACCCAGGTCTCCTGGATTGCAGGCAAACTCTTTACCATCTGAGCCACCAGAGAAGCCCTAAAGGCATTTATTTTCTTTCACCTAAGAGACATGCTGCTGTCTGAGAAATGAGAAGAACAAGGCACAGACCCTAAATCACTGGCAGTTGGAAATTTGCTTTCTCTCCTCCTCACGTCTACTGTTGAGGTTTAGAAAGCAGACCTGCCTGAGGGCCCTACCTTCCTGATGGGGGTAAAGGGTGGGTTGGAGGGGCGCCCTGGGCTGTGCTGCCTCTGGTGCTTAGCAAAGATCTCCTTGGAGAAAAGGATTTTAGAGATTTAAGGAGAATGACAAGTAGAACTCAGCTTAACTCAAACCCAAAATAGGACATGTCTAAGGACATGTTTAAGGACATGTCTCACTCTCAACCCAGCCTGGATGCTTGTTGGGATCCACTTGAAAGGGTCAGATCCCAACTGTTCCTCTCTCTGCAAAAAAGTGTGCTGTGTAAATGCAACAAACATGAACAACAACCAGGTCACCATGTCAGTTGAGCATCACTCTGTGGCTCTGGAGAGTGGGGCCTGTGTGCTGAGGGTGAGGCCTGTATGCTCAGCGAGCAGGATTCCCCACTCCAACTGCAAAGACCCTCAACCCACTCTTCTGACAGCACAGGGATGTCAGAAACAGGAAGCCTGCTGGTGAAGAGCCCATTCTTTGCAGCAAGTCAGGCTTGGATGCTCAACTCAAATCTACAACTCAATGGCTGTGGGACCTCGGATGAGACATTTCATCTCTCTGAATCTCTCTTTCCTCATCTAAGAAATGGAAAAATAACAGCAGAAGAAAGATGGGAGGATAAATGGGATGATGGATGTAGAGCATTTAAAACAGTTGATTGATGTTGGTAAGAATTCAATAAATGGTACTTATTATGTCTTCCAAGGGACAGTTCCTTCCACTCATTTCATTCCTCCTATTTGTTGTCGTTTAGTCGCTTCAGTCATGTCCCACTCTGTGCGACCCCATGGACTGTAGTCTGCCAGGCTCCTCTGTGCATGGGATTCTCTAGGCAAAAAATACTGGAGTGGGTTGCCATTTCTTTCTCCAGGGGATCTTCCCGACACAGGATCAAACCCACATCTCCTGCATTGGCTGTACTGTGCTTATTTACTCAGTTGTGCCCAACTCCCTGTGACCTTTGGATAGCAGCCTGTCAGGCTCCTCTGTCCATGGGATTTTTCAGGCAAGAATACTGGAGTGGGTTGCCATTTCCTCCTCCAGGGGATCTTCCTCACTCAGGGATTGAACCCATGTCTCCTGTGTTTCCTGCATTGCAGGTGGGTTCTTTACCCACTGAGCCAGGTAGATTCTTCACAACTGAGCCACCAGGAAAGATATTCCTCCTATCTACTTCTGCCAAATATGCCAATCTTTTAGGTGCAGACCACTCTACCTATTCCCTCCCTCCCTTCTTTCCTTTCTCCTGTCCATCCATTCATCCCTCCATCCTTCCTTTCAATGGAGGAGGTCCTCATAGAACTTGGTCTCCATCACAGGCCTTGGCTCTCTGATGGCAGTGGTAAGCTCAGTCTACTTACTATTTTCATGGAATTGTTTGTTGGCTTGTTCAGCCTTAACTGTTCCTCTCTGCTGCTGCTGCTGTTAAGTCGCTTCAGTCGTGTCCGACTCTGTGCGACCCCATAGATGGCAGCCCATCAGGCTCCCCCGTCCCTGGGATTCTCCAGGCAAGAACACTGGAGTGGGTTGCCATTTCCTTCTCCGATGCATGAAAGGGAAAAGTGAAAGTGAAGTCACTCAGTCGTGTCCGACTCTTCTCGACCCCATGGTCTGCAGCCTACCAGGCTCCTCCGTCCATGGTATTTTCCAGGCAAGGGTACTGGAGTGGGGTACCATTGCCTTCTCCTGTTCCTCTATAGGATGCATCTTATCTTTTCTTGTGGCCTCAAAATCAAGTTTTCTGCATTGGATGGAGGGGCACCTGGGTTGGAGGCAGGTCTGAGATCAGCCTGCTGGCCCCATGGCCTCCTGTGGTCTCCCTTGTGGCTTTTCTTCTCTCCACTCCTCCAACCCCTTCTTATTCATTCTCAGACCACCTGCAGCAACCCTGTGAATTCTGTCTCCTCTAAAGTTAAACCAGGGTCTCCTGGCGATCTGTTACTAAGTTTTATATGGTCCCTCTTTCCCAGGATAAATTTGATTTTGGATCAGAGACTCAAAAACCTTTTGCAAAACTGCATGACTACCTCAGGAGCCTTAGGTCAGCCACAAACTCCTGTACCGAATTGTTTTTTTACTTTATGCCCTCCAGTTGAAGAGCAAGCTTACAAAAATCTTTTTATTTTCCTTGGAGGATTGCAAAATTCATCAAATTTCTGCTAGACCAGTTTGTACTCCGGCTGCTCCTCTTGACTGAGCAAGAAACTGTTGTAAACATCTAAAGCCTCAGGCCCAGCAATTCAGGAATAGAGCTCCTTTCCGTCTGTCTTTTCTTGTCAATGCCTAGCAAGATTTGGAACAAAACAGTGCTCAGGCCCTTTCCCATTTCATTCACAACAGCAGGCTTTCACAGTTCTGGTGGGCTCGCACTTGGTCCACCCCGTATGGTCCCATTCAAGCCCTGCTTCCCTCCCCACCCCCCTCAGTGGCATCACACAGGCACAGGTGCAAATCCTAGCTCTGCTACTTCTTAGTGGAGTGACCCTGGACATGCCATTTCTCTTCCTCTCTGCCTCAGTTTTCTCATCTGTAAAATGGGAATGGTATTACTTACCTTGTGGACATAGCCGCAAGCACTGAACAAGATGATGTAAATTTGTACACTCTAGGGGGCTTCATCAATGGTAGGTGTTGTATTGCTACTGTGGCTTCAGAGATTTCACTTCCTCTCCCTTTCTCTGCCACCTATGGTCTATATCCTGACTCCAGCCTTCACTGGATGACCTATTTGGTGAGCGTGTACTGGTCTCCACAGCCTGATGATTAGATTCTTGGGGGCAGGAACTCTGTCTTGTTATTTCCCTATAACCTTGCTTAGAGTAGGCAGTCAATACATACTTGTTGAATTGAATCAGATCGGTATGTCTCATTCAAGGCAGTATGGCTCTTCTGTGAAGGTTCTATGCAAAGGGAAGTTGTGTTAAGACCCAGACCCTACTAAATTATCAACTGCAGCATCAGTGTTGTGTGTGGATAAATCTTTAAAAACCAGCTCCCTCACACAGTTATTGGCTGGCAAGTCTTCACCCACTCTTCATGAATTCCTTGGCAACACAGTATACTTGGGTGCTCTTTTCTCTGGGACGATGTGTGGGTGTTTGGTGGGGGTGGGAGCCAGGGCCAGGGGGACACTCTGGGTGACACCTACCTGGCCTCACAGATCGCACCACCACAGGCCTCTCACTGCCAGCCACGAAGCCAAAGCCATATATAGGGTCCCGGTGAATGGTCACTTGTCGCAGCGTCTCTGCCGGCAGCTGCTCACATTCCATATCATTTGCGTTCTCTTCCTGCATCACATGACTGAGGGGGAGGGGAAGATGGGAGCAAAAGAAGACGCAAAGGCAGCTAAGCCTCAGAGCAGCTGGGAGGGATGCTGATAAGGGTGCTGGCCATGGCACCTGGGAGTTCACGCACATTGCTTCCTACATCCTCTGGCACCAGCAGAAGGGATGACCAATGCATATTTCACACTGGAGAAAGAAGAGTCTAGAAAGGAGAAGCCACTTGTCTATAGGGCCAGGGCCAACAGAGGACATGGGTGCCATGGAGCCTGACATTAGAGTCTGTCCTTTCCTCAAGATACTGGGACTCAGAAGGAGCCTAAAAGCAAATGTGTTGTTGGAAGGTTAACCGGTATCACCCATGGAATCGGCTATTAACTCCCTGAGAGAAACCAAAACCTTGAGGGAAGGGACTGCAAAACAGGCAAGGCCGTGGGGAAGGAATGTGAAGTCATTTCAGAGTGTGGAGCACCTTCACGAAGTCCTTGTGTAATTTTAAACTTTAAAATCCCTTAGGTCATATATAAAAAGAAAATATTGAGATGCCATATGAAAACAAACAGGCTCACATGGAGGACCAGTCCCTTACACAACTGTGCATAATGCTAACTTCTGGTTTTTGTTTTTTTGGCCACACCAAACAGCATGTGGGATCTTAGTTCCCCAATCAGGGATCAAACCCATGTCCACTACAGCAGAAGTGCAGATTCTTAACCACTGGACCACCAGGGGAGTCCCAATGCCAACTTATTTCAGTTAATAGGACAGCTGGAGAATAGCTGCAAAGGGCAAGTGGGAAGAGCCACCGCTGGAGGCTGTCAGCAGACCTGAACCCAGGTGAGCTGGGAGAAGAGAAATCGCTGCCCTGATACTTGGGAGAGATTATAGATGGCGCTCCAATGCCCGTAACAGATCTTACTGAAGCTTCAGAATTACGCCAGGACTTTATAAAGGGTTAACATCAAGGGCAAGGGTGAAGCATATTGCAGGCAAGGATGGGTCTGAGCTCAGTATTTGAATGAAGAGCCCTAAGGAGTGAAGGCATGGGGACCCTGGGCTATGTGAAGGCACTGAGTTTAGGGGCAGAAAAGAGGAGAAAAGGGAAATGAATGACCAGGAGGCAGGATAGGGCAGGTGGAGGTGGAAGAGAGGGGACCAGAGCCAAGAGGCTTTCTGGTCTAATAAATGAGGTTGAGTTTCCTAGTCTCGGCGTGTGTTTCTGAAACACTAAGGTTCCAGGCAGGGCCCTTCTGAACAAGATACAGAGGGCCAGGAGCTAATTAATCAAACTAGTGCAAGATTTGGAAAAGAAGTGGGAGGTTCTGACACTAGGAGAGTGATTGTTGACTAACTAAGAACACCAAATTCCTCAGGAGCAAATGGTTGTAAGCAATTAGGTTGTTTATCAGGACACAGATTTGCTAATTAGAGAGGAGCTTTAGGACTATCGATGGGGAGAGGGTGGGAAGATTTAGAGTAATTGTGTAAAAGAGAAATTCATAGTCCCAGACTCATCTCTCTCATTGAAGAACTCAGGAAGAAAGATGGACCGTGGCTGATTGGAATCTGACCACATCAACTATGGCTGCACCCAAGCTGACTCGGGCTCTGTCTGGTGTCCCTTAGGGAGGTGGAAGGGGCTTCCAGGGCTAGGTCAAGGCTCCTGAAGATGAGTTCAGGAACTGGCTCCTTCCATTTCACACTGGGTAAGACAAATGGTCACTCTTTGACAGAAAGTTAGTTGGGAGCTGGAATATGGCTAGTTGGTGTTCTAGAGAGGTACCCTTCCAGGACAAGGGCTCAGCGACGGTGGCCTCAGGCTGGCCCCTCTCTCATTTCTGCTCCTGGGGGCAGGTAGGCACTTGAAGGCTTGAAGGGAGCCACAGAGGATCTTCCTGTGGCTGCCATCGTGCCTCACCATGGAGGCTGCTTCCCAAATGAGCCCTTGGCCTGCTGTTTCCTAATCTCAGCTCACTGGCCCTAAAAGGGCCTCTGCTTGGGATGACACCAGCTCATTTCTGCCATGGGCTCCAGCCAGGGCACCCTGGACAATGAGAGCCTGTCGGGATACACAGGCTGTGGCGTGGGAAGCAAGGACACCACAAGGAAGACCCACACATGCAATGAGAGTGCTCGACACCCTGTCCTTTGCTCAGGGCCCCCTGGTCACTGCAACCTTCCTTTTGGTGCCTTTTTCTTTTTCTAAAGCTAGGGACACTCCAGTCTCCACTGGGCCTTGAAGTACCACCAATACTCATGAAAAGAGACACTCCTGGTGCCAGGGGAACCGACAAGCTAAGAGCCTTTTGTGACCCAAGTGTTCTGCTTTACCGTTTGGACTATGTTAATCCATCAACAAGTATTTATTGAGTGCCTACTCACACAGTTGGAGATTTGGGGAGGAGGCACAAGAAGTTACAGATCTCTGCCTTCAAAGATCTTCCAGTCTGGGGTTGGGGGAGGGGGAACACACAAGTGTACACTGAACAGGAGAAAGAGAGTGGTAACTAAGAATAGTATAAAAAGTCAAAGTGTTAGTTGCTCAGTTGTGTCCCAATTCTTTGCAATGCCGAGGACTGTGGCCCTCCAGGCTCCTCTGTCCATGACATTCTCCAGGCAAGAATACTGAAGTGGGTTGCCATCTCCTTTTCCAGGGGATCATCCCAACCCAGGGATCAAACCCAGGTTTCCTGCATCGCAGACAGATTCTTTACCACTTGAGCCATCAGGGAGCCCATGAGAATAGTATATGAAGTTCATAATTAAGGTCCCAATAGTATGTTCATAGAAGGGAGTGAAGACTGAAGGGCTCCCTGGAGGAGGTAGGACCTATGCTGTGTAGTCAGAAAATGGCACTGATGGGAAGAGAAACACGAGGCTAAGCTCTGTCCATGGGTGGCCCCCATCTTTTCACAGGGGACCCAGCTATTTCTCCCACAGCCACAGGCATGTCTCCAGGTGTGACTGGAGCACTTCATCCCTGGGTTGTGTCTGACAGAGTTGGACTACCTGTCCCTAATTGGTTCTTCTTCCTTGTGCTCAGTTGTGCCCCCATGGGTACCCATGGGTGACCCCCCATGGACCGTAGCCTGCCAGGCTTCTCTGTCCATGGAATTCTCCAGGCAAGAATACTGAAGTGGGTTGCCATTTCCTTCTCTATGGGATCATCCCCAAACAGGGATCAAACCTGTGTCTCCTGCACTGACAGGCAAATTTTTTACCATTACCATGGTGCCAACCACTAGATCCTCCCCCAATTCTGCAAGGAGTCCTTTTTTCACACTGCTTGGGCCTTCCCAGCATCTGTGGTCAGAGAAGAAACCCCTCCTTTAACACACTGGAAGGCCATTTTGCAGTGCAAATTGCAGCTGTCCCCACCCTCCTGGGGTTGGCAACTTTCAGTGTCTGAGGCTCAGTCAGTCCCTCCGAAATTTGCTCAGTGCATAGAGACTTGGGAGTGACATTGAAGGCCAGTGGTGATGGATGACAGCAGCTCAGCTGTCCACGGGCCACGTGACTGCCCTCCTGGGGGAAATATGCACTTTGACTTTGAAAGATGTTTGGCTTCTGGTCTCATCAAACCGGGCAACTCTGAACAAAATTATGAAGCAGCCACAGCTTATGGTCCTCTCTCCCCACCCTCCACCCAGCTTTGTTTCTGGGATTGGCTATTTTGTTCTTCAAACCACACAGTGCCTTCAATCTGTCCTGTTCCTACCCAAGGTCTCCAAAGGTATATCCCTTCAGCCTGCACCAGGCTTGCCCTCTCTGGTCAGTGACCTAGGTAAAGGTCTAGCCTTTTCTCTTCTGCCTAATGATAACACTTTATAGCCAAGTGGTTATTTCTTTTTTATTCTTAAACCCATTATCTCATCCAACAAAAAGATCCTTTCACATCCATTATCACTTCCTAGTCGCCAAACAGACTAGGTCTCTGCCCCTCCTCCAGCCCAGACTCCAAGGCGGAGGCCAATGAGGGACTCAGCTGGGGCCAGATTTCTTGGACAGGGCTCACAATCCCAGTACCCTCATCTATACCCACCCAGGGTCCCGGACCTTCTGGCTATTTAGTCTCCATCGCAGGATTGGCCTAACCCTGCAGCCAGCAGCTCTCCACATCCTGGCCAAGTCTGACGGGCTGGCCCTCATCTTAATTCATCTGTCTTGGATCCCATTCACTCAGCGTCACTGGGAGAAGGAAA
Organism: Bos javanicus; assembly: GCF_032452875.1. Lineage (NCBI taxonomy): Eukaryota > Metazoa > Chordata > Mammalia > Artiodactyla > Bovidae > Bos > Bos javanicus. The sequence continues at coordinate 58,014,863 of NC_083897.1, read as the reverse complement.
TGAGATCATAGTTACAGCAACCCTTTAGAAGGTTAAACATATCATGTAGATGTAGAGGTGGTGATCTTACCAGTGGCATCATTTGGGGTGGCAGGCAGAGCAGAGAATAAGGGCTGAAGATAAACTTCGCTTTCTACAGTCCGGGCCCTTCCCCCACCAACTCCTGGCCTCTAAGTGGCAGCCCCAAGAAGTGCTCTGCCCCCTCATTTTCCAAGCAACTGTCCCCACTATCAGATGACCTGGCTCCCTATGGACACCCTGGCACCAGTTCCTTTGTGGGCTAAATTGATCCTACACCACCACCACTAACAACTCCCACCCTCCACCCCGCATCTCTGTCTAAAGAGGAGCTGGTGGCTGGAGCTCATGTTGACAACTGTTGCTAGGCAGGATGTGGTTGAAGGACAGGTGAACTGAGAAGATGGACTGATTGTGAGCTGCTGCTCTCTCCCCTGCACTTCTGGGCAGGAAGATAGAAATGTTAACAGCTTAACTCCCAGGCATCAGCTTTGAGCTTCCCATCCCTCCTTGCCTTTGGCTCCTTCTTCTTTACATTTATTGGCTCCTTGGGGAGTCTTGTTGCTCCCCTCGAAACTGGCAGGCTGTGGAGACACATGGGGCCAATTAGCCCTCTGCTTCCAGTCATAGGAGGCTGATTCTCCTGAAAGCTCCAGAGATCCCACGTGGCAGCTGGGACCCCAGGAGATGCCATCTTCTCCTTGTGGTAGGAATGGGAGATCCTGGGTGAAGGAGCTGCTCTGGGTGCCCTCTTTTCAGGAGCTTGAACACAAAACCCTTCTTTTGCTAAAGGAGCCCTCACTTGGGCTCACTTACTCTAAGCAGGGTGGCTCACCCTTGAGTGTGTAGTTGCACCACCTGGGAGTAGTACTAGAATGATTCTGATGCAGTAGGTCTGGAGTTAAGTTTAAGATTCTAGCAAATTCCAAGGTGCTGCCCAGGTGGCTTGTTCATGGACCACACTTTGAGGAGCAAGATATAAAAGAACACCTTTGTCAGACAATGGGAGGGCCACAATCAAGTGGGAGGGATAAGGTGCTTTCATTCCGTTGGTTTATGGCATTGAAGGCACAGTTAAAACACAAATGCTATCTTGGGGAAACGATACAGAAAGCCATGCAAACAAATGACTGACTGGCTGAATCAGATTTACCCCAGGAGAGAATAGGGAGTGATCTATAAGGATAAGAAGTGACAGGTAAGGCTGCATTAGGGGAAAGGAGAGAAAGATCTGGAGAGATGGGGCACCATTTACCCTGAAGAGTCTGGTCAGTCAAAGAACAGCCTGAGGTCTCACACAACATCTGGGAGTAAGGTGAGGACAATGCTGAGAGAGGACAGTGCTGAAAACAACAGCTACCATTTACTGAGGACTTGTGGTGTGCCAGGTACTATGCACATATTGCCTCACTCCAGCCTCACGACAACCCCATGAGTAGAAGATCTTATTGCCATTTTACAGATGAGGAAACCGAGATTGGGGAAGAGAGATTAATTTACTCCACGACATCCACCTATTTACACTGTGGTGTAGCTACAATGTCAACCCAGGTCCGTCCAACTCCAGAGCCAATTTTCTCACACGATTTGGGCCAAGAACCTGTGGGTAAGTAACGGGCATGAAGAGATGTTGGGGGAGAGTCAGCAGACTGCTCCTCTGCCAGGGAACAGAAGGCCACGCCAGTGCTGTGTGTCAGAGCAGCCTCCCCTGAAGCCACCACAGCAGAGGGGACAGGTGGGAGACTCCAGCCCCAGAACTGACTTCCTACCTGCCTCCAAGTCCACCCTCCTACATGGGAGACTCAGCCCAGGGGGCCTCCCATGCCTGTTAACCTCAGTCACCACCAGAGAGAAGTGCACTCAACTCTGGTCATCCCTCAGAACCCAGGGGTTCTCATCCCCGTGGGCATCTGTTCACCCTCTAATGCCACCCTTCTCTTCTCTTCGAACTCTTTTGCGGTGCCCTCGGGAATTCTCAGTCAATAGCAAACTCCTCTGTATCTTTCACTGACTCTCTGAAAGTGCCCTTTCGCTTCTTTCTCAATGGAAGCCGGCTTTATTCCTTGAGGACATCACTTGCCCACCAAGCCCTCTCAACAGGAAGCTGGACTTTTTTCCCTCTCAAATCTCAAGACCCTCAGGGCCTGTGTGTGTGTGGGGGGGGGTGGGGAGGGCGGGTAGGTGTCTCCTTGCTTGCCAGTGCCATTCCTCCTCCTTCCTTCTGCCTAAATTCTGCTCCCTTGTGGAATACGCCTGCCACCCACCTCTACCTCTCCCTCTCCATTGCTGTCTATGATATCCTGGGTAGTCCCCACAGTGACATTGATTTATGTTACTAGTCATATGTGATCTTCCCCTCTGCTCTAACTTTTTATTTTATTATGAGAAAATGTGTCTAACATAAAATTTATCATCTTAATAATTTTTTAAAGCACATAGTTCAGTGGCATCAAATACACTTACACTGTTGTGCCACGATCACCACCACCTGTGTCCAGAATTTTTCATCATCCCAAAGTGAAATTGTGTACCCATTAAATACTGACATCCTATTTCCCCCCTCCCCACGGTCACTGACAACCGTTATTCTATTGAGCTGGTCAAAAGTTTGTTTGAGTTTTTCCATTACATCATATGGAAAACTCCAAATAAAGTTTTTGGCCAGCCCAATACCATCTCCACTGTCTGACCACCACTTTCTCACTCTCTAAGATGACTATTTTATAGGTCTTCCTCTCCTCCATCTGCCCCACCTCCCCATTTATCCCAATGAATCTCATCTGATGACCTTGTCCTATATGTTATTGAGAAAACACAAGCCATCAAATGGGAGCTCCTTTATCTTACCACCACTAAATCTATACACCACCCTGTCTGCATCTGTACCCATGACTCTGTTTTCCCTCCTACTAAAATGGAGGATCTTTAGTTTCTTGTGTCAATGGCAGATCTGCTCAGTTATGCCCTAGTACCATAAAGAAGACTCTTGTCTTCTCAAAGACTTCCCTCCTTTGGCCATTCACTCTCTTCCCTAAGTCATCAATCTCTTCATCTCTCCAGAATCATGCTAGCATACTGATGGAAATCATCTATCCTTAAGAAAACTAACAGAAATGACCTGGTTCCACTCCATAATCCCCTTACACTGCTCCCCGTCATGGCAAAATTGCTCGAGTTTTCTACAAATATTTTCTCCACGTCTTCATCTTCTACTTGCTCCTCAATCCACTCTAATCTGGTTCCTACATATCTCAACTCCACAGAATCACTCTTGTTAAGGCCACCAACGGCCTTCATGGTTCTCTCTCAGTCCTTATCTTACTCAGCCTCTAACCACCCTTGGACACAGTTGACCACTCCTTCCTTTTGAGGAGGCTCTCCTCCTCTGGTTTCTGTGGCTACTCCAACTACCTTTCTGCCCAATATTTCTTAGTTTCCTTTGTGGGCTTCTCCTCCTACACCGAATCACTGGATACCACAATTCTTGCGAACTCAGAACTTCTTACCAACTTCCCAGACCTTCTCTCTAGACTCTCTTTCCCAGGTGATCTCATCAGTCCCCTGGCTTGAAATACAATCTATGTGCAGACAACGCCCAAATTTCCATTCTATCCACACCTCTTCTGTGAGCCCCCAAACTCCTACATTCCAACGATCTACTTTGACATGTCTGCTCCCATGTCTCAAGGGAACTGCAAATTTAACATGTCCAAAACTGAACTCAAATTTTTCCCCCTCAAGCCTAGGCCTCTCTCAGCCCTCCTCATCTCAGTACATGGCACCATCATCTCTTCAGTGACTCAAGCCAGAAACCTCAGAGTCATTCTTGTGTCCTGTCTCTCTGTTTCCCTCACCCTCATCTCTAACCTCTCAGTAAATGCTTGCAGCTATTCCTTCAGAATCTGACCAACTCTCTCAATCTCCATGACTGTCACCCAGTTCAAGCCACCATCATCTTTCTCCTTCATTGCTGCAGCAGCCTTCTTTCTGGTCTCCCTACAGACATTGCTGCCCCCCTTTAAGCCTGTTCCCTATAGATATTGCAAAAGCCCAAATCATATCCCGTCATTCTTCTGCTTAACACCCTGAAGACATTTCCCACTGCAAGTGAAGAACATCCAAAGTTCTTTTCCATGGCCTACGAGGCCCTGTTGTGATCTCTTCCTTGCCAACCTCTCTTGTACGTGTGTGCTAAGTCACTTCAATCATGTCCGACTCTGTGTGACCCTATGGACTGTAGCCTGCCAGGCTCCTCTGTCCATGGGATTCTCCAGGCAAGGACACTGGAGTGGGTTGCTGTGCCCTCCTCCAAGGGATCTTTCTTACTCTTGCCTAGAACAATCTGGCCCCACTAGCCTCCTTTCAGTTTCTGATCAAGCTCTATGCTACCTTAAAGTCTTCCCAGTTGGTACTCCTTTCTTCCTGGAAACCTCTTTCCCTATTCTTCACGTGGCCAATCATCCTTCCTTCAAGTCTCATGTAAATATCACCTCCTCGAAGGGGTCTTCCCTGAAAACTCTGCCCCTTGATAGTCCTAACACTGTAAACTGATCTGTTTCCTTCATGATATTCATCAGGATCAGTAACTATAGTCTCATTTCTGTGATTATTTGCCTGTAAACCTCATAAGAGTATTGATTATGTATCTTTTGTTCAACAGTATATCTCCACCTTCTAGTGTGTACATGGCACATAGTGGGTGCTATAATAAATATTTTATAAATGGCTTGATGGATGGATTTTGAGGCATAAGGATTAGAATCCTCTGGCTAGTCCATGTAGTTCATTATCAAATGCCTACTGGCTCTGCCTCAGGTTTCTAAATGGGGAGTCTGGTCCATGGAAGAAAGCTTTCAACATCTCTGACCAAAGACAAAAAGAGGGAGAGAATGGAGTAAAAGCAAGCACACAAGGAGGGCTACAGTTTAAGAAGAAATGGCTACAGTTCTTAGAAGAGTATCAGGGCGGGAAATCTAATGACTATTCCTTCCTGGGACAGAAAAGTCTCTTTAAAGGGCAACAACTCTTCTTTCAGAATGGCCAGAGGCCCAGGGGTGGGCAGGATGACTTTGGATAGTCTTTTCCCTTCCAAGAGCCTCTAGGCAGACAATTCAATCGATTACTGTCCCAGGGCTGCCTCCAGGGCTTTCCGCCCTCTTTCCCTCCAGGTCTTCATGGCCCTGACACTTCTTTCTCAGCTGAGACTGGAGAGGCATCTCCCGGAAAACCTGCTGGTGTCTGGATTCATTTTCTCATTGTCCAAACAGTTGTTCTTCCCCAGAGGGCTGGAATGGAGACACCTGTCACCCATTCTAGCAGGTCACAAGGGAGCAGGTAGAGAGACCAAAGTCCTTCCACAAATACCCGTGAACCTGGAGTCACCTCACAAAAGACCATCCCCATGATCCTTCTGAGAGGAGGCTGCAGTGGACCCTCTGGGCAGCCGCCTCCTCCCCTCCCTACTTCTCCCCCTCAGGGGCTACACATTCAAGAAACTCAGACATGTTGTCTAATAGGCCCAGATATGCTCCTCAGCCCTCCCTGCCAGCCCAGTGACAGAGGTGAGGGCTGTGCCAGTTGTGAGGCTGGTACCATATGGCACCATGGGTCACAAGGTCTGAAGCTGCTGCCACTGAGCTGTGGCGGAGTTTGTGGGGAGATCTTTGCATTTTAGCCCCCACTCACCTGTCACTGGCAGAGGCAGTGAGGGGGAACTGGAGCTATGAAATATTCACGGGAGCTTGCAGGAATTGTCATGTCACCCCAAAGAGCACCCTGGCCCCCACCCTCCACTTACACATGAAGTATTTCTGAGGAAGGCTGAGAGAAAGACTGACCGAGCCAGTGCGGGAGAGGTGAGGAGTGGAGGGGAAGACAGGAGTGGGGGCCAGACAGAGCCAGGAGGGAGAAGAGAGGTGAGGTGAAGCCCAGAAACCCAGACAGAAGCAGAGATATGAGATAAGAGGAGGGCTTTGGAGACAGTGAAGAAGAAAAGACAGGGCTGAAGAAGGCAAGCCTGGCAGAGAAACTGTGCCCGCCAACTCATTTGCCTTAGCTTTTTGGAGGCCCACTTCTGTGCCTCGCCTGTTCTCTAAATACCCTCAAGCTGCTCCCAGCTCTGTCCTCAGGCTCTGGCAGTAGGCCACACGGTAACAAGAGCCCTCTGTTATAGGACTTCCAGTGCTCCATCTCTCTGGGGAAGGGTACTGCTATTCTGCCACACTGACTGCATCCATTTCATGGATGGGGATGTGGGTGAGCGAGGGGCAAATCTGAAGTAGGCTGAAGAAGAAAACCCAGGACACTGTCCCAACTGGGGCCAATTCCCCAGCCACAAGAAGCTGTATTTTTGGGGGGAAAGAGATCAAGAGGAGAAAATAGGATGGAGAGAACATTCCAGAAGGTGGGAGGGAATGGTCATGATGGGAAAAGTGGAGCTGGCAGGGAAGGGAGCAGCAGGCCTGAATTCTTCCCCTCAGCGAGCATACCTCTCTGAGGCCAGGCCGGGCTGCAGAGCCCTGGCACAGAACACTAAGCTAGGAGAGGGTCCCTGGCCACCCAGATCTTTCTCTTTTCTTGGATCGCAGCCTCTATTCTGCCCATGGCTGAACTGTAAACAAGGCTTGGAGGCCAGAGAGGGAGAGCAGGTGTGAACAGGGGCTTCTGGGAATATCCCCATAAGTAGCTACCTCCAGCAGCCAAAGACCTGGGACTCCAACAGTGGCCCTATGGGGTCTGCTTGGCAGGCACCAGCTGCACAGGGCTCCAGGCAAAATCTCCTGAAGCCAAATGAGGGCCCGCTCCTCGGCAGGCTGGCTGCGCTATCTCCCTCCACTCTGTGAGCCTGCCAGGCATCCATGGCCTGGGCCGCCAGCCTGAGAGGTCCCAGCCTAACTCCAATTAAACAGCTGGAGAATCTTGGAGTTGCCAGGGCCCTGGGAAGAAGTTATTTATTTCACCTTTATTCACTCTCTGAAGATTTGCAGAATGACAGGGGAAGGCTTTCTGGAGAAATTGCAGCTGGGGGTTATAGGAGGGGCCAGATTTGGACCCTGAGATAGAAGTGGGTGGTGAGGGGCTGTGGCAGGAGGCAGAGGAGACAGCCCAAGTGCAAGGCGCTGGGGAGAAGTGGGCCGGGGGAGCAGGCAGCTGGAGCTGACCCAGAGAGACAGTGGGTAAACTTTCTCCTCCCTCCCTTGCTCACGTCTGGCTCTGCTGGGGCATTATGTCCTCTCTGCAGTGCCCTCTTAGGGAGCCAGTCTAGTTGTGGCTGGACAGAGAAAGGCACATCCATCCCGCTGCTTTGCCTAGATGGCCCATCTGCCCCCTCTTTGCCTGAGATGATGCAGGTGGTAGCTGAAGCCCAGGCACCAAGCCCAGCAGGCACCAGGCTCACCTCTTGCGAGGGAACAAACTGGAGCAAGCCCCGGCTTCCCCCACTGTGCACTGGCTCCAAACTCTGTTCATTGGGTCCATGGGGGGAGGGGTGGCAGGGCAGAAATCAGGCCAAGAAGCAACTCAATAAAAGAGGTTATGTGAGCAGAGGCCTGGTAAATTCATGTCACCCCGTCTGGAGGCATCCAGAGATGCCAACTACAGCTTCAGGGCAAAGAGATACCTTTTATTCTGCCTAATTGCATCTTCCTGCAGACAGTGAGTAAGAAATTAGAAGGTTTTTCCTAAAGCAAAGAGAAGATTCTATGGGATCAGAGAAAGGGAAACAAGGTTGGTGAACCCTCCACCTAAGAATAAAAGTAAAGGGCAGGTACTTCCCTGGTGGCTCAGTGGTAAAGAATCTACCTGCCAACGTAGGAGGCACAGGTTCGATTCCTGGTACAGGAAGACACCACATGCCTTGGAACAACACTGTGTGCAAAACTATTGAGCCTGTGTTCTAGAGACTGGGAGTCGCAATTACTGAGCCCATGCGCCACAACTACTGAAGCTGTGCACCCTAGAGCCTGTGCTCTGCAACAAGAGAAGCCATCACAATGAGAAGCCTGTGCACTGCAGTGAAGAGTAGCTCCGGCTTGCCATAACTAGAGAAAAGCCCGCAGAGCAGTGAAGACCCAGCATAGCCAAAAAATAAAAATAAATAAATAAAATTATTTTTAACAAAGTTAAGGGCAAGGGCAGGTGCCGATCTCATAAGGCGTGAGTTAGCCAGCACCTCCTCCACGTTGTTAGTTGGTTTCCAGGATGTGAATGGCAGTAAAACTGCAAAACTCCAAGGGCCTGTAGACTTGTTTTTGACTGGCTGTGAGGGTGATAAGGAGATTACACCCAACTATGCAACCAGGCTTGAGGGAGACAGGATCCTAAGGAATTCCAAGAACCCACAGGCTGCCTACTTGGCAACACTGCTTCAATGGTGGACCCCCCAGATTCAACTCATTATTTCTGGTTTTAAAACTAGACCCAGACATTGTAGAAAGAACAAAAAAAGGGTAAGAAAAATAGCTTTTTTTTTAACCTAATCCTCAGTTACCCAGAACATTCTATTAACCAGAAAAGTCCTTCCCCAAGCATTCAGGTTTTGGCATTACAGGGTATTTGTATTTTTTCAGTGATTCACATATGCAGAGCTGGGACTCTTTGTTACATCATAATGCCAGCTCTGCTCCCACCTGCCCTCTTGTAAGAGGAATAATAGCAGAGCTATTATTATTAGCCATTATGTGCTCAATCACTCAGTAGTGTCTGACTTTTCGACCCTATGGACTGTAGCCCTTCAGGCTCCTCTGTCCATGGGATTTCCCAGGCAAGAATACTGGAGTGGGTTGCCATGTCCTCTTCCAGGGGATCTTCCCAACCCAGGGATTGAACCCATGTCTCCTGAATTGCAGGTGGATTCTTTACCAGTGCCACCTGGGAAGCCTTATTAGCTATTCTCCTCGTTGTAAGTCAGGGGCTCCCTCCACAGGCTCTTACATAGCATTTATTCATACAGACAACAAAAATTTACTGAGCACCTACTATGTGCCAGGCACAGTGCTGGGTACTGAAGAAAAACTAGGGCCAGTCTCTCCCCTCAGGGAGGTTGCAGTCTGAGGTGGAGGCAGGTATGTCAACACACAAATATAAAACCGTGTGTCACCTGGCACCACAGGGGGAAGCAGGGGATGCCATGGGAAAGAGAGGAGGGCTCTTCCCCCGGCCCTATGACTCCCACCACAGCCCCCTCACCCCAAGCTGAGTGGTGAAGGTGAGGAGTCCAGCAGACAGACAAAGCAGAGAAAGGCATTCCAGGAAGGGAAAAGATTCAGTAAAGAGGGAAACCTCTAGCTACTGAAGCTGCTATAATGGAAAAAAGAAGTCATAGGAAAAAAATCAGGCATAACTCGTCAGTCTTTAATTTCTAGGTATGGGAATGAGGGCGGAGGGCTAGTGCTACCCAGTGGCTCCTTTCATGTAGCCTTCTGAGATGATGCACTGAACTCAGAAGAGGTCACAGACACAACCAGGGACACAGCCCAACACTGGGTTACCAGCCACATATCTATACACCAGCCAAAAGCTACACGTGGAAGACCCCTGTCTCATGGGAAGGCAGAAAGGGTGGCCCGCTAGTGGATGCACTGAAATCCAGCCATAGTAATGGAGACCAAAGCTGCAAAGCTCAAACGCCATTATGCCCACATGGCAGCAGGTCTGTGGAAGCCAGCTCTGTGAACAAGACAGGGCTAATAGTACGAAATGACAAACATCCTGACTGCAGGGCCACCTGTGCCCCAGGAAGAGCCCCTCCAAACCTGGCTACATTTCATTCAGTTCACAGGGGCCATCCTGGGGGAAGGAGGGACAAAAATCAATAGAAACAGCAATATTTCTACACAAGCTACAGTCTCAGTTATTGAAGTCCTGCCAGGAAAAAAGGCCCCCTCTCCCTCCCTGGGAGGTAAAGAGATGACTTTGCTCAGCACTGCAAATCAGGCTCTAAAAACTTTTTAGAAAACAATTCTGAACAGAGGTACTCAGATAGAGCCATAATGTCAGATTAACAGCTCCAAACCAGCAGAGCAGACACTTGTCTAATTAATAAAACTTATAAAGCATAACAACTTATTGATGTTACAGGCCCAGCACTTAGTACAACAACAAAACCCAAATCCATGCAGAACGCTCCATGTTCCTTAGGAAACCCTTTCTCCGCCAACTTGTACAATCCTTTCATCAATGCAAACACAGGGCTGGGGGATGGAGGGAACAGTGCAGTTGTTGTTCAGTCGCTCAGTCATATCCAACTCTTTGCCACCCGATGGACTGCAGTGCACCAGGCTTCCCTGTCCTTCACCATCTCCCAGAGTCTGCTCAAACTCATGTCCATTGAGTCAGTGATGCCATCCAACCACCTCACCCTCTGTCGCCCCCTTCTCCTCCTGCCCTCAATCTTTCCCAGCATCAGGGGCTTTTCTAGTGCTGAGCAGAGCCCTGGGCAACTGGCTGGGGAGGAGATGGCTCAAAGAGTTGATGCACATCTGCCAAAGGTCTGGTCCAACCTGGACTTTGGAGCCAGGGGATCTGGGCTGGAATCCCAACTCTGTGGCAAGTTACTTAACCTCTTGAGCCTCAGTTTCCTCGTCTATAAAATGAGGCTCATGATAGTGCCTACTTCAAAGTACCTACATGAGGATGAAAGGTACAAAGTAAGTGTCAATTACTAATGGCTATTAGCAATGACTGTTATGGTTGTTATGTTTAGATACTAATAGGACCTGCTGTCCTGTTACAGCCTGCTAGGTTTGCCTCTCACCACAGAATGTAATGAGGATGATTTGAAATTGTTTCAAATCTCTGTGGACCTTGGGCCCTGACTTCAGATCTACAGAATAAGCAAGCTTTGCTATGGGAAAAACAAAGCCTGTATTATTACTTCATTAAAGTCAAGTTCTCATCCTATTTCTAGCCATTAACAGTGGGGAGTGAAGATCATGGTGGGGCAGGGTAGGAAGCCCAGCTCTGCTTCTCACTAGCTGAGGGACCTTGGGCTTGTCCACCCCTCAGTTTCTACCACCTCAATTTCCTCATGTGTAAAATGGGGAAAATATCAGGTTTTATCTCACAGAGTTGTTCTGAAGATTAAATACAGGTAAAGCACTTACAACAACTGTGTCCCCATACACAGAAAGCACTGAGTGAACACCAGTTACAGTTCTTATTGTACACGACTTCTCATTACTACCTAAAGAGCTTAGCACAATTCTTGGCATATAGTAATAGTGATGGTTGGTACTCTTGAACTCACCTTTGTGATTTCACACACTACCCTCCCCGCCCCCCAACTGTACACAGCTCAAGAAAAAAATGTGACAGGTACAGGCCTACATATTCCCGCCTGCCAAGCTTTCTACAAGTAAGCATCATCTCATAGGGCGGTCTCGTTTCTCAGCCTCGCAATGCTTCCTGAACTCGAGAGGGCAGGCCAGCCTGGGTGCATCCGCCCTTGGGAAGACTAGGTGCTGTGAGGAGGGCGGCTAGAAGTCCCCCTCCGGGTCCCCCGGTAGTTCAGATACCCGGCTCCCTCCTGGGGGCTGAGCTTTGGGGGCGGGGCGGCAGCGGGGAGGGTGGGGCCGAGTCCCCTGGAGGGGTAGCCCCTGCTCCCGCGGGCGCGTGCGTCGCGGTTTCCAGCTCTCCTTCCCAACCCCCAACCCCCGCCCCCCAGCCACCCCCACTTCCAGCGGAAAACTTCCCGCTTGCGCTTCCACTGTTCCAGCGGCGTCCAAACCCTCAGCCCCGCGCATCTTGTCTTCCTATTTCATAGCGAGCGGCACTGCAAAGAGGCACGCGGGTGGCCTGTCGACCCGAAGGGTTCCCTGGGGACCCAGGATGGGAGGAGGAGAGATGTCGGCTCTAGACGCGCCAACTCTGTCCCCTCGTCCATCGACTGCTGGCGCCCAGCGGACGCACACCCTGGACCAGGGACCCATGCCAGTGCCGCCCGGAGTCACTGTGTGGCCGGCGAGGACCCCCAGCACCCGACTCCCCCAACCCCACAGACACCGGCCTCATCAGCTGGGCGCCCCACTTTCTGGTCCTTTCCTAGGCGATCTCAAACCCGGCTGCTCAGAGGGCTGTACTTACTGTCGGGGCCCTCTTTTGGGCCGGGGCTGGGCAGCTGCCTGGCCCAGGGAACCCTCTGGCCACCCTCTGGCTGTCTCCCCTCGCGCTACCCCCGGCTGTGCCCAGCACCGACGGTAGCACGGTAGCGGCAGCGGCGTCTGTAGGAAGAGAAAGATCACGCCTGCCTTAGAAACCCAGCCCCTGCTGTGACCAGAATCTTAAAGACAGAGGCGACTGGCTCGGCCCCAGAGGCGCGGCTGAGCTGAGGTGGCGAACTAGCGAGGCAGCTGGTAAACACGGCGTCTGCTGCCTCTAGCCCGCCCGCAATCCGCCGCGGAGGAGCTCCCCCCTCATCCTCCCCCTTGGACGGGCCCCCGCGGGGGAGCAGAGGAGGGGGGCTCCAAGTACTGTGACAGGCGGGTGATCCAGCTGCCGCTGGGTGGGCACTTACTAAGTGCCCGGCACTGTGCTTTCTAATCATCTTCTCATCTCAGCATCCTCCCCATTGTACAGAAAATAAAACCGAGGCTCAGGGGAGCAAAGCAAGTAGACCCAAATGCAGGAGCTGGGAATAAGTGGTGGGAAGCCAAGTTCAGAAACACGAAGAATGGCAAATTCACCGCTACCTGCCTCAAAAGCCACTGCGCTGCTGCAAAGAACTTATTTGAATACCTGTGTCCCCACCTCCTCTTTCCCCATTTTCCAGACAGGACTAGGGACAGGTGGCAACTCCAGGCCAGTTTGCTGGTGGAGGTGGGGGGTAGAGGCCCTGGGAGGTAGGATCCTGACCATTGTGCTAGTGCCCAGGAGTGGGCATCCCTGCTTACAATTCACCTGCTAGTGCCAGGCCTTGTGGAAGACAAAAAGGTCAAGGAGGTATTCTCCAGGTGTTATTCAGGAGACAGCCAGTGAGTCTGTGAGGTGTGGGTTATGCTAGAAAGATCAAAGGTGGCAGGGGTAGAGGCCCTTAAAGGAGCAAGTAGCCAGTGTTCTCAGACACCCATGGGAGAATCTTGGGGAACTGCTGGCAGGGACCACACCATCCACTCCTCTTTAGAGAATGCGTGGAAGGCAGCCTTCTGGGGAGACTGAGCCCCACAGGTTCTTAATAGGAGCTACCCTAATCTCCCTGCCATGGCAATGACATCTGTGAAATGGGAAAGGTCTCTTATTCCTTCCTTCCTGGTTAAAATGATGAAATAACACAGTTTTCTTGCCCTTCTATTCTGATCATAAAAAAGAGCAGTTCAAGAACTTGTATTCTTCCCTCCCTTGCCCTGCTTATTCACTCAGTCATTCATTTGGCAAATGTTTATTTGCATCCACTCTGCATCTCCACGGTTCTGTGGGGGAGTCTACATGGGAGGTGGAAGGCACACAGGGCTGGTAGTTAGGAAACACATTTAAAGTCCTAGTTCTTTCGACTAAATAGCTGTGTGACCCTGGATGAGTCATGTATCCTTTCCGGACCTCAGTTTTCTTGTTGGTCAAACAGGGATAATAACACCTTCCCTTCCTACTTCATGGGGGTGTCTTGAGGCTCAATGGAGATAATGGATGTGAAGGAGCTTTGAAAAGTATAAAGCCACTAGACAAATGTCAGGGATTAGTCTGTCTCCAAGGTGGGAGGGGGCTGCTGGGAAGAAAAGCTTAAGAGAAATCCTGGCTGACGCTCCCAAATTGATTGCACTGAATTCCATCTTCCCCGAATCACTGATTCTGCACTCACAGGAGTCTCTGCTCTGTGAAACATCGTCTTCCATCAGCAGTGCCCATGACATCAAGGTTAGTGATGACCTGGTTTTAAGCCAGGGAGATTGTTTGGGGGACTTGAGTGGAACCGGGGTGGGTGGCAGTTTTGCCTCTGGGTCTCTAATTCCCGGCAATGGCAGCATCCTCCCCCTTCCCCACCTCCATTGAGCCCACCAGACGTATCTGGGTAGAAACCATTTGAGGCCCCCAGAGACACCCTTTCAGGAAGCAAAGGGTTCATGTCACACAGCAGTGGTGGCCCTCAGGGTGAATGCTCTACACTTTGGGAAGCTAGGCTTTCTGGGTTCAGTCTAGCTGACTGAAATCTACAACAGAACTAGTGGAGCCTCTGGGAGGGTCTTAAATTTGCTCAGTTCTCTCCTGCAAGTGCCGTCAAATAGACCTATAATCTAAATTACAATAGTACACTTGCTATGCAATACAGTTACGAGACATATTCCCAAATTTCCAAAAGTACTCTCCCCTACCCTCTGCTACCCCAAGTAAACACACAGACTAAGGAAACACAGGGTCTTTCCAGGAAAACCATTTCCAGAAAAATCTGCTAGCCTCTTTCCTTCCTTTCCTTCTTCCCACCAGACTGTCACCCCAAAGCTTCTTCCATATAAAAATACAGAACCAATGTGGAACGGGGAGGCCTCTGGGGACCATGGCTGGCTGAGTCCAGAGCTGCACCCCACAGCTCTGGGGCCAAACCAGGATGGAAGTCAGAGGCAGCGATACAAAGGAGCCCAGCTTTGGGCCAGGGCACCTTCAGTCAGCAGGTCCCTGGGGGAGGTGCAAACTCTACACCCAGCCTTCTTTGGAAGCCTAGAGGCTCCACTCAATGTCTTCACAGATTCCTTTGCCACATCCATTTCACCCAGACTGCTCCTCTTAATAAAGTGTTCCTGCGACCACTCCAGACAGCCTGATGTTATCCTTCACTCTCCCACCCTTCTCCCCAGCATGGGCCACACAGCAGTGATTCAGGCCTCCTAGGTCACAATACAGTTTCCTGAGCACCCAAGCCAGGCTGTGACAAAAGCTTTGGATGTGGGTGTATCAAGTACTCCTTCCTTGCCCCCTCAGGGTGGCCTGGGTGCTGGATTGAGTCTCAGTCCAAGTTCCCACACCTACACCAGCCTGCATCCTCCTCCCTGAGCTGGCTGCCACTGGTCTAGCCCCAGCTACATAACCTGAGTCCAATTTGCAAAGTCTTTCCTTGCTGATTGTCAATAAATCGCCCATCCCCCTGAAAGACCAGAAAGCTTCAAGATCTGAAGGAGTGAATCACCGATGGTGAAATTCCAGGCACTGTGACAGGCAACTGAGGAAACATATTTGATCACATCATGTTTACCTATGTGTGAGGCTGGCCCTGAGAATATTCTGGCATTTTTCCTCGACTATAATGAAGACTTGGAATAACAGCAAAGGAAGACATAGAAAATACACCAGGCTGGGAGCAGGGACATCTTCCTGCTCATCCCAGCTCCATTAGTAATTAGATATATGGTCCTATACTTTTCCTTCCTAGGGCTCTGTTTCCCCATATGTCAAAAGAGAGCACTGGACTAGCTGATTTCCCCTTCGTGTTTAACAGGCTCAGGTTCTGGGCAATCTGGCATGGAGATAGACTGATGTTCCCTCCAGAGTGGGCCCCTACTAGGAGGACACTGGGCAGGGCACTGTGTATGCACGGGCATCAGAGGGGGCAAAAGGGTTGGCACTGTGTGCATAAGCTTGGTGCTGCTATTCAACAATGTAGCCAGTGTTTGACCCACCTTTGCTAGGAAGCAAAGAGAGGATTTATTCACTGCCCCCACCCCATCTTGCCACCAGGATCCCTCAGGTTCCTAGCTGCATCTTTCTGCCTGTGAACCCCCACTATACCTCCCAGGACTTATTCCAGCTGCCCCAGGATCAGGATTGACATTCTCCAGTGAACACCTGTGCCCCGTCACACGTTCCTGATTGAGTGATGGGTAAACACTGCCCCAAGTTTCCTGAGTGCCCTCCAACTGTCTCCACCACCTTTGGATCCAGTGTGTGTTAGTTGCTCAGTCATGTCCAACTCTTTGCAACCCTATGGACTGCAGCCCGCCAGGCTCCTCCATCCATGGGATTCTTGCCATTTCCTTCCCCAGGGATCTAGTAACTAAAGGGTTAATGCTTGGCCCAGTAGGGGGTGCTGACCATTCTGCCTATTCAGCCATACAGGTGATATTAAAAAAATAAAATTGTCCAGCCTCATTGGCATGTGGAATCTTAGTTCCCTGATCAGGAATGGAACCCGTGCCCCCTGCAGTGGAAGCACAAAGTCTTAACCACTAGACGGACCACTAGGGAAGTCTGGCGATAGAATATTTTTAGCATCACTCTACTCTAGGATTCCCCTCTAGTCTAACACACCAGCCCCTTCCCAGGCCATGTCTCCATGAAGATGTGTCAAGGGCTTTCTGGATTGAGGAATGCCCCACTTGCTGCCTCAGTCACGTGGGTCCTGATTGCTTTGCCAGGAAGGAAGAAAAAGTGGGGAATAGGGGGTGGGGAGACTGGCTCTGTACTTAGCAGCAGCTGCCCTGGTGACTCTGCCCTGAGGTCTGGATCCATTTGCCAGAGGATGAAACCAAATGTGTTGAAACTGGAGGGACACTCCTTTTGGCTATAACCCGAACAGGGTGTTGATTCTGCACCCCTCACTGGTCTCCCCCCATCCCCGCTGCCTCCCACTCCCCAGCCCCTCCCTGGCCACCTCCCACCAAGGGCTGTGGGCACTCTTACCTGCTCCTCAGGCCCACCTGGGGTGCCTGCCACCATTTTCTTTGCCTCCTTCATAGCCGACCCCATCCCTTCTGCTCTTAGCCACGGTGAGCCTCCCCAGCTTTGAAGACCACCTCCCCCTGCCCTTGGCCTGTTTCCCCTCCCTCTGCTCTTCTACTTCCTCTCCCTGCTAAGGTCTGGCTGCTCCAATGGGTGCACTGCCCCTGCGGTGCGAATGTTCTGTTCTCTCAGGGCCCAGTATTAATTTGCTCTCATTTGTGTGCTGCTTTGTTACTGTGCATGGCCTTTTCTTGATGTGCCACGCTGCTCCCGCTGCCTCCATTACCTCCCCACCCACACCCTCCTTAATCTTGTAATATGGGGCCCTTCCCTGTGGAGAGGGGGTTGGGCTTCCTCAAAGCTCTTTCTGGTACAGTCTTTAGTCGTTCAGGACCTCTTCACAACTACCTGAGGAAGCACAGCGGGTGCGAGTACTGATCGCTGGGGGAAACCATGAGGAAACCAAAGCTAGGAACGCTTGCTCGTCTACATGGAGATACAGTGTGATCACTGTCCAGGCCTAGAACATGGCTCTTCCCCACAGGACCCCACATGCTTATGGTTTTCATCTTCAACACTGTTCTTTGAGGCCCTAACCAAGTCCCCAGAAAAGTCCATATACACACACACACCCACATGCACTTTTGCTTATGAATTTGTGAGGGGTCATAGAACCTCAGAGGGTCAAGCCCCAGCACAAGTATTTTTTGGAGCTGCCCAGGTAATTCTAATATGCTGCCAGGGTTGAGACTCACGGCTTGAAAGGAAGATGTAAAAATGAGAGATGAGAGAGTGTAAAAGCCTCAAGAAGCCAAGAGCTTTCTTATAAACGTTGGGCGTCCCCGGTAAGAACTCAGTGTAGACTGGGATGGGAACTTACGATCTAGCTTCCCTGCCTCAGTTTCCTCCCTTCTGCCTGAAGGAAACCATTCTGCAGGCCTTCACCACCCCTCCCTAGCCCTGGACAGGCTCTGTAAACCAGTCAGCACTGATTTTGTTATGTGAAGGGATATTAAGAAGGAAATGCACCTCTCTCTCCAAATACACAGGCTGGCTAACTGCTAGGTAAGCACACCTTTAGTATCCTCTGCCTACAAGCGTGGAGCTGAATTCTGCTGAGTAAGGCATGGGGTCTCTCTCCAGGTGAAGAATAGAGACTTCCATGTCAATCATCTAGAATGAGGTAATCCTTAGGTAACAGGCTGGAACCCCTAATAATAATCATATGGATAGCTATTGTGGATCACTTCCTACATTATAGGCAAGAATACTGGAGTGGACAGTCATTTTCTTCTCCAGACCTTGCCCTAGTGAATACATTTACTCCTTTGGGTCTGGCCCTATAGACATCTATGCCTATGAACCCTTCACCCCACTCCTCTGCACTCCTCTTTACTGTGGGGAGAGGGAAGGCTGAGTATCCCAGTTTGGGAGAGTACTCATTAGTGGTTGGGACTATAGGTGTTCTCTGGCCCATGGAGGTATGCTGGGAGTTAGGAAGGAGGACCCCAGGGACACAGACAGTGAAAGATGACTGAGAGATATTATCTAGGACCGACTGTCTAGTCTAGCATCCTGGCCCTTATCTGTGAAATGGGCATAAAGATGATAACAGTACCATGTCTACGCCATGGGCTTATTATGAGGATTAAAATGAGTATAAATGTACATACACATTTAGAATCATGCCTGGCTCAGAGGAAGTGCTCAACAAACGTTAGCTATTTCATTCTTCTTCTCCATGTTGGTTTCCCAGAATTTTGTCATCTCCTAAGCTTTTAAAAAAAATTTTTTTAATCTATTTTTGGTTGAGCTGGGTCTTCATTGCTGTGTGCAGGTTTTCTCTAGTTGCGGTGAGCAGCAGCTACTACTCTTCATTGCAGTGCACCAGCTTCTCATTGTGATGGCTTCTCTTGTTGTGGAGCATGGGTTCTAGGTGCACAGACTTCAGTAGTTGCAGCACGCAGGCTCAGTAGTTGTGGTGCACAGGCTTAGCTGCCCAGTGGCATGTGGAATCTTCCCAGACCAGGAATCAAACCTGTGTCCCCTGCATTGGCAGGTGAACTCGCATCCACTGCACCACCAGGGAAGTTCCTCCTAAGCCTTTGACATATGAAACTATCAGCCTGGTCTAAACAATACTGTAAAGCGTTACTGATAAAAGACTCCTGTGATGGGTCAGTGTTACGGGGGAAGGTGAATCTCACAGATGCTTCTTCCCATGGAAACCATCTCATTCTAGTGCCAATAGTGGAAATTCTGGGTGACATTTTATTAAGGGAGATGACATTTCCTTGCCTTGTTCATGGGACCACATCAGAAGGCCCTCCACCCCCTTGTCTACCTGGCAGTCTCCTACACATCCTTCTGAATTCAGCTCAAATCACTTTATCTGGGAAACCCTCTGTGAGCCTCATCTGCCTCCCCAGGTGGAGTTAATTTCAAAGTCTACCCTACACTAGAATATAAGCTCACTGAAGGCAGGGAGGGCATGACTTGTCCACTGGATCCCCAGTGCCCAGCACAAGTATCAGTATGCAGTAAATGCTGGTTGGATGAACTGGAAGAAGGGGGATGTGGGGAAAAGAAAGGTTCAAGCCACATTTTGGGGGGATTCTCTGGTTCCCAGCACATCTTCTAAGTCTGATTCTGTGTGGCTCCTTAAATTCTTCAAACCATTACCAAACCATCACTTAATGGCAAATAGATGGGGAGACAATGGAAACAGTGACAGACTTTATTTTTGGGGCCCGAAAATCACTGCAGGTGGTGACTGCAGCCATGAAATTAAAAGATGCTTGCTCCTTGGAAGAAAAGTTATGACCAACCTAGATAGCATATTAAAAAGCAGAGACACTACTTTGCCAACAAAGGACCGTCTAGTCAAGGCTATGGTTTTTCCAGTACTCATGTATGGATGTGAGAGTTGGACTATAAAGAAAGCTGAGTGCAGAAGAATTGATGCTTTTGAACTGTGGTGTTGGAGAAGACTCTTGAGAGTCCCTTGGACTGCAAGGAGATCCAACCAGTCCATCCTAAAGGAGATCAGTCCTAAATATTCATTGGAAGGACTGATGCTGAAGCTAAAGCTTCAATACTTTGGCCACCTAATGCGAAGAACTGACTCATTTGAAAAGACCCTGATGCTAGGAAAGATTGAAGGCAGGAGGAGAAAGGGATGACAGAGGATGAGATGGTTGGATGGCATCACTGACTCAATGGACATGAGTTTGAGCAAGCTTTGGGAGTTGATGATGGACAGGGAGGCCTGGTGTGCTGCAGCCCATGGGGTCATAAAGAGTTGGACATGACTAAGTGACTGAACTGAATCATCCCTAACTCCCTGTGCCCTTCCCAGACCTATTTTAAGGCTTACCTGTAAGGTAGATGGATGGGATTGTTTTGCGGAGCCTTCCCAAACTTTCAGTATGCCCTTGCTCCTTTGAACAGCCCCTCACTATGATGGACCCATGGGCTTCCATCCCCTAGGCTCTTTAGGATGTCCCCAAACCATTGAGCATTTCCTGGAGCACCCCTCTTGAGCATCAAAGCTGAGATGCTTTATGTCCCCATAAAACATGTGAGGCCTTGCTGTCCCACTAGGTCTTCCTTCCAAGACAACATATGTGAGTCTCCAGTACATCCATCCAATGGGGATTTTGAGCCCTGACTTTGAGGCTAGCTGGGGAGCTACTTCCACGTGGATAGGGTTCCAACACTACTACAGCTGGGGTGAGATTTGTACCGTCAACCCTGCCACCCTCCATTAACAAAAACACAAGCCCACTCTGGACCATGCCTGCAGCTCTGCTCCACAGTTTTTCACTCCTCCATCCCAGGTCACTGTGGCCTGGGTCACCATCTCCCACCCCACTGGAACTTCCCCGCCCATTTCCTCTGGATGATTGAGTTCCTTTGCCAGGAGCAACTTGTCTTCGTGCAAAAACAACTTGAAAGCCATTAACAGAAAAGAGCATATTTCAGAAAAGCCAGATGATTTTAAAGCATTAATAGACACCTTTGCGATTCCATTTCAGGAGGAGTTAATGTCTCGTAAGGTGGCACTGGGCCGAGGACTGCTTGACACGGCAGCCCTCCAACACTGAAGAAACACGCCCTAGAACCCAAGATTTTGCCAGAAAAGCCAGGTGAGATCTGAGGAACAGTGAGAAAACCCAAGATGAGAGGTCCCACAGAGTGTGGAGCCCAATGCCACATGCGTGCGTGCGGGTGCACACACACACACACACACACATCCAGAGACACAGGTGGGGCCACCGTTGGCACAAAAACACCACCCACACTCTTGCTATAAGACCCACATGTGATTTGCCAACAAATTGCAAATTAACCTC
This sequence comes from Bos javanicus, assembly GCF_032452875.1. Lineage (NCBI taxonomy): Eukaryota > Metazoa > Chordata > Mammalia > Artiodactyla > Bovidae > Bos > Bos javanicus. Next base: position 57,993,852 of record NC_083897.1, on the reverse strand, counting down.
CTAGTGAACAGATTAATGGTATTCATGGTAATTTACACTCCAAGTTTCATAGCAACAGACTTTGAGCATTCTGGTTGCATAAGAATTCAAGGATTTTCAAGTTCCTGGAGACATTGTAGTAATTAACCTGATAAGCCTATGCAAATTAGCCCCAATTTGACACTGTCATTTTTGAATCCAATATCCAAGGTATTTGCCCAGAAGGTTGCCCATCGCCTCGTGTCGCTGATCCAGCTCCTTGGCTTGAGGTGCTAAGCTGACAGATGCCAGTCTGCATTTGTCTATGCAAATGAGGCCCCAGAGCAGAACTCCCCATCAGGCTGGGGAAGGGACTGGACAGTTACAAATGGGCTCCTTGCACAGTGATGAGAATTGAGTTAAGGCTTCCAGAAGCAATGGAGAGGGGGCTGCAGTCAATCTACACATGACTGACTGAGCTATCGTTTTAAGATCCTTGGTTGAGGACAAAAAATTCTGACTTGCATGAGAGTTTGAGCTTTCCACCTGAAGGTTGGGAAGAAGCCTCTTTGTGGTCTGTGGCTACGTGCCACTGGAGTTTTGTTTTTTTTTTTTTAATCTTTCCAGAAAGATCAGCTTCTTAAAATAGAATCAAAAGCTGGGGTTCCCTGCTTCTTCCCTGAGAAGGTGAAGTTTAATTGGCTATATTTCCCATTTTGAGCAAAAAAATCACAGAACATACTCAACTCCCTCATCAAATCAATCAGCCTATGGGCACAGCATGCATGCTCTTTCCACAGGTTGACTGGTTCCTGTCTAATAATGTTCAGCTTCAGTGGGTGGCCACTATACCACCCCCCCACCCAGAGCTCCATCCTTGACTTCCTTCTTGTTTGAGCCCTTGAACCACCAGAAGTCACTGAACCCCCTGGGTAATCTGCCCTGTGCTTCCTGCTCTGCAGGGCACAGTAATGAAGTGCCATGAAGGACATATTCCTGACCCACTGGCTACCCACTGCCACTTCCAGATCAGGTGTCCCCAGGACCTCAGCTGGTTGCTTGTGGTCCCGCCACCCCTACAGATTATTTTGGAAATGGCTTTCTGGAGCCCTGGTTTGGGGGCAGGGGGTGAGGATGGAAATATTGCAGAGAAACTGTCCAGGTCGCCCAGATCCAACCTGTCATTCAAGGGCTACCATCTGGTACTCAGCGTTCTATGCAATACAAGGCCAGGCAGGGTAAGGATAAGAGTAGCCTCACCACTCTAGAAGAGCTAACACTTGGAGGTGATAAAAACTTGAAACTTATACCAGGGACATTCAGTAATAACTATCTTTATCTGTATTCCTGAGCAACCTTTGACTAAGTCAGGATTTCAGAAGTATTGGAAGGCCTCCGGTTGGCTTCTTCTCTGAAGGCATACCTTGAGCCACCATTCCAAGATGATGCCCGGGGCCACTCTCCCTCTTGTCTACCTTCCCCTTCTACCCACGACCATGTCTCTATTCATCCAGCTACTGACCCCTCTTCTTTGACTGCCAACGAGACTTAGTGTCCACCACACTGGCCCCCAGAACTGTGAGCTCCGGACCCCTGGGCTGCAGCATACTGCCAGAGGGATGCACATCCATACACTATGAAGCATAAACTGTGGATATGTCAATCAAAAACCTACAATGATGATGATGATGCTAAGAACTTCCATTTGGGGAACATTTACTACATTTTAGACACTTTACATGAGTTTGACATGCAATATCTCATTGCATCTTCATCATTACCTTGCGAGCCTGGTACTATCATTAGCCCCATTTTGCAGACAAGGACACCAAAGCAAAGGTTTGAGCAATTTGCTCAAGATCACACAGGTAATACTTAGAAGTGCTGGAAATTAAACCCTGGCTGACAGATGCCGGAGACTAGGCCTTTAAGCACCATCCTAAAATACCTCACACATGTGTGTACCACTATTTTCTAGATGTGAGGCAGATGTCGTAATGAAATTCCTTTAAAGGTATCATATATTCAGATTACTCTGGTCATTATATATTTCTCAATCAATGGATGCATTCATGTATGCATGCTAGGTCAATTCAGTTGTGTCCAACTCTTTGTGACCCTACGGACTATAGCCCGCCAGGCTCCTCTGTCTATGGGATTTTCCAGGCAAGAATACTGGAGTGGGTTGTTATTTCCTTCTCTTGGGGGTCATCTCAACCCAGGGATTCAACCCACGTCTCTTACATCTCCTGCATTGGCAGGCGGGTTCTTTACCACTAGCGCCACGTGGGAAGCCTGATGTCTTTGTGTTACCAAGCAAAGTCAGAAGAGCCCAGGTCTAAACGTTAAATAAGTGTAACAAGGGTCCAGAATATGGGTCCTCGGTTTTAGCCAGATTGAGAACTGTGCAGACAGACTGCACAGACTGTGAGAACTGTGGGTATTTGTGCATGGAGTATTCCCATTTCATGTCCTCTCAGCCATGAAGGGACACATTCTTTTATCTGCTCACCTTTTGTTTTATTTCAAAATACCTGTGTGTCTCTGTAGCTGTGACAGGGTAGGGAGCCATGTTGAAAGCTATCTGCACATTCCCATTAAGCAAACATTTATTGAGCTCCTACTGCCTGCCAGACATTGTTCTAGACCGGGGGTTGGGGGGACACTGCAGTGAACAAAATAGTAAAAAAAAATCCCTATCCTCATGGAGCTTGCCTCCTAGTGACAATATACAAATAAATAAGTAAAATTACATATTTTACAAAGTGAGAAAGTGCTTTGGAAGGAACACTGAAGCAAGGAATTGGGGGTGAGTGGCTGCCATTTTCAATCGGGTGGTCAAGAAAGGCCTGTATGAGAGGGCGACAACTGAGCAGAGCCCTAAAGGAAGGGAGGGAGCCAACACTGTAGCTGTCGGGGGCAGAGTCTGTCTGCACAAGGAACAGCACAGGTGCTGGCCGGGGATGGAGCTTGCCTGAGGTAACCAAGGACTGACAGGGAGTCAAGCTTGTGGAAGAGTTTGTCTGAGAGAATGTTCTATGTATAGAAGTGGATTCCAAAATGGGCTCTGCCATTAGCTCTCCAAGTGGCCTACAAGGGTCACCCTATCCTGGTTTGCAGAACTAGCTCTAGGCAAAATTATGAGGCAAACGCTTCTGTCTCTCCTCAACTCCCTAGTCCTTTCTTGTTGCCTCCTCGGGAGCCCATTTGTTCCTCTCTCCCCAGTGTTTGGGGCCTCTTCAGTGCTTTCTGCCAGCAAAGCTAGTCCCATAGCCTCAGAAATAAAGAACACAGCTTGGGGGTCCCACAGGTCTGGGCTCAACTCCAGGTTCCACCTCTCACCAGCTGTAGGACTTCCTCTGGGTAAGTCATGTATTTCTATGAGCCACAGTTTTCTTATTTTTAAAACGGAGGTAATAAAGTATTTGGGGGTTTCCTTAAGTGGCTCAGATGGTAAAGAATCTGCCTGCAACACAGGAGCCCCAGGTTTAGTCCCTGGGTTGGGAAGATCCTCTGGAGAAGGGAATGGCTACCCACTCCAGTATTCTTGCCTGGGAAATCCCATGGACAGAGGAGCCTGGCAGGCTACAGTCCATGGGGTTGCAAAGATCTGGACACAACTTAGTGACTAAACAACAAAATAAGGTATTGGGAGGATTAAATGAAATAAATGCATGTGAAATGTTGAGACCAGTGCTGGGCACATAGTCAGTGCTCAAGAAACAGTAGCTGCTATTATTCATTCACACCCATGTATAAACTCTAGAGACAACTGTGCGCCTGGGGACCCCGTGAAAAGTCTGTGGATTTCTTGCAAGGAAAATTCTCAAATATACCAACTGTGGGTTGTCAGTAGAGAGAGGGGAAAAAATGCAAGTAGAATCACCATCGTAGGGAGTGTCTTACATTTTTAACATTACAAATGGGTATTGATGTTGGCTTGGCCAAAAAGTTCATTCAGGTAATCATCATACCAAAAGACTTGAATGAACTTTTTGGCCAACCCAATACTTAGAAAGCCAAGCAGTGCCATCAATTGGCACTGGTAGCATCGCTGAGAGGGTAGGAAATTCAAATGAAGCCTTGGATCTTCTGAGGAGATGTGAGGAGGTGTTTCCATAGTTTCTTCCCTCTTTACTCTGTTGCTTTTGTTCATATGGGCAACAGAGTAAAGATCTCTTCATGGGAGAGATCAGAATCATGGTTCCAAACCCAGAACAAGCAACTTCTATGGTTGGCAGGCCCTCCAACCCAAGAAGCCTAATAGTGGGAGTGTCTTTTGCTTTCACACATATCATCCTGCTGGTCCTATTACATCCTTTTCCTGTATTCTGGACAAAACTTCCTGTCCAGCCAGAGAAAGTAGCCTCTGAAGAGGTGCTTGGTAACAACATCCAGGAAACTTCAATGACAGCTTTACCATGACCTAACCAGAGCTTGGGCATGTCAGCCCCTTATTGTACAGAATGATTGCAACCTGGACAAGTTTCTCAGAAATCAAATCTTCACATATCAAAGCCTATTTTCCATTTAACTTTTAACATAAAATTGAAGATGTGTTTCTCTGAGAAAAAAAATGAGGCCCTGAGACTTAATAAAAAGCATGTTTATGAATGCGATGCAGCAACACACTTGAAAAATCACAAATGTGAATGGCAAAAAATGAGAATTTTCTTATAAAATATTAACCATGCCCCCAAATGAGTGGCAAGATCTGAATATAAAATAGCTGGTGTTATTTTGATGTCTGGCACAGTAGCTTAAAGGCCCCAAAGAAAAACAATGACAGCTTAACTGAACAGAACACATCAGACTGAAAAGTTGCCCAGCTCCTATAAAATTGCCTTTCTAATGTTCTACAGTGGGGTCCAGGCACATTATTTGGAGGCTCAGAGCCTGAGTTCTAGCACTCTGGAGAAGTTGCTGGATTTCAGAAATGAACAGGTTGATCTGGCCCAGAGAATAGACAAAGTGGCACAGCCGAGGCAATGTTTAAAAATGCCCCAGGAAATAAATTAATTGGGGCCATGGAGGTAAGTGGAAGACTATCTGGTAACACAAGACTTGAAACTCTGTAAAGTGAGACTTCGCTTAATGTATAATGAATCAGTCCCCCAATCTCTGTCGCTCTGGCGAATGTCTTTCCATGGAGTCTCTGGACAATGAGAAATTCCTTTGGCTTTCCACTCTTGGCACTTCCCCCAAAGTATGCTGCAAGGAACACCAATCCCAGAGGAGGCTCCATAAAGGAGTTCCATGAATAAAAAGTTTAAGAAATACCTAGTACTCCAAGTCAGTACTTCTCCAAATTTAATGTGCCTACAGATTGACTGAGGATCTTGTTACAATGTTGATTGTGACTCAGATAGTCTGGGGCAGAGGCCTGAGATGTTCCATTCCCAGCAAGCTGCCAGTCCTCACACAACACTTTGGTGGCAAGGCTCTAAATGTCCTCTTGGAGATTCATGATTCTCATTAGTATGTTAAGGGCTCTGTGAGACCCTGTAGTAAAGTTTAGCTTATCTAACCCAGCATTTGTCAAACTCACTTGTACCTGGAAACCTTTCTCTTCCTGTGGTACCTATTAATCCCACACACTGTGGAAGCCAATTGGGGAGTGCTGTTTAGGCTAATACTACTCTACCTGGAGTGACTTCACATCATCTGAGAAGTCGACATTTTGGGTCGTGGCCACAAACTTCATCTAGGGCTGGTTAATGGCCCTGCAGAGACAAAGGTATGCCAGGGCTGTGAATTGCCATTGGTTTCCAAAGATTCCAAGCTCAATGACAGCAAAATATCATAAAACTCTATTTACCATCCTGCCATACTCACCACATTCCAAAATGCTTTACAACCTTAATGTGGCTCAAGCTGAAATGAAAGCAGGGAAAAGTGAAGAGATTTGGAGCAGAGAGGAGCAGGCATTTTCGAAAGAGCGATGAAATGAGATGATGAGCAAATGGCACTGAAAGCAGACAGGAGGTAAGGGACTCAGGGGTTAGTTGGGGTGAGGAGGAAGGAATAGGCATCAGTAAGTGATGCTAGTGGGCAGGGTGTCCTGGAAGTGCAATGAAAAGAAAATATACAGTCTATAAAATCCAACCTTGGGACTTCCGTGGTGGTCCAGTGGCTAAGACTCTGTGTTCCCACTGCAAGGCACCCGAGTTTGATCCCTGGTCAGGGAACTAGATCCCACAAGCCACAACTAAAGATCCTGAGTGCCACAACTAAGACCTGGCACAGCCAAATAAATAAATTAATTATTAAAAAGAATTAAGTGGAAACAGTGGCAGACTTTATTTTTGGGGGCTCCAAAATCACTGCAGATGGTGACTGCAGCCATGAAATTAAAAGACGCTTACTCCTTGGAAGGAAAGTTATGACCAACATAGACAGCATATTAAAAAGCAGAGACATTACTTTGTCAACAAAGGTCCGTCTAATCAAGGCTATGGTTTTTTCAGTGGTCATATATGGATGTGAGAGTTGGACTATAAAGAAAGTTGAGCACTGAAGAACTGATGCTTTTGAACTGTGGTGTTGGAGAAGACTCTTGAGAGTCCCTTGGACTGCAAGATGATACAACCAGTCCATTCTAAAGGAGAACAGTCCTGGGTGTTCTTTGGAAGGAATGATGCTAAAGCTGAAACTCCAGTACTTTGGCCACCTGATGCGAAGAGCTGACTCATTTGAAAAGACCCTGATGCTGGGAAAGACAGAAGGCAGGAAGAGAAGGGGATGACAGAGGATGAGATGGTTGGATGGCATTACCGACTCAATGGACATGAATTTGAGTAAACTCCGGGAGTTGGTGATGGACAGGGAGGCCTGGTGTGCTGCAGTCCATGGGGTCACAAAGAGTCGACCCACAACTGAGCAACTGAACTGACTAAAGTCTCAATAAACCTGGGAGGAAGAAATAAATAAAATACAGTGTAAATGAGAAAAAAGAATCGAAGGTAATAAAAAGAAAAAAACAACCTCAGAATGAGGAGGAAGACAATACAAAGAGTCATCTTGATTAACTGGCTTCCACCTCTACAGGTCACAGCTGTGTATTTTCCCAAAGTTCTGCTGCACAAATTGTTTGGCCACGAGGCCCTCTCTGGGCAGATCTCTCATTCTCATGGCACTGGCTGCCAGATGGAAAGGGTCTGGGTTGTCAGTTCATGTAGGAGGTCATCTGCTCACACCCACGGTGGCCTGTCACTCCAGCTCCTCTTCCAATTAGCACATGGATCCGAGAGGGCTCTCCAATTATCAGAAGGCAGACAGTGCTTCTGAACTGGAAAACACAAGAGATGGGAACTCCTGCCCTGGGGGTCAGATGGAGGCCACACCACAGCTCTGTTACTCTGTGAGGCCATGGGATAAACAAGCCCATTGAAACCTCAGTTTTCTCCTCTTTAAAACAGGGTTAAGTACACCCATGGTGGATTCAAGTCAATGTATGGCAAAACCAATACAATATTGTAAAGTAAAATAAATAAACAGAAAAAAAATTTTTAAAAAACAGGGTTAAGAATAGGATCTGTCTCACAGCAACTTGGTGAGGAAATGATTAGGGTGATCCTGGTAAGCTGGTCAGGACAGTGCCTGCCACAGAACACGAATCCAGTAACTGTTAACTGTTATCAGTTCAATAGTATTCTTTTATTATTATTAAAAGCTTTTTAGTGCAAATTACTTGGCACAAAGAAAGCAGTTGACAAATGATCGCTGATATGATGACAGGATGACAATGACCATGACAATGAGGACAGTGATAACGTTGCTCTTGATGAGGAGGGAGCTTGCTTTGCCTCAGCCCTGCTTTGGCAGTAGCATCGGAAGGGGGTGTGGTTTGAAAGGCTCTGGGGTCACACAGTCCTGGGTTTGAATCCTGACTCTGCTATTGACTAGTAGGTGAGCCATTTTGCCATTTGCAAAATGTGGATGAGAGTTTTACTCACCTTTCCCTTGTGAGGAGGGAAAGAGACGATGCATGTGAAGTAGCAAGCCTAGCGCCTGGTGGACTGTGAGCACCAATAGCTGTGAACCCACTAGCTAGCCAGTCAATGAGAATTTTTGAGAGTTCTGGAAAGTAAAGTAACAGGACTCAAGATGCCCTTATAGTCCAACATGAGAATCATGGACAGGCCCATAAAAGACATGATGTGCTTTTTCACACATCACCATTTCACACACACAAAAGGTAAATAACTTGTTCAGGCCCGTGTGCAGAAACCCACCCCTGCGCTGAAGAGAATATCCAGTGTATGGAAATTCCTAACTCAGTTTAACGTGTTTGTTTTTCTTTTTAAAAATAGTGCTTTTTTGTTCAGGAATAGTAGTTTAAAAAAAAAAAAAAAAGATGACTAAAAGCCTCTAGACTGCCAGCACTAGGCATGCAGGTTTGGGTCACCATCAAATTCAAAAAACACCTGGTCCAGTGGCTGGCAGACGATGGTGCCCAATACATATCCACTGAAGAAAATATCGCATTTTTTTCATCTCAAGTAGTTTTGTAGCAACAGTATCTATCTAATTTTTTAGGTCATGAATCAAGGATGCCTTTCTCAGCTCTTGGGAAAGTCCCGTCAACTCTGCAAATGGGCCAAATTTGAATATTAGCCATAAGGGCTAGACACCCACAAGTACACAAAGACTCCCTCAAGTGCGTACACAGACAGTCACTCTCCACATGCTGTGCCAACTTTGGGCCTCCCCTGCAAGACGTGGGCCCTGCTTCTCTGGATGGAAATAGCAGAGTGCGCGTCTGCGATGGTTCTTGGAGCCAGAACGAAGGGGCCATCCAGGGTCCTTGTCAAAACCAAATGGATCTGGGGTGAAATTTCAATCATCTCATCAGCTGGCACTAGATCCCTCTTAAGGAGAGAACTGGGACTGCCTTTAGGAAAAGATGTTGATAAGCTACTTGCCTTGACAGCATGGGTAGGCAGGAGTCAAGGCAACAGAAAAGGGAGCGTAATGCCGGGTGGGAAAAGTGAACAGAACTTTGGGGGTTGCTGGGGAAGCAGAGAGGAGAGGAGTAGACAGAGGAAAGAGAGGGGGACTGGGGAACAGGCTGGGAGGCTAGAGCCTGACTGGGAAAATGACCATGGCCTAAGGCCCAGGATTCCCAAGTTTACATTTTCAGTTGTTTGTGCAAGCAACCAGAGAGAATCACCTGAGGGAGCTTTTTTAAAACCTGGGATGGCCCCGGGGCGTCCCTTCAGAGATTCTAATGTAATTAGTCTGGGGTGGGGCCTGGCTTTAAGGCTTCTAATAGCTCCCCAAGTGATTCTGCACAAGTCAAAGCTTAGAACCACTGCTCCAGATGGAACTCTTTCAGGAGAACCAGGTGCTTGGGGTGGGTGGGGGATGAGGAGAAAGGAGGCCTTTCCTGGGAATGCAGGGGTCTGGGAGCATGGCGATTTGGAAGGATCTTTTGGGCAGGGAGGACCTGGATTAGAAGGATAACTGATGCCAGTTGTTTGATTTGCGCCTCAGCTGCCCAGTCCTTCCTCCCTGCCCAAGTAATTATGACTCCCGGCTCAGCTAGCCCATTATGCTTCTCCTAATTGCAAACATAACCTCTCTCCCCTTCCCATCAAGCATTATTTGCCCTGGATCCTATTTTGTTCATGAGCCTGCTTTTGACAAGTAAAGGCCAATGGATCTGATATATAAAAACTTTTCTTGGACCCCAAAAAATAATTGTATATTTTAACAAAGGTCTTCAGAGGACAATGCCCAGACTCACAACAATAATGACAAAGCATGGAGAACATATTCTGGGGTGAAAGGGACCTGTGTGTGTGTTAGCTGCTCAGTCGTGTCTGACTCTTTGCAATGCCAGGCTCCTCTGTCCAAGGGATTCTCCAGGCAAGAATACTGGAGTGGGTAGCTGTTCCCTTCTCCAGGGGATCTTTCCCACCCAGGGATCAAACCTGGGTCTCCCACATGGCAGGCAGATTCTTTACCATCTGCGCCACCAGGGAAGCCCAACTTCAAAGCACACTTTGTGAGTAGATGGCTAGCCATGAAGCTAATGACTAGAGATCCACGTAGAAGAAATGTCAGGAACAGCTGGGCCCATTCTTCCAGGGGTTACTGGAGACGGCACCCAGGAAAGGTCCAGCCATCCTCCAGCCACATGGGGCTCTTCTGGCCCCCAGCCACCAGCATCTTCCTCCCTACTCCTCCACCAGCCCTTCTAGCTCTTTACTCCTTCATTGTTTGCTACAGCTCTGAAGAAAATAAGCTCCACAGGCCAAGCTACCCTGTTAAAAGCTCACTCCATCATGGACATGGCAGGACTCAGCATTTTATTGGCGCTTTGGCCTTTGCCGGGGAAGACAGGCAGAGAAAGGCAGGTTGCAGGTGCCAATTCCCCGGTTTTTATAGGTCCAAGCCCGAGGGATGGATCATCCTGTCACACCTCCCGAAGCTAAATGTGACAAATGAGCACTTTTCAGTGGGAAAACCATTAAGAGGGATGGCGCCACGGAGGAACAGTCCTCCTTCCCCTAGGCCCCTCCCTCCATGCGCTCCTGCCCTCCACACAGGGAGAGTCTAAGAGAAGGTGATGCTTCCGGAGACCCTGGGGCCTCAGAGGCTACCAGAGACCTGTCTTCACAGCTGCTTTTCCCAGGCTGACTGATTCAGAGGCAGGAGCTCGAATGGAACAGGCTGCAAACTCTATGTCAGAATGAAACCTGTTAATTTGCTGACCCTTTCCTTCACCGAACTGGGCTTCCTGTCTTATCAAACACAGAACTTGAATGCTTTTTCAAATCTAGTCAGTTCAGTTCAGTTGCTCAGTTGTGTCCGACTCTTTGCCACCCGATGGACTGCAGCACGCCTGGCTTCCCTGTCCATCACCAACTCGCAGAGCTTGCTTAAACTCATGTCCATTGAGTCGGTGATGCCATCCAACCATCTCATCCAGAGGTCAAATTGCCAACATCTGCTGGATCGTAGAAAAAGCAAGAGAGTTCCAGAAAAACATCTACTTCAAACCTAGTAATCCCAATAAACCTGGGAAGGAACCCGCATATTTTCTAATATTTGTTGTGGTGGTTCAGTCGCTCAGTTGTGTCTGACTCTTTGCGACTCCATGGACTGCGGCACACCAGGCTTCTGGTCCATCACCAACTCCCAGAGCTTGCTCAAACTCATGTCCATTGAGTTGGTGATGCCATGCAACCATCTCTTCCTCTGTCACTCCTTCTCTTGCTTTCAATCTTTCCCAGTATCAGAGTCTCTTTCAATGAGTTGGCTGTTCACATTGGTGGCCAAAGTATTGGAGCTTCAGCTTCAGCATCAGTCCTTCCAATGGATATTCATTTCTAACATTATTAAACAAAATTTAAACAGCTAGTACATCTGAGCAGGAGTAAGCATCTAAGTTGGCCCAGGATCGTTCTCTGAAGACTGGAGATGCTTGTTTGGGAACTCTCTTCTCTGCCTCTATCTTTCTGTCTGCTCCCCTGCCCCACAACTGTCTGGTGTCCCTGTCCCTGTGATTCCCACCCCTGCAAAGAAAATCTCAACTGACCAGTTCCTATAGTTGAGACCCCCTCAAGGACTCAGCCATCCCTAAACCAGATCCCTCAAGACCTGCCTTAGCAGCAGAGGAACCCAAGTTCCATGGCACAAGGAGTCCTTCCATCCCAGGGTGCCTGCCTCTTTCCCTTCTCCTCACCAAATTACTTGGTTGGCTAAGCCCACTGGCATGACTAAATTGGAACATTCTTCTAGGAAGAACCAGGAAGCAGACATTTCTGACTAAGGACAAACTGATCTGGGGTTCCCTCCACTCTATAACTCTGACATCTTGGGATGACCAGATCTTTGGCCTTCCCAATTAGTGAAACATCTCCTTGGGGATTTGCTCCCACACCTGGGGAGCAGACTGAACTCTGAGAAGTCTGGGAGGTTGAGGATGGTGCTTAACCAGGCACTGGGAAAACCAGCAGCTTTGATTTTCCTGAGAGGCAGCAGCAGGATTACTGTTGAACTCTTCAAAGCCTGGTGCCCTGTCCAGCTGGTATCCACCTAGAGTTGGACTTGCCCTGGTTTGTGCATTCCCTAAATGTCCTGGGCTTGCTGGGTCTCTATGCACCCTGGGCCAAGCCCCTCTCCTTCTGCCCTGGCCCTTGGTTCTAAGCCCCAGCACCTGCCTGTACCCCATCTCAATCCCCCTGCTCCTCTTGGCAGGGACCCGCACCAGCTCCCCTCCCTCTTGCCCCAGGGGAGCCAGCTGCGATGACGCAGCTTGTCAGGGCAGGAGATTGATGGCAGGCCCTCTGCTTTCCTTCCCCGCCCCTTCTTCCACTGTCTGGTTCCTTCCAGCTCTGGGGTTTGGAGAAGGAGGGAGGAGGCAGAGAGGGAAAAGGCTTAGCTGTTCCATTCACACCCTTGATTCAAGGGCTTTTGTTGGTCCTTACTTGAAGGGGCTCAGCTGAGAGGACACTGGCTTTCTTGTCAGAGTGGAGAGGTTTAGGGAACTGGGCTCCTTCCCTGTTGCCTCCTCCAACCCCGGGGTCTGGCCCCAAGCTGGTCCTGATCCAAGGCCCCTTTCTGAGGCCCCTTTCTTTGTCCCAGAAGCACTTTGGGCAGTGGGCTTCAGGCCCATCTGTTCCCATAATCCCCTGGTCTCTGAGAGGTCCCAGGGAGCTCATTTGGGAGCCTTGGGCCTGGGCCTCCAGGAAGTGGGGGAGGGGACGCTTTAAGCATCATGAGAAGGAGCTGCTGGATCCTAAGGACTAAGCTGTCTTCCCCACCCAAACTCACCCCCAACCATGCAGGTTTCTACCTGTTCCTGGACCTGCCACGGGGAGGACAGGGAGATTATCTGCTGGGGTCTGGACAGGCACTATGTGGGGACGATAAAGCTCTGCAGCTGAGTGCCCCTGGCCACCATCATCCTCCCTGCCCACCTCACACACTTGTTCTTTCACAGGGAAAAGCACCAACAGGAGGCCTCTGTCCAGATCAGCAGGCAGGCAGGGAGCAAGAGTGAGCTGGCATGCTGGAGGTGAGCCTCACCCCCACCAGCCCCAGCATCAGGGCCCTACAGGCTGAGGGGCTGTGTTCTGGCTACAACAACTGATTCCAGAGGGGGCAGCTGGGAGGGCAGGGCACAGAAAACAGGGGACACAGCAGTCAGAGTCACGATTCAGACAAACAGTTGGCACCAGACTGGCAGGAAGAGAACGGGCATCCAAGATGTGGTAGCTGAGCCAAACAGGTGGGCAGAGCACAGGAGCAGAAAATGCAGGGCTGAGAGAGCTGAGAAATCTGGGAGTGTTCCTGAGGCGGGCCCCAGCCCTAAGAGACCTGCCTCACTAGATCTCCCACCCTCGGGCTCTGAAGATGCCTGGCAAGAACAAAAAGCCTGGGACCAGGGGGTACAGGGAGGAGAAGAGCCTCAGGGGGAAACTTGGGAACCTAAGGGCGGGTCACCATGGAGCACAGGAGCCCATGGCTGATGACAGCCAGAACCACAAGTAGTCTATTCAGTGCCTTTGTGTATAAAGCTTAGAAAAAGCTACTTCCTCTGGGTAAACACAGCCCCATGAACATATGGCTTTTTCAGGTGAAAAATGTACCCCTTTATCCAAGTAGACTCAGCCCTTCAGGAGGACGCATGATGTGGGGAGCAGAGCACGAGCAGGATTTCCTCCCCTACTTATTTTGTCTAGTTAGTCACCTTTATGCAGTTCACAACCTGCACAACTGTACATGGCAACCCAGACTGTAACAAATAACTCCCCTCCTCCTGCATATTGAGGTGCATGGAGACTGAGCTGCTGAAAGTTTGCCTGCATCCCATTCTCAATGGGCTAGAAGGAAAGGGATGGGCCTATGGATAGGGAAAATGGTGAACCTGGCGGGGTTACCAGACCAGTGGGAGGCTACATTGTGATGTGGAGATAGATCTTTTCCTTTTTGAGGGAGTTATTCTCTAGGTCCTTCTGCCCATAAACAACTTTGCAACTTTTTGTTTTTACTGTGTTTTATCCTGTCATGGAAGCAATACAGGTATCATGTGTGTGTGTGTGGTTTTTTTAGAGGTCAAGATTTTTGGTCTTTGAATTTTATTATATTTTTTAAACTTTTAATTTTGTATTGGGGTATAGGTGATTAACAAATAATGTTGTGATAGTTTCAGGTGAACAGCAAAGGGATTCCTCCATACATATACTTGTATCCATTCTCTCCCAATCTCCCCTCCCATCCAGGCTGCCACATAACATTGAGCAGAGTTCCCTGTGCTGTTCAGTAGGTCCTTGTTAGTTATCCATTTAAAATATAGCAGTGTGTACATGTCCATCCCAAACTCCCTAACTATCCCTTCCCCCTGGAAACCATAAGTTCATTTTCTAAGTCTGTGAGTCTCTTTTTGTTTTGTAAGTAAGATCATCTGCATCATTTCCTTTTAGATCCTACATATAAGGGATGTCATATGATATTTCTCCTTCTCTGTCTGACTTACTTCACTCAGTATGACACTCCCTAGGTCAATCCATGTTGCTGCAAATGGTGTTATTTCATTCCATTCTTTTTAATGGCTGAGTAATATTCCATTGTATATATGTACCACATCTTCGTTAGGGTCAAGATTTTTAATACAATACACACCCACGAAAACCTATATTTATTCTAACACCAACACTTATTTAGGAATTATTTTATATTTTTTTATTTTTTAAATTGTGGTAAAGTATACTTAACATCAGGCTTTCCTGTTGGCTCAGTGGTAAAGAAGCTGCCTGCCAATGCAGGAGATGCAGGTTCAATCCCTGGGTGGGCAAGATCCCCTGGAAAAGGAAATGGCAACCCACTCCAGTATTTTTCGCTGGGGAAATCCCACAGACAGAGGAGCCTAGTGGACTACAGTCCATGGGGATAGCAAAGAGTCAGACACAACTTATCGACTAAGCAACAACAATAACAAATACATAACATCAAATTTATCATCTTAATCATTTGAAGTGTCCAGCTCAGTGGCACTGAGTACATTCATATTGTTGTGCAATATACATGTCTTTTTCATTTACCAACCTCTCCCTTGCATTCCCCACCCCCAGAGCCCTCCATATAACCTCCCTGCCCAAAAGTGTTGGCATGCAAGCCAACTCTCTGGGGACCCCATTCCCTCTTGCTCTGCTCTCAAGTGGAACCTAAATTGCAACAGTGCTCCTCAGTTCCCTTATCTATACAATGGAGGCAGATCAAGGTCCCTTCCTGTTCGGAGGGTCTGTAACTCTGAAAAGCCTGTCCCACCTCCTGTCACAAGGTTTGCTTCCTGGCCCCTCCTCTCCAGCAACTCAACAGAGGGTCCTGAGGCTGGAAGCTGGTGAAAGTGAAAGTGTTAGTCACTCAGTCATATCCAACTCTTTGTGACCCCATGGACTGTAGCTTGCCAGGATCCTCTGTCCATGGAATTCTCCAGTCAAGAATACTGGAGTGGGTAGCCGTTCCCTTATTTAGGAGATCTTCCTGAAAGCTGAGGTGGGAAAAAAATATGAGCCCCAGGGCAGAATCTGGTCAACCCTGTGCTCAGAGTTGAAGGTAAAAGTTGGGCCAGGTACAGCAGAGATCAAGGGCCTCAACCTGGGACCAAGGGAGATAGCCGAGCCTGTAGTCAGCCAGCGGCTACCTGCTAACGAGCACTTCACTGACATTACCTTCATTCCAGAGTGGCCTTTCCGGTAAGTCTCTGCTGACAAAGGCATGGGAGGGGGAGCGGGCTGGAGACAGAGTGAGGACCTACTGGAGCTTGGCCTGACTCCAGAGTATGGCTGTCTCGCTGGGTAAGACAGGAAGGGAGGAGGGGCAGGCCTCTTCCAACTCCTCGCAGAGATGTTTGAGAGAATAAAGAACTCTCAGCTCATGCGGGTTTTGCCTGCCAGAACGTGTTATGATTTATACACAGCAGATTGGAACAGGATTCAGGGGCTGGACTAATTAATTAGGAGGGTGGTCTTGGGTAAGTCCCTTCCCCTCGCTGAGTCTCAGGTTCCTTCTGTGTACCGTTTGGAAGGAAACTGAGCTAATGTATCATCTCCAGCATTCTAGCCGATCCTGCTCTGTCCAATCTCCCACCCGCGTTCATTTGTTATGACGACACTGCATCAGGCCCTGCTTACAGCCTGATTTCTTGCAGCTTCAGTCTCCATAACTTTGGAGCATGGCCATCAAACATGACGTGGAAGGGAATCCAATTTTCCAGAGGCTGAAGTGAGAGCTCACTGAGGATTCATTCTGGCCAGCTCTTTTCCAGACCACCTTGCTCCCCTGCCACTAGGCCCTATTGCTTGTTCAAGCGCTTTCTCTCTCTGTCTCTCTCTGGCTTGCTCCATTCTCTTGGTGGCATTTATCCATTATGGTGATTAATGTAGACACCAGGCAAATGCTGGCCAAGGGAAAATGCAAATTAAGTCCCTGTCCCTTTCCTTTGTGCCTTGAGAGGGGCAGTCAGAAGACCTTCTATCCTTGTATGCTGAGGAGGGGTGAGGCCCTGGTGGGGCTGAAGCAAGTGGGTCAAGCAAAGCAACAGTGGGGACGATGTGACCCTTACAAATTACAGCCTGTCAGGACTTCCCTGGTGCTCCAGTGGTTAAAACTCTATGCTCCTGATCCAGGGGGCATGGGTTCCATCCCTGGTCAAGGAACTAGATCCCACATGCCTCAACTAAAGGTCCCTTGTGCTGCAACTAAGACCTGGTGCAGCCAAATAAAAATTAAAACAACAACAACAAATTACAGTTTGTCCTGTGCTTGGGAGGACCAGACCCCACCCTAATGGCTCTCTTTGTTGAGTTCTGAACTGATCCTTAAGCCCTGCCAGCAGTGAGATGGATAGCACCTTCGTACTCCAGGCAAGAACATCTGGAAGGTTCCCCAGCACTAGATCCTTCTAGATCCTTCTCTTTCATCAGCAAAGGTTCAAGTGGCTGACAGAATACATGAAGGTAGGGCTGTGTGACTGAATCACAAGTCTTTCCTTTTGACTTCTCCTCTCACCAAACCTTGGACCACCAAGCCATTATGGATTAACTTTCAGCAAGCCATTCTGATGCCCACCTGCTGCTGCTAAGTCGCTTCAGTCGTGTCCGACTCTGTGTGACCCCATAGATGGCAGCCCACCAGGCTCCCCCGTCCTTGGGATTCTCCAGGCAAGAATACTGGAGTGGGTTGTCATTTCCTTCTCCAATGCATGAAAGTGAAAAGTGAAAGTGAAGTCACTCAGTCGTATCCAACTCCTAGCGACCCCATGGACTGCAGCCCACCCAGCCCCTCCGTCCATGGGATTTTCCAGGCAAGAGTACTGGAGTGGGTTGCCATTGCCTTCTCCAATGCCCACCTAGGGGATGTATATTTTGATAAAATTTCAAGAGTGGTGAAGAACTGCACAAAACCAACCAAAATGAACTGATGACGGTTTCAGCAACTTTATTTCTCTGTGTCAATCAATCAGGGAAGACTCACAAGCATGCCCATGGTCCAGAGGGAGGGGTGAGGCAGAAACTGGACAGCTGGCCTCTGAGTAATTCAGAGCCACTGAGACACCCGTAACTCTGAGCTGTGTTGTGTCGCAATCTAGGGACTCTCTACATAACAACTTTCCTATCACATATGCCACATGACATCCAGAGTAGAAAACTGCCATCTTACCTGCCAACTAACTAACAATGGCCAACCACACAGCAACTCATTCATTGTCTCCACTCCATCATGGGTTCCAAATTTCGCTGTGCCCATGAGGCCCATGACTCCTCTCTGGTACAATCTTTGGCTGCTTCTGACAATCATGTATCCATTTCTCGATAAGCCTATTCACATTAAGAGTTCTATTATGAATATTTATAGAGAGCTGCTAAAGCAACCCTAAGCACAATATGATAACCACCTTTATATTCATCACCTAGATTCAACATTTATTAATATTTTTGCCATTTTGCTTTATCTTTGTGTGTATATTTATACATATTTTATTGTGGTAAAATATCACACATAAAGCTTACCATTTTAATCATTTTTAAGTGTACAATTCAATGGTTTTAAGTACATTCATACTGCTGTGCAACCATCACCATCATCCATTTTTATACCCATTAAACAACTCCCCATATTCCCCAACCCCTATTTATATCTTTTGAAATGCTGTATCAGTTTAAAGTTTCAAACATCATGATGCATCACCCCTAAATACTTCATCATTCATCTCCTAAGAATGAGAATATTCCCACATAATCACGATGTCATTCTCACACTGAAGACAATTACCGATCTGCTATCCAGTTGTCAGGGTCTTCTTAAATAAGCAAAGGGTTCTCTACATGCAAAATGAGGGGAATGAGTCACATCCAGTCATTTCATAAACCATGGAGTGCTGGATAAATGTGAGGCATTAATAGCCTTATTAGATGGTCTTACAAATTTGTTTCAGCTCTAAAATTCAATTCGTGTTTATGATTTTCCAAAAGGTTCCACCTCCAGATCACCTGATGTGCCAGAGGCCGCTCCCCACCCCCTCCCCAGTGCCCCAAGGAAGTGAGACACCCCTGGGGGTGAGAGCCTTCATTCCAGCCCTGCCTCTTCTACCCTTACACCTGATCAACAGTCAACAAATATATCAAATCAGACTTCTCTGGTGGCTCAGTGGTAAAGAACCAACCTGCCAATGCTGCGGACACAGGTTTGATCACTTGTCTGGGAAGATCTCACATGCCTCAGAGCAACTAAGCCCGTGCGCCACAACTACTGAGCCCACACTCTAGAATCCGTGCTCTGCCACAAAAGAAGCCCCACAATGAGAAGCCCACACACCACAACTAGAGAATAGATTCTAGTCGCCGCGATTAGAGAAAGCCCATGTGCAGCAACAAAGACCCAGGGCAGCCAGAAAAAAAAAAAAAAACCTCCCCCACAAATATATCAAATATCAAATAAATCCATACAAATCCACAAAGGAGAAAAAAGGCCACATAGAGTAGGTTCTCGAGACTTGAAACATGAAAGAAGCCATGCCAAGGAGGCCTTGATCAGGCCACCAATATGGCCACTGGCCCAGGGAGCAACAGGTCCCAAAGAAAGTGGGGTGTCTAGGGCCCTCCCTCCCCACCTCTAGCACTGCTCCCACCTCTCCTCAAACCAGATTCTCAGCTCACTGCAAATATTTGAGCTCCTTGGTGTCCGTATTTGTCTCTGCCTTCAGATAATCTGTGCACAGTCACCAATCATTTGAGTTTTTGGCTGCTTTTTTCCCAGCCATCTTAACAATCAACTTTGGTATGATTGCACAGCTTGGCTTTGCAGTCTAGCACAACCAGGCACTGAGTCAAACATTTTCTTTTTTCTTTATTTATACTGTGTCTTGTTTCAGAAAGGATTTAAAACGAGGAGACAAACATTTAGTAAACACCCTGGACCAGATGCTTGAAACTCTGCTAGGTGTTGTGGGAAATGCAACAGAGTTTTTTTGGGGTTTTCTTGTTTTGTTTGTTTTTACCCTCAGTCGAGTTTACAATTCACTTGGGGAGAGAAGACTCTCTTAGGAGGCAACTAACTCACAACAGCGCTGGCCCTGGGAACTGGGAACTTGAACACCTGCCGTCTTAACTCCAAGCCTGGCCATTAGTTAGCTGTGTGATCTTGGACAAGTTGCCTCATGTCTCTGGGCCTCAGTTTCCTTACAGATAAAATGAAGAAGCTGTGTATGAGTGTAGAGACAGAATGATGAGATTGGTAATATTGGTTTTCTGAGGGGATGGGATTAGAGGGACAGAAGAGGGGGATAATTTTTTTTTCTAGAAGCTTCTCTGGATTTTTTTGACTTGTAATGTGCATGCATGACTTTTGTGATTAAATACATCTATGATTTACAAGTGGGAATGGATGGAACTTGCTACATTCTGGTTTAGCTCTAACCACAGTCTGTGAGTATTTGTGGTTTGGACAATACTTAACATTTGGAGTTAGGAGACAGGAAAGCTCACCAAGGGTCCTGATAATCAGGGAGAGCTTCCTGGAGGAGGGGAGACTCCAGGCGGATCTGAAGGACTTGCATGCTTTGGATTAGTAGAGACACGGAGAGAGCATCCTTGGCATAGGGTGGAGATGGGCAATAAACGAGCTGAGGCCATAATAGAAGATGGAAGACCAAGAGTAGAATAACTCTTTCCTGAGGCCCAGAACCATCTTAGGTTGGGGATTGGGGTTAGCATCCCAGGCTGGGCAGGGAGCCTGAGAGCAGGAACAGTCCAGCTCAGTCCCCTTCTGGGGGCAGCCCCCCAGGCCCACCTGCCATCACAGCAGCTGCGGAATCTAAGTGGAAGAATGTCTGGAGGCCCCAGCCTGGTGCTCTTGGATCACGGAGTAAGCATAACACTTGGGTATTAGCTAATCAATCTCGTAAATTCATCTCTCTTTTACTGGGATCTGTCAGGAAGCTGATTAAATGCTGTGCGAGTGGGATTTGGCTCAGATGCTAGCCGGGAGCTTGGGGCTGAAGTTTTTCAATGTTCAGCTCATGCATAAAATTCATAGTTTATCATTATCCAGACTTGCTTCTCTAGAACTATCCAGATGGGAATATTTCTATGTGACAGTCCTATCCTGGGTGAGCTGGTTGTCTGGCCTCTCTCCCCACAGTTCCCTCTGCAATAGGTGCTGCCCCCACCCCCACTCAGCTCTGTCTGTAGAATCACCAGGCCAGGATGCCAAGAGCCCTGGGCACTGAGCTGGTTCTTTCTCTTTCCTGGGGCCCCAAAGGGATTCCCTGGGACAAAGCCAGCACCCTATACCTCCGGTATCCTTGGACAAAACTGGGGAGGAGGCTGGATGTCTTTAAGGAGTGACATGTGTATGCCACCCCTACCACCTCCTGCCCCCATCCCTGACTAGATGCCCTCTGGTTGTCCTTCTAGCCTGGGTGCCCCTGTTCATCCCTGCTCTCCACTCTCAAGACCCCAAATTCTCCCAAGTCATCTAGGCCTGGGTTCCTTCCCCAGAGGCCAGTCCCTCCTTTATCCTCAACCCTCGGCCTAAGCAGGTGAAGTAGTCCCAGCTAACAGGCAGATGGGAAAGGACCAGGGAGGAGATCGAACCCAGACCACAACCTTCTTCAACTTTTGCCTCTCTGTCTTCCTTTCCCCCTATCTGCTCTGAAGGGATGGTGCTTAGATTTTCCACCAGTGCACTTCCTCCGACCTTGTTTCCTCATCTGTAAAGTCTCTTCCAGCTCTGCTATTCTCCTTGCTATGACTACACATACAATTCTAGCAGTCCCAGTGGAACTGGTGATTCCATGTTTATTCCTACTATCTTCTCCAGTTTTTAGGTAGCCCCCAAAGAAGAATGATACTAGAACCAGCAACTACCGTATGTTAAGCACTCACTGAATGCCAAGCCCTATGTTTGCCCAGATCTCAAAGCAGGGATTCTGTCGGAACCTGCAGCTTGGCCAGTGGTGGAGGGATGAAGGCATCAACAAGGCACCACTGTGAAAGATGACTAAGCATTGGGTAGGTGCTTGAGACTGAACTGGAAGCTAAGGGGTTCAAATGGTGTGCAGTGGATATAGTGTGTATCCTTGGGGGTTAAAAAATGGGACAAATGGCGACATTTCAGTCAACAAAAGACCAATCTTCCGATTCATCAGTGGATCATATACATTTTTTCTTCACTTGGCTGTTTGGAAAAAGAGGCAAAGGATAATGAAATAAAGCCAGCATGAAGGAAAGATTCAAGTAAGTAATTTTCAGGAAATAGTCTGGATTCAGGATTTTCACCTATATTTTCTCCATCCTATAAAAATAACAAAACTCCATTTGACAGATGAGGAAATGAAGGCTCTAATAGGATAAGCTACAGACCAAAGTCACACTGCTAGTGGGTGGCTACGTCGGAAGTAGAACCCACATCCTCTGACTTATAGAAATCAGTGTTCTGACTGATATACTATACTATCTTCCTGTGACCCCAAACATTGGGGCTGATATTTAGAAAGCAAAGCCCTTAGTCATCAAACAGAATCCAGTTCACTGAGCCTTACATTCTAAGGCAAGAAAGGGACCTCAGACTTTAGAGAGAATGTCAACAATGAATCAAAATAAAAATCCCCAATCCACCAGAAAACTGCATTATTATCTGCCCATTCTCAAATATTCTGGTCAACAGAGGTTTCACTCCTTCTATGGATAATTCTCTTTTAGGCATCTGGAAACAATGGCTGAGCTGACATCTCATTGGCTCAGAGATTCTTCTTAAACCAATGACTGCTTCCCCCTTTGGATGTTGTTGAGGAAATAGCAGCTCAGGCTAAGGTTGGGGCAGAGGAAAAAGGAACTGCAGAAAACAAAAACACATTCCCAGCTGGGGCCCCTCTTCCACACAGCAGAGCAGACACTTGACAGAGCTCAGAGGGGAAAGAGAGCTGAGATGAAATGGCCTTCACAGGCCAAGGAACGATCCTCTGTCCCCTGGATAGCATACAGGGCGCATAATCTCTTTCACACACACTGTGTGTGTTAGCCATGGGTGTGCAATGCATCTGTGTACAGGGAGAGGAAATGTTCCTCTCTAGGAGCACACACAGATATGTGTGTGTGTGTGTGTGTGTGTGTGTGTGTGTGTGTGTGTATAAGAGAGAGAGAGAGAGAGAGAGAGATTCAGTAACATTTGGTGTCCTCGCTATAAACGCAGAGCTAGCCCTACTGTTGGTGGAGGTGGGCCTGATAATTCTCTAAAATAAAATTCTGGAATATACACCCATCCTCTTTGGGGAGTCTCCTGTATCAGGTCTTGATTTAGTCAACTTGTCCTCCTTGGACTGCTGAGCAGAAAGCCTCTATCAGCACCCCTGCCCTCTATCCCCTTCAGGACAGTTTAACCTGTTGCAGCCTTTGTAGGGGTTTCCCAGGTGGCGCTAGTGGTAAATAACCTGCCTGCCAATGCAGGAAACATAAGAGACAGGGGTTCCATCCCTGGGTTGGGAAGATCCCCTGGAGGAAAAGATGGCAACCCAGTCCAGTATCCTTGCCTGCGAAATCTCATGAACAGAGGAGCCTGGCGGGTTACAGTCCATAGGATTACAAAGAGTTGGACACAACTGAAGCGACTTAGCATGCACACACAGCTTTTGTATACAGACCCTTCTGCTTTTTTTCCCTTTTCTTTACTTCCTGCTATTTGATTTTCTTCAATCTCATGTGCACATAGGAGGCACTTTTACAAATCCTGCTCATTAGCGGCAGCAGGGCCAATGGGTGGATGGGGGAGAAACCACTTTCTCATCAATCTCTAATAACTTCTGCCCCCTGCAAGCTACCCCGCAACAATACGTACCCTAAGTGAAAACCATGTGTAAAGGCTGCTTCCAGACAAGGCTCCTCAACTCTCTACCCATGAGACTGTTGCCCCTCCGTGTTCATCCTGTATGACAATTGCAGAGGCCACTCTTTGAGGATTTCTCTGCATTTTGCAACTCCCTTCCTTAATTTTCCTCCATTCCTCACCTCTCTCACACTCCACTCTTTCTTGATTTTCTCTTCCCTTTCCCTTAACCATTCTCTCAATCCTTGTGCTTTCTATT
Source organism: Bos javanicus (assembly GCF_032452875.1). NCBI lineage: Eukaryota > Metazoa > Chordata > Mammalia > Artiodactyla > Bovidae > Bos > Bos javanicus. The sequence goes on along the minus strand of NC_083897.1, from coordinate 57,970,301 downwards.
CTCTGTCCTCTTTTGACCTCTCTGATCTGCATATTCCTCACCTCACCTCCCTCTCTCTCCAGACCAAGCCTCAATTCTGGAATCTTCTCCATTCTGAATTCCTTGCCTCAAGCGCCAAAGGTTTCCAGCACTTCCCTCTTTGCAGGAGTGCAGATAAAGGAGAGGAGGAGTCTACCCTGAGCTTACCCAGGGCCCCACCGAAGGGACCGAGGTTTCCCTTGGTAACGAGGGGAGGGATAAGGGGAGTGCATCTCTCTGTGACGATGACTGTACTCTTAGAGCTTAGCATTTCGAACAGGTCCTCAAAACACATCCGCATTCGCTTCCCCGTTTCTTCATCTCAGAATGTGTTTGAAAGAAAATTAGCTATTTGGTAGAAAAGCATGTGTGTATTTTGGGGGTGGGGGTGGGAGAGTGCTGTTACACAAATGAGAACCTCTACTCCTGGCTTAGGCATGTGGAGATGGAGTAGAAACTGCACTGCAAAGTCAAGTTTGTGGGGCTCCAAAAGGTTGTATGATCTGGACCCCAAGCCTTCCTTCATCTGGCTGTCTATCCCCATCATGTCCTGAAATTGGGCTAAGGGCCAACAAACTCTGGGTAGGATAGCAAAAAGGGCAGATTTGGGAATATGACCTGGATTATGGTCCCATCTCTGCTACCTGTTATTAGCTGTGCACCCCTGAGCAAATCACTTCATCTCTCTGAACCTCAGTTTCCTCCTATGTGAAATGGCAATTATCAGTGTGCCTAATCCACAGAAATCCATGTAAAGCCCTGACCGAGAAGAAGACACTTGCACTCAGAGAGGTTTTCTGATTGGGTTGGGAAGCGGGGTCTTGTGTTGTGAGAGATCTGCCTCATTTGGGCTGGGCGCCCTGGGTCAGAGCCAGGTATATAAGTAATAGCAGCTATAATTTACTGTTACTTTCCCTACAAGAGCTCACAATATCTCACAACAACCCTGCAAGCTAGGGACAATTTATCTCCATTTTGCAGAGGAGGAAATGGAGGCACTGAGAAATGAAAAGACTTGCCCTAGGTCAAGAAATCAGCAAGTGGTAGAGCCAGGATGAGAACACAGGAGCAAAAACGGAGGAGGAGGCACTGGCAGATAGTTGCTATATGCAGCACTACTGACTAAGCCCCTCTACCCAAGGCCCAGACCCATCACACCCAAGGGAGCCCACAATCCGTGCAGTTCTTCTTCACTGTTAGCCAAGCTCACCACCCTGCAAACAGCGGCTTGGAGCTGACATGGCTGCAGTGGCCTGTGGGAGGCATCCAAGGGCTAGCTCAGCAGAAACGACAAACCCTCCTGCTTCAGCCCCTTGTGTGAGGCTAAAATTAACAACTTCCCCCACCGCAAACAAATGCAGTTGCTGAACCTGCATTCCCCTCTCTTGCTTCGGCTGCCACTGGGCTTCCTGGACCTTGTCCCAGCTCCCTCTTCTCCCCCTGGCCATGCCCATAGAGTGGGCCTGGTGGGCAAGGGCAGGGGCGTTGATACCACTGGACACATTTGGACCTGGAGCAGAGGGTCCCGGGACATTTGGCAACCCCAGTTGTGGATCAAATACCTCCTACCTACCACCCAGGCTACCTTTTTGCTCCTCCATTTGCCCCTTTGGTATGCAATATTTCTGGCCACCACTAAGTCCAGTAACCATTTTATGCTGACCCTGAATTGGCCAGGATGTTCCAAGTTTCCACTTCACTGAGGCTTTTTTATCACCTACCATCAATCCTCATCCATTTATGGTAGACAACCTCTACAATGGCCCAAATAATCTCCACTTTCTGATACTTACACTTTGTATATCCACTCACCCTGAGCTTGGGCTAGACCTCAGGGCTCACATGTAATGAACAGAATACAGCAGAAGTGATGGGATGTAACTTCTGAGATAAAGTTATCAAAAGACTGTGGCCTCTGCCTTGGACTGGCCTACCCTTGATCATGTATCTGATCTCTCTGATCAACTGTACTGGAAAAAGCAAGCTGCCATGTTGTGAGCCACCTAATGGAGAGGCCAAGAGGCATGACAAGGAACTAAAACTCTAAGTCTGCCAACAGCCACATGAGTGAGATCAGAGACAGATTCTTCAGCCCCAGTGGAGTCTTTGGGTACTACAGACCTGACCCATAGCTTGACCAAAACCTTATGAGAGGCCTTGAGCTAGAACCAGGCAGCCAAGATGCTCCCAGATTCTTAACCCACAGAAACTATAAGATGATCACTTTGTTGTTTTAAATGGCTCAGTTTGGGCCATTTATCTAGCAGCAATAGATAACTAATATACCATCTTGTACTCCATTCCTTCAAAGCTCTGCTTTATTCCAGGTAACAATGGCCAACGAGCTAATGTTTTGATTCTTTTTAAACAGCCAGACAAGAAGAAGTCCTAATTTAGTTAAAAATGCTTGAGGGACTTCCTTGCTAATACAGTGGATAAGAATCTGCCTGACAACAGAGGGGACATGGGTTCGATCCCTTGTCCAAGCTGATTCCACATGCTGAGGAGCCACTAAGCCTGTGCACCACAAGTGACCCGCGCTCTAGACCCCATGTTCTGCAACAAGAGAAGTCACTGCAATGAGAAGCCTGTACACTGCAACTAGAGTAGCCCGCACTTACCTCAGTTAGAGGAAGCTCATTGCAGCAACAAAGACCCAGCACAGCCAAAAGTAAATAAACTAATTAATTTTAAAAAGTATTTAAAAGAAATGCTTGAGTCTCTAACTCACCACTAAAGAACAGTGGTGGTTTTAGCTACTGGTAGGAGGCTAACGGAAAAGATTATTGGGGAAGAAGTCCCACATTTACTTTGTAGACATTGGGCTCTGAGCCCAGGCAATGCAGGGCTGATCAAATTGTGACCAGAATAACTCAAGGTTCATGGCAACATCCACACTGTACTTCTTCATACCAGTCTTGTCCTTGGATAAGAGTAGCTAAAGTCTAAGCACTTCATATATTGTACAACACAGGAATATAGCCAATGTTTTATAATAATCATAAATGAAGTATGATCTTTAAAAATTGTGATTCACTACATTATATACCTGTAACTTAAATCATACATCAACTATAATTCCATCTTTTAAAAAGTCTAAGCACTTCATAATGATTAATTCATTTAATCCTCACAATAACCCCATTCTACAAAGGAGGAAACTGAGGCATAGAGGAGGTAAGTAACTTACCCAAGTTCAAAGTCAGCAAGTGGCAGAGCAGAGATATGAGCCCAGGGTCATAACCCTGTGCTCTAGGGGAGCCCACGTGTACTGGGCAGAAGGATGCATTCTGGTTACTCCAAGTTGTCAGGACCTTTCCTTTCTTTCCTTCTATCTTCCTTTCATTCAGTTCAGTTCAGTTCAATCACTCAGTCATATCTGACTCTCTTCAACCCCATGAACTGCAGCACGCCAGGCCTCCCTGTCCATCACTAACTCCTGGAGTTCACCCAAACCCATGTCCACTGAGTCGGTGATGCCATCCAACCATCTCATCCTCTGTCGTCGACTTCTCCTCCTGCCCTCAATCTCTCCCAGCATCAGGGTCTTTTCAAATGAGTCAGCTTTTCACATCAGGTGGCCAAATTACTGGAGTTTCAGCTTCAGCATCAGTCCTTCCAATGAATATTCAGGACTGATTTCCTTTAGGATGGATTGGTTGGATCTCCTAGCAGTCCAAGGGACTCTCAAGAGTCTTCAACACCAGAGTTCAAAAGCATCAATTCTGTGCTCAGCCTTCTTTATAGTCCAACTCTCACATCATACATGACTGCTGGAAAAACCATAGCCTTGACTAGACGAAACTGTTGACAAAGTAATGTCTCTGCTTTTCAATATGCTGTCTGGGTTGGTCATAGCTTTCCCTCCAAGGAGTAAGCGCCTTTTAATTTCATGGCTGCAATCACCATCTGCAGTGATTTTGGAGCCCAGAAAAATAAAGTCAGCCACTGTTTCCCTATCTATTTGCCATGAAGTGATGGGACCGGATGCCATGATCTTAGTTTTCTGAATGTTGAGCTTTAAGCCAACTTTTTCACTCTCCTCTTTCACTTTCATCAAGAGGCTCTTTAGTTCTTCTTCACTTTCTGCCATAAGGGTAGTGTCATCTGCATATCAGAGGTTATTGATATTTCCACCAGCAATATTGATTCCAGCTTGTGCTTCCTCCAGCCCAGCATTTCTCATGATGTACTCTGCATATAAGTTAAATAAGCAGGGTGACAATATACAGCCTTGACATACTCCTTTTCCTTTTTGGAACCAGTCTGTTGTTCCATGTCCAGTTCGAACTGTTGCTTCATGACCTGCACACAGGTTTCTCAAGAGGCAGGTCAAGTGGTCTGGTATTCCCATCTCTTTCAGAATTTTCCACAGTTGATTGTGATCCACACAGTCAAAGGCTTTGGCATAGTCAATAAAGCAGAAATAGATGTTTTTCTGGAACTCTCTTGCTCTTTTGATGATCCAGCAGATGTTGGCAATTTGATCTCTGGTTGCTCTGCCTTTTCTAAAACCAGCTTGAACATCTGGAAGTTCATGGTTCATGTATTGCTAAAGCCTGGCTTGGAGAATTTTAAGCATTACTTTACTAGCGTGTGAGATGAGTGCAATTGTGTGGTAGTTTGAGCATTCTTTGGCATTGCCTTTCTTTGGGATTGGAATGAAAACTGACCTTTTCCAGTCCTGTGGCCACTGCTGAGTTTTCCAAATTTGCTGGCATATTGAGTGCAGCACTTTCACAGCATCATCTTTCAGGATTTGAAATAGCTCAACTGGAATTCCATCACCTCCACTAGCTTTGTTCGTAGTGATGCTTCCTAAGGCCCATTTGACTTCACATTCCAGGATGTCTGGCTCTAGGTGAGTGATCACACCATCGTGATTATCTGGGTCGTGAAGATCTTTTTTTGTATAGTTCTTCTGTGTATTCTTGCCACCTCTTCTTAATATCTTCTGCTTCTGTTAGGTCCCTACCATTTCTGTCCTTTATTGAGCCCATCTTTGCATGAAATATTCCCTTGGTATCTCTAATTTTCTTGAAGAGATCTCTAGTCTTTGCCATTCTATTGTTTTCCTCTCTTTCTTTGCATTGATTGCTGAGGAAGGCTTTCTTATCTCTCCTTACTATTCTTTGGAACTCTGCATTCAAATGGCTATATCTTTCCTTTTCCCCTTTGCTTTTCGCTTCCCTTCTTTTCACAACTATTTACCTTGCTCAAAAACTGACAGCAACTACCCACTGCTTACTGGATCAGTCCAAAGTCCTCTTCACAACCTTTACCATAATTTGGCCCCAGTCCACATATCTTTTTCTATTCTCCACGATGTAACTTCTACTTTTAGCTGCAATAAATCCTGATTTTCTCCCACTGATAAGCTATCTTCCTGTTTTGTTTTACCTGGAAAGCCTCAATCTTTCTAGCTGGAAACTACGAGGTGTGACATAGAGAGGGTTTTATACTCAGATCATCTGGGAAAATCCTGAAGACCCTTCCTCTCTCAGATTCCAAGATTAGGAATACTCTACCTGAATGAAAGTGCAGCTCTCAGTTGTCAATGCTCTGTGCCAAGCATGTCACCCAGCCACACCCCATCTCTTCCTGAAAGCCCTCCCCACTTTGTTCTGCTGGTAGGAAGTCTCTCTCTGAGGCACACAGCATGGACTCTGCTCAAGCTATTCCATTCTGAGCTTGAACATCACCTCTGCAAAAATGCCTCTCCTGTTACTCTCCATCCCTTACCACTTGTTAATTTCCTTCCTGGCACTCACTGATACAAGTAGTTCATGCTTATTTGTTTGCTTTCAAAATGTTCCCATATAGCACATGAAACTCTGCTCAATGTTATGTGGCAGCCTGGACTGGAGGGAAGTTTGGGGGAGAATGGATACATGCATATGTATGACTGAGTCCCTTTGCTGTCCACCTGAAACATAGTTAATCAGCTATACTCCAATACAAAGTTGGCTTCCCTGGTGGCTCAGATGGTAAAGAAGAATATGCCTGCAATGCAGGAGACCCAGGTTTGATCCCTGGGTTGGTAAGATCCCCTGAAGAAGAGAATGGCTACCCACTCCAGTATTCTTGCCTGGAGAACTCCATGAATAAAGGATATAGTCCATGGGGTCACAGAGTTAGACATGACTGAAGCAACTTAGCACATAACACAATACAAATAAAAAGTTCAAAAAACCAAACGTGTTCCCACTGAAATGTATATACCACGAGGAATGAGATTTCATCTATCCTGTTCACGACTGTGTCCCCTGTGCCTAAAACATAGTGAGACACATTGGTGATACTCACTGAATATTTGTTGGTTGAGTAAAAAAGATGTTTCACTTGGAATTTTTTTTGTTTTTCCCCAGAAGTAGTTGAGAACAAGTGTCCTAAGGGCAAAACCCATGTCACAGTCTTCAGTTTTCCATGGCATGTAGTATAACACAGGATATAAGTAAATCCTAAGACCATACTTGTGGAGTAAGACTGCTGGGATGTCTTGCCCATGACTGTTTTTCACCCATTTAACTGTACTACTCCGACTTACTGGGCTGTTGGGGATGTGGAGCTGCAGAGTGGCATGGGTTTTATTTTAGTGCATGATGTTCTAGTCTCGATGCTTGCAAGGGTTTGATCGGGATGGGGTGGGGAGTTTGGCAGGTTTTCTGCAGGGTCTGGGTAGTGGAGATGGTCTTTGCAGGGGAGATGGTACAGCAGAGTCAAAAGGAAGGATGGAAGGGGCTACCCTGATAGGCAACAGCTGAAGCCCACATAAGTCATAGAACAGGAAATCTTGGGGGTGGAGCAGGGGGTGAGGGGTGAGCCATTTATGGTATTCCAACTGCAGCGTGGTCATGGCATTTTGAGGCTTCAAAGCAAATGCTGGAGGTCTCTATGTGAGTAGGAACGTGGACTGTTATTACTGCAGGCCTCGGTGACCTGGCGTGAGAGAGGGAGACAGAGAGAGAGAAGAGAAGGAAAGCCTGGGGTCTTCGTGTCTAAAAATAGAAAGAATCTAGTGAGAGGAAAAAGCCCATTTCTGAACCTTAATGCAGTTAGGCAGCGGAATAAACTGCCTAGCAAGGAGGCTGAGTCACTGGCATTAGAGGCATTCAGACTAGGCAAGATCAGATCCTAAGGGGGTTTTATCAACACCAGCAAGCCTGTCCAGGCTGTGGGCAGTGGGGGAGGTGGTGGGGCTTCAAATGGATCCATTGAGAGGCCTTTTGCATGGTCAGTCCCAAGGGGCAGCTCCGTGTGTGTGTGCTCAGCCAACTCACACTCCCGCACCCTCCGTGGAGGGATATGACCCTGCTTCCTCTTGTCTGTTTCACTGAGGATGAAAGGGGCTATTGCACTCCAGAGATTTCATCCCTTCTCCCTACTACCAAGTCACTTATGTGATCCTGATGCCCCCGCAAGGGTCCAGGTGTCCCCTAGGCCTCCTCACTCAGAAGTTTCAACAATCCTACAGATTTACTTTCTCACACACACACACACACACACACACACACAGAGGCATGTGGGCTTCCCTGGTGGCTCAATGGTAAAGAATCTGCCTGCATTGCAGGAGACATAGGTTTGATCCCTGGATCAGGAATATCCCCTGGAGAAGACACAGCAACCTGCCCCAATTTTCTTGCCTGGAGAATCTCATGGACAGAAGAGCCTGGCGGGCTACGGTCCATAGGGTCACAAAGAGTCGGGCATGACTGAAGCGACTGAGTACGCACTCACACAGGCATGCACATGAATACGTGTGTAGTCTGTATATTTCAAATACATTCTCTTCCTCTCTGGCTCCGTCTCTCCAACCTGAGCTATTTTCAATAGCTATCAGTTGGACTCCTTCACACTTGTGTCCCTCTGGTTCCCAGAGGGCACCCCTTGCCTTTCTGACCCTCAATGCTTCCTAGAGTCTCTTGACAAGAGACAGGAGTTGTCTCTGCCTCTGGGGGTATCCTTGCTATCTCCTCAAGGCCCAGCAATGGGTATAGAGGTGCCTGCCCATTCTGCTCTGAGAACACAGACAAAATGCAGACTATACTCGTCCAGGGGTCCGGCAGAAGAGGTCACATTCTTTTCCTCCCCACCCTGCCCCATCCTCTTGTTCCTCCCCTCTATGGGGAGCAGAGAACTCAAAACCCTCTTCAGTCCCACTGAAGGGAAGAGGAAAAAACAAGACCCAAATGAAATGGAGCGACTAGTAGTCTGAGAAATTGAAACTGTGCCAGAGGCCCAGGGAGGAAACAGCAGCGGGCGGGGAATGAAAGTGGAAAGGCCCCAGCTGAGAAGCCAATGACCACAAATGGCCCTGCAGGGTCCTGGCCTGGCCAAAGCTGCTCCGCTCTGCTCACGGTTGGCTCAGAGCTGAGCATCTAGCTGGGCGGGCCAGGGGTAAAACTGGGAAGTAGGTGGAGCTAGTCTCTGGTAGCCCCTAGTTTGTTTTTATCCCCATTTTGAGACCTTCTCCCAGGTACCCAGTGCTTTCTCACTGTCCCTCACCACCACCAGATTTCCCAGCCTGGTGTCATTTCTGCAGAACCCTGAGTGCAGCAAGTCATTTGTGCACCCAGGTGTGAAATGGTGGGTCAGGGCTGAAAGCTGAATCCTCCATAGCTACTGCATGGATGTTCATAGATTGTATTCAAAGAAGAAAAGAGAAAGATGGTGGCCTGTGATCAAATATGTACTGAAAACCTTAAACAAGGATAGTAGTTTCTCTACTGTGGGACTTCTCAGAGCCTTTAATATGCTAAGATGCACTGTGAAGATCTAAGAGGGGGATCTAGACACAGAATCTTTTTTCTTCTTTGTAGAGCAGCTTACAAGAGTACTGGAGAAGGAAATGGCAACTCACTCCAGGACTCTTGCCTGGAAAAGTCCATGGACGGAGGAGCCTGGTAGGCTACAGTCCATGGGGTCACAAAGAGTCGGACACGACTGAGCGACTTCACTTTCACTTTCACTTTACAAGAGTGGGTTTTTTGTTTGTTTTGTTTTTGCCCAAGCTGTGGGATCTTAGTTCTCCAACCAGGGATCGAACCCTTGCCCCCTGCAGTGGAAGCACAGAGTCTTAATTACTGGACTATTACTACCAGGAAAGTCCCAAGAGTAGTGTTTTACTGGATGTATTTCCCCTCTCAGATAATATACTTGCATTTTAACAACGGTCTCTAACACCTACACCTGAAAGAATGACTGTGATAGTGGGAAAGCAAGTGCCCAAACTGTTAGCACAAGTGGTGCTAACCACCAGGCGTAAGGAACATATTTCTGGCCAGAGGACCTGGGTGGTATGGCTGTCTCATGTTGCACATTACAGGTGATTGTTACTTACCAGCTGGCCTGCTCCTGCCCCATACAGTCCGGAGTACCTACTATTTATCTTTTTTGTGCTGTGTCTGGGTGACTAGTATGAAGGGAATAGATAGGAGCCTGTCTCCCCAAGACATGCCTATTTCTCTTGCTGACACACTCCTTCCTTCCTGAAGCATTTGACATTTGTGACCTTGTTCTTCACTGACACCACCAGTCCCCCACACTCCATCCTACAAAGCCCCCCGGGCCTGCTACCTCAAGAAGGGCCCGGTGTGAGACGTGTGTGCAAACCAAACATTCCTTTACAGTGCACAGACCTGAGAAAATGGGGACAGTGGAGAAAACTTGAGGGTTCCGCCTGGTCACACTGCTCCTCTGCTGGCCTACTAAGTGTCCTGACCAGACCAGTCCCCACAGGGGAACTCCACTAGCTCCTGATGAAAGAAGTGAGAGGTTTTCAGCATGGTGAGCTGAGGAGTGGGTAGCAAGAAGCTCTTTGGAAAGAGGTGACTTAGTCCTGAAACTGTGCAACTCAGATTGGGACTTGAACCCAGATCTTTTAACTGAGATCACATCTGGTCTCAAGACTTAATGAAGCTCAGGTTCTTGATGTCTCAACACAGTAAGAATTCAGTGAGAGACAAAGTAATAGGTAAGAAGTGGATTTATATTTAGAGAGAGACACATTCCACCAGGTGTGGAACATCTCAGAAGGTGAGAGGCCCTGAAATGTGGGGCAATTACTTTTTTATTATTTTTTAATTAACTTTTAGAGTAGTTGTAGATTTACAGAAAATCTGCAAAGAGAATGGACTTCTCATATACTCATACCTAACTTTCCTGTTACTCACAACTTGTTTTAGTATGGTGAATTTGTCACAACTAATACACCAATATTTTTACATTATTATTAACTTAATTCTGTATTTTATGTAGTTTCTTAGTTTTTTAAACTCTATTTTTATTCATTTTTTGCTTTAAATTTCTTTTTAATTGGGTAATTGCTTTACAATATTGTGTTGGTTTTTTCCATACATCAGCATGAATCAGCCATAGGTATACATATGTCCCCTCCCTCTTGAACTTCCCGCCCACCTCTCTCCTCATCCCACCTCTAGCTGGTCACAGAGCACCAGATTTGAGCTCCCTGTGTCCCACAGCTAATTCTCACTGGCTGTCTAATTTTGCATATGGTACTGTATATGTTTCCATGCTACTCTCTCCATTTGTCTCACCCTCTCCTGCTCTCAGTGTGTCCACAAGTCTATTCTATATGTTTGCATCTCCACTGCTGCCCTGTAAACAGGTACATCAGAACCATCTTTCTAGATTCCATATATATATATACATGTTAATACACAATATTTGTTTTTCTCTTTCTGACATTCCACTCAGTTTTTTTAATCTTATTTTTGTATTGGGGTATAGCCAATTGACAAGGTTGTGATAGCTTCAGGTGCACAGCAAAGTGACCCAGCCATACACACACATGGATGCCTTCTCCCCTACTCCCCTCCCATCCAGGCTGCCACATAACATTGAGCAGAGTCCCCTGTGCTATACAGTAGGTCCTTGTTGATTATCCATTTTAAATATAGCAGTGTGTACATGTCCATCCCAAACTCCCAAACTATCCCTTCCCTTTGGGGTGGTTAGTTTTTACGGGCTGAGTAATTTCATAGGCTACTGAGGGGGAGGGATATTCCAACTATTGAGGGGAAGGGGCGGAGACTTTCAGGAATTGGTCCACTGCCCATTTTTTGATCTATGATGGTTGGCCTCAGGACTGTCCTGGTGCTAGTGGGTGTGTCACTTAGCTTATGCTAATGTGTTACAGTGAGCATGTAATGAGGCTCAAGACCCACTGGAAGTCATATCTTCTGCCATCTTGGATCTAGTTAGTTCTAACCAGTTTTTGTTATGTCCTATGGCTTTGTCACCCTTTTAAAGGTTGTGCCCTGCTCCCTTCCTTCCTGTTTCAGTCCTGGTAAGGGTAGGTTACCTGAGAACAAGATGTTTTCTCTGAGAGTTCTCCAAAGGTGAGAACTGTATAGTATCAAGCTGTTCATAAAAGCACAGTGGCTACTGTGTGCTGGTTAGAGGACCCTGGGAGGACTGTTTTCAGCTCTGCACAGGACCCCTCAGAGGCACCCTCACAAACTGGAGTGTTACCGAAGAATGATGACTGAGATGCTGCAAGACCAATGGGTTAAGGCCTCTTCTAGGTCCTGGACTGGTATTGAATGTTATGAACCCAGGGTGAAGACATGTAGGCACACTTAGCCAAGTGAAAATGTGAAAGGGAAACTGAACTAGACGATCTTTCAGAACCGTCTTCCCAACTTCATCTTTCCTTCTATCCCCTGTTTCTGTCTGTCACTGAGAACCTTCCTAGTTTATTGCAGATCAGAGTCACACTCTTGCCAAAAAAACTAACCCTAAAAGGCAAAAGCAGGTGGGAGGTGGCCCAAGCTCTGAACTGGCTGTCTGCCTCAATTCTCCACTCCCACCTAGAGTCTTGTATTTTGCTATCCCCCTTACTAGGACTCTCAGAGGTTGCTTGGTGCTAGCTAGTTGATCTGATAAACTAATCTGCGCTAATGGGATCATGAATGCTAATGAATCAATGTGTTACTTTCCCAAGTGACATATTTGCATTTTAACAGAGGTCTTCAAGAGATAATGCCTTAACTCAAAGGAGTGATTAATGTTGAAATTTCACCTGTTTGGCAGTCTAGTAAAGGAGATATATTTGGAAAGGGAACTTTTCCTACCCTTTACATCACACCATCTGCTAGAAGAGGAAAAAGTATGTCCCTGCCCTTGAGGGGTTTACAGTTTATAAAGTTGGGGAATTACAATGGCTGACATTTATTGAGCTTCCACCAAAGCGTCAGGCCCTGTGCTAAGTGCTATATAAATATTATCTTTCAGCCCTCTGATGTAAGTACATATTTTGCAGAGAAAAGGGTTGGGGCTCAGAGAGGCTAAGTAACTTACTACCAGATTTCATTGACTCTGGATATTAGAGACAACATTTTCTTAAGTTTCCCTGAAGAAGAAAAGATGCCGCTGACTTGACTACAATGCACCATGGCATACAAGAAGCATTTCAGTTTCAGAAAGGTTCAAACTGTGTCTTCGAAACTGTGGAATACAGTAAGTGCTGAGGCTGGCTCCAGAGTAGATACTGTGCCTAACACTATTCCCAGAACTCAGATGGGAACTAACTGGGCAACACACTTTGATATAATAATATAATAGCAAGCACATATTTTAATAGAAAATTATTACACAAGGACTGAGGAGGTTGCACACTGAGTCTGAGGTTAGTGGCAGCATGGATCGATGGGGTTAGGAAGGTCAGTAGTGAAGAGCAACAGGGACAGGGTTCCACGTACAGGGGTTAGGTTGTGCAGGGCTTGGGGCCCCGGTGGGGGATGGTAGGCAGCAAATAACCTACTGTCAGATACCCTTTCACGGGGGAAGTAGGATTTTGAGGGTATGGCACTCTGGCTGGCTTAGCTCAAGTGAAGGGGTTTATCTGGGAAACCATGAGAGATACTTTAGCAAGATGTGATGGGGAAGCAAAGTGAACTGGCAGATGGTCTTCCAAGGCTGTACATGCATGCTCAGTCTCTCAGTCATGCCCAACTCTTTGTGACCCCATGGACTGTAGCCTGGGAGAAGGCAATGGCACCCCACTCCAGTACTTTTGCCTAGAAAATCCCATGGACGGAGGAGCCTGGTAGGCTGCAGTCCATAGGGTCGAGAAGAGTCGGACACGACTGAGTGACTTTTCACTTTCACGCATTGGAGAAGGAAATGGCAACCCACTCCAGTGTTCTTGCCTGGAGAATCCCAGGTACAAGGGAGCCTGGTGGGCTGCCATCTATGGGGTCGCATAGAGTCGGACATGACTGAAGTGACTTAGCAGGACTGTAGCCTGCTGGACTCCTCTGTCCATGAGTTTCTCCAGGCAAGAATACTAGAGTGGGTTGCCATTTCCAACTCCAGGGGATCTGCCTGAGCCAGGGATTGAACTCGTGTCTCCTGCATTGGTAGGCGGATTCTTTACCACTGAGCCACCAGGAAAAGCCCCCTTCCAAGGCCAGGATAAGACATTTCAATGTGATAGTGTGGACAAAGTAAACAATTATTGATTCTCACAATTTAATGCCAACATATTAGGAAAGGCTCATTCTGACCACTAGGATGAATTAAAGCTCTCACCTTAAAGCCAGGGGCTTCCTGAAGGGGAAAAAACCCATCAATGTGCAAGGGGGTAGTGTCATTAGAGGTAGCAGAGTTCCAGGGTGCTAGGAACCCTGGCCTCTTTGCTGTCTCTCTGAATGTGCAGTCCCCTCTCTCAGGTTGCATTCCTTTCCTGGAAGAGGAAATAGCAGCAGCACCTACCTAGGGACCCGTTCTCCCCATGGTGATGGGGGAGGGGTACAGACTAGATGATGTATGGCTTATCTCCCCCCATCCACAAACTAGGGTCTGTTGAGCCCCTAATGGTGTGTCCAGCACCATCCTGCGAGGTATACATCAAAGAGGCCCCTGAAGAACTCATCCCCTAGCTGAGGAGAAAGGGGAAGACACAGGAAGTCGAAGCAATAAAAGATGATGGAATCAAGTGCTAAATGGTGGAAGAAAAATGGTCCAAATTCCAAAATGGAAGAGGGGGAACTGTGGGTGACAATGTCTTTTCCTATATTTTTCTGTATTCTCAGAGGTTTCCCCTCTGTATTGGTAATATTTTATATCATCAGGGAAATTTTATAATTAAAAAGAGGAGGGCAACCAATGAGGGTAGACTGACCAAGAAAGGCTTCACAACAGAGGCTGGACTTGAGCTTCTTAGAGGACACAACGGAAGGATGTGCAACGGTGGAGAAAGGTGGGGGTGGGGCTGCAGGTGGCGCAACAGCAGGGAGATGAGTACACAGAGAGGAGTAAGCTGTAAGTGGAGTACAGTAGGGCATGGAGAGTAAGAAGACTAGTGGAGCTTCAGGGTCAGGAAGAAATAGGTCAAAGGGAATATAGATTTATATGGTGACACTCAGCTGTTGTGGAAGACTGGCCTTGGATACCAGGGAGAGGGGTTTCTATTTGACATCGTAAGCAAAAGGGAGCTATTATAGGCTCTTGAGCAGGGAAGTGACATGATGAAAGATGTTTTAAGGAGATTCCTTTGGCAGCAGCGTTGAAGGATCACTTGGCAGGAAGGGGAGGGTGCAGCAACCAGAGGGATCAGTCAGGAGGCTGCTGCAGGAATCCAGGTGTGAGGTAATGAGAGCCTGGGCTATGATAGCGGCAGGGGGAATAGTGAAGAAGGCATGAATTAACGAGGCATTTGTGAGAGGTGAACCGCCAAGGCGTGCTGGTTGACTGATAGGAATGGGGAGGGTTAAGTGATTCCAAGGCTCAGAATATGGGCTATTCAAAGGGTGACAGTGTCACTAATAGAGGTAGAGATCCAGGGAGGGGCTTGGGATCAGCATGGAGGGAAAGGTTGGAGAAGAGATCCTGAGTTTGGTTTTAGCTGTGATGAATCTAAAGTGATGGTAAACTCCTAAGAGAAGATGTCCTTTAAAGGTAATCATGAAATGGAACTGGAGTTTAGGTTAAAGACCAGGCTTTATCATTTCCTGCAGTCACCCAGAATTCCAAAGCAGGACAAGCTGTATTTAGACTGGCTGTGGAAACCACTCGAGAGAGGGGAGTGAAAAAAAGGAAAAAGACCTAACAGCCAGTTCTGATTTGGACTTTGCAGGTGACAGACACTAAACTGTGTGGCAGCAGCAGGCTGGTGGCTCTGTTTAAACACCCCCCCCCCCTCCTTTTTCTGTCAGTGAGTGATTTCCCTATATATTAGAAAGATTACAGCTTGACTCCAGGTGATGAGATGAATATGGAACAACACTCACTTTATTAATCATATCTGCATTCTCTGTGATTTCACTGATGGTGGCAACAGAGCCAGTGTGACACACAGCCCCCTTGCCAGCCCTGTGAGTGGGCTGGTTTTCAAAGTCCCAGCCTACAAACACAAGATGCGGACTTCTGGATACAGAATTGAAGGCAAGTCCTATTCAAAAGTAATCTGTGGGACGTCCCTGGCAGTCTAGTCATTAAGATTCCATGCTTCCACTGCAATGGATGCAGTTTGATCCCTGGTCGGGATCCCCCATGTGGGCAGTGTGGCCGAAAAGGAGAAAAAAATAATAATCTGGGTACCTCAGTATCCCCTTGTGTTAACTGGAAATTGATCTGTAACTGACTTGCTTGGGCCTGGGTTAGAAGGGGGAAGATAAAGAGAAAGACTACTGAAGGGGAAATGGAGCAATAGAAGACAAAACTTGGGAAATAGTGAGTGCAGACTGCAGCAGCATTTCCAAAATGAGAGGATTTGACACTTACCTGGTTGCCTCCTAGGCCAGTTGTCACCACCATGCCCTCTTCTTTTCTGCATTTAATGGGCTTTTCCACATGAAGAGTCATAGATGGGACAACTGCCCTTGTCAGAGACTCGTGCTCCCTCCTCCCAATCCCACACTTCAACGAGCATCTTCCACTTGCAACGCTTGCCCACTTCTCAGCCACCCTCTATCCAACCATCATCCCTACCTCAAACAGGAAGACTGATCAGAAATCAGAACACAGTTCTCCAGCAGGAAAATGCCAGAGACCACTAGTCCACAGACTACACTGTGTGTGTGTGTGTGTGCGCGCGCACACGTGCATGTGTGCGTGCATGTTCATCCACCAATCTAGCCATCTGTTCCTGTTTTTCCAGTACGTTTGGATCAGAGCAAAGAGAGGCCTGTTTGGGTGGCCCTGCCCCCAGAGCTGAGTTCTCTTGGTGGTTTGGAGCCTGCAGCCTGAGCAGACTTACTCTCCATTCATTCTTTAGAAGGCATCACTGTCTCCAACAAGAAGAACGAGTAAGAGGAAGGGGGCTCAAGTCTTACAGCTATCCCTTTATCTGCAGTTCCCTATGCTCCTCCTACTCATGGATGGGGGACGTCCAGACACCTGCCCAGGGATGAAATTCAGTGGTCTGGGCAGTGAGAAGAGAGCTGATGGGGGAAGCAAATGAGCAGGCAGAGGCCTCTACCATCAGTCACCCTCCCACCCACCTGTGGGATCCTCACTTATTTCTCTCATACCAGCTGTAACAACAGGGCTCCAGCTGGCATTAAAGTGCCGTGGTAGCTCTCACCATGCTCTGACACAGGTGTGACCACCACTGGGATGATCCCAAGTGCTGAGAGGAGTTTTCAATCTGATTCTACCAGGGCCGTCGGTTGAAAGGCATCTCTGCCCTCACAGGTCTTGGGAGCTTAAAACAGCCTTCCTGTCAGTGTAGGACTCAGCACTCCAGCTCAGCTGTCTTCTCCACTGGATTCTGCGGCCAGACTCCCCATTGCTCACTCCTTCAGGCCTACCAAGGAGGCCCCAGGTGCAAATCTACTTTATTTGTAACTGATTAACCCATTGGTGTCTTAGCTCCAGTAAAATTCTACCACAGGAGGGCCCTGAGGCCTGGGGGCAAAAAGACTCTAAATTCTGAGGCTAAGAGGAGGGTGTTGACAAGACAAAGACCAGGACCAGTGAAAGTGTTAGTTGCTCAGTCCTGTCCAACTCTTTGCGACCCCATGAACTGTAGCCTGCCAGACTCCTCTGTCTGTGGAATTCTCCAGGCAAGAATACTGGAGTGGGTTGCCATTCTCTTCTCCAGGGGATCTTCCCGACCCAGGGATTGATCCTGGGTCTCATGCATTGCAGGTGGATTTTTTTTTTTTTTTTTTTTTTTACCATCTGAGCTACCAGGGAAGCCCAAGACAAAAACAAGTCAAGAGAATCTACTTGGTGATTTACCAGGTACACCAATGCCTTTGATGCCTTTTGGATCTGACTCTTCTTTCTCTCTCTCTGGGACTTCCCAGATGGCTCAGTGGTAAAGAATCCACCTACCAATCCAGGAGATATGGGTTCGATCCCTGGGTCAGGAGGATCCCCTGGAGAAGGAAATGGCAGCCCACTCCAGTATTCTTGCCTAGAAAAATCCCATGGACAGAGGAGCCTGGTAGGCTACAGTCCATGGAGTTGCAGAAGAGTTAGACATGACTTACCAACTAAACAACAACTCCTATCTCAGCCCAGCGCCACCACCCTAATTACCTCTCACTAGGATTGCTGTCAGAGAAGGCAATGGCACCCCACTCCAGTACTCTTGCCTGGAAAATCCCATGGATGGAGGAGCCTGGTGGGCTGCAGTCCATGGGGTCACTGAGGATCAGACACAACTGAGTGACTTCATTTTCACTTTTCACTTTCATGCATTGGAGAAGGAAATGGCAACCCACTCCAGTGTTCTTGCCTGGAGAATCCCAGGGACGGGGGAGCCTGGTGGGCTGCCATCTACGGAGTTGCACAGAGTCGGACACAACTGAAGTGATGCAGCAAGAGCAGCAGCAGCAAAATTGCTGTAGTAATTGACAACTTGGTCGCAATCCTTCTTATTCCAGTCAAGTTTGGTTCCTGGGGCAGAGCTAACCATCCTAAAGCAATTTGTGTTCATTGGCCAATAGCCCTCCAGAGCCTCCTTAAGTCCAAACTCCTCACGCTGATATCAAAGATGCCCTGAATCCAGGTACCCCTTCCCCAGTAAGTCATTTCTCCCCCACTGCACCTCCACACCCATCCTCTCCTCTAGTCTAATCTCCTCATTCTTCCTTAATCACATCATGACCCTCTCCACTTCCACCCTTTTCCCTAATCATACCTCCCCCTTGGAAGCTTGCTCCTTTTCTAGCCAACAGTCTCCATCTCACATATTATTAACAACCTAACTCAAGTTCAGCCTCCTCTGGGAAGCCTCCTCCCTCCAATCCAGCCCACATTGCTCCTCTCTCTGTACTCTGAACCCCTATGGTGCTTACTGTTTAGAACACCTAATGTGGTAGGTAATTGTTTCCCAACTTGTATTATTCTTAGTTGCTTCATATGAATAAGTATGATTTTTCTGCTAAATTATGAGTTTCTAAAGAGCAGGCTCTTGGCTCTCTCCTTCTCACCAGAACATTGGCATTGGGCTAGACCCAGGAGTGCTCGAGAGACCCCTATTCCCTTGACTTAACTCCATAATGAAGGAAGGATGAGATGAATGAAGGCCCTCTGAGGATCTTCTCCAGCCGTTTCCTCCACATGTTCCAGGCCTTGGAGGAGCTGAGGCTGCCCAGAGAGGTCTAGCCAGCCAATCGGCTGTTGGATCTCTAGTTTTCAGTCCACTCCCACCTCCTAAGGCTTTCAGAGCGATCAATAATGCTGCTTAAGTGATCAATCTGAGACACAATGGACTGCAGGGGCCAGTGTTTGATTAACTCGAGAGAATAAATGTATGTTGGAAGAGATGGAGCAGGGAGGGAGGAGCAGAAGAGAAGGCAGGAAGAAAGATGAGCTAGGGGAAGATGGAGGGAGAGATTTTATGAATGAGGAGCTGATAGGATGGAGCTGAGAGTAGTTCTCAACTGATTCAACAGCTGAAGCACGTTCTTACTTAGGCAACTAAATGATCGGGGGAGCTTTCTCAGAGCCCAGTGAATATGCTTGGGCTGCTGGGCAATCTTTGACCTTGGCAGGATTACTGCTATCACAGCCAACTGAGAGCCTAAGAGGCTGCAGGCTCCATATTGGATAGAGAAGTGGGTTGTGGGATGGAGACTTGGGGCTTGAGCTATGCTCACAGGCTGAGTCCACAGAAATCCCAAGCCCTGGCATCCTTCGGTCCTCCACCCAAGACTGATAACTAGGCTATCCATGATGATACTGGAGAATTGGCTTATCTGCCAGGGTGATGTCAGTATTACCTTTTCTCTGTCCATTGCTGTACATACTACCCCTAATCCCCCTACTCCAAGGCTCAGGGCCTGGAAATTTAATTATTTGGCAGTTAACAAAAAATGAGTTTCTTTCCGATTTTTATTTTTCTGGAGGGCCCAAATCTCTAGCTGTACCACTTCATAGTTTTTTTTTTTTTTTCCCTAGGAAAGATAGTGTTATCAGGAAAAAACAGAGCAGATGGCTTATTACTTTGAGAAAGTTCCTCCTTTCATCTAACCATGATTCCTGCTGCTCTCATTAAAAACCTATCCTTCAGATATGATATAATGGTGTTATGCTCACCATCATTCAGGCTCAAAGCCTTTGACTCTGCTTCTTTCCTCACCATATTCATCCAATTGGTAGGTACATCAGATATCTTCTGCCTCCAACATCCATCCACCCACCTCCTTCTTCCTATCCCCAGCCAGCTACTGTAACAGCCTGCTAACTGGTCTTCATGTCAGGATGGCCCCCTTTAAATCAATCTGCCAAAGGGAAAAAAAGAAAAATGAGGCTGAAGCTAATCAAGCCTAGAGATAACTTCCACTTACAAGGGATGCAGGAGATAGTGGAACAAGCTAAATGACAACAGGATGAAGCAAGCAAACCAGAATGCGGGCTAATGGGTGGAACAACTGATGAGACTTCTCTGTTTAAGTCAGAGAGAGGGGACTGTCAAAAAGTCCTTAAGAGGCATAATGAGAAAATGTAATGTGCTGAACTTTTTTGGATCTTGATTCTAACAAGCCAACTGTACAACATGTTTTGAGACAGTTGACACTCATGCATGGACTGGGTCATGGATAATAAAAGGACTATTGTTACTGTTAGACATGTTAATGGGACTGTGGTTATATGAGAAAAATCTCCATTTTCCAATGTGCATAGAGAGGTATAAGGGTGAAATGACACAACTGATGTTTAAAATTTATTTTAAAATACTTCAGCAAAGAAAAAAAAGGATAAATAAGGTAATATGGCCAAGTCCGTCTAGTCAAAGCTTTGGTTTTTCCAGTAGTCATGTATGGATGTGAGAGTTGGACTATAAAGAAAGCTGAGTGCTGAAGAATTGATGCTTTTGAACTGTGGTGTGGGAGAAGACTCTTGAGAGTCCCCTGGACTGCAAGGAGATCCAACCAGTCCATTCCTAAAGGAGATCAGTCCTGAATATTCATTGGAAGGACTGATGCTGAAGTTGACACTCCGATACTTTGGCCACCTGATGCAAAAAACTGACTTATTGGAAAAGACCCTGATGCTGGGAAAGACTGAAGGCTGGAGGAAAAGGGGATGACAGAGGATGACATGGTTGGATGGTATCACTGACTCAACGGATATGCATTTGAGAAAACTCCGGTAGTTGGTGATGGACAGGGAAACCTGGCATGCTGCAGTCATGGGGTCGCAAAGAGTCAGGCATGACTGAGTGACTGAACTGAACTGATGGCCAAGTCCTAATCACTACTTATTGTGGATAATGGGTATATGGAGTTACTATACTATTTTCTCATTTTTTTTGGTTGGGGGGGAAAGTTGTTCATAATAAAGAACAAAAACAATAGTCATCCACTGTACCCCAGACTCCTTTCCTAGCTTTATCTTCTACTCCTACCTCATTTCTCTGTGACACCTGCCCTGTGTCCTTGCCCAAGTGATTCTTGTCTCAACTTTATCCCTTCCCTCACTCATTAATTCATTTATTCAATAAATATCTTGTAAGGACCTCTTGGGAGAAGGCAAAGGCACCCCATTCCAGTACTCTTGCCTGGAAAATCCCATGGACAGAGGAGCCTGTGGGCTGCAGTCCATGGGGTCGCTAAGAGTCAGACACGACTGAGCGACTTCACTTTCACTTTTCGCTTTCATGCATTGGAGAAGGAAATGGCAACCCACTCCAGTGTTCTTGCCTAGAGAATCCCAGGGACGGGGAGCCTGGTGGGCTGCCGTCTCTGGGGTCGCACAGAATCGGACACGACTGAAGTGACTTAGCAAGGACCTCTTGTACACATTGGGCCTGTAAATGCAAAGATGACTGAGGCTGAGGAAGATGAGGGGACTCCTTCATCTTTATATCCTTCCCAGCAACTAGCACAGGACCTTGCTCATAACAGGTGCTCAACAAACATTACTGGAACTGATATGCAGGGGGAGATGGGAGAGAATCCCTGTCTCCTATGAACTCGTATTCAATCCAACCCAAGAAATGCTTATTGAACACATACTATGTGTAAGGTGTTGGGTGCTGTGGAGATAAGAGATGAGAAACACCAGGCTCTTTCCTCCACTGAACTTACAGTGTAGACAAGACAGATAAGAAGTTACATTTGCATGTGAAGACTTTATGAATTAATGATTCTAGAAATAATAATGGGGTATATCAGTGATGTACTAACCAAATGCATTTTATTTTATTTTTTGGTGGCATGCAGGATCTTAGTTCTCTGACAGAGACTGAACCTGTGCCTTCTGCAATGGGAGCTCGGAGTCTTAACCACTGGACTGCCAGGGAAATCCCCGATCAAATGTATTTTAGAGACAGTAAGTGTAGGAGTAGTTCAGAGGAGGGAGAGAGAGGCCTTCGGTCTAGACTGGTCAGAGAAGACTTTCACAGAGGAGTTGAATTTGAATGTGTATGAAAGGATGGGTACAGGCAGAGAGGAGAGGGGAGGGGCACTCCTGGTGAGTAGGATGGCATGAACAAGAGTACAGATGCAATAGAAAATGTACAAAAGACCTGCTTAGGAACCCTGATAAAAGAAATTTGCCTGGAGTAGAGAGTCCACATAGGGCTGAGTTTCTCAAGTAGACCAAAACCATCAGCATCACCTTGAAACTGAGCAGGACCCTGCGGAGGCCCTCCTGGGGACAAAACTCTTTTGGAGTCTCCAGGTTTCTTCTTTGCAGGATAAAGTCTTTAGCCCCCTAGAACTCCCAGAGTTCCAATGGGCAGATTCGAACAGCTGCTAATCTGGGAAGGGAGGGGATGAAGAACCTAGGGAGGAGCAGTCAAGAAACAATAGTACAGTCTTGGGGCAGGGCCCTAGTCCCTCCTCAAGGAATATGTTGTTGTTATTGAGTTGCTCAGTCATGTCTGATTCTTTGTGACCTCATGGACTGCAGCATGCCAGGCTTCCCTGTCCTTCACTATCTCCCACAGTTTGCTCAAACTCATGTCAAGGAATATATATAAGATCTTTGAGTTCTTCTGCAGGAACTAAGGCCTCCACCCAGGTGAAGGATGGCAACTTCAGGCTGAACATAAGATTCCTGGAGTAGCCACCCTGTAGCCCTCACCCCAAATTCTGCCCACTTAAAAACTTCTCCCCCTAAAAAATCAGGGAATTCAGGATTTTTGAGCAGGAGCCAAGCATTCTCATTTCAGAGCACTGCAATAAAACTTTCCCTGCTCCAAACTCTTGACATTTTGGTTTATTTGCATAGGGTACACAACAAATGACTTGGGGGAGTCTGTTCAAATGCATTCCTGGACTCAAGCTCTAGACTTATTGAAGCAGAAGTTCAGATGGGGGACCCAGGAATCTGCATTTTAGCAGTTCCCCCAAGCGATTTTAAGACACATTAAAATTTGAGAATCCATGATGTAGGCAGAGTAGAAAATAACCTTGGAAGAATACACAGTGTTAGGCCCACTCAAGGAGAGCCTTGAATGCCAGGCTCAGGAAGCTGAAATTTACCCCTCTGGTAATCACTCTCTCAAAGATGATCATACATGTCATGAATAAAGGATATTAGTAATATTAATTCAGCCAGTGTGTGTACTATGGACCAGAATGGAGAGAGACTAGTACAGTGTACTTGAGGTGGCAGCAGGGTCAGGGTGAGCCAGGGTAGTCAGAGATGGTTCTGAAGTTTCTGGTCTGGGAGACTAGAAAGCATGTGTAATAGAGAGGTCAGAAAAGCAAGGCATTTTTAATGAGATGAATTTGTGAACATTGAGTGGGACATGAAGGCAGACTATCCAAGGGGACGCCCTCAGCAAGAAGGTGGAAAGCGAGGACTGACATAGTGGGGAGGGGTTAAGTTTGGGTTAGAGAAGTGGGAATGGTCAGGAAGGGGGTGAGAGGGGAAGCCATGACCCCTGGCTATGCACCCTTGCAGACAGAGGAAGTGGAAACAGGAAGAGGACACATGGATCTGAGGGGTAGGAAGAGTAATAGCAAAACAGAGGGAAAAAGAGGAGTCACTGAGGTGGAAGGAGACCCAAACAGTGCAGCCAGGCAGAGAGCATCTTCAAAAAGCTAGGGATGGCTAGCAGGGTGGTTAATGACAAGGTGAAGCTGGGCTCAGAGAAAGGTCACTAGCTGGGGCATGCATCAAGAGAAACCGGCTCATCACCTGTTTATCACCGTAAACACAAACAAGCACACTGGCTCCTCCACAGAACAGGCAGCATCCGCTCCCTCGCCTCCCCCTGCCCTCCCCGCCCCACCCACCGTGTCACGCTGTCCTATGCACACTCCGGTTTCTAACTGCCCAGGGGAGTAGGCGCTAGTGTGCCACTGGGCTGTTAACATTCTGTCAGAAGGATGGTGCCCTCAGAAAAAGGGGCGCTGCCTGTCGTGGGTGGGAAATAATACAGGACCCCAAGATCCCTGCCCTCAGCTCAGCTGGAGGGTGGACTAGAAAGGAGGGAAGGTGGTGCCCTTTCCTCCCCTTGCTCCCTCCCCTGCGCCCCAGCCCTCAGATTTCTCAGCAGGGCCGCAAAGTCTAGCCCATTTTGAGAGTCCTTCGTTTAGGCTGCTGATAATGCAAGAGAATGCTTTCCTTCTTGAATTTATGGTAAGAAGAAAAACAGAAGTCCTTGAGAGAAGAGCCAGAACAGAGTTTTCTGCTGCGAATGCTAATAACCTTAAGGCTGGACCACAGCTGAAGCTATCTTGGGTGTGGCCTCCTCCCAGGGGCCTGAGCTAAGGGTCTTCACCTAGTATGGATGAGGGCCCTCCCAGCCCCCCTAAAAGTGATCGGCAGGGCCTCTGTGAAGCATGAACCCCGAGAAGCTGAGCTTGTCAGCGTGGGCTTCATTTCCTATAATTTGCTCCAGGTGTGCATGTCTTCGGGTATGTATGTGCATGTGTGCACAAGTGTGCTTGTGTGTCTGCCTGTCTTGTCTGAAGGTATTGTGTGCAATGTACATGTGTGTGCGTTTTGTCACTTCAGCTAGCCTGAAGCCTTCAAAGGAACAGGGATCCTGCTTCCATGGCATTGGTACTGCCTTCTCAGGGTGCCTCCTCTGGTGCTGGGCTGCGGAACCCAGTCATTTCTGCAGAGTGGGGGTGGGTGGGTACAGAGTGCTTCTGCTGTCCTGCTCCCTCCAGGGACTCAGGGGGTACTACTGCAGTGAGGCAGTGCAGGACCAATGCCTCTTCTCTGCCCCTGCCCCCCTGAACCACCCCCAAATCCCACCCCTTGTCCCCTCCTGCCTTGCCCAGCCTGCTGCTGTTCTCAGCAATCCCAAGGCTTTCCTGTTGCACTCTTTCAATCTACTATTGCTCCCCAAAGGCCTGGTTGGTGGCAAAATCCCCTGATCAGGCCACATGGCTCACTTCCCCAAGACCCAGGAACTGTGCCATTCACCAGAGAGAGGTCCCCAGACTCCTGCAGCCTCCTAGGAGTCCCCAGGCCCCTCACCCAGGGAGGCAGAAGCTTGACTCTTGGAAGCCACAGCACCAACAGCATCACTAGCTGGTGTTTATGGGGGCACTTGCTGGCTTTGGGCAGCTAGCCCAGCCAGTCTGCAGGGCACCTCAGATCTGGGAGATGCTAAGAGCCGAGAACCTGGGGCACCTACCCCTCTACTCTGGCTGGCCTCCTCTCTCTGGTGGTCACATCAGCTCACACTTCTCAGCCAATTGTGGTAGTGAGTGTTGGTGGGAGAGAGGGGAGGATCTCTAAACACACAGCAAGGAGTGTCTCTCTCCTACTTGGATCATATCCCCTCCCTTCTCAGAATCCTGCAGTGGCTCCCAACTACCTCTCACATCCATTTAAACCTTCTCTCTGTGGGCCTCCAAGTCCTCCATAATTACATCCCACCTTCCCACATCCCCATTCCCACACACGCGTCATGCATAACTCAGGGCCAGACAGACAGTCAACGCCATCCACAACAGCTCCAGCCTGGGTCCTGCCACAGGTGCCCAAAGCCCCACCAACAGAGCCACTCCTCCGCCTCCTTTGAAAATGCAAATGTTAACTGAATGGGAAAGGTAATACACCGCCATCAGCTATTAACACCTAGGCCAGACCAGGATTCTGTCATTAGATTTGACTGAGCTGGGAGCTAAGCCCCATCTAAGCATCTAAGGGAGTGGGGGAGGGGACCCAGAGGCGCCGAGCAGCCGACCGGAGGGGTGCAGGGAAGGGGTTCTGACGTCGAAGCATCTCAGTCACGATTTTACCAAAGGCTACAGTCTGACTCGGCATCTCCACTTAAACCAGTCAAAACCACTACTTCTCCCCCACAACACACACACCAAATTGCTTCCCCTCCACACATACCATACATCACATCTTATTTCACCTCAAGGGTACCCTCACACCAAGCTGCCGAGATTGAATTGCTTCTCTCACATGAAAAAATAAAATAAAATAAGCTACGAAACTGGATAGAAGCTAGCATGTCTGCCTGGGCATGGCCAAGTCTTGTTGAGGTTTCCCAGGGGAGAGCCGAGAGTCTTTGGCTCAGAGGAAATAGCAAAGGCTTCCTGGGAAGCCTCTCTCAGCTCCCAGGAAACTAGGTTCCCCAGTTTCTCCTGCAGTGAGCTTGACGGGCCCAGAAAGGGAGGGAGGGGCAAGGTCCCCCCAGCTGATGGCCCTGGTGGCTGAATCGCCACAACAGCCTGGGGCCCTCAGGCCAAAGTGTGTGCTTTTTACCCCAAGACTTCCAGGGGAGAAAACTCACTTGGGGCTTCTTTCTGCGTCAGCACAGAGTCCCCCACCCTCCAAGCCAAGAAGGGCGCCCCCAAGGCAGCCTTGCTCTTAGAGCAGTTTGTGATACAGGGCAGAGTCCAGGGACTGCCCCGCCCTCCGCAAGACCTGCTGGAGGTAGAGACCACCCGGTGGACTCTAGGGCTCTGCAGCTGGACTAAGATGCAGAGGGGAGGGGACAGGCCTGGCAGAATTGGGGGTATACTGTGATCAAGGGCTCTTTGGTGGCAAATGGTGGGCATACTACCTGCTTCTAACAGGATGGTGTCAAGCATTTTTGCCCCTGCAGTGGTTTCAGTGTGTGTGTGTGTGTGTGTGTGTGTGAGAGGGTGTGTGTGTGCAAGAGAGGCCCAAGAGCTTGGGTATGAACGGGCACGACTACAAGAGTTGGGAACGTTTTTTGCCCAGAATGGAGTTCTTAAGGGCCCTGGTGGAGGGGTCCACAGCAGCACCTTGGGATGGGGGGTGGTTGTGTGTGTCTTGGGGGGCGCAGGTACTGCATCTGCAGTGATGTGCAGTTGTCATGTAGTTTCTCTGAGACAACACACTCATTCACAGACATACACTCCAAGCTCCAAAACACCCAGCTGGGGAGTCGAGTGTGTGTGTGTGTGTGTGTGTGTGTGTGTGTGTGTGTGTGTACATGTGTTAGCAGTGCTGGGGAGGGGGTGCATGTAGGGGTCTGTGTTTGGGTGACTGCTTTATTAGCATCCTGGTGGGAGGGGGCAACTGTAGCTGTGTGTATGTGTGTGTGTGTGTTTCCTCTTTGGCTGGGGGTGACTCTGTAAGCTGAGCGCCGGGTATACGGTGCGGCTGTGTGTGCGTCCGTGTCCTCGTGTGAACATGGCCCCGGGAACCACGCACATGCTTCAGACAGCTGTTTCTGGCAGCCCCGAGGCTTGGGCTTCTCGGGGTACCCCGGCTAAGTGGCCACCTCCCAGCAGCCGGGCCCCGTGTCTCGCCGGCTCTCCCAACTGTGCCCACGGCCCCGGCGCGCACACAAAGGCTCCATAATGAACGCGCTGAGCTCCCCTGAGCTCGGCTCCTGAATCCGCACCCTCGGCGGCCGAGGCGAGCCCGCCAAGCCGGCGACTCACCGGGGCAGCGGGCACACCACCGGCTGCTCCCCCCGGCCATAGACCGCCCAAACTCCGGGCGGCCCGACGCTGGGCGCCCCCCGCCCCGGCTCCCGGCTCCCGGGGGCGCCAAAGCGCCCGGCATCCCCGAGCCGGCCCCGGGGCGGCACGCTCCCGCCGCGACTCACCCCCAGCCGGTCTGAGACTGCGGGCGCGCCCCCCTGGAAGCAGCGCGCCTCTTACCTTCCTCCTCCGCCTCCTCTTCCTCCTCCTGCTCTTCCGCGGCGCGGCGGCGGTGGCGGCGGCGACGGCGGCGGGACTAGGGCGCCCGTGTTCCCGAGCCCGGCACGGGCGTGGGGCTCAGTGGCGCCGGGCGGTGGGGCGGGTGAAGGTTGGCGGGGCGGCAGCAGCTGGCCCGGGACGCGGGGAGCTGGCGCGCAGGCGGCGGGCTGCGGGCAGGCTGGCAGCGGCGCGCGCGGGCTCCTCGGGCGGGCTCCATGGCTGCGCCGCGGGCGGCACCATCGCCGTGGCTCGCTCGTCTCGCTCGCTCCGGGAGTGCGGCAGGCGGCGGCGAGGTGACGGATGGCGGCGAGGCGGCCGGACGGCCGAGAGGGGAGGGAAGAGGGGGCGGGGGAGGGGAGGGGAGGGGGAGGAAAGAGGGGAGTACGGAACGAGGGGCCTCTCCAGCGCCTCCCGACCCTCGAGCGCTGGCGTCGGTTTCCCCGAATGGGAACGCGGCTTAAAGGCACAGCTGCCGGCTCGGGTCACAACTAAAAATAAGCACAACATTGACAATTGGGGAAAGGATCTCGCAAGATACAACCCCACCAACCCAGCTCCCCAGCCCGGCGCTGCCTCACTTCTTGAACCTGACCGTTCCGGCTTGGCTCTACCGGGGAAACTGCTGGCGGCTAAGAAGACAAGCCCATTTTCAAAGTGAACCCGGGGAAAGTGGGGGAAATGGGGGCGGGGGGACGAACTACGGAGAAGGGACCACCGGGCCGCTCGCCTCGGGACTTCATTCCCTGGCCCCTGACCTTGCCTCCAGCACCCCCTCGCCCCTGGGGTTTACTCGCCTTCTGCTGGGGTTGCCCGCCCTGCAGCCCCCCTTCTGGTCACCACCGCCGGCGTCCACACGCACCTTGAGTTTCGGCTCCGGCTCCAGCTCGCAGCGCCTCTCCCCAGCACTGGAGTGCGAGCTGTTTCGAGCCCAGGCCCAGCCTGGAGAGCCCACCACAGGAAGGGCGCGATCCGCCGGCTGGCAGAGGTCCACTTTGAGCATGCAGTCGGTTTGGTGAGAAGAGAAGGAGGTTAAGGTGTGTGTGCGTGTTTGTGTTCACCAGCAGCTGGAGGGAGGGTCCTGCACAACACACACACACACACACACACACACACACACCCTAAAGGAGAGTAGCCAGGCACACAGCACAGTGCCTGATGAATGATCTCAGGACATTTTTAAGAGACACGCTGTGAATACTAAACATGTAGCAACTGAGATTCAAGAGAGGCTCTTGGGGGACTTCCCTGGCAGCCCAGTGGTTAAGACTCTGCTTCCACTGCAGGGGACACGGGTTAGGTCCCTGGTTGGGGCGGAACTAAGATCCCACATGCCCCGTGGCGTGCCAAAAAGAAACACAACAAAAAGAAAGGCTCTTGGTCTCCCTGGTGGCTCCAGACCCCTTTGGAAGAGTTTTGGCGATCTAGAAGAAAGGCAGATCTCCTCCCTTAAAAGGTGACCTTAGTGGGGATCCAGAGGGCCTGGGAAACTGGTCAGTGGGTCTGGAAGGGCAAAGTTGAGTCCAGGGAAAAGAAAAACAGGAGGAAAGGGTGAAACAGAAGAGCCTCTGGTGATTCGGAATGCCTGCTAATTTTTCCCGTGTCAGAGGCCCCTCCCAGACACAGCTAACATTGGCATATTTGAGCCTCAGCAGTTCTAGGGTGAAAAGTGAGCCCATCTCAATTTTCTCTGTGTGCTTGGATTCTGGAAGGGAGGCTGTTGGGAAAAGGGGACCCATTCCAGTTGGAATCTTTTCCCCACCCCCAGTTCTATGTAAGCATTTGGGTGAAGCCTCAGAAGATACTGGAGGGCCATCATGGGGCAAGAGGATGGTCGTGTGAACTATGTGGACTTTCCACAATACAGAGAAAAGCTCCGGGTGCAGGGCTCTGTGGCTGTTCGCACCTGGGATCATCAGTGGAGTAGCTGACTAGCAGATCTGGCCATCCATCCACTGAGCACGCTTTTTGCTTCCTTCCTGGCACTTCCTACTGTGAAAGAAAAGAAAGGATGGAAATTCCCTGCATCTGGATGGGGGTAGCCTAGGCTGGGGAAAACAAGCCGGTGGAATTATTAAATATGGATGGTAAGCAAAAGTAAAGACATAGAGGGAGTGAAACACATGGCCTTCCCGGGCAAATGCACAGGCAGACCCCCACGCAGGAAGATGCTGTGGGGAGCACAACATACACACGGGCACACACACAGATCACATGTGGGGCCACAGACACGCTGAGCTAGTACAAGGAAAAAGAAGTCTAGTCTAGCCAGGGGAGTGACTCAGACTTGATTTCTAATCCTTCCAAAAGGGAGAGGTGAAGAGAAGAGGGGAAGAGATGGCCTCCTGTCTCCAGGGACTGCAGAGGAGGCCTAGGAACCAGCTGTCCAGTATGAATAATGCTATTTGCAGTCAGACAGTCCCTGGCTGGTTTCCCTGGGGGTGGTGTCTCGGGGGTGTGGGCATCCCCTCCAGAGTTCCCTGATCCTTACCCAGTTCTTTCCTTATTAATTTTAATGTTAATAACACATGCCAACAAGTTGGGGCTTCCCCAGTGGCACTAGTGGTAAAGAATCTGCCTGCCAATGCAGGAGACATAAGAGACTCAGGTTCGATCCCTGGGCCAGGAAGATCCCCTGGAGGAGAGCATGGCAACCTACTCCAGTATTCTTGCCTGGGAAACCCCATGGAAAGAGGAGCCTGGTGGGCTATAGTCCATGGGGTCGCAAAGAATTAGACATCACTGAAGCGACTTAGCATGCACGCATGCTAACAAGTTGGTTTGTACCAGTTCTTACAATAAAACTCAATGGGTTAATAACGAAAACAAATGCGTTTTGTGACTCTGATTAGCCATCTTCTGCTGCTTGCTGGGCTCACTGGGAGCAGATGCCAGGCTCCAGTCAATCTGCTGTGTGGTAAACACAAGTAAATAAGGGGTATTGAAGGGGAGAGAGTGTTGGGAGGGACTGTAACACTGGACACATGCATGTGTGAGAGCTCCTGGGTGAGCAGTGAGGCATGGTCCAGTCTAGAATAGTGATTAAGGAGACTTCCCTGCTGGGCCCATGGTTAAGACTCTCAACAGCCAATGCAGGGGGCGTGGGTTCGATCATCGGGGAACTAAGATCCCACATGCCGTGTGGTGCAGCCAAAATATTAACAAACAAAACAAAAAGAATAGTGATTAAGTACACAGCTTTTGGAATCTGCTTTTTATTAGAGGTGTGACCTTAGGTAGGTCACTTAACCTATCTAAGCCTTAGCTGCAAGATGGAGATGCTGGCAGAACCTACCTCACAGGGTTATTGGAGGTATTTAAATAAGATAATGGAAATAAAGATCATAGTACATGGTAGCTGTCATTCTTTCTCCAGAGGAATCTTCCTCCTAGTCGGCTACTAAAAGCCTCCCCAGTTTGTTCTCACTCTGCTTTTTTCCAGTCTGAAGTGATGTATTGTGTCTTACTCTTGGCCAAAATGAGTTCTCAAGCCAGTGTGCACATTGACAGATTTCATTTTGGAAAGGAAAACTCCCTCTCCCACCCTCCATACCCCTCCAAGAATCACATAGTAGGATTTGTTTTTGTTGTTTAACAAACTGTGTGTACCCCCTTTGCTCACCAGGGAGGAGGGAGAGCCAGAGGCAGGGTACAGAGAAGGTTCCTCAACCTTTTTAACCTGGCACCCAAATGCAGCAAAATAAACACTTGCATGTAAAATTGGGACCCTCAATCCAGTCACACTGAAATTTGGTGAGGAAGATCCCCTTGGGATGAACTTTTAGTCTCTTCAAATCTCATGACAACTGGATGACAAATGATGATCTTCCATCCAAAAATTTATTTCCTACTGAAATCAATACATTGAGAGGAAGCTAATAAGTGGTACTATTTTGCTCCCTGGCACACTGAGAGTGGATGGAGGCAGCCCAGCCTCACTGGTACCTTAGACTGTAATCAACACTTAACGATCAAGTGACCCAACTCACCTTTAACTGAGAATCCAGGAATAAATGGACAGAGACTCTCTCGGCCTTCAATAATAATGGTAATACTGACCACCATTCATCCACCCATCACTCACTGCAAGCTAGGCACTCTGGTAATGCTCCTAGGAAAAGGCAGACGGTTCTTCATCCCAGGGGATACAATTAGTTCCACTTCCCTGGTAGGACCTCCAGCCAGCCCTGAGAGCATTACATGCATTAACTCATTTCATGATTATCACAACCCTTTTACTTAGGGAGCATGATCATCCTTATTTTATGGAGGAGGAAGTAGCCAAGACTCACATAGCGATAAGTAATGGAACTTGAATTTCAACCACAGAATGACAACGAATAGTGATAATAATGACACTTGCTAACTTTTATTGAGCGCTTATTATGGACCAGGCCCCATGCTAGCATTTTGTGTGCATTTGCATATGTAATCCTCACAATAAACCTGAGAAAATAGGTAGTATGATTGTGACTACTTTAAAGGGAAATGAAGGCTCAGAGAGGTTAAATAATCTCCACAAAGTCACACAGCTGCTACGGCCTAATCCAAGACTTGAACCCATGCCAATTTGACTGCAACGGTGATAATGTCTCCAACTGGGGTTGTACAGTGGAGACAGCCTTTTCCAGAGACAAACTCAGCTCCCTGCCTCTGCTGGGACAACCCAGTCATCCACTAGCATCCAGGAAAAGATGAATAACTGAAGAGCAGAATATCACCAATGGCCAATGGCAAGAGCAGGAAGTGCATCTTCCTAAGGCAGCAAGGGGGCCCAGCCCCTGGGAGACTAGGCAGGTGCAGGTCGAAGGAGGGATGGCGTAATTAGAAAGATCAAGGAGAAAACCCACTTTATAATATTTCAGCCCTTTGTCTCCCTCGTGCCTATCGGCAAGACACCCACAGATACTAAAGCATCTGGGGCCAAACTCCCAAGTTCCTGGGATCCAGGGGGAAACTAGGAGCTACCAGAAAAACAGGAGGCCAGAGAGAAAGATGCAGAAGGAAAAGTCCATTTCAAAGGGTTTGTCACTATGGAGGATAGAAAGCAGGACTTTTTATTTTTAAAAATATTTATTTATTTGGCTTCACCAGGTCTTAGTTGTGGCACTCAGGATCTTTGATCTTCCTTGTGGCCTGTGATATCTTTAGCTGCGGCATGTGAATTCTTAGATCCCTGACCAGGGATCGAACACCGACCTCTTGCATTGGGAGTACAGAGTCTTAGCCACTGGACCACTAGGGAAGTCTACTAAGAGGGCTTTTTTTTCTTTTTTATTTGATTGGAGGATAATAGCTTTACAATATTGTGTTGGCTTCTGCCATACATCAACATGAGCTAAGAGGGTTTTTTTTAATCTGTTTTTGTTGTTGTTGTTTGATTTTTGTTTGTTTGTTTTGGGCTGCATCTCATGCCTTCCCTCGTGGCTTCAGACGGTAAAGAATCTGCCTGCAATGCAGAAGACCAGGGTTCAATCCCTGGGTCGGAAAGATCCCCTGGAGAAGGAAATGGCAACCCACTCCAGTATTCTTGCCTGTGAAATTCCGTGGACAGAGGAGCCTGGTGGGCTACAGTCCATGGGGTCACAAAGATCAGATAAGATTTAGCAACTAAACAACAACAACCAGTATTCTTCCCTGGGAAATCTTATGGACAGAGGAGACTGGTGGACTACAGTCCATAGGGTCACAAAGAGTTGGACACAACTGAGCAACTAACACGTTCACTTTCATGCCCTCAGTAGTAAAAGCGTGAGTCCTAACTGCTGGTTGTTGTTGTTATGTAGTCACTGGATCATGTCTGACTCTTTTGTGACCCCATGGACTGTAGCCTGCCAGGCTCCTCTGTCCATAGGATTTTCCAGGCAAGGATACTGGAGTGGGTTGCCATGCCCTTCTCCAGGAGATCTTCCCAATCCAGGATTGAACCCCATGTCTCCTGCTTGACAGGTGGCTTCCTTATTACCAAGCCACCTGGGAAGGCCCCTAACTACTGGGCCACCAGGAAATTCCCTAAGAGGGTTTTTAGTGGCCCTTCGTGTGCTAGTTGAGCTTACCCACCCAGTGTGGGCTGGGAGATATTAAGGGACCAACTCCCAGGCTAATGAGCTGCAAACTGCCCATTAGTCCTTTCCCAAGCCTTGCTGGCTGGTACCCTCTCCCCTCTAACGCAGCTGCCCAGCAGGCCCTGCCACCTGCTCATTCTGCAGGTCCCAGCTATCTCCCAGCTTCCCAGGCTCCATTCATATCCCTTTCCCACACAACTTGCTAGGGAAGCGGGGAAGCACCCAGTCACAGGAGGGGAACCCCCAGGGTCAGAACTAGGGTTCTTCCTACAGTGATGCCCTGTGACTGAAATGGGGTCTTGGCTCTTCTCTGAGGCTTGAAGTCAGAGGGACACTATTTATATTCATGAAGCCCAGGCCTCTTTGGCGTTGCTGGCTCCTTAGCCATCCCTGCTTCTGCTCATCTTACTTACCCAATGAAGATTGGTTTAACAAGATTTCCTTTCAGTATGCCACCTCCCCAACTCCTCCCCTCAGTAAGCCACTTTCTTTCTGGATCCTCTGTGCCCTTCCCTAGATAGTCCCTCAGGCTCTGGGTGTTTCCCACATGCAATCTCTGTCCTCCATCAAAATGTCTCCATCCTAGTCATAGACAGTCCGATAAACCAATCTATATTAGGTAAACACAGACTGTAATTGGCAGTGCTTCTCAAACTTTACAGACACACACACACACACACACACACACGAGTGGAATCCCTAAGAACAGAATAAATGAGGATCTGAAGGTAAAGTCCAAAATGGCCCCAAGTGTTGTATTTCTTCTTCAAAGTCTTACCTTTTATTTCAGAAATGTGAATTTTCAGATTCTACCCCCATAGTACACTGGTGTTTGACTTACCATGTCAGTATTGCATAACTCCAATATCCTGGCATGCCCTGAAGCTCCATAAAGGTACACTGTGTTAATCCTGTGGCTCTGTGTATCCCACAAGAGCTATAGAGACCCCTATTCGAGAAGCTCTGAGTGAATGCATCATCCCAGAACCTGCTTGCTTCTGACCCGTTATCTCTATCGAAGACAGTGGTGAACAGAAAAGAATGACTGAAATGGTTTGGAGTGTTGGGGTGAAGTGAAGTCTAGGGGGAGCCTGTCTTCTCGTGAAGCTCATTTCTCCTGCAGAACCAGCCACACCCCTAGAGAGCAGTGGCAGCCTCCCACCTGGTGTGACCCAAGCCTTCCCCTTTCTCACACCCCCCAGTTGCATGTGCCAGAAATTCTCCTTTGGGTTAAGGCCCAGTCTCCAGAAGGTCCTGGTAAATTGCACATGTTATCTAGAATGGACATCGCATTAAGTCATTAGTGCCGATTAATGCACACACCTGAATAAATCTGTCAGATTGCCTGTCACCTCTTGGAGGGCAGAGCTGGAAGGGGAATGAGACAATGACCAGGGACCTTTTATTGGTGTGCCATGCGGTAGGGGGACCTTTCCCCAGCTGTGGGCCTCAACCCCATTGCAGTGGAAAGGCTGGTTCCTGGGCCAGCCAGGATCCCCCAGACTCTGTATTTAACAAGTGCCTGGGACAGACCTGAAGCCAAGCACAGCCAAAGCAGGGTGAGAAAGAATTTTGCTCTGGGGGAGTTGGGAGCCAGGGTCTAACAAGAGGCCACTGAGGGCGAGGAGTAAGAAAATCTCGCCACCAGCACCCTGTCATTGCCCTGGCCCCACTCTGGAGCTTCCTCCCCTCCCCCACCCCCATCTTTCTTTCTCTCTCCTTTAGAGCTTCTGCACTACTGGCCCTCCTTGTCCACCTCCCTCCTGCACAGGGAGCCCCGTGGAGAGAGGACCAGTGGCTCAGGAAGGCCTCGGAGTAGGAGCTGAATTGACAGACTCTGGGGAATCATCCATTGCTTCCTTGTGTGCCTTCCTTCTCTCCCTCCTGCTGGCATCTTAGGCATGTTTGCCCTCCTGGAGTTAGGAAGCAAAACACCAATTTAAATTGATGCTGACGGAGCCTGTCAGATGCCAAGTGCTTGCTGCTGCTGCTGCTGCCGTCAGTATAGCTCTTCCCCGCAAAGGAGTCCAGGCGTATGCTTGGGACACTGCTGCCAGGACATGCCCTCCCGGCCCTTACTCCATCTCTGCGGGTTGGGGTGGGAGTGGGGTGAAATTTGGAAAGGAGAAACTGGATGGATGACAGGACATGTTCCCAGGCCAGTGAGCAGAGGCCTGGGTGCTTCTGAACTAATAGGCTCTCCATCCTGCCTGGGCCACAGTGTGGTCAGGGATACTTGACTTAACTTCTCTGTGCCTATGGTTCCCCTGGAAAAAACCCAAAGGAGGATCGAACATATGTCCACTGCTTTTCATGGGGCCGCAGACTTACAGAAGGATGCATCTGTAGCTTTTTGGAAGGAAAACATCACCCAGAGATAAATGTCTCTTGAAAGACTTTAGGGAAGAAAGGGTGTTTAAATCTACCTC
Source organism: Bos javanicus (assembly GCF_032452875.1). NCBI lineage: Eukaryota > Metazoa > Chordata > Mammalia > Artiodactyla > Bovidae > Bos > Bos javanicus. The sequence continues at coordinate 57,934,271 of NC_083897.1, read as the reverse complement.
CCCTCAAAGCCCTGGGGGTCCACACTAATCTGATAAATGAATTCTTGTTAATGTGCTGCATGCATATGTGCTAAATCACTTCAGTCATGTCCAGCTTTTTGCAACCTTATGGACTGTACCTGCCAGGCTCCTCTGTTCATGGAATTCTCCAGGCAAGAATACTAGAGTGGGTTGCCATGGCCCCCTCCAAGGGATCTTCCCCACCCAGGGATGGAACCTCCCGGTTTCTTATGTCTCCTGCATTGGCAGGCAGATTCTTTATCACTAGCACAACCTGGGAAAGTGGAAGTGAAAGTTGCTCAGTCGTGTCTGACTCTTTGCGATCCCATGGACTATATAGTCCATGGAATTCTCCAGGCCAGAGTACTGGAGTGGGTAGCCTTTCCCATCTCCAGGGGATTTTCCCAACCCAGGGATCAAACCCAGGTCTCCTGCATTACAGGTGGATTCTTTACCAGCTGAGCCACAAGGGAAGCTCAAGAATACTGAAGTGGGTAGCCTATCCTTTCTCCAGCAGATCTTCCCAACCCAGGAATCCTACTGGGGTCTCTTGCATTGCAGGTGGATTCTTTACCAACTGAGCTATCAGGGAAGCCCCTGTTAATGTGCTACTGCATGCTAGTGGGACTTCCCTGGTGGCTCAGATGGTAAACAATCTGCCTGCAATGCAGGAGACCCGGGTTTGATCCCTGGGTCAGGAAGATCCCCTGGAGAAGGGAATGGCAACCCATTCCAGTATTGCTAGTGGGCCAATGAGTTCCCCTCCCAACAGTTTGCCTTCTTCTTCTTTTTTTGTGTGTTTTTTTTTTCTCTCTCTTTTTTTTTTTTTTTTTTTTGGCCACATGATGCTGCAATGTGGGAACTTAGTTCCATGACCAGGGATGGAAACTGTGCCCCCTGCAGTGAAAGGTCCTAACCATTGGACCCCTAGGGAATTCCCAAGTTTGCATTCTTGTCAAGAGCTAAACTATCCATGTCCTTCTCCAAACGTGTGATTAATAGTGGGAATGCTTGCCATGGAGGCAGGTGGCTGAGGACTTTGAGGGTATGGAGCCCTTTCCTGGTTTGCCTTCAGACAATCCTTGTCTGCATGTGTGCTAAGTCGCTTCAGTCATGTCTGACTCTGCGACCCTATGGACTGTAGCCCACCAGGCTCCTCTGTCCATGGGCTTCTCCATGCAAGAATACTGGAGTGGGTTGCCATGCCTTCCTCCAGGGGATCCTCCTGACCCAGGGATCAAACCTGCATCTCTTACATCTCCTGCATTGGCAGGCAGGCTCTTTACCACTAGCACCACAGTTGGCTTTTATTTGATTTTCAAAATAACCCTGTGAGGCATGTAAGGCTGCTATAATCCCCATTTACAGATGAGGAAATTGAGGCTCAGATTGGCTAACTGTCCAGGACCACTCCGGCAGGAAGCAATTGTTTCCTGCTGACACCATCCCCACCTCTTTTCCATGCTGACTCCACCAGAGCAAAGCACAGGGGTCAGGAACACCAGGCCTGGAGGGTTCAGCTGGCTTCTCCCATTCTCTTTTTCTGTCACTAAATGTCTCTCTTCCTCACCTCTGTCTGTTTTGGACCTTGTTTCCTGTTACTCTGGCTGCCATTCACCAGATAGGAAAGGAAAAAAAAAATTAGTTTTGCAAGGAAAAACCAGCGTTAGTTTGTGTGTCTCAGTGGGCTAAAGCAATAACCCCCAGCAAGGCCTGACTAGAACATTCTCACTGCTGGACTGTCAATAACTTGCTGTGTTTGACCTGGAGTCAATTGATTAACGTTTCTGTCGCGAGATCTCATTTTTTCAACCTGCAGAGGCCTCTCCTGGCTTCTGGTGGGGTGGGCCTGGGGAAAGGAGGGGGAGAGGAGAGCGGTTGGAGATAAGGATGCCTAATGAATAACAAGGCGAAAAGCACTTTGCCACCATCCCTAAGTGATGCATCGATACTGAATGGCATTCTCTGCCTCAAAAGTCATGGCTCTGAAATGAGAGGCATTTGTTAAGGCACTGCAGGCAGTTCCCTGGTAATCCAAGAAGCCTCCTATTTAAGGAAAAAGTCTAATTATAGCTTCTTTTCTTTATCTCCTCCTCTTGTTCATTAAGACCAAAGGACATTTGCTCGTGAAATCAGATCTTGGTTTCAGAAGATTTCATCTGCTCCCACAAATTGAATTTCCCACCTGGAGTCAAATTCTCTATTTATAACAGAGATATCATCTGCCCAGAAATCTGTCCTTGGTCCTGGCCTAAGCTTGCCAAGTTGTGCTTGGAATGGTGACTAGTTCCGTGGGCTTCGTGGGTCTGAGAGAACGGAGGCCATGGTCTCAGGGTGTGGAGGCCACACTGCATCTGTTGGAGATATGCTTGAGCTCTAGCTGTTTTGTCAGGTGAAGCCTGGCCCCTCTCTGCACTAGAGCATATTTTCAGTGGCTGGAGCTCAGGAGGTTTCTTAAGGGGTATAGTCTTAGGCTTGGTCTCCCTGTCCCCACCTCTGATCCACCATGATCACGAGTCATCGTGTTAAAGTATGACTGGTGCCAAGACACTCCCCTGATTAGCAGCCTGTAGCACAGAATCCAAACTCTTCTGCTAACACCCATCTCAGGGTAGTCCACCCCATCTGCCTGCTCCACCAGGCAAGGCTCCTTACTCTTCCTTGCTTCTACCCTGCCTCCTGCATTTTGATCTTGCATTTTCTACAACCTCTGTTCCTCTCCCTCTTTTCTGCCTGGCCACATCGTGTCCCTTCCCTAGGCTCCACCCCATCACTTTCAGAGGTCCCATCCTCCTTTGAGTGCTAAGTACTGAGACCTTCTCCCTGTACCATTTGGCACATATCAGAGTAAGTGCCTTGTTGCAGCCCTTGTGTTTTGGGCTTGGACTGTAATTTGTCCTTTTGTGGTCATAGACTGGTCTCCCTACCTTTGTGGGTGAAGGCCAAGGCTTGAGCTCCTTCTGATCTCCCAGAGTGCCTGGCCTGATGCTGGGTTCCGGCTGCCTGCAGCTTTGCAGTCCCAGTGACTGCCTAGTTTTCAGCCTTCAGGGCCTCCCCCTCCGCTTTTCTTGCCCTTCACTGGAAGCTTCTCATACCATTCAGTAGCTTCTTCCTTTTATAAATTATTTTGATGGTTCTTCCTTGGATCTTCTTCAGTTTCTCTGAAATTAATCAATCCAGAGGCAGCCAAGAAAAAAACTGGGAAGTCGGGGAAGTTTGTCTTTCGTACAACGCTCTCTCTGCTGGTGGCTCAGTGTCTGCAGGTGAGCCAAATAACCATTGTTTTCACTTTCTGTTTCCTGAGATTAAACTTTACTTTTAAAGAAGCATGTAAATACATTTTTTTTATGATTAAAAACAATTGTGATTGCCTATCAGGACACTCTGAGTTCCTGAACTCTGAGTAGCTGGAAGCTGGGACAAAGTGGTTGTTCTAAGAAAGTGAGAAATGTACTGTTGTTGTTCAGTTGCTCAGGCATGTCTGACTCCTTGCGATCCCATGGACTGCAGCATGCCAGGCTTCCCTGTCCTTCACTGTCTCCCAGAGTTTGCTCAAACTCATGTCCATTGAGTCAGTGATGCCATCCAGCCATCTCATCCTCTGTTGTCCCTTTCTCCTCCTGCCTTCAATCTTTCCCAGCATCAGGATCTTTTCTAATGAGGTAGCTCTTCGCATCAGGTAGCCAAAGCTATGGAGCTTCATCTTCAGCATCAGTCTTTCCAATGAATATTCAGGGTTGATTTCCTTTAGGATTGATGGGTTTGAATTCCTTGCTGTTCGAGGGAAACCTGTGTAATGCACTGCCCCATCCCTCCTCTCCCCCTTTTTCCTCCCTTCTCCTTTCATCCATTCAAATATACCGAGGTCCACCTCATTACCAAAATCCATGTAAGATGACCAAAGGCTTTAGACCTAGAATCTCACCGCACCCTATTTAGCATTTTCTTTGGAAGAGGTTTCAGAGTCAGTCTCAGGTTACAAGAGAGAATTCAGTCATAACTGACCAGAAGGAGGTAGGACAAGGCAGCCTAGGGGGGTGATTTACAGAAGGTAAGGAAATTGGCACCAAACTCAGCAGCTTGGGTCTCCTCCCTGCCTTCCTGGGAACATGGCTTCCAGACTATGACACCTGATTAGACTCTGCTGGACACTGCTTCACAGTAAGCTGTAAACAACTACCACTGTGCCTTTCTCAACACATAAAGACTCTCCAGGGGACAAACATACTCTGTGAATCATTTTCATGTGAACACCCAGAGTCCAGTTTGGTTTCACTCTGGGGTCCCCTGATTCAGGACTTATTACTTCAATCTATTCATGGTCACTCTCCAGCTCTCAGCAAAGCCTGTTCTTTTTCTAGGAGCCTCTTCTACCTGTGGTCCCTGCTGAGCCTTCCTTGAGTAATCAGTAGGTCTCCTTCACCTTCCAGGTCACACAGAGACTTACACTGCTTTCTTTTTGTCTTCCTTGAATTGTCATTTCCTTAGCTCCCACCACAAATAGTGGCACCTGTTTTTCATCTGCTTTTAGAGTGAGGACCTGCTGGGTACATTCAGGACAAGAGGGACCTGTGCCCAAGACCAATTCTATCTTAGTTCCATGTATGAGTGTATACAAACCCCATCATTTAGCATAGATATGTTCACTGTACTAGGGCAGAAGGATGATACTTAAAAAGATGGAGGGGGAACTTCATTGGTGGCCCAGTGGCTAAGACTTCACACTCCCAATGCAGGGGACCTGGGTTTGGTCCCTGGTCAGGAAACTAGATCCTGCATGCTGCCAACTAAGAGCTGGAGCAGCCAAATAAATTAAATTAAAAAAAAGATGGTGGGAGAATTCACTGAATTCTTCACGTGAACCTAAATTCAGTTGTATATACTTATATGTATATTTGTATTTTCACACATATAAAATAATATATACATAAAACTAGATCTAGATCCATGTCTATACATAAAACAAAAGAATGGAAACCCCTGTTTCCTCAAGACACACAGTGCCTCACAACCTCCCAAGATTCAATTTTCCCAGCAGGATAAGTAACTTGAGGCTATTTTTTAACCCTCCCACTGTCTGGACTATTACCACATGCATTTGCCCACATGTACACACTCACACACACGCACACACATGATCCTTAACAGGTATGTGTTGAATCTTCTAGAATTAAATGTGGGTTAGGCTTTGGCATCTGATGTTAGCTGGGGTTCTAGTTCAGCATGATCTTTATTAAGCCACTTTATCTTTCTGGCTCTGACTTTTGACATCTGCAAAAAGAACAAATTAAACCAGACAATTTATAAAATTTCTTTCCAATTCTGGTTGCCAATGATTATCTGGTGCTAGGGTCTACAGGAGATGGAAAGGATCCAAAGGAAGTTCTCTTCTTTAAGAAAATGAAGCATTGAAACACTTGCAATGTCTGGATGGGAATGGAGTTGGGGAAAGGAAGAGCAGGTATCTGAAGTTAGAGGAGCAGTGGAATGCAAGAGAAAATAAAGAACTTTTCATTCCATATAATAATAGCTTACATAGTGAACTCAATAGGTGCCAGGCCTGTTAGCTATTGCATTGAATCCTCACAACTGTGTGAGTTAAAGACAGTTGTTGCTCTCATTTTTAAGATGAAAAAACTGGCACCAAAAAAGGTAAATAGGGCTTCCCTTGTGGCTCAGGGCTAAAGAATCTGCCTGTCAATGCAGGAGACAGGGTTTGCTCCCTACCTGGGAAGATTCCACATGCCTCGGAGCAACTAAGCTCACCGCTATCAACTGTCGAGCCTGCACTCTAGAGCCCGGGCGCCACGCCTACCGACCCCACGTGCTGCAGCTACTGAGCTGCCTGCCCTAGAGCCCGCGCTCCACAATGAGAGAAGCCACCGCAGTGAGAAGCCCGCACTCACTGCAACCAGAGTAAGCCTGTGCAGCAACGAAAACCCAGTACAGATACAAATACATTATTAATTAATTTTAAAGAATATATAAAAAGGTGAGTAAACTGTGTGAGGCCACACAGCTGGCCATTGGAAGAGATGGGCTGCAAACCCTGGTGATCTGACTCCAGAGTGTGTGTCCTTAACGACTCTCCTGCCCTCAGGGACAGGATAGGAAGATGATATTGAATGTGGAGTGCCATTAGGAGGAAAGCAGTTCACTCTCAATCCCTTACCTACACTGAGGCTGTCTCGACAGAGAGGCTCCTCAGCCCCCAGAGCGTAGTAGCTGTTGCTGCTCTCTGGGTGTGGATGTTGAGGGCTGAGGCATCCGAGGAGCTGCATTCTAAGGCCTGAGACTCCCTGGGTTAGTGGGGGACAGTGCAAGCTGCCAGACCGGCTGCAAAGCAGTGTGCCATCACCAGCTTTTTCAATCACTGAGAGCAGGAACACCGTGTCCTGCCTTTGCTCTAGGCCCCGAGAACTGTACCCAACAGGGGAGGGGCATTTTTCCTGATTTCCACGCCAAGCCCTCTCCACTGATGAGAAATGGCCTCTGATGAGAAATGGCCTCTGTGTTTATCTATCTCCTCACAACTCCCCATCCTCCCTCATCTGAATGAACCTGTCAGTTGTCTCCTGAGGAGCAGCTACAAACCAAGCTACATTCAGCAGTAGTTTAAAATGGGTCAAATAAACACCTGTCTTTGACTTACTCTAGAAAGAGAGTGACCACAGTGTTTATTGAATATACTCTGACTCACCCAGCCCTGGGGAATCTGACCAGAGGGAGGTTCCAGGCACCTGGTAGACAAAACTGAAACCAGGAAACCCTTTGTTGCCTCTCTGGAAAGGGAGAGAGGCAGTTCTGGGTGCAGGGTTTCTAGATCTGCTGACCAGGAACCTTCTTCTTGGAAGCCATCTCGCCTCCTGCACACCCCTCCAGCAGGGCCACCTGAGATTTTTCAGTGGCTTTTTTCTTCATGTCTCTTTTTTTTTCAACCTGTTTTGGGTTCCCCTCATGATTTTTCCTTTTTTACTGTTTTTGGCTGCACCATATGGCATGTGGGATTTTAGTTCCCTGACCAGGGATTGAACCCAGGCCCTCCAGCAGTAAGAGTGCAGAGTCGTAACCATTGGGCCTCAAGAGAATTCCCTGGGTTCCCCTCATTATAAGAAGTTTTTCTGCAGGAAAATTCAGCCAGCCTACAGAGGATGGTTCTGAGGGGTTGTCTGAACCTCAAAAATCTCTCTACCCATTACTTTGCAGAGGCCAGGAGTGGGACTGAGGTCAGGAGGGAGAGGCCCCACAGGTCACCTTTCTTTGCCCAAACCATTGCCCAGGTGTCCCCCAGGTTCTTAGGGAATTGGCTCTATGAGATGATGACAGCCTGCTTCCCTTGCTCCCCACTCCAGGCTCTCTTGTTCTGACCCCTGATAATCTACAGCTCAGCCACCAAACAGTTCCCAGATTCCTCTTCAGAGCTGTCTGGGAGGACCGCCAAATCTACTGCATCCTATAGACCAGCCTCTGCTTACCCGGCAGGTACAAGCCCAGGCCAACAGAAAGGAGGCCATCACCCAGCTGGTGTCAAAATGCTGGAGGCTCATCTCACCTAGGCTAAGAGGTGCCTCTGCTCTTCCCCCTTCTTTACTCTCCCTGTAGGCGGTCCGTTTAGAATTTCTTTTCCCCTTCAAGGCACTCTTTGATGTTCTTTTTAAGAGGATTTCAGCGCTGGAGGGATAATCACATACCTGATTTTCCTCAGCTCACACGTCCACTAGGAAAGGTTTCCAGCCCTTTCTGGGGTATTATTTGACTAGATCCTTTCTTATCTACTGCCCATCCTTGCTCTTGCTCCTTGGGGAGACATTGCCTTTCCACAACAAGGCATTTTCTTTCCTTTCTTTTTTTCGGCTGGAAATTGCAGCATCTTGGTTCCCTGCCCAGGGATTGAACACGTTTCCGTTGTGGTGTAAGTTCGGACCCCTAACCACTGGACCACCAAGGAATTGCCCTAGGGCATTTTCTATCTCAACAGCCAGTTGCTCCTAGAGGGGAAGTTTGGATGGACCTTTGAATGAGAATTTCCCAGCGTTGTATGTGTGGCACAACCCTGATTCCTGGGCAGTATTCTATGCCAGGCACTGTGGTGAAAAAAGATGTTTCTTGTCCTCATGGAGCTTACAGTCTAATGGGAAGAAAGACATTAACTGAGTCATCACATGCATATCTAGAATTGTTACAAGTTGGGGATCCATGCTCAAGTAGAGAATAACAGAGGCAAGAGAACTGACTTCATTTTTTGTTTGTTTAAAGTCTGTACAGAAGTTAGTGTTTGAAATGTAGTTAGATTTTTTGTTTTCATTTTTAAAATTATCTGTTTATTTTTGGCTGTGCTGGGACTTCATTGCTGTGCATGGGCTTTCTCTAGTTGCGGTTCGTGGGTTTCTCATTGCAGTGGCTTCTGTTTTTGTAGAGCAGGGGCTCTAGGTGCAAGGGCATATGGGCTGCTGTTACTCAGCAGCATGTGGAATCTTCCCAGACCAGGAATCCAACCTGTGTTCCCTGCATTGGCAGGCAGATTCTTAACCACTGGACCACTAGGCAAGTTCAAGTTGACTTCATTCTTATTAAAATAACACATGGACCTGGTTGAAAAAAAAATCAAACACTACAGAACCACTTGGAATTTACCAAGCAGAATCCTTTGCTTCTCTCCCCTCAACCTTCAGTTCCATGAGGCTGCTACTTTTAACCTTTCTCTTTTAATTCTTTGATTGACTGACCTCTATTTCTCTAAATAATATGCTTCTGTCCTCTTTCCTTGATTTATCAACTTGAGACATTCACCTATTGGATTTCTCCTACGATAGATGTATGTGCAGTGTTCAACAGTACACCCACTTTCATTTCTCCACGCCTCCCAGTATAGCTATATAATATTATAGTTCTATTACTAAATATTATAACATTAATGTATGTAAACCATTGTTCCATCAACTATAGAGAGCCTCTCTCGGCTCTTCACTTTTATCTGATTAGGTATGATATGGTTCACGTATGATACAGGTCTGTACCCTGCCCTCCCACCTTTTTCCCCATTCTACCTATAGTTTCTGTTCAAATGTGTCATTAAGTACTTTTACATTGCCAAGGTTGATAACATTTACATTCTCTTCTATAGCTATGATTATATGTACCATGCTTTATTTATAGGCTGATTCTGAAATTTGACAACCAATAAATACTGTTTATATTAGTGTGACTTTGAAAATATAATTCACTGCAGACAAAGAGGTCTTAGGATTTTCATGGGCCACTTTTGCTTTGGTGGGCCTTTTCTTCATAAAAGGATCAAAGATGATATTTTGTGGTTGTATTAGTATAAAGACAAATGTATTCATCTTATATATAAAGGCTTTTCTTTGACCTAGAAGTTCATTATTCCTTCTGGTTTTAAAATAAAATATTTTTGCGGTCTTCATATGATAGAATCATACATATGCATACTTCATTTGTGATCTTTGGTTAATTAAGTTAGTGTAATTTTTACAATCTTTAAAAACAGTTTTGGAACTTCCCTAGTGGTTTAGTGGCTAAGACTCCATGCTCCCAATGTGGGGGGCCTGGGTTAGATCCCTGGTCAGGGAACTAGATCCCACATGCTGCAACTAAGACCCAGTGCAGTCAAATAAATAAAATAAATTTAAAAAACAGTTTTATTGAGGCATAAGTAACCACAATAAATTGCACATGTTGAAAGTATAAAATTGGTAAGATTTTTTTTTTAGGTCCCACTGTGGGTCATGTGGGATCTTAGTTCCCGAGCCAGGGATTGAACCTGTGCCCCTTGCATTGGGAGCACAGAATCCTAACCACTGGATATCCAGGGAAGTCCCACGATTTGTAAGTTTTGACATATGTATATATCCATAAAACCATCACCACAATTAAGGTATTAAACATATGCAACATTCTGCAATGTTTCCATGGGCCCCTTTGTAATTCATTCTCCCCATCCCAAGGCAACCACTGCCCTGCTCCCTGTCACTACAGATTAGAATTTTTTATAACTGGAATCATGCAACATTTATAGTTTTGTGTCTGACTTCTTTCACATGTCATATTTGTGAAATTCATTTATGTTACTGTGTGAATCAAAAGTCAATTCTTTTTTATTGCTAAGTAGGATTCCACGGTATGACTATATCAAAATTTATCTGTTTGCTTTTACTGGGCATTTGAGTTCTTTCCAATCTTTGACAATTTTAAATATAGCCTCAAAGAACATTTGGGTACAAGTTTTGGTGTGGATATGTGTTTTCTTTTTGCTCTAGGCATGGAATGACTAGATCATATGGTAGGTACGTGTTCAACTTTAAAAGATACTACCCAAATGTTTTCCAAAGTGGTTGTACCATTTTAAAATGTCACCAACAATCAATCGGATTTCCAGTTGTTTGACATCCGTTTCAAGACTTGGTATGAAACTTCCCTGGAGGCACAGTGGATAATCAGCCTGCCAATGCAGGGGACACGGGATTCAACCCTGGTCTGGGGAGATCCCATATGCTGAGGAGCCGATAAGCCCGTGCCCCACAACTACTGAAGTCCAAGTGCTCTTGGTGGGCCCGTGAGCTGCAACTGAGTCTATGTGCTGCAACTACTGAAGGCCACATGCCTAGAGTCTGTGCTCTGCAACAAGAGAAAACACTGCAATGAGAAGCCTGAGCACCTCAATGAAGAGCAGCCCCTGCTCAACGAGACTAGAGAAAGCCCCTGCAAAGCAAGGAAGACCAGGGCAGCCAAAAAAATAAAATACATGATTTAAAAAAATTTTTTTAACTTGGTGTGATATTTCTTTTAATTTTAATTTCTAGTGGTTGTGTAGAGGTATATCGTTGTGTGCAGTTTTGTTGGGCTGCACCCCACAGGCCTACAAGCCCTGTACTTGCCCAGTTTCAAGTCTGAAGAAAGAGCTCAGAGTCAGTGACAGAGAGATCAATGGTTTAATGGATGGGGGATCTTGTATGCCTAACTGGTGGGCAGGACACGGCAGCAGTCTGTGTTGGGGGCAGGGTGGGAGGCAGGTAACCATTATAGAAGGAATATTTTGTTTGTTTTTTGTATTTTAGGGTTTTGGGGGTCTTTATTAAGTGATGCTTTAGTCTCAGTTTCTTCCAGGGACTGGAAGTGGGGGTGATCCCACTCCCCCCTGGTTGTCCCAGACTTGCCATCCTAGGCAAAGGACACAGGAAGCCTGCTCTCTTCTTAGAACAGCCTGGGAAGCTGGGCTAGTGCTGGGGATGGTGAGGGGAGGGGAATAGCAGAGCTGAGACCCCCCCCCACTCAACCCCCAGCCCCAGCTCGATGTGCAGCTTGAGGGGGAGGGGCCAAGGCAATCCTGGCCGAAGCCTCCCACACACAATCCTGCTTTTGCTGCTCCACACACCGCCCTGAGCTATTCATGATCTCTGCTCCCACATTCACCTCCACATTCCAAAAGCTAGCCCCATGCTCAGCTCCTCCAGGCCTTTAGTCCTGGGGAAGGACAAAAGTGGGGAAGGCCATCAGGGCAGAGGGCACTTGGCCAGGCAGCTTCAAGGGGCCTCTCCATTCTGCTGCCTATCTGAATATAGGCCCTAGAAGGAATATTTTTGATATTTTTTTATTGGGTCTTAGTTGTGGCACTCAGGATCTTTTCTGCATCATGCAGGATCTTTTCCTTGTGGCATTCACAGTCTCTAGTTGTGGAACACAGGCTTCAGTAGTTGCAGTGCGAGGGCTTAGTTGCTCTAAAGCAAGGATCTTAGTTTCCAGACCAGGGATTGAAACTTCATCCCCTGCATTGCAAGGCAGATTCTTAACCACTGGGACCACCAGGGAAGCCCATACTCAGGTTTGACTTCTTTCATAAGTGTTTTCCAGCATTCAGCATATATACCTTGCACATGACTGGAAACTGGGGCTTTGAAAAAAAAATTATAGTTGACCTTTGACCAACTTGGGAGTTAGGGGCACCAACCCTCCTCACTGTTGAAAATTTGCATATAATCATATCTATGGTTCCTGTATTATTGTAGTAGAAATTTACTGGAAAAGAAAATTCCATGTAAAAGTGGAGCTGGGCAGCTCAAACCCATGTTGTTCAAGGGTCAACTATAATTCTGCGTGACATTCAGTTGGCTTTTTACTTATATTTGTTGTTGTTCAGTTGCTAAGTTATGTCTGACTCTTTGCAATCCCATGGACTGAAGCACACCAGGCTTTCCTATCCTCTGCTATCTCCCAGAACTTGCTCAGAGTCATGTCCATTGAGTCAGTGATGCCATCCAACCATCTCATCCTCTGTTGTCCTCCTTCTCCTCCTGCCCTCAATCTTTCCCTGCCTCAGGGTCTTTTCTAATGAGGCACTCTTTGCATTAAGTGGCCAAAGTATTGGAACTTCAGCTTCAGCATCAGTCTTTCCAATGAGTGAGTATTCAGGGTTGATTTCATTTAGGATTGACAGGTTTGATCTCCTTGCTCTCCAAGGGACTCTCAAGCGTCTCCTCCAGCACCACAATTCAGAAACATCAATTCTTCGGCACCTCTGGTCCAACTCTCACATCCTATTTATATTTATTTTTCTTAAGAAAAATCTTTTGGGCATGCCATGAGGCTTGTGGGATCCCTGTTCCTTGGCCAGGGATTGAATCTGGGCCCTCATCAGTGAAAGAGTCCCAACCACTGGACTGCCAGGGAATTCCCTTAGTTGGCTTTTTAGTTAGAAAACTCATATCTTCCATTAAGGTTGTAAAATTTGATCATAGTACTCCTTTTAAAACATTTTTTGACTGTGCTGGATCTTTGTTGTGGCACTCAGACTCTCTAGTTGCCATGTGGCATGTGAGATCTTAGTTCCCTGACCAGGGATTGAACTCATGTTCCCTGCATTGGAAGGCAGATTCTTAAGCACTGGATCTACAGGGAAGTCCCTGATCATAGTATTCCTTTGATAACTTTCTTTTTCATTCCTTTTGGAATTTCTAATATTTGGATGATACACATTGAACCTCTTGAAATTTTTTTGTTTGTTTATTGGTTTTCTTTCCTCTTTTATTTATCATATTTTTTTTCTTCATTGTGGGATATTTCCAATCCTCTGGGCTTCCCTGGTAGTTCAGCTGGTGAAGAATCTGCCTGTAATGCAGGAGACCCCAGTTTGATTCCTGGGTCGGGAAAATCCCCTGGAGAAGGGATAGGCTATCCACTCCAGTATTTTTGGGCTTCCCTGCTGGCTCAGATGGTAAAGAATCCACCTGCAATGCAGGAGATCTGGGTTCAATCCCTGGGTTGGGAGGGTCCCCTGGAGGAGGGCATGGCAACCCACTCCAGTATTCTTGCCTGGAGAATCCCCATGGACAGAGGAGCCTGGCAGTCTACAGTCCATGGGGTCTAAAAGAGTCAGACATGACTGAGTGACAAAGCACAGCACAGGCTGAATTCTAAGATGGAGGTTAAGAGTCCTGCCCGCTGTGTACATTCCCTATATAATCTCCTCCCTTTGACTGTGGGTGGGACCTAGGAATATGATGGGACATTACTCCAATGATTAGGTTACATGGCAAAGGTGAAGGGAATCTGTGGATGTAATTCAAGTCCCCAATAAAATTTCTTTTTAGTTAATCAAAAGTGAGATCATCCTGGGTGGGCCTGACTTAATCAGATGAGTTCTTTAAAGGAGTTCTAGGAGTCAGAGTCAGAAGAAGTTGGAGAGGTTCTTCTGCTGTCTTTGAAGAAGAAGACAACCATGTTGTGAACTAAAGAGAGTGGTGGCTTCTAGAAGTTGTGGGTTTGCCTACAACCTTAAGGAACTTAATTTTACACACAACCTGAATGAGCTTGGCATCTAGATAAGAATATATCTTGGGGACACCTTGATTGATTGCATCCTTGTGTGGCCCTGAGCTGGAAACCCTGCTGTGCTGTGCCTGGCCTTCTGCCATATGGAAACTGTGAGATTATCAATGTGTGTTGTTTTCAGCCACTAAGCCTGTGGTGGTTTGTTACACAGCAGTAGGAAACTAACGCACCTGTCATGACTTTTTGCTTTGCCAATCAAATTTTTCATTTTCCAAGAGCACGTCATTTAAAAAAATTAAACTCATTTATTTCAAATAAGTAATACTTCCATGAGGTTCAAAATATGAAAACAATATACAAAGGTTTACATTAAAAAGTTTTGCAAAGAACTCAGTTGTATCCTTTGTTATTTTGTCTACCTTCCTATTCTTGTTTTACAGATGCAATATATTCTCAAATTTCTCTGTGAATGCTACTTGGAGTTTTATTTAAAGCTATTTCCCTGCTTTAACTCTGCTTGTTCCATTTATCTTGTGATTTCTCTCTAATGTTCCAGCCTTTCTTTCTGTGTTTAATGTTCCTATGTTTCCTGTTCATCTTTAGAAATGAGGCAATAGAGAGTCTCACTGGGAGCTGCGTGTACGAGCAGACCTTGTCAATGGGCAGATTTTGCTTAAGGATGATGGGAAAGGAGCTGGTTTTGAATCTTTAGTGAGGGGATGCGGGTGGCGGAGAGAAGGGTCCAAATAGCAAACTGCAGAAGGCCTAACTCTGAGGTAATGGCACCCAATTAGCTGTCTTCATTCTGTCTAGACACTTTGTTCAATTTCTATAAAGAAGAAACCCTTTGTTTTCAGGTGGGCAAGTAAATATTTGGCTGCCAGATCATCTCCAGTAGGAGTCTAGGGGTCGGCTCTTCACTGTACAGAGACTCAGTTGTGAGGCCCTGTTGCTGGCCTCCCGTCTCACTCTGCTCTTTGTCATCCTCGCAGTCGTAGCAAAAGGCCAGACCTTGCTAAGGTTTCCAAGGTAGGCAGGCTGCCTCTAGCTGCAGCACTTCCACACATAGTTTAAACTGATTGTTTGCTCTACTATGCTTCATCAGTTAGCACTCCTCCAGATGCTTTCTGACTTCAGAAATTTATTTAAATTTCTCATCTGCTGACGGCTCCCCTCCTGTTCTTTTTATTGTGGTGGGTTTATGCATTTTAAAATTTCTGTACTATTATTTTAATGAGGTCTCTGGAGGGAGAGGACTTAAATGTTTGTGCTCAGCCTACCATCTTGAACTGAAAAAAAAATGTACAATGGGGATAATAGTGGTGCCTATTACACAGGCTTTTTTGAGGATTAAATGATTGTATGCATGTAAATTGCTTAGCACAGTGCCCGGCACATATTTGATTATTTGTAAATATTAGTTGTTATTATTATTATTGCCTTGACAAGCAATTGGATTGTGTTTCTGAACAGGAAATCTTTCGCCAATGCCATGGGAAGCCACACCAGGCAGGTGACTGCTATAGCCACCATTGATTAAGTCCAAGTTTCAGTGTCTTTGGTTCTAAAAATGATGCTTCTGGGAAAAGCTTTAGGTTTGGGAGAAGTCATGGGGGTAGAGGGGTGGGTAGAGGGAAGAGCTACGTGTCTCAGGGGGCAAGCCCTGAAATGGATGCAATGAAGTAGAACCAGAGTGACAAAAATCTCAACTTTCCCTTGTAGCAAACTAAGAGCCAGCTGTGCTGATGGATAGAGGGTGGTCTGCAATAGCAGCCCTAGCAAGCTCAAGTAGAGACCAGTACCAAGGCAAAGAAGATGACAACAAGGAGCTCAGATTTGCCACTGACTCAAGGAAGCCAGGGGGGATGGAAGCAGGATCTAGGAGGTGAATGAATAGGAAATAGATTTGTTTTTTTCTCAGAAGGATTGGAAATCTTCCCACTAGCCGCTCTTTCCCTTCCCTGTGCTTCAGGCTCCCTTGCTTCCTACTGAGTAATTGATGGCAATGTGCCTCGCTACATCTGCTAACCCCTGACAGAGGCCAGGAGGGTGAGTTGCTGTGGGCCTGGATCCCCAGTCCTCCCTTCCAGCAGAGCCAGCTCCCTGAAGACAGGGCTGATCTTATATGCAGTGGGAAAGGGGAGCTTGCCTTGGTTTTCTAAAACCTTTAGCAGGTCTACCAAAACACCGTCTTGACCAGAGATAACACCCTTGCTAGCCTTCTGCTGCTGCTGCTGCTAAGTCGCTTCAGTCGTATCTGACTCTGTGCGACCCTATAGACAGCAGCCCACCAGGCTCTCCATCCCCGGGATTCTCCAGGCAAGAACACTGGAGTGGGTTGCCATTTCCTTCTCCAATGCATGAAAGTGAAAAGTGAAAGTGAAGTCTCTCGGTCGTGTCCAACTCCTAGTGACCCCATGGACTGCAGCCTACCAGGCCCCTCCGTCCACGGGATTTTCCAGGCAAGAGTACTGGAGTGGGTTGCCATTGCCTTAGCCTGCTACATGGTTTGAAATCCCACAGTTAATTTGGGTTTGGTGTCTTCAGAGTTCCTAGTTACAGTGCTAACATCATGAGAAATTTGTATTCAGGCATGAGTCCCTCACCAGCCTTTCCTGTCCTTCCCCAAACAATAAAAATTGACTAGAGACCAGTCAAGAAACCCAAGCAAGGCTTCACTGGGGCCTCCTTACATGGGGTGAGGGTAGGGGTGTGTCCAGGGTTCCAGCAAAGGGGTGGCTTAGGTGTTTTGTCCACCCTTATGTGGTGTTGTGTGCAGGGGGCATGAGCAGTACCTTGCTTTTGCTCACAACACCTGTTTTTGCTCCAGGTTCCTCAAATCTGCTAGTTGACTTTGAACAAATGAATAAGACCTGAGACAGCTGGGACCTGGGACCCCTTGCTGCAAAGGCGACAGTTGGGTATTTTGGCCTTGTTTGTATTTTTTGGGTGCTGAATTTGCCCCAGCTGAGCATGCACACAGTTATTTTTAGTCCCATATAGTTATTTTATATTTTGGTGCTTGAGGAGAGGTGTGTCCAGGTGCAAGCATGGCAGCACTGCAGCAAAGGGTCCCAGGTGCCAGGCCTGTCTCAAGTCTAATTTATTTGTTCAGTCAAACAGTCAACCAGCAGATTTTCCAAAAGAGGTGAGAAAGAAGGGGTACCTATATCTGGCAGAGAGAGATGGACAAGCCAGATCAGGAACACGGGTGCCCTCCAAACAATCTTCTCAATTTGGACGGGAGGTTGGGATGCTTTCCAAGGTTCTTTCTCCTCCATGATTTTAAATTTTTGAGAGACTAGAGGTAAAATAACTTGGCAATTTCTCTTGTTTACCTGGGAATTCCACGGTATCCAGTCACTTCAAAAATAGAGAGAAAGACAATGTGGCTTAGCCAGTGGGTGAAATGTCTGGAAAAGAATTTAGAGCAAAGCCCTGGGAGGCTTCTGTCCTTCACAAAATCTTTAGGGAAACCAGTAGAGATTTTAAAAAGCCCTGAAACCTGATGCTATGGCTATGATTCTAGCCCAATTGCACTCTATTTTTCGAGATAATCACTTGTTTTCTCTGCCTCAGTCTCTTCATCCATACAATGGGCATGGTAATCCCTGCCCTATCTATTTCCACAAAATTGATGTGAGGCTTTAAAGAGCTAATGGCCATGGAAGTGATCCAAATTGTCAAGAGCTCTTTAGATATATCTTTATATATTAGACTTCACAAGGGCATACTGGCTGGCCTCAGTTGGAAGGAAGATTTTTTTATGTATCAGACTTCACAAGGACATAGTGGTCTGTATCAGTTGGAAGGAAGATTATTTGGAAGGAAAGTTATGACCAACCTAGACAGCATATTAAAAGCAGAGACATTACTTTGCCAACAAAGGTCCATCTAGTCAAAGCTACGGTTTTCCCAGTAGTCATGTGTAGCTGTGAGAGTTGGACTATAAAGAAAGCTGAGCACTGAAGAATTGATGATTTTGAACTGTGGTGTTGGAGAAGACTCTTGAGAGTGCCTTGGACTGCAAGGAGGTCCAACCAGTACATCCTAAAGGAGATCAGCCCTGGGTGTTCATTGGAAGGACTGATGCTAAAGCTGAAACTCCAATACTTTGGCGTGTCATTCGAAGAGTTGACTCATTGGAAAAGACCCTGATGCTGGGAGGGATTGGGGGCAGGAGAAGAAGGGGACGACAGAGGATGAGATGGCTGGATGGCATCACTGACTCAATGCACATGAGTTTGTGTGAACTCCGGGAGTTGGTGATGGACAGGGAGGCCTGGCGTGCTGCGATTCATGGGGTGGCAAACAATCAGACACAACTGAGCGACTGAACTGAACTGAACTGAAGCATTATATAATTATAGAAAATATAGAGAAGGCTCAAGAGAAACATAAACATCACCCTTAACCCAAGCCAGACATATGTACCTTTAAGGATTTGGATTTTTATGTATTTCCTTGTACTCACTTTTCCTCCATGACTATGTCTGTTTGGCCCACCACTATAACTCTTGAATCTGCCACAGTACCCAGCATCTATTAGATCTTCAATAAATATTTGTTTAAGGAGTATATATATTTTATATGTACTCATTAAATTTATATTTTAAATATATGTACATATACATATATTTATCAGGAAGCTTTCACAAGCCCTTATCCATCAAAGGGCAGACAGAATGAAAACCACAATCACAGAAGGCTAACCAGTGATCACATGGACCACAGCCTTGTCTTACTCAATGAAACTATGAGCCATGCCATGTAGGGCACCCAAGACAGACAGGTCATGGTAGAGAGTTATGACAAAACGTGGTCCACTGGAGAAGGCAATGGCAAACCACTTCAGTATTCTTGCCTTGAGAACCCCATAAACAGTATGAAAAAGCAAAAAGATAGGACACCGAAAGATGAACTCTCCAGGTCGATAGGTACCCATTATGCTACTGAAGAAGACTAGAGAAATAACTCCAGAAAAAATGAAGAGACAGAGCCAAAGCAAAAACAACACCTAGTTGTGGGTATGACTGGTGATGGAAGTAAAGTCTGATGCTGTAAAGAACAATATTGTTCTTTACAATAGGCACCTGGAACGTTAGGTCCATGCATCAAGGTAAATTGGAAGTGGTCAAACAAGAGATGGCAAGAGTGAACATTGACATTGCAGGAATCAGTGAACTAAAATGCACTGGAATGGGTGAATTGAATTCAGATGACCATATATCTACTACTGTGGGCAAGAATCCCTTAGAAGAAATGGAGTAGCCATCATGGTTAACAAAAGAATCTGAAATGCAGTACTTGGGTGCAATCTCAAAAGTGACAGAATGATCTCTGTTCATTTCCAAGGCAAACCATTCAATATCACAGTTATCTAAGTCTATGCCCCAACCACTAATGCTAAAGAAGCTGAAGTTGAACAGCTCTTTGATGATCTACAAGACCTTCTAGAACACCCAAAAAATATGCCCTTTTCATCACAGGGGACTGGAATGCAAAAGTAGGAAGTCAAGAGATACCTGGAGTAACAGGCAAGTTTGGCCTGGGAGTACAAAAATGAAGCAGGGCAAAGGGTAACAGAGTTTTGCTAAGAGAACACACTGGTCATAGCAAAAACCCTCTTTCAACAACACAAGAGAAGACTCTACATATGGACACCACCAGATGGTCAATACTGAAGTCAGATTGATTATATTCTTTGCAACCAAAGATAGAGAAGCTCTATATAGTTAGCAAAAAAAAAAAAAAAAAGACCAGGATCTGACTGTGGTCAGCTGAAACTCCAATACTTTGGCCACCTGATGCGAAGAGCCAACTCGTTGGAAAAGACCCTGGTTCAGGGAAAGATTGAAGGTGGGAGAAGGGGAAGACAGAGGATGAGATGGTTGCATGGCATCACTGACTTGATGAACATGAGTTTGAGCAAGCTCTGGGAGTTGGTGATGGACAGGGAAGCCTGGTGTGCTGCAGTCATGGTGTCACAAAGAGATGGACACGACTGAGTAACTGAACTGAACTGAACACAGTGAAAGGCTTTAATGTAGTCAGTGAAGCAGAAGTAAGTGTTTTTTCTGGAATTCCCTTGCTTTTTCTATGATCCAGTGGATGTTGGCAATTTGCTCTCTGGTTCCTCTGATTTTTCTAAATCCAGCTCATACATCTGGAAGTGCTCAGTTCACTTACTGTTGAAGCCTAGCTTGAAGGATTTTGAGCATTACCTTGCTAGCATGTGAAATAAGTGCGTCTGTGCAGTAGTTAGAATACTCTTTGGCATCACCCTTCTTTGGGTTTGGAATGAAAACAGGTTATGATTCTAGCCCAAATGCATTCTATTTTCCAGGATAATCACTTGCTTTCTCTACCTCAGTCTCTTTATCCATACAATGGGAATGGTAATACCTGCTCTATTTCCATAAAATTGTTGTGAGGCTTTAAAGAGCTAATGGCCATGGAAGTGGTCCAAATTGTCAAGAGCTCTTTAGATATATTTTTATATATTAGGCTTCACAAGGGCATACTGGCTGGCCTCAGTTGGAAGGAAGATTTTTTTAATATTTGTTTTTCGGATTATGTAGGCATTATATAATTATAGAACACATAGGGAAAGCTTAAGAGAAACATCAAAAACACACTTAATCCTAGCCAGATGTAGGTACCTTTAAGGATTTGGATTTTGGTGTATTTCCTTCTAGTCTCTTCTCCTCTCTGAAGGCAAAGACTGTGTGGTCTACCACTGTAACCCCTGAGTCTGCCACTGTACCTAACTTATATTAGATTTTCAATCAGTATTTGTTTAATGAATACATATACTTATTTTAATTAAAAATTCGATATGTACAGTTTTATATCCTTTCTTTACCTAAGTAATCCGAGTACTTCCTACAACATTAAACATTCCTTAAGATATGACTCCACGTGCCTGCATGCTCAGGTGCATCTGACTCTTTATGACCCCATGGGTTGTAGTCCACTGTCCATCAGGTTATCCTGGCAAGAAATCTGGACTGGGTTGCCATTTCCTTCTCCTGGGGATCTTCCTGACCTAGGGATGGAACCCGCGTCTCCTGCAGCTCCTGCATTGGCAGGAAGATTCTTTACCACTGAGTCACCGGGGAAGCCCATAATTTTTCATGTCTGTACTGTATTATATCATATCAATGTATCAGCTCTCTATTCTTGGATATTTGTGTTGCTTCCAACTGTTTACTATTATAATTAAAACAGATAAATATCCTCATAGCAAAATCTTTGTGCTCATACCTGTTTATTTCCTTTAGATAAATTCTTAGCAGTGGGATTCCTGGGTGACATAGTAAGCACATTTAAAAGACTTTAAATATATGTACCAGATTGCCCGCCATGAAAGTTTTGCCAATTTACTTACCCACCAGCAGTCTGTGGGTTTTCTTTTTCTTTTTTTTTTTTAGGGCACATAAGTTTTTTATTTCGACTTTGTCATATCTATCCTTATTTTTCCTTTGTGACTTCTTCCATTGCATTTATACTTGGAAAGTCCTCAGGGAAGATCTTTTAAAACGATAAAAGGCCAATTTGTATGCTGTTCCTGGTTTTGCAATGCAGTGTATTCATGGAAGCTTTATCATAAGACAGTCCACATACTGGGAAATGGACCAAGCTCATGCATACACATAGCTGTATTCATCTATTCCAATTTTATTGGGTTTCATCAGCAGAAACTAATGAATATGTGGGTGAAGGCAGCAAGGGGTGAAGTATAGGTGTTCAGAAAGCAGTGTTGCAGGGCAAGCAGTGAAGAACAGCACTTGCCTCTTAATGGTTCATCTTTGTTTCTTGAATAGTAGAGAGTTTTCATGCAAACTCTGTTCAGAAAACCTCCTTTCAAAGCTGGAAGAGCCCTATAGTGCAAGGCTAGGAGGTGAAAGAGAGGCTCAAGGAAGACCTAGGGTTATCACTAGATTAAGGAGATGCTAGAGAGTGTTAAGTACTTCACAGAAGTTCACCCTGATTCGACCTTCGTTGACTGGGAGTTTTGAGTGATTTGAGAGTTGGATGGCTGGGTTTTGGAATGAGTAAAGCTCAAGCTGGCCCTCACAGAGAAGTGGGGACTATGTCTCTGACCAGTGAAAGCTACTTGTGGTTCACTCTGGGGCAGAGGAGTTAAGAGACATTTCAGAAAAGAGAAGTTCAGTCATTGATCATCTCTATTCCCATAGACTATAGCAGAGTGCCAAACACATGATAGGCACTCAGTAAATATTTGTAGAATGCATGCATGAATAAACCAATAGTTGCTCTGTTAGTCTGTTCACCCTGAGAGTTTTTTTGTCCACTCCCCATTCCCTGGTAGCTTCTGTTTTGTTTTTTTTTTTTTTTGCCTCACCTCAAGGCATGTGAGATCTTAATTCCCAAACGAGGGATCAAACCCATGACCCTTGCAGTGGGAGTGCAGAGTCTTAACCACTGGACAGCCAGGGATGTCCCTCTTGTAGCTTTTATGCCTTGGCTTCCTCCTTCACCATCCAAACTTCCTCATCCTGTTTCCCATTCTCTCAAGGAGTGTTTCTCAAGATCCTGAAACTGAATATTCTAATTATAATATTGGGTAGTGGTTAAGAGGGCTTCCCTGATGGCTCAGACGGTAAATAATTTGCCTGAAATGCAGAAGACCCAGGTTTGATCCCTGGGTTGGGAAGATGCCCTGGAGAATGGAATGGTTACTCACTAGTTCTTGCCTGGAGAATCTCACAGACAGAGGAGTCTGGCAGATCCAGGTTGTTCACTTTGTGATAGAGGAACTGAGGTTTAGAAATGATAAATAACTTGCCCCAGGCCACACACCACTCAATGGCAGATTGAGGGTGCTGCTCGTGATATACATGGCCCTAGAGCCCGTGCTCTTACCCGCTCTGTGTGTGTTAGTTGCTCAGTTTCTCTATCTGTAAAACAAAGTGAACAATAGTATCTATTTGTTTGGGCTATTGTGAGGATTAAATGAGATAATGCATGTAAAGACTTTACGATGGTTGGTAGCTATATCAATGTCCTGCAGTTGCTATAACAGCACATACAGGGTAGCTTACAAACAACAAAAATTGATTTCTTCTGGAATCTAAATGTCCAAGATCAGAGTGCTAGCCATGGTTGGGTTCTGATGAAATCTCACTCTCTGGTTCATCAGTGGCTTCTTCTGGTCATGTCCTAACATGGTTCAAGTGTTAAGGGAGCTCTGTGGGGTCTTTTTTAATTAAGGCACAAATTCCTTTCATGAGGGCTCCACCTTCATGACATAAGTACTTCCCATAGGCTCCACATCCTGATACCATCACATTTGCATTAGGATTGCACATATGAATTTAAAGGGAACACAAACTTTCAGACCATAGCACTGCTTTAATAAATTACCACAAATTGGATGACTTAAAACCACAGAAATTTATTCTCTGAGAGTTCTGGAGGCCAAATTCTAAAATCAGTTTCACTGGGCTGAAAACAACGTGTCATCAGGGTCTCACTAGGAGGGAGCCCTTCTGGGGCTCTAGAGGAGAACCTATTATATTTCCTGCCACTTCAAGGTTCTAGTGGAATCCCATGGTTGTAACTGCATCACCCCAACCTCTGCCTCTTGGGTCTCTGCCTTCTCTTCTTCTGTGTACTTAATCTCCTTCTATATCCATCTTAAAAGCTGGCTTAAAACTCAACACTCAAAAACTAAGATCATGGAATTCGGTCCCATCACTTTATGGCAAATAGAAGGGAGAAAAGTAGAAGCAGTGATAGATTTTATTTTCTTGGGCTCCAAAATCACTGTGGATGGTGACTGCAGCCACGATATTAATAGACACTTGTTCCTGGGAAAAGCTATGATGAACCTAGACAGCATATTAAAAAGCAGAGATATCACTTTGCCGACCAAAGTCCATCTAGTCAAAACTATGGTCGTTCCAGTAGTCATACACAGATGTGAGAGTGGGACCTTAAAGAAGGCTGAACATTGAAGAACTGATGCTTTCAAACTGTGGTGCTGGAGAAGACTCTTGAGAGTCCCTTGAACAGCAAGGAGATCAAACCAGTCAATCCTAAAGGAAATCAACCCCGAATATTCATTGGAAGGACTGATGCTGAAGTTGAAGTTCCAATACTTTGGCCACCTGATGAGAAGAGCCGACTCATTGGAAAAGACCCTGATGCTGGGAAAGATTGAAGGCAAAAGGAAAAGAGCGTGGCAGAGGATGAGATGGTTAGACAGCATCATTGACTCAATGCACATAAATCTGAGCAAACTGTGAGAGATAGTGAAGGACAGGGAAGCCTGGTGTGTTGCAGTCCATGGGGTCGCAAAGAGTCAGACATGACTTAGAGACTGAACAACAACAGTCCCTCTTGTAAGGATATATGGGATTGCATTTTGCATTTACCTGGATAAACCAGAATAATCTCTATAGTGTTAGGGTTACAATTTCATGTGCTGCCTCAATCTCTTTGAGTTTCTCAGAGCCTCAAAGTTCTAACTACTTTCTCTCATCCAGTGAGAAAGTCCCCCTGTCAGCTAGATCAGCTGTTCCTCACCCAGCCCAGTCTTCAACCTACCTGGTTTCACCTCCCTGACAGCCTGTGAAATTATTCACCTTCTCCTTTGGGAACTGAGGGGTATCCCACCCTTCTGTAACTACGAAGCCTGCCTCCTTCCCACAGTGCCTTCAGCTTTACTCTATTCCTGAGTGCAACCCCCATGTGGCCCTGCATAGCGCACGGTGTCCTCGTCCTCTGGGCTATAACTATATGTGATTAATAAATTGCTGTCCATCTCATCGGTCCAGCATCAGGTGCCATGTATTTGACCATTCCAAGAACCTTAGAGTGGGACTCTCTCCCTCACCAATGAGGTGATGAGGAGAGGAGCAAAACATCTCCCCATTTCAGGATGCTTCATTTATTCACATTTGCCAAGAACCAACCCCCTCCCTGCCTTCCACTTTTTTGCCAGGTAAGGTGTTATTCACGGGTTCCAGGGATTACAAGGAAGATATCTTTGGGGGGCCAATTTTTCTTATTTTTAAAATATTTATTTATTTGGTTGCACCACGTCTTAGTTGTGGCATGTGGGATCTAGTTCCCTAACCAGGAAGAGCCCAGGGCCCCCCACAATGGGTGCATGGAGTCTTAGCCACTGGACCACCAGGGAAGTCCCTTGGGGTCATTTTTAGCTGTTCACAGTAGCTTTTATTATTATTTAAGAGAGCACAAGTTCGCAAATTCCTTGGTAACTATAAAGGGATGATTATTTAATTTGGCATATTTGAGTTCCTGCTGACTTTTCTGTTAACAAATGTTGTTGCTGTTGTTCAGTCACTCAGTCATGTCTGACTCTTTGCAACCTAAGGGACTTCAGCATGTCA
The DNA here is from genome assembly GCF_032452875.1 of Bos javanicus. Taxonomy (NCBI): domain Eukaryota; kingdom Metazoa; phylum Chordata; class Mammalia; order Artiodactyla; family Bovidae; genus Bos; species Bos javanicus. The sequence continues at coordinate 57,909,102 of NC_083897.1, read as the reverse complement.
GGCTTGCCTATCCTTCACTATTTCCTGGAGTTTGCTCAAACTCATGAGAGCCAGTGATGCTCTCCAATCATCTCATCCTCTATTGTCCCCTTCTCTTCCTTCCTGTTAACAAATACCAAGGACTTAATTTTTTAAGGAAAGAGAATCAACATTGAAGTGTAAATAAAGATTAATTTTGAACATCACTTAATCGTGAGAATATTCCTCTGTACTTCATCTTTGTTTTTCAGTTCTCTCCTTATATCTGATTTCTATGGCTGTGGCAGAGCTTGCTGCTTGGCCCTTCATATCCATTTTCTTTTTCTTCCATAGTAATAAGTATTTAGGTGAGTACATGGCTTCCCAGAAATGAATATTCTATTTTCTGATTTTCCTTCTAGCTAGAAGTAGCCATGGGGTGTGAGCCAGTAGCATATAACATTCAGGCCAGTGGGATATAAGCTTAAGTGAAATATGTCAGCTTCTAGGAAACTTCTTTAAGAAAGCTGTCCATGTCCTTAATTTCCAAAAAAAATATAAACAGCTCACATAACTCAATAACACAGGCAACGCAATTGAAAAATGGGCAGAAGATCTAAATATACATTTCTCCAAAGAAGACATACAGATGATTGATAGGCACATGAAAAGATGCTCATCATCACTAATTACTAGAGAAATGCAAATCAAAACTACAATGAGGTGTCACCTCACACCAGTCAGAATGACCATCATTAAAAAGTCTACAAATTATAAATGTTGGAGAAAAGGGAACCCTCTTACACTATTACTGGGAATGTAAATTGGTATAGCTACTATGGAGAACAGTATGGAGGTTCCTCAAAAAACTAAAAATAGAGTTGCCATGTGATCCAGGAATCCCACTCATGGGCATATACTCAGACAAAACCACAATTCAAAAAGATACATGCACCCCTATTGTCATGGAAGTGCTATTTACATTAGCCAAGACATGAAATCAACCTAAATGTCCACTGATAGATGAGTGGATAAAGAAGATGTGGTACATATATACAGTGAAATATTACTCAGCCATAAAAAGAATGAAATAATGCCATTTGCAGCAACATGTACGGACCTAATGAGAGTAAGTCAGAAAGAGAAAGACGAATGCCACATTATATCACTTAGATGTGGAATCTAAAGTACAACAAATGAACGTATCTATGAAACAAACTCATAGACATTGAGGACAGATATGTGGTTGCCAAAGGTGAGGGGGCTGGAGGAGGGAAGGACTAAGAATGCAGATTTAGCAGATGCAAACTAGTATATATAGGATGCATAAACAACAAGGTCCTACTGTTTAGCACAGGGAACTGTATTCAGTATCATGTGATAAACCATGATGGAAAGAATATGAAAATGAATATATATGTATATATAAAACTGAGTCAATTTGCTGTACAGCAGAAATTAACACACCGTTATAAATCAACTATATTTTAATAAAATTAAAAATAAAGAAAGTTGCTCATGCCTTTTGCCTCTTCTTTTAACCTTCCTTCATCTACTTATCTAGAAGGCAGATGTGGTGGTTGGAGGTCTAGTTTGGAGGTCCGCTTTGGACCATGAAAACAAGAGCTATGCTGTAGGAATGATGGCTAGAAGTAGCCTGGATCCGTGAGGACATCATGGGGCAGAACCACCATGAGTCTGACACTCACATGAGAGAGAAACTATACTGTTAAAACTGGCTGTTTTGAGTTTTCTGTCAATATAAGTTGAACCTAATCCTAAACAAAAAGAATTTTCTCTTCTTCCTCCTTTTCCTATTTTTGGTTGTTGTTACTCTCCATGTATGCTAAGAGACTTCAAGTATGATGAATTTTGTGCAACATCCATGTGGTTGACTCAATTATCTGGCCTTTCTGTTCTTTGGTATCTTATTCCAATAACCTTGTCCTCTATACCACGTCAGCCACCCATGACTGTTCGATCTCTAAAATCAGTAAGCCAAACATATCACTGTACGACCACAGCTTCCTCTTTGTCTTAACTACTTATTCAAATACTCCCACCATGACCCTTTTGACCTAACCAGCACTTCCAGTATATGGACCCCTTAATTTTATCAGTCCATCAGCTTTCTCTTTTCTTTTGTTTCTGCTTATATGATTCATCATTTCAACATTTTGTCACTGCCTCAGGCTCTCTTGTCCCTCTAATTTTTGATGCACCTGCCTGGTAAAACCCTAATTATGGATGAACCTTAAAATATAGCTTCTTGATTCTTTTACCTAAGCACCTAAGCATTGCTAAAGAAGTTATCACAGTAAGGCAGACTAGGATCACTATGAATTTATGATAGTAGATTATTCCAGTTAAACATAACATATGGAACATCTACTTATTCTCTGATTAAATTCTGTTAAAATGGGAGTTAAACAAAACATTTTAAAGTATAAACCTATGAAAACAAATTGCAAAAAATGATACCACAGAGAGTAAGAGAATGTAAACACATTTTTAAAGATGGAAAGCAGATGGAGGAGTTAGTGGAACTGAAAGGTTGAACACAAGTTCATGATGCTGATGAGAAGTGAGCCTATTCACCTACAGAATCCCAGAGAAGCTTAGGAATTGGAGGTGTTAGTTAATGAGTAAATGATGGGAAATGAATAGAGCTGAAAAAGAGTTTGCCTAAAAACATGTGTCATAAAAAATGACCCACCTTCCCACTCCCTGTCCACTGTGAATCTCTTTCCTCATCCTGGTAGGAGATAGAATATTTATTCCACAGAGAAACTGAACCAGAGAGACTTTGGTTTGGGGGCTATCAGGCACAGAGCATGGTACCATTCGAAAATAATGTGATTAAGCAAAAGTCTACATATTCAATGGTGGAATCCCACCAATGCCTCTTGTGCCACATAGCTCCAAGCATGTTAGCAGCTAAATATTTGCTTGACCAAAAAATTCATTTGGGTTTTTTGAATGCTGTCAAGGGAAAATCTGAACAAACTTTACAGCAAACTCAATGTATAGTAGTCATTGGCAAGGCATAGGAAGATTGCTCTTCAGAGAAACTGAGTGGTCCAGAGAAGAGATCTACTGATACAGGCAATCCTTGCTTTCACGGTAATGAAATGACTGTTGCAAGCTGGACCATACAGCTGACTTTATTATTGCAACTTTATTATACAAGTGACTTTATTATTTTAATTCCATTTTACCCTTTTAATGAAATGGCTGATATTTTTAGTTAATTAATTAATTTGACTGTGCCAGGTCTTAGGTGTGGCATGTGGAATCTTTGAAGCTTGTTGATCTTTGTTGCAGCATGCAGGTTCTTTAGTTGAAGCATGTGGAATCTCTCTCTCTCTCTCTTTTTTAGTTGCAGCATGCAAACTCTTAGTTGAGGCATGTGGGATCTAGTTCCCTGACTAGGGATCAAACCCAGGCCCCCTATGTTGGGAGTGCATAGTCTTAGCCAGTGGACCACCAGTGAAGTCTCCAAGGTGACTTTAATAATCAATGGAAAACAATCATGCTGTGACCTTCAACATTTTTTTTTTTTTTTGTCAAAACGTTAAAACCTCTCTTACTGTTAGGTTTAGATGTATAGGGAAATGATGAAAATGTAAAACTGATATTTATTTTGTATACTGTAGTTTAAAACATTAGGAACATTGAACCTGAAACTATCACAACATTGCTAATCAGCTATACTCCAATATAAAATAATAAAAAAAAAAACTTTTTAAACATCAGGAACATTGAGAATGAAAGTGTTTTATTAATTTATTGTTTTGGAAGAAAATTACTAGGAAGTAGTCTAAACAGTTCTTGTCTTCTCATAGTATAATTTACAATATAGAGCAAGCATTCTACACCTTGGCTTGAAAACAGTCATACACTTCTCTAAATTTGGATCAATTTCCATAATTTTGTCCCTTGTACTTTCAATCTTGTGAAACATCTTTGAGAGGTCCTTTAATGTGAAGTGTTTTTTTTTTTCCAGTGTCACTTCCTTTGCAACATCTTCATTGTCTTTGTCACAACCACTCTCCTCCTTTATGTTGATAAGTTTGTCCTCAGTAAGATGAAGCTTTTCTGGCTGCAGAAGTTTCTCCCTTATGGCCACTTCAGGATCCTTCAGCTTTTGTCAAGTAAGTTATTAATGGAATTGCCTTTTAAAAAAGACCTCTCTCCTCAACATCATCAAATGGTTGATGATCATCATAACTCAGTTCATTTCAGTTCAGTCACTCAGTCATGTCTGACTCTTTGTGACCCCATGGACTGCAGCACGCCAGGCCTCCCTGTCTATTACCAACTCCCGGAGTTTACCCAAACTCATGTCCATTGAGTCAGTGATACCATCCAACCATCTCATCCTCTATCATCCCCTTCTCCTCCTGCCTTCAATCTTTTCCAGCATCAGGGTCTTTTCCAATGAGTCAGCTCTTCGCATCAGGTGGACAAATATTGGAGTTTCAGCTTCAACATCAGTCCTTCCAATGAACACTCAGGACTGATCTCCTTTAGGATGGACCGGTTTGAACTCCTTGCAATCCAAGGGACTCTCAAGAGTCTTCTCTAATACCACAGTTCAAAAGCATCAATTCTTCAGTGCTCAGCTTTCTTTATAGCCCAACTCTCACATCCATACATGACTACTGGAAAAACCATAACTTTCATTAGATGGACCTTTTTTGGCAAAGTAAATATCTCTGCTTTTTAATATGCTATCTAGGTTGGTCATAACTTTCCTTCCAAGGAGTAAGCATCTTTTAATTTTATGGCTGCAGTCACCATCTGCAATGATTTTGGAGCCCAAGAAAATAAAGTCTCTCACTGTTTCCACTGTTTTTCCATCTATTTGCCATGAAGTGATGGGACTGGATGCCATGATCTTAGTTTTCTGAATGTTGAGATTTAAGCCAACTTTTTCCTCTCCTCTTTCACTTTCATCAAAAGGCTCTTTAGTTCTCCTTTGCTTTCTGCCATAAGGGCGGTGTCATTTGCACATCTGAGGTTATTGATATTTCTCCTGGCAATCTTGATTCCACCTTGTGCTTTTTCCAGCGCAGCATTTCTCATGATGTACTCTGCATGTAAGTTAAAAAAGCAGGGTGTCAATATACAGCCTTGACGTGCTCCTTTTCCTGATTTGGAACCAGTCTGTTGTTCCATGTCCAGTTCTAACTGTTCCTTCTTGATCTGCATACAGATTTCTCAAGAGGCAGGTCAGGTGGTCTGGTATTCCCACCTCTTGAAGAATTTTCCACAGTTTGTTGTGATCCACACAGTCAAAGGCTTTGGCATAGTCAATAAAGCAGAAATAGATGTTTTTCTGGAACTCTCTTGCTCTTTTGATGATCCAGTGGATGTTGTCAATTTGATCTCTGGTTGCTCTGCCTTTTCTAAAACCAGCTTGAACATCTGGAAGTTCACATATTGCTGAAGTCTGTCTTGAAGAATTTTGAGCATTACTTTACTGGCATGTGAGATGAGTACAATTGTGAGGTAGTTTGAGCATTCTTTGGCATTGCCTTTCTTTGGGATTGAAATGAAAATTGACCTTTTCTAGTCCTGTGGCCACTGCTGAGTTTTCCAAATTTGCTGGCATATTGAGTGCAGCACTTTCACAGCATCACCTTTTAGGATTTAAAATAGCTCAACTGGAATTCCATCACCTCCACTAGCTTTGTTCGTAGTGATGCTTCCTAAGGCCTACTTGACTTCACATTCCAGGATATCTGGCTCTAGGTGAATAATCACACCATTGTGATTATCTGGGTTGTGAAGATCTTTTTTGTATAGTTCTTCTGTGTATTCTTGCCACCTCTTCTTAATATCTTCTGCTTCTGTTAGGTCTATACCATTTCTATCCTTTATTGTGCCCATCTTTATGTGAAATGTTCCCTTGATATCTCTAATTTTCTTGAAGAGATCTCTAGTCTTTCCCATTCTATTGTTTTCCTCTATTTCTTTGCACTGATTACTGAGGAAGGCTTTCTTAACTACTTAACTAAGCCTTGGAATCTTGGAGCAAATTTTACAGCAGTATCCTCATCCGTGCTAGTAGCTTCACCAGATAAATGAATATTAGTCAGTTTAGGACAACTTCTGAAATGATTAAAGCAGCCTTTACTGGCAATAACTTCAGTGCTTTGGCCTGAATGCTAGCCAGACTGATTAGGATTGTTTTTATTACAGTCTTTAATCCAAAATAGAAGTAAACTGTCCATTTCAATCATAAACAGCTTTCTATCCCTAGTGCAACTTAAACTAAAAGTTGCTGATGGAACTTTATCTTTTTAAAAAATATGTTAATCAAACTTCTCCAGTGTTGTTTGTACCATAGCTTAATGCAGGCCTAGGTCTCGTCCTGTCTTTGCTGCAGTCCTTTTCAAATCACACTCAATTTCATTTCCCACATTTTCATTTTTTGGCTGTACTTCCACCTTTGTTAGCCAATTCCCTCTTTTGATTATCCATTTTTGTAAAATGCCATGTGGGTTTATCTGGGAGACAAGGCATCAACACAACTACAGTACATGCTTTGTCATCTGTGCCTGAACTGAATAACAGATTTACAGGGACCAATCACCAGTGAGCTTTGAAAGAAGTGACGTGATCTTGATGCACATCTATTATTTACATGGTGATTTGTAGGCTGAAGAGCTAGCAGCAGTTTTTATTGCAATTACTTACAGTTAATATACTGTGGTAACTGAAATTTAAACTGTGCTAATAGGGAACTGGTAGAAGCTGAAATTGGTTCATATAGGAATCATACAAAATGAGGATTGCTGATATTGACTATTTTTGTTCCTCCAGTGAAATGTCTGGGCCTGTTCAATCATCTACAGTGAAACCTACCTGTTAGTAAGCCTTAGAAGAGTTTGCATTTAAAATATAAAGGGACAACAGAGGATCACCAGGCACTTGAGGAAAGTCTTGGGCTTCCTTGATGCCTCAGCTGGTAAAGAATCTACCAGCAATGCGGGAGACCTGGCTTCGATCCCTGGGTTGGGAAGATCCCCTGGAGAAGGGAACAGCTACCCATTCCAGTATTCCGGCCTGGAGAATTCCAAGGACTGTATAGTCCAGGGGTCACAAAGAGTTGGAAACCACCGAGCAACTTTCACTTTCAGGGTAGGATAAATAAATTTTCAGACATGTAAGGTCTTAGAGCATTCCTATACACCCTTTCTCAGGAATTGATTAGACGTGCTCCAGGAAACAGGAACATTTGGGACTCAGGAAATAGGAGATTTATCATAGAAGGGGAATGAAAGGAAGCACTAAGATGAGAACAGTGTAGCAGGCCTAGAAGGCAGTGAGTTTAAATTGGAGCAAGAAGATGGAGGTACAGGTGTCTCTGTTTAACAAATGGAACAGACAGAATCCCAGATATCTTTGATGATAGTAAAAACAATATTCTAGGGAGAGTATAATTAAAAGACTATTGATAATAACATAAATAGTAAGCCCACGATTTTTTAAAGGAAAAATTCACTCTAGGGATAAAAAGGAAATATAATCATAGTATACTACTTTGCCCAGCAATGAAAGATATTAACAGTCATAATAATGTAAATGATGAGTATCAGGAAATTCCCTGGTGGTCCAGTGGTTAGGACTCTGTGCTTTCATTGCCAAGGGGTTGGGTTTGATCCCTGGCTGGTATGGCGAAAAAAGAAAAAAAAATGATGAGTATCAATTTAAACAATAATTGTGGTGTAACTCTGTTGGAACAATCGAAGGTAGAGAAATCTGTGTGTGGTTTGGGTATGCTGTTTTAAACAGCAAAACTCTATCTCCTTAAATTATGGATGATTTGATGATTTTTTTCTCTAAATTAAAGTGTTCCCTCTCTATTGGGTCCTTCAGCTTTTTAACATGTTTTAAACCTCCAATTAATAAAAGAAAACAAAACAGAAAAGAAAACCATCTAGCCAAACAAATAAACAAAAAAATGTCCCACACTCACACAGTCCTTCAGCTAACTGCCCTGTATCTCTCTCTTGCTACTGCTGCTGCTGCTGCTGCTGCTAAGTCACTTCAGTCGTGTCCGACTCTGTGTGACCCCATACACAGCAGCCCACCACGCTCCCCTGTCCCTGGGATTCTCCAGGCAAGAACACTGGAGTGGGTTGCCATTTCCTTCTCCAATGCATGAAAGTGAAAAGTGAAAGTGAAGTCGCTCAGTTGTTTCCGACTCTTAGTGACCCCATGGACTGGAGCCCACCAGGCTCCTCCATCCATGGGATTTTCCAGGCAAGAGTACTGGAGTGGGGTGCCATTGCCTTCTCCGATCTCTCTCCTACTCCTTATCAAAGCTAAATGTCCTCACAGAGTGGTTTATAGTCACTCATTCCATTTCCTTTGCAAAAAAAAGCTACTTCCTCTGCACAATAAGTGAGCTTGGGAAGGTTGCAGGGCATAAGATCAACATATAAAAATCAATTGCATTCTTATAAGACATCCATTCACTGCCAATTGATCTATAGGTTCAATGCAATCCCAATCAATAGTCTGGTAGATTTTTTGGTAGAAACTGACAAGACTATTCTAAGATTTTTTGTGAAAATTCCAAGCACCTAGAATATCAAAAATTGTTTTGAAAAAAAAAACAAAAAACAAAAAACAAACTTGAAGTATTTATACTACCTGATCTTAAGTGTTACTGTGAAACTGTACTAATCTAGACAGTGTGGTATTGATATTAAGGGTAGATCAGTGGAACAGAATAGCATGTATATATATACATTCAACATATAAAATTATATATATATATATTTATACACATATATATTTACTAATGTACCAAAGTAATTCAACAGGGAAAATATACTCTTTAATAAATAGTACTGGAAAAACTGGGTATAGTAATTCAAATTAAGCTGAAATGGATCATATGTGCTCAGTAGTGTCTGACTCTTTGCGACCCCATGGACTGTAGCCTGCCAGGCCCCTTTGTCCATGGGATTTTCCAGGCAAGAACACTGGAGTGGGTTACCATATCCTGCTCCAAATGGATCATATATCTAAACATAAAATATAAAATATAAAACTTTAGAAGAAGAAAAATAACAGGAGAAAATCTTTATGATTTTGGGGGTAAACAAAATCTTAGAACACCAAGACACAAACCACACAAAGAAATTTAATAAATTGGACTTAACCAAAATTTTAGGGACATCCCTGGCTGTCCAGTGGTTAAGAGCCTGTACTCCCAATGCAAGGTGCCTGGGTTTGATGCCTGGTCAGGGAACTAGATTTCACACGCTGCAACAAAAGACTGAAGATCTTGGGTGCCACAACTAAGACTCGGTGCAGCCGAAATAAATAAATAAATAATTAATTAAAACCTTAAATTTTGCTTTTCAAAAGACAGCATGAAAAAAATGAAAAAGCAAGTCTCAGATTGGGAGAAAATATTCACAATACATACATCAGAAAAAGGAATTACACCCAAAATTTATTAAAAAAAAAAAAACTTACAAATCAACACTAAGAAGACAACCTAATTTTTAAAAGTGAACAGAGGAATTGGACAGACACTTCACAGAAAAGATATGTGAATGGAAAATAAACACATTAAAAGATATTTAGTATCTTTAGTCATCAAGGAATTGCAAATTAAAGCCACTACTCAACAAGCAGAATGGCTAAAACTTAAAATATTGACCATAGCAAGTGTTCATGAGGATGGGGAGAAGCTGCAACTCTAACACAGTGCTAGTAGAAACGTAAAATAGTGCAACCAATTTGGAAAACAGATTGGAAATTTCTTTAAAAGGTAAATTTACACCTACTACATGACCAAGGTCTTCTACTTCTAGGTATTTTTACCCAAGAGAAATGTAAGCCTATGTCCATACTACATCCAAAGACTTGTATACAAATATTACTTGAAGATTTATTTATAATAACTCCAAACTACTGGAAATAGTTCCAAATAACTGGAAACTACTCCAATGTTCCTCATTTGATGAATATAAAAACAAATTTTGGTAAATATATATAATATAATATTATTCATCAATTAAAAAGAACACAGTTCAGTCTCTTAGTCGTGTCTGACTCTTTGCGACCCCATGCAAAAAACAACAACAAAAAAGAACAAATTATTGGTATATTCATCAACATGGATGAACCTCAAAATCATTATGCTGAGTGAAAGAAGTTAGGTCAAAAAAAGTACATATTGCATAAGTCCATTAAGATAAAATTATAGAAAATGCAAACTAATATGCAGTGACAGAAATCAGACCACTAGAACTTTGGGTATGAAGGTGGAGGATGGAATAGATTACAAAGGGATACACAGAAACTTTAGGGGGATGATGGAAATGTTTATCTTAACTGTGGTGAAGTTTTCACAGGTGTGTATATACGTCAAAACTGAGTGAATTGTATACTTTAAATGTGCCCCGTTTAATGTACTTCAAGATTAATGTACACCTCAAGAAAGTTTTTAACATGTTTTTAAAAAATAAACCAATTACTGATACACTACAACATGCATTAATATAAAAATTATTATACCAAATGAAAAAAAGCCAGGCGCAAAATACACAGTATGTATTGTATGATTCCATATATAAGGAACTCCAGAAAACACAAATCTAATCTGTAGTGGTTGCAAAGAACAAGAATGGGCTGTGGAGATTAATTGAGAAGGATCACAAGGTGTACACAGTTGACAAAACTCATTAACTAGTCACTCAAAATGGGTATATTATATTATATGTAAATTATAGTTCAATAAAGTTGATTAAAATTTAAAATCATTACTATTTTCAGATGACATACCTGGTTACCCAGAAAATTCAAAATGATCTACAGTCAAACTATGAGAATTAATAAGTAAATTTCATAAGGTCATTGTTAATGAGGTCAATAAACAAAAATCAATTGTATTTCTATATAACCAGCACAAACAACTTGAAAATAAAAAAAAATTTCAAGCTATACCATTACTCTGGATTGGATCTTGGAAGAGAAAGAGGAGGACATGAATGGAAAAGCTGGTAAAATCCAGATAAAGTCTGGTGTTAACAGGAAAGTACCAGTGACAGTTTCTTGATTTTGACAAAAATATCATGGAAACGTAAGATGCAAACAATAGAAAAAAATTGTATGAGTGGTACGCAAAACTCTCTGTACTATCTGTGCAGTCTTTTAGGGAATCTAAATTTAGTCAAAAATAAAAAGATTATTTTTAAAAAAGCAATCTTTAAAAATAAAAAATAACATAAAACAAATTGATATACATTTCTATCTAGTGATCAGATCAGTCACTCAGTTGTGTTCTACTCTTTGCGACCCCATGAATCGCAGCACGCCAGGCCTCCCTGTCCATCACCAACTCCCAGAGTTCACCCAGACTCACGTCCATCGAGTGAGTGATGCCATCCAGCCATCTCATCCTCTGTCGTCCCCTTCTCTTCCTGCCCCCAATCCCTCCCAGCATCACAGTCTTTTCCAATGAGTCAACTCTTCGCATGAGGTGGCCAAAGCACTGGAGTTTCAGCTTTAGCATCATTCCTTCCAAAGAAATCCCAAGGCTGATCTCCTTCAGAATGGACTGGTTGGATCTCTTTGCAGTCCAAGGGACTCTCAAGAGTCTTCTCCAACACCACAGTTCAAAAGCATCAATTCTTTGGCACTCAGCCTTCTTCACAGTCCAACTCTCACATCCATACATGACCACAGGAAAAACCATAGCCTTGACTAGACGAATCTTTGTTGGCAAAGTAATGTCTCTGCTTTTCAATATGCTATCTAGGTTGGTCATAACTTTCCTTCCAAGGAGTAAGAGTCTTTTAATTTCATGGCTGCAGTCACCATCTGTAGTGATTTTGGAGCCCAGAAAAATAAAGTCTGACACTGTTTCCACTGTTTCCCCATCTATTTCCCATGAAGTGATGGGACCAGATGCCATGATCTTCGTTTTCTGAATGTTGAGCTTTAAGCGAACTTTTTCACTCTCCACTTTCACTTTCATCAAGAGTCTTTTGAGTTCCCCTTGACTTTCTGCCATAAGGATGGTGTCATCTGCATATCTGAGGTTATTGAGATTTCTCCCGGCAATCTTGATTCCAGCTTGTGTTTCTTCCAGCCCAGAGTTTCTCATGATGTACTCTGCATAGAAGTTAAATAAACAGGGTGACAATATACAGCCTTGACGAACTCCTTTTCCTACTTGGAACCAGTCTGTAGTTCCATGTCCAGTTCTAACTGTTGCTTCCTGACCTGCATACAGATTTCTCAAGAGGCAGATCAGGTGGTCTGGTATTCCCATCTCTTTCAGAATTTTCCACAGTTTATTGTGATCCACACAGTCAAAGGCTTTGGCATAGTCAATAAAGCAGAAATAGATGTTTTTCTGGAACTCTCTTGCTTTTTCCATGATCCAGCAGATGCTGGCAATTTGATCTCTGGTTCCTCTGCCTTTTCTAAAACCAGCTTGAACATCAGGAAGTTCACGGTTCACATATTGCTGAAGCCTGGCTTGGAGAATTTTGAGCATTACTTTACTAGCGTGTGAGATGAGTGCAATTGTGCAGTAGTTTGAGCATTCTTTGGCGTTGTCTTTCTTTGGGATTGGAATGAAAACTGACCTTTTCCAGTCCTGTGGCCACTGCTGAGTTTTCCAAATTTGCTGGCATACTGAGTGTAGCACTTTCACAGCATCATCTTTCAGGATTTGGAATAGAGTTTTGCCAAGAAAATGCACTTGTCATAACAAACACCCTCTTCCAACAACACAAGAGAAGACTCTACACATGGACATCACCAGATGGTCAACACCGAAATCAGATTGATTATATTCTTTGCAGCCAAAGATGGAGAAGCTCTATACAGTCAGCAAAAACAAGACCAGGAGCTGACTGTGGCTCAGACCATGAACTCCTTATTGCCAAATTCAGACTTAAATTGAAGAAAGTAGGGAAAACCACTAGACCATTCAGGTATGACCTAAATCAAATCCCTTATGATTATACAGTGGAAGTGAGAAATAGATTTAAGGGCCTAGATCTGATAGATAGAGTGCCTGATGAACTATGGAATGAGGTTCGTGACATTGTACAGGAGACAGGGATCAAGACCATTCCCATAGAAAAGAAATGCAAAAAAGCAAAATGGCTGTCTGGGGAGGCCTTACAAATAGCTGTGAAAAGAAGAGAAGCGAAAAGCAAAGGAGAAAAGGAAAGATATAAACATCTGAATGCAGAGTTCCAAATAATAGCAAGAAGAGATAAGAAAGCCTTCTTCAGGGATCAATGCAAAGAAATAGAGGAAAACAACAGAATGGGAAAGACTAGGGATCTCTTCAAGAAAATCAGAGATACCAAAGGAACATTTCATGCAAAGATGGGCTCAATAAAGGACAGAAATGGTAGGGACCTAACAGAAGCAGAAGATATTAAGAAGAGGTGGCAAGAATACACAGAAGAACTGTACAAAAAAGATCTTCATGACCCAGATAATCACGATGGTGTGATCACTGACCTAGAGCCAGACATCCTGGAATGTGAAGTCAAGTGGGCCTTAGAAAGCATCACTATGAACAAAGCTAGTGGAGGTGATGGAATTCCAGTTGAGCAATTCCAAATCTAGTGATAGAAGTATTCAAAAAATTTAAAAACAGTAATTTGACTGAATATCTCCAGTGAGAAATACCTTACAGGGAAAAATAATTGTAAAGAAACAAAAAACTTTATAAAAACATTTAGGAAGGATTTTAATAAATAATTTTGTATCATGCAAATTTTTGGCACAAAAACATCATAAACAATAAAGAATGTCATCACGCGGCCTCTTAGCAAAAAGGGATGGTTCAGGTCCATGTCACAAAACATTGCATAATAAAATATTTCCTGTCAAATGACTGTCATTCCTTTTTTTTTGTATGTCTTTTGTTTTGTTTTTGGACTTTTTACCACTCTTTTTTGTCTTTAGATGGAGAAGGCAATGGCACCCCACTCCAGTACTCTTGCCTGGAAAATCCCATGGACGGAGGAGCCTGGTAGGCTGCAGTCTATGGGGTCGCTAAGAGTCGGACACGACTGAGCGACTTCCCTTTCACTTTTCACTTTCCTGCATTGGAGAAGGAAATGGCAACCCACTCCAGTGTTCTTGCCTGGAGAATCCCAGGGACAGGGGAGCCTGGTGGGCTGCCGTGTATGGGGTCACACAGGGTCGGACACAACTGAAGTGATTTAGCATGCATGCATTGAAGAAGGAAATGGCAACCCAATCCAGTATTCTTGTCTGGAGAATCCCAGGGATGCGGGAGCCTGGTGGGCTGCCATCTATGGGGTCGCACAGAGTCGGACATGACTGAAGCGTCTTAGCAGCAGCAGCAGCAGCAAGAGTGAAACTAGGAAAATTGTGCACAACCTCCAGGTAGAAAGCTCTGAAACATATTTAAGAGGAAGTAAAAAAGACCCAAATAAATAAGTAGGTTGTAAATGAACTGTAAATCTCAATACTGTAAAGTTGTCAATTTTTGCTGATTTGATCTGTTGATACAAGATGTGTGCATGCTAAGTCACTCAGTTGTGTCTGACTCTTTGCAGCCTCATGGATTGTAGCCTGCTGACTTAGCAGCAGCAGCAGCAGCAAGCTCCTTTGTCTGTGGGATTCTCCAGGCAAGAATACTAGAGTTGGTTGCCATGCCCTCCTCCAGGGGATCTTCCTGACCCAAGGACAGAACCTGCATCTCTTATGTCTTTTGCACTGGCAGGTGGGTTCTTTACCAGTAGTGCCACCTGGGAAGCCCAATCAAATCCCAGTTGTATCCAGTGATAGAAAATGACAAACCAATTATAAAATTTATTTGGAAATACAAAGGGCCAAGAATAAACAAGGCAATCTTGAAGAAGAATGAAACAGAACATAATACCAGAAACTAAGCTATATCTAGCTATAATTAAGACAATGTGGTATAGATACAAGGACAGACAAATAGACCAATGGAACAGAATAGAGAGCCTGTCTGTGCTCCAGAGGCTGGGAAACTGCAAGCACTGAGCCTGTGCGATGCAACTACTGAAGCCCAAGAACCCTAAAGTCAGTGCTCGGCAACAAGACAATAGCCCCGCCCCCACTCACGGAACTAGAGAAACCTGGGCAGCAATGAAGACCCAGCACAGCCAGAAATACATTTTTAAAAAACTGTAAGGGAGACAGTTTGGTTTCCATCATTTAATAAAAGAAAAAAGAAAACCCAAGCAATGACAATTCGAAGGCAGTGAATGTCTCTTCACTGTACTGCAATTTGAATGTAAATTATCAAATTGTCTACATGGATCAAAGTCTTCACCTGTGCATCCCTTTTCATCAGCGCTTATCTTACAGCTATCATCAGCACGATGCTTGCAGGACTATCAAACATATCTACAAGATGTAAGATTATGGGTCTACTTGAAGGTTTTAAAAACACACAATTCATCAACACAAATTTTGCCTCCTATGAATTAAGATGATACAATAAATTAAATGCTAAACTGGGACAACTTTCAACTAGAACTGTATTAATACAACTCAGTTCTTGGTCCCCATTTCACTGTATATAGTAAGGACAACACACTGCAGTGATTACCTGCCTGGGAAAGGAAGGAGGGGAAGACATGGACAAGACCCAGTGGATTCAGTTACAGCAGGTGAAGAATCACCATTTGCCATTAGCGTCTGTTTCTGCTCCTCTGGTTTATTGTTCCTAATTATTTATTTATGTTTGTGCACTATGCATGCGTGAGTTTGTGAGTACACCAGAATTTCATTTTCTATGTAGAGAAATACATCCCACAGAAGATTTGAAGCAGGTGTCATTCACAGGTAAGGAATGGACATAAGTCACTCCTAGGAGAACTTCCCAAATGCAAAAAAAATAGAAAAAAAGGGTAGCTAGTTGCCCGAGTTGCAAAAGATATCCTGACCAATGGGTGGATGGTGAGAGAACTTACTTCCAGCCACAGTGGTTCTGAGGGGTTAACAAAAAGGAGAAATCTGAGTCGGCATTGAAAGAGATTAGGATGGGTGTGAAAAAGAAGACAAAAGATGAAGAGTTGGAAAACAAAAAAGGCACATGATTCAAAAAAAAAAAAAAAACAAATCCATATCTTTAGTTACCATATTTATGTCAAAGATGACACTGCAGTTCAGTGGGGGCAAAGAACAGTCTCTTCAATAGATTGTACTGGATCACTTGATTATCCATACAGGAGAAATTGTATATCAACTTCTTTTCATGTTATACACAGAGATGAATTCTGCATGAATTACAGATATAAATGTGAAAGATAAAACAATAAAGCTTTCAGAAGAAAATTTAGGAGAATGTCTTTATAGAGCAGACAACTCTCAGAAGCTAAGTCTGGGGAAATGTGAACAACAAAGTAAATAACGCTAGCAATGAATTTTCACTCAAAGAATAGAACAAGTATACTTAGATCCGTACACATGTAAGTAAATAGGTGAATGAACAAAGTAGGGGAGGGATAGATCTTTCTTACAGAAGAATTCCAATTAATAAATGTAGAAAGAATAATGGAAATAGATAATCATCAAGAGGCAAACACCACAGTAATATTTATTTCAAGCAGGAAACATTGATGGCCAAAAGCTTGAGGAGAAACACGGTAATATCAGTCTCAAAGTTCAGTTCTTCAGTTCAGTCACCTAGTCGTGTCTGACTCTTTGTGATCCCCATGGACTGCAGCACACCAGGCCTCCCTGTCCATCACCAACTCCCACAGTTTACTCAAACTCATGTCCATTGAGTCGGTGATGCCATCCAACCATCTCACCCTCTGTCGTCCCCTTCTCCTCCTGCCCCCAATCCTTCCCAGCATCAGGGTCTTTTCAAATGAGTCAGCTCTTCACATCAGGTGGATAAAGTATTGGAGTTTCAGCTTCAGCATCAGTCCTTCTAATGAATATTTAGGACTGATTTCCTTTAGGATGGACTGGTTGGATCTCCTCGCAGTCCAAGGGATTCTCAAGAGTCTTCTCCAACACCACAGTTCAAAAGCATCAGTTCTTCGGTGCTCAGCTTTCTTTATAATCCAACTCTCTCATCCATACATGACTACTGAAAAAAACCATAAATTGACTACATGGACCTTTGTTGGGAAAGTAATGTCTCTGCTTTTTAATATGCCATCTAGGTTGGTCATAACTTCCCTTCCAAGGAGTAAGCATCTTTTAATTTCATGGCTGCAATTACCATCTGCAGGGATTTTGGAGCCCCCTCAAATAAAGTCTCACTGTTTCCACTGTTTCCCCATCTATTTGCCATGAAGTGATGGGACCAGATGCCATGATCTTCGTTTTCTGAATGTTGAGCTTTAAGCCAAATTCTTCACTCTCCTCTTTCACTTTCATCAAGAGGCTCTTTAGTTCTTCACTTTCTGCTATAAGGGTGGTGTCATCTGCACATGTGAGGTTATTGATGTTTCTCCTGGCAATCTTGATTCCAGCTTGTGCTTCATCCAGCCCAGTGTTTCTCATGATGTACTCTGCATAGAAGTTAAATAAGCAGGGTAACAATATACAGCCTTGATGTACTCCTTTCCCTATTTGGAACCAGTCTGTTGTTCCATGTCCAATTCTAACCGTTGCTTCCTGACCTGCATACAGATTTCTCAAGAGGCAGGTCAGGTGGTCTGGTATTCCCATCTCTTTCAGAATTTTCCACAGTTTATTGTGATCCACACAGTCAAAGGCTTTGGCATAGTCAATAAAGCAGAAATAGATGTTTTTTCTGGAACTCGCTTGCTTTTTTGATGATACAACAGATGTTGACAATTTGATCTCTGGTTCCTCTGCCTTTTCTAAAACCAGCTTGAACATCTGGAAGTTCACAGTTCACGTACTGTTGAAGCGTGGCTTGGAGAATTTTGAGCATTACTTTACTAGCATATGAGATGAGTGCAATTGTGCAATAGTTTGAGCATTCATCTGAAAGTAGCTCCTTTCAAATCTTTTTCAATTGCAAAAGGAAAAATAACTTTATAGTAGAGAAATCTAACAGACACCAAGTTAACCAAGTAATCAAGTTTACCAAGACCAATAATAGAGCATGTTGATGTCATGTATCCCCTGACATGATGTGACATGATGCACCGAGAAGGACACAACATCACCTCTGTGATATTAGTGCAAAAAATGAGCATAGCCACAATCTAATCATGAGAAAACATCACACAAGCTCAAATTGGGAACATTCTAGAAAACTAGTAGTCTTCAAAAGTGTGAAGTTAATTATAATATTTTCCTGTTGCTGCTACAACAAATTATCTTAGTGGATGAAGGCAAATTTATTCTCTTACAATTCTGGAGGTCAGAAGTCTAAAGTCAAGGTGTCAGTAGCTATGTTCCTCCTGGAGGCTCTGAGGAAAGAATTTGTTTCCCTGTCTTTTCAGTCTCTAGAGACTGCCTTCATTCCTTGGTTTTGTAACTCCCTTTTTCCATTGCTCTATCATTTTGCTTCCATTGTAACATCTTCTACTGCTGACTCTGATCTCTTGCCTGCCTCCTCTCTTATAAGGACTCTTATGATTACATTGGTCACACCTGGATAATGCAAGGTGATCATCTCAAAACCTTAACTTAGTCACACCTGCAAAATACCTTTTGACATGTAGGCTAACACCTACAGGTTGCAGAGATTAGAACATGGACATCTTCGGGGTCCATGATTCAACCTAGGGATTCCCTTGTTGATTCAACCTACCACAATCATGAAAGGTGAAGACTGAGGAATTGTCTTGGATTGGACATGAAACTAAGGAGACATGATAATTAGGTACAATTAGATCCCAGAGCAGAAAAGTAATCAGGTTTGCTAGCGGGACAACTAGCAAAATTCAAATAAGCTATACATTAGTTAATAATAATGTATCAATGTTAATTTCCTGGTTTCTCTAGTTGCACTATGGGTATATAATATATTAATATCTGGTGAAGCTAGGTGAAAGGTATACAGAATTTTCTGTAATATTTTTGTAACTTTTTAATTAGTCTAAAATTATTTCAAACTAATTAAAAGAAAGACACAAATAATAATAATAACAGCCCATGATAAGATAGCACTATACATCCACCAGAATGCCTAAAAAAAAAAAAGGACAATACCAACTGTTAGTGAGGATGAGGAGAAACTTGAATTGTCATTCATCACTGGTGGGAGTACAAATTGGTACAAATATTTAGTAACCTCTTTGGCAGTATCTTCTAAAGCTAAAACATATCCTACTCTATGACCCAGGCGTTCCATTTCTAAGCATATACCCAACGTAAGTGCAAATATGAATACATTTACCAAAAGATATGTACATGACTGTCATTGCTGCCATAGTCCCTGAGAGCCTAAGAAGGGGGAAATGAGAGGGAGCTGTCAACTGTCTTCAGATGGTGGCAACGGTGGTGGCGGTCACTGCCACTGGGGAGGCACAGCAGCCAGTGTGGAGGCACTGTGGCTGTAAAGCAGGATGAGCAAGAGGAGGCAGTGGTTTGCATCAGCCACTGGCAGTAAATGCCAGAAGGATAAAGAACCACCAAAGCCAGGAAAAATTCCAAAAAATAAAATACAAAAGAACCAGGGTACTGCTGTCAAAGAGCTGGAATAACAGAGCTTGAAATTACCACTGAAAAATATCGAAATGTTGGGCCCTTCAGCACCACTTCACAAGGATATTGGCTGCAGCATGTCATATCAAGCCTGATACATGGCAGGCCATTGTGCAAATTATTATGCAGAAATCCAAATTGATTCACTCATAGTTCATCTGAACTTTGAATTGCCTCTCACTTACTGATAGTTTTTCTCCCTAGTTTTCGCCATCCTATTTGCATCCACTTCTGGCTCCACCCAGTTATCAAGTATGATTAACTCATGCTTGTGAATTAGACCATTACTGTTCACATTTTTACCCTCCTGTCTCTCAACATTCTTCTTAATTTGAACATTTCAACCTGAACATTTCAAACAGGTTTGTTATTTCCACATCACTTTTCAAGCTTTAAAATATCACATCCACCGTCACAATCAACTGTTGCTTTATCCTGTGAACTCCCCTCTGTTAGGACAGTGCTGTGCTAAGTGGTGTCTGACTCTTTGTGACCCTATGGACTATAGCCCGCCAGGTTCCTTTGTCTATGGGATTCTCCAGGAGAGAATACAGGAGTGGGTTCATTGCCAGGACAGTAGATACTTCAGATTTCATAGCCTTGAGAGATATAGAGAACTGGTACCAGTCCAGAGCACAGTAGCCCAAAAGGCTGGGAAAACAGTACTAGCAAAGAAAATATTTTTTTTAAATGTTAAAGAATGTGGTCACATGGTTAATTGTTCTTTAAATATGTGAAAGGTAACACTAGTTGTTTTCCAGTCTTACCAAAGAGAACATGGGGGAGAAGTTGGCTTAAATTGCAGAATACATATGTATTTTTAGTTAGAAGCAAGGGAAAATTTGGCAGTATGGGTTTTTAGGTAAGGAAACAAGCCTTGGAGATTGGTAGTAAAGGATAGAGTGCTTTAGGTGAATGATTACAAAATAGAAGTGATGATTCCTGTTCACCATAAATGTCACCACATGGAAATTACTACCATATGATCCAGCAGTTCCACTCCCGGAAATCATTTAACTTCTGTGGCAATGTTTCTTCTTCTGTAAGATGATTTGATGAGCTTAAGATTTAGTTGTTTTTAATTATATTTGTTTTTAATTATATTAGAGAGATTAAGCAGAATCCTTCTTGAAGGAAATTTCCCTACAAGATGTATGAACAATTATGTTTCTCAATGTAATGAAGTACTGTTTAAGGCTATAACTGCTGCAGTGTGATTTTTACCTTTTCCCTATTTTGTTTCTTGAGTAAAGTATATTAGTACATTTTTTTCTTTTTAAAATAGAACATTTGTTATAGACCAATACCACTTATGAATATAGATGCAAAAAATCCTCAAAAAACTACTAACAAACTGATTTGAATAGTATATCAAAAAGATTATACGCCATGACCAAGTGGGATTTATCCTAGGAATTCAAGGGTGGTTCAACATATGAAAATCAATCAATGTAAAACACTACATTAATAGAATGAAAGAAAAAAATATGCTCATCTTCATTGGACCAAAGGACATTACTAAGAAAGTAAAAAGACAATCTGCAAAATGGGAGAAAATATTTGTAGATCATATATCTAATACGGGTCTAATGTCCAGAATATATAAAGAACTCTTAACACAAAAAGGCAGACAAGTCAATTTTAAAAATGGGCAAAGGATTTGAATAGACATTTATCCAGAGAAGATATACAAATGGCCAAGAAGCATATGAAAAGATGCTCAACATCATTAGTCATCAGGGAAATGTAAATCAAAACCACAATGAGATACCACTTATTACTCACTTGGATGGCTATTACAAAGAAAAGAAGAAAGAAAATAATGAATATTGGAGAGGGTGTGAAGAATTTTGGATACATTGCTACTGGGAATGAAAAATGATTCAGCCACTGAACAAAATAGTTTGGAGGGTTCTCAAAAAATTAAACATAGAATTTGGGAAGATCCCCTGGAGGAAGAAATGACAACCCACTCCAGTATTCTTGCCTGGGAAATCCTATGAACATCAGAGTCTGGTGGCTACATACAGTCCATGGGGCTGCAAAAAGTTGAACATGACCTACAACTAAACAACAGCAACAAAGACATAGCATCATACAGACTAGTTTCACTGCTTTTATTTTTTTTTTTTTTGCAGTTATTTTTATTTTTTTAATTTTTTTTTCTTACATGACATTTTACATGTTTCAATGCCATTCTCCCAAATCTTCCCACCCTTTCCCTCTCCCACAGAGCCCATAAGACTGTTCTATACATCAGTGTCTCTTTTGCTGTCTCGTACACCAGGTTATTGTTACCATCTTTCTAAATTCCATATATATGCATTAGTATACTGTATACTGTAATATCCTCTTTGCTTCACCAATTCATCCCTTCCTCCTCACTAATCTTTGGCAACCACTGATCTTTTGGTGGCACTAGTGGTAAAGAACCCATCTGCCAATGCAGGAGACAAAAGAAACACGGGTTTAATCCCTGGGTCAGGAAGATCTCCTGGAGGAGGAAATGGCAACCCACTTCAGTATTCTTGCCTGGAGAATTCCATGGACAGAGGAGTCTGGTGGGCTACAGTCCACGGGGTTGCAAAGAGTCAGACACGACTAAAGCGACTTAGCACATAGTTTTGCCTTTCCAGAACGCTGAATAGTTGGAATCATACACTATGTAGTCTTTAGGTATACTTTTTTTAAATCTGGATGCTGGTTACATGGGTGTGTTCAGTTTGTGGAGATTCATCAAGCACATCTGATTTGTGCTTTTCTGTGTGTATGTTATACTTCCATTAAATATTCAAAAACGGGCAAGCAAGCAAACACAATTTCTCAGACTCACATACACTTTCTTTCAGCTCACTGCCCTGTATCTCTTCCCTCCTCCTTATCACAGCCAATTTCTTGAGTTTTATATATTCACTGCCTCTATTTCCTCACATTCCACTCATTCCTCAACCCACTCCAATCTGGCCTTCTGTCCCCATAACTCTCCTAAAACAGCTCTCACAAAGATCACCACTGGCTTCGCATGTTGTTAAATGGAATGGAAATTTTTCTATCCTCAGTTTGCCTCCCTTCTCAGCAATATTTAACACAACTGACTACTTGTTTATTTTCTGTCTTTCTAATCATCCTTCATGGAGGAGTTAGCTTTCAAACTTTATTTATTTTAATTCTTTTTAAAAATTGACTTATAATTGATTTACAACGTTCTATTGGTTTCAGGTGTACAGCAAGGTGATTCAGTTGTGTGTGTGTGTGTGTGTGAGTAGTTTAGTCATGTCCGACTCTTTGTGACCCCATGGACTGTAGCTGGCCCGGGCTCCTCTGTCCATGGGATTTTCTAGGCAAGAATACTGGAGTGGGTTGCCATTTTCTTCTCCAGGGGATCTTCCTGACCCAGGGATCAAACCCAGGTCTCCTGGATTGCAGACAGATTCTTTACCATCTGAACCACCAGGGAAGCCCTTATGTCTATTCTTATATATCTTTTTTGCTTTTGAAGCATTCTTTTCCCAAGTACTTTGTCACCTAATGCTCTCACAGTATTCTTCCTACCTCTCAGGTTACTCCATCTCTGTCTCCTCATTCTTCTAGGCATTAAACATTGAAGGTTTCCTGAAGGCTCACCTCTAGATTTTCTCTTCTCTTTCCACACTCTCTCCTGAAGTGATCTCCTTCATGCTTGTGGCTTTTAACACAATATACATCCTAACTCCCAAGTTAGAATAATATCCCAGACTTCTCTAAGTTCATACTCATAAATTCAATTACATAATTTACCTCTCCTTTTGAATATTCCACAAACATCTTGAACTTTACTTGTCTAAAATTAAAATTTTGATTTCTCCCTGCCCCAAGCCTTTTCCTCATCCATCTCAATAAACTGCACCAGCATCCATCCATTTGCTCAAGCTGAGGAATTTTTTTTGTATTCTCCAGTTGCTCACACCCAAAATCCAGGCATCCTGCATCTCTCTTCTCAAATGTCGATTCTAGCCATGAAAGAATGTGCTAGAAGATAGGTTAAAGTGGAAGGATTTATAGCAACCAGTTCTGAGGCTTTCTCTGAGGTCAATAACTAGTAGATATTGTGGTACAGGAGCTTCCCTAGTGGCTCAGACAGTAAAGAATCTGTCTGCAGTGCAGGAAACACCAGTTTGATCTCTGTGTTGGGAAGATCCCATGGAGTAGGAAATGGCAATCCACTCCAGTATTCTTGCCTGGAAAATCCCATGGACAGAGGAGCCTGGCAGGCTACAGTCCATGGGGTCACAAAGAGTTGGATATGTTTTCTCCCCACCCCTCAACCTCTGCAGCTGTTGGAAGCATTGGTTGTTGATGGCTCACAGCTGTAACCTGTTGTTGTTGTTGTTTAGTGGCTAAGTTGTGTCCGACCCTTTGTGACTCCCAGGACTGCAGCCCGCCAGGCCCCTCCGTCCATGGAATTTTCTAAGCAAGAATACTGGAGCGGGCTGCCATGCCCTTCTCCAGGGGATCTTTCCAACCCAGGGATCAAACCCAGGTCTGTTGCACTGCAGATGGATTCTTTACCACTGAGCCACCAGGGAAGTTCATTCTCTTGGCCTTGCTATTAGCCAAAGGTGGTCTTACCCCAGGTTATGCTTTTTTAGGCAGGGGCATGGTAAGCAGCACACATCTAATGAGAGTATAAAGGCTAACCAAAGGCTCACATTCCTTGCCTCAATTTTTGGACAGCCCTGAAAGGCCATCCCAGCTCCAGATTTCCCCATAGGAACAACCTATGGCTTTCCAGTTGTTTAGTGTTGTTTAGTGGCTAAGTTGTGTCTGACCCTTTGTGACCCCCAGGACTGCAGCCTGCCTGGCCTGCAGTCCTGGGGGTGGCTTTCCAGTTCTCCCTCTCCCTCCCCCCAGGTCCTGCTTTCCACAGTACCTGTCAGGTAGAGGTCCCAGTGTACTCGCTAACAACCTTCTGTATGCAAACTTCGCATCAGAGTCTGTTTCCAGGAAACCTAACCTAAGATAACAAACCCAAAATGTGCCTACCTGGAAAAGCAAAGGAAGAAGAGACAACATTTCAATACAAAGAGCTAAGTATTAATATCAGGTTGGGGTGGAGAGGGGTGGAGCAACTCTACCCACAAGGAAGCCAAGATGGCTACAGTCCAGCCAATAAACTGTGAAGGCTGTGCTTCTAAAGGAAAGATTTCGCCTGTGCTTAGCAGCAAATTTCAGCTGGGCCCCCTCTTATGCAGCTAGTCTAGGTTACCCTTCTCTTCTATTTCCTCAGGAAAATAAATTCCTGTCCACCAAGCCCAGAAAATGGTAATATGCTCATGGCCACAGTATTCAAAGACTGATGGTGGAGGCTCCTTCACTCTTTGTACATATCTGTCCCCAACATACACATACACAGGGAAACAGACACACACACAAGCAAACACAGACACACAGACACACAGACAGACACATGCACACATACAGTATTGCTTACTATAGACCAGAGCTTAAAAACTTATTTAAATAACTCCCTGAGGATATCTATTTTTAATTAAATTATTTTAATTGGAGGCTAATTACAATATTGTAGTGGGTTTTGCCATACATTGACATGAATCAGCCATGGATGTACATGTGTTCCCCATCCTGAACCCCGCTCCCACCTCCCTCCCCATCCCATCCCTTAAAAATCACCAAATGTGAAGACAATACTCCAACTCAAAGAAAGGATTTGCACCTGTGTTTTCTACAGAATTTTATAGTTTTCTCTCTTTTTTTTTAAATTTTATTTTTAAATTTTACATAATTGTATTAGTTTTGCCAAATATAAAAATGAATCCGCCACAGGTATACATGTGTTCCCCATCCTGAACCCTCCTCCCTCCCCATACCATCCCTCTGGGTCGTCCCAGTGCACTAGCCCCAAGCATCCAGTATCGTGCATCGAACCTGGACTGGCGACTCGTTTCTTACATGATATTTTACATGTTTCAATGTCATTCTCCCAAATCTTCCCACCCTCTTCCTCTCCCACAGAGTCCATAAGACTGTTCTATACATCAGTGTCTCTTTTGCTGTCTCATACACCGGGTTATTGTTACCATCTTTCTAAATTCCATATATATGCGTTAGTATACTGTATTTATGTTTTTCCTTCTGGCTTACTTCACTGTATAATAGGCTCCAGTTTCATCCACCTCATTAGAACTGATTCAAATGTATTCTTTTTAATGGCTGAGTAATACTCCATTGTGTATATGTACCACAGCTTTCTTATCCATTCATCTGCTGATGGACATCTAGGTTGCTTCCATGTCCTGGCTATTATAAACAGTGCTGCGATGAACATTGGCGTACACGTGTCTCTTTCCCTTCTGGTTTCCTCAGTGTGTATGCCCAGCAGTGGGATTGCTGGATCATAAGGCAGTTCTATTTCCAGTTTTTTAAGGAATCTCCACACTGTTCTCCATAGTGGCTGTACTAGTTTGCATTCCCACCAACAGTGTAAGGGGGTTCCCTTTTCTCCACACCCTCTCCAGCATTTATTATTTGTAGACTTTTGGATCGCAGCCATTCTGACTGGTGTGAAATGGTACCTCATAGTGGTTTTGATTTGCATTTCTCTGATAATGAGTGATGTTGAGCATCTTTTCATGTGTTTGTTAGCCATCTGTATGTCTTCTTTGGAGAAATGTCTATTTAGTTCTTTGGCCCATTTTTTGATTGGGTCGTTCATTTTTCTGGAGTTGAGCTGTAGGAGTTGCTTGTATATTTTTGAGATTAGTTGTTTGTCAGTTGCTTCATTTGCTATTATTTTCTCCCATTCTGAAGGCTGTCTTTTCACCTTGCTAATAGTTTCCTTTGATGTGCAGAAGCTTTTAAGGTTAATTAGGTCCCATTTGTTTATTTTTGCTTTTATTTCCAATATTCTGGGAGGTGGGTCATAGAGGATCCTGCTGTGATGTATGTCAGAGAGTGTTTTGCCTATGTTCTCCTCTAGGAGTTTTATAGTTTCTGGTCTTACGTTTAGATCTTTAATCCATTTTGAGTTTATTTTTGTGTATGGTGTTAGTCTTCACAGAGCTAGAACAAATAATTTCACAATTTGTATGGAAATACAAAAAACCTCGAATAGCCAAAGCGATCTTGAGAAAGAAGAATGGAACTGGAGGAATCAACCTACCTGACTTCAGGCTCTACTACAAAGCCACAGTTATCAAGACAGTATGGTACTGGCACAAAGACAGAAATATTGATCAATGGAATAAAATAGAAAGCCCAGAGATAAATCCATGCACATATGGACACCTTATCTTTGACAAAGGAGGCAAGAATATACAATGGATTAAAGACAATCTCTTTAACAAGTGGTGCTGGGAAATCTGGTCAACCACTTGTAAAAGAATGAAACTAGACCACTTTCTAACACCATACACAAAAAGTTTTCTCTCTTATATTTAGGTCTCAGATTCATTTTGATTTTTGTATATGGTATGAGGTAAGGGTCCAAATTCGTGGCATGTGAATAGCCACTTGTTCCACTACCTTTTATTAAAAAGAGTATTTCTGAGCCATTGACATGTCTTTTCCTCCTTGTTGAAAATCAATTGACCATAAATGGCAGGGTTGGGTATGGGGAGGGAGGAGGGAGGGGGTTCGGGATGGGGAACACGTGTATACCTGTGGGGGATTCATGTTGATGTATGGCAAAACCAATACAATGTTGTAAAGTAATTAACCTCCAATTAAAATAAATATATTTTTTAAAAATCATCTGTTATATATTTTTAAGACAAAAGTAATATATGCTCATTGCAGAAAAATACATGTGAGCAAAAATGAAGATCACATATCATTCTACCTTTCAATCTCAAGGTTACACATTCTACTACGGTTACCACTTTAAAAATATCCTTCCAGACTGTTTTTTGAAGTGTAGTATATATTACCGGAGAAGGCAATGGCACCCCGCTCCAGTACTCTTGCCTGGGAAATCCCACGGACGGAGGAGCCTGGTGGGCTGCAGTCCATGGGGTCGCTAAGAGTCGGACACGACTGAGCAACTTCAATTTCACTTTTCACTTTCATGCATTGGAGAAGGAAATGGCAACCGACTCCAGTGTTCTTGCCTGGAGAATCCCAGGGACGGGGTAGCCTGGTGGGCTGCCGTCTATGGGGTTGCAGAGAGTCGGACACGACTGAAGCAACTTAGCAGCAGCAGCAGCAGTATATATTACAAACATGATATACTATAATGCTGATTTGTGTCTTGCCTTTTAAAAAGCTTCACAATATCATTGGTATATTTCTACATCAATAGATATAGATCAATATCATCATTGGTTTTATTGACCTCATGACAGTACATGGTATGGATATGCTTTCACTTTTTTTTTTTTTTCATTTTTGTTGCCTCTCCCTCTATTGTTAGGTAGTTTCCTATGTTTTTCAATTGTAATGTAGATATCACGAACACCATTATGCATACATATTTACACATCTGTCCAGTTATTTCATAGATGACAAACTGACAACCCACTGGCTGATTTCTGATCATAGATTTGTTTTCATTTGGCCAGCACATGTTTTTTAGTAAAAAAGTTGTTTTGAATTTGGATGACTTGTTAGCATATATTCCTAGAAATAGAATCACTGGGTCTCATGCATTCAGTTCTGATTTAGCCAGTTTCTGCTATTTGCTTGCCCCCAGATGGTCATTGGTCTTTTTCCCTGAGCTAGTGCCATATTGGGTGGGTGGAAGACAGAGAGAATGGTGGGAGGTAAGCCTTAGACTTGTTCTCTGAGTTTACAGAGGACTCAACCATAAAATGTCTCTTTGGGGATGTAAGATACCAAACTAGGAGAACTGCTGGACTAAGAATTAGAAGACCTGGAGCTAGTTCAAACTCTACTATTACATAGCTCTGAGACTTTGGGGGTAGCTATTGTAGCTCTCTAAGTCTCATTTCCTTATGAGGTTGTTAGGAGAATCAAATGCGGTTTTGTGTGAAAAGTGTTTTGAAAAGCACAGAGTCCTACATAATTACAAGGCAGTGCTGTTCTTGTAAATTGCCAGAAGTGTGTTTACATGGGGGTCAAACAGATCTAAGCTTCGAGTGTAAAGCATTGTCTGCTCTCAGAACCCTGCTTTTAGAAGCACTCCTTTCCAAGGATAGACATGATTCTAGGTTGCCAGGATCTGATCTGGTACACTTCAGTTCCACAATCATTTATGGATGGTTTCACATGCCAGACACTGTGGG
Source organism: Bos javanicus (assembly GCF_032452875.1). Taxonomy (NCBI): domain Eukaryota; kingdom Metazoa; phylum Chordata; class Mammalia; order Artiodactyla; family Bovidae; genus Bos; species Bos javanicus. The sequence goes on along the minus strand of NC_083897.1, from coordinate 57,880,261 downwards.
TACAAAAATGATTATGATTAGTCCCTGTCTTTGCAGAGCTTTACAGTCCACTAGAAAGAGACAAATATGTATTCAAATCATCAGAAAACAGAGGGATAAAGAATGTAATGGAGGAGAAAGTCAAGACTGCAATACATAGGAAGAATACTCAAGGCTTGAAAGGGGGCCTTTTGAAGCAGGGTTCCACAAATAGCACTGAGGAGAAAGGACCAGGGGTGTGTGTGTGTGTGTGTGTATGTGTGTGTTAGTCTATGCCAGTTGAGCCAATCTAGGGCTAGACTTTATCTTAGATTCTGTGCTCATTTCTATGCATTTACATTTTCTTTTTTTAGTTTTGTGTTTCCCTTCATTTCCTAGTCAAGCTCTTTTTGAAAAATGCTAATCTGGTCTTCGCTGTACTAACAGGAAAAGAGATTTGTCTACACTCGTGCCAAGAGACTTGGAGAACCCAGAGTGTTCTGGAAGCCAATCTTGCTGGTGAAATAAAGAGCCCATTTGGAAACAAGGCAAGAGCTTGGAGGTGTTCTGTCCTGCCTGGGTGCCTGCTTCATCTTGCATTCTTCCCAGATAATTTCCAGACCCATCACCCTCCAACCATTTGTCTGCTGCCACTGCAGCAGCAACAAGCACAGATTTTAGAAAAAGCCAGCTAAACATCTTCTTGCCCTTCTCTTTAGCCCACCTCCTTCCCCCAGTTTGGGTCATCTGAACTTTTCCACTACAAATTAAAAAAACCAAATGCAATGATTATTGAAGCCAGAGGAAATAAAGGATGTTGTTCTACTCTTAATGCTTATTAAATTTGGACTTAATCTTCTTCATCGCTATTAAGCTTCTAAACTAGCCAACCAATATACTTACACGAGGTGAAATGAAAAGACTTACTGTAAGAGATGACAAGAGGCTCTTCGGGAAATTAAAATTTCCAGAGATTTCCAAGTGTGAGTTACTGAGCCAGGAAGGCAAAAGAAAGAAAGGGTTTTTAAAGTTTGATAAACAGGATGCCAATTAGTCCTCAGGGTTAAAAAGCTAGGTGATGTCAGTGTTATCGATGGGAGGAGGGGTTAGCTGGAGCCAGGGAATTAATAAGCACTGTGTCATTTCTAGATTCTTCTTTGATTCACTTTTTTGGGAACCTGCTGGGGGTGCATTTCCTATCTCAGTTTATCCCTCTGTGACACAGGAAGAAACACACGGCGATAAGGAAATTCCTAACTGCTTGTGTAAAGGTTCAAAAAAGGTCTTTCCTCATTTACCAAGTCCCTGATACTGTTCTGACACCTTTAAGGCTGTAATTCGGGTGAGCTCCCTGCCTAGTGACTACAGGAGGGAAGATGTCAAAGTTATCCAATAATCCAATATAGGCTTGGACTGGGAAAACGACCTCTGTTGGGTTCCATAGTGCCTGGTTTTCTAAAGAGTCCTTTCCCAGAAACCCTCCTTTACCCCCTCCCCCAGCTCCCTCCTCTGCACATCAGAAGCAGCCCTAAGGCATGGGAAGGACACCTCCCATCTTGGGAGGATTTCCAGGGCCCCAGTTTCCACCCGCCAGAAGTTTGATTTACTGGCACCATCTGCAGGAAGACAAATGGCCCCTTCTGGCTGTGCTGGTCAGATGCAGAGAAAGAAGAAAAGGAGAAAAAAATGGAGGAAGGCAGATTAATAAATCAATAAATACCCAAATGACGTATAACGAATGAACAAATAAAAATTCCTTATAGGAAGGTGGTAGGTGTCCTGAGATGGTGATGTTGAAGTGGAAGGGGTGACACTTCCTTTTTTTTGTTGTTAGCCCAAGGATAATCTCTTAAATTCTGGGTACAAACAATACAGTATAACTCTTATGGTTGCTATGACAACAAGAATCCCTCTCCTCTGATGTCAGGCTGCCCTCCTCCCCTCCTTCAGAATCCAGAATGCCAGTTTTTTCTGCTGTAATGCTGTGTTTGGTTTCAAGGACTCAATCCTGGGCTTATATATAATTCCCTGTCTCCCAGGACTGTTTGTTCCGGACCCCTAAGGACACATTCCTTTGGGGGAAGAGGGAGTCTGACATGTGAGACTAGACCAAGGCAGACAGATGGTTCCAGTGAGGCATATGACCTATTTCTGCTGATGTCTGGGTCAGCCTCTGACCAACCGAAGGTCCACACCTCTCCTTGCCTCCGCCTTGGACTGGCCTATGCTGTAGGAGAAAGGCATATCTGACTTTAGGGTAACAGAAGACCAGGATCTGCTTTGGGGAGCAGACTGTGGGGACTATGGTATAATGTGAAGCCCTCCTGCCAAAAATCTCTTACACAGTTGGCCTGCCTGAAACTCTCATTATTAGAATAATTTTTATAGATGAGAGCCTTAAAAGTAGCTGCCAAATGAAAATATTCCCCATGAATGGTAAGAATAAAGAACTTGCAACACCCTAGCATAAATTAGAAAGGGAGGACAGAGTTCTTCAGGGACTGGAACATGGTATAGATCAATTTTGAAGCAGAGATGAGAGGGACTAGGTTCATAACACTGGGCACGCTCAAGATCTGCTATCTTCACATTCTATCCAAGCCTACTCCCCTTTCTAAGTCCTAGCTCCGTAAACCTGGAAGGCATACTTTTTCTTGACAAAGTAACTCTATACCTTTTTCATGATGTAGCTTTTATTTTATTTTAAAATTGAGGTATAGTTCATTTATGGCCTTCCCTGGTGGCTCAGCAGTAAAGAATTCATCTGCAGTGCAGGAGACACAGGAGACATGGGTTTGATCCCTGGGACAGAAAGATTCTCTGGAGGAGGGCATGGTAACCTGTATTTTTGCCTGGAGAATCCCATGGACAGAGAAACCTGGCAGGCTACAGTCCATGGAGTCACGAAGAGCTGGACATGACTGAAGTGACTGAGCAAGCATGCATAGTTGATTTATAATATGTTGGTTTCAGATGTACAGCAAAGTGATTCAGATATATATAATTATATCATATCTCCTTTTTCAGATTGTTTTCTTTTATAGATTATTACAACAACAACAAAAGCCCTGAAACTTTCCTGGAAGTCCTGTGGTTAAGACTCTGAGCTTCCATATTTAAGATGGATAAGCAACCAGGACCTACTGTATAGCACAGGAAACTCTGCTCAATGTCATGTGGTAGCCTGGATGGGAGGGGAGTTTAGGGGAGAATGAATACACGTATATGTATGGCTGTCCACCTGAAATCGTCACAACATTGTTAATCAGCTATACTCCAATATAAAATAAAGAGTTAAAAAAAATAAAAAAGACTCCAAGCTTCCAATGCAGGATGCTCGGGCTCTGTCCCTGGTCAGGAAACTAAGATCCCTCATGCCATGGGGCACAACCAAGAAGTAAAACAAAAAACAAACAAAAACTCTGGAAGGCATTCTTGATGCCACCTTTTCACTACTTGAATCCAACTAATCATGAATTCATGTCTCATCTGGGTTACTTTCCTGCATAAGCCTCCTAACGCATCGCCCTGCTCTCATTGTTGCCCTTTTCCCACCCATTCTCCACCCTGCAGCCAGAGTGAGAATGTGATCATATCACTCCTCCTATTAGATCATTTCAATGGAGTTCTTTTGCCCACAGGGTAGAGTCCAGCCAACTGAGCACAGCATTCAAGACTCTCTACATGGGACCCAGCTCCTGCATCTCCAGCTATATGCCACATCTCCCACCCCAACCCAACATTTCCCATACCTCCTAAGCTCCAGCTATTAAATACAACTAACTGCTCCTTGTGATTTGTCAAGTTCATCCCATTTCTGATCTTTTGCACAAGAGGCTTACACTCCCTGGAACTCCCTTTCACTTCTTTCCCTGTTCCTAATATACTCATATTAGTCTTTCCAGAATCAGCTTGTGTGTCACCTGCTCCAGGTCTTTCCTGACCCCTACTCCCTGCCCTCCCAAGTCCAGATTAGTTACTTGTTTTTGCCAGGGACCCACAGGACTTCTGGGACTTTCCAGGTGGAGCTAGTGGTAAAGAACCTTGCCTGCTAATGCAGAAGACATAAGAGACACCAGTTTGATCTGTGGGTCGGGAAGATCCCCTGGAGGAGGGCATGACAACCCACTCCAGTATTCTTTCCTGGAGAATCCCAAAGGCAGAGGAGCCTGGTGGGCTACAGTCCATGGGGTCGCTAAGAGTCAGACATGACTGAAGTGACTTAACATGTAAAGGACTTCTGCACCACTCAGGAAATGTACCAGCCACATTGTCTTGTAATTATTTGTTGATTATCTACATCTCCCAGTAGACTGTGAGTTTCATGAGGGCAGAGACTGTGTCATTATTCATTATTATATCTCTAGTCCTTAACACAGTATCTGTCAATCGGCAATACTCCATAAATACACATCAAATGAACAAGCAATACCAGATGGTGTGGATAAGCTGTCATTCTTGGTAGAAGAGAAGCAGCAAAAGGAGAAACTGAAACTCAAGGGGAAAAGAATAAATAAAATAGGAAAATTCTGAAAGAAGAGCGTTTGAGGAGAAACAAGATATTTAATATCAGATATTAAAACATGGTGCTATCTTAAAACAGTTGAGTTCTTAAAGAAAAAAAACAACAGTTGCGTTCTTGAGGGGAAAAAAATGCCTATTAACAATCCTCAATACATGTGGGAAATTAGTACATTTTAAAGATGGCATGTCAAATCATTGGGGAAAAGATGAATTATTCAAAACTTATATTTGCATAATGGGCTAGCTGAATTCTCTAACTTACTCTTTACATCAAAATTAATTATAGATGAATCAAAGATTTTAATGTGAAAAATGAAACCTTAAAAGTACTAAAGGAAAATATGGGAGTATTTAAATACATATAATCCTGGTAAGGGGAAGGCCTTTGTAAGCAGGCCACCAGTCTAGAAATCAGTAGACAAATGCATAAATGTGACCACATAAAAACTGTAAGTTTCTGCACATCAAAAATATACATAAACAAAGTCAAAAGACAAATGACAAGCAACAAGATATTTGCAGCACTTGTGACAAAGGGCTAATTTCCTTAATTTCCAAAGAGCTCAAACAAATCAACAAGAAAAACACCAGCAAATCCAAAGACAATCAAGCAAATGATAAGAATCAGCAGTTCACATAAAAAGAAATAGGAATGGCAAATACACATATAAAAGTATGTTCTTAAACAAAAAAAAGTATGCTCTTAAACAAAAGAGTGAAATTAAAACAGCAAAATGCCCTTTCTTCACCTACCACACTGGCAACTGTTTAAAAAGATTGATAATATCCAGTGTTGATGAGGGCATAGGGGAACAGACAATTTAGCTACTATAATTTTTTAATGTACATATGAATACATATGGAATCCTACTGCCTGCATTCAAGTTCTATTTTGACAACTGGACTTTATGACTTTGGGAAGGTTCCTCAACCTCTTTAAGCCTCGGTGTCTTTATCTGCAAAATGGGAATAATAATAATACTGGAACTTTCCTGGTGGTGCAGTGGTTAAGAATCCTCCTGCCAGTGCAGGGGACATGGGTTCCATCCCTGGTCTGGGAAGATTCCACATGCCAAGGGGCAACTAAGCACCTGCCCCACAACTACTGAGCCCATGAGCCATAACTATTGAGCCCACTGCCATAACTGCTGAAGCCTGTTCACCCTAGAGCCCATGCTCCACAATAAGAGATGTCACCACAATGAGAAGCTCTCGCACAGCAACTGGAGAAAGCCTGCGCACAGCAACAAAGACCCAGAATAGCCAAAAATAAATAAATGAAATAATAATTAAAAAATAATAATACTCTCAGTCTGCTTGGGCTGCTATTAAAAAATACCACAGACTGGGTAGTTATAAACAATAGAAATGTATTTCTCATAATTTTGCAGGCTGGGAAGTCCAAGATCAAGCTGTCAGCATGGGGGAGTTTTTCAGTAGTCCAGTGATTAAGACTCCTTGAATATTTGATCCCTGGTTGAGGAACTAAAATCCTGCATGGCATGGCATGGCCAAAAAATAAAATAAAATAAAATAAAAAACCGTGCCAGCATGGTTAGGCTCTAGTGAAGGCCTTATTCCAGGTTGCAGACAGCCACCTTCTTGCTATATCCTCACATGGTGGAAGGAGGTCTCTAGGGCTTTTTTGAAGGGCACTAATTCTGTCCATGGAAGCTCTGCCCTAATGACTTAATCACCTCCTAAAGGCCCCATCTCTGTTTTTCACCCCATCTCTTAATACTACCACATTAGGCATTAGGGCATATGGGTATTAGATTTTCAATATAAATTTTGGGGAGGACACAAACGTTCAATTTATAGCAGGTACTTACCTCATAGAGTTGTTATAAGTATGAAATGAGATAAGACATGTAAAGGGCTTGGCATAGTACCTAGTACACAATAAGCACACAATAAGTGTGAGCGCTCATTATTATTACTATGCTCCAAAGAGGCATTTATTAGTATATTCTGCTGCTGCTGCTAAGTCGCTTCAGTCGTGTCTGACTATGTGCGACCCCATGGACTGCAGCCTACCAGGCTTCTCCGTCCATTGGATTCTCCAGGCAAGAACACTGGAGTGGGTTGCCATTTCCTTCTCCACTGCGTGAAAGTGGAAAGTGAAAGTGAAGTCGCTCAGTCGTGTCTGACTCTTAGTGACCCCATGGACTGCAGCCTACCAGGCTCCTCCATCCATGGGATTTTTCGGGCAACAGTACTGGAGTGGGGTGCCATTGCCTTCTCCCATTAGTATATTCATTGTAGTATTATTTGTAATACCAAACAGAAACAAACAAACAAGAAATATCCTAGAAACAACCTAAATATCCATCAATAAGGATTTGATTTACTAAATTATGCCATATGTTGCAGTGCTATGCAGCCATTAAAAAGAATAAGAGATACATCTAGAGGGATCAATATGGATGAGTTTCTAAGTTATGAACTATATAAAATGTATAATTCCATTTGTGTAAATAAAAAAGGAAATATGCCTCTCTCCACACACAAACACACACATACGTATGTGTGTTTTTTTTTGAAAGGTTATTCAGTACCCTGAAAATAGTGTTTATCTTTGGAGAAAGTGTCAGATAGGGATAGAGGGAAAGATGGAAAAGAGAGTTCTGATTTTCATTGCATACTTTTATGTACTGTTTGATTTTTTATCACGTTAGTTCAGTTCAGTCACTCAGTCATGTCTGACTCTTTGTGACCCCAAGGACTGCAACATACCAGGCTTCCCTGTCCATCACCAACTCCTGGAGCTTGCTCAAACTCATGTCCATAGAGTCGGTGATGCCATCCAGCCATCTCATCCTCTGTTGTTCCTTTCTCCTTCTGCTCTCAATCATTTCCAGCATCAGGGTCTTTTCCAATGAGTCAGTTATTCACATCAGGTGGCCAGAGTATTGGAGCTTCAGCTTCAGCATCAGTCCTTCCAATGGATATTCAAGGCTGATTTCCTTTAGGATTGACTGTTTTGATCTTACAGTCCAAGGGACTCTCAAGAGTCTTCTCCACCACCACAATATATATATATTTAAAGAAATTATCTGATAAACTGATCCTGTCACTGTTTGCAATTCTTCAACATCTTCCCACCCATTCTGAGGAAAAGCCTAAGTTGCAACTTTCTATCCTGCCATTTACTTCCTCACTCCCACTGCTTATATGGCTTCCTCTCTGCTCCATAGACAAACCAGCCAGAATCCCACCTCAGGACTTGCTGCGGCTGCTTCCCTCTGCCTTTGAAGGTATTTGAATAACTCACTCCTTCAGTGCCTTTAAGTCTTAAGCGCAAATATCACACTCTCAATGAGGCCTCCTCTGCCCCTCTCCCATTTAAAATGGCAACTCCTGACATTTCTATCCCCATATCCTGCTTTCTTTTTTTTTCCCACGGTATTTATAACAATCTCTTATACTATATATTTTCCTTACTAGTTCATGACCTATCTCTCTCCACTATCATGTAAGATTCATGAAGACAGGGATTTGGGTCTATTTGGTTCATATTCATTGTTCTGTCTCTAGTGCCTAGTGTCTCACAAATAGTAGGTACTTAAAAAATATTTGTTGAATGAATGAATAAAAGATTTTCAGGCAAGAAGCAGCCTAGGAATTCAGCCCTTCTTTTTCCTTATCTCGGCTTTATTTTGGGATTCTCTCTTAATTCTCTTCCTCTTGAATTTCCAGCTTCTTCTTCATCCTTGTGCCTGGCACAAAGCTCAAAAAATATTTGTTGAAGAATGAATTTATATATTCATTCTGAGATATGTGATTGGTAACTAAAGAGTAAAAACCCAGGAGTATTTGAATTTTAGTAGTGATCAAAACCTATCGGCAAAGGGATTAGCTGGCTTCTTGGCAACACCAAGATCTCCCCACAGTAACAGGTACATTTGCCACAAACGCTGGGAATCCACCACCTTCTCTTTCCCCTCCCACTTATTTCATGACCCTCATGACTTCCCTGATGGCTCAAATGGTAAAGAATCTGCCTGCAATGTGGGAGACCTGGGTTTGATCCCTGGATTGGGAAGATCCCCTGGAGAAGGGAACAGCTACCCACTCCAGTGTTCTGGCCTGGAGAATTCCATGGACAGGGAAGCCTGGCAGGCTACAGTCCATGGGGTCCCAAAGAGTAGGACATGACTGAGCGACTTTCACAACAGTCACAAAAACAATGGGCCTAGGAGTAACTTTAAGATGACTATTTGCTTTTTACAGTTCCCAGGGCCTAAAGAGAGTGCATAACAGGAAAGACAAACTCACAGTGCAAACTATGAATATTCTTAAACACACACACACACACACACACACAAATAGGTATGCTGCTGCTGCTGCTAAGTCGCTTCAGTCGTGTTCGACTCTGTGCAACCCCATAGACGGCAGCCCACCAGGCTCCCCCGTCCCTGGGATTCTCCAGGCAAGAACACTGGAGTGGGTTGCCATTTCCTTCTCCAATGCATGAAAATGAAAAGTGAAAGTGAAGTCGCTCAGTCGTGTCCGACCCTCAGCGACCCCATGGACTGCAGCCTACCAGGCTCCTCCATCCATGGGAGTTTCCAGGCAAGAGTACTTGTTGGGGGCCAGAGTGAGGTACTCCGCCCATGACAAAGGTCATGAGGAAGGAGGCTCGACATACGCAAAGGCGGGATCGAGCCTCAGGAGTCCCCCTGGAACTCCTCGAGCATCTACCCCCATAACCAGAGCCTGCCTACTTTACTACTTTGTGCTCTTACCTACACCTCTGACTTTACAGGGGGCTGTCCCCCACCACCTCTTTCGGAGAAGGAGTTAACCTAGAGCTCCAGTCAATAAAAACTCTTGGGTGTGACAAGAGTGTTTTAACCTACAAACTCCTCTGAAGGTTCTCTAGCCTGCCTGACAGGCTCGTCCAGCCACATGTGATTGCTCACAGCCTCCCAACCGTGAGAGGCACAAGATGCTTTAAACCCTCTAAAAACAGGTTCTTTAGAGAAGTTAGAAAACTATAAGTATAGTGGGCTAATTAGAAATTGTGTTGGTGAAGGGTTTTTCATTTGTTGAGCCAATGTTTGTTGCTAAGTCTCCATATCCCCTGCCCTTACACACATTAATGAATATATAGAATTAACCTTTGATATTAATCACGTTAGACCTTAGGCTAAGTAAATTCTTTCCTTAACTAAAACCCACTACACCCTCACCCTGTAGGAATGTAACTTTACTTGGGTGGCGTCTGTTTTGAGAATAATCAGCCCTGGAGAAATAAGTGTCCTGATTGACTGACCTCTGTCACAAGGAGAGGGTCGTAAATTGTCAGCAGGCCCCCTGGCCAGAAGATGATGTAACACCCCTAAGACCTCTGTATACATTTGTATGAAGCACCTGACTTTGATAAAAGTCAGGACTGCTGACCCCGCGTGACTTTTGCATAACATCTCAGTGTATAAAAGTAGACCATGGAAAATAAAGAATTAGGATCAGTTTCTCGAAATACTGGTCTCCCCATGTCGCTCTCTCTCTCACTCTGGCTGAGTCTCCATCTGGAGCGCAGAACCCACCATGCTTACTAATTATGCCTGGGCTTCTAAGATCCGACCGGGGAGGCCTCAGTGTCTCCTCTCCTTCGGGAGAACGGAAGGACGCCTGCAGCCTACGTAAGTGGTGCAAACTTCTTGTCTTGAAGTTTTATTGGTCTCCCGCGTAAACCAAGCTACTCAGCCTCTTTTCTCCACTGAATTTTCCTACTGAGCTATCCTTATTCTATTACTCTTTATATCTTTAATTAATATCTAATTGAAGCTATTGTATCCTGATCCTCGCCTATGCCGTCTCTCCTTCGAATACCCTGGATCAGCCGGGGCTGGTCCCCGGCAGGTGGCGCCCGAACAAGGACTTGAACCCTGGACCCTCAGGGGAGTGGGTTGCCAGTGCCTTCTCTGCATAAATAGGTATATATACATGTAAATATGTGAATAGACATTTACATACACCAGTTGTCAAATACATACCAGGGCAATTTCTAAGCAACTCCCCACAAACAACAGCAATATTTTATATTTTTAAAACAATAAAACCCTTGACAAATTCTAAGCCTTGCCAAGTCATTTATCTTTTATGCATCAATAAAAAGGTAATTCTAGATCCAGGCATTCCTAGATCATCACTCAAGTTGGTTTCTTCTCCAAAGAGGCAGAAGACAGGATGAGCTCCACTAATGGAATTATAGCTGGATATGTATGGGAGGGCCTGGCATCACAGTCAACCCATTCCCTTTTTTTGTGTGTGTGTAATAAAGTTTTATTGAAGTATAAAGGAGATAGAGAAAGCTTCTGACATAGGCATCAGAAGGGGGCAGAAAGAGTACCCGCCTGCTAACCCATTCCCTTTTATTTAGAGGACAGATAAACACTGTGTGTGTGTGTGTATGTAGGCATAATTTATCTTGGGTTGTGGGGTTCTAGGGTCTTAGGATCCTCTCAGCTCCTATCCACTGTCCATACTTTTCTTCCTCCAGCACTGACTCAAATACCTTCTCCAATACTCTTGTGGAGACTGGTCATTTCTGGGAGGTGGGAATAGTGGCTGCAGAGCTTAGAGTCTGATGGGAAGTTGTACTATGTGAAAATGAAGCTGAGATAAGGAAAAAGAAGGGCTGAGTTCCTAGGCTGCTTCTTGGCTGAAAATCTTTTATTCATTCATTCAACAAATATTTTTTAAGTACCTACAAGCAAGACCTTATGACAGTATCCCCCCAAACAAGTGGCTAGCAATAAAGTCATAAGCATAAAAGAGCTCAGAGAGGAGAAAAATGGTGGTGTCAAATCCATCATCTAGGAAAACGAAGACATTGGTCTGAAAGGTCTTATTGTTCAGGCATCAAGTCATTTGATGCTTATAGAGAAAAGAATCTACTTGTAAGTCAATGGGCCTCAAACTTTAACATGTTCATTAAAAGTCAGCTTTGTAGGCCTCATTCCCATATGTTCTTATTTAGTTAAGCTGAGGTAGGGCCTATGAATCTGCATGTATGAAAAGACCACAGGTGATGCCAATACTACCAGTTCTTCAAGGACCACACTTTGACCAGAGCTTTTAATGTTTTATCTCACCACTTCTCACGTTTTAACATGCATATGAATCACTTGAGGATCTTATTAAAATGCAGATTCTGATTTATCAGGTCTGGGGTGGGACCCAGGTTTCTACATTCCTAATGAGCTACTTGAGTGTGACTGTGCTGATGGTGCTGGCCCATAGACCACACTGGCTACTGAGAGTTTAGCATATGTCCCCAGTGGTGGCTTATTTTATAACTGGGCTCTAGTGTACCCAGACATTTGGCCAGACATTATTCTGGGTATGTCTGTGGGGAGGGGGTTTTGAATAAGATTAATATTTGAATCAGTAGACTGTGTAAAGCAGATGCCCTTCCTAATGTAGGTGGGCCTCATCCAGTCAGTTGAAGGCCTGAATGGAACAAAAATGTTGAGTAAGAGGGAACTCCTCCTGCCTGACTGATGAACTAGGATGACTGTTTTTTCTCATCTTTAGACCCAGACTGAAATATTAACCCTTCTTGGTTCTGAAGCATGCTGGGTGTCAGACTAGAACTTATATTATCATCTCTTTTGGTTCTCAGGTCTTTGGATTCAAACCACAACTACACTATCAGCTCTCTTGGGTCTCCAAGTTGCTGACTATAGATCATGAGGCTCCTCAGTCTCGTTTTTGCCTGATCCAATTCCTCATACTAAATTTGCATCTATATCTATGTACGTGCTCAGTCTCTCAGTCATGTCTGACTCTTTGCGACCCCATGGACTGCAGCCTGCCAGGCTCCTCTGTCATTAGCCGGTGAATTCTTTACCACTGAACCACCTGGAAAGCCCATCTATATCTGTGTCTATATCTATTTCGTCTATCAGTTCTATTTATCTGGAGAACTCTAACACACACCACTAATTCCAATTTGAAAATCCAGTCTAGGGACTTCCCTGGTGGTCCAGTGGTTACGAATCTGCACTTTCACTGCAAGGAGCACGGGTTCGATCCCTGGTCAGGTAACTAAGATCCTGCATGCTGTAGTGTGATTCCCCCCCACCCCCACCCCCCCCAAAAAAAGGAAAATACAGTCTCCCAGTGACTGGGAACTATACATCAATGGCAGGAGAGATCAGTTTATATTAGCACTGTGGACACCTAAAGGGTCACACTCTTTGGAATTACAAGCAGAGGCCAAAATCTGCTATGGGTTTCTGGTTCCCTGATTCCTGGACCCCATAAGCAAAAACAACTAGTGTTTACTGAACTCTCACAGTGTGTCAGGAATTATGGCAAATATTTACGTGAATTATCTTATTTGAAACTTCCAACATGTACTACTATTATTATAGTTGTTTTATGAAAAAAAATGCAGACTCAAAGAGTTATATTAAGTTTAAGTAAGAAAGACACAACCTTACTCCCTTCTTTTATTTCCAAAAGAAATTTTGGTAAGTGCTTCTAGGGGGATTTGAATCCAGGTTGTCTCACAGCAAGCCCAAGCTTCTCTCCATAATATGACACTATTTTCTCTGCTAGTAACTTATGCCATTGCCTGATTCATATGAGGGGTTGATGGAAGATTTAAGAGACACATCTGTCTTCTGGTTTTCCAGGAGACACTCTGAAAACACTGACTTTGGTTTCCTTCTTCTCCAATGATCATAGTTTGTTTACATATTAAATATGGTGACAGCTCTCAGATCTACATGGCTTATTTTTGAGCCAGGGCTATATGTTGGATTTTGTTGGTATGGGTAGTTTATAACTACTAATTGTACCTTCTTCTGGTTCATATCAGCTCTGGTTTGACTATTATCAGTAAGCCAACAGCATTTATGGGTCTTGTGTACATGCCTTAATATTGCAATTATTGGTAGATGCCAGCTTCCAGAATATCTAGCACTTTGGATGATGGGCTAGGGCCTGTAAATTTCAGTCCCTGGCAATGATTTCTATCTGCGTAGGTGGCAGCAAGCAGAGTGATGGACCACATGAAACACACAGTTCTGAGAGTGGCTCAAGTCCAGATCCAATAAAAGCTTTCTTAGAAGCTCCCCTTTTCAAAATAACCCATCATTCTCAGAGGAGAGGAGTATGGTTATTTATAAAGCCAAAACAACAACAACTACAAAAAACCTCTCTCTGAGCAGATGAAACCTTCTGCCACAGAGGTAAAGCTCAAAACTAAAACACTGGCCAAGGAGCTATCGCAGTGCCCAGCCATCAGCCAATCCAAGGGCAAATCAGATGGCACACAAGACGGGGGACAGAGTCAAACCAGTTGAGTCAACTGGGCCCTAAACTGTCAGAATGAAAAATATTTTGATTCAACTGAGAAACAGCATTAAGATCATAAAGTACGATGGTTCCCTTATGGTGGTTGTTGACGCCTTTGTTTAAGGATCGTGTGTGTGTGTGTGTGTGTGTGTGTGTGTGTGTGTGTGTGTGTCCTTACTTCTTTTCTGTGTGGGCCTCCTCTCTTCCCCATGCAATCATTGCTGCATGAACTCAGAACTCTTTCAGGCTGGAAATCTGAGTGGCTTGGCCTAGCATTCACCCTTTGTGCAGAGTAACGGTTTCATGAGGCAAAGGAACTGGGGCCGGGCATAAGCTCTGAATACACTTTTGTGGCTTCTGCTGAAGATAACTGTGCTGTCAATGCCTCCATTTCTAGGCGTTTGCATTTGTTTTCTAATTCCCACCTTATCGCTGCTGAACTGAGGGATTTGTTCACAACTCGACAGCTGAGACAGGGAAACACTGGGTTGTCAGAGGCCAGGTATAGGTGTGGCAGCATGCATCCTGGTTCAGGATTCTAGGGGTCGCCTGTGGAGGTGGACGACAGGCAGACTGAAAGTGAAAGACAGGAGGGGGAAGGCCAGTTACTGAGGCTGATGTGTCCTCCTGGCTTGAGACAGCCCTTCCCCTTTGATGTCTGTAACAGAAATGGCAGTACAACAACTATGTGATTTAAAAAAAATTTTTTTAATGTGGATCATTTTTAAGGCCTTTACTGAATTTGCTACAATATTGTTTCTGTTTTATGTTTTGTGTGCTTTTTTTTTTTTTTTGGCTGTAAGGTATGTGGGATCTTAGCTCTCCCACCAGGGATAGAATGCAGTCCCCTCCTGCATTGGAAAGTGAAGTCTTAACCCATGGACTGCCAGGGAAGTCCCACTACTACCACGCAATGTTAACGTCTCAGGCTGAGTGAGGACATGCCCCCTGGCCCCCCAGCACTAACCAAATCGGCAGGTGAAAAGACGGATCCAAGGGCAAGGTGCCTCAAAACCACAAGTGGGTTTCTTTGAGCGGTTTGGGGACTTACAAGGGGGCAGGGGAAAGATGACTGGGGACAAATCTGCATGTCATCTCAGCTTGAAGATTTACATTTATTTGCTTTTATTTTGATTTCATTTTGTAATGGCAAAAAACCCTTGAGTGGCTTCCTTGCTACTGCTGCTACTGCTAAGTCGCTTCAGTCATGTCCAACTCTGTGCAACCCTATAGATGGCAGCCCACCAAGCTCCCCCGTCTCTGGGATTCTTCAGGCAAGAACACTGGAGTGGGTTGCCATTTCCTTCTCCAATGCATGAAAGTGAAAAGTGAAAGTGAAGTCATTCAGTCGTGTCCGACTCTTCGAGACCCCATGGACTGCAGCCCACCAGGCCTCCTCCATCCATGGGATTTTCCAGGCAAGAGTACTGGAGTGGGGTGCCATTGCCTTCTCCGGTGGCTTCCTTAATTAAGCAAATTAAGGCCAGCTTGCACCTTTGTGCAAGAGAAAGAGCCTTTCAGGATCTTTTGTGTGATGTCTCTTTAGTGTCTCCTTGCCTACCACGCCCCCCCCCACTCTCTCGCTGGGAAGAAAGGGAAGGGGACCCCATCTCTCCTCAAAGACTTCAGGTTAAGGAAATCTGACCAAGTAGCTAGGCCTAACCACAGCCTCTCGGCAAGAAAGGACACTGCAGGCCCCAAGGAGCAGCTCAATGCGACGGAAGGGGAGTCAGCCATTCAGGAGGATTTCTTTCCTCTGCTCCCTACTCTGATTCTGGCTTCTGCATCTGCTATTTTTGTTTGCCTAGGGATGCCAAACACAACCTTAGTCCCTTCTTCGATTTCAAAAAGAAGTCTACTCATCTCTGCCCGCGTGCTCAGTCGCTCAGTAGTGTCTGACTCTTTGCAACCCCATGCACTGTAGCCCACCCAGGCTCCTCTGTCCATGGGATTTCCCAGGCAAGAATACTGGAGAGGGTTGCCATGCCCTCCTTCAGGGGATCTTCCCAACTCAGGGATGGAACCCATGTCTCTTCCACTGACAAGCTGATTCTTCACTGCTGAGCCACCGGGGAAGGCCCTATTCATCTCTAGACTTCACTGATTTGGGGGGACAGTCCCAGGAAGGGGGTCCCAGCATGGAGGCTTCTGCCAAGTCCCTTGTGTTCTTCCTCTCCTCTCTCTTCTGTTTTTTTCACTCCTCCTCCTCCTAGATTGTGCTGCTGCCTCTCATGCAATTTCTTCTCACTCTATTAGACCATCTAGCAGGTCAATCATCTAGGTCTTAACAGAATTAAGAACGTTTCTTTCGTGTACCAGTAGCCATTTTCTTTAAAGGAGATCAGGATTATAAATCCCTTTATTTTTTGTGGGGTCGTTCATCCTCATACTTTCCCCTAAGACAGATGGAAAAATTGAGGTACAGCCACCTAGCAATCCAACAGTGTCACTCAGCTCCAGACACAAGTCCTCTGTATACCAGCCTGCTTCTGTTTTCTTTAGAGCACACACTCTCTCTCTCTCTTTTTTTTTTTTTTTGGTAGAAGCTTTGCCAACTGTACATATTCTTTTTCTTTTTTCAGCGCTACATATTCTTTTTTTGGGGGCTATGCTTGGTCTTTGCTGTGGCATGTGGGCTCCTCCTTGCAGAGTGCAGGATTCTCTAGTGACCTGTGGGCTCCAGAGCTTACAGGGTCAGTAGTTGTGGTGTGTGGGGCTCTGTAGTAGTGGCGCGTGGGCTTCTCTAATTGTGGCCTGAGGCTTAGTTGCCTCATGGCATTTGGGAACTTAGTTCCCCGAGCAGGGATCAAACTCATGTCCCCTGCACTGGCTGGCAGATTCTTAACCACTGGACCACCAGAGATGTCTCCTCAATTGTACATATTCTAATGTGAAATCTTTTATGGATGGTGGTAGATGATCTTGTTGCTATCCCCTAGGCTCCATGCTTCTCTAGAATCTCAAGAGGGAACACCCTCTCCTCAAAAGATAGGAGCTCTTAGAATGCAGCCAAAAACCCTTCCAGGATCCGTGAGAGCTGTCCAACTTGTTTGGGGTGTGTTTCCCAGTTTTCAAACCCCTCTTCAATACTGGCTGAGAAGGGAGAAGTTGGGGAGAGATGACTGGAAAAGGCAGAGAAACGAACTCTGTCCCTGAGGATCTTTTTTAAAGCCAAATAAACACATACTGTTGTTGTTTAGTCGCTAAGACTCAGACAGTAAAGAATCTGCCTGCAATGCAAGAAATGCTGGTTCCATCCCTGGGTTGAGAAGATCCCCTGGAGGAGGAAATGGTAACCTACTCCAATATTCTTGCCTGGGAAATCCCATGGGCAGAGGAGCCTGGCAGGCTACAGTCCATGGAGTCACAAAAGAGTTGGACATGACTGAGCGACTGAACAATGAAAGCAACAACCACCTACCGCTGTGGTCAAGGCAGGCAACCCACTTCTGGGCTTGTTAGAGGAAAAGACCTGTCCCTTCCCCTTGCACAAAGAATGCCGGCCTCTGAATTCCATCTGCGGGGAGATGCAGCAGAGCTGGGGGAGGCCCAGAGCGATGGGGAATGCAGACTGTGGTCACGACATCTAGGAGATGCTATCAGAGACTTCTCGAGGTTTTGAAAGGGATACATTTAGAAAACCACAAATAAATGTGATTTTATGCAACAGAAAACAAATATATGAAATTCATTATCCTCAAGAGTTAGTGTAAACTGAAAGTATGTGTAAATACCTTTCAAAAAGGGTTAGAAGCATTCATAAATTTATGCATAGCTGGTTACTAAGGGCAACTAGCATGTTTTCATAGGAAGCTGGAAACAGAAGATACTTTAGAGATCAGCTCATCTCTAGCACTCCCGCTCCCTGCCCAGCCTCTGCAGTGAGAGGCCATCAGAAAGGGGCCTCAGGGAGCCAAAGGCGGAACCAGATGGGAAATGGGTGATTCCTAGTGGTCTCCCAGGTAACCCCCATCCCCACCCTCAATCTTTTTCTTGAAAATTAAGTTTTAGAGAGGAGAGAGGGAACAAACCCACTTAAATACCTCTAATTAGCTAGAGGAGCCACAGGGACTCTTTATGTTTGGGGCTTGGGGGATGGGCAGAGGGCAAACATGCAAAGATGGAGAAGAAAAAGATCCTGTCCTGTCCTTGAAGAGATCATAGTCTAATGAGGGATGTAAGTAAGTGAGAAAATATTGCGAGATTATGTACAACACAGCAGGGTATACCCTGCGGGCATAGAGAAGGGCTGAGTAACATGAACAAAAAAGTGGGGAGTAGGGCAAACTGGCTTCCGGATGTGAGGGAACCTGAAGCAAGTGTCAGCATTTGGCTTAAATGCACAGGGAATGGTTAGCCCCGCCATCGTCTAGTCAAGCCTGCTGCTGCTGCTGCTAAGTCACTCAGTTATGTCCGACTCTGTGCAACCCCATAGACGGCAGCCCACCAGGCTCCCCCGTCCCTGGGATTCTCCAGGCAAGAACACTGGAGTGGGTTGCTATTTCCTTCTCCAATGCATGAAAGTGAAAAGTGAAAGTGAAGTCGCTCAGTCGTGTCCGACCCTCATCGACCCCATGGACTGCAGCCTACCAGGCTCCTCCATCCATGGGATTTTCCAGGCAAGAGTACTGGAGTGGGGTGCCATTGCCTTCTCTGCTAGTCAAGCCTAGACTCCATTTATTTATTTATTATCATAATATGGTAAACATTTTTAAATTCTTAATATTTGGCTGTGTTGCACAGGCACCATGTGGGATCTTAGTTCCCCGACCAGGGATGGAACCCACACCTCCTGCACTTGGAAGCCTGGGGTCCTAACCACTGGACCACCAGGGAAGTCCCCAGACTCCATTGTAGAGCTCATGGTTCTTCAGAAACAATAGGCATGGTGCCCCCTGGAGTTGTCCATCTCAGCAACCCTCCTCAAAAATCAGCTACAGTGACTTCCCCCATTTCCAGGCGAGGAAATGGAGGCCTGGAGACATGACTGAATGAACTACTTGGGGTACATAGCCATTTCACGTCAGAGTGGGGCTCCATCTCACTTCTACCATACTGCCTTGCAAGGAGAGTGTGCTCTCAAAGGCAGCCCGACCCTCTCACAACACATGCTTTCTTGAGACCCCTCTTCCAGCAGGGCCACCATTAACCTATTCACATTAGAATGAAATGTTTCATTGATTAGAATTAGAAACCCTTCATTTTTATGAATGAGAAAAGGATATGTCTTCCCCTAGGCAGGTGCAGACCCTCACAGGGTGGCTCAGCTTGGCAAAGGGAGCTTGAGTTAAGCTTCAGCTCTCATCTACTTCCTCAGGTGGGTGTCCTGCCCCAGACACCCTGCCTCACCCTACCTGGTAGCCCTGCCCAAGAGAAACGTGAGTCCTGGGCTGTGAAGCAACCCCAGGAAGTGTCTGTCCTTGTAAAGACCCTGCTCCTCCAGAGCGAATCCCTCCCCTCCCAGACCCCCAGCCTCCAGGTGACAGCATTTCAGTGATGGAAGACACCAGCCCTGTCAACTTGCTCTCAGATTTTAAAGTCTGGAAAGCTGGTGTAGACTCCCTCAGGCTATGAGACAGTTCATACACATAAGATGTTATTATCTCACTATTAAATAACAATTTAGTACAACAATTAAGTCTGATTTGAAAAAATGAATCAGCTTCCTTCACGTGGCTCGAAGTTCTCAAATGAGGTGCCAAACTTCATGTTTAGTGCCTGAATAAACAGCCCACTCAGCTGACTTTCTTCTAGCAGCGCCTTCCAGCTTTGAAATTCCAGTCACCTCCCAAGTCAGGTGGGGCCTCAGCTGTGGAGAGCAACCAGCCTCCTCTTCCTATAATTCTCTGTGGGCTGTGGGACCAGAGTATAGATCTCATCCCCTCCCCTCTGGCCCATGCAACTTGTCTTCCTCCTTAAACCATCTGTCAGTATTATGACCGATTAAGCACGATACTGGAGCTTCCTCCTTGGCTCAGTAGTAAAGAATCTGCCTGAGATGCATAAGATGCAGGAGACCTGGGTTCAATCCCTAGGTGAGGAAGATCCCCTGGAGAAGGGCATGGCAACCCACTCCAGTATTCTTGCATGGAGAATCCCATGGAAGAGGAGCCTGGAGGGCTACAGTCCATGGGGTTGCAAAGAGTTGGACATGACTGAAGTGACTGAGCATGCACACAAGCAGGACACCAGAAACTCCTGAGCCTGTACACTCCTCTTTCTATTGTTCCTCAATTTCCTAGGACCCAGAAGATAAGATTGAGCAGAAAGCCTGGGGGGTAATTTCCCCCCTGGCTCTACCACTCACTAGTGCTTGCAATTTTCCCAGGAGTCTAATTTGTTCCTATCATGCGATTCCAAGAATCTCTAGGTAATTGCACAGAGCTCTGATAAGGAGAACGCACAGCAACAGTCACTCAACTGCAGGGTGAATGTGTTTGTCCTATCTTTTCCCACTGAGACAGAAGGATATGTGAATCAAGCGACATGAGGATATCTCACTCTTTAATGGAATGCATATACTCCACCAAAGATAGCTGTGAAAGAAGTTCTAGTTCCTCATTAGCTATTTTCCTTTCTCTTTACTCCTTACTTCCTTCTTCTTTCCCTCCCTCTTTCCTTCCTTCTTTCCTCCCTCCCTCCCTCTTCTCCCTTCTTTCCATTTGGGAAGCTATAATAAAGGGATTTATTATGGGGTAAATTCAACAGGCCTAGTTTAACTGTCAGATCACAGTTTAGTGGAACTTCAGTAGGAGAAATGGGAAAGGCTGTGAAAGGCCAAGAGGTTCCTGTTCTTATCTGAGACTGTCCCAGTGGGATTGAGCTGCCATGTAAAACTTGGAATAGAGTAGGGTTGAAGCACGTGCTGCTGGTTTTAGTGGGAGGAGGGTTTTTGCAATTCTTTTGGAACCTAACTCCCTTTAATCATCAACCTTCATCTCCTGGGCAATATCAGGACCTTCTGTCTCCTCACTTGTCCCTTTCAGAACTGTTTCTCCCACATTCCCTCCACTTTTAAAAATTAATTGACTGGGCTTCCCTGGTGACTCAGAAAGTAGAGAATCTGCCTGCAATGCGGGAGATGCAAGAGACCGGGGTTCAATCCCTGGGTTGGGAAGATCCCCTGGAGAAGGAAAAGGCTACCCACTCTGGTATTCTTGCCTGAAGAATTCCATGGACAGAGGAGCCTAGCGGGCTACAGTCCATAGAGAGTCAGACATGACTGAGCAACAAACACTTTCACATCTTTTAGAGCAGTTTTTGGTTTACAGAAAAATTGAGCAGAGAGCACATATGCCCCCTCTCCCTCTGCACACAGTTACCTCTATTATTAAATCTTGAATTAGTGTGCTACTTTAGTTTTAATTGATCAACCAATACATTATTATTGAAGTCCGTAGCTTCTATTAGGGTTCACTCTTTGTACTGTACAGCTCTATGCATTTTAACAAATGTATAATGACATGTACCCACCATTACAGTATCACAGAGAATACTTTCAGTGCCCTACAAACCCCCTGGGTTCTACCTATTCATGCCTCTCCTTTAGCCCCAGCCCCTGGCAACCACTAATCTTCCTACTCTATATAGTTTTGCCTTTTTAAGAATGTGATAGAGTTGGAATTATGTAGTATATAGCCTTTTCAGACTGGCTTCTTAGAGATATGTGTTAAGTGATATCTGTGTCTTTTCATGCTCATCTTCTTTCATTGCTGAATAATATTCCATCATCTGGACATACCAGATTTTATTAACTTACCTGTTGGAAGGTATCTTGATTACTTCTAGGTTTTGCAATTATAAAGAAAGCTGCAATAGACACTGTGTGAAGGTTTTTGTGTGGACCTAAGTTTCCAAATCATTTAAAAAATACTAAGAAGTGTGGTGGCTGGATTATACAGTAAGACTATGTTTTGTTTTGTGAGAAACTGCCAAATTGTCTTCCAAAGTGGCTGAACCATTTTGCCTTCCCACCAGCAGTAAATGAAAGTTCCTATTGCTCCATAGCCTTCTTGCCAGCATTTGGTGGTATTAATATTCTGGAGTTTAGCCATCCTAATAGGTATGTAGCGAGTGGCAACTCATTGTTGTTTTAATTTGCAATTCCCTAATGACAGGATGTTGAGCATCTTTTCATTTGCCAACTTGCCATCTGTATCTCTTCTTTAGTGAGGTTTCTTTCACCTTTTTTTAAGTTAGGTTGTTTCCTAAGTTTTAAGGATTTTACTATATTTGAATATTAGTCCTTTACCTCTTAGGTGTTTGGAAATACTTTTCCCTAGTTTGTGACTTGTCTTTTTATTCTTTGCAGTTTCCTTAACACGGAAGATGTTTTTAATTTTATTAAGTCCAACTTACTATTTTTTTTTCTTTCATGGACCATGCTTTTAGTATTGTATCTAAAAAGTCATTACCAAACCCAAGGTCACCCACATTTTCTCTTATGTTACCTACTAAAATTTTTATAGTTTTGCCCTTTACATATAGGTCTAAGATCCATTTTGAGTTAATTTTTGTGAAAAGTATAAAGTCAATATCTATGCTCTTTTTCTCTCTTTTTTCTTTTGGTTGTGGATGTACGTTTAGTTGTTCCGGCACCATTTGTTGAAAGGACTATTCTTTCTTCATTGAATTGCTTTTATGATCAGTTAGCTATACTTGTGTGAGTCTATTTCTTTTTTTCTTCCAGTTTTATTGAGATACAATTGGCATACAGAACACTGTATTAGTGTAAGGTGTACAGCATAGTAATATGACTTATATACAATATAAAATGACTACCACAAATATGTCTGTGGTAATTTAATATGTTTAGTGAGCATTAATCATTTCATATAGATACAAAATTAGGGAAAACAGAAAAAAATTTTCTTCGGATGAAAACTTAGGATTTACTCTTTTAACAACTTTCCTATATAACATACAGCAGTGTTAATTATATTTATCATGTTGTACACATCCCTAATACTTATTTATAAGGGTAAATTTGACCTTTTGCCTGCCTTCATCCAATTTCCCTTCCCTTCTCCTCTGCCTCTGGTAGCTATAAATCTGATCTCTTTTTCTATGGGTTTCCTTTTATGTTTGTCTTTGAAGCATAATTTACCTACAACACTATGCTAGTTCCTGTTATAGAACATAAGTGAAAGTCGTTCAGTCGTGTCTGACTCTTTGTGACCCAATGGACTATACAGTCCATGGAATTTTCCAGGCCAGAATACTGGAAAGGGTAGCCTTTCCCTTCTCCAAGGGATCTTCCCAACCCAGGGATCAAACCCAGGTCTCCCACATTGCAGGTAGATTCTTTACCAGCTGAGCCACAAGGGAAGTGAATCGGTATTTCTATACATTTCAAAGTGATCACCACAAGTGTTGTTACCATCTGTCATCATCAAAATTATTGACTAATTATTGACTATATTCCCACCCTGGGCACTTCATATCCATGACTCATTTATTTTGAAACTGGAATTTTGTGCCTCTTATTCTCCCTCACCTATTTCTCTCCTCTCCCCAGCCTGTGTGAGTCTACATCTGGGTGCTCTGTTTTGTTATACTGATTTAATTGTCTGCTCCTTTTCCAATACCACATCATCTTGATTATAGTAGGTCTCGCAGTTGGAGAGTTTCAGTCTTTTGACTTTCTTCTTCACCTTTGTCTTCATAATTCTGTTGTTTATACTGGGTCTTATGCTTTTGCATATAAGCTTTAGAATCAGTTTGTCAATATCCACAAAGTAATGCTCTGGGAAGTTGGTTGGGATTGAGTTAAATCTATGGATCAAATTGGGAAGATCTTTGCATCTATGCTTATGAGAGATGCTGGTTTGTACTTTTCCTTCCTTGTAATATCTTTATTTGGGTTTAATATTATGGTAATGCTGGCTTTATAGGACAGGTTAGGAGGGCTTCCCTGTGCTTTTTTCCCTCTGAAACACATTGTAGAGAATTGATATAATTTATTCTTTAAATGTTTGGTAGAATTCACCAGTGAAACCATCTGGGCCCATGCTTTCTCTTTTGGAAGGTTATTAATTATTGATTCAATTTCTTTAGTTGATATAGGCCTTTTCAGATTATCTATTTCACCTTGTCTGAGTTTTGGTAACTGTGTCTTTCAAGGCACTGGTGCATTTCATCTGAGTTATCAAATTGGTGGACATCGAGTTGTTGATAATATTCTTTTTTTTTTTAAATTTCCATGGAATTCCCTCTACTTTTAACACACTCATTCATTTAAAAATTACATGTTGTGCATTTACTATTAAAAAAAGGAATTCAGCATACATTTATTGAATGCCTATTAAATGCCAGGTACTGTGCTAAGGCTGGGTCTTCCCCAGTGGCTCAGTGGTAAAGAATCCACCTGCAATGCAGAAAACGCAGGAGATGTGGGTTCATTCCTGGGTTGGGAAGATCCCCTGGAGGAGAGCATGGCAACCCGCTCCAGAATTCTTGCCTGGAGAATTCCATGGATAGAGGAGAATGGCGCACTACAGTCCATGGGGTCACAGGATCGGACATGACTGACACGACTTAGCACTCACACATGTGCTAAGGCTAGGGATAGTATGGCATTGTCCTCTTGGAACTTACATTCTAGTGAGGAAGACTGAGTTTGAATAAACAAACATGTCAAACAATCGCAATTGTGCATGTGTGTGTGTGTGTGTGTGTCACTTGGTCATGTCTGACTCTTTGGGATCCCATGGACTGTAGCTCACCAGGCCCCAGGCTCCTCTGTCCATGGAATTCTCCAGGCAAAAATACTGGAAAGGGTTGCCATTCCCTTCTCCAGTGGATTTTCCTGACCCAGGGATTGAACCCAGGTCTTCTGCATTGCAGGCAGACTCTTTACCATCTGAGACACCAGGGATATCCAATTGCAATTGTAGTAGATGCTAAAGAAGGAAATAAACAGAGAGAGAAGTTCTCTCTGGTGGCCAGGAAAACCTCTCTAAAGAGGTGACATTTTAGCTGTGAACTAAAAACTGAGAAGGATCCAGCCTTGAGAGAAGCCTAGGAAAGAGCCCTGCAGGCAAAAGGAGCCACATATGTGAAGACCCTCAAGAGAAGGAAGAGCTCAGCACATAGGAGCATAGTGAGCAAGGGAGACAGAAGAGGTCTGAGAGGTAGGCAGAGGGTTGATCCTGGAGGACCTTATGAGTCATGGGAAGGAGTTTGGATTTTCTTCTAAGTGAAATGAGAAGCTTTTGAAGGATTTTAAGCAGGAGAGTGACATGATCTGATTTACATTTTTAAAAGATCACTCTGATCTTTCCTTACTGCTGTGAGGAAAATAGAATGGAAGGAAACAAGGGTAAACAAGAAGGGAAACCAGACAGGAGCTATGGTGATTGTCTTCCCAGGTGGTGCTAGTGCTAAAGAACCCACCTGCCAAGGTAGATGCACATGTAAGAGATGCAGGCTCGAACTCTGGGTGGGGAAGATCTCCTGGAGGAGGGCACAGCAACCCACAGTATTCTTGCCTGGAGAATCCCATGGACAGAGGAGCCTGGCGGGCTAAGGTTCATAGAGTCACAAAGAGTCGGACACGACTGAAGTGACTTAGCACACGCACACATGGTGATGGTCTAGGCAGAAGGAGCTGGATGCCTGGACTTGAACACAGAGGGCGGTGACAGTTGAAATGGGGAGAAGTAAAAATGAATGAATATGGGGATCTATTTTGCTAAGCACAGAACTGGACATCACACATTGAATTAGCTGAGTGATCTGCCTGCCTCTGGCTAGCCACAGAAGGGTGCCTTTCTCTCCTTCCAGTTTGAGGATTTCTTCCTCAAGAACCTCAGGCCTTGCTCAGGAGCCACAGAGTCACCATATTGGTTCCTCATTTTATCCTTATAATCCCTGGGAGTGACTATAAGAATTCCCTAGGTCTATCAATGACATATGTTCAGAGGTCCACTATTTTTATCTCAAACAGGTGTTTCTACATTCTGGGCACATTCCAAATAGTGCAGCCCCTGAGGATCACTGTTCTCATTTCTCCCAGGTAGGTGACATTTAGAATGATGATTGTTCAGCAGCACTCAGACTTCTACTAAATGGTATGACAGAAGGAAGAACTTTGACTATC
This sequence comes from Bos javanicus, assembly GCF_032452875.1. Classification (NCBI taxonomy): domain Eukaryota; kingdom Metazoa; phylum Chordata; class Mammalia; order Artiodactyla; family Bovidae; genus Bos; species Bos javanicus. The sequence goes on along the minus strand of NC_083897.1, from coordinate 57,854,364 downwards.
AGCATGATTAGACAGTGGAATGGATTGCCAGAGGAGGTTATGAAGGTTCCTCCAGCCAGACAAGCTGCTGAAATATGAAGACATTATGTATCAACGTGAGCAGCATTTTTATATTCTAAGGGTGGGTAGAGAAAGCAATTCAAGGGACAATGGGAGGTAAGGTGGACACGGTCAGTGCTAGGTCATGGGTGGCTGCCAAACAATGCAAGCTGGGACTCACAGCCGAGCTGGGCCAGCAGGTGAATAGGGGAACTAGAATGAACGCCCAGGGAGCTAGTTGCCATGAGTTATGAGGTTGAAGCCAAGGTCTGAATCCAAGGTGTAAAAACCAAACTGGAGGACACAGACAAGGTCTGGAGTCTGAATAGACAGATGAGAGGAATCCTGCAGAGGTCCAAATCAGGCAGAAGGCGGTGTCAGGAGAACCCTGGTTTAATGGCAGTATTGGTCTGTGGCTGGCCTTCAAGCCAAGAAGAGGGAAATTGGTGGAGATAAAATCCAAGCGTGACACGTATCTCCTGAATCAGAAAAGCTAGGTGGGTCCACACTGTAGCTCAGCCAAGGATGTGCTAGTGGATCTCGAAACTGGGACCCGTTTGCCCTCTGCCCTATTTTTAATATTTATTTATTTTTTGGCTGTGGCAGTTCTTAGTTGTGGCACATGGGATCTTTCGTTGTGGCACATAGACTCTCACTGTGGTGCAAGGGCTCATTAGTTGCAGTGCACGGGCTTAGCTGCATGTGGGATCTTAGTTCCCAGACCAGGGATCAAACTCGAGACCCCAGCACTGCAAGGCAGATTCTTAGCTTAGCTACTGTTTCTTTTATTTATTTATTTTTGGTTGTGCTGGGTCTTCATTGTTGTGTGTGGGTTTTGTCTAGTTGAGGCAAGCGTGGGCTGCTCTTCATTTCAGTGCACAGGTTCTCATTGTGGTGGCTTCTCTTGTCATGGAGCACAGGCTGTAGGTGCACAAGCTTCAGTAGCTGTGGCACGCAGACTCAGTAGTTGTGGCACACAGGCTTTCTTGAACCAGGGATCAACTCCTCATCTCCTGCACTGGCAGGCAGATTCTTAACCACTGGACCACCGGGGAAGTCTCTCTCTGCCCTGTTTGGAACCTTCCCAGAGAGAGGCAGTTTCACAGATTTTGTGACTCCAGCACAATACTACAGGCTCTAGGGGGTGACATATCACTAGGTGATCTACTGTCTCTATTCCTTCCTTTTCTGTGGTCTGTGGACATCCTTCTGACCTGGCAAAGAGATTGGAAGAGAAATCAAGTTCACAATATAATCACAAAAAGGAATTTCTCTGACTCTGCCTTTGCCTGTATTTGCCCTCTTCAGAGCCTTTCACTAATCCAACTATTTCTGCTAGTCTCCCAGATGTCTGTCACATAGATTCATTAACAAAATCCTTTCACCTCCCCAGTGGCTTCCACCATTTCCTCCATTCTTTCTCTAGCTCCCTGGGGTGATAATCTGCTGCCAAGGCTTCTGGTGCCCTTAACAAAGGCATTGATGCATTGAGGTGGCTGCTGCTGCTGTCACAAAGCTGCTTCCCACCCAGCTGGAACTACTAAAGCCAATGCTTCTGATGTGCCCTGTGTATTCAATGCCCCATAGAGATTTTAGTGAAATAGTCTTTTAAATTGGTACTTACTCTTACAAAGCCCTCTCTACTTAGGACTCGGGTATGAGTCCTGGGAGCTGTATCAGAAGATAACCAGGGTAGTGGCCTCTGGTAGGTTTTGTGTTGTTGTTATTTAGTTTTTGGTCTCTCCAGCAAGCTTTCCCACTCCCCTTCAAATGGTTGTAGCCTCTACTCCTGGCCTCAGGGAGGAGTATGTGAACTAGAGCTGGTCAATCACAGAACACCCATTCTCCTAGAGATAGTGATTGGATGAAATGATGGACACATGACCAAAAAAAGGCCAATCAGAAATGTTGCCTGGGACAGGTCTATGGACTCTGGGAGACAGAAGCTCTCTGTGCTTGGCTTTGTCTGCTGGAAGCCATGTTTCCTACAATGTGGAGAAGGCCAGTATACAAGAAAGGATGAAACAAATGGGGAAAGAGAAGCAGAGATAAGGAGAAATAAAACATAGAGTGTTCTGACAATGTTGAGTCTCCAATCCTGGTTTCTTTGAGCATCCCACTCTCTTTCCTAGCTTTTTGAACCAAAGCAATCTTTTTTTTTTTTCTTCTTAAAGTGGGTTGACTTGGGTTTCTGTTACTTCTTCTTTTTAAATGTCCTGATTAATTACAACTTGAGACTTATATTCAAAATCTTTCCCATCCCTCAACTCTGAGGTCTAGGAGGAATCTTAGATGTTCATTCTTTCTTCCATTAGGATGACATCTTTCCCAAGAAGCTCTTTGGGCTTCTAAACACATAGTTTCTCAGTGGACTCACCTCTTAGACTCTCCATACAGAACAATACATATGTGAATTGAAGGGTGAATCCAAGTGAGGCTGCTAAGATAGGCCCCTTTCACATAATCATTCACTCATTTTAACAAATATTTATTGAGCTCTGAATATGTGCCAGACAGTGTTCTAGGAGCTGATAATATAGAAGTGAGTAAAATAGATGACATTTCTACCCTCATAAAGCTTGTATTCTGATGATAATTAGATAACAAACAATTACACATATAATTACATATCATGAATATGAAGAAAAATGGATCAGGTTAATAAGATAGGAAATGATGGGGTACAGTGATATTTTAGACAGTAGGGGCAGGGGAGACCTTCCAAGGACTGAACAGTCCTGAATAAAATAAGGATAAGGGTCATGTGGAATTTAGGAGAAATATAATTTAAGTTAGGGAGACAGAGAGTGCAAAGGCCTGGAGGTGTTTGACATGTTTAAAAACAGCAAAGGAGGCCACCGAAGTAAGGTGAGTTAAAAGGAGAGGTGGTAGGAAACGAGGCCGGAGGTAGCCAAGGGCCAATCTGCAGCAGGCCTTGGAGGCTGGGATAAGAACTTTGTATTTTTCCCTAATTGTGATGGAAAGCTATTAGAGTGTTTTGATCTGGGGATTGACAATATCAGATTGACCTTTTACAAGCATCCCTCTGGCTGTGGTGGAGATAATGGATTGTACGGGGTGAAGCAGGGAGACAAAACAGGAGATTACTGTGTGAGTCCAAGTAAGAGATGATGAGGGTGTCAACTAGGGTGGCAGCAGAGGAGGTATTGAAAGTAGATGGATTCAGCATCTATTTTAAAGGCAAAGCCAGTTAAAGTGAATAAGATGCGCTGATGAATTGGATGTGGAGTGTGAGAGAGGGTTAAGGATGACTCTGAGTGTTTCAGCTTGAGCAACTAGGTGAATCGAGATGACATTTATTGAGATGGGGAAGAGTGGGAGAGTCATGGGTTCAAGGATCAGGGAAATCCTCAGTTGAGTTTAGGACTTTTTAAATTTGAAATGCCTATTAGATGTCTAAATGCCAAGGTGAAGAAGTTTGTACCAAGGAAATACATATCAAACAAAGGGGTACAAAGTGTTTGGATGGAAAGCGGGAGTTCCTGAGAAGCAAGAAGGATTCCAATGACACCTAGGCAGAGCACATCACACTGTCAAAAATGGAAAGAGCTGATAAATTTTTTTTCTCATTATTTCCCCAACCAGTACCTGGCAAATTTCCAAACCATACTAATTGGAGTGGGTTTTGTTACTGGAAGTAAACCTGTGACAAACCTGGACAGCATACTAAAAAGCAGGGACATCACTTTGCTGAAAAAGAAAGGTCCATCTAGTCAAAGCTATGGTTTTTCCAGTTCTCATGTACAGATGTGAGAGTTGGACCACAAAGAGGCTGAGCACCAAAGAACTGATGTTTTTGAACTGTGGTTCTGGAGAAGACTCTTGAGAGTCCCTTGGACAGCAAGGAGATTAAACCAGTCAATCGTAAAGGAAATAAGTCCTGAATATTCATTGGAAGGACTGATGCTGAGGGTGAAGGTCCAATTCTGTGGCCACCTGATACAAAGAGCTGACTCATTGGAAAAGACTCTGATGCGGGGGAAGATTGAGGGCAGGAGGAGAAATGGGTGGCAGAGAAGGTTGGATGGCATCACCGACTCAATGGACATGAGTTTGAGCAAAGCCCAGGAGATAGTGCAGGACAGAGGAGTTTGGCGTGCTGCAGTCATGGGGTCGAAAATAGTTGGACACAACTTAGCAACTGAACAACAATTGTTACTGTAAATCAGGTAGGTAAATGAACAAAGACTCTTTTGGCATCATGCTGTTGTTCAGTTGCCCAGTCCTGTCCAACTCTTTTGCGACCCCATGAACTGCAGCATGTCAGGCTTCCCTGTCCATCACCAACTCCCGGAGTTTACTCAAACTTATGTCCATCAAGTCGGTGATGCCATCCAGCCATCTCATCCTCTGTCATCCCATTCTCCTCCTGCATTCAATCTTTCCCAGCATCAGGGTCTTTTCGAATGAGTCAGTTCTTCACATCAGGTGGCCAAAATATTGGAGTTTCAGCTTCAACATCAGTCCTTCCAATGAACATCCAGGACTGATTTCCTTTAGGATGGACTGGTTGGATCTCCTTGCAGTCCAAGGGACTCTCAAGAGTCTTCTCCAACATCACAGTTCAAAAGCATCAATTCCTTGGTACTCAGCATTCTTTATAGTCCAACTCTCACATCCATACATCACTACTGGACAAACCATAGCTTTGACTAGATGGACTTTTGTTGGCAAAGTAATGTCTCTGCTTTTGAATATGCTGTCTAGGTTGGCCATAGTTTTTCTTCCAAGGAGTAAGCGTCTTTTAATTTCATGGCTGCAATCACCATCTGCAATTATTTTGGAGCCAACAATATAAAGTCTCTCACTGTTACCACTGTTTCCCCATCTATTTGCCATGAAGTGATGGGACCAGATGCCGTGATCTTCGTTTTCTGAATGTTGAGTTTTAAGCCAACTTTTTCACTCTCCTCTTTCACTTGCATCAAGAGGCTCTTTAGTTCTTCTTCACTTTCTGCCACAAGGGTGGTGTCATCTGCATATCTGAGGTTATTGATATTTCTCCCGGCAATCTTGATTCCAGCTTGTGCTTCATCCAGCCCAGCGTTTCTCATGATGTACTCTGCATAGAAGTTAAATAAGCAGGGTGACAATAGACAGCCTTGACGTACTCCTTTCCCAATTTGGAACCAGTCTGTTGTTCCATGTCCAGTTCTAACTGTTGCTTCTTGACTTGCATACAGATTTCTCAAGAGGCAGGTCAGGTGGTCTGGTATTCCCATCTCTTGAAGAATTTCCCACAGTTTGTTGTGATCTACACAGTCAATGGCTTTGGCATAGCTAATAAAGCAGAAGTATATGTTTTTCTGGAACTCTCTTGCTTTTTTGATGATCCAGCAGATGTCGGCAATTTGATCTCTGGTTCCTCTGCCTTTTCTAAATCCAGCTTGAACATCTGGAATTTCATGGTTCACGTACTGTTAAAGCATGGCTTGGAGAATTTTGAACATTACTTTGCTAGCACGTTAGCTGAGTGCAATTGTGTGGTAGTTTGAACACTCTTTGGCATTGTCTTTCTTTGGGATTGGAATGAAAACTGACCTTTTCCAGTCCTGTGGCCGCTGCTGAGTTTTCCAAATTTGCTGGCATATTGAGTGGAGCACTTCCACAGCATCCTCTTTTAGGATTTGAAATAGCTCAACTGGAATTCCATCACCTCTACTACCTTTATTCATAGTGATGCTTCCTCAGACCCATTTTGCTTTGAATTCCAGGATGTCTGGCTTAGGTGAGTGATCACACCATCGTGAATTGAGTGGAGTAGTAAGTTGTGGCTGTTGTTTAGTTGCTGAGTCATATGTGACTCTTTGCGACCCCATGGACTGCAGCACTCTAGGCTTCCCTGTCCTCCACTGTCTCCCAAACTTTGCTCAAACTCATGTCCATTGAGTCAGGTGATGCCATCCAACCATCTCATCCTCTGCTACCCTCTTCTCCTTTGGGAGGAGTAAGAAAGAGGCCACTTGAAATCGACATGTCCTGTTGATTCATATCGGTTAGAAAGTGTGATTTAAACTGGGAATAAAGGCCATTTTGTGCATTCCTCTGAACTCCATGTATATATATATACGTATATATATATACGTATATATATATACATATATATATATGTACATGCGTATATATGGCTGACCAACTGACATGCTCTTTTCTTCCACCCAGGGGTTGCCCAAGTATTCAGTGCACATGGAAATACTGAACTCCTTGAGGGCAGGGACCAGGCACTTAGTTTAGCAGCTGGTACACAGTAGGCATTCAATAAGTGCTTGCTGAATTATTTTTTTTTAAGCTAAAAGAATAATCCGAAGAAGCTGAAGTGAGAATCAAATGAAAGGGACAAGTGAGCAGAATAGGAGGAAAGGAGAAAAAATGCAAATGTGGGGGATAAGGACTGTCTGACTGCACTTGAGAGAATAAGATGCAATAGGTGTAGGGAAATAAAAAGGAAGCAAATTAGAAAGGTTAAAGTTTTCATTAGAAAAGAAAGGTAGAGCCACATGAGTTTTGGCTGCCAGCTTTCCTGCCTGACTCCTGCCAACAAGGTGCGCAGTTTCGTTGATGAGGACCTTTTCTTGGCCTTGTGCAACAATAGAGCCAGCACAGAAGAAAACTCAGTTTCAGTATTCAGAGGCCGCAGCCAGGCAGTGGCGATGGGAGCCAGCCTTGATCAATGCAGAATTGATTTACAATTTAATGCTTTTGTGTTTCAAAGTAAGATACCAGAAGAGGACAACTCGGGGGCAGGCTTGAAATTCCTCCTGCCAACACTGAAAAACTAAAAGGAGGAGTCGATGTCACTGCACTTGGGCTACACAGTATTGGGAGGGGGTGGCTGTGGAAAGGGCCTGACAACGAAGAGGTAATGGGAAAAAGACAGGGCAAAGAGCTGAAAGGGAAGGCCAGGGAAGTGATGTACAGAGAAATATCAAAGGAGGGCTAGACCTATAAAGTAGAAATTGAATGAGGGGATGAGGACGTTAAAAAGATCTTTAAAAGTTTTCAGGAATGTAAGAAAGAAGGCAAAACAGAGACGTCACATGCAACATCTTACATAACAAGCAGCTAGTGAAAGCTAATATATAACCTGATAAAAAGAAGAGGGTTCATTGGAGGGGCAGCCCAACGTTTGATGTCTGCATGTAAATGTGTGCTTAGTTGCTCAGTCGTGTCCAACTCTCTGTGACCCCATGGACTGTAGCCCGCCAAGCTCCTCTGTTCATGGAGATTTCAGGCAAGAATACTGCAGTGTGTTGCCATGACCTCCTCCAGGGGATCTTCCCAACTCAGGGATCGAACCCAGGTCTCCCGAATTGCAGGCAGATTCTTTACCATCTGAGACACGAGGGAAATGGAGTGGAAATTCTATGGTTATCCAGTGAACGGAGCTCTGATCAAACAAAAGAAGATGCTATGGTCCCTGTCCATGAGAAACACTGGGCTGGAAGAAGCACAAGCTGGAATCAAGATTGCCAGGAGAAATATCAATAACCTCAGATATGCAGATGACACCACCCTTATGGCAGAAAGTGAAGAGGAACTAAAGAGCCTCTTGATGAAGGTGAAAGAGGAGAGTGAAAAAGTTGGCTTAAAGCTCAACATTCAGAAAATGAAGATCATGGCATCTGGTCCCATCACTTCATGGGAAATAGATGGGGAAACAGTGGAAACAGTGTCAGACTTTTTGGGGGGCTCCAAAATCATTGCAGATGGTGATTGCAGCCATGAAATTAAAAGACGCTTACTCCTTGGAAGAAAAGTTATGACCAACCTAGATAGCATATTCAAAAGCAGAGACATTACTTTGCCAACAAAGGTCCGTCTAGTCAAGGCTATGGTTTTTCCAGTGGTCATGTATGGGTGTGAGAGTTGGACTGTGAAGAAGGCTGAGCGCCAAAGAATTGATGCTTTTGAACTGTTGTGTTGGAGAAGACTCTTGAGAGTCCCTTGGCCTGCAAGGAGATCCAACCAGTCCATTCTGAAGGAGATCAGCCCTGGGATTTCTTTGGAAGGAATGATGCTAAAGCTGAAACTCCAGTACTTTGGCCACCTCATGCGAAGAGTTGACTCATTGGAAAAGACTCTGATGCTGGGAGGGATTGGGGGCAGGAGGAGAAGGGGACGACAGAGGATGAGATGGCTGGATGGCATCACTGACTCGATGGACATGAGTCTGAGTGAACTCCGGGAGTTGGTAATGGACAGGGAGGCCTGGCGTGCTGCGATTCATGGGGTTGCAAAGAGTCAGACACAACTGAGCAATTGAACTGAACTGAACTGAACTGATGGTCCCTCTATTTTAAACAGAGAGGAGACTGAGGCAGTGTGGTGATTAGCACTGGTGTCAACAGAGTAGCATTAAACATCCCAGTTCTGTTATTTAAAAGGTGACCATTTGGGGCAAGTTCCCTTCATTTCTATGCTTCAGTTTCCTTGTCTATAAAATGGGGGCAATAAAACCTAAATCACTGGTTGTCACTAGAATTAGCAATGAACAGGCCCTGCCATGCATATAAGAGGCAACCACCATTACAACTACTAGTATTAGTACTATTACTTCTTTTTCTACTATTATTATTTTACTTACAAAAATGAAATGAACAAATGAAATATACTATTGGGGATTATCCCAGCCCTAATGAAAACTTCTTTGTTCTCCTGGTAAGGAAACAGAGTGAACCAAAGGAATAAGGAAAAAAGGCATTATCTTTTTTTTGGTCAAATGTTTATATTTTTATTTATTTGGCTGTGCTTGGTCCTGGGCTTCCTACGTGGAGCTCAGTTCAGTTCAGTTCAGTTCAGTTGCTCAGTTGTGTCTGACTCTTTGCAACCCCATGGACTGCAGCACGCCAGGCTTCCCTGTCCATCACCAACTCCTGGGGCTTGCTCAAACTCATGTCCATCGAGTCGGTGATGCCATCCAACCATCTCATCCTCTGTCTTCCCCTTCTCCCCCTGCCTTCAATATTTCCCAGCATTGGGGTCTTTTCCAGTGAGTCCGTTCTTCACATCAGGTGCCCAAAGTATTGAAGTTTCAGCTTCAGCATCAGTCCTTCCAATGAGTATTCAGGACTGATTTCCTTTAGGATGGACTGGTTTGATCTTGCAGTCCAAGGGTCTCTCAAGAGTCTTCTCCAGCACCACAGTTCAAAAGCATCAATTCTTTGGTGCTCAGTTTTGTTTATGGTCCAACTCTCTTTGGTGCTCAGTTTTCTTTATGGTCCAACTCTCACATCCATACATGACTACTGGAAAAACCATAGCTTTGACTAGATGGACCTTTGTTGGCAAAGTAATGTCTCTGCTTTTTAAGATTCTTTTTAAAGAACATGCCTGCCAATGCAGGAGAGTTGCAAGTTCCATCCGTGGGTTGGGAAGATGTGAGTTCCATTCGTGGGTTGGGAATATCCCCTGGAGGAGCACATGAAAAGTCACTCCAGTATTCTTGCTTGGAGAATCCCATGGACAGAGGAGTCTGGTGGCCTACAGTCCATAGGGTTGCAAAGAGTCTGACATGGCTGAAATGCATGCACACATATGCTGGGTCTCAGTTGTGGCACACAGGATCTTCCATTGTCCTTGTGGCTTGAGAGATCTTTAGTTGTGACATGTGGGATCTAGTTTCCAGACCAGGGATTGAACTCCATGCCTCTGTATTGGGAGCTACAAGTCTTAGCCACTGGACCACCAGAGATGTCCCAAAAGGCCTGATCTTAGACAGAAAGCCTTATTCAAATAGAACAATGATTGTGTGTGTGTGTGTGTGTGCGCGTGCGTGTGTATACAGTAAGGCAACAGAACAGGAATAACATGCACAGTTGGCTGTCTGTATCCGCAAGTTCTGCATCTGCAGATTCAACCAACTGTGGATGAAAATACTTGGTAAAAGAATTCCAGAAAGTTCCAAAAAGTAAAGCTTGAATTTTCTCCTCTCTGGCAACTATTTACATAACATTTATATGGTATTAGGAGAAGGCAATGGCACCCCACTCCAATACTCTTGCCTGGAAAATCCCATGGATGGAGGAGCCTAGTAGGCTGCAGTCCATGGGGTCGCTAAGAGTCAGACATGACTGAGTGACTTCACTTTCACTTTTCACTTTCCTGCATTGGAGAGGAAATGGCAACCCACTCCAGTGTTCTTGCCTGGAGAATCCCAGGGACGGGGGAGCCTGGTGGGCTGCCGTCTATGGGGTCGCACAGAGTCGGACACGACTGAAGTGACTTAGCAGCAGCAGCAGCATATGGTATTAGGTATTATAAGCACCTAAAGATGACAAAGTCTATGGGAGGATGTGCCTAGCTTATACACTGCTACTTTACATAAGGGACTTGAGCATCTGTGGATTTTGGTATTCATAGGAGTCTTGGAAGCAATCCCCCATGGATAATGGGAGACGGCTATATTAAATACAGCCTCCCTAGTGGCTCAGACGGTAAAGAATCCACCCGCAATGTGGGAGACTTGGGTTTGATCCTTGAGTCAGGAAGATCCCCTGGAGGAGGCCATCGCAACCCATTCCAGGATTCTTGCCTGGAGAATCCCCATGGACAGAGGAGCCTAGCCAGCTATAGTCCATGGGGTCACAAAGAGTCGGACACGACTGAATGACTAAACACAGCACAGGGGACCATAGATGGGAAAAGGATGAAGATTAGAATTTAGCGTGTTGAAAAAGTGCTATCGACTATTTGTGGAAAGGTGTTTGGTGACAGGAAATGAACTGAAAACGGGCAGAATATCTTGAATCTTTTATAATTAAAAGCCCCATGATGTGGCCTTCCCTGGAGCTCCTTAAGACTTAGGCTTTCATCTGGCTGGCGTAAAACAGAGGCAGTTCCAGCGGTGAGACAGAGTGGAACTGGATAATCTCATTCTTTTTCAAACTGCCTCTCTTTGCTTCCCTTCTCTTGCAACCCAGCCCCCACTTGCATTCAGCTGTCCCAGAGCCTCAGAGCTGAGCTGGTCTACACATCAATAAAATGCGGGGAGGCTTCTTTTCTTTTCTTGGCCATGTGTCTTATTTTAGTAACAAGCAACAAGCAGTACAGAGAATGCTCAGACTGAGGGGGAAGAGGATAAGACAGACAATTCTCACAGCTCCGGTGAAAGCCTCTTTCTGGAGGTGGGGGTGGAAGCACTGCCCACGGAGAGATGCATTTCATCAATGATTCTGAAGACGAAAAGGAACCCTAGGAGGGGACGGAGACTGGAACAAGCCATGCAGGCAACCAAATAAAAAAGCTGCCAGTAAGAAGAGCAAAGCTTGGAGCAGTCCCAAAGTTACAAAGCAGAGAGTTTAGAAATGCAAAAGGCTACCTACCTATGCTGATCTGTGGGGGTGCAGGCTGGCCGCTGGTTTGGGGTCAGGGTCAGGGGCCCTGAGAGGCCCTAGGGTACACAATTTGCAGGGCTCAGTGCAAAATGAAAATGCAGGGTCCTTTGTTCAAGAACTACTAAGAATTCCAAGGTGGTGACCACAGAGGATTAAACTAAACCACTCCAGTGTTCTTGCCTGGAGAATCCCAGGGACGGGGGAGCCTGGTGGGCTGCTGTCTATGGGGTCACACAGAGTCGGACATGACTGAAGTGACTTAGCAGCAGTAGCAGCAGCAGGCCCTATTGAGTGTGGGGCCCCATGGGACTGCATGGGATCCACAAGGAAGCCAGCCTTATCTAGGAACATTTTAAAGTGGATCCCCAAATGTGGGCTCATTATTTTATTTTATTTTTGGCCACAGGGCATGCAGGATCTTAGTTCCCCAACCAGGGAAGAGAATCTGTGACCCCTGCAGTGGAAGTTCAGAGTCTTAACTGCTGGACTGCCGGGGAAGTCCCTCATTATTTTATTTAACAGATCAGGATGATAGGTCTAGAATAAATTTTGTGTTATTTTGTTCCAAGCTGTGTTTTATAAATTTGAGAACTTCTGTATTTTATATTATATATTCTATTAAAACAATGCAATAGTAAGAACAGCAACGTGTACCCCAATGTTCATCGCAGCACTGTTTATAATAGCCAAGACATGGAAGCAACCTAGATGTCCATCAGCAGATGAATGGATAAGAAAGCTGTAGTACATATACACAATGGAGTATTACTCAGCCATTCAAAAGAATACATTTGAATCAGTTCTAATGAGGTGGATGAAACTGGAGCCTATTATACAGAGTGAAGTAAGCCAGAAGGAAAAACATAAATACAGTATACTAATGTATATATATGGAATTTAGAAAGATGGTAACAATAACCCAGTGTACGAGACAGCAAAAGAGACACTGATGTATAGAACAGTCTTACGGACTCTGTGGGAGAGGGAGAGGGTGGGAAGATTTGGGAGAATGGCAATGAAACATGTAAAATATCATGTAGGAAACGAGTTGCCAGTCCAGGTTCGATGCACGATGCTGGATGCTTGGGGCTGGTACACTGGGACGGCCCAGAGGGATGGTATGGGGAGGGAGGAGGGAGGAGGGTTCAGGATGGGGAACACATGTATACCTGTGGTGGATTCATTTTGATATTTGGCAAAACTAATACAATTATGTAAAGTTTAAAAATAAAATTAGAAAAAAAAAAAAAAGAAGAACAGCAAATGAAGAGAAAATGTGAATGTCTTTTGTAGATGTGCATAAATGACCAAGCACCTGTCCTCTAAATAGGAGCTCTGTTTCCCATTTCCTTTAGGTGCCCTGGTTCTGTGTGATTTTGACTGAGGCTCTGGAAAATGAAGGAAAAAGGAGGGGAAGGCTATTTTCAGGTCTTGCCTTCTCCCAGCCCCATCCAGCACTACATATCCTCATTCTGGGCTCTTCTCCCAGCTTCCCTCCCTCCCATGTCTTTCCCTGAGCTCTTTAATGTTCATTCTGCTTATTTGTCACCCCTTGTGGCAGCTATTAAACGAAATCCTTACTTTGAGACTTGGTAATTAAATGGAAAGAATTACGCATTTATCCTGCCTTTTCAGTAGGAACTATATTTCAGCATAATTAAATAACCATATCTTTATTTTACTTTGTGTTTATTTAACACATAGTTCTTACCATGCACCAGGCCTTATTCTGATTGCTTTAGTAATACTAATGTTAGTTGCTCAGTTATGTCTGACTCTTTGTGACCCCATGGACTGTAGGACCCCCAGGCTCCTCTATTCATGGAATTCTCCAGCCAAAAATACTGCAGTGGGTAGCCATTCCCTTCTCTAGGGAATCTTCCTGATGCAGGTATCGAGTCCAGGTTTCCTGCATGGCAGGCAGATTATTTACCATCTGAGCCACCAGAAAAGCCCTTAGTGATACTTCCTCATTTAATTTTCATAGCAACCACACTTTACAGATGAGGAAACTGAGCAGTTAAGTGACTTAGTCACACAGGTAGCAAGTGGTGGGACCAAGAGTTGAAAGTAGAAAGTCTGACTCCAAAGTTCATATTCTTATCCACTGCCCTAGGCTGCCCTGGTTGAAAAAAGGAAGTTCTTTCCTGAAGAAGGCTAGCCAGTAAGTAGAGAGGGAGTGATATAATTAGGAAATCATTTTTTAAATTAATCAATTTATTTATTTTTTTTAAAAATAAATTTATTTATTTTAATTGGAAGCTAACTACTTTACAATATTGTGGTGGTTTTTGCCATACATTCACATGAATCTGCCATGGGTGTACATGTATTCCCCATCCTGAACCCCCCTCCCACCTCCCTCCCCATCCCATCCCTCTGGGTCATCCCAGTGCACCAGCCCCGAGCATCCTGTCTCATGCATTGAACCTGGACTGGTGATCCACTTTACATATGATAATATACATGTATCAATGCCATTATCCCAAATCATCCCACCCTTTCCCTCTCCCACAGAGTCCAAAAGACTGTTCTATACATCTGTGTCTCTTTTGCTGTCTTGCATATAGGGTTATTGGTACCATCTTTCTAAATTCCATATATATGCATTAGTGTACTGTATTGGTGTTTTGCTTTCTGGCTTACTTCACCCTGGATAATAGGCTCCAGTTTCATCTACCTCATTAGAACTGATTCAAATGTATTCTTTTTAATGGCTGAGTAATACTCCATTGTGTATATGTACCACAGCTTTCTTATCCATTCATCTGCTGATGGACATCTAGGTTGCTTCCATGTCCTGGCTATTATAAACAGTGCTGCGATGAACACTGGGGTACACGTGTCTCTTTCAATTCTGGTTTACTTGGTGTGTGTGCCCAGCAGTGGGATTGCTGGATCATATGGCAGTTCTATTTCCAGTTTTTTAAGGAATCTCCACACTGTTCTCCATAGTGGCTGTACTAGTTTGCATTCCCACCAACAGTGTAAGAGGGTATTAGGAAATCATTTTTAAACGTGTCATGAATTCATTGATCCAGGCAAGAATTGTCAAGTGGGATTAAAATTATTGTGTGGATAGCTGATGGGGACATCTGTGTGGAACTAAATAGCCCAAAGATTTTTTTTTTTTTAATTTGGCTGTGAGGGCTCTCTAGTTGTGGCACAGGCTCTAGAGCACATGGGCTCAGTAGTTGTGGCAGGTGGGCTTCTCTAGTTGCAGGTGGGCTTAGTTGCCCTGGAGCATGTGGGATCTTAGTTCCCCGACCAGGGATGAAACCTTCATCTCCTGCATTGGAAACAGATTCTTAACCACCCCACAGACTATCTTCTGGGCATTGGGAGGCAAAGATAACTCTATCATGGATCTGGCTGCTATCACGCTGATCCAGCAGTCCATCATAGTGTTACTACCAGTGGAGCAGCCATGTGCTGCAGTGCATGACACAATGCCACATTGCTGTATTCTCTCTTGCCTGCCAAATCCCATGGACGGAGGAGCCTGGTAGGCTGCAGTCCATGAGGTTGCTAAGAGTCGGACACGACTGAGCGACTTCCCTTTCACTTTTCACTTTCATGCATTGGAGAAGGAAATGGCAACCCACTCCAGTGTTCTTGCCTGGAGAATCCCAGGGACAGGGGAGTCTGGTGGGCTGCCGTGTATGGGGTCACACAGAGTCGGACACGACTGAAGCGACTTAGCAGCAGCAGCAGCCAAAGATACTGGACTTGAATGCGATCAAGCCTTTAGACCTAAAGTCCAGTTTACAGGAACTACAGGAGATTGAGGAACAAGGTAAATAATACCACAGGCAATCATGCAGACAAATCCTCAAAGTAGGACATGCTTCAGAACAACTGGCCCACTTTCTTCAATAAGACAGTGTACTGTGAAATAAAGAAACAATGTTCTGAAGTTAAGGAGATGTCAGGGACATAATCAGATGAATGCATGATTTGGGACAGAATCCTGATTTGGACAGACGGGTTGTAAAGGACATTTCTGGAATAATTGGGCATAATTTGAATATGGTTTGAGGATTATAAGGTGTTAAAGAATTTGTACACTGAAGTAAAGAATATATACAATTATTTTTTAGATGTCCCCTCAAAAATAAATTAGGCCCTTCACTCTCACTCTTTTTATAGCATGGTCTGTCCACTTCTTTGCCCTGACTGAGCCCTGGCTCCCTGCTTGCACATCCCTAGATGCTGTTGGTGCTCCACCCATAGCCTCTGGGCTCTTCCCATGTCTCTCCATGCTAGCCTAACTTCCAGCTACCAGCTCCTGTGACTCTTTGCCTGGAGTTTTTTTCTCCAGCCCCCAGAGTCCTCTTTGCCTGAATATTGAGGAAGCTCAAAAGTACCAGGGAATGAATGACCTCCCTAAGACAGTTCTTAATCAGTAACTGATAGCAGAGGGTTATCCCTTAGGTGGGGTAACTGTGATATGCATGTTCTACTGTGCCTAGAATTCCCAGGCATGATCAAGCTCCTGTTACCCAGAGTGTTAATTTGCTTTATAATACACTCCTTTATTGGCTTTCTTCCCTCCCCTACTTCACTTCCCCACTCCTTTATGGGAATTTCCTTTAATCTACTCCTAAATAGACTACTTACACTGGGTTCCTTATCTCAGACTCTGATTTGGGGACAATCCAAATGGAAACACTTCCCCTGGGGCTGCCTCCTGTGTGAATTGTTCCTTCTCCCAAATTCAGAGAGCAAGAGAGACCCCACCAGCTTTTCCCTAGTCCCCTTCTTTCACTTTTGTGAAACAATTTCTTCCTTCTTTCATCCTCATAGTTTACCCTCTACGCCTCCTCACTGTTATCATTTATTGACATCCAGTTCACTACCCTAGATCCATGGAAGATTCTAGTACTCTTCTGTACCTCCTATCCCATCATTAACCTGAGGGCCCCATAAGGAAGTCCCAACTCTTAGCTTCTTGGCTCCTTCATCCCAGATTATCTTCAGCTCTGCTCTATGTCAGCCACTGCCTTAGCCATGCTGTGAACCTCCTCATCACTCACTGCTCTATCTCAGAAACCCTAAACTCCACCTTCCATCCTTAGACTGTAAGATCTCAATTCATCAGCTCTTTCTTCTTTGATGCTTGTTCTTAGACCTGGCTGCACCTGCCCTATAAGCCTCCACCCAAAGTCAGTCTTATAATCTACTCTTTCTGAGGCATGCTGGAGAAGATCACCCATGCTTGAAGATCACTGACATAGTTTTCATGGTCTTCAGCCATTCAGACTCTCAGTTCTCAGTCAATTCTTATTGCTTATGGCTGGGCAGCAGTCTCTCTTTCTAGTATAGTTCTTGACAGTTGCCTAGGGTCCTTCTCATTTGTTCCCAGCCTACTCACACCTCTTCCACATGGGTTTCCATTTTACCTCTGAGCCTTGGCTCTGTCCTCTTTTACAATCTTCCTTTTGCCATCTAGCGATTCCATTCTTCCTCAAGGTCTTGGCTCAAATATGTACACACAGCATTTCCTCTAGCTGTCCCTTCAGGACCCCAGCTCTGGCTCTAGACTTGGACTGGCAGCTTTGCTGGGCCCATCACACTTCATTGCTTCCCCCTCTCCTCTCAACCACTAAAAGGTGTTTCAGACAACTCCTATTCATCAATTCACCATTTCAACAAATACCTGTTGTGCATCTGTTGAGCCTAATGACAGGCACAGTGCCAAGAACTATGCTAGGTGCTGGGATACAATGGTAAATAAGAAAGACAAGGTCTCTGACCTCATGGCCTTGTACACTGTGACAATACCATTGAAGAAATCTGATAGAAAATAGTAAGATGGAACTACTTTAGATAGGCACTTCCCTGGTGGCTCAGATGAGAAAGAGTCTGCCTGCAATGCAGGAGATCCTGGTTTGATCCTTGGGTTGGGAAGATCCCCTGGAGAAGGAAATGGCAACCCACACCAGTATTCTTGCCTGGAAAATCCCATGGATGGAGGGACCTGGCAGGCTACAGTCCATGGGGTTGCAAAGAGTTGGACATGACTGAGGAATTTCACTTACACTTTCCACTTTAGATAGGGAAGTTAGGGAACACCTTTATGAGGAAGTAACATTTGACTCAGGATTCGAAGGTTTAAAAGGAATCACACATGTGAAGAACCCAGTGGAAAAGCATTTTAGGTAGAAAGAAAGAAAATGAAGTCACTCAGTCGTGTCCGACTCTTTGCAACCCCGTGGACATAGCCCACCAGGCTCCTCTGTCCATGGGATTCTCCAGGCAAGAATACTGGAATGGTTTGCCATTTCCTTCTCCAGGGGATCTTCCCGACACAGGGATCGAACCCAGGTCTCCCGCACTGCAGGCAGACACTTTAACCTCTGAGCAAGCCCAATCCCATTTTAGGTAGTTCAGTTCAGTTCAGTTGCTCAGTCGTGTCCAACTCTTTGCGACCCCATGAATCGCAGCACGCCAGGCCTCCCTGTCCATCACGGACTCCCAGAGTTCACTCAGACTCACATCCATCTAGTCAGTGATGCCATCCAGCCATCTCATCCTCTGTCATCTCCTTCTCCTCCTGCCCCCAATCCCTCCCAGCATCAGAGTCTTTTCCAATGAGTCAACTCTTCACATGAGGTGGCCAAAGTACTGGTGTTTCAGCTTTAGCATCATTCCTTCCAAAGAAATCCCAGGGCTGATCTCCTTCAGAATGGACTGGTTGGAGGGAACTACAAATGAAAGAGTTCTGAAGCTCGAGAGAGCTTGACACATAACACAAATATAGAAGGCTAACACAGATGAAGCATAGTGAGTTGAGGGGAGAAGAGTAGGAGAAATGTACAGGGCCATATCGGGTAGGAGTTTGAATTTTAAATGTGATGGGAAGTCAAGAGAGGGTTTTGATCAGGAGAGTGACATGACTTACCTTCCATTTTTAAACAATTACCTTACCTTACAATTTGGGCAAGAGATGAGTTTCCTTTGGCATAGGGTAGTAAAAGTGGAGGTGGAAGAAATGGATGAATTAGAAATTCATATTGGATGTAGAATGGTCAGGATTTGCTGATGGATTGAATCTGGGGAATGAGAGAGAAGGAGGAATCAATGATGACTCCCAGGTTAATGTCATTTTTCTAAGGTGAAAAATATGGGGAAGGACATATTGGGTGGGAACAGGGTGTCAAGAGCTCTATTTTATAAGAGTGTTGTATTAGAGATATCTGTAGACGTTTAAGTGGTGATTTTAAATGGGCACGTGTATATATGAATCTGAAATTTAGAATATTTTTAGGATTTTCACTGGGAATCATCAACATATAGATGGTATTTAGAGTCATAGGAACTGATGAAACCACTTAAGGAGTGATTTGAGAGAAAATAGAAGAGGAGGCTCAAGACAAAGTGTAGATAACTCTGGTATTTAGAGTTCAAGTAGAGGATGTTGAGAAGTAAAGACTAGTAAAACATGGTATTTACAAAGCCAAAAGAGGAAAAGTTTCAAGGAAATAATGATCATCCACATCAAATGCTAATGAGAGAGCTAATAGAATCAGGACAAAAATGTGATCATTGGATTTGGCAACATAGATCTCTGGGGATGTTGACAAGAATGGTTTCAGTAGATTGATGGGTATGGAAACCAGACTGGAGTGAATTTAGGAATAAAGAGGGCATGAGGAAGAAGAGATTGCACTTGTAGAGAATTCATTCAAGAATGTTTTCTGGGCTCCCCTGGTAGTCAAGTGATAAAGAATCTACCTGCCAGTGCAGGGGACATGGATTCTACCCCTGGCCTGGGTAGATCCCACACACCATGGAACAACTAAGCCCATGTGCCACAACTACTGAAGCCCACATGCCTAGAGCCTGTGCTCTACAAGAGAAACCACTGCAATGAGAAGCCCGCACACTGCAATGAAGAGTAGCCACCATTCACTGCAACCAGAGAAAGCCCTTGCACAGCAATGAAGATGCACCACAGCCAAAAATAATAAATAAATAAAGTAAATTAATAAGATAAAGAAATATTCAAAAAAAGAGAATGTTTTCTGTTAGTGGGTACAGAAATATGGGGAAGGAGCTGGAGGGATAGTAGTGTCAAGGTAAAGTTTATTTTGGGGATAGTAAATGCTAACTCAGGGGCTTCCATTCCTGAGTTCCCTTCCATTCTTCCTTGGTAAATAATCTGCCTGCAATGCCAGAGACCTGAGCTCAGTCCCTCGGTTGGGAAGATCCCCTGGAGGAGGGCATGGCAACCCACTCCAGTATTCTTGCCTGGAGAGTCCCAAGGACAGAGGAGCTTGGCAGGGCACAGTTCATGAGGTCGCAAAGAGTTGGACACGACTGAGTGACTAAGCACACACATATGCTAACTCAGGTTGGTATGTTGATAAGAATTATTTAGTAGAGAAGGCAATAGTCCTCATAAAGGAGAGAAGTGACGCTGTGGCAATGACTTCTGTGCTGTGCTAAGTCACTTCAGTTTTGTCTGACTCTTTGCAACCCCATGTAATGTGGCCTGCCAGGGTCCTCTGTCCATAGGATTCTCCAGGCAAGAATACTGTAGTGGGTTGCCATGCCTTCCTCCAGGGAATCTTCCCATCCCAGGGACTGAACTTGCATCACTTACATCTTCTGCATTGGCAGGCAGATTCTTTACCACTAGTGCCACCTGGCAATGACTTCTAGATATCCTCTAATATCTGTCTCCTCCTCTTCTACAATAATAAAATTCTCAAATCCATAGCTAACTTCATGACTCACTAGAATGAAGATTATACTCTCCAGCCTTCCTTACTGCTAGATGTGCCCATGTAACTATCTGTGGTTAATAAGATGTAACCCAAAGTGTCATGTGACAGCTCTTGGGAATCTTCTGTGAAAGACAGCTGGCACATGCCTTTTTTCCATCTTTAGTCCCTTCCTCCATCCATTTGCCTGAACTCTGGATGTAATGACTGGAGCTCAAGCTACCATTTTGGACCTTGAGGACAAAAGTCACACCCAAAGAAGGCAGTGAGTTGAGAAGCATGTGATTTTTGAAGATTTTGTGAAGCAGGGTTATCATATCAACTCTGAACTGCCTACCTCCATTCGTTTATGTGTGAGAGAAATAAAGTCTCTTGTTTGAGCCACTATTATTTTGGACCTATGATTCTCACAGATGAACTTAATCCTTATTCCAGTGCATAAGCGAAAGGAATGGCCTTTAACTGGAGACAGCTCATCTAACATATCAGAAAGCAAGGGTACTGGTGGAGGTAGGTGGCTAGATGTGGTGATGGGAGGGTAAGGAATTTAATTCATTTAATTTATTCTCTTTTCTCAGTTTAATTCATTTTCTTTTCTCAGTGAGGTGGGTGGTGAGGTCTTCAGCTGAGAATGGAGATGGACAGTAGAGGGTTGTATGTAGAATAGAGAAGGTATCACCCAGGAAATTTAATATCTAGAAGTGCAAGGAGATGGCTTTGACATCTGTGAGGACCCTCTATTAAGAGTTGAATTATTTCCCTTCTTATTTGTACCAGCCTAGTTCTTCTGAATCCTTGACTCCATGATTACTTTTTCATGCTTTATTTTCTAGAGTACCCTGATTCTGATATTCTCATGGTCTCTACCCTGTACATCCAAAGCCGTGCCCTCTCCCCTAGTTCCCCAGATAGGATTCCCCTGGGATGTCAGTACTTTCCTACAACTGAACTAGATTTGCCATGCCCTCATTGGGCTGGATTTGCAGTTTTTAACACCCTACTCCACCCCACCACACCCTGGTCTCACATTAACTTTTCTGATTCACCTTGTAGGCCTTCTAGCATTTGCCCTCTTGAGCAAACTCTGTCCATTCACTGACACCCTTTTCCCTTATCCCCATTTCCAGTTTACCCATCTTTCAGGAAGCCTTTCCTTCCTCCCTTCCTTTCTTCCTTTCTCTCTCTCTTTTTGACTGCACCATGTGGATTGTGGGATTTCAGTTCCCCAACCAGGAATTGAACACTGGTGATGGCAGTGAAAGCCTGAAATCCTAACCACTAGTCCACCAGGGAACTCCCCAGGAAGCCTTTTCTATCTCGTTCAATCCACTTTGATTTTTAAATCAGTGAGTGAATAAGTGTACATCTATTATGTGACTAGAGTTGATTGCTGTCTTTGAATATCCATATGTAAGTATTCATACACTTATAATCTGCACCACATAGTTGAACATGTGACATACAGAAGTTTCTTCCCACTCTTCTATTCTCTCCCTTCTTTCCTTGCACCTTACCCTCTTACTAAGAGTAGGCTTTCTGCAGATAAATTCAGAGTTTTTGCCACTCCAAAATGAAGCACTAGGGTCATGCTTCAAGATGAGATCAATACTAGCAAGAAAGGTTTATGTTGTACATGTAGTACTCTGAAGAATATGCAGGACCATAGACAGTATTTCTTGGACCACTTACATCAGACCCAATCTGGAGAGCTGGCAAAAAAAAAAGAAGATTTCTATGTGCCAAGAGACATGTAAGAATGTTTAGGGCAATGTTATTTATAATAGCAAACAAAACAAAACAATGACAATTAAAAAAAAAAACTGGAAGCAACCCACACGACCATTAACAGGAGAATGGATAAATAAATTGTGGTGTATTCATATAATGGAATACTGCATAGCAATGAAAATGACTAAACTACAGCTAAGTGCACCAACATGAATGAATCTCAAAAACAATGTGGAATGATACAGCAAGTTGCCAAAGAATATAAATAGTATGACATCATTATATAAACCCTAAAACAAGCAAGCTACAGCATTTTTCTAATTCAAAGATACAATCACATATAGAAAACAATAAGAAAAGCAAAAAATAATTAACATAAAATTCAGGAAAGTGCTTGCCTCATGGAGGAAGAAAGAGGACTGCAACTGGGGAGGGATACACAGAGAAATGTTCTATTTACTGGGTTGGCCTAAAAGTTTGTTCAGGTTTTCCAACCCAAGTTACAGAAAAACCTAAACGAACTTTTGGGCCAATCCAATATAAAGCTCATTGGTTGGTGCATGGGTGTTCACTGCATTATGGTTCTTTAAATTATACATATGTATCATAGACATTCTTTTGCATGCATATCTCAGAGTGAAGAATTTAAGTGTGGATTTCTAGGCCCTGGTCAGACCTATTGAACCTGAATTATTAACGGTAATTTCCCTAAATCTACATTTTCACTTGGCACCCTGATTAGTTCTGAGGTCAGAACTATTGACATAAGGCCTCTTTCCATAACCTGTAGAGCCAGGAAGCTGGTGCTGAGAAGAAGGCTAGAAAAAGACCCAAGGGTCTGTGAAAGAGAAGAGAAAGAGAAACTATAGAGAGAAGGGACCCCAAATACTCCTTCCAGATGCCTGTGTGTGGCCTGGTAGAAGACTTGAGGTTTCAGAGAAGTGCAGACAATTTGTATACTCTTCTTCGAGTTCCATATTTTAAAAAACTTTTTGGCTATGCTAGGTCATCATTGCTGCCCTTGGGCTTCCTCTGGTTGCAGCACGTGGGGGCTACTCTCTTGTTGCAGAGCGCAGGCTCTAGACCACGGGCTTAGTAGTTGCAGTGCACAGGCTTAGTTGCTCCACAGCATGTGGAATCTTCCTAGACCAGGGGTCAAACCTGTGTCCCCTGTATTGGCAGGCAGATTCTTAACCACTAGACCACCAGGGAAGCCTTGAGTCCAATATTTTAATTGTGATTGATAACAGAAAGTACTTTTCTATATTTACACACCTTCCCAGATATTATAGGCGTAAGTAAAGAGTTACACAAGGAATTTTTTTTTATCTTACTACAAGCTCCACAATACTGGGTGTATTAGTCAGCTAGGGCTCTGATGACAAAATAACAGAGACAGAGTGGCTTAAACAACTATATTTCCTCATAGTTCTAGAGGCTAGAGTGTGAGATTAAGGTGTCTGCAGGGTTGATTTCTTCTGAGGCCTCTCTCCTTGACTTGCAAATGGACATCTTCTGCCTGTGTGTTCATGTGGTTGTCTCTCCATGTGAGCTTGTTTCGTGTCACTGCCTGTGTCCTAACTTCTTCTGATAAAGACACCAGTCATACTGAATTAGAGCCCTCCTTAATGATCCCATTTTAATTTCCTCTTTAATGTCCCTATCCACTGCATTCTGAGGTACTAGGGGTTAGGGGTTCAACATATGAATTGGGGAGGGGCACAGTTCAGACCATCACAATATGGAATGTGTATTTTTTCAAATAATTTTAAAATTTATTCTTGGCTGTGTGGGCTTTTCTCTAATTATGGCGAGTGGGGGCCACTCTCTAGGCACAGCGCACAGGCTTCTCATTGTGGTGGCTTCTCTTGTTGTGGAACATGGGCTCTAGGTGTGCAGGCTTCAGTAGCTGTGGTGCATGAGCTCAGCAGCTGTGGCACACAGGCTCTAGACCACAGGCTCAAGTAGTTGTGGCACACAAGCCCAGCCACTTTGCGGCATATGGGATCCTCCTGGACCAGTGATTGAAACCATGTCTCCTCATTAGTGGGCGGACTCCTCACCACTGAGCCACCAGGGGAGCCCTGGAAAGGGCATTTTGTTTTTGTTTGTTTTGGTATGACCTTCATGGTACCCTGCAAAGAGCTGCGCATACAGTGGTGCCTAATTCCTATTGACTGCTTGATCAAGCAAGTGAACTGGTTTGGTAGAGAAGAAGGTAAACAGCCACAAGTAAAATGGATCCATCTTTCTTCAGAGTTGACTGGTTGTTGCGGTTTCATCAGATTGACTAGCTGATCAGTTATCTTCCATTCTAAATAAACCAGGCATTAAGAATCCAGGAGACATTCACTCTAAAACATGATAAAGCATTAAGCTGCTTGAAGCCTGAACTCTTAACAGTTTGACATTTCTTTTAAAAGCTATTGGAATCCCTCTCTCCAGGAAACCCAGTTGGAGGGGGCTTAGTGTTTTACTTATCCAAGTCTTTGTAGCAATGAATTTAAATGTATCGAAAAGGGAGGCATCAAATCTTGTAGCATCTCCCTCTCCCATGCTGAGCTGGCACGTCCCAAGGGCAAGGCCAATCAGCCTTGTCATGGAACAGTGGAGTCAGACAGATGTATTGGAGAGGAGGGGGGAGCGGGGAAGCAAAGAAAACCCTTTTCTTGGCAAAGAAAAAGCCTTTGATTTCTCAGCTCATCATCCCAGACAGAGCTGCTAAGACTGTTTCTCTGACTCCTACCAGCACCAGCCTGATCTCTTGATCAGGGATATCTAGAGGGCATTGGGGGACTGGGAATGAGGGAAGGAAGCCGAAAGCTAGACTCTGCTATCAAAGGTTTGTAAGGGAAAGACACAAAGCAAACCTGGCCAGACCCTGTTATTAAGCATCCAATGTGCACATTGATATCTACCACTTCATTTCACCCTTACAACAACCTTAGGAGATAAGCAGGACAGGTAATATTTCTCTCATTATAGATAATGAAAAAGCCCAGAGAGATGGAGATGCGTATAGACAGCTGGTTGGTGATACAGCTGAGACTAGAGTCCAGGATTCTGAGGTTCTTTCAACAGATGAAGAATTAATCTAATTTCCCTGCCACCCAAATTTTATATAGGGAGTAGGAGGGGATGATTTGCAGTGCAAATTTTTACAGTTGGAATGGAGCATTGGGAATCATCAGAACAGAATACCAGAATTCAGAGAAGAATCCAGCAGGACTCCAGAGGTCTATATCTTTCCGTGACTCACTTTGTAAAAACACCTTTGTAAGCTTACCTGGCTTCTGCCTCTTCTGCAATATCCAACTTATCGAACTTCAGTAGTGACCCATAAGGTCTCCCTGTGCCAAGCCCTGCCTACCACTCTGGCCTCCTCTCTCTCTAAGTCTCCATTATTGTCCCACGATCCAGTCAACAGGACTGGGAACAGTTCTTGGAACACGCTGGGTTCACACCTCCCAATATTTATAAAAACAAATTGAAAGTGTTAGTTGTTCAGTCATGTCTGCCTTTTTGCAACCCCATGGACTGTAGCCCACCAGGCTCCTCTGTCCATGGGATTCTCCAGGCAAGAATACTGGAGTGGGTAGCCTTTCCCTTCTCCAGGGGATCTTCCCAACAGGGTTCAAATCCGGGTCTCTTGCATTGTAGTTGGATTCTTTACCATCTGAGCCACCAGATATTATTTATTTATTTGACTGTACTGGGGCTTAGTTGCAGCATGTAGGATCTTCAGTCTTCATTGCCACATGCAAGATCTTTTTAGTTGCAGCATGCAAACTCTTAATTGCAGCATGTGGGATCTAGTTCTAGGGATCAAACCCAGGCCCCCTGCATTGGGAGTACAGACTCTTAGCCACTGTATCACCAGGGATGTCCCCACACCTGCCAGCCTTCTAACACTTCCTTTTCAGCCTCCTTCAGTCTCTTGAGCTCTCCATTCTCTCAGTCTGTTAGTCCCTTCCTGGTCTCCCTTCCTTCCCTACTGATCAGGACCACATGGCTGAATACCTAAACCCCTCCCTCAGCATCACCTCCCCTTTGCTAGCACCCCTACACTTCAACCACACACACCCAACCAAACCCCAACTGGGAAACAGCACAATGCTACCTTCTCTGCTCTTACAGTTGAACACCAAACCTTTCACTACCCTCCCCCAGCCCTTTACTCGACCTTACTTGCCTCACTCTTGGCAGAAAACTGGTGACTCCTTCTTTGGCTGTGTGGAGTTTTAACCACTGGACCACCAGGGAAGTCCCTCAAATATTTTTTTTTTTTTGGCCCTTTGTTTGATCCCTTCTAGCTACTGTTCACTCTCTTTTCCTCTCCTTCTTATATAATTTTCTCAGAAGTGTATTCTATATATGCTATCTTCACATTCTTCACATTCACTTCTCAACCAACTGAAGTCTGGCTTCTGCCTTCCCCTACCACTCTACCAAATACCTCCCCTAAAATCACTAGTTACCTACTCTTTGTGAACCCAATGGACACAGCTCAGTTCTTAGAAAATCTCTCTGCAGTTTTTTCTTTCTTTTTAATGTTTTTTTTTTTTAATTATGAAAATATGATAGCACATTTACAGGAGATTTGGAAAAGACAGAACAAAGTTACATATAATTCCACTATATATTAAAATTATTTTTTGAGTAGATAAAGTAAGATTTTTAGTTGGAGTTTCAATATCAAAATTTCAAAAATTAACAGAATGAATACACAGAAAACTAGAAGGATATAGGAGACCTGAAAAGCACCATGAACCAATTCAACACAGTTAAGATTTATACAATTTTCACACAATTCACTTCAGTTCAGTCGCTCAGTCATGTCCAACTCTTTGCGACCCCATGGACTGCAGAATGCCAGGCTTCCCTGTCCATCACCAACTCCCGGAGCCTACTCAAACTCATGCCATCATGTCAGTGATGCCATTCAACCATTTAATCCTCTGTCATCATCCCCTTTTCCTCCTGCCTTCAATCTTTCCCAGCTCCAGGGTCTTTTCCAATGAGTTGGTTGTTCGCATCAGGTGGCCAAAGTATTGGAGTTTCAGCTTCAGCTTTAATCCTTCCAATGAATATTCAGGACTGATTTCCTTTAGAATTGACTGATTTGATCTCCTTGCAGTCCAAGGGACTCTCAAGAGTCTTCTCCAATACCACAGTTCAAAAGCATCAATTTTTCAGCGCTCAGCTTTCTTTGTAGTCCAACTCTCATATCCATACATGACTACTGGAAAAACCATAGCTTTGACTAGACCATCCTCTGTTGGTAAAGTAATGTCTCTGCTTTTTAATATGCTGTCCAGGTTGGTCATAGCTTTTCTTCCAAGGAGCAAGCATCTTTTAATTTCATGGCTGCAGTCACCATCTGCAGTGATTTTAGAGCCCCCCCCCCCCAAGAAAAGTCTCTCACTGTTTCCATTGTTTCCCCACCTATTTGCCATGAAGTGATGGAACCGGATGCCATGACCTTAGTTTTCTGAATGTTGAGTTTTAAGCCAAATTTTTCACTCTCTTTCACTTTCATCAAGAGGCTCTTTAGTTCTTCTTCACTTTCTGCCATTAGAGTGGTGTCATCTGCATATAGGATACAAATTCTGTTCAAGTTCCCATACACCATAAACAAGGAGATGCTGGAACATATCCAGGGACATAAAACAAGGTTCTCTGCGGGTTTTTACATTTCTGACCATTCCCTCTTTAAAGAAAAATGTAACAAGCTCTCGACTTCCATGGCCCCCTTGTTCTCCTTGTAATACCTGTTATTCATCCTTCTGTATGTGTGTAGGCTCCTCTTCTGGCACTTAGCCCTTCACTGATGGTATTTCCCACTGTGGTCCTTAGCCCACTGCTTTCATCCTGTGCTAGTTTCTCCCTGCATGATCTCATTCATTCTCATGTCAGTAACTCCTCTTTCAGTTGGAGAAAAAAGAACCCTCACTCAAATTATCCTCACTGGTGGGGTTTTGATTTGAGGCTGCACATAGACTGCAATGGGAACTCTATCGGTTAGTGAATCAGCTTCATGAATGGGCTTGAAGCTGCTGTAAGTCCTTCCATCTTTTTCTTGGGCCACAGACTCACTTTGTGTCTCTCTGTTTGTGTCTCACTTTCTGTCTCTCTTTGTGTATCCTTTTCACCAGTGTCTACTCCATTCTTCTCTTTCTACTGCCCAACATCCTCTATTTAACCATTGTATTCATCTCCTTGTCACCTGAGCTTCAAATGGCCTCAGCTTGTCATATCCCAATTTCCTATAATCTTCCAGCTTCAACTTCCAGTGTTAACTGGCCTGGAGTCTCTGTAGTTCTTAGTTCAAAATCCTTAGGGAGGAATTCTAATTATCCCAGTTTATCTTTTTTACCAGATCATGGGTCATAAGTCTCTGATCAGTTTACAGATTGGCTGTCCTTGGGTCAGGGACTTATTTGGTTCCATTGACTGCAGTCAAGGCAGGTGTGGGGGAGTTGTTGGATGGATCATGTTTAAGGAAACAAATAGCTATAATTTGTATAAGTCCCTGACCCAAGGACAGCCAATCTGTAAACTGATCAGTGAAAGAAATCAAAGAGGACACTAATAGATGGAGAAATATACCATGTTCATGGATTGGAAGAATCAATATAGTGAAAATGAGTATACTACCCAAAGCAATTTATAGATTCAACGCAATCCCTATCAAGCTACCAACAGTATTCTTCACGGAGCTAGAACAAATAATTTCACAATTTGTATGGAAATACAAAAAACCTCGAATAGCCAAAGCGATCTTGAGAAAGAAGAATGGAACTGGAGGAATCAACCTACCTGACTTCAGGCTCTAGTACAAAGCCACAGTTATCAAGACAGTATGGTACTGGCACAAAGACAGAAATATTGATCAATGGAATAAAATAGAAAGCCCAGAGATAAATCCACGCACATATGGACACCTTATCTTTGACAAAGGAGGCAAGAATATACAATGGATTAAAGACAATCTCTTTAACAAGTGGTGCTGGGAAATCTGGTCAACCACTTGTAAAAGAATGAAACAAGACCACTTTCTAACACCATACACAAAAATAAACTCAAAATGGATTAAAGATCTAAATGTAAGACCAGAAACTATAAAACTCCTAGAGGAGAACATAGGCAAAACACTCTCTGACATACATCACAGCAGGATCCTCTATGACCCACCTCCCAGAATACTGGAAATAAAAGCAAAAATAAACAAATGGGACCTAATTAACCTTAAAAGCTTCTGCACATCAAAGGAAACTATTAGCAAGGTGAAAAGACAGCATTCAGAATGGGAGAAAATAATAGCAAATGAAGCAACTGACAAACAACTAATCTCAAAAATATACAAGCAACTCCTACAGCTCAACTCCAGAAAAATGAACGACCCAATCAAAAAATGGGCCAAAGAACTAAATAGACATTTCTCCAAAGAAGACATACAGATGGCTAACAAACACTTGAAAAGATGCTCAACATCACTCATTATCAGAGAAATGCAAATCAAAACCACTATGAGGTACCATTTCACACCAGTCAGAATGGCTGCGATCCAAAAGTCTACAAATAATAAATGCTGGAGAGGGTGTGGAGAAAAGGGAACCCTCTTACACTGTTGGTGGGAATGCAAACTAGTACAGCCACTATGGAGAACAGTGTGGAGATTCCTTAAAAAACTGGAAATAGAACTGCCTTATGATCCAGCAATCCCACTGCTGGGCATACACACTGAGGAAACCAGAAGGGAAAGAGACACGTGTACCCCAATGTTCATCGCAGCACTGTTTATAATAGCCAGGACATGGAAGCAACCTAGATGTCCATCAGCAGATGAATGGATAAGAAAGCTGTGGTACATATACACAATGGAGTATTACTCAGCCATTAAAAAGAATACATTTGAATCAGTTCTAATGAGGTGGATGAAACTGGAGCCTATTATACAGAGTGAAGTAAGCCAGAAAGAAAACCACCAATACAGTATACTAATGCATATATATGGAATTTAGAAAGATGATAACAATAACTCTGTGTACGAGACAGCAAAAGTGACGCTGATGTATGGAACAGTCTTATGGACTCTGCGGGAGAGGGAGAGGGTGGGAAGATTTGGGAGAATGGCATTGAAACATGTAAAATATCATGTATGAAACGAGATGCCAGTCCAGGTTCAATGCGATACTGGATGCTTGGGGCTAGTGCACTGGGACGACCCAGAGGGATGGTATGGGGAGAGAGGAGGGAGGAGGGTTCAGGATGGGGAACACATGTATACCTGTGATGGATTCATTTCGATATTTGGCAAAACTAATACAATTATGTAAAGTTTAAAAATAAAATTAAAAAAAAAAAAAGAAAGCTGTGGTACATATACACAATGGAGTATTACTCAGCCATTCAAAAGAATACATTTGAATCAGTTCTAATGAGGTGGATGAAACTGGAGCCTATTATACAGAGTGAAGTAAGCCAGAAGGAAAAACATAAATACAGTATACTAACGCATATATATGGAATTTAGAAAGATGGTAACAATAACCCAGTGTATGAGACAGCAAAAGAGACACTGATGTATAGAACAGTCTTATGGACTCTGTGGGAGAGGGAGAGGGTGGGAAGATTTGGGAGAATGACATTGAAACATGTAAAATATCATGTAAGAAACGAGTTGCCAGTCCAGGTTCGATGCATGATACTGGATGCTTGGGGCTAGTGCACTGGGACGACCCAGAGGGATGGTATGGGGAGGGAGGAGGGAGGAAGGTTCAGGATGGGGAACACATGTATACCTGTGGCGGATTCATTTTGATATTTGGCAAAACTAATACAATTATGTAAAGTTTAAAAATAAAATAAAATAAAAAAAAATTATAGCTATTTGGACAGCTGTCAGCAGAGGCAGCAAGTTCCCTTAGAAGTAGTGTAATCATGACAGGCTGAGACTAATATCCCGAGCACAACCTCACATCTAAATGTCCACCTCAGACTCTCCCCAGTGGCTTTGAAAGTGAAAGTGAAAGTGTTAGTCACTCAGTCGTGTCTCTTTGCAACCCCATGGACTGTATGGACTGTAGCCTGTTAGGCTCCTCTGTCCATAGAATTCTGTAGGCAAGAGTACTAGACTGGGTTGCCATTCATTCTCCAGGGGATCTTCCCAACCCAGGGATCAAACCCAGGTCTCCTGCATTGTAGGCAGATTCTTAACCATCTGAGCCACCAGGGAAGTCCCCCCACCCAGTGCTTTAAACCAGTTAAATTCTTAGCATTAAAATGGAAACATTTAAATTTCAAAATACCTGCTAGGCACAACCTCTTGTATGTTCCCTAGCACCTTAAACTCAACATGTCCAAAAGGGGAATTCTCCATTTCCTTCTACATAAACACTACCTTTCGAATTCTCTATCATTGTTGATGGCACCACTATTTTTACTGCTATTTTCTTTACTGCTGTCATTGGTACCATACCTATAACTAACCAAGCTAGGGATATAAGTATCATTTTGAAGTTTCTTTCACATCTGTCATTCATATTCAAATGATCACAAAGCCATGCCTATTTTGCCACCTAATTTTTATCCTTAATTCCATTCCCTCTTTTCCACACTGCTCCAGTTTTCCATCATTATTTTTAACTTGGATGCTAGCAACAGCCTCCCAACTGGGTTCCTCTTTTATCATCTTGTCCCTCTCTAAACCATCCCTCACATCACCAGCAGAGTGATCTATATTTCTTAAATGAAATATATACACGACCATTCGTCTTCTCTGTCTTAGATCTTTCAGTGACTATTGTCTACTGGATCAAGACTAAGCACTTAACATGCAAGGCCCTGCTCTTCCTTTTGCTCCATCTCCTAGGCTGCCACAACTTGCCTTTCATTTCACGTTTCAGCATCACCACAGCACTAATTCCCTCCTCCCAGCATGTATGCCTTTGCTTCTGCTGACCCTCTCAGCTAGGAATAGCTTCCCCTCATTCCTTCCTCCATATGATCTCTGCCAGGATCATTCAGATTCTGTTCAGATATAACTTCCTCCAGGAAAGGATCCTAGTCTTTTCTCCCCTTTCCAATGTGAACAAGGTAGTCCTCTATGTTCTCATTATGTCCTGGTCTTATTTCTATCATTGCCTATCTTCTCATGTGGCTCTTCAGAGGGCACAGCCTGTATCTTTTTCACACCTGTATTTCTAATACCTAGTCTAGGTCCTGACACGCAGTGAAAGTGAAAGTCACTCAGTCAGTAGGGGCTCAATTTTTGTTGAATGCATGAAAGAAGGAAATGAAAAGAAAGCTGAGGTGATCATGGGCAGGCCAGTGAGAGAAAGGTGATGGGGGTGAGGAGGGGAAGAAGGAGGGAAGATAGAGAAGATGAGGTGGGAAGAGGGAGAGAGTGAGAGGAATCACCACACTGGGTCGAAATCATCCTTCCTCTGAGTTATGTCAGAACTAGCCAGAGGTCTGGGACCTGGCTCATCCCCCCCTTTCCCTCTCTTACAATCACAAAAGCTGGTAGAGGTCTGTCTGGGGCTGGGCACAAGAAGGTCTAGAGACAGATGGAAATGTAGGTGAAAGGGCCATCAGCTGGGTCACTGCTGACAGCCAAAGCAAAAGGGCAGCAGACTATAAGAGGATGCAGTCCTCCCGGGCTACTGGAAGAAGAGATGGGAGAGCCATCAGTTATTAATAACTGTAACTAGGCCATGGGGACCCAGAGAGGTGACTGCCTCCAGCTGGCTAGGATTCCACTTTTCAAATAAGCCACTGCTTCCCACATCTGTGGGTAATGGTGCAGTTCCCCAAATGAAGCCATAGTTCCATCAGTTAATCCCAAGTGGTTTTGGCTTTTAAACCACACAGAGAAAAGACAAATGACAAGGGCTTTGAAATAAGAAGCTGAAAGCCTAGAAATTATGAGAGTGTGGCCTGGACTCAAAGAAGGCCAGTCCACAAAGCAGAAAGAAGGCTCTTTCCCTGAATAGAATGTTCCTCCATCCTCCTGTCTCCCCCAGATGACTCCTGGCTCAGGCTTCCCCATTTCTATCAAGGGTATAAATAGCCTTTCAATCAACCAGGCTCTTCCTCCCTAATTAATCATTCATCAAGACTTGTTTAATCTTTCTATAAAATTTCTCTCTGCCCTTCCCCAGTTAAGTTATTTGTGTGTGCATGTTAAGTCACTTCAGTCGTGTCTGATTCTGTGCAACCCTCCGATTCTGTGTGACCCTATGGACTGTAGCCTGCCAGGCTTCTCAGTCTGTGGGATTCTCCAGGCAAGAATACTGGAGTGGGTTGCCATGCCCTCCTTCAGGGGATCCTCCCAGCCCAGGGATCAAACCTGTGTCTCTTAAGTCTCCTACATTGGCAGGAGGGTTCTTTACCACTATCGCCACCTGAGAAGCCCACATATACCATGCTGCTACTGCTGCTAAGTCGCTTCAGTCGTGTCCGACTCTGTGCAACCCTAGAGACGGCAGCCCACCAGGCTCCCCCGTCCCTGGGATTCTCCAGGCAAGAACATTGGAGTGCGTTGCCATTTCCTTCTCCAATGCATGAAAGTGAAAAGTGAAAGTGAAGTCGTTCAGTCATGTCCGACTCTTAGCGACCCCACGGACTGCAGCCTACCAGGCTCCTCCCTCCATGGGATTTTCCAGGGGAGAGTACTAGAGTGGGTTGCCATTGCCTTCTCCATATACCATAGTTTACCTCAAAAGCCCAGAGTCTTTAGTGGCTCCATGGTGTCAAATAGATAGAATCCATACTGCTAACCCCAAACTCTCTTTCTAGTTTTGTTTCTTACCATCTACAGCATGAACCATTTTTCCTTCCAATATAGAAACTCCTAGTTTTCTGTATGTATGTATGTATGTGAAAGTCTCTCAGTTGTGTCTGACTCTTTGCGAGCCCATGGACTGTAGCCCACCAGGCTCCTTCATCCATAGGATTTCCCAGGCAAGAATACTGGAGTGGGTTGCCATTTCCTTCTCCAGGGGATCTTCCTGACACAGGGATCCAACCTGGGTTTCCCGCATTTCAGGCAGACTCTTTACCATCTGAGTCACCACCTTCTTCAGTTTTCTGAACTCCCCTATATGCTGTCCTACATCTGGGCTTGACCTGGGGATTCCTTCCACCTGAAATGCTCTTCACCAATCTCTCCCTTAAGGCCATCATCCCTAAGCCCACACTTAGAGCCAAGAACAGCTGCTGTCATTTATTGTCAGTGTGACAATTGGACAAACTGTTTTGCCCTGCCTCATCCCCACAAAATTCCATTTCCTCATCAGTAAATGGGGGTAAAAACAATACCACTCATGGATGAAGGGAGAAACATGTACATTTTTAAAAGGTATTCAGTGCTTCTTGAGGCAAGCAACAAATCCAACTCTAGTTATGTTCAGAAGAGGGATTTATTGAAAAGCTATCATGTTGCTCACAGAATCAATGAAAAGGTTGGCTATCCAGTTCAGACAAGGGTCAAGGACTAGGGGGCACATCCAAGTAGCTCACATCTCAGGGTCAGCCTAACTAAAATGCAACTGCTGATGCTGCCATGCCACAGGTACCACTCTTGGACTCCTGACCCCCCTCTGCTTAAGTGTTCAGCAAGTGATAGCTTTCATATTATATCTTAACCACCCTTGCACTTTCCTGGTGGCTCAGTGATAAAGAGTCTACCTGCCAATGCAGGAGACATGGGTTCAATCCCTAATCTGGGAAGATCCCACATTCCGAGGAGCAACTAAGCCCCTAAGCCTGTGAGCCACAACTACTGAGCCTATGCTCTAGAACCTGGGAGCTGCGACTACTGAAGTCATGTGCCTTAAAGGCATGCTCCACAACAGAGAAGCCACAATGAGAAGCCCGTGTACCACAGCTAGAGAAAGCCTGATTTCAGCAACAAAGGCTCACCACAGCCAATAAATAAATAAACATTAAAAATAAATGTCTTCACCATCCTTGGAGGCTCAACTCAATAACCAGAATAATAATATCCCCACAGTTGTCAACACCCTTAAATGTTGATATTCTCACTTGACCCTTCCAAGCACCTGGTCTGGTAGAAAGGCAGCGAACTGGAGCAGAACTTAATAGCTCTAGGATACACGGCCATAGGGCTTTCCAGGTGGTGCTAGTGGTAAAGAATCCACCTGCCAATGCAGGAGATATGAGAGACTTGAGTCTGATCCCTGGGTCAGGAAGATCCCCTGGAGGAGGTCATGGCAACCCACTCCAGTATCCTTGCCTGGAGAATCCCATGGACAGAGGAGCCTGGCAGGCTTTACAGTCCATGAGGTCGCAAAGAGTCGGACATGACTGAAGCGACTTCGCACACATGCACATGGCCAGTAAGGAACAGACTGAAACCCAGATCTTCTGTCCCTAAATTCTTTAAAAGTAAAATATATGTGGCGATTACTATGTGTTATGTGCTAATCTAAGAATTTTGTGTGTTTGAACTTATTTAATCTTAATGTAACCCTATGAGACAAGTATTCTATAGCCCCATTTTACAGACTGGAGAACTGAGGAACAGAGAGGTTTAGTAACTTGCCAAAGTCATAGAGCTGATAAGTTCCAGATCTGAACCCAGACAGTTTAGCCTTAGCATCTTTCTACTTAATGCAGTTAGGAACATTGCCCTCAAGGAACTGGCCAGAGTGACTTCAGAGTCTAAGCTCTTAACTGCTGTACCATATTGGATTGCAATTCTGAGATCCTTTTTTTTTAATGCAGTCTAATGTTCCTCCTTTTTCAGCAACCAGTCCTATCACCTCAGCTAGAAGTGATGTCACTCACCTCATTCATCTCTCACACTACAGGGTAGATATGTATCCTATACAAGACATTAAGTTCTTTTAGGTGCTATGTGCTCTGTCACTCAGTCGTGTCCAACTCTTTGTGACCCCATGGACTGTGGCCTGTTAGGCTCCTCTGTCCATGGGATTTCTCAGGCAAGAATACTGGAGTGGGTTGCCATTTCCTCCTCCAAGGGTTCTTCCTGACCCAGGGATGGAACCCTCGTCTCCTGCATTGCAGGTGGATTCTTTACTGCTGAGCCACCAGGGAAGACCAGTTCCTTAAGGGCAACGTGTTATATCGCTTGCAGCACTTCGTAACTGGTGAGTGAATGTGTGAAGGAGGAAGTGAGTGAAGGAGCAAAAAGACAAATGAATTCAACTATGAAGAAATGGGCCTACAGTCCAGGGTGTGGGATGGGGGAGAGCTACAAATCTGGGCAAGCTCCATGTCAGAGGACCAGATAATTTAGACTCAGGGATGACTCCGAGTGTACCCCAGCATCCCACGGCCAAACTGGAGCCTAAGGTTTGCTGATCATTGGACCCTGTCTAGTTTGCTAGGGCCACCATGACAAAATATCACAGACTGGCTGGCTTAAGCAACAGAAATGTATAGTTCTGGAAGCTAAACTTCCAATGTGCCAGCAGGCCTGGATTTGTCTGAGGCCAATCTCCTTGTCTTATAGATAGCCACTCTCTCTTTTTTTTTAATTTATTTGGCTTCCCCAGGTCTTAGTTGTGACATGCAGGATCTTCATTGCTGTGTGCAGGATCTTAGTTGCGGTATGTGGGATCCAGTTCTCTGACCAGGGATCAAACCTGGGCTGCCCTGCGTTGGGAGTGTGGAGCCTTAACCCCTGGACCACCAGGGAAGTCCCTAGATGCCTGCCCTCTTGATGCATCTTCGTGTGGTTGTTTCCTCTGGGCTTACACGTCCTTGGTGTCCCTTTTGTGTGCTAAACTTTCCTCTTCTTATACAGACATCCGTCCAGTTGGATTAGAGCCTACTCTGTTGGACTCTTGGACTCACCTAGAGCCAGATATCCTGGAGTGTGAAGTCAAGTGGGCCTTAGGAAGCATTACCACTAACAAAGCTAGTAGGGGTGATGGAATTCCAGCTAAGCTATTTTAAATTCTAAAAG
Organism: Bos javanicus; assembly: GCF_032452875.1. NCBI lineage: Eukaryota > Metazoa > Chordata > Mammalia > Artiodactyla > Bovidae > Bos > Bos javanicus. Next base: position 57,817,555 of record NC_083897.1, on the reverse strand, counting down.
ATGATGCTGTGAAAGTGCTGCACTCAATATGCCAGCAAATTTGGAAAACTCAGCAGTGGCCATAGGACTAGAAAAGGTCAGTTTTCATTCCAATCCCAAAGAAAGGCAATGCCAAAGAATGTTCAAGTGAAAGTCGCTCAGTTGTGTCCAACTCTTTGCAACCCCATGGACTATACAGTTCAGGGAATTCTCCAGGCCAGAATACTGGAGTGGGTAGCCTATCCCTTCTCCAGCGGATCTTCCCAACTCAGGAGTTGAACTAGGTTCTCCTGCATTGCAGGTGGATTCCTTACCAAATGAGCTATCAAGGAAGCCCTAAAAATGTTCAAACTACTGTACAATTGCACTCATTTTACATGCTAGCAAGGTAATGCCAAAAATTTTCAAACTAGGCTTCAAAGGTATGTGAACTGAGAACTTCCAGATGTACAAGTCAGATTTAGAAAAGGTAGAGGAACCAGAGATCAAATTGCCAACATCCGTTGGATCGTAGAAAAAACAAGAGAATTCCAGAAAAACATCTACTTCTGCTTCATTGATTAAGCTAAAATCTTTGACTGTGTGGACCATAACAAACTGAGGAAAATTCGTAAAGATATGGGAATACAAGACCACCTTGCCTGCCTCCTGAGAAACCTGTATGCAGGTCAAAAAGGAACAAGGGCTGGATGAAGCACAAGCTGGAATCAAGATTGCCGGGAGAAATATCAATAACCTCAGATATGCAGATGACACCACCCTTATGGCAGAAAGTGAAGAGGAACTAAAAAGCCTCTTGATGGAGGTGAAAGAGGAGAGTGAAAAAGCTGGCTTAAAATTCAACTTTCAAAAAACTAAGATCATGGCATCCAGTCCCATCACTTCATGGCAAATAGATGGGGAACAAATGGAAATAGTGACAGGTTTATTTTCTTGCTGCAAATTTACTGCAGATGGTGACTGCAGCCATGAAACTAAAAGATGCTTGCTCCTTGAAAGAAAAGCTATGACAAACCTAGATAGCATATTAAAAAGCAGAGCCATCACTTTACTGACAAAGGTCGGTATAGTCAACTCTGGTTTTTCCAATAGTCATGTACGGTTGTGAGAGTTGGACCATAGAGAAGGCTGAGCACCAAAGAATTGATGCTTTTGAAGTGTGGTGCTGGAGAAGACTCTTGAGAGTCCCTTGGACAGCAAGGAGATAAAAACAGTCAATCCTAAAGGAAATCAACCTTGAATATTCACTGGAAAAGGGCTTCCCTGGTGGCTCAGACAGTAAAGAATCGGCCTGCAGCGCAGGAGACCTGGGTTTGACCCCTGAGTTGGAAAGATCCCCTGGAGGACGGCATGGCAACCCACTCCAGTATTCTTGCCTGGAGAATCCCCATGGACAGAGGAGCCTGGTGGGCTACAGTCCATGGGTTCGCAAAGAGTCAGACATGACAGTGACTAAGCACAGCATAGCACAGCATTCATTGGAAGGACTGATGTGAAGCTGAAACTCCAATACTTTGGCCACCTGATTTGAAAAACCAACTCATTGGAAAAGACCCTGATGCTGGGAAAGATTGAAGGTAAAAGGAGAAGGGGGCAACAGAGGATGAGATGGGTGGATGGCATCATTGACTCAATGGACAAGGAAGTTTTTGAGGAAACTCCAGGAGATAGTGAAGGACAGGGAAGCCTGGTGTGCTGCAGTCCATGGGGACTCAAAGATTTGGACATGACTTAGTGACTGAACAATAACAACTGATGGCCTCATTTTACACTCAGTTACCTCTTTAAAGGCCCTACCTCCATATATAATTACATTATGAGCTATTGGGGTTAAAGCTTCAACATATGAATTTTGGGGCATGTAATTCAGCCTGTAACAGACCCCATATTCCATCTTCCCCTTGGCTTTTCCTCAACTAAGTAGGAGGGAAATGGGTATGGCAGGGAGGTAAATGCATAGAGTCACACCAGGCCTCATTCATGTACCCAGGCAGCTGAGGCCTGTGTGATTCTGTGCATTTGCCTTAGGCCTGCAGTGGGTACAGACTATCTTTTGAGACTGGACTTAAGATTAAATGGGACAATGCTGGCACTTTTAGTGCATCCCTTCCTGATATACACAAACTGGAAGCTGTGCCATCTGGCTTTTAATATTCCACTTGGGTGCTATCTATTTAGTTAATAAAAGAGAACCCTAATCACTGTCCTTTGCTAAATGAGCTGTTATAACATCTGTTTGGATCCCCCCTCCCCCAACACACACACAAGTAATTAAATAAGCACAGTGTCCTCTGGGTGGCGAGGTGTACTCCCAAAGCTCTCCAGCTAGACAATGCTCCACACTCCAGAGTGCTGGTTCATTCAACAGCATGTGTTTACTCAGTGTCTACTATTGCCCAGGCCCAGGGCGGGGGAAGGAGGTGGGACTCAGACAGAGGGAGGCCTAGCTCTTGCCCTAAAGAAACATACAGTCTAGCGGCAGAGAATGATGGGCATCCAGATAATTCTATAAGGTGATCAGTGCTCTAGCAGAGGGAGACACCAGGCACTGTGCAAGGCGAGGAGGGCCATCTCACCCGGCCTTGGGAACCAGAGCAGGCTTCCCGGAGGAAGAACAGATGAAGAGCTCAAGTCCTGAAAATGCAGAATTTAGCCAGTTCAAGAAGGGGACTGGCTGGGGTGGGGAGGTGACTAAAGGCTGCAAGCAGGACAAATGGCTGTGTTGCACAAATTCAGGGGGGCGCCGTTCACCCTGTAGTCTATGATAGAAGCAGTGCCACTGGAGTTGTGTGACTCAGTGACTAAAAGGAGTTAGCCTCCCAATTTTCAAAAAAATCTTTCTTTGGGGTGGGGGGAGGGGCATGCCTTGCAGCATCTTAGTTTCCTGACCAAGGATCAAACCCATGCCCCCTGCAGCAGAAGCATAGTGTTAACCACTAGACCACCAGGGAAGTCCCAGACCCCCTTTTTTCCTTTCTCCTTCTTTAACTAGTCGGTGCTTTTCTTTTTTAAAAATTTTATATTGGAGTATGATTGATTAACAATTTTGTGTTAGTTTCTAGTGAACATCCAGAAAACTTTTAAAAAGCTAGACTGAAGGACTTCCCTGGTGATCCAGTGGTTGAGAATCTGCCTGCCAGTGCAGGGGACATGGGTTCCATCCCTGGTCCAGGAACTAGGATCCCACATGCTGCAGGATAACTAAGCCCGTGTGCCACAACAAGAGAAACCACCGCCACAGGAAACCTGAGTGCCACAACTAGAGAAAGCCTATGTGCAGTGAAGAAGACCCATTGCAACCAAAAAAAAAAAAAAAAAAAGCCAGACTGAGAATCTGGACAAGATCTTATGCTAAATGCAAAGGAGAAGTCTTTAGGAGGGGGCCTGGAGCAGGAGGAAAGAGGGTGGGAGTGTGTTCCTAGGTTCCTACAAAGACTGAGTTGAGCCTTCCACTACAACCACCTCAGAATGCCCTCAGCCCTGGAAACAAACAAACAGTGCTGGGGTCTGGCTGGAGAAAGGAGAGGCTGTCAGGAGGTAAAGCTGGAGAAGGCTGCAACTTCGGACCAGGAGCGTGAACAGACAAGGCCCATCCCTACTGCAATCCAGGCAAGAAAATCACCGGGCTCATGCCCTTGGCCCATAGGTCTGAGCCCCTGGCCCTGATCTGCCCTCTGGGCTTTTGCCTCAGAGCCCCCACCTGCCCCTGGTCTCTCCTATCCAGGCCCTCAGCCAGCCCTGCTGTCCTCCAGCCCTCCTTCCGGTGAGGACTCCACAGCTTAATTATGCTCCAGCACTGCGTTCCCCTGTTCCCCTTGCTATAAAACTGCCTGCCTAATTTAGCTCTCTGGCCTTGATCTGCCAGTTGGCGAGTATATCTCTCCCCTTCCGTCCACCCCACCCTTTATTTTCTTATTTTCTGAAATCTGTTTGCCTTCCCTGAGTCTTCACCACTAGAACTGAAATCAGAGCTTTAAAACACACCATGCCAGTGACTAATGATACTAAATCTCTGTTCAAAATGCTTTTCATAGTGTATTCCAAACGTTCTGGTCTGTGTATGAAAGCTCTTACCACAAACAACAAGCCACTGGAGTATCAAGTGCAAATCACGTTAAACCAGCCACAGGTCACATTCAAAATGACTGGTCAGAACAGACAACTCCAAAGAGTAAAGTAAAAAGGGAGTTCCTTCTAATTAGGGAACAAGGCTTTATATATCCTCCTTATCAATATGTTTTTGTCTTCCCTTTCATCTGTGTACTAACAAAGAAGTAGCCAGACAATGGGGAGATTGAAAAAGCAAATGAAGTTTATCCTGTAGAGTTAATCTAGTTTGTAGTCCAGGCTGGTGGTGATTTCTCAAACTTAAGCCTTTTTCATAATCAGTTACAGTAGATCTGGGGAATGCCTTGAGAATTTGTGTTTCTAATATGTTTCCTGGAGAAGGCAACGGCACCCCACTCCAGTACTCTTGCCTGGAAAATCCCATGGACGGAGGAGCCTGTTAGGCTGCAGTCCATGGGATCGCTAAGAGTCGGACATGACTGAGTGTCCTCACTTTCACTTTTCACTTTCATGCATTGGAGAAGGAAATGGCAACCCACTCCAGTGTTCTTGCCTAGAGAATCCCAGGGACGGGGAGCCTGGTGTGCTGCCGTCTATGGGGTTGCACAGAGTCGGACACGACTGAAGCAACTTAGCAGTAGCAGCCGCAGCAACATGTTTCCAGGTGATACTAATGCTGTTGGTGTGGGGACTACACATTTTTTAAAACTTTTTATTTTATATTGGGGCATAGCCAATATTGCCATAGTTTCAGGCGGACAGTAAAGAGACTCAAGGTGGACAGCAAAGGGACCCAGCCATGCATATGCATGTATCCATTCACCCCCAAACTCCCCTTCCATCCAGGCTGCCACATAACATTGTGCTATTTAGTGGTGGAGACAGAGTTCCCTGTGCTATACAGTAGTGGAGACCACACTTTGAAATCAGGAATATGAGCCTGCCTACTTTGTTCTTCCTTTTCAAGATTATTTTGGCCATTCTTGATCCCTTGCAATTCCATATGAGTTTTGGCATCACATTGCCAGTTTCTACAAGAAGTCATCTGGGATTCTGACAAGGATTGTACTGACTCTGTAGATCAATTTGGGTAATACTGCCATCTTAACAACATTAAGCATTCCAATTCATGAACACGGGATGTTTTTCTATTTATTTAGAACTTCTTAAACATCTTTTAACAATGTCTTATAGTGCTCAGAAAATGTTTTGTGTTTCTTTTGCTAAACTTATTCCTAAGAATTTTATTTTTAATGTTATCATATTATTAATATTAATAAATAATCACAATAATAAATGATACCTTATGTATTAATTATAATTTATTGATTATTAATGGATGTTATAATTAATAATATTAATATTATTGTGAATGGATTTTCTTGATTTCATTTTCAGATTTTTTTGTAAATGTATAGAAATACAATTGATTTTTTGAAAATTATATATTTTGGCTGTGTTAGGTCTTCTGTGTGAGGGTTTTCTCTAGTTGCAGCAAAGTGGGGCTACTTTTAATTGTGGTACATGGACTTCTTATTGCAGTGGCTTCTCTTGTTATGGAGCACAGGCTCTAGGTGCATGGGCTTCAGTAGTCATGGTGCATAGGCTTAGTTACCCTGCAGTATGTGGGGTCTTCCCAGACCAGGGATCAAAACCTGTGTCCCCTGCATTGATAGGCAGATTCTTAACCTGGACCACCAGGGAAGCTCGAAATACAACTGATTTTCATATATTGGTCTTACATCCTGCAATTTTCTGAATTAATTTATTAGCACTAATTTTGTGTGTGTGTGTTCATGTATTCCTTAGGGTTTTCTACATGTAAGATCATATCATCTGAAGATAGAGGTAGTTTTTACTGTTTCCTTTCAAATATGAATGCCTTTTGTTTCTGTTTCTTGTGTAATTGCCCTGGCCAGAACATCCTGTGCAGTTGAATAGAAGTCATAACAGTGAACATCCTTGTCCTATTCCTGATCATAGTGGGGATGCTTTAATCTTTCATCATTAAGCATGATGTTAGCTGCAGTGTGTTGGAGATGTCCTTAATCTGATGGAGGAAGTTCTTCATTCTTTCTAGTTCATTGACTATTTTTTTTAATTATGAAAAGGTGTTAGATTTTTTTTTCCAAAAAATTTTTTTGTGTATATTGAAATGATCATTTGGTTTTGTGTTTTTATCCTATTGATTGGTTTATTACATTAATTGATTTTCAGATGTTAAAAAAACTTTACATTCCTCAGATAAATCCCACTTAGTCATGGTATCTGATTCTTCTTACATTTTCCTAGATTTGGTTTGCTAGGATTTTCTTGCATATTTTTATATCCATATGCATAACTGATATTAATCTGTTGCTTTCTTGTATTTTCTTTGTCTGGTTTTGGTATCAGAGTAATGCTGGCCTTGTAGATAGAGTTGGGTAGTGCTTCTTCCTCCTCTATTTTTGGAAGAGTTTGTGAAGAATTAGTGTTAATGCCTCTGTAAATCTTTGATAGAATTCACCAGTGAAGTCATCTCTTCCTGGGCTTTCCTTTGAATTATTAATTCAATCTCTTAAATCTCTTTAATTGTTATAAGTCTATTCAGACGATCTCTTTTTGAGTCAGTTGCATTAGCTTGTGTTTTCTGCAAATTTGTCCATTTCGTCTAAGTTATCAAATTTATTGGCATACAATTTTTTATAGTATTCCTTATCCTTTTTATTTCTCTAAGGTCAGTAGTAATGGGGACCACACTTTGAGAACCACTGCTTTCAGGGCTGTGCTGAGTTGGCCTGAAGGTTAGGAGTCTCTGGTCCTGGGAAGACTTGCCCAGCATGTGAACCAGAGGAGGTTCTAGCTCAATGAGTCCAGGCATTGGGCACAGCTCAGCAATCTGCTCCTGGGGCTCCTACAGGAGCTGGAGAGCACAGGTTACAGCCAGGACCTCCTGTCAAAGGCCTGATCTCTTCTGGAGTCATCTAATTCCCTCCCTCATGCCTCCCTCTTTCTGGATGGTGAAGGGACCTGAGACATCAACAAACCCAAGGAAGTGTGGCCTGAGATAAGCCCCCTGCTGCTGAGCAGGAGTGGTTCTCAGACTGAGCATGCATCATAATCTCCTGGGGCAGGGGTGCTTGGAAAACCCAGATTGCTGCCCCCCACCCTGAACTTTGGGATGGTAGGTCTAGGGTGGTGGTGGCTGAGAATGTCAGTTTCCAGCAAGTTCCCAGGTGGTGCTGACTGATGCCTCTTGGCCAAGAGAATAAAAAGGTTTCTATGTTCTTATGACTGAGGCAGAGAGGCTGGTGAGAAAGATGTAAACCAGGAGAGCCTGAGCAGAGACTGGGAATTTACTTGGTGCCAGACAAAAATTTCTGAATGACTGGATTTTTGTAAAGTTAGGGATTAGTGAGTAGTTAGGGATTAGTTAGTAGTTAGGGATTGGTGAGTAAAGCACCAAATTATATACAGTATGTACTCATTCTAAGTATATTTGAAACTAATCATTGGATGATGTTATTTACATTCAGCTATTTCAACTAAGGGAAGACAGAAGAGAACTAACATTTATTGAGCTCTGTTATGCTTTGCAGAAGACCCTTTACTTGCTTCTTGTGTCACTTACTTGCTTCTTGCAGCAAACATAGAAAAAAGACATCAATTTTTTAAAGTTCTCATTTTTTTACATGAGGAAACAACCTCAAAGAGCTTGTGACCTGACTAAGGTCACACAACCAGTAAGAGCTGGACCTGAGTTGAGGTCTTACTCCAAAGTCCTTTCCACTATACCCTGCTCATGAATGCATCCTTACTGAAAGAGCAGAGGAAAGGAGGGAGAGTGTTTTCAGGGAAATCATGATAGAAACAAAATATCTGCCATGGAGAATAACTAATGAGGAGGGAGGCTGAAGGGATAGGTTGGGACTAGATTGCGAAGGGCCTTGAAAGTCACCCAAGGCATTTGCACTTTATCACAGCTAAGGAGGAGGTGCTGCAGACATTGTAGAAGGGGTGGGATGTTAAATTGGGTGTAGCCTAAGAGAAAGGGAGGTGTTAGTAAGAGCAGAGAGGGTGGCTTGATGGAATCAGAGCCCTGGAGCTGGAATCTGACAGATGAGAAAACTGGGGCACAGAGAAGGGAAGTAACTTGCTGGAAGGATGCTGTGGGGCACTGCCCAGCTCTGCACCATACCCCCCCCCCCTTCAGTGTCGGAGCCCTCAGCCTGTTGGTGATTGACAGCACACAGCTAGGCCCCTCGCAGAAAATGACCTGCAGCTGAAGGGAGCCACCATGCCCAAGGCCATGCACCAATCCCAGGTGGCAGCCTGCATCTAGTGACTGGTCAATGCGGGGACATAAAGCCCTGGCTCCTTTACCACCATTTAGGACAATTCTGAGGGGCCGCGCTGGCTCCAGAGCTGCCCATGTTATGGCTGCATCACAGTTCAACTTCCTCCTCTCCCTGGTCCTGCTTTCTTCATTCCCTGCAGGTGTTGATCCTGAGAGTGCTCCCCAAGAAACCTCCTGCCCACAAAGCTCTGTGTCATGCTCTGTTTTCCTGGGAACACAGCTCATGACATTTCCCCAAGGTCACAGGCCAATTCAGTGGAGTCAGGACAGGAACCCATGTCTTCTGACTCTGGACCTTTCTATCACACCTGGCTGACTTCCCACACTGATTTCTCTTAGGCTCTCTCTCTGTAACATCCATCCAGGGATTTTGGACAAGTGACCTTAGAGACTGGGTCAAAGTTGTTAGGAGAAATGTCCCTCCTGCCCCAGGAGCACCCTGCAGGGCAATGAGTTTGTGCAGGTGGAACAATTAGTGCTGTTACAGGTTCTTCCATAGGAAGGAAATAGGAGGTACCTTTCCAGTTCCCCCAGGGGACTGTGGGAACCTCCTCTACTTGCCTGAGACTGTGGCTAGGGGAACTCAACCTGGAGCAAGCTGAAATAAAAAAAGATCATGTTGATGGCTCAGGACTTGGAGCCCAAGGCCCTGGACCAGGTGGAGCTGGCCTTGAGAACCAAATTGTTAGTTGCTCAGTCGTGTCAGACTCTTTGCAACCCCATAGACTGTAGCCCATCAGGCACCTCTGTCCATGGAATTCTCCAGGCCAGAATACTGGAGTGGGTTGCCATTTCAGTCTCCAAGCGATCTTCCCCACCCAGGGATCGAACCCAGGTCTTCTGCATTACAGGCAGATTCTTTACCAGCTGAGCCACCAAGTGAGAACAAAAACTCTGCCCCAAGACAGAGAGAGGCATGTTAGGGGTTTTCTGAGGCCCACTACACCCTGCTGAAATGATTCTCTGCTCCTCATTTCCCAACTGGTACCCATGCTGTGCCCACCTGCAGGATCTGCTGCAGCTTGTTTGGTGGTGAAGTATGTGGAACCTCACATTATGGCCTGTTTACTGCCCTGTGGAGCCACAGTGATGGAATTTGTGTGGATTCCTTTGCTGCTTTTGTTTACTGTTGTGCAGAGACAATGAGACCCAAAGGAGGCCAAACCTAGACTTTCAGCAGTTCCCCGGGCCTCTCAGGATCAGCCCTCTGTCTTGGGGAGCTGGAGAGGGGCTGAGAGGGGGCCTCTGACCCCAGCTGACAATCAGGAGGCCAAGTACTTAGGGAGTCACAAAGCTTTTGTTTAAACAACAAATCCCTCAAGTAGTAAACACTTGAATACTCAGTGCAGTGTTCACGGTGCCCCATAGCAAGCGAGACATGCGGACCACACACCTTAGAAGAAGGCAGTAAACGGGCATTTTTAGAAGTTCCAAGACTTGATTCAAATAAGCATGAGGGCCAAACAAGGCTTTCAAAAGTGTTGTGCTGGGCTGAGAGGAGGAAATGGCAGTGGGTCACTCTGCAAGGAAGATTATGGATGCTCGGTTCAGACAGAAGGGAGCTGTTTAAAACCTTACCAGAATGGACATTTATTGTCCTTGCTTCTGTGTTCTGCTTAATATATTTCTCTTATCTGAAAAGACCAATCTCTCTCTTATTAAAATATTTTATCATGAAATATTCAGATATACAAAATATATATAATAGCATAGTATGTGGCCATTTAGTTACCATTGTGTTTAAGAAGGGGCTCCCAGGTGGCGATAGTGATAAAGAATCCACCTGCCAACACAGGAGACATAAGAGACACAGGTTCAATCCCTGGGTTGGGAAGATCCCCTGGAGAAAGGAATGGCAACTCACTCCAGTATTCTTGCCTGGAGAATCCCATAGACAGAGGAGCCTGGTGGACACAGTCCACAGGGTCGCAAAGAGTTGGACACAACTGAAGTGACTTAGCACGCAATGCATGCATGCATGTGTTTTAAGAAATCCAGCCTTACAAACATCATTGGCATTTCCTATTTACCCCATGCCCATCCATTTCCCCATGCCCAAGAAATGGTGCCCTGATTTGGAGTTTATCGTTCCTTTGCATATGAAAGTGCTTTTTTTGATCTCTCTTAACCCATATTCATCAGTAATTTCAAACCTAGAGCAAACTCACCTCTGGCACAAATCATCCTCGATTAATCACACCTCACTTAGTTTTCTTTACTCTCCATTCTAAGCTTTACATCTTCCACTTTTTTAAAAACTCTGTTCCCTTTTACCTGTGAATTCATTCCTTGATAACCATACACTTCCTTTATGGGTTCCCTTGATCACTCCAGCCAGCCTTGATATCTATTATTCTGTTCTGAAAAGGAAATATAGTTGGTTTCCAAGTTAAAATAGCCCTGGATTCAACTCCTGACTTCATCACTTACTAGCTCTGTGACCTTGAGCAATCAACTCCTTTTTCTGGGCCTCTAGTATCTTATCTCAGAGAAGGCAATGGCACCCCACTCCAGTACTCTTGCCTGGAAAATCCCATGGATGGAGGAGCCTGGTGGGCTGCAGTCCATGGGGTCGCTAAGAGTCGGACACGACTGAGCGACTTCACTTTCATTTTTCACTTTCATGCGTTGGAGAAGGAAATGGCAACCCACTCCAATGTTCTTGCCTGGAGAATCCCAGGGATGGGGTAGCCTGGTGGACTGCCGTCTATGGGGTCGCACGGAGTCGGACACGACTGAAGCAACTTAGCAGCAGCAGTATCTTATCTATAAGAAGTGTATGTAGGGGGCAGGGTGAGGTGTCACATTAATTCTGCTGTGAAGATCAAGAAAGATATCCTATTTGGGTTTATCATCCCCATGCGTGTGAAAGTCATCTTCAACATATTGGAATCCACAGCCATTATCAATTTCAAACTTGTAAACATTGATTTCGTTGCTTGTGCTTATTTGATTCATCTATTGGTTACACACAGTCTCCTGACACACTATAATTGCTCCATGTGCATAAATAAGTCTTGTCTTCCCAGAAAAGCTGTATGCTCGTGAAGAGCAGAGAATAAGCCTCACAGAATGACAATATAATTTATCGCCCAAACCAAGATATTTTTTAGAGTAGGGGAGGGGTATTCATAATGGCATCAGGTTGCAGCATAAACCAGGACTGTCCTAAGGGAATCAGGATATGTTGTCATTCTAGTCCTATGTCCTTTCAGAATCTCCCCCAACCCTCAGCCCAGTGCCAGGTAGGGAGTAGGTGTTTGCTAAATCAAAACTGTGGAGTGGAACTGAAGCGCTGGCAGCCTCGGAAGTTAGCAAACATGACTAGTCTCGTATAGCTCATCCCTTCCTCTCCCTGTCTCTTGCACGCCCTTCTCCTTATTCAGCAGTAATGTCACCCCCAAATGGCACATTCATCATCCCAAATTAGCCATTATTAAAGCCATCCATTTGCAGGGCTGCAGCTAAAATGAATTGTGTTATTATTCCAGTTATGGCAATGAATGGCTGAACATCAAAAGCCATTTTGATTTTGCAGCAAGAAGACAATCAATTATTGTGTCCTGCTGGCTTGTCCAAACCAGTGTCCAGCTTGCTGCTGGTGGCCAGAAGTCTCCCTTCCCACCTCGTCGTATGCACACTTCCTGAGGCCTCCCCTCTGACACTTGAGAGTCCAGGAAGGAGAAGGACATATTTCTTCTACCAGTCTGGGATCAACTTCGCCTCTCAAAACCTGGAGTCTTCTTCCACTACAGCCACAAGAAAGAAAAAAGTGTCCTTGTGTTTTCTGTTGATTGTGGCAGCCAGACTGAATGGGGGAATACAGGAAAAATTTTTTGCAACTCACAAAAAACCTTGTGAATAGTAAAAGCCTGTTGTACTCTGAAGAAGAATTTGAGTTTACAAGAGTAGTATTGGAAAATTATCCCCCTACACCCTTGTCTTTGGTGATTCCTCTTTTAAGAACCTAAGGATTGTCTAATTAAAGGCAAACCAATGGGGAAAGAAACAAGCCTGGAATCTTCTGGGCTTTGAGGCTGATGTATGAGACTCCTCTTGGCTTACACTGCTTTTGTCTCTCTCCCTGTTCCTGATCCCTACAGACCTGGGCAGGGAGTCAGACTTGGGGTGATTCCTTGGTTCATTCCCCTCCACTGCCCTGCTTACTGACACTATAGGTTGGTCTCATTGGAGACAATTTGCAGCTCTCAGCAACCTCATTCCTGGGCTCCTCCACCCTGGTTGCCCACTAGTGTCATATTGCAAAGTTACTGATGGATGAGAAAGGCCTAAGGCAGATCATCTCTTGGGAAACACCTTCACCTTAATAGGGTCTTTACTGGCTTCTCTGGTGGCCCAGATGGTAAAGAATCCACCCGCAATGTGGGTAGACCTGTGTTTGATCCCTGGGTTGGGAAGATCCCCTGGAGGAGGGCATGGCAACCCACTCCAGTATTCTTGCCTGGAGAATTCCATGGACAGAGAAGCCTGGCAAGCTCCAGTCCATGGGGTCACAGAGTCAGACATGACTGAGCAACTAAGCATAGCACAGCACTGCTTTTCCTCAAAGGAGTGATTTAAACTCCCAGGGTACAACAGTGCAGGTTGGGATGGAGTGACGGTGACAACCTTGCTCGGGGCAAGGTATTGATTATCAGGCCCTTTCTGGGCTGGGAATAATGATGCTGCTGATGAGAATAATAGCAGTGACAGGATTGGAGCTGTTTACACAGTGCTAGACATAAACCAAGCAGGCTGGCCTCCTCCAAACCCCACCGTGCACAACCTTGAGCTGTTGGGAAGATTAAATGAGCTAAGGTATCAACACTTCAATGCATATTTCCTGAGGGCTGTACTAGTCGAGGTGCTGTGAGCTCTGCTATTTCTCCTCACATCACACTTCAGCTCTGTGGCCTGTAACCAGGGCTCCTCACTGACAGCCTGTCTCCCCTTCTCCCCACTGGGCTTTAGGAGTTCAGCCTGAGGGTAAGACTTAGTAAGAGTGTGTAGTGCAAATTTTGCAGGCCTGTCTCCCCATCCACAGGTAGTGGGAACTGAGTCCACGTTAATTAGCTGAAATGAAGTTCTCTCAGCTACAGACTGTCCCCAAGGGCTACCACTATAAAATTCATTTGCCTGTGCCTGGTGATGGAAATTACACAAGCCCTGGCATTTTCCCCAAGCCTCAGAAACAGAACTGTGTGCAGACTATCAGCCCTGAGGCTCTCTGCTCACCACCCCCAACTCCTGATCTGCATTTCCCAATGTGTGCATGGACACACACACCACATACACACACACACCACATACACACACACACACACACACACACACACACACGTACACCCTGAGAAAGCTTTCTGGTGAGATCCTCCTAAGAAATGGGTGGCAGGACAGAGACAGCCCTCAAGCCTTAGCATCCAAATAGTTACTGATATTATATGGATTACTGGTGTATATTTGCATGGCTTATGGGAACACAAGCAAGATTATGAAGTACTCGATCAATGTTTCTATTTGTTTTTAGCTGCATTTCTGCTACTACCATGAAGAAGAAGCCCTTCATTTCCAGGTGAGAAAGTAAGTATGAGAGGTAAGTGACTTATCAAAATGGTGTGATGAATCAGAAGCTGGACTAGAACAGCAAATGCGGCCTCAGAGTTTCTGATTTGTTTCTTCACTTAAAACATTTTTTTGGCTGTTCTTGGTCTTCATTGCTGTACACTGACTTTCTCTAGTTGTGGAGCAGGGGCTTCTCATTGTGGTGGTTTCTCTTGTTGTGGAGCATGGGCTCTAGGGCACATGGGCTTCAGTAGTTGTGGAGCATGGGCTTAGTTGCCCCACAGCATGTAGGAGCTTCCTGGACCAGGGATTGAACCTGTGTCCCCTGCATTGGCAGGCAGATTCTTAACCACTAGCCCACCAGTGAAGTTCTGTTTCTTCACTTTTAAGTTATCTCAGAGGCGAGTACTTGTTTATTTGTTCTGTTGGGCCAGGAAGATCCAGAGATCACTATGGTCCTCCAAATATTCATCCAACTTAGGCTCAAGCTTGTCCTTCTCTAGTCCAGTGTTTTATATCCCAATAGGGAGCAACAGGCTTTAAAATACAAAGTCCAGTTCTTTTTTTTAAATCTCTCTACAGTTTTTACAATATAACTGTAGTACAAGCTTACTTCAGATATTTAGAGAATGAAGATAAGCTAAAATGTGCACAATCTGTAAGCATTTTGGTGCATTTCTTTTTTGTCTTTTTTTTCTGAATGTGTTTTTTTCTGTAATGTTGGTTTCAAACCACATTTCCTGTATCCTGAGACACATGTTCTTCATTTCTGAAATCAGGATGCATCTTACAATGGATGCCAAAGTGACTTGCAAATGGCCAGGCAGAACAATCCACTGTGATATTGTTGTCAATGCTTGTGTGTGCGCAGACTTAGCCAGGTGTAGAGGGTATCTGTTCATCTGATTGTCACTTCCGTTGAGTTATCTGCCTTGGTAACACGATTCATGGTTAAATTTTTAAGTTAAATTTGGCTTTCTCCCTAAGTGTCACTTAAAATGTCTTCTGAAAATTACACTATGATGCATCACTGAAATGAAAAATTATTGTGTCTGCTGAAGACTGCCTGTCATACTTCAGACAATGCAATTAAAGACAGCAGAAATTGCCAAATCTCTTGGAATAGATCATAAAATTTACAAAGCTAGAAAAGGTTGGTGTGACCATTGCATGCGTTGTGAGGGACTATTACTCAGGCACTGAATGTCTATCTGTCAAAAGCTTCTGAGTGACTTTCAAGAGAAAGTCTGATTGATTTTTAGCTAATGTAATTGAATTGTAAAAAAAAAAAATAGACAAAGGAAAGGAAAAAAAGAAACTACGAGTTTAACCAAACAGGAAATGCAGATGAACTCCCAAGATTCTTCTATGTGCTTTGATAGGATCTTGTCCTATTTCAAGCCAGGGTTAGGAAAAGCAGCCACATGTCAACACAATATATTGCAATACTGCCAATGCCCAAAAATAATTCAGAAGAATCTTTTTAAAATTTTATTTATTTATTTAATTTTTGGCTGCACTGGGTCTTCATTGCTGCTCATGGGTTTTCTGTAGTTGCATTAAGCAGGGGCTACTCTTTGTTGCAATGCATGACCTTCTCATTGTGTTGGTTTCTCTTGTGGAGCAAGAGCTCTAGGGTGTGTGGATTTCAGCAGTTGCTTAGTTACCCCATGGGCATGTGGGATTTTCCTGAACCAGAGATCAAACAGGTGTCCCCTGCATTGGTAGGTGGATTCTTAACCACTGGACCATCAGGGAAGCCCTAGGAGAATCTTTAGATTCTGGGACATGAAGAAAGCTTAGACTCTACTTTTGGTGATGTTCCTGAAGAAGAAAGTGGTATAAATTGTATGGACATATGAACAGGCTTCCAGTGGCGCTAGTGGTGAAGGACATGCCTGTCAATGCAGGATACACAAGAGACGCAGGTTCCATCCTTGGGTAGGGAAGATTCTCTGGAGGAAGGCATGGCAACCCACTCCAATTCTTGCCTTGAGAATCCCATGGACAGAGGAGCCTAGGGCCTGGTGGGCTATAGTCCATGGGATCATACAGAGTTGGACACGACTGAAATGACTTAGCAAACACATGCACATTACTATCAGCAGAATACAATTTGGGTATATTAAAGGTAGTGTTTCTTTTTCCTTAAGCTATTAATAATCCAGTGTCTTACAATCTATGTCATTCTGTGAATCGAAAAAAAGAATAGTTGTGATCATACTGTTTATACAGCTTTAGATTATGTTTTTTAATTTAATATATCAAAAGCATTTTCAATGTCAATACATATTTGAAAACCTGATTCTATGGCTTACTATTTTTAGTATATGACTCTACCATAATTATTTCAACCATTGGACATTTAGTGTTATAAAGAACACTGAGATCAACATCCTTATCTTTTATCAAGAATTCCTCAGTTTAAAGACAAAAATTGTGAGGGCTCTTGATACATATTGATATTGAAAAACTGCTTCTCAGAAAGGTTCTGCCAATTTACAATTCCACTTGCAGTGAATGAGTGTATATGTCATCAATATACATGTTTTCAATTGAAAAAAATAGGCCTATGCTAATTTGACCGGCAAAAAAGATAGCATCTCATTTATACTTGCAGTTAATCAATTACTACTGAGCTTAAATGCTTAAAATTATAATTGTTGGCATTTATATATTTTGTGTACAATTTACCAGTTCACATCCTTTGCTCCTGTGTCCACTGAGGTCTCAGAGTCTGTTGTATTTGTTTCCAGTTAGGTCCAAGATGCTGTTCATGTCCCATATTCCCCTGGCCCACCTAATTTCACCTGCAGCTGCAGTTTCCAGCCTCCTGACAGTCATCCACCTCAAGTGAACTGTCTTTCCCTCTCTGCTGGAGGGTTTCTTGGGCACAATAGAAGCTCACTCTGCCTCAGCCAGGTGCACCCTGAAGTGCTGGATAATGAACACCACTGAAGCTAAACTGCAACCAACGGGGATGGAAGTCCATGGACATCACAGACTCTGTGTTCTCCAGCAGACTGATTCTGAGACACATTCCACACAGTTTCTCAGAGAGTCCCCAGCAGGCCCAAGTCTCAGCTGCCCACAGGGTAACTTGCTCACTAACATCTTCCATATTCGCTTTTCTTCCCTGTCTCTCTTTCCCTATTTTCTTCTTGTGCTTCCTGAGATTGCCTCCCAAATAAACCACATGTACCCAAATCCTTTTCTCAGGGCCTGATTTTGAGAACTGGAAGTCAGAAAAAGAAAAAAACAAAATGAAACCACAATATTTTCTGTCTGCACACGTTTTGACAGCGATGTTCACTCTCAGATTGAATTCCTCCAATTTGAATGGCATATTTGAAAACAAACACAGAAGAGCGAACACTATCCCCGTAGTAAACTTTGGAGTACAAGACACGGCAATGCAGATGGTCCTGTCACCTGGTGAATACCAGTTGGTTGCTTCCAAAAACCTTACAGGAGATGTCTGGACTCTCAGCATAAAGAGAAAATTAGCTTTCCATAAGGCTAAAGATCAGAGTCTGGATTGAGTGAATTCAATAAGGTAAAGTCAACTTAAGAAGCCTCACATGTCTTTTTGATATATAAAGACTTTAGTAATGTTTGTATTTATATCTATATCTCTCTATCCTCCACAAATATATTGGCATTCTGATCTTATACATATCTATGCTGGGATGCCAATTTATTAATTTACAGTGAGGAATACAATTGTTAAACAGGCCAAAATGCTTGAGTAGGCAGATCAGTGTACTCTTTCCCTGTGGGCAAGTTGTATGGGGAGTAAATTATCAAAAGATTGCTTGGTGAGCATAAAATCAGAACAAGGGGAGTTCGTTGATCATAAGAATAGTCTCTCAGATTAGACAACTCGAAGCACTCTCATCAACTACAGGGCCAGCCTTGCCAAAGAACCCATAATGCTGGGTTCACTTTGCTGAGATCATTCTCTTGGATGGAGCTGGCTGCTAACAGTCATTTTTTTTTTTTTTTGCTTCTAGCTGGCCAACTATTTTCTATTCACTCTAAGGAGTGTATAATACAATTAATTTGGTTTCCACTTACCAAAATTACAGTTGCATTCCAGTTCTACTTCCTTAAGATTTGTCCTAGTTCACCTTTAACAGAGTTTTAAGAGTCTACAAAATTTCCAGTCATGTGTTTACTGATAGTTTCCTGGTTGGTTTCCAGATATCTAATCATGTGACTTGCCTGTGAACTTTACTAGTTTAACTCTCAGGTGGCAACTTTATTTACTGTTTTTGGAGGGAGCAGGGATATCATATAGGTGCTCCAACTCCTGTTGAGATGAAAAGTACTTTCAGCTCAACAGATTTCAGCCTCGTTTTCCAGATTTATCTCCCACAATCACCCTGTGTTCCAGTAAAAGCCTTCAATGTGCCATCACCAGAATAGCCGATGCTCTTTCTCTTTCCCATATTCCACACATACTAGAATGTGCTTCCTGTCCTCATTACTCAGCGAACTCATTCACTCGTCAAGATCCAGCCAATATATCACTTCCTCTGAAACTACATCCTTGAACCATTTCCATGCCTACTTTAGTACCAAAGAGATGGATTCTTTCTCTTTAGTGTTACCACAACACTTAATTCAAGCTTCTATTATGTCATTTACTCCACTGTACTACAATCATTTATATGTCCATTTTCCCCACTAGACTATGAGATCCCTGATGGCAGAGGCTGGAGTCTTATTTATCTCTATATTCCCACAGCTTAGCATAGTGCCTAGCCCTCAGTAAATGCTTGAATAAATGAATTATCCAAAGTCAGACAGCCAAGTATCCAGGAGCCATTACATTTTGAAGACTGTTGTCTTGAAAGATATATGACAGAAAATCATCAAGGGTCATTTAACAAAATTGACAGAGAGTTATGAACTCATATCTTATGCAATCCAATTATTCATCAACAAATATTCGTGCCCAGCACTGGTGACATAGCAGTGAGTAAGACATACAAGCCCTCTTTTTCATGGAATTTACATTCTACTGGGGGAAGACAGATGATAAGCACAGAGATAATTAAAATAATTTCCAAATTCTGGCAACTATTGTGAGAAATATAAAGCAGAATGACGTGACAGTAAATGACCTAAAGAAAAAGACTTCTCTTTGATTAGGTGGTCATGGAAAGCCTTTTGGATAGAATGATATTTAGTCTGATATCTGAATAATGAGAAAGAGCCAGCTATTCAAGGATCTGGGGAAAGTGTGTACCAGTCAAAAGAAGGGGCAGGTGCCCACTCCCTGAGGTAGAAACAGGCCTCTATGGTTAAAAGAACAGAAAGAAGTTCTGTGGGACAGAAGAATTTGTGAGCGCTGAAAACATGGTGCAAGATGAGCTCAGAGAGGTTGAGCAGAGCCCAGATCATGTAGAGTTTTGTGAGCCACACAAAGATGTTTGGGTTTTATTCAAAGTACAATGGAAAGCCACTGGAGGGTTTTCAGTAGCAGAATGATATATTTTGATTTGCATTTTAAAAAGATCATTAGCCTGTTTCAGGATAATTATACATAGAAACCAAGATTCCCATAAGCAATACAAAACTGAAAGCTATCACTAATTCTGCTACTTCAACAGCACTCAGTCTCATGGTACACTGATACACAGGGAGTGAAAAACTGATTTAAGGCTCTAATACACCCTCCAGAAAGTTAGTTGAGTGGCACCACTTTTGCAGATGGCTGGGGGAGGTCATCAAAGTCTGCCCCTTTATAAAAAGAACTTAAAAGAATGCAGAGTTCACCTTAGCTGGATACTGAAAAGATGAGGAGGGAAGAATAGTAGTCCATAAAATGGCCTGGAAGAGACTAAGGAGAAGATTCTTTGGTCCACTGGCCGGTTTCATCATTAAGGTATGAGTAGCTTTCAGCTCACTTTTAGTGGTCAATAATCTGTGCTGAAAATCTCCCCTAAGTCAGGGTTCAGCACTTGGAAGAGAAAAGGGCTGAACAGGAAGCTGTCCACGGAGCATCCACTTTCCCCTCCTGATAAATCACTGCAGAGAAACCACACAACAGCTTGGTCTCATTCTCAGCTTCTCTCTGCCAGCTGCAGGATTGGGAGCAGTACAGGTGTAATTACAATTCCACCATAACATCACCTGTGTGCCCTGCAAGGCTCTGTACATGGAATTTCCTTTAATAAATCTTAGGAGAGAATGGGAACAGAGGCCCACTGAAGTACTCTGTCAGAGTTAGGCTTTTTGCTGAGAGCAAACCAAGAAGACTTCTGCTGAAGCCTGAGCACAACAGAATGACATCATCAACTAGGGAAGAATTTTGAGAGGCAGAACCAGGGAGGCTATTTCAATCTCAATCCCTCCCCACAAAGAGGCAGGAGCATTGACTAAGGAAGATAGACCTAGGACTCATATCTTAGCAACTGAACATATAGAGGGTTGAGTCCAGCAAGAGTGGGGGAAATTTAGAATACAAGGAGGAGGTCCAGATGGATGATACAAACAGATGGGAATCTAAGGTAGAACACTCTGACAGATGTACTAGCGATGCTGGTAAGACAAGGTCTTTGCATGAAAAAAGAAACCAAAAAGTCCAAGGTATTGGGACTGCCTAGATGGAAGAAAGGCTACTATTAATAATAATATTTGTCCCTAAAGGATATTTAGAACTCAGATGTTACAGGCAAGAGGATCACAGGCCCAGCTGTGAAAATGAAGAAAGGGTTTTAAATTCTTTTCCCTAATGGATACACACAAATTAAGGTATCCTTGAGGCCAGGGATACAATTGAAACATCAGGCGGGGGAATTGAAGTTGCTTCTAAAAAGTAAAATCAGGGGACTTTGGCCATGTAGATTAAATTCAAAACACAAATACCTTAACCGGTAATCTGGCATCTATATGAGGGCCCCAAAGAAGGGAAGGGCCTCAAGTTTTTAAGTGAACACCTGGGGAGAAGTTATGCTGGCCCCTCAGTGAAAAGGAGACGTGAGAAGACGGCAGAAAGAGAATTGAATGGAGAGGTAACATGCTGTGAGTAAAATGGCTTACCTAGTGAGAGGAACCGAATGGAGATGTGTGGGAAGGGCTGATTAATTAACTGACCTGTATGGAGAGATATAATTATAAATCCCTCACAATTCTATTACAGAGCCTCCAGTAGGGCCAGTCATTTACTTCATGGCCCTTGAGCACCTGAATCAACAGTGCATGCAGTGCTGCTTCCGCCACAACATGTGACCGTAATCCAGAACTGACTGGAGAAGATTAAAGATCGTCTACGAATAGTGCAGGAAATTGTAACATGTGGGATGAAGGAAGGTGGGAGAAAACAGTGACCTCGAGGTAGGGAGCCCATCTTTGAAGCTGCTGATTGGCTACTCAGGGGCCGAGGGCCTATTAGGAAATAGTTGTATCAATTGCCACCTACTCCTCCTCACTAACAGATTGCAGAGTGACCTCAGGCTAATTGATGGGAAGACAGAATAGCAACTGCATGATATGCCGTCCAGAAGACAGCTGAAGCTGCAGGTTGGATGCAGGACATTAAGGAAAGGAGTGAATGTCATGGCTCCTATAAAGAGTCATATCACAAAACAGTCAATTTTTATTGTATTGCTTGACCTGATGTGCTTGAAATATGGCAAACTGTCCAACTGCATGACACTTGAAAGATTTTGGCCTGACAGTTTCTGATCCCTTCAATATGGGTGGCATTTCGTTTAGAAAAATATATGACCATCACCAGTGGAGATATAAAGCTGAGAGAGTGAGAGAGAAAGATCCCATCTATAGTGAGCCAAAGCCCTGTTGGCCTTTTTCTCAACCCTGGGTTGATCTGTCAAGCCTAAATTGTATTGTATTTTCACAGAGCCTTTAGTTATCATTCCAAAGTGTTCAGAGAGGCAGTTGGCTGCAGGGGTAGAACACTGAATTACATTCAGACCGTCTGAGTTCTAGCAAATGACAGACCAAGGTTCAGTTCAGTTCAGTTCAGTCGCTCAGTCATGTCCGACTGTTCGTGACCCCATGAACCGCAGCACGCCAGGCCTCCTTGTCCATCACCAACTCCCGGAGTCTACCCAAACCCATGTCCATTGAGTCAGTGATCCATCCAACCATCTCATCCTCTGTCATTCCCTTCTCCTCCTGCATTCAATCTTTCCCAGCATCAGGGTCTCTTTGCATCAGGTGGCCAAAGTATTGGAGTTTCAGCTTCAACATCAGTCCTTCCAATGAACACCCAGGACTGATCTCCTTTAGGATGGACTGGTTGGATCTCCTTGCAGTCCAAGGAATTCTCAAGAGTCTTCTCCAATACCACAGTTCAAAAGCATCAATTCCTTGGCACTCAGCTTTCTTTATAGTCCAACTCTCACATCCATACATGATCACTGGGAAAACCATAGCCTTGACTAGATGGACCTTTGTTGACAAAGTAATGTCTCTGCTTTCTAATATGCTGTCTAGGTTGGTCATAACTTCCTTCCAAGGAGTAAGCATCTTTAAATTTCATGGCTGCAATCACCATCTGCAGTGATTTTGGAGCCCAAAAAAATAAAGTCTCTCACTGTTTCCACTATTTCCCCATCTATTTTCCATGAAGTGATGGGACTGGATGCCATGATCTTCGTTTTCTGAATGTTGAGTTTTAAGCCAGCTTTTTCACTCTCCCTTTTCACTTTCATCAAGAGGCTCTTTAGTTCTTCTTCACTTTCTGCCATAAGGGTGGTGTTATCTGCATATCTGAGGTTATTGATATTTCTCCTGGCAATCGTGACTCCACCTTGCAGCCCAGCGTTTCTCATGATGTACTCTGCATATAAGTTAAATAAGCAGGGTGACAATATACAGCCTTGACGTGCTCCTTTTCCTATTTAGAACCAGTCTGTTGTTCCACGTCCAGTTCTAACTGTTGCTTCCTGACCTGCATACAGGTTTCTCAAGAGGCAGGTCAGGTGGTCTGGTATTCCCATCTCTTTCAGAATTTTCCACAGTTTATTGAGTAGCTTAACCTCTCCAAACTTCAGTTTCCTCCTCTGTATGGAAAAGCAACACTTCACCTACTTCACAACATTATTTTGAAGTCAGCTGAGAATACGGATGTGCCTTGTAAACTGAAATGTCCTCTATAAACATGAGGGAGTATTGTTCATCATCACCCTAGCTCAGGATCAACAATATTTTATTTGTAAAGAGTCATGTAGTAAATGTTTTAGGTTGGTCAGATTTGGCCTATATACCATAGAATGCCAACCTCTGTTCCAGATTAGCAACATACTTTGGGGCTTTCTTGGTGGCTTAAATGCTAAAGAATCTGCCTGCAATGCAGGAGACCCAGGTTTGATGCCTGGGTTGGAAAAATCCCCTGAAGAAGTGAATGGCACCTTACTCCAGTGTTCTTGCCTGGAACATCCTATGGGCTAAGGAGCCTGGAGGGCTACAGAGCATGGGGTCACAAAAAGTCAGACATGACTGAGCAACCAACCCAACTTGGGACTGCTGATCCACTTTTTCTGTATTTTGTAAGATTCCCTCCATAAAATCTATCTTATCAAGATAGATTTGGATTATTTGAATCTTTTCAATTTTATTATGGTAAAATTCACACAACATAAAGTTATACATTTTAAATATATCAAAGTGTACAATCCAGTCTCTTGGAGTACATTCAAAGTGATGCATAACCTCCGTGTTTTCTAAGTCCAGAATATTCTGATCACACCAAAAAGAAACCTGTGCCACTAAGCAGTGATTTCCCTTTCCTGGCTTCCTCCAGTCGCTGGCAACTGCAAATCTGCTTTTAGTTGAGACTGTCCTATTCTGGATAGTGCATATAAATGGAATCATGCCATATGTAACTTTTCCTGTCTTGCTTCTTTCATTTAGCATAATGGTTTCAAGGTTCATTGACGTAGCATATATCAGCATTTCATTTTTTATTGCTAAATAATATTCCATTGAATGGCCATTTTGTTTATCCATTTATCAATTCATGGACATTTGGATTGTTCCCACTATGGGGCTGTTAAAACAACGCTGCCATGAATGTTCATGTACAAATTTTTGTGTGGACATGTTTCCATATTTCCATATTCTGAGCATATATCCATTTCTCTTGGGTATGTGGTTAACAGCGCAGTTGCTGGGTCATATGGCAATTCTATGTTTAACACTTCATGGAACTCCCCAACTGTTTTCTGCAGTGGCTGCACCATTTTATATTCCCCACCAGCAATGTATGAGGGCTCCAGTTTCTCCATATGTTCATCAACACTTGTTACTTTCTGTTTTGTTTTTTAATTATTGCCACTAATTATTAATAAATATTACTAAATTTTAACTATTATTAATTATTGCCATTAATAAGTATGAAATGATATCTCACTGTGGTTTTGACTTGCATTTCCCTAATGACTAATGATGTCATGTGCTTATTGGCCATTAGTATATCTTCTTTGGAGAAATATCTACTTAAATTCTTTGTCCCTCTTTAAATCAGATTGTTGGTCTTTTTGTAGTTGAGGTGTAAGAGTTCTTTTATGTATTCTGCATATTGGACCCTTTTCAGATACATGATTTGCAATTTGTTTTGCCTTCTATGTGCCATCTTTTAATTTTATTGATAACGTCTTTTGATGCTCAGTTCTTAATTTTGATGAAATCCCATTTATCTATTTTTATTACTTTGCTTTTGATGTCATTTTAAAGAATCCATTGCCAAATTAAAGGTTGCAAGGATTTACACCTATGTCTTCTTCTAACAGTTTTATAGTTTCAGCTCTTACATGTAGGTCTTTGATCAATTTTTAGTTTGTTTCCAATGTGATGTAATGGTTAATTTTATGTGTCAGCTTGACTGGATCACAGGAGCCCAGATATTTGCTTAAACATTATTCTGGGTGTTTCTCTGAGGGTGTTTTTGGATGAGACTAACATTTAATTTGGTAGGTTGCCAATTTAAAAGATAAAGTAAATTGCTCATGTGGATGGACCTCATCAAATCACTTGAATGCCTGAATGGAACAAAAAGGCCATGGGCTTCCCTGGTGGTTCAGACGGTAAAGAATCTGCCTGCAACGGGAGAGACCTGGGTTCGATACCTGGGTCAGGAAGATCCCCTAGAAAAGGAAATGGCTACCCACTCCAGTATTCTTGCTGGAGAATTCCATGGACAGAGGAGCCTAGAGGGCTACAGTCCATTGGATTGCAAAGAGTAGGACATGACTGAGTGACTAACACTTTATTCCTCTCAAGAAGAAAGAATTTTTCCTGCCTTTGAACTGGGACATTGCCTTTGTACTGCATTCGGACTCAAGATGAAATATTACCTCTTCCTGGATCTCAAATCTACCAGCCTTTGGACTGGAACTATACCATTTGTTCTTTCGATTCTCAAGCTTTTAGAATTAGACTGGAACTACATTTTCCTGAGTTTCCAGCTTGCTCCACCTCCATCATCTATCTATCTGGAAGAACACAAGAAGGTGTTCTCACCTCTGCTATCCAACATTATATCCTATTGGTTTTGTTTCACTGGAGAAATCTAATACATATGGTGTGAGGTAAGTGTCTAACTTCATTCTTTTGCATGTGATTATTCAATTATCTCAGCCCCATTTATTGAAAAGATTCTTTTTTTCCCCATGGAATAGTCTTAGAACCCTTGCAGTAAATCAGTTGACCATAGATGTATGGGTTTATTTATGGACTCTCAATTCTATTCCATTAATCTCTATGTCTATCTTTATGCCAGGACTGCAGTACTTTGATTATTGTAGCTTGGTAGCAAGTTTTGAAATTAGAAATAGTTTGCCAACTTTGTGCTGCTTTTTCAATATTCTTTTGGCTATTCGAAGTCACTTGCAATTCAATGAATTTTAGGATCAGTTTATATCTTTCTGTAAAAAAAATTTGGCATTTTTATAAAGATTGCCTTGAGTTTGTAGATCAGTTTGGATACTACTGTCATCTTAACATTAAGTCTGCCAATTCATGATTTTGGGATGTCTTTCCATTTTTTTTGGGTCTTCTTACAATAATATTTTGAAGTTTTAAATTTATAAGTCTTATATCTCCTTGGTTAAATTTGTTGCTAAATATTTTATTCTTTTTAATGCTTTTATGAATAGAATTTTCTTAATTTGGTTTTCAGATTATTCATTTCTGGTGTATAGAAGTACAGCTGATTTTTGTATCCTGCAACTTTGCTGAATTCACTTATTAGCTCTAATAGTTTCCTTGTATATGGGTTCTTTAGGGGTTTCTATATGTAAGATCATATCATCTGCAAATAGAGATAGTTTTGCCACTTCCTTTTTAATTTGGATGCCTTATATTTCTTCTTCTTATATAATGTCAGTAGCTGGAACCTCCAGTATAATGTTAAATAGGCATGATGGGATCACACATTCTTGTGTTGTTCCTGATGTTAGGGTGAAAGTCTTTCACCATTAAGTATGATGTTAACTTTGAATTTATTTTATTTTATTATTATTATTTTACTTTACAATATTGTATTGGTTTTGCCATACATCAACATGCATCCGCCACAGGTGTACACGTGTTCCCCATCCTGAACCCCCCTCCCACCTCCCTCCCCATACCATCCCTCTGGGTCATCCCAGTGCACCAGCCCCAAGCTTCCTGTATCCTGCATCGAACCTGGACTGGTGATTCATTTCTTATATGATATTATACATGTTTTAATGCCATTCTCTCATCCTCTTTATCAGGTTAAGGAAGTACCCTTCTATTCTTAGTTTGCTGAGTTTTTTTTTTTTAATAATGAAAGGGTACTGGATTTTGTCAAATGCTTTTTATGCATTAAATGAGATGATAATGTGCTTTTTTCCCTCCTCATTCTTTTAATATGGTATATTTTATTGATTGATTTTCATGTTAAAACACTCTTGCATTCCTGGTAACAGTCTCACTTGTACATGTGTATAATCCTTCTAATATGCTGCTAGATAAGGTTTTCTAGTATTTTGTTAAGGGTTACTCAAACTATATTCATGAAGGATATTGGTCTGTACTTTTCTCTTTTTTGGATGTCTTTGTCTGGCTTTGGCATCATGGTAATGCTGGCCTTAGAATAAGTTAGGAAGTGTTCTCTTTTTTCAGAAGAATTTGAGAAGGATTGGTTTTAATTATTCTTTGAATATTTTATCAAATTTGCCTGTGAAACATCTAGTCTTGGGCTTTTCTTTTATAATTCTTTTTATTACTGTAAGGTCAGTGGTAATGTCCCTACTTTCATACTTGATTTTAGTGATGTAAGCCTCCTCTCTTTATTTCTTAGTCTGTCTAGCTAAAGTTTGTCAATTTTTTATCTGCGCGTGCTCAGTTGCTCAGTCATGTCTGATTCTTTGTACATTCTTTTAGGTCTGTTTTGTTTAATTGTTTAAGTCTTCTGTTTCCTTACTTATGTTTTGCATAGTTGTTATTGAAATTGAGATGTTGAAGTTTCTAACCATTATCATTGAACTATGTGTTTCTCCTTTCCATTCTATCAGTTTTTTGTATCACATATTTTGGGGGTCTATTGTTAGCTATATATATATATATATATATATGTTTATATATGGATGGATTGACCCTTTTACCATTATATAATGTCCTTATTTTTTGCATCTTGCAACAATTTTTGTCTTAATGTCTGTTTTGTCAGGTATTAGTATCCATTCCAGCTCTTCTTTGGTTACTGTTTGCATGGAATACCTTACCCCATTTTTTTGCCTTCAACCAATGTGTGTCTCTGGTGCTAAATTGAATCTCTTGTCTGCGTCATGATTTTTATCCATTCTTCCAAACTCTGCCTTTTATTTGGAGAGTTCACTCCATTTATGTTTAATGTGAGATTACTTATGAGGAAGGACTTACCTCTGCCATCTTGGTGTTTGTTTGCTATATATCTTACATCATTTCACCAATTCCTGTTACTGCCTTCTTTATGCTAGATATTTTTTATTATACAAATTAAATTCAATTTTCATTTATTTTACTATATAAAATTTTAAGTATTTATTTATTTATTTGGCTCTGCTGTATCTGTTGTGGTACATGAAATCTTCAAGCTTCTCTGTGGCATGCAGATTCTTTTAGTTGCAGTATGTGGGAGCCTTTATTTGTGGAATATGTGCTCTTTAGTTGCAGCATGCAAAATCTTAATTACAGCATATGGCATCTAGTTCACTGACCAGGGATTGAACCTGGGCTCCCTGCACTGAGAGTGTGGAGTCTTAGCCACAGGGCCAAGAGGGAAGTCCCATATTTTACTAAATAATTTTTTTAACTTTCCCTAAGGATTATAATTAACATCTTAATCTAGAGCCCTCTTGGAGGAGGTCGCCATTAACCCCATCATAGAGCCACTGAGCAGACAACCCACAAACTGCAGAACAATTATACCAAAGAAATTCTCGCACTGTTAAGAAAGTTCTAGGACCCACAACAGATTTCCCAACCTGGGGATCTGGCAAAGGGACTGAGAACCCCCAGGGAATTTGACTTTGAAGGCCAGTGGGATTTGATTACAGAACTTACACAGGACTGGGGAAATAGACTCTTGGAAGGCACAAACAAAACCTTGTGCACACCAGGGCCCAGGAGAAAAGAGCAAAGACCCCACAGGAAACTGACCCAGACTTGCCTGTGAGTGTCCAGGATTCTGGCAGAGGCGTGGGACAGCGGTAGCCTGCTGCAGGGTTGGGGGCACTGAGTGCAGCAGTGCAT
This sequence comes from Bos javanicus, assembly GCF_032452875.1. Lineage (NCBI taxonomy): Eukaryota > Metazoa > Chordata > Mammalia > Artiodactyla > Bovidae > Bos > Bos javanicus. Next base: position 57,788,874 of record NC_083897.1, on the reverse strand, counting down.
GTACAGGACCTTTTGAAGGAGATCACCATTATCTTCATTATCTCCACCATAGTTTGATCTCAGGGACACAGCCCCACCCATCAACATAAAATTGGATTAAAAATTTACTGAGCATGGCCCCTCCCATCAGAACTCTCCCAACAGGTAGCTTCCATAAGCCTCTTATCCTTCTCCATCAGAGGGCTGATAGACTAAAAACTACAATCACAGAAAACTAACCAATTTATCACATGGACCACAGCCTTGTCTAACTCAGTGAAACTATGAGCCATGCCATGTAGGGCCACCCAAGACAGACGGGTCATGGTGGAGAGTTCTGACAAAATGTGGTCCACTGGAGAAGGGAATGGCAAACCACTTCAGTATTCTTGCCTTGAGAACTTCATGAACAGTATGAAAAGGCAAAATGATATGACACTGAAAGATGAACTCCCCAGGTTGATAAGTGCCCACTATGCTACTGGAGAAGAGTGGAGAAATAACTCCAGAAAGAATAAAGAGATGGAGCCAAAGCGAAAACAACACCCAGTTGTGGGTGTGACTGGTGATGGAAGTAAAGTCTGATGCTATAAAGGACAATATCGCATAGGAACCTGGAATGTTAGGTCCATGAATCAAGGTAAATTAGAAGTGGTCAAACAGGAGATGGCAAGAGTGAACAACATTTTAGGAATCAGTGAACTAAAATGTATTGGAATGGGCAAATTTAATTCAGATGACCATTATATCTACTACTGTGGGCAAGAATCCCTTAGAAAAAATGGAGTAGCCACCATAGTAAACAAAAGAGTCCAAAATGCAGTACTTGGGTGCAGTCTCAAAAATGACAGAATGTTCTCTGTTCGTTTCCAAGGCAAGCCTTTCAATATCACAGTAATCCAAGTCTATACCCCAACCGGTAATGCTGAAGAAGCTGAAGTTGAACGGTTCTATGAAGACCTACAAGACCTTCTAGAATGAACACCAAAAAAAGATGTCCTTTTCATCATAGGGGACTGGAATGCAAAAGCAGGAAGTCAAGAGATACCTGGAGTAACAGGCTAATTTGGACTTAGAGTACAAAATGAAACAAGGCAAAGGCTAACAGAGTTATGCCAAGAGAACACACTGGTCATAGCAAACACCCTCCTCCAGCAACACAAGAGATGACTCTACACATGGACATCACCAGATGGTCAATACCGAAATGAGATTGATTATATTCTTTGCAGCCAAAGATGGAGAAGCTCTATACAGTCAGCAAAAACAAGACCAGGAGCTGACTGTGGCTCAGATTGTGAACTCCTTATTGCCAAATTCAGTCTTAAATTGAAGAAAGTAGGGAAAACCACTAGACCATTCAACTACGACCTAAATCAAATCCCTTATGATTATACAGTGGAAGTGACAGATTCAAGAGATTAGATCTGATAGACAGAGTGCCTGATGAACTATGGAAGGACGTTCCTGACATTGTAGAGGGGACAGGGATCAAGACCATCCCCAAGAAAAAGAAATGGAAAAAGGCAAAATGGTTGTCCAAGGAGGCCTTATAAATAGCTGTGAAAAGAAGAGACGTGAAAGGCAAATGAGAAAAGGAAAGATATACCCATTTGAATGCAGAGTTCCAAAGAAAAGCAAGGAGAGATAAGAAGCCTTCCTCAGTGATCAATGCAAAGAAATGGAATGGGAAAGACTAGAGATCTCTTCAAGAGAATTAGAGATACCAAGGGAACATTTCATGCAAAGATGGGCAAATAAAGGACAGAAATTGTATGGACCTAACAGTGGCTGACTTTATTTTTCTAGGCTCCAAAGTCACTGCAGATGGTGATTGTAGCCATGAAATTAAAAGACCCTTGCTCCTTGGAAGGAAAGTTATGACCAATCTAGACAGCATATTAAAAAGCAGAGACATTACTTTGTCAACAAAGGGCCATCTAGTCAAGGCTTTGGTTTTTCCAATAGTCATGTATGGATGTGAGAGTTGGACTATAAAGAAAGCTGAGCACTGAAGAATTGATGCTTTTGAACTGTGGTGTTGGAGAAGACTCTTGAGAGTCCCTTGGACTGCAAGGAGATCCAACCAGTCCATCCTAAAGGAGATCAGTCCTGGGTGTTCATTGGAAGGACTGATGTTGAAGCTGAAACTCCAGTACTTTGGCCACCTGATGCGAAGAGCTGACTCATTTGAAAAGACCCTGATGCTGGGAAAGATTGAAGGCAGGAGGAGAGGGGGACGACAGAGAATGAGATGGTTGGATGGCATCACCAACACAATGGACATGGGTTTGGGTGGACTCCAGGAGTTGGTGATGGACAGGGAAGCCTGGTGTACTGCAGTTCATGGGGTTGCAAAGAGTCAGACACAACTGAGCAACTGAATGGAACAGAACTGCACAGAAGCAGAAGATAGGCAAGAATACATGGAAGAACTAGAGAAAACAGATCTTCATGACCCAGATAACCACGTGGTGTGATCACTAACCTAGAGCCCAATATCCTGGAATGCAAAGTCAAGTGGGCCTTAGGAAGGATCACTATGAACAAAGCTAGTGGAGGTGATGGAATTCCAGTTGACCTATTTCAAATCCTAAAAGATGATGCTGTGAAAGTGCTACACTCAATATGCCAGCAAATTTGGAAAACTCAACAGTGACCACAGGACTGGAAAAGTCCAGTCTTCATTACAATCCCAGAGAAAGGCAATGCCAAAGAATGCTCAAACTACTGCATGATTGCACTCATCTCACACACTAGCAAAGTAATGCTCAAAATTCTCTAAACCAGGCTTCAACGGTATTTGAATCATGAACTTCCAGATGTTCAAGATGGATTTAGAAAAGGCACAGGAACCAGAGATCAAATTGCCAACATCCATTGGATCATCAAATAAGCAAAAGGATTCCATAAAAACATCTACTTCTGCTTTATTGGTTATGCAAAAACCTAGAATGGAAAAACAAACTGTGGAAAAACCTTCAAGAGATGAGAATACCAGACCACCTGACCTGCCACCTGAGAAATCTGTATGCAAGTCAAGAAGCAACAGTTAGAACTGGACATGGAACAGCAGACTGGTTCCAAATTGGGAAAGAAGTACGTCAAGGCTGAATATTGTCATCCCACTTATTTAACTTCTATGCAGAGTACATCATGCGCAATATCAGGCTGGATGAAGTACAAGCTGGAATCAAGATTGCCAGGAGAAATATCAATAACCTCAGTTATGCAGATGACACCACTTTATGGCAGAAAATGAAGAAGAACTAAAGAGCCTCTTGATGAAAGTGAAAGAGGAGAGTGAAAAAGTTGGCTTAAAACTCAACATTCAGAAAATGAAGATCATGGCATCCGGTCCCATCACTTCATGGCAAGTAGATGGTGAAACAATGAAAACAGTGAGAGACTTTATTTTGGGGGCTCCAAAATCACTGAAGATGGTGACAGCAGCCATGAAATTAAAAGATGCTTGCTCCTTGGAAGAAAAGTTATGACCAACCTAGACAGCATATTAAAAAATAGAGACATTACTTTGCCAACAAAGGTCTGTCTAGTCACAGCTGTGGTTTTTCCAGTGGTCATGTATGGATGTGAGAGTTGGACTATAAGGAAAGCTGAGTGCCAAAGAATTGATGGTTTTGAACTGCGGTGTTAGAGAAGACTCTTGACAGTCCCATGGACTTCAACGAGATCAAATCTGTCCATCTTAAAGGAAATCAGTCCTGAATATTCATTGGAAGAACTGATGTTGAAGCTGAAACTCCAATACTTTGGCCACCTGATGCAAAGAACTGACTCATTGGAAAAGACCCTGATGCTGGGAAAGATTGAAGGTGGGAGGAGAAGGGGATGACAGAGGATGAGATGGTTGGATGGCATCACCGACTCAATGGACATGAGTTTGAGCAACCTCCGGGAGTTGGTGATGGACAGGGACGCCTGATGTGCTGCAATCCTTTGGGTTGCAAAAAGTCGGACATGACTGAGTGACTGAACTGACTGACTGAACTGAATCTATAACAATCTAGTTGAAATTAATACTAACTTAATTTCACTAGTTTATAAAATCTTTTCTTTTATAAAGCTCTGTCCTACCCCTTCATATTGTTTTGGTCATGAGTTATGTATTTATACATTTTGAATTTAGCAACATAGATTTATAGTAATTGCTTTATGTAATTATCTTTTAAATTGCATAGGGAAAATAGAGGATATACTAATCAAAATTAAAGTAATATTGAATTTATATTTATTTGTTTATCATTATCAGTGATTTTTATTTCCTCATATGAATTTGAGTTAAGTTTAGTGTGCTTCTATTTCAGCCTGAAAAACTCCCTTTGGTATTTCTTATAAGACAAGCCTACTAGTAATGAACTCTCTAGGATTTTTATCTGGGAATCACAATTTCTTCTTTATTTTTGCCAAATACAGTATAAAATTCTTGGTTGACTGTCATTTATTTTCATTTTATTTCATGTAGCAACATGCACTAATTTCCAAGATGTCTTCCCACTGCCTTCTGGCCTTCATGGTTTCTGATGAGAAATTAGCTGATTATCTTATTGAATATCCTTTGTATGTGAGTTAATTAATACTTTTCTTTTGCCAGTTTCTGAGTAATTTTTTTGTTTTGACAGTTTGATTATAATGTGATCTCTGGATTTATCCTTTTTTGGAGTTCTTGATCTTACTCTGCATGTAGATACATGTTTTTTATTATAATTGGGACAATTTTGGCAATTATTTCTTCACATATTCTTTCTACACCACCATCTCCTTCAGTGACCACTCTTATGCATATGATTGTACACTTAACAGTGTTCCATAGGTCTCCAAGTCATCATTCATTTTTCTTCATTCCCTTTTCTTTTTGCTCCTCAGACTAGATAAGTTCAATTGTCCTATCTTCACCTATTCATTTTCTTGAATGAATTGAAATTTCAATTCATAGTTGATTAAATAGTGCTATGAAATCTACTGATTGAAAATCTACTATTTGAAACTGATTGAAATCTACTATTCAACTCCTCTAGTGAATTTTTAATTTCAGTTGTTATAATTTTTAACCTGAGAATTCCCATCTGGTTCCTTTTTATAATTTCAATCTCTTTATTCATATTATCTATTTGGTGAGACAGGGCTTCCCAGGTGGCACTAGTGGTAAAGAATCTGTCTGCCAATGAAGGAGATGTAAGAGACATGGATTCATTCCCTGGGTTGGGAAGATCAGATCCCCTGGAGAAGGAAATGGCAACCCACTCCAGTATTCTTGCCTGTAGAATTCCATGGACAGAGGAGCCTGGTAGGCTACAGTCCATGGGGCCACAAAGAGTTGGAGATGACTGAGGGACTGAGAACATTTGATGAGACATCATTCTCGTGGTTTCCTTTATTTTGTTATACATGGTTTCCTTTATCTCTTCAGTATATTTAAGTTAGTTGATTTAGTCTTATTCTAATAAGCTCAGTGTTTGGGCTTCTGCAGGGACAGATTCTATTAATTCCTTTTTTTTTCTTGTAAGAGATCTACTTTTATGTATGCATGCATTTATTTATTTTGCATGCCTTGTAATTTTTTTTGTTGAACACTAAACATTTTGACTATTATGGAAACTCTTGAAATTATGTGTCCCCTCTCCTATGCCACATAGTTTTCTGTTGTTCCTTGTTGTGTTTGCTCTTGTTTGCTTGTTTAGTGACTTTTCTGAACTAATTTTGTAAACTCTATATCCATTGTTCTACATGGCTATTGAAGTTAAAAGTGAAAGTAAAAGTCACTCAGTTGTGTCTGACTGTTTGCGACCCTATGGACTATACAGTCCATGGAATTCTCCCGGCCAGAATACTGCAGTGGGTAGCCTTTCCCTTCTCCAGAGGATCTTCCCAACCCAGGTATCGAACCCAGGTCTCCCACATTGCAGGCGGATTCTTTACCAGCTGAGCCACAAGGGAAGCCCAAGAATACTGGAGTGGGTAGCCTATCCCTTCTCCAGGGGATGTTCCCAACCCAGGAATCGAACCAGGGTCTCCTGCATTGCAGGCTGATTCTTTACCAACTGCACTATGACGGAAGCCCATGGCTATTGAAGTTTCTGTTAATTTAGCTTAGTAGTTGGTTAGTGAATAGAAAGTCACAAAGCTCTTCTACAAAGATTCATTCCCCAGTTTTTCTTGATTAAGCACTTGCTTGGTTGCTATAAACATTTGATTAGGTTCCAGAGCTCCAGTAGAGTAGCTTTTGACACTTTTTGCCCATTTATTTGCTGTTTTGGTGGAAGGATGGGCCCTTGAAATTCCCTACTCTGACATTTTCACTGATAAATTTAACTTGTTCAGTTTACTTCACCTCTCTGGCCTCAGTTTATTTATCTGACAAATAGGAAGAATGTAACATCTCACCAGGTTGTTGTAAAAATTAAACAGTGCAATTTAGCATGGTAAGCTAGCAATGTACGTTTTCCAAAATGCTATTTGGAAAGAGTATCACACTAAGCCACAGTTGGTAAAGAATCTGCCTGCAATGCAGGACACCTGGGTTTGATCCCTGGGTCAGGAAGATCCCCTGGAGGAGGAAATGGCAATCCACTCTAGTACTCTTTCTTGCTTGGAAAATTCCATCGACAGAGGAGCCTGGAGGGCTACAATCCATGCGATCACAAGGGTTGGACACAACTTAGCCACTAAATCACCACCACCATCACACTAAGACTTAGAGATCATAACCACTTTAGCTTTAATTGGTTTCCAAGGAGAAGGTGGATTTTGAGAAAAATGTGGACATAGGACAGGTGAGTTGGGTTAAATAGAGGGCAACAACTTGGATGCTATCCCTTATCTCCTAGCTATCTTAAGAAGTATTAGACACTGTCTAGGGAAAAGGATAGAATGAAAAGGCAGGGAAGACAAATTTTTACTTTATAATTTTGCACTAGATCAATTACAAGTGGCCATCACTTGTGACTTGGCCTCACAGTAAACCTTTGAGACACACAAAAAACATTCATTCTTTGCTTATTAACACCTCATTTAATTTCTTCTCCCCAAAACTTTTCTGATTTGTCCCATCCACAGAGATTTCTCCATTTTTATCCTGACTTGTTTGTATTATTTTTCTGTCACTAAATCATGAATTGCTTTTGTACCATTGTAGTGTTAACACTTCACGTATGCCAATTCAACTCATCCTCTACTGCCCCTCCTGAATTGTACTATAATCTCCTTGAGAATATATTTTGACATCTATTTCTTTGTATTTGTTATAGAATTCAAGAAGTGCTATGCACATAGCGGGTCTCCAATAAACATTTAAAAATATTTCTAGCCTGATAAAAACTGTCTCAAAAAATAGATGAAATTCAACATCTCCATGTTAAGGCAAATTATTTGAGTGATAATTAGTTTTCTGAGCTCAGTTACCAGCTTTGACATGCTTTAGCAGAGAGCAAGCATCCTATATAATACTCAGATTGGAGCAAAATTCATGACTTAAATCAAAGAAATTCTATTTCAAGGAGAACCCTTCAATCTCTAAGTCCTTCTGCTGTCTGTTAATTGAGAGTTACCTCCTGCTAGTTTCAAAAGCTCCAGAAGCTCTTTTAGTCCAAACAACCCCGGTTTCAAAGTCAAAATTCCCAGTATGTTGTGTTGTTTCTCTATCTCAGACCTTTTAGGAAGCAAGAGAAACTTTGCAATTGTCCGTTTCTCCACAGCCTATCAAGTCAGTTAACTCTGGGATGCATCTGTCCATTTCTCTAATATTCAGGCAGTCAGAAAGTGATAATAATGATAGGAGCTCCTCCCCAGCCTGTTGGCTTCATTACCCTTCTTCATTATATAGGGCAACCTGGCCCATTCTACAGAGCTTCTTCCTGCCATCATTTTATTGGCCCTTAGTTATGAAAGCTTTTGCCTGGAAAGCTGTGTCAGAGGTTAATGTGGCTATTTTTTTCTCCTCAGATTCACTTTACTGGAAACAAACTCCCTAGAATGTGGCTTAGATAGTTATTTATCTTTATAACTTGAAAAGGCCATGTTCCTGCTAGGGGCTTTGGGTGAATCTTACTATTGTTATTTTCCCTCTGTCACCTCCCACTAGTATCATCAGCTAAAAAAGAACCAGAACAGACTGTGAAAGAGAGTAGGTCAATGGGATGCAGGGCTTGGCCTTCTAAAGGGCATGCTTTTTTTCCCAAAATGGTTTGTCACTGAACACTGGAAGACAAGGACATGGATGTCTCTCTAAGGGCTTTTCCATTTTGAATTTGAATGAGTCTGGTCCAGGGTGAATCAATAATGATCTTTGCTTTATGTTTTTCATCCACCCTAATATGCTGCTCAGAGCATCATAACTGTTAAAACACAGGATGGAGGGCAGTTTCTTTCTATTGGAAGGACAGTCACATTTTCTTTCCAATTCAATCTTCACCTCAGGATTTCAGCTTTCTAAGGCTTGAAGTTTGGGGGACTAATAGGTGACCCACTCTACTATTTAAGAAACCACATTGTAGCTTCTCTGGAGATGCCTCTGTCATCTGAAAGGACAAGGATACAAAAAAAATTGAGCTATGTTCTAGACATGGTAGAGCCACAGGGCTGGATGTAGAGCAAAGACTAGGAGAGCCCCAAAGCCTGGTTCAAAAGCTACCTCTTCTGCAAAGATTTAATGTTCTTTCCTTTGTATTTCCAGAGTACTTAAAAAATCTTAAAATAGCATTTCTTTCTTTTTAGTTGCTCAATTAATATATGAATATATTCTTAAAGGATTCAAATAATTCAGGAAAAGATAAAGGCTCATTTATCTACCTCCTTACCCTGCAAACTAACCCCTTATCCAGAAGTAACCCCTATTATCAGAGATGTATTATATATACCTACAAGTATATATATGTATGTATATTAAAATACATATTGAAAGCATTCAGTTAAGGTTAAGTCAGTGGTTTTAAATGAAATTTGAAAGTGAAATTTAGTCACTCAGTCATGTCTGACTCTTTGCGACCCTGTGGACTGTGGACTGTAACCCACCAGGCTCCTCTGTTCACAAAATTCACCAGGCAAGAATGCTGGAGTGGGTTGCCATTTCCTTCTCCAGGGGATCTTCCAAACCCAGGGATTGAACCCGGATTTCCTGCATTGCAGGCAGATTCTTTACTGTTTGAGCCACAGGGAAGCCCCTACACACACACACACACACACACACACACACACATGTAGAATCACACTATTTCATTCCATAGCCTTGTTCCTTTTAAAGTAGTGATTCTCAAATATTAGTATGCATAAGAAACACTTGGAGTGGTTTGTTAAAACACAAATTTCTGACTCCCACCTCCAGAATTTCTGATTCAGTAAGTCTGTGATGAGACTCAAGAACTTGCACTTCTAAAAAAATTCTCTGATGAGCTGAAACTGATGGTTTAGGGACCACACTTTGAGAACCACTGCCTTAAATTTCACTTTATTCTAAAAACTGCTACACCACATTTCATAATAACATGATGGACATAGACCTTCTTTAGTGTTTATCATGCAGCATTATAGTGAATAATCTCTGCCATCATTGCCACCCCCCAACACACAAACACACTCGCAATATATTGAGCTCTGTGAGAAAAGAGATTGCATCTTTGATTTTTATAGCCTTCATAGTGCCTGACATATAATATATACCAAATAAATTAGTGAATGAAAAGAATGAATGACCAACTGATCTGAAGGGTTATTTGAAGCTGAGTATTTGTGTTTGGGTGTAGGTCCGGTAAGATTTAGGAGCACTAGACATCTTAGACTTCATTTGAACTCTGATGAATCAATCACTGATGTATTGATGGAAACAGTGTGTGTGTGTGTGTGTGTGTGTGTGTGTGTGCATGCATGTGCACGCTTGTGTGTGATAGAGTGGGGATGGAGAATGTACACTAGGAAAATAAACTGTAAGTTGATTTCTTCTCTCCACCACATTTTCCTCACCCTAACACCCCCTCCAACACTGTCCACTGTCTTGTTTTTGTTTTGAAAAGCAGTAGCTTATATGAGGCAAAATAAATGGCCTCTGTCTGTGCTCAGATGCTAATAATTTGCTGATTACACATTTCCAGAGGCAGAAATCACTCATCTTGTACTTTAATATTCTCATCTATAAAATGGAATGGCAGTGGAAAAGGATACTCATTTTACACTTTGAATTTAGCACTTTTCATTTGAGAATCATAAGGCATTCTTATCACTTTGGTCCTTATCTCCTTTGCCTGAGGTCTGATAATTTGCTATCAGAGAAACATTTACAGCAGTCATATGCAGATGGCTGACATATCTCCAGTGGACTTGCGGTATGTTTCTCAGTCACATTTCTTTACTAAAGTGTGAATTACAACCCTATGCACATTCTATGATGCAATCAGAATCACTTATTCATGCTATTACCTTCTATTAGCATTGCTGTTGTTCAGTCGCACTAAGTCATGTCTGACTCTTTGTGACCCCATAAACTGCAGCACACCAGGCTTCCCTGTCCTTCATATGTCCTGGAGTTTCCTCAAACTCATGTCCATTGAATCAGTGATGCCATCCAACCATCTTATTCTCTGTTGTACCCTTCTCCTCCTGCCCTCAATCTTCCCCAGCATCAGGGTCTTTCCCAATGACTCAGTTCTTCATATCCAGTGGCCAAAGTATTGGAGCTTCAGCTTCAGCATCAGTCCTGCCAATGAATGTTCAGGGTTGATTTCTTTCAGGATTGACTGGTTTGATCTCCTTGCTGTCCAAGGGACTCTCAAGCGTCTTCTCCAGCAACACAATTCTAAAGTGTCAATTTTTCAGCACTTAGCCTTCTTTAAGGTCCAACTCTGATATCCATACAAAATTACTGGAAAAACCACAGCTTTGACTAGATGGACCTTTGTCGGAAAAGTAATGTCTCTGCTTTTTAATACACTGTCTAGGTTTCTCACAGTTTTTCTTCCAAGAGGCAAGTGTCTTTTAATTTTGTGGCTGCAGTCACCATCTGCAGTGATTTTGGAGTCCAAGAAAATAAAATATGTCACTGTTTCCACTTTTTCCCCTTCTATTTGCCATTAAGATGGTAGGTGTTGCAAGAGGGCATCAGAGGGCAGACACACTGAAACCATACTCACAGAAAACTAGTCAATCTAATCACACTAGGACCACAGCCTTGTCTAACTCAATGAAACTAAGCCATGCTCATGGGGCAACCCAAGATGGGCGGGTCATGGTGGAGAGATCTGACAGAATGTGGTCCACTGGAGAAGGGAATGGCAAACCACTTCAGCATTCTTGCCTTGAGAACCCCATGAACAGTATGAAAAGGCAAAATGATAGGATACTGCAAAAGGAATTCCCCAGGTCAGTAGGTGCCCAATATGCTACTGGAGATCAGTGGAGAAATAACTCCAGAAAGAATGAAGGGATGGAGCCAAAGCAAAAAGAATACCCAGCTGTGGATGTGACTGGTGATAGAAGCCAGGTCCAATGCTGTAAAGAGCAATATTGCATAGGAACCTGGAATGTTAGGTCTATGAATCAAGGCAAATTGGAAGTGGTCAAACAAGAGATGGCAAGAGTGAATGTCGACATTCCAGGAATCAGCGAACTAAAATGGACTGGAATGGGTGAATTTAACTCAGATGACCATTATGTCTACTACTGCGGGCAGGAATCCCTTAGAAGAAATGGAATAGCCATCATGGTCAACAAAAGAGTCTGAAATGCAGTACTTGGATGCAATCTCAAAAACGACAGAATGATCTCTGTTCATTTCCAAGGCAAACCATTCAATATCACAGTAATCCAAGTCTATGCCCCAACCACTAAAGCTGAAGAAGCTGAAGTTGAACAGTTCTATGAAGACCTATAAGACCTTTTAGAACTAACACCCAAAAAAGATGTCCTTTTCATTATAAGTGACTGGAATGCAAAAGTAGGAAGTCAAGAAACACCTAGAGTAACAGACAAATTTGGCCTTGGCATACGCAATGAAGCGGGGCAAAGACTAATAGAGTTTTGCCAAGAAAATGCACTGGTCATAACAAACACCCTCTTCCAACAACACAAGAGAAGACTCTACACATGGACATCACCAGATAGTCAACATCGAAATCAGATTGATTATATTCTTTGCAGCCAAAGATGGAGAAGCTCTATACAGTCAGCAAAAACAAGACCAGGAGCTGACTGTGGCTCAGATCATGGACTCCTTATTGCCAAATTCAGATTTAAATTGAAGAAAATACGGAAAACCACTAGACCATTCAGGTATGACCTAAATCAAATCCCTTATGATTATACAGTGTAAGTGAGAAATAGATTTAAGGGCCTAGATCTTATAGATAGAGTGCCTGATGAACTATGGAATGAGGTTCATGATATTGTACAGGAGACAGGGATCAAGACCATCCCCATGGAAAAGAAATGCAAAAAAGCAAAATGGCTGTCTGGGGAGGCCTTACAAATAGCTGTGAAAAGAAGAGAAGCAAAAAGCAAAGGAGAAAAGGAAAGATATAAGCATCTGAATGCAGAGTTCCAAAGAATAGCAAGAAGAGATAAGAAAGCCTTCTTCAGCGATCAATGCAAAGAAATAGAGGAAAACAACAGAATGGGAAAGACTAGAGATCTCTTCAAGAAAATTAGAGATAGCAAGGGAACATTTCATGCAAAGATGGGCTCAATAAAGGACAGAAATGGTATGGACCTTACAGAAGCAGAAGATATTAAGAAGAGATGGCAAGAATACACAGAACTGTATAAAAAAGATCCTCATGACCCAGATAATCACGATGGCGTGATCACTGACCTAGAGCCAGACATCCTGGAATGTGAAGTCAAGTGGGCCTTAGAAAGCATCACTACGAACAAAGCTAGTGGAGGTGATGGAATTCCAGTTGAACTATTTCAAATCCTGAAAGATGATGCTGTGAAAGTGCTGCACTCAATATGCCAGCAAATTTGGAAAACTCAGCAGTGGCCACAGGACTGGAAAAGGTCAGTTTTCATTCCAATCCAAATAAAGGCAATGCCAAAGAATGCTCAAACTACTGCACAATTGCACTCATCTCACACGCTAGTAAAGTAATGCTCAAAATTCTTCAAGCCAGGCTTCAGCAATACATGAACCGTGAACTTCCAGATGTTCAAGCTGGTTTTAGAAAAGGCAGAGCAACCAGAGATCAAATTGCCAACATCCGCTGGATCATCGAAAAAGCAAGAGAGTTCCAGAAAAACACCTATTTCTGCTTTATTGACTATGCCAAAGCCTTTGACTGTGTGGATCACAATAAACTGTGGAAAATTCTGAAAGAGATGGGAATACCAGACCACCTGATCTGCCTCTTGAGCAATTTGTATGCAGGTCAGGAAGCAATAGCTAGAACTGGACATGGAACAACAGACTGGTTCCAAATAGGAAAAGGAGTACGTCAAGGCTGTATATTGTCACCCTGCTTATTTAACTTCTATGCAGAGTACATCATGAGAAACGCTGGGCTGGAAGAAGCACAAGCTGGAATCAAGATTGTCGGGAGAAATCTCAATAACCTCAGATATGCAGATGACACCACCCTTATGGCAGAAAGTGAAGAGGAACTAAAAAGCCTCTTGATGAAAGTGAAATTGAACAGTGAAAAAGTTGGCTTAAAGCTCAACATTCAGAAAACGAAGATCATGGCATCTGGTCCCATCACTTCATGGGAAATAGATGGGGAAACAGTGGAAACAGTGTCAGACTTTATTTTTCTGGGCTCCAAAATCACTGCAGATGGTGACTGCAGCCATGAAATTAAAAGACGCTTACTCCTTGGAAGGAAAGTTATGACCAACCTAGAGAGCATATTCAAAAGCAGAGACATTGCTTTGCCAACAAAGGTTCGTCTAGTCAAGCCTATGGTTTTTCCTGTGGTCATGTATGGATGTGAGAGTTGGACTGGGAAGAAGGCTGAGTGCCGAAGAATTGATGCTTTTGAACTGTGGTGTTGGAGAAGACTCTTGAGAGTCTCTTGGACTGCAAGGAGATCCAACCAGACCATTCTGAAGGAGATCAGCCCTGGGATTTCTTTGGAAGGAATGATGCTAAAGCTGAAACTCCAGTACTTTGGCCACCTCATCCAAAGAGTTGACTCATTGGAAAAGACTGTGATGCTGGGAGGGATTGGGGGCAGGAGGAGAAGGGGACGACAGAGGATGAGATGGCTGGATGGCATCACTGACTTGATGGACGTGAGTCTGGGTGAACTCCGGGAGTTGGTGATGGACAAGGAGGCCTGGCGTGCTGTGATTCATGGGGTCGCAAAGAGTCGGACATGACTGAGCGACTGAACTGAACTGAACTGAACGGAATGGGACCGGATGCCATGATCTTAGTTTACTGAATGTTGAGTTTTAAGCCAGCTTTTTCTCTCTCCTCTTTCACCCTCATCAAAAGGCTCTTTAGTTCCTCTTCGATTTCTCCCATTACAGTGGTACCATCTGCATATCTGAGATTGTTGATATTTTTCCTGGCAATCTTGAGTCCAGCTTGTGAGTTTTCCAGCCTAGCATTTCACATTATGTACCCTGCATATAAGTTAAATAAGCATGGGGACAATATACAGCCTGGATGTACTCCTTTCCCAATTTTGAACCAGTTCATTGTTCTCTATCTGGTTCTAACTGTTGCTTCTTGTCCTGCATACAGGTTTCTCAGGAAATAGGTAAGGTGGTCTGGTATTCCCTTCTCTCTTTAAGAATTTTCCACAGTTTGTTGTGATCCACACAGTCAAAGGCTTTACCATAGTCAATGAAGCAGAAGTAGATCTTTTTTTAATTCCCTTGGTTTTTCTATGATCCAATGGATATTGGCAATTTGATCTCTGGTTCCTCTGCCTTTTCTAAATCCAGCTTGTACATCTGGAAGTTCTTGGTTCACATACTGTTGAAGCCTAGCTTGAAGGATTTTGAGCATTACCTTGCTGCTGCTGCTGCTGCTGCTAAGTCGCTTCAGTAGTGTCTGACTCTGTGCAACCCCAGAGACGGCAGCCCACCAGGCTCCGCCATCCCTGGGATTCTCCAGGCAGGAACACTGGAGTGGGTTGCCGTTTCCTTCTCCAATGCATGAAAGTGAAAAGTGAAAGTGAAGTCGCTCAGTCATGTCCAACTCCTAGTGACCCCATGGTCTGCAGCCTACCAGGCTCCTCCGTCCATGGGATTTGCCAAGCAAGAGTACTGGAGTGGGTTGCCATTGCCTTCTCCATTACCTTGCTAGCATGTGAAATGAGCACAATTGTGTGGTAGTTTGAACATTCTTTGGCACTGCCCTTCTTTGGGATTGGAACGAAAACTGACCTTTCCAGTCCTTTGGCCACTGCTGAGTTTTCCAAATTTGCTGGCACATTGTGTGCAGCACTTTAACAGCATCATCTTTTAGATTTAAAATAGCTCAGCTGGAATTCCATCCCCTCCACCAGCTTCGTTTGTAGTAATGCTTCCTAAGGCACACTTGACTTCACACTCCAGGATGTCTGGTTCTAGGTGAGTGACCACCATCATTGTTATCTGGATCATTAAGACTGTTTTGTATAGTTCTTCTGTGTATTCTTGCCACCTGTTCTTAATCTCTTCTGCTTCTCTTAGGTTCTTTCTGTTTCTGTCCTTCATTGTGCCCACCTTGCATGAAATAGTCTCTTGGTATATCCAATTTTCTTGATGAGACCTCTAGTCTTTCCCATTCTATTGTTTTTGTCTATTTCTTTGCATTGCTCACTTAAGAAGGGTTTCTTGACTCTCCTAGCTCTTCGCTAAGTCTGCTTTCAGTTGGGTTTATCTTTCCTTTTCTCCTTTGCCTTTCACTTCTCTTCTTTTCTCAGCTATTTGTAAGGCCTCCTTGGACAATCATTTTGCCTTCTTGCATTTCTTTTTCTTGGGGATGGTTTTGGCCACTGCCTCCTGTACAATGTTACAAACCTCTGCACATAGTTCTGTAGGCAGTCTATCTATCAGATCGAATCCACTGAATCTATTTGTCACTTCCACTGTATAATCATAAGGAATTTGATTTAAGTCATACCTGAATGGCCTAGTGGTTTTCCCTGTTTTATCCTATTTAAGCCTGAATTTTGCAATAAAGAGCTGATGATCTGAATCACAGTCAGCTTCAGGTCTTATTTTTCCTTACTGTATAGAGCTTCTCCATCTTTGGCTGCAAAGAATATAATCCATCTGATTTCAGTATTGACTGTCTGGTGATATCCACGTGTAGAGTCATCTCTTGTGTTGCTGGAAGAGGGTATTTGCTATGACCAGTGCATTCTCTTGGCAAAACTCTTTGGCCTTTGCCCTGCTTCATTTTTGTACTCCCAGGCCAAACTTTTCTGTTACTCCAGGTATTTCTTGACTTTCCACTTTTTTAGTGTAATACCATGCTAAAATTTATTTTTAAATTTTTGTGAGGTATAGTTGATTTACAATGCTGTGTTAGTTTCAGGTGTACAGTGAAATAAGTCTGTTATACATATACATATATACACCGTTTTAAAGATTCTTTTCCCATATAGGCCATTACAGAATATTGAGTAGAGTTCCCTGTGCTATGCAGTAGGCCCTTAGTAGTTATCTATTTTAAATATAGTAGTATATATGTGTCAATACCAATTTTCCAATATATCCCTCTCCCCCTACCCCCTGGTAATCACAAGTTTATTTTCTACATCTGTAACTCTATTTCTGTTCCGTAGATAAGTTCATTTGTAGACTTTTTTTTTTTTTGATTCCACACATCAGCTATATAATATGATACTTGTCTTTCTGTGTCTGACTCACTTCCCTCAGTATAACAATCTCTAGGTCCATCCATGTTGCTGCAAATGGCATTGATTTGTTCTTTGTATGGCTGAATAATATTCCATTGTATATATGTACCATAGCTTCTTTACTTTTCTTCTGCTGATGGACATTTAGATTACTTCCATATCCTAGCTACTGGAAATAGTGCTACCATGAACATTAGGGTGCATGTATCTTTTTGAATTATGGTTTTCTCTGGATATATGCCCAGAAGCGTGCCATAAAATAGTTTTAAGGTGACATTTCTGTTCTCAAGGAGCTTACATGTTAGGTGGAAAAGTTAGACATTTACACATGAAACATTTAAGTAGCAATATATCATGATATATGATTAGGTGCCAATGTATAGAGTATAAATTTGTGCGGTTTAATATGTAGCCATGGCTATTCAGCAACAGACATGTGACTGGTTAAAACTGAGTTGTGCCATAAATATAAAATTCACACCAGATTTCAAAGATTCAGGACAAAGAATGTAAACCATCTCACTAAGAATTTTTATATTGGTTATAGTTTAAAATGATAATTTTAAAATATATTGGCTTAAATAAAATATGTTAAATGTATTTCTCCTGTTTCCTTTCATTTTTAGAAATGTAGCTATTAGAAAAATTAAAGTTATATATAAATGTGGTCATTGCCCTTCTATTGAACAGAGCTAGGAGCCTGGTAGGCTGCAGTGCATGGGGTCGCTGAGGGTCGGATGTGACTGAGCAACTTCACTTTCACTTTTCACTTTCATGCATTGGAGAAGGAAATGGCAACCCACTCCAGTGTTCTTGCCTGGAGAATCCCAGGGACGGGGCAGCCTGGTGGGCTGCCATCTATGGGGTCGCACAGAGTCGGACACGACTGAAGTGACTTAGCAGCAGCAGCAGTATAGATAGTTGGGTTGTAAGAATTCATAGAAAGCTGAAGCAGTCACAGAAGAGATGGGGCTCTTGGTAACAAATGATGAAAACTCAACTCATCTTAATTAAACACACACACACAGAAGATGGGGATGATACTTTATTGGCTCAATTAACTGGGAAACCTACTGCAGGAAGCCATCTCATGCACCATGTGAATATAACATAGCCAAGACTGCAACAGCTCTGATGATGCTATAGGAGCCCCAGACTCGCAATGTCCTAGGTAAGCTACCCGAGAAGGGAAAAGAGTCTCTTTTCCTCTAGCTTTAACAAGCAAGTCCTAGTTCTATTTTGTATATAAATTCATTTGTATCTTTTTTTTTTGTTTCCACATCTAAGCGGTATCATATGTTTGTCTTTCTCTGTCTCACTTACTTCACTTAGTATGATAATCTCTAGTTGGATTCATGCTGCCGCAAATAGCGTGATTTCATTCTTTTTTCATGGCTGATACAAAAAACAGAAATAGACCCACAGACATAGAAAACAAACATATGGTTACCAAAGGGGAAAAGTCGTGGAGGCATAAATTAGGAGCTTGGCATTAACATATATACATAACTATATAAAATACAAAGCCAACAAAGACTGAGTGTATAGTGCAGAGGACTGTACTTAATATTTTGTAATAACCTATAAGGGAAAAAGATCTGAAAAAGGATATATGTGTGTGTGTGTGTGTATAAATGAACCACAGTGCTATATACCAAGAATTAACACAACATTGTAAATCAATTATACTTCAAAAAAAAAAAACAAAAAAACAAGACAGGTCCTGAGAAGGATCCTCACTGGCTCAACTACACCTGTGGTTGGGGGAGGCCAGAGCCCTTGTGAGCTTTACTAGGGTCATATGGAGAGGGAGAAGTGTTCTCCAATGGAACCAGAAGAAGAGAAGTAGGAAAAAGTAGACCAAAACCATAGTTAATATGTCCACTACAGCTGGACTATATGTAAATATAATTTAGATAAGAATATAAATATATTTAGATAAGCTAATGTGCTACACAATGCCAGAGGCAGACTTGTTTTTCCTTTTAGTTAACTTTATTTTTTGAAAATCAATGTTAAGGTTGGGAATTCCCTGGTGGTCCAGTAGTTAGGACTCAGTGCTTCCACTGCAGGGAGCACTGGTTTGATCCCTGGTCAGGGAACTAAAATCCTGCAAACCATGTGGCACAGCCAAAAAAAAAAAAAAAGAAAATTAACATCAAGGAAAATTTTTAAGTTTTGCCTCATTACTTCTCTCTGATATATAATGTCTCCTCCTCTCTAGAGAGCCAGTGTATTGAGTTTAGACTATATTGAGCAAGACTGAATTAGGGCTCGGATATTTACTTGACATGTAACATTAATAATATACTTAATGTCTTGGAAATTCCCTGATGGTTCAGTGGTTAGGCTTGGTACTTTCACTGCCATGGGCCCTGGTTCTATCCCTGGTCAGGGAACTAAGTTCTTGTAAGCCATAAGGCATGGCCAAAAACAAGCAAAGAAACAAAACGTAATGTCTTTAATCTCAGTTTCCTAATCTGCAATATGAGTAAAATAATACCTATCTCATAAAGTTGTCATGAGAATTATATGAGCTAACAAATATAGTAGGTGCTCAATTAATATGTCCTTATCTTCTTCCTTTTAATGATTGAGAACATGCTTTGGAAAGAAATGCACAACATTGTGCTAATTAATGTTTACCAACCAATTCCCTGGATAAAAAAGGTGCTCGGATTTGTAGTGTTTACCAATTTCTGTGGTGTAAATACTCCCACCATGGCAGTTACCAACACAAGGTCACTGAATACACAGTTCAGAATACATGTGCAGAATCAGCTCTCTTCATGTTGCCTTTACAACTCAGTTCTCTCCTGGAGCATATAAACCATACTGCTGTCCCCCTCAGAGGAGAATATGGAATAAAATGGGGAAGTTATCATTTGTGAATATAGTCCTGGAAAATCTTTCCTGATATCCCTTCTTTGCCTGGCTCTTCTGATTACCTCAGATGAATCTCCTGTAGTTTGCTCAGTTTTGTTTTGGGCCTAGTAGAAGCTACGGAGAAGGCAATGGCACCCCACTCCAGTACTCTTGCTTGGAAAATCCCATGGACAGAGGAGCCTGGTAGGCTGTAGTCCATGGGGTCGCTAAGAGTCAGACACGACTGAGCAACTTCACTTTCACCTTTCACTTTCATGCATTAGAGAAGGAAATGGCAACCCACTCCAGTGTTCTTGCCTGGAGAATCCCAGGGATGGTGGAGCCTGGTGGGCTGCCGTCTATGGGGTTGCACAGAGTCGGACACAACTGACGTGACTTAGCAGCAGTAGCAGCAGTAGAAGCTAAGCAATTAGTTTGTGGTTTTAGGGCTACTGGCTCCTGAACGAGTGGAGATCTTTAATTGCAAAGTTCAAAATGGCTTCCCAGCCAAAACCAGTCAGGATGCTTAAACTGAAACAATAAGAGGTCTTATCTCAAAGGAATTTCAAAACAGCTTCTCCTTTCAAGTCTGTTTTTAAAAAATAAAATATTGACATCACTACACATGTATTCAAATGACTAACAACAACAGCAATGACAACAAAAAGGTAGTGAGACCACCAAATACTGGTGAAGATGTAGAGAAACTGGATCACTCATACATTGCTGGTGGGTATGTAAAATGCTACAGCTACTCTGGAAAACATTTGGCATTTTCTTAAGAAATTAAACATGCCACTATAAAACCACCCAGTGAGTGCACTTCTGGGCATTTATCCCAGAGAAATGAAAATTTATATTCACACTCAAACCTGTGCATGAATGTTCATAGCAGCTTTTTTCATAATAGCCAAAAATTGGAAACGCAGATGTCCTTCAACAGATGAATCGTTAAACAAACTGTCATACATCTATACCATGGAATACTACTCATCAATAGAAAGAAGTAAACTATTGATATACACAGTAACTTGAATGAATCTCCAGGGAAATTATACTGAGTAAAAAAAGCCAATCACGAAAACTTGCACACTATACAATTTCATTTATATGACATTCCTGACAAAAGTATGGAGATGGAGAACAGGTTAGTGATTGCCAGGGATCGGGGATGGGACTATGGTGAAAGGTGAAGGTGAGCTTGGCTATCAGTGGCCATAGGAAGGATCTTTGTGGTGGTGGAAGTTCAGTGTCTTGACTGTGATGATGAATACATGGCCTTACACAAATGATGAAATTGTATACAACTATACACACACACCGGAGAAGGCAATGGCACCCCACTCCAGTACTCTTGCCTGGAAAATCCCATGGACAGAGGAGCCTGGTAAGGTACAGTCCATGGGGCCGATAAGAGTCGGACATGACTGAGCAACTTCACTTTCACTTTTCACTTTCATGCATTGGAGAAAAAAATGGCAACCCACTCCAGTGTTCTTGCCTGGAGAATCCCAGGGACGGGGGAGCCTTGTGGGCTGCCGTCTATAGGGTCACACAGAGTCGGACACGACTGAAGCGACTTAGCTGCAGCATACACACACACACACACACACACACACACAAAATTGGGGAAATCTGAGTAAGATTGGTAGATTATATCAATGTTGACATTTTGATTGTAATATTATAATTTTGCAAGATGTCACCCTTTGGAGAAACCAAAGTATTATTTCTTACAACTGCATGTGAATTTACAATTCTGAATTAAATGTCCAATTAAAATGTCAGAGAAGCTTAAAAAAAAGAAAGAAGAAAAGAAGGTGCTTGACCTCAGAGTTCTCCAATGTAATAAAGTCCCTTCATCTATTTGCTTCTGCCAGATGTCTCATCCTCTAGCGCCGACCTTTTTCTTCATTAATGTCTTCACTTATGTGCCTATACTTTTTCAGTTGCCTTCATTTTGCTGATGTGTGTTGTGTGCATCTTGCCAAGCATTTCTTGGTCATGTTTCCTGTCTCATTTCACACACTTCTTACATATAGTATTCTTATTGATGAACTCTGTCTTTCTATAAATCTAGTGATTTTAAAACAACGACAGTATAGAAGTCACTGGCCCAGGGTCTTGCACTGACAGGCTATCTCAGATAGATCTGGCAGCCTTACTTAGTCTTCCAGGCTAGTCCTTTCTTAAGCCATTCTGCTTTCCTGCATTTTATTTATACAGAGGTCATCTAGAAAATACTGTTTTTTCATCATTTTTAGAGCGTACTGTTTTAGAACAAGAGCTTTGGCATTAGATCTAGGTTTGAATGAAGGGTTTGGCACTTTCTAGCTGTGACCTTCGGAGAAGGCAATGGCACCCCACTCCAGTACTCTTGCCTAGAAAATCCCATGGACGGAGAAGCCTGGTAGGCTGCAGTCCATGGGGTCGCGAAGAGTCGGACACGACTGAACGACTTCACTTTCACTTTTCACTTTCATGCATTGGAGAAGGAAATGGCAACCCACTCCAGTGTTCTTGCCTGGAGAATCCCAGGGACAGGGGAGCCTGGTGGGCTGCCGTCTATGGGGTCTCACAGAGTCGGACACGACTGAAGAGACTTAGCAGCAGCAGAAGCACCAACTGTAACTTTAGGCTACTGAGTCTGCTTCCTCATCTGTGAATGAGGGTAATATTAATATCTACCTCATAAGTTGCTTTGAGGATGAAATGAGATAACATATGTTAAATGCCTAGCATACAGTAAGTGCTCATTTACTATTTTCTGAAATCTTGAATCATCTTTACTATCATTAAATTCTTTTTTAGGTTGGTTGCCTATCTCCTCTTCATTTATTTGTTCTTGTGGAGTTTTATCTTGTTCCTTTGAAACACATTTGTCTGTCATCTCATTTTGTCTAATTTTCTGTGTTTGTGGTCTCCTTTCTGCTGGCTGGATGCTCATAGTTCCTCCTGCTTCTGATATCTGCCCTCTGGTGGGTGAGGTTGGTTCTGAGGCTTGTACAGGACTCTTGGTGGGAGGGACTGGTGCCTGCCCACTGGTCGGTGGATCTGGGTCTTGTCCCTCTGGTGTACAATGCTGTGTCAAGGGGGGATGTTTATAGGTGGCTGTGAGCTCGGTATCGCTTCAGGCACTCTGTCTGCTGATGGGTGGATTTGCGTTCTTATCCTGCTGGTTGTCTGGCATGGGTCATTCCAGCACTGGAGGCTGTAGGTTGTTGGGTAGGGCTGGGTCTGATGCAACCTCCTGGGGGCTCACACTGATCACTATTCTCTGGGGCCTCTGTCAGCAGTGTCCTTGCCCCCTCTAGTGAGTGTTCATTTATGATTATTCAATTACTCTTGAACTTTCTGCCTTTAAACTTCACAGCATGCCAGTTTTTCCCTCAGGCTTTTGGCATGTGTATCCTAGGCCAGGATCAATTTTTCCAGTCTTCTGCCTCCCACTGCCCTGCATGCTTTTGCTACTTAGTGCCTTTATAAAGCTGAAACAGATGACTATGAGCAGTGTAGAGGAAGGATGTGACAACTGTCAAAGGGATATCTTTAGGTTCAGTCCCCTCCTTGTTTGAGTCCTAAGACAAGACTACCCTGAAGCCTTTACTTGCCTTCTCAGGCTTTGGATTGGTTTAGCAGTGTCCCATCTAGGTTATCGTAGGAGTGGAGTAAACATCAAGGAGCTGGTAGGCACATCATTTTCCCGAGTCCCATCATATCCCTCAGGCCCTAGAGCTCAACTGATCTCTCCTATACTAGTCAGAAATATGGGTGCTTTACTCAGATACTTCTAGACAGGATGGTATGCTAATTCTTCCCCCACAAACTAAGGGAGAAACTTTCAAAGCTAGTTGGAGAAAGCAAGCAACACCAACGTTATCACAATGTATAGAAGATGTGCGAGATAATGTACAGAAGGATGGTCATTCTCAAGGTGTGGTCTTGGACCAGCAGCATCAGTATAACTTGGGAGTCTGTTAGAGAAGCAAGATCTTGGGCCCCATCCGAGACCTTCTGAATCAGAAACTCTGGAGGTGGGGTTCAGCAATCTGTTAACAAGTCATTCACATGACTGATAACACTACAGTTGGAGAACCACAGATGTAGTGGTTTGGAACACAGACTCTGCAGTCAGACTGCTTGGGCTTAACTCCCTCTCCTCTGTTACTAGCTATGTGACATTGGGCAGATTACTAATACCCTCATGCCTCAGTTTCCTTACCTATAAAATGGAAATAATTGTATTCTCTCTCCTTGAAACTCTCACTTTTTTTTTTCCTCCAGGCTTCCTCTTGTTTTCTCCAACTAGCTTTGAAAGTTTCTCCCTTAGTTTGTGGGGGAAGAATTAGCATACCATCCTGTCTAGAAGTATCTGAGTAAAGCACCCATATTTCTGACTATGCTTTTCTGGTTCCTCTTACACCTTACTGCCCCTCAGCCTCTTTTGCTGTTTACTTGACGAGCAAAGTAACTCTTTGCTGTAACCGCTCAAAGTGCTCTGCTTGACCTCTAAATGTTAGAGGCTCCACAGTTCAGTCCAGGAACCTATTCCTTTTCTCTGTTCCATTCTCTTCCTAGACAAGGTCACTTAATCACAGGGCTTTAGCTATTATCTACCTGTTGTTGACTCCAAATTTAATTTGTATCTCCAACTCTCATATCACCCAGAAGTCAGAATGTATATCTGATTATTTGACACCTCAATTTAAATTTTATTAGGCACCTCAACCTTTACATGTCTAAAGCTGAATTTTTGATACCTGACCAACTCTTCTTTGAGTCTTTCCATTTTGGTAAACGATCTCACCACTCACCCAAGTCTTCTATTTTCTTTTAGAGCCAACATCCAGACCATCACCAAACCCTAACTCCAAAATACATACAGAATAATTGTCCTTTGCTCTACTCCCTATCACCTTACTCCAAGCCACCACCACCTCTGACATTGGCTACTGCCAATAGTCCCCTAACTGGTTTCTCTGCTTCTGCTCTCACTCTATGATGATTTATTCTCTGAAAATATCAAAGAGATCTTTAAAAATGTCAATCTGGCCATTTCACTCCTCTGCTTCAGACCTTCCAATATCTTTTCTGAACAAGTATTCAGAAAAAGAATGAAATCCAGGCCTCCAGATTTAGACACTTCCTGCCTCCCCAGACTTCTCTCATATGACTCTTCCTGTTGTTCATGACACTCCTCTCACACCAGCTTTCTTTGTATTTCTCCAACACGTTAAGCGCTTTCCTGCCTTCAGGCTCCTGTACCAGCTATTCCCTCTGTCTGGAACATTTCTCTCCCAGCCTGCAAATGTCTGGCTTTCTATCATTTAGAGCTTGGCTCAAATGTCACCTCCTCAGAGAACCATTCCCTTATCAGCCAATCAAAAGTAGATTCTCCATCTCAATCTTGTTACTCTATTTTTTTTTTCATAGCATTTATCAAAGCTCCTGTCATAATATATTTCTTTGTGGATTGTTTCCAGGACCCCTGGCAGATACCACAATCTGCTGATGCTCAAGTCCCTTATATAAAATGGTGTAGTATTGGCATATGTCCTATGCACATCCTCCTATATACTTTAAATCATGTCTAGGTTATAATGCCTAATAACAATGTAAATATTATGCAAATAATTGCCAGTACATGGCAAATTCAAGTTTTGCTTTATGGAACTTTCTGGAATTTTTTCAAATATTTTTCAATATGTGGTTGGTTGAATATGCAGAGGCAGAACCTGTGGATGTGAAAGGCTAACTGTAGTTGTAGTTCTAGGAAAGTTCTCCATCTGTATGCTGGAACATGCCAGACATAAATCCCTACATAGATGCCTATATTCACACCTCAACTTAGGCTCTTTTCTCTGAGGAACTTATGGCTCTCTCTCTCTCTCTCTCTCACTCCATATATATATATATACTAAAATATATATACATATTCATATACATACATACATATATATTATACATCTTTTCCAGTAAATATTCCTAGAATGAATAGATGAAAGAATGAACTTCTACAATCTCTTCTCTGTTTCACCTCACACGTAGATACAAGCAACAGTGATGATTCTGATATTTGCTTGGTCATTATATTTCCCTAAAAGCACCATCCTCCAAATGAAGGAGGAGGGCCACCTACATGTCAGTTAAAGCAATTAGCCAAGGCAGTGAGTGCCACAGTGAGCCAGCTGCAGGCTTTGTGTGTGTGTGTAGGCAGTGGTCTTCAGTGGGGAGAGAAGGAGGTGGAGTGCTTTGCTCCTTGCAGTGGTTCTCAAACTTCAGTATTGATAAGAAAGAAATGATTCTGATTCAGGAGACCTGGGGTAGGGGTGACGACCCATGAAGGTTTGTCCGACACTTTCCCAGTTTTAGTACTGAAAGTCCAACGTTTGGGAAAGCCCCTCCGTCTTGGGAAAA
Source organism: Bos javanicus (assembly GCF_032452875.1). Classification (NCBI taxonomy): domain Eukaryota; kingdom Metazoa; phylum Chordata; class Mammalia; order Artiodactyla; family Bovidae; genus Bos; species Bos javanicus. The sequence continues at coordinate 57,762,814 of NC_083897.1, read as the reverse complement.
CCCAGATGATTGGTCACCCTGGTTCTGAATGAGTTGTTTTAAAATAACAGCCCCAGGTGTTCCTGGCGCAGGTTGTCCCCAGGCCACACTCTGAGGCACTGCAACAGGAATCAAAAGGTTTGGTGGAGGCCCAACTTGCCTCACTAACTCTGATCTCCATTCTGATACCAAATAATAGGGTTGGCTCAGCTGCTGCTGTTCTCTTTCCAACCTTAGCTAAAAGGAACACTTTGTAAGGCTTCAATTGATTCAAGAAGATTGAAAATGCAGGGCTAAGTGATTAAACCTCTTACAGATGGAAGAACATTTAAATGCCTAAATTGCCTGAGTACTTTAAAAATAGGGAGAAATGGCCAAATTGTATCACCAAAAAGGTCTAAAATAATCAGCTAAAAGGAACCACTCAGAATGTGAGTGGCAGAGTGTCATTTCTTCCCAGTCTGCTGACCTCTTCACTTCAATGGCTATGGGCAGAGTTGTTAAGTGATCTATGAAATGTTAACCTTTCTATCATGGCTGCAGATGCTGTCACCGGAATAAATTTGAATTCCGTTGATGAAAGGGTGTCAAAGGACACCAATCTCTCTTTCCTCAATCATCTCCAATTCTTTCAAAGATTTTCTGCTCAGTTGTCACTATGACCTGAAATCCGTTTCAGTTTTTCCACCTTAGATTTCGTGGTTGAAATGTGTACAATTAAGGATACCATCTTTAGTTTTATATAAGCCAGTCTGGATAGTAAAGGTGTATTTTCCAATACAGGTGCTATTTGTGGTATGTGTTGGTGAGGATGTGGAGAAATTGGAGCCCTCGTGCATTGTTGGTGGGAATGTAAAATGGTGCAGCTGCTATAGAAAAGTTTTGCAGTTCCTCAAACAGTTCAACATAGAATTACCATATAACCCAAAAATTCTTTTCCTAGGTATATGCCTCAAAGAACTGAAAACAGACTCAAACAAATACTTATATGCAAATGCTCACAATGGCCAAAGGGTAAAAACAATCCAAATGTCCATAGATGGATAAATGGATAAATAAATTATGGTATATTATGGTGTATATATATACATACAATGGAATATTATTTGGCCATAAAAAGAAATGAAATCCCTTCAAGCAGAGTGGAGATAAGACACATGTTACAACATGTGTGTGTGTGTGTGTGTGTGTGTGTGTGTGTGTGTGTGTGCATTTACTCATGTCCAGCTCTTTGCAACCCCATGGACTGTAGCCCTCCAGGCTCCTCTGTTCATGGAATTTTCCAGGCAAGAAAACTGGACTGGACTGTCATTTCCTACTCCAAACATGCATGAACCTTAAAGACATTATTCTGAATGAAATAGGACAGACACAACAGGACAAATATGGTATGATTCCACTTATATGAAATATCTACAATAGGCAAATTCATAGAGACGGAAAGTAGACTAGAGGCTACCAGGGGCTAGAGTAAGGGAGAAATGGGGTTATTGTTCAGTGGGTGCAGAGTTTCTGTTTGGGGTGATGAAAATATTTTAGAGATAGGTTGTAGTAATCATTGTACAATAATTTGAGTGTAGTTAGTGGTACTGATTGTATACTTAAACACGGTTAACATTTTATGCTATATGTATTTTACTTCAATTAACAACAACAAAAAAAAAACCCTGATAATGAGTAGGCACTAGGTAGTTGGGGTGGTGGTAGGTTGGAGGAGAGGATGGGAAGCATGATGTCCTGAATGTAGTTGCCTGATAAGCCTGAAGCTTTGAAGATAAGGATTATGTAGGGCCTGGACTTCCCTGGTGGCTCAGATGGTAAAGTGTCTGCCTATAATGCGGGAGACCTGGGTTCGAACCCTGGGTTGGGAAGATCCTCTGGAGAAGGAAATGGCAACCCACTGCAGTACTCTTGCCTGGAAAATCCCATGGACGGAGGAGCTTGGTTAAGCTACAGTGTGTGGGGTCGCAAAGAGTCGGACATGACTGAGCCGCCTCACCTTACCTTACCTCACCTTAGGGCCTGGAACACTGCAACAAAAATACAGAAGGTAGTATATGAGATGCCACTTAGGTGAGTGGTGCAGGTAGTCCTTGGAGCACATTTCCATAAGCTACAGAGTACAATGATGGGTAAGTGATCAGCAAAGTCTTGTTAAGTGGAAATCTGGGTGAATGAACAAGCATCTAAGAGCCTAGCACAGCACCTAGTAGATGCTCTAAAAATTGTGTGGCATCATTTTTTAACCTTTTATTTTATATTGGAGTGTAGCCAATTAACAATGTTGTGATAGTTACAAGTGGACAGAAAAGGAGCTCAGCCATACATGTATCCCTCCTCACCTAAACTCCCCTCCATCCAGGCTGCCACAATAACATTAAGCAGAGTTCCCTGCACTATAAAAATTGTGTTGCATTACTGACTGATGGGAGAAAAAGGAATGCTCAATAAATATTTTTGAATAAATAATTTCATATTATTGCCTCTTTTTGAGATGCCTTTTTCTTCCATCTCTGGGGAAATGCCCTCCTCCCTCAAAACTTGATATAAACACAGCCTCCTTTGTGAAGCCTTTCCTGATTCCATGTCCTCTACCTTAAATGGATGTGACCTCTCCTGTGACCATGAGGAGTTATGGCAAGGCATTAGTGCTAGGGTTCAAGGGAGTATTGACACTGGGACAGCTAGGCTAGAAAGGTCAGGAAGGAGCACAGCTTTGCATATAGTTTGTACACAGAAGTTAGGGTTGCTCTAAGGGAAGGGAGTTGAGGGGCAACCAACAACAAAGTTAGTGAGCACAAGTTCCCACCCCAGTGCTGATCAGAAAAATGAACATAAACTACAATTGGAATGAAACCAATAACGAAGTAACCCAGACCTAGCCTCCCGATTTGTTCCAGTGACAAATTCAGTTTCTGCAGCAACCCCTCTCTTTACATTAATGTTTTTGGCCTTAGCTCCTTTCTCCTTCTGAAACATTCTTTCTTTTCCCATCTCTGCATGTGGAAATCCTGTTTGTTTTCCAAGGCCCAGTCCAGGTTGAAGCCCCTGTTATGAAGCTTCTCTGTTTTCATATCTCCCATCCCCAATAGGAAGATGAGCCCACTCAAAATGCAATGAAAAGGAGAAATAGGGGCACCAGACCTGGGGTGCAGGGCATTGTTGGAGGCACTGGGATAAGAGAGATGAGATAGTGCTGGAAGGAAGGACTTAGGTTTTGCATTAAGATTTTGCACCTGGGTTTATTCATTTACATTGTGGCCCCTGTATATAACAAGTAATCAACCCTGGTCTCAGAGGGTAAGAACTAAGCCAGTGAGATAGGAACACAGATGTGAAGGCAGGGAATTAGCAGTGACACCTAAAAAGAGAAGGTAAAACTACTAATTGGCAGAGCTGAGATTTGAACCCAAGTTCTTCTGGCTCTAAAGCCCATGTAGTTGTTCTTTACATCAGTTGTTCTCAGACTTCAGTATGCATTCGAATTACTTAGGGAGCTAGTTAAAATGCAGATTCCTGAGCCTCAAACCTGATTCACTATATTAGGGCCCAGGAATTGGCATTTAATTTTTTTTAACTTTTATTTTATATTGGAGTATAGTCGATGGGTTTCCCTGGTGGCTCAGATGGTAAAGAATCCACCTGCAATGCAGGAGACCTGGGTTTGATCCCTGGGTTGGAAAGATCCCCTGGAGGAGGGCATGGCAACCCACTCCAGTATTCTTGCCTGGAGAATCCCCGTGGACAGAGGAGCCTGACGGGCTACAGTCCACAGGGTCACGAAGAGTCAAACATGACTGAGCGACTAAGCACATCACAGCAGAGTTGATTAGGGCTTCCCAGGTGGCACTAGTGGTAAGGAACCCACCTGCTAATATGCAGGAGACATAGAAGACTCAGGTTTGATCCCTGGGTTAGGAAGATTCCCCAGAGGAGGGCATGGCAACCCACTCCAGTATTCTTGCCTGGAGAATCCCTCACAGAGAGGAACCTGACAGGCTACAGTCCACAGTGTCTCAAAGAGTCAGACACAACTGAAGTGACTTAGCATACACACATGCGTAACTGATTAACCATGTTGTGTTAGTTTCAAGTGTACACCAAAACGACTGTTATGCATATACATTTATCTATTCTTTTTCAAATTCTTTTCCCATTTAGGTTATTACAGGATATTGAGCAGAGTTTCCTGAGCCATACAGTTTTGTTTTTTTTTAACTTTTTATTTTGTATTGGGGTATAGCCGATTAACAATGTAATGATAGTTTCACGTGGCCTGTGAAGGGACTCAGTTATACATATACATGTATCCATTCTCCTCTAAACTCCCCTCCCATCCAGGCTGCCACATAATATTGAGCAGGGTTCCCTGTGCTATACAGTAGGTCCTTATTGGTAATCCATTTTAAATATAGCAGTGTGTACATGTCCTTCCCAAACTCCCAATCTGTCCCCAACTGATTCTGAACTCAGTTGTCCAAGGACCACATTCTGAGAATCTTTCTCTTTCATGGTGCTGTGACCTCAATCCTCAACCCATCTTCATCATTTATCTTTAGCAATGTGATAGACACCTCATTTTTTTCCCCATTGATGGGTCTTCGCACTGTTGTAGGAAATCAATTGACCACATATGTACTGGTCTATTACTGAACTCTCAATTCTTTCTCAGTGTATGCATGCATGCTAAGTCTCTTCTGTAATGTCTGACTCTGCAAACCCAGGGACTATAAACCACCAGGCTCTTCTGTCCATGGGACTCTGCAGGCAAGAATGCTGGAGTGGGCTGGAATGTCCTCCTCCATAAGATCTTCCCAATGCAGGGATCAAAACTGCATCTCTTATGTCTTCTGCATTGGCAGACAGGTTTTTACCAATCTCAATTATCTATATGTCTATCTTTATGCCAGTACCACATATCCTTTTTATATTGAGGTAGAGTTCACATCACTTATAAATCACCATTATAGACACTTTAGGTATACATTTCAAATGCTTTTAGTTTATTTACAATATTGTGAAACTGTTACCAACATCTAATTCCAAAACATTTTTCACCTACCAAAAAGAAACCTGTACCCATTAAGCCATCAGTGTGCATTCCTCTTTGTCTACCCCCAGCTCCTGGAAAGCACTAATCTGCTTTCTGTGTCTATGGACTTGCCTACTCTGGATATTTCATATTAAAACAGAATCATATACTGTATAAACTTTTGTGTTTTCAAGGTTCATCCATGTTGTATCAATAACATGTATCAATACTTTATTCCTTCTTGTTACTGGATAATATGCCACTGCATGTAACATACCCTATCATAGGCAAATGAATTATTTCTGCTTTTTCACTTTTATGAATAATGCAGCTATTAATGTACAAGTTTTTGAGTGGACATATGTTTTCATTTCTCTAGGAGTGGAATTGCTGGGTCAGATGGTAACTCTATGTTTAACTTATTGCTGCTGCTGCTGCTGCTAAGTCGTTTCAGTCGTGTCCGACTCTGTGCAACCCCATAGATGGCAGCCCACCAGGCTCCCCCGTCCCTGGGATTCTCCAGGCAAGAACACTGGAGTGGGTTGCTATTTCCTTCTCCAATGCATGAAAGTGAAAAGTGAAAGTGAAGTTGCTCAGTCGTGTCTGACTCTTCGAGACCCCATGGACTGCAGCCTACTAGGCTCCTCCACCCATGAGATTTTCCAGGCAAGAGTACTGAAGTGGGGTGCCATCGCCACAATGGCTCCCCCACTTTACATTCCTATCAACTGTGTGTGAGAGATCCAATTTCTCCACATCCTTGCCAGCACTTGTTATTTTCTCTTTTTGGTTTTAATTATAGCCATCCTTCCAGGTGCAAGATGGTATCCAAGATGGTATCCGAGTGTAGTTTTGATTTGCATTTCCCTAATGACCTTGATGCTGCGAGGGATTGGGGACAGGAGGAGAAGGGGATAACAGAGGATGAGATGGCTGGATGGCATCACTGACTCACTCGATGGACGTGAGTCTGAATGAACTCCGGGAGTTGGTGATGGACAGGGAGGCCTGGTGTGCTGCAATTCATGGGGTCGCAAAAGTCGGACACAACTGAGCAACTGAACTGAACTGAACTGAACTGAATGACTAATGGTGTTGAACATCTCTTCATGTGTTTATTGGCCACTGGTATACTTTATTTCAATAAGAAACTATTCAACTCCTTTGCCCATTTAGAAATTGAGTTGTCTTTTTTTGTTGTTAATCAGATCAGATCAGATCAGATCAGTCACTCAGTCGTGTCCGACTCTTTGCGACCCCATGAATCGCAGCACGCCAGGCCTCCCTGTCCATCACCAACTCCCAGAGTTGACTCAGACTCACGTCCATTGAGTCAGTGATGCCCTCCAGCCATCTCATCTTCTGTCGTCCCCTTTTCCTCCTGCCCCCAAACCCTCCCAGCATCAGAGTCTTTTCCAATGAGTCAGCTCTTCGCATCAGGTGGCCAAAGTACTGGAGTTTCAGCTTTAGCATCATTCCTTCCAAAGAACACCCAGGGCTGATCTCCTTTAGGATGGACTGGTTGGATCTTCTTGCAGTCCAAGGGACTCTCAAGAGTCTTCTCCAACACCACAGTTCAAAAGCATCAATTCTTCGGTGCTCAGCCTTCTTCACAGTCCAACTCTCACATCCATACATGACCACAGGAAAAACCACAGCCTTGACTAGACGAACCTTTGTTGGCAAAGTAACGTCTCTGCTTCTGAATATGCTGTCTAGGTTGGTCATAACTTTCCTTCCAAGGAGTAAGCGTCTTTTAATTTCATGGCTGCAGTCACCATCTGTAGTGATTTTGGAGCCCAGAAAAATAAAGTCTGACACTGTTTTCACTGTTTCCCCATCTATTTCCCATGAAGTGGTGGGACCGGATGTCAACATATGTATATGTTCTTGTGTATAATATATACATATATGTATAATATTTATATATAAATTTATACATAATATTTATGCTAAACCTTTATCAAATATATGATTTGTAAATATTTTCTCTCATTCTATGTGTTGTGTTTTCACTTCCTTGATAGTGTTCTTCGATGCTCCAAAGTTTTAATCTTGTTTAAGTTGAATTTGTGTATTTTTTCTTTCATTATTTATGTTTTTGTCTTATTTAATAATAATTCACTGCCAAATTCAAGGTTATACAGATTTTACCTTTTATGTTTTCTTCTAAGAGACTTATAATTTTAGCTCTTGCATTTAGGCATTTGATCTGCTTTGAGTTAATTTTTGTATGTGATGTGAGATACGGGTCCACCTTCTTTCTTTTGCATGTGGAAGTTCAATTGCCCCAGCACCACTTGTTGAAGAGACTATTCTTTCCCCATTGCACCATCTTGGCATCTCTTCAAAAATCAGTTGAACATAGAGTGTATGGGTTTCTATCTGACTCTCAATTCTATTTCATTGATCTACATGTCTGTCCTTATGCCAGTAACAGACTATTTTGATTACTATAGTTTGTAGTAAGTTTTGAAATTGAGAAGTGTGACTCCTACAATTTTATTTCAAGATCATTTTGATTATTCAGAGTTTCTTGAAATTCCATATAAAGTTTAGGATAATCTTGTTCAGTTTTGCAAAAAAAAGACAGTTGCCTTTTTAAAAAATTAATTTATTTTTTTATTAAAGGATAATTGCTTTACAGAATTTTGCTGTTTTTTGTCGAACCTCAACATGAATCAGTTGCCTTTTGATAGGGACTGCACTGAATCTGTAGATAGCTTTAAGTGATATTATCATCTTAATAATATTTAGAGTTGCAATTTGTGAACATAGGATGTTTTTCCAATGATTTATGTCTTGTTAATTTCCTTCAACAATGTTTTGTAGTTTTCAGTGTATAAGTCTTATACTTCCTTAGTTATATTTATTTCCAAGTATTTAATTCTTTTTGATCCTATTGTATAATAGTTTCCTTAATTGTTTTCAGATTGTTCATTTCTAGTGTGTATGTGCTTAGTGGCTCAGTTGTTTCTGACTCTTTGCGACTCCATGGACTGTAGCCTGCCAGGCTCCTCCATCCATGGGGATTCTCCAGGCTAGAATACTGGACTGGATTGCCATGCCCTCCTCCAGGGGATCTTCCCAACCCAGGAATAGAACCCAGGTCTCCTGCATTGCAGGCAGACTCCTCACTGTCTGAACCACCAGGGAATTGTTTCCTTAATTTTTTTTCAAATCGCTCATTTCTACTGTATAGAAATACAAAGGATTTTGTATGTTTTAAAAATTATTTATTTATTTGGCTGAACCAGGTGTTAGTTGTAGCATGCAAGATCTTCGATCTTTGTTGTGGCATGTGTGTTCTTTTATATTTAGTTGCAGCATGCGAGATCTTTAGTTGTAGATCTTTAGTGGGATCTAGTTCCCTGACCAGGGATCAAACTTGGGCTCCCTGCATTGGAAGCATGGAGTCGTAGCCACTGGACCACCAGGGAAGTTCCATGATTCTGTATGTTGATCTTTTTTATTTTTTTAATTTTATTTTATTTTTAAACTTTACAAAATTGTATTAGTTTTGCCAAATATCAAAATGAATCCGCCACAGGTATACATGTGTTCCCCATCCTGAACCCTCCTCCCTCCTCCCTCCCCATACCATCCCTCTGGGTCGTCCCAGTGCACCAGCCCCAAGCATCCTGTATTCTGCATTGAACTTGGACTGGCAACTCGTTTCATACATGATATTATATATGTTTCAATGCCATTCTCCCAAATCTTCCCACCCTCTCCCTCTGCAACAGAGTCCATAAGACTGTTCTATACATCAGTGTCTCTTTTGCTGTCTCGTACACAGGGTTATTGTTACCATCTTTCTAAATTCCATATATATGCGTTAGTATACTGTATTAGTATTTTTCTTTCTGGCTTACTTCACTCTGTATAATAGGCTCCAGTTTCATCCACCTCATTAGAACTGATTCAAATGTATTCTTTTTAATGGCTGAGTAATACTCCACTGTGTATATGTACCATAGCTTTCTTATCCATTCATCTGCTGATGGACATCTAGGTTGCTTCCATGTCCTGGCTATTATAAATAGTGCTGTGATGAACACTGGGGTACATGTGTCTCTTTCCCTTCTGGTTTCCTCAGTGTGTATGCCCAGCAGTGGGATTGCTGGATCATAAGGCAGTTCTATTTCCAGGTTTTTAAGGAATCTCCACACTGTTCTCCATAGTGGCTGTACTAGTTTGCATTCCCACCAACAGTGTAAGAGGGTTCCCTTTTATCCACACCTTCTCCAGCATTTATTGCTTGTAGACTTTTGGATCACAGCCATTCTGACTGGTGTGAAATGGTACCTCATAGTGGTTTTGATTTGCATTTCTCTGATAATGAGTGATGTTGAGCATCTCTTCATGTGTTTGTTAGCCATCTGTATGTCTTCTTTGGAGAAATGTCTATTTAGTTCTTTGGCCCATTTTTTGATTGGGTCATTTATTTTTCTGGAGTTGAGCTGTAGGAGTTGCTTATATTTTTGAGATTAGTTGTTTGTCAGTTGCTTCATTTGCTATTATTTTCTCCCATTCTGAAGGCTGTCTTTTCACCTTGCTAATAGTTTCCTTTGATGTGCAGAAGCTTTTACGTTTAATTAGGTCCCATTTATTTTTTCATTTCCAGTATTCTGGGAGGTGGGTCATAGAGGATCCTGCTGTGATGTATGTCAGATGAGATGGTTTTTATTTTTCAATTTGTTAATGTGGTATATTACATTGATTGATTTGCGGATATTGAAGAATCCTTGCATCCTTGGGATAAAGCCCACTTGGTCATGGTGTATGATTTTTTTAATGTGTTGTTGGATTCTGATTGCTAGAATTTTGTTAAGGATTTTTGCATGTATGTTCATCAGTGATATTGGCCTGTAGTTTTCTTTTTTTGTGGGGTCTTTGTCAGGTTTTGGTACTCATATCACATAAAATAGACTTTAAAACAAAGGCTGTGAAAAGAGACAAAGATGGTCATTACATAATGATCAAAGGATCAATCCAAGAAGAAGATATAACAATTATAAATATATATGCACCCAACACGGGAGCACTGCAGTATGTAAGACAAATGCTAACAAGTATGAAAGGAGAAATTAACAATAACACAATAATAGTGGGAGACTTTAATACCCCACTCACACCTATGGATAGACCAACTAAACAGAAAATTAACAAGGAAACACAAATTTTAAACGATACAATAGACCAGTTAGACCTAATTGATATCTTTAGGACATTTCATCCCAAAACAATGAATTTCACCTTTTTCTCAAGTGCAGATGGAACCTTCTCCAGGATAGATCACATCCTGGGCCATAAATCTAGCCTTGGTAAATTCAAAAAAAATAGAAATCATTCCAAGCATCTTTTCTGACCACAATGCAGTAAGATTAGATCTCAATTACAGGAGAAAAACTATTAAAAATTCCAACATATGGAGGCTGAACAACACGCTGCTGAATAACCAACAAATCACAGAAGAAATCAAAAAAGAAATCAAAATTTGCATAGAAACGAATGAAAATGAAAACACAAGAACCCAAAACCTGCGGGACACAGTAAAAGCAGTCCTAAGGGGAAAGTTCATAGCAATACAGGCATACCTCAAGAAACAAGAAAAAAGTCAAATAAATAACCTAACTCTACACCTAAAGCAACTAGAAAAGGAAGAAATGAAGAACCCCAGGGTTAGTAGAAGGAAAGAAATCTTAAAAATTAGAGCAGAAATAATTTGTTTCTTTGCAAAAGAAACAAAAGAGACCATAGCAAAAATCAACAAAGCCAAAAGCTGGTTCTTTGAAAGGATAAATAAAATTGACAAACCATTAGCCAGACTCATCAAGAAACAAAGGGAGAAAAATCAGATCAATAAAATTAGAAATGAAAATGGAGAGATCACAACAGACAACACAGAAATACAAAAGATCATAAAAGACTACTATCAACAATTATATGCCAATAAAATGGACAATGTGGAAGAAATGGACAAATTCTTAGAAAAGCACAATTTTCCAAAACTGGACCAGGAAGAAATAGAAAATCTTAACAGACCCATCACAAGCACGGAAATTGAAACTGTAATCAAAAATCTTCCAGCAAACAAAAGCCTAGGTCCAGACGGCTTCACAGCTGAATTCTATCAAAAATTTAGAGAAGAGCTAACACCTATCCTGCTCAAACTCTTCCAGAAAATTGCAGAGGAAGGTAAACTTCCAAACTCATTGTATGTTGATCTTGTATCTTGAAACTTTGCTTAATTCATTTACTAGATCTAGAAGATTTTTTGTTATTTAGAATTTTCTGTAAGATTGATTCCATCAGTGAATATAGTTTTCTCTAGTTTGGATAACTTTTATTTCTTTTTCTTGATGGACTGCTCTGGTTAGAACTTTCAGCAAATCCTAACCCTAATCTTAACCCTAACCCTAAGTACAGTGTTGAATAGAAGTGGTGAGAATGGACATATTTGTGTTGTTCCTGTTTCACGGGGAAAGCATTTCAGCCTTTCACCATAATATAAGCTGTATTTCATGCATATTCTTTATCAGGTTGAGAGATTTCCTTTCTATTTCTTGACTGTTGAGTGTTTAAATCAACCTTACATTCATGGGATAAATCCCGCTTGGTCATGGTATATATGCCTTTTTATATGTTGTTGGATTCATATTGCTAACATTTTGTTGAGTATTTTGCTTCTGTATTCATAAGGGATATTGGTTTTTAGTTTTATTTTTGTGTGTGATGTCTTTGTGTTCAGTATCAGAGTAATATTTCATAAATCTGTTAGGAAGTTTTCCTTCATTTCAATTTTTTTTAAAAGTTTGAGAAGGATAGGTGTTTATGTTTCTTTAGACATTTGGCAGAATTCACCATTGAGGCCATCTGGTCTTGAATTTTCCTTTGTGGGAAATTTTTTTATTACTATTTCAATCTCTTTACTTGTTACAGATCTAAACAGATTTACTACTTATTCTTAAATCAGTTTCAGTAGTTTATGTTTCTAGGAATTTGTCTATTTCATCTAGATTATCTACTTTGCTGACATACAGTTATTCATAGTATTCTCTTGTAATAATTACTTCTATGTAGGTTGTTGGTAATACCCCTTCTTTCATTCCAATTTTAGCTTTGTCAGTCTTCTCTCATTCTCTTTTTATTAGTCAGTCTAGCTAAAGGTTTGTCAATTTTGTTTGTATTTTCAAAGAGAAAATTTTGGTTTCGTTGACTTCTATTGTATTTTTATTCTCTATGTTATTTATTTCTCTTTTAATTTTTATTATTTCCTTACTTCTATTTGCTTTTGGTTTAATTTGCACGTGCGTTAGTGTGTGTGTGTGTGTGTGTGTGTGTGTGTGTGTTTCTCAGGATGGAAGGTAAGATTTTTAGTTTGAGATCTTTTTTAATGTAGATATTTACAACTATAAATTTCCTTCTCAGTACTGAGTTAATTCCATCTCTTAAGTTTTTAAATGTTGTGTATTCACTTTCATTCATCTGAAATTCATCTTAAATTCATTCAACTTGCTTTGCAATCCTTTTTTGGTCCATTGGTTGTTTAATTTCAACATAATTGTGAATTTTCCCAAATTTCCTTTGGTTATTTACTTCTAATTTCATTCCACTGTGTTCAGAAAGCACATTTTCTATGATTTAGATACTCTTGAATTTATTGACACTTGTTTTATGACCTAATACATCTTCTATCCTGAAGTATGTTCCATGGACACTTGAGAAGAATGCATATATTTTGTTATTGGATGGAATGTTGTTCCCATGTTTGTCATGTCTGCTTGGTTAATAGTGTTGTACAAATCTTCTTTATCATTGCTGATCTTCTGTTTAGTTATTCTAACCATAATTGATAATGGTGTATTAAAATCTCCAACTATTATTGTTGAATTGTCTATCTTCCCCTCCAATTCTGCCTGTATATGCTTCAAATATTTTTGGATTTCTGTTGTTAGATACATATATATTTGTAACTGTTGTATCTTCTTTTTGGATTAATCATTTTGTTCTTATAAAATATCCTACTTTGTCTTTCTAAATAATATTTGTTTTCATGTCTATTTTGTCTGTTACTAGCCTAGCCACCCTAGCAATCTTTTGGTTACTGTTTGAGTGATATATCTTTCCCATACTTTTACTTTCAACATATTTATCTTTGAATCTAAAATGAGTCTCTAGAAGACAACGTGCAATTGGAGTTTGATTTTTATCCATTCTGCTAATCTCTACCTTTTGATTGGAGCGTTTAATTCATCTACATTTAATAACTGTTAAGAAAGATGATACTGTGAAAGTGCTGCACTCAATATGCCAGCAAACATGGAAAACTCAGCAGTGGCCACAGGACTGGAAAAGGTCAGTTTTCATTCCAATCCCAAAGAAAGGCAATGTCAATGAATGCTCAAACTACCACACAATTGCACTCATCTCACATGCTAGTAAAGTAATGCTCAAAATTCTCCAAGCCAGGCTTCAGCAATATGTGAACCGTGAACTTCCTGATGTTCAAGCTGGTTTTAGAAAAGGCAGAGGAACCAGAGATCAAATTGCCAACATCTGCTGGATCATGGAAAAAGCAAGAGAGTTCCAGAAAAACATCTATTTCTGCTTTATTGACTATGCCAAAGCCTTTGACTGTGTGGATCACAATAAACTGTGGAAAATTCTGAAAGAGATGGGAATACCAGACCACCTGACCTGCCTCTTGAGAAATCTGTATGGGGTCAGGAAGCAACAGTTAGAACTGGGCATCGAACAACAGACTGGTTCCAAATAGGAAAAGGAGTACATCAAGGCTGTATATTGTCACCCTGCTTATTTAACTTATATGCAAAGTACATCATGAGAAATGCTTGGCTGGAAACAGCACAAGCTGGAATCAAGATTGCCAGGAGAAATCTCAATAACCTCAGATATGCAGATGACACCACCCTTATGGCAGAAAGTGAAGAGGAACTAAAAAGCCTCTTGATGAAAGTGAAAGTGGAGAGTGAAAAAGTTGGCTTAAAGCTCAACATTCAGAAAACGAAGATCATGGTATCCGTTCCCATCACTTCATGGGAAATAGATGGGGAAACAGTGGAAACAGTGTCAGACTTTATTTTTCTGGGCTCCAAAATCACTGCAGATGGTGACTGCAGCCGTGAAATTAAAAGACACTTACTCCTTGGAAGGAAAGTTATGACCAACCTAGAGAGCATATTCAAAAGCAGAGACATTACTTTGCCAACAAAGGTTCGTCTAGTCAAGGCTATGGTTTTTCCTGTGGTCATGTATGGATGTGAGAGTTGGACTGTGAAGAAGGCTGAGCACCGAAGAATTGATGCTTTTGAAGTTGGAGAAGACTCTTGAGAGTCCCTTGGACTGCAAGGAGATCCAACCAGTCCATTCTGAAGGAGATCAGCCCTGGGATGTCTTTGGAAGGAATGATGCTAAAGCTGAAACTCCAGTACTTTGGCCACCTGATGCGAAGAGCTGACTCATTGGAAAAGACTCTGATGCTGGGAGGGATTGAGGGCAGGAGGAGAAGGGGACGACAGAGGACGAGATGGCTGGATGGCATCACTGACTCGATGGATGTGAGTCTGAATGAACTCTGGGAGTTGGTGATGGACAGGGAGGCCTGGCGTGCTGCGATTCATGGGGTGGCAAAGAGTTGGACACGACTGAGTGACTGAAGTGAACTGAACTGAAGATAGGATTGTTTCTGTCACTTAGCTATTTTTTCTGTGTCTTGTGCTTTTTTTATTTCGTTATTTCTCAATTAATGCATTATTTTGTGTTAAATATTTTCTAGTGTATTATTTTAATTCCTTGTCTTCTTTTCCCAGTATATATATTTTAGAGTATATTTGTGGTGATTCTAGGGAGTATAATTAATCTCTTAATCTGTAAGAAAATAGTTTAGATTAAAACCAATGGAGGGCTTTCCTGGTGGTTCAATGGTTAAGAATCCACCTGCCAATGCAGGGGACATGGGTTTGATCCCCAGTTCAGGAAGATTCCACACACTGTGAAACAACTAAACCCATGTGCCACAACTAATGAAGCCCATACATCTTAGAGCCCGTGCTCCACAACAAAAGAAAATACTGCAGTGAAGATTCAGAGCAACAAATTTTTTTTAAAAATATCAAAACCAATGGAATTTCAATAGTATGAAAAACTGCTCCCACATTGCTTCATCCACCCCTCTTTTATTCATATTGTTGTCACAAACTACATCTTTCTATGGTGTGTTCTACATAGATTTATAACTTTTGCTTTATGAAGTTGTCTTTTAAATCAGATATGAAAAAATGGAGTTACATGCAAAAATACATTTGCACTGTCTTTTATAGCTTTTTATATGGTTGTGAGCATCCTTTATTTCTTCATCTTGATTTAAGTTAAAATCTTGTGTCCTTTATTTTCAGCCTGTGAAACTCCATTTCATGTTCTTGGAGAAACAATTCTGCTAGAGATGAATGCTCATGATTTTTGTCTCTCTTTGAATGTCTTCATTTCCCCTTCATTTTGAAGGTAGTTTTGCCAGATATAGAACACTTGGTTGACTTAAAATTTTTCCTTCAGCATTTTGAATGTGTCATCCCACTGCCTTCTTTCTTCCATTGTTTCTGATGAGAAATTAGCTGCTTATCTTATTGAAGAGCTCTTTTTTTTTTTTTAATTTTATTTTATTTTTTTTTATTCTTCCAATTTTATTTTATTTTTAAACTTTACATAATTGTATTAGTTTTGCCAAATATCAAAATGAATCCGCCACAGGTATACATGTGTTCCCCATCCTGAACCCTCCTCCCTCCTCCCTCCCCATATTGAAGAGCTCTTGTATTTGCTTAGTAATTTCTCTCATTCTGATTTCAAAATTCCTTGTCTTTTGACAGTTTGATTATTCTGTGTCTCAGTGTGGATCTCTTAGTTTGTCCTACTTTGATTTCATTGAGCCTCTTTTATGAGCAATACTCTTCATCAAATTCAGAAATTTTTCAGTTATATTTCTTCAAATATTCATTCTGCCTCCTTTTTATCTCTTTCCTTTCCTTCTGGGGCTCACAGTATAAGTATGTTGGTATACTTCATCATATCCCACAGATCTCTGAGGTTCTGTTCAGTTTTCTTCATTCTTTTTTCTTACTATTCCTCAGACTTGACAATTTCAATATATCTATTATCAGGTGCATTTACTCTTCTATTCTAATATGCTATTGAACCCCTCTAGCAAAAATTTTATTTCACTTATTGTACTTTTCAACTTTAGTGTTTCCATTTGGTTCATTTCTATAATTGCTATCTCTTTATACTATCTATTTAATGAGACACTATTTTCCTAATTTTCTTTAGTTTTTTAAGAAATTGTTTCCATTAGTTCCTTGAACATATTTAAAATAACTGATTAAATGTTTGTCTCTAGTATTGCCAATGTCTGGGCTTCTCATGGACAATTTCTATTGCTTGGTGTTTTGCCTGTGTTATGGCTATAGAATTTTTTTCATATCTTATAATTTTTCATTACATACTAGACATTTTAGATAATATAATTTGACAGTCCTGGGAATTATGTTGTTGTTTCCTCTCTCCAGGGTTTTTTTGTTGTTGTTGCTATTGCTGGTTTTTGTAGTTGTTTGCTTGTTAAGTGAGTTTCCTGAATTAATTCAGTAAGCTCTGTGCTCTTTGTCATACATGGCCAGTGAAGTCTGTGCTCAGTTAGCTTAGAAGGCAGCTTAATTGCCTAGATCTAAAAATCTCTGAGTTTTTGCAAAGGGGCTCTGCAAGCATGTTGGGCACACCTTCAACTGTTATTTAAACACTTTACAACAACTCTGCATTAGCTTACACTTCCTGTTTGCACAGAACCACAAATCAGCCAGGAGTGGATGAAAGCTTATGGCTTTCTCAGGTCTTTCCTGGGTATGTGCACAGTTCTACATATGTGCCTGGTCTTCTAGATTACAAGAAATATGTACTAGCTTTTCAAAGTCCCTATGGATGATTCATTTTCCAGTTTTTCCTTTTAAGCTCTTTAGGTAATCTACTGTTTGCTCCAACTGTTATCCATTATCTCAGGCATCTATTCCATTAAAACAATTGCTAAAGTCGTCACAAAATTACTTTCTCAATACTTCAAGGCAATATATCATTTTGTTTACATCATTTCCTAGAAAACCAACGAAAGGTAAATTTTAGCTCAATTCAAGTCAAACTACTTTAAAAAAAAATTTCTAAGCATTTTAAATGTAACCGAGGATCAGGTTAAGCTTTTCCAGGGTCTTGTTGCTAAATCATTTAGGCTTAAAAAAAGAATATTTAAAACAAGCAGTAAGTGGGAGAATGCTAGCACAGTTAATGCGAGAAAGTGACAATGATGTCTTGCCATATCGAGATTCAAAGGCATTACCTAACTTCAATGCTGTGAAATAGTAAAGATACAGTATTCATGGTGGAAATAGTCTGAACCACAATTTAGTTCTAAGTTTCTCTGACTCTACAGGCTATTCTCTTTAATTACTAAGTTATATGTTGCCTCTTCTCTCCATATCATGTCAATTATGTGATAAAAATCTGGATTTACCGAATCAAAGCTAAAGTCTTCTGCTGACTTTCAAACCCCTCTCTAATTTTTCTTCTACCTACCTAGCCAGATTTATTCTCTGCTAATCCCTAAAGCAATCATCTAATTTAGTCAGATCAGTTTGCATATCATGCTTCAAATCTGTCAAATTCACTTCTCATTCTGGGCCAAGAGTGCTCAAATCTCAGCCATCCTTCAAAAGCCAGATCAAGACTCAACTCCTATATGAAGATTTTCCTGATCTATTCTTCTAAAAACCTACAGAATTTATCATCAATCACATGTAAGTTTTTCATCTGGTCTATTTTTCAATGATTTAAAAATTGAGTTATAATTTACATACCATAAAATCCACTCTTTTAGAGCGTACAGTCCAGTGATTTTTAGTATAATTCACAAAGATGTACAATCATATTTTTATTGCCTGCTCTTCACTCCATTGGGGAGAGAGGGCATCCCACCCCAGGTTTATGGGGATGGCCAAGCACATGACATTTGACACTGGACAAATGAGATTAATAGCAGTTTATTAATCACGTATACTCAGTCCCCATGGGAAGACACAGCATGTCACACAAGGCCACAGAGTTGTTCTTGGGAACAGAATGAATAAGCAGGGACTGTGGGAGACAAGCTTTGTAATATCGGGAGGATGGGGTGATCCTTGATTCCCACATGAGAATGTGATTGATCTGTTTAAATAATTTCACAGACTGGCAGGGAGCTGAAACCTTTTACTTAAAGAGAAGCAGGAATTTTGCCTGGTCCCTGTGATAAGGAGGGTTATTTATTCAGGGAACCTTATCCACAGGAGTAGATTGCAGAGGATGACTTACCATTAAACTATTAGATCCACACCTTCCTCCTCATTTTAGATATCAAGGAAGTACATAATACTGAGCACAAGCCATATCCACTTTTTAGAACATTTTTATCATTCCAAAAAGAATCCCCATTCCCATTAGCCCATTCCTCCACATTCCTC
Source organism: Bos javanicus (assembly GCF_032452875.1). Taxonomy (NCBI): domain Eukaryota; kingdom Metazoa; phylum Chordata; class Mammalia; order Artiodactyla; family Bovidae; genus Bos; species Bos javanicus. Next base: position 57,744,241 of record NC_083897.1, on the reverse strand, counting down.
CTTTTGTCAGACATAGGCAACCATAAATCTACTTTCTATCTGTAGATTTGAAAATTATTGATCAAAGTAGCTTTCTAGTAAGATTTGAAATTGGAACATGTGAACATGTTCTCCAACTTTGTTTCTCTTCTTCAAGATTGTCTGGGCTATTTTGAGTCCCTTGAATTTCCACATACAGTTTAGAATCAATCTACCAACTTCTGGGATTGGTAGAATCCCAGGTAAATAAGCTACCTGGGATTCTGATAGGATTTGTGTTGAATCTGTAGATTAATTTGAGGGAATATTATCATCCTAACAATATTATCTTCTAATCCATGACTGTGGATTGTCTTTCCACTTATGTAGGTCTTCTTTAATTTCTTTCAACAGTATTTTATAGTTTTCCATGTACAAGTCTTACAGGTTTTTTTTAATTATTCATAAGTTTTTTTTTTTTTTTTAATTTTTGATGCCAGGTGGTACAGTGATAAAGAATCCACCTGCCAATGCAGGAGATGCAAGAGACATGGGTTTAATCCCTGGGTTGGGAAGGTCACCTGGGGTACGAAAAGGCAACCCACTCACATATTTTTGCCTGGAAAATCCCATGGACAGAAGAGCCTGATGGACTATAGTCCATAGGGTCGCAAAGAGTCCGACATGACTGAGCACAAATGCATGCCAAAGTAAATGCTAATTGTTTACTTGATTCATTTTCACGTTGTTCATTCCTAGTTTATAGAAATACAACAGGTTTTTGTAGGTTGATCTTATTTCGTACAGCTCTGGTTAACTCAGCTATTAACTCTACGAGTTTTTTTGAGGGGTCTTGGTTTTCTATATACAAAAATCTGTCGATCTGGCTCTATATACAAGACCATGTTATCTGCAAATAGTTTTACTACTTCTTTTCCAGTATGGATGACTTTTATCTCTTTTTCTGGAGGTTAGAACTTCCAGTCAACTGTTGAATAGAAGTGGTAAGAGTGGACCTCCTTGTTTTGTTCCAGATCTTAAGGGAAAATCTTTCTGCCTTTCACCATTAAGTATGTTGGCTGAGGGTTTTTCATAGATGCCTTTTATTAGGGCGAGGAAATTTCCTTCTATTTCTAATTTGTTGAATGTTTTTGTCATGAAGAGTATTTAATTTTGTCAAATGCTTTTTCTGTATCTATTGAGATGATCATGTGGTTTTTGTCCTCTATTTTATTAATATGTTATACACTGATTTATTTTCATCTGTTGAACCAACCTTCCATTCCTGGGATGAATCCCACTCAGTCGTGGTGTATGATCCTTTTGATATGTTGCTAGATTTAGTTTGCTACTATTTTGTTCAGAACTTCTACATCTATATTCATAAAGAATATTTATCTGTAGTTTTCCTGTGATGTCTTTGCTTGTTTAGGTATCAGAGTAATACTAGGTGTGGAACTTGAAGCAGTCCTGCATTAATTAGAGCCTTTCTCAGCCTCTGTAATTGTCTAAGCCAATTCCTTATAATAATCTACATCTATACACACAATTGTCTAAGGAATTGGCTTAGACAATTACAGAGGCTGAGAAATCCCATGATCTGTCATCTGCAATGTGGAGACCCAGGAAAGCCAGTAGTATATTTCAATCTGAGTCCTAAGGCTTGAGAACCAGAAGAACTAGTGACGTAAATTCCAATCTGAATCTGAAGGCCTGAGAACCACAGGAACGCAGGGGACAAGATAAGATTCATGTTCCAGCTCAAGCAATCAGACAAGAAGGGCTGAATTCTTCCTTCACTTTTTTGTTCCATTTAAGCCCTTTAATGTATTGGATGATGCACACCCACACTGGGGAGGGCAAACCGCTTTACTGAATCCATAGATTCAAAATGCTAATTTTAACCAGAAATACCCTCACAGACACACCGAGAAATAATGATTAGCCAAATATCTGGATCCTCTATGATCCAGTCATGTTGACACATACAATTAATCAACACAAGCTCCAATCTAATTTTGCTCCCTCCACTGACTTCTAGGCTGCTTGTTTTCACCGTGATTTTGGCCACTGATTTTCAAAGTTACTGTGAAATCAGGGAAAAGGTGGAGGTAGGAATACGGCAAGTTATAGCGCCACAAATCTTTCTATTTTTATTCAGATACAGCCATGTTCCTTAAATTCCCTGGATTATTGCAAGGTTTTGTTAAATTTCTAGAGTTCTTAGTTAATCCTTAAGAATTTTTGCTAGTTTTCTCACTGCTTTTATGGAGAAGAGGATTTTCAGCAGTCCTTATACTACCACTTTTGCTGCTGCTGCTGCTGCTAAGTCGCTTCAGTTGTATCTGACTCTGTGCGACCCCATAGATGGCAACCCACCAGGCTCCCCGTCCCTGGGATTCTCCAGGCAAGAACACTGGAGTGGGTTGCCATTTCCTTCTCCAATGCATGAAAGTGAAAAGTGAAAGTGAAGTCACTCAGTCGTGTCTGACTCCTAGCAACCCCATGGACTGTAGCCTACCAGGCCCCTCCGTCCATGGGATTTTCCAGGCAAGAGTACTGGAGTGGGTTGCCAGACCACTTTTGCTAACATCCTGAAATTTAACTCACACACACACACACACACACACACACGTGTGTGTGTGTGTGTGTGTGTGTATAAAATTTGTTTGCTTTTGTATCATGTGCTGCTCCTATTTTCCAAACTATACTGTAGGTTTTTTGACTGTATACTTCTATACAGCACCTCTAAAGTGTCTAGCAAGAATTGAGATTGAGCTCATTGTGTTTTTTTTTATGTCTTTGTATTGAACAGATTGTATTTGCAAAATAAAATCAGCTGTCATCTACAAACATATTGGCCGAGTATATTCAGCAAAACTTGAAACACTCCACAGGTGAAAAGGGAAAAAAATAAAGAGAGCCCCAAGCTACAAAAGGCAGACAGAGCAGTGATGCTATAATTATAATTCTATAGCTGTTTTTCTCCTCTGAAGGTGTTACTCGCTCAGTCATGTCTGACTCTTTGCGATCCCATGGACTGTAGCTTGCCAGGTTGTTCTGTCCTTGGCATTCTCCAGGCAAGAATACTAGAGTGGGTAGCCATTCCCTTCTCCAGTAGATTTTATCCCCTACTGACTTTTTTTAAAAATTGTTTTTATTCATTTATTTGGTTGCACTGGGTCTTAGTTGCAGCATGTGGGATCTTTAGCTGTGGCACATGAATTCTTAATTGCAGCATTTGGGATCTAGTTCCCTGATCAGGGATCGAACCCTGGCCTCCTGCACTGAAAGCACGGAGTCTTAGCCACTGGACCACCAGGGAAGTCCCTCCTCTACTGATTTTTAGAACAAACTTTTTATTTTGAAAGAATTTTAGACTCACAAGAAGTGTCATAAAAAGTGTAGAGGGTTTTCATAGTTTACCTAGGTTCTCCTAATGTAAAGATCTTGGATTACCATAGTACAATTATCAAAACTGAAATATTAACCTTGGTAAAATAATATTAGGGCTTCTCAGGTGGCACTAGTGGTTAAGAACTTGCCTGCCACTACAGAAGACATAAGAAAAGCAGATTGGATCCTTAGGTCAGGAAGATCCCCTGGAGGAGGACACGGCAATCCACTCCAGTATTCTTGCCAGGAGAATCCCATGGACAGAGGAACCTGGCAGGCTACAGTCCACAGGATTGCACGGAGTTGGACATGACTGAAGTGACCAGTATGTATGTATGCACACTAATATTAACTGAACTATAGACTTCATTCAGATTCCTCAACTGCCTTTCAGTACAACAAGGATTGTAAAGAAAAAAACGGAGGATGTAGAGGAAGAAGGACTGCATGAAGTTGTCTAGGGCCAAAGGCGTTGAGTAAAAGGGAGCAAATTGAGCCCCAAATTCATGGTAGGCCCTGTATAGTGCCTCTTCCTAATTGGCTTCTGGGGAGTGTGCCTTTTTGTTACTGGTCTTTTGGGGAGGATGCTTTTGGGGGGCTTTTTTGTCAATGCATGAGGCAGGGTAGCTTTTTCTTATTTGCATAAAGATTCCATGTTAACCTTGATCTTGTCTTTCTCTGTGTCCTCTCAGTTATTCATAAGGTTTTAAACAAAAAAATTACCTTTGCTCTTACTACCTATCTGTTCAACTCCCTCCACCACATACCACTACTAAATGTGGAAATATTCAGACAGTATATTTAGATTAAAACCCTGCTTAGGTTGAAAGGTGATACGGTCCTTTTCAACATGCAGGATGAAACAAACAAAATAATACATAGTCAGGATGAGGAGAAAAGGTTGCTTTTCAGCACCTCTCTAGTTGAGTGTTTATAATGAAGCTTCTTAAATTTGTACTAGTGTAAATTCAGTGTAATACCTATTCATACATATGTGAATGCATTTTAAAGTCAAATAGAAACATTGAAAAATTATCTTGTCAGAAGAGTTGACTAAAAGTGCATTGCAACTCAAATTCTGTTACTGTAATATATTACAAATCATCAACTGTTCTTCTAACAGCATAATTTATGGGTGATTTCATGGTAAAATTAAATGGGAGAAGCCAGAGTGTGACAGTGAATGTTTTAAATGTATCTTATAATGCTCAAATCTAGTATTAGAAGGCTGAAATTTAATTGTTCTAAAATAAACTTCTAACAGCTATAGTTTAAAAGTAGAAGATGAAACCTTAAAAATCACCAAAATAAAATGGATAATCTGTCTACAAAAATGACACATAACAATAAAAACTTTCTACTAAAATACTAAAAATTAAAAGATAAATAATATTCTGGGGGAAATAGGTGATACAGTGGTAAAGAATCCACCTGCCAATGCAGGAGATGCAAGAGATGCAAGTTCAATCCCTGGGTTGGGAAGATCCCCTGGAGTAGGAAATGGCAACCCACTCCAGTATTCTTGCCTGGAAAATCCCATGGACAGAGGACCTGGCAAGCTACAGTCCATGGAGTCTCGAAGAGTCAGACATAACTGAGTGACTGAGCATGCACGCATTTTGTAAAATAACCAAATTTGGCTGTGCTGGGTCTTAGTTGCAGCATTCGGGATCTTAGTCCTCCAATCAGGGGGACTGTGCCCACTGCATTAGGAGTGTGGAGTCTTAGCCATTGAACCACCAGGGAGTGTGAGAAAGTCATTCAGTCATGTCCAACTCTTTGCAACCCCATGCACTATATAGTCCATGGAGTTCTCCAGGCCAGAATACTGGAGTGGGTAGCTTTTGCCTTCTGCAGGGGATCTTCCCAACCCAGGGATGGAACCCAGGTCTCCCACATTTCAGGCAGATTCTTTACCAGCTGAGCCACCACCAGGGAAATCTCTTGATATTTTTAAAATATAAGAAATTTTACAAATCAGTAAGAAAAAGTTAAATAGTCTAATAGTAAAATGATTGAAAGAAAAACAGTCCTCAAAAGCGAGAACATAAACAGCCAATAAATGTTATGAAACACTGTTCAACCTCACGAGTATGTCTGTAGTGTAAATGCCCAACAATTAGCTTTTTTGATTGTAATATGTGCTTGATGTTAAGCTTTCAATTGCTGTGGCATCCATTTCAAAGATATCCATCTTCAATAAACATAGTGCCAGCTCCACAAGTAGATAAAGAGTCAGGCCACCCCACCTATGAAGTTCTCAATTTAGAAAGCCCTGAGTGACCTAGATAACTGATTGCTTACATTTCCTTTACTGTGCTTTAATTCTTGCTCTCATGTTTACCAATGAAGGATGAATCAACGGGAACCTTGGGCACTTCATCCTTTAACCCAGCAAAGGCAGAATCCCAGTTCCACACACTCTTTTTAACCATGACTTCTCTCTGTGGCCCTTGGACATGCTGTGTACTGTCCAGAAACTTGTAACCTTGTCTAGAACCTAAGTAACATACCTTGTTTTTTCAAAGTTCCCTGATGGTTGTGGCAGAAGTGTGCCTTGCAATTATAATTATAACCACAAGGGTCAGTCTTGCCACAACTTTGGCTCCAGTTGGGGAATTCTCTGGGGCTTTCCTGGTGGCTCAGGGGTAAAGAATCGGCCTGCAATACAGGAGATGCAGGAGACACAGGTTCTATCTCTGGGTCAGGAAGATCCCCTGGAGGAGGGCATGGCAACCCACTCCAGTATTCTTGCCTGGAGAATCCCATGGACAGAGGAGCCTGGCGGGCTACAGTCCATGGGGTCGCAAACAATCAGAAATGACTGAAATGACAACACATGCATGGGGAACTGTCTATGGGGCCTCCTCACAGGTAGTACAGGCCCAAGTGAGTGCCACAGGCATCACTAGCAATAGGTGGAAAAAAACACAAAACAATGTCAAAGAAGGTCATTTGTGAAAATGACATGATGCTATTTTTTCTTATTAAACTGGAAATGATGAAAAGGCATGATGATTTTTCAGGATTTCTTAGAATGTAGGGAAATGGGTACTCATACATTTTTTGGGGGAAATACACACTAGTATAAGCATTTTGATAGGCAAATTGGCTAAAGAATAAAAATATTTTTAAATGTGTGTATCTAATGATTTCACTTCTATGAATTTAACTTAAGGAAACAAGTGGACAAAGAGAAAGTACAATAATGTTCTTATCAGTATTATTGATATAGAAAAATTAGCAATAGCTGGTCCATTATTGACTTCCCTGGTGGCTCAGACAGTAAAGCATCTGTCTACAATGCGGGAAACCCAGGTTCAATCCCTGGATTGGGAAGATCTCCTAAAGAAGGAAATGGCAATCCACTCCAGTACTATTGCTTGGATAATCCCATGGACAGAGGAGCCTGGTAGGCTATAGTACGTGGGGTCACAAAGAATCAAACACGACTGAGTCCATTATTATTGGTTATGTAGAATCAGTAAATTGTGTTAAATACATGTGATGGGATGCTCTGAAACCATTTAAAATCATTGTCATGGACACTATTATGTGCACACAGATCCTGCTGTAAGACAGAAGGCCTTATTCCTCCAGCAGCTAGCAGAGCTGCTGGCATACTGTCCTCAGCTGTCAGCTTTTTCTGGGAACTCAGCCGAATAGAGTGACCTACCTCAAGGTTACACTCTCTTCCAAGGAGCAGCTTGCATTCAATGACCAGTCAATGATGGAATATAAAGGTTCAGTCTTCTTTCTCCAACTGGGGACAATTCTAGGAGATTATTCCAGATTCAGAGCTCCCTAAGTGGTGTGCTAAGGCCTTGTGACTGCATTGCAGCCCAACTTCTCTCTTTGTCCAATCTGTTTTCCTTTCCTTCCTCCCACAGGTTTGATCCCAAGAGCGCTCGCTAATATACTGTTGCTGAATTGGAGTTTGATTTCTGGGAAATTCAATCTACAACAATTGTGTTGAAGAATATTAACATGGGAAGATATTAAAAATATTTTGCTAAATTAAGAAAGCTGATTGGCCATTTCTGGCAACATGACTGATTAAATTAACTGAAAATTCTTTTGATACAAACCTGTGTGTTCAGTTCAGTTCAGTTGTTCAGTCACGTCTGGCTCTTTGGGACCCCATGGACTGCAGCACGCCAGACATCCCTGTCCATCACCAACTCCCAAAGCTTGCTCAAACTGACGTCCATCGAGTCGGTGATGCCATCCAACCATCTTATCCTCTGTTGTCCCCTTCTCCTCCCACCTTCAATATTTCCCAGCATCAGGGTCTTTTCCAATGAGTCAGTTCTTCGCATCAGTTGGACAAAGTATTGGAGTTTCAGCTTCAGCATCAGTCCTTCCAATGAACATTCAAGACTGATTTCCTTTAGGATGGACGGGTTGGATCTCCTTGCAGTCCAAGGGACTCTCAAGAGTCTTCTCCAATACCACAGTTCAAAAGCATCAATTCTTCGGCACTCAGCTTTATTATAGTCCAACTCTCACATCCATACATGACTACTGGAGAAACCATAGCTTTGACTAGACAGACCTTTGTTGACAAAGTGATGTCTCTTCATTTTAATATGCTGTCTATGTCTGTTATAGCTTTTCTTCCAAGGAGCAAGTTTTCATGGCTGCAGTCACCATCTGTAGCAATTTTGGAGCCCCCAAAAATAACCTCTGTGAGTGCAAGATAAAATACAAAAACATTTTTTTAATTGAATAACTAACTTCACAAGAAATAAAGGAAAACTCCTAGGTGCCAGAAGTGAAGAGGAAACGGAAAATCAGAGTTATAATCTTGTGAGTGAGAGCTGAGGTTACCCTGGGAAGGAAGCTTCAGCTTTTAAGAACCACAAGGGACTTCCCTGGTGGTCCAGTGGTTAAGAGTCCACTTGCCAATGCAGGGGGTGTGGCTTCAATGCATGGTCTGAGAAGATCCAACATACCACGGGGCAACTCAGCCCATGAGCCACAACTACTAAAGCCCACGTGTCTAGAGCCCATGCTCAGCAACAAGAGAAGCCACCACGATAAGAAGACCTTGCACTGCAACTAAGAGAACTAAGAGTAGCTCCTGATCACTGCAATTAGAGAAAGCCCATGCACAGACCCAGCACAGCCTAAAAAAAAAGAAAAAAGAAAAGAAAAGAACCACAGGGATAGGAGATGAGGTCTTGGACCCAAGATCTTGGACCCATCCTAAAGATCCCCTGGAAGGGCTATGCTTTCTATAAAAGTTTGGAGTAGAAACAAAATCTGCATCTTTGGCATAGGCAAACCAGTAAGTTTATCAGCTGGTAAGTCAAAGATGGAAGAAAAAATTTCTTCTGAGAATTTAAAGCACAGGCCTGAAACTCATGTGAGCTTTGGGTTTTAATTTATACTACCTGCATGACCAGGAAAACTGTACCAAGGCTCTTGGAAAAAGCAAAGGTAAAACCACCTTGAAGGGCTGCTCCCTCAACACAGACTAAGAAATATTTTAAAGCCCAATTAAGGAAGATATTGCAAAACCCACAAGAATAAATGATCTACCATGAGTGGGGGGTCAGTGGACACAATCACCAGCAAGATTAGAATCCTGAGAATCACTGAGCTGGGGGATAATAGATTTGAGAACATTACCCAATATTAAGGAAAAATAGAGATGGAAAATATGACTGAGTATAGAATGAAAGGTCCAGCCTAAGAAGAGTTCCAGAAGGAAAACAGAATGGAAGAAAGGAAATATTCGAGTACATAATGGCTGGGGATTTTCCAGGACTGATGAAAGATTTAAAAACAAGTGTTGAACAAAATAAATACAATTAAATATATATTCAGACATATTATAATCAAACTGCAAAACACCCAAAAGAAAGAGAAAAATCTTAAAACTACCAGACAGGAAAGATAGATTACCTTCAAAGGAACAATGAGATTGACAGCAGACTTTTAAATTACAAAATTTAAGCCAGAACACAGGTAAACAGTATCTTCAAAATTCTGAAGGAAAATAACTATCAACCTAGGTTTCTAAGCCCAGCTAAATTATTGTCCAAGAGTGAGGGCAATAAAAACATTTCTAGAAATTAACTGAGAGAATCAAGAACTCATAAGCTGTTGCTGAAAGAAATACTTAAAGTATGCAATTCAGAAAGGAAGCACTGATGTGGAAAAAGGAATGGTGAGCAAAGCATTGATAGACATGTGGGTAGATCTAAATAAGCATTGGCTGTAAAAAAAAAAAAAAAAAAAAAACCAATAATGAGGATGATGGATAATTTGGGGTATGAAAACAAAATTGGAGAGGTACACTTTAGTTAAAACTTTCTATGTCCTTAAATTTTGTTAAAGGTGGGTAGAACTATCAAGAAACTGTAGACATTTGAAGTTTTAAAAAATGTATATATAACTTTCAAATCAGTAGAAGGAAAAAAAGATTTTGAAAACTAATAGAAAAAAGGCAAGAAAGGAGAAAAAAGGCATAGAAAAAAGCAGAATAAGACAGAAATCCCATGATAAGGTGACAGAAATAAATCGTTAATAAATCAAGTGTATCATTAATCAAAATAAATGTAACTGGACTAAAACATTGACTTTAAAGACAGAATCTTTGTTGCATTTAAAAATCCAAGGGCTTCCCTGGTGGCTCAGTGGTAAAGAAACTGCCTGCCAATGCAGGAGACACAGGTTCAATCTCTGATCTGGGAAGATCCCACATGCCATGGAGCAACTAAGCCCATACGACACAGCTATTGAGCCTGTGCTCTAGAGCCCAGGAGCCACAACTACTGAAGCCTGTGTGCCCTAAAAAGCCTGTGCTCCTCAACAAGAGAAACCACTGCAGTGAGAAGCCCGCATACCACAACTAGAGAGTAGCACCCCCGCTCCCATCACCACTAGAGAAAAGCCTGCACCGCAAAGAAGATCCAGCACAGCCAAAAATAAATACATGAAATTATTAAAAAAGAAGAAAATCGTATAAAATATAAGAGAAATGCTAAAATGTGGAGGATTAAATAATATTAAAAATTGTAAAAATCCAAAATTTGGGACTTCCCTTGTTGTCCAGTGGTTAAGATTCTGTGCTGCCAATGCAAAGGGCCCAGGTTTGATCCCTGGCTGGGGAATAAGATCCTGCATGCTACACAGCACAGCCTCAACCCCCATCCCCAAATCCAGAATGTATCTAAATTCTGTTCATAAACGTCATGCCTAAAACATACAGGCATGGAAAGTGATGGGAAAAGATACGCCAGGCAGATACTAAAAAGTTGATGTAGCTATGTTAATGTTAATCACAAAATATTTAAAGCAAAAAATATTATTAGAGATAGAGTGTGTCACAGAATATTGATGAAAGGAATAATCCACCAGGAAGATAGAACAATTTTAAGTCTGTCTGCACCTAAATATATTGTCTTAAGATATATAAAGCAAACAAGGAGATTTGACCAAATCTATCATCATTGGTAAATTTTAATACACCTCTTCATGTTGCTACAGAAAGCAGGCCAAAAATTAACAAGAATGTATAAGATTGGAACAACACTGTTTTAAAATATTTAAGTTGAAACACAACATTATAAATAAACTATACTTCAATAAAATTAAAATATTAAAAAAACCTTGAATTTATATATATGTATAGAATTCTGTACCCAATAATTATTGAATATTCATTATTTAATATTCATTCTTTAAAAATACACACGGATCATTTATCACACTCTTTTACCACAATGCAACACAACTGGAATTTCCAGAAACAGATGATAAAAAAGAATGCAGTTGGAAATTAAAAGAATGTAGGTTATAAAACCAGTTTGTGTGTTATCTTCCTATTTGCAGAAAAATAATATCTATATTATGCATTAGAAAAAAGGGTTAGAAAGAAGCATTAAAAATGGTTAAGAGTGGTTATTTATGGTTTGTTTGCTTACAGGTGATTTTAATTTTTGCTTTATTTTTCCTTTATTTCTTTTTCTAAAAGAAAAATAAAACTTTCTGGCCGCTCCCCCTGTCCCAGGACGAAGGGCTCTTTGCACTGGACCCTGGTCCCGACCCATGGTAGGAAATTTTTGCTTTATTTTTGAAGAGCTTTTCTGTATTGTTAAAGTTTCCTGCTTGGACTGTGTAAGCATGCAGTTTTTTTTCTAATTAGAAAAAAATTAACAATGAATTTTACTTAGGATGAAGTGTAGAATAACTTGCCTGGGCTATAGTCTCCTAAGTGGTCTCCCCATTTCCATTCTTGCCTCCCAATACATCCTCTTCTCCAAAACACTTAGAATAAATTCAAATTCCTAACCTTAGCCTGTAAAGTTTACATGACATTGCTGCAGCCTGCATTTCCAACGTTACCACCAGTCATTGCCAGGTTCATTCTACTCCAGCTACACTGACTTTCATTTCCTTGAACTCTGTGCTCCAGGTTGTTTCCATTCTGGGTCTTCACATTTGCTACTCCTAGCATCTAGAAGCCCTATTACCTTCCTTCCCTCAACACTCTCTTTGCATGGTTAAATCCTAGGTGTTCTCCATGTTTCAGTTGAGTATCAAATCTTTTGGGAAGCCTTTTCTTCTCTCCTTTCCCAGACTAGGTTTGGTTTTTCTGATATTCTCAAAAGCACCCTTTCTTTTCCTTCATACTAATAATAAATTTGAAAATATGTGTTTATGTGTTTACTTGGTTATTGTTGGGTCTCCTTTGCTAAACTACTTGCTCCATGAGGACAATGACCACATCTAGTTTGCTCATTGCTATATGCCTAGCATCTAACATAGTGCCCAGCATGTGATAAATGCTAAGTAAATATCTGTTGAAAGAATTAATTAATGAGTGCATGAATGAATGAATCTGTACAAACTCAACCAGAGATTATAAAACCAACAAGGGAGGTAAAGTTCATGAAGGAGAAGGTTAATAATATGCCACAATCCTGGTTTTAACTTCCAGTTCTCTGGGTCATGGCTGAGAGGCCATGAAAAATTCTGAGAAGATAAATTTCCTTTTATATTCTCTTTATCTACACTTGCTTTAGTGGAGGATTTCTATTTAAAGGAGAAAAGTCCTGTGAATTAGTTTAAAAACAAACAACAGTGATAATGAAGTTGTTACTTCTGAAGCCAAAGACAGTGAAGTAGGATGATTTCTGGATGGGTATAAATTACTGGATCACGTTTCATTGTCTTGAAGCTCTGTTTCATTATAAAACTGATACAGTATCACATAACCAAATCCTGATTCAAGTTGACCTGGATATGCTCTATCTTCTCTTCCAGGGACAACTTGTACACATTGTCAGTTTGAATAATAATGGTCTTTGTAATTAGGGCCAGTACACAGGGGAAAAAAAGATACAATTTCCACTGACTCAGTGTTGCTCTCTAGAGAAGAAAAATATTGGTTACTGTTTAGCCTTATTCCAGAGTTTAAAGTTTAGGGTGCAATCTTAAATTCTTAAAATGCAGCTTTTTAAAAAGATCTTATGAAAGCAAAGTAGGACACTCTTCATTCTGTAACATCATGGACTTAAATTCACAGACACTAATTTCCTTTCAGTTAATACCACCCTCAACTCCTGCCTCCAGAGAAGTCATGGTGGTAATTTCAAAGTCAAATTCTCTGCAAGAATTTAGTGTTTTAACACAACCACTTTTCCCAAAATCTCAGTCTTTTCCTTTTACTTGATCTAGTCACAAACTAGATGCTTAATAGTTGTCTGTATAATTAAGCTTAGAAAATATCTGGATGAAACTGGAACCTATTATACAGAGTGAAGTAAGCCAGAAAGAAAAACACCAATACAGTATACTAACGCATATATATGGAATTTAGAAAGATGGTAACAATAACCCTGTGTATGAGACAGCAAAAGAGACACTGATGTATAGATCAGTCTTATGGACTCTGTGGGAGAGGGAGAGGGTGGGGAGATTTGGGAGAATGGTATTGAAACCTGTATAATATCATGTATGAAACGAGTCGCCAGTCCAGGTTCGATGCAGGGTACTGGATGCTTGGGGCTGGTGCACTGGGATGACCCAGAGGGAGGGTAGGGGAGGGAGGAGGGAGGAGGGTTCAGGATGGGGAACGCGGGTATACCTGTGGCGGATTCATTTCGATATTTGGCAAAACTAATACAATTTTGTAAAGTTTAAAAATAAAATAAAATTTTAAAAAAATCAAAAAAAATTAAAAAAAAAAAAGAAAATATCTGCTTGAGTATTTAGCTCACATCACATCATAATAGCTCACATCTTTCCATGATCTCTTTTCAAAACTTACCCCCAGGTAACTCCAGATTTCTGCAATGATGTGTAAGACTAAGCCACGCAAGTTTTAAAATATGATTTATTAATAAATAATTATAAAATAAACTTATGCTATATAGTACAGAAGAGGTAGGGCACATTGACATAATTCACAAAATAAGTATGTCCAATTATGAATAAATATAGGAAATGAGAGAATAGCATTTGTAAATGCACACATTTTTCTTTGTATTCAAGTGTCAAGGAATTCAACGACTAAATATAAACACAGTACCCAAAGAGGCATTGTTAATAATTATTAGTGCACAAAAGGAAAACATTTTAACCTAAATAGATCCAAACACTGAGAACAAGACTGAGGGAGCCGAATAACACTGTGTGTTCAAGAGTATTTCTTATTCAAGTAAAACAGGTTGTTAGTATGGTGCATCAAACTATTTATGTGTTAGTTGTGTGTGTTAGTTGCTCAGTCGTGCCTGACTCTTTGTGACCCCATGGACTGCAGCTCAACAGGCTCCTCTGTCCATGAGATTTTCCAGGCGAGGATATTGGAGTGGGTTGCCATTTCCTTCTCCAGGGGATCTTCCAACCCAGTGATCCAACCCTGGTCTCCTGCACTGCAGGCAGATTCTTTACTGACTGAGCTACAAGGGAAGCCTTGTATATTTATAATCTGTTATTTGTATGTTCCTGAACAATAGTGAGAGCCTAAACAGAGAACACTAGAAATCCTTTGATTAAATGAAAAAGGAAATCAATTAAACTTTTCTGGTGATCATAATGACCAATTCCTATGTTACTGATTGTATCATGGTATAATCAAATGGCTTAAGGCCTTTAGACTATTGAAGTAAATGAACCAACCATTTCTTGGTCATATTTCAGTTATTTAATTGGCATGCAGCAATCTAACTGGTTAACCTGTAAATTCCATCCAGCTATCACTATAAAAATGGGATAGCTTATTAGTATGAGAAAACACTATTTCCTACTAGATTAATAGAAATGACTGTAAATGATCAGAATAGCTCTAGAATTGAACAGAAGCCCATTTTTCAATATGTCAGAATAATAAACAGAAGACAGAAAACATTAACTAATTTTGTCAAAGGTTTTTATTTTTTAATCAGTGTTATTTGCCACTTTTCATCCTTGTCCACACCGTTTCATAAGAAATTAATGAAATCCAACTCTCGTTTCATAGTCATGGTGACTTCGAGAGTCTCAACATCAAGTATATAGAAGGCGTTGGCACTGCTGCAGTCCACAGGATGGGGAAGGGTTAGCAGCAGCTTCCTGAAAAACAAAATAAAAACCTAGAACCAGTGACATCAAGAAGATACCACTTTTAATAAAGGCAATGGGAAGCAATATATATCATCGCAATGTTAGGAACCAAAAAACTAGACAGTATGAATACTGGATCAAAAATATGCCTAATTAACACAAATAGTATACCTTTTTTTTTCTTGGCCCTAAAACTCCAAGCAGCGGTTTGGACCACCCCTCAATGCAGGAGACTTAAAAGACTCGGATTTGATCCCTGGGTTGGGAAGATCCCCTGGAGGAGGGCATGGCAACCTACTCCAGTATTCTTGCCTGGAGAATCCCATGGATAGAGGAGCCTGGCGGGCTACAGTCCATAGGGTCACAAAGAGACAGACAAGACTGAAGTGCCTTAGCAAGCAAGCAAGCTTATTTTTTCTAAATTGACCTCATTTTGCATTATATAAACATAGTCTCAGGCTATGTTTATTGGCATAGAAATAGAACCACTGCAACTTTAAGTTGTCTGGACAGATCTTTTGCCAGTCATCCTTATGTGTAGAAGAAATGTGACTGCCTGACAGAAATCTGAAATTCGAATAGTTCTACAATAATTCTGCTAACATTACTTTAAACTGAGTCTCTACTCCAGGTGTAGTTATTGAAATTCAGGCCTGCAGTGATTTCAATACCCAATCAATGAAAGTGCTTTCTTTTGCTTGCCTCTGGTTCTTTCTACTTTACATTGACAGAAATTTCCTGTGAGAGACTGCTGAGTGTAGTTTGTAGTTTATGGCTCAGTTGCTGGATAGCTGTATGCTTCAGACGCATGGCTGGGATGAGACATCCATAAATATGTCATAGTGGTATGAATCGGAATTATGCATGGGGTCAGCACATGCTGGTATCTGAAGAAAATTAAATACATGAAGCACTTATTACCTCACATTCTCAACAGAGAAGGCTTGAGGATCTCTATAAAAAGTGGACAGAAAAGCTCTTTTAGGAGGTATAAGACCCAAACTGGTAAAGGAATATGGTAATTTGGGTAATTTTTAGGGGGTACTTATTGAATACTTGTACAAAAAACTAGTATTTGAAAACAAAAGCCTCGAAAATCAGTCTCCTCATTATTCATTTGCAAAGACCTAAATTCAGGAAACTGGGCTCATTAAAAGTATTTATCACACAGCTCTGGAACCTAAAGGAGAAGTTTTCTGTTACTTTTGTTCCATTCCAGATATTTAGGGTAGGAGAAACAATTCTCTCCACTTGAAGTAATGAAATCGCAATGTATTTCAATATACCCTGTAATATTTGTAATCTTAAAAAAAAAAAAAAAGTGGGTGCAAAAACCATGTAGAGTCCATCTTTTTTTTTTTTTTTTTTGACTGTGCCATGAAGCTTGCAGGATCTTAGTTCCCCGACCAGGGATTAAACCATGCCCTTGGCAGTAAAAGTGCCAAGTTCTAACCACTGGACCTCCAGGGAGTTCCTGAGAGTCCATCTTTTTAAAGTTGTTTACAATATAGGTTGTACTAGAGTTAGATTTGCTTCATCCCTTATTCTACAAATGATAATATATTCACTTTTAAAAGAAAGCAAAGCTCAGTGGTGACAGTTTCATTGCACCAAAAGACAACTATAAATCAGCTGAAGAAGTTCCAATGATAATGTGCACTTCTCTGTCCAGACAGAAATAAATTAAAAAAAAAAAGACAGTTAGTGGCCATTGGAATGATCCATCCATCCCTGCATTTTTGTCTAGTCCTTAGTAGTATAGCTTCACATACAAAAATTTTGAGTAGAAACTGTATAACTTATTTAGGCTTTTAAAAGAAGGAAAGTATTATTTGTTGAGTGAATGAATAAATGAATTAAAAGCAAATAGGTCACTACAAAATGATATTTGAATAACTAGTATAGATCAGTACTATAATAAAATATGAATGAACATTTAAACCCAATCTCTCTGCCTTTACATTGAAAAATATTTGCTTTTTAAAAAGCTAAAGTTTAGTCACTGATCAAATGTTTATCCAGTGTTAAATGGATAACCAACAAGGTCCTACTATGTAGCACAGGGAACTCTGCTCAATGTTATGTGGTAGCCTGGATGGGAGAGAAGTTTGGAGGAGGATGGATACATGCATATTGGCTGAGTCCTTTTGCTGTCCACCTAAAACTATCACAACATTGTTAATTGGCTATACTCCAATACAAAATAAAAAGTAAAAAAACAGTCTCTCCAGTGTTGCTTTTCTTTAGAAATTATTTAAATGCAAATAATAATATATGAAAGTAAAAACAAAAAAATATCTATACAGTGAATTCTAGTTTAGAGACTTATATGCTTACATTTATATTAGAGAATTCAAGTTGATGTTTCTTGCCAAGAGATTTAAATATACAACAACCTTGTTCTGTGCATATTCACATAATGTACTTTTTATTTTATGTAGTTTATGAATTATTTGATTTACATATCTGGGCTTAAAAAAGATATGGCCTTTTTAAGGTTTCCTGTTGGAGATATAACTATTTTCAAAGAAAGCAGAAACAGCTACTGAGCTGCAATTCACTATTGCATTTAGAAAACTTTTTTTTAGGTGTTTATGTCTTTGAATATCAGTCAATTCAATCTAAATCAAAGGAGCACAGCAAAAGTGAGATAATCTAAAGTAACAAACAACCAGAAATTAACTCATGTTTATCTTTAGAATGTGTTTTTATTATCACATTCAAGGAATTCATTGAAGATATTCTTAGAATCCATCTTAAAAAATAATGAAACCCCATATGAAGATAAAGTCCGGAGATTTTGAGACATTATACAATTTCACCTATCTTTCTTCCTTTCTACCTACCCTGTTGGGAATCTATATGCCAAAACAACCAGTTTTTTTAAAATGAAGGATTCAGCAAACATTTCTTTTCATTCTATAATGCTAAAAATCTGGGTTTTATTCATAATTTTAATGCAATTGACTATCAATAGATTGATATCTAGTCAATTTAGTTAAAATAATTCCACTCATTTTCCCTTATAGGTACATGAACAGAATGTCCACTGTTATGCTTCTTGAAACCAGTAAGCATAGTGTTACAGGGTGTCAAAGTTAGAAACTAAAGAAAGTAGATGTGAATATCGGCAAACTCAAAGCAAGACACATTTCCAATAATACTAGTTCAGATAATATCAGGGCTCCAAAGAATGTTTGAGTTTTTAGGAAAAGTAATAAAAATTTTAATTCTTTCTTCTCCCTTAATTAATGACCTTTTTCTTAACAGACAGTACTTTTATGTGCTGAGCATTTAATATATTAGTACTGTATGATCCAAATGACCTACTGCAGCCCACATTCTATTTGGAAAAATATCTCTGTGTGAGTCTTTCATTTAGTGGGCTTTGAAAGGTATCTGGAATGACAGCATAGCCAGAGCAGCTGCCTAAAGATTGATGGAGACAGTGAGAACCGCTACGGGAATGGAAATTAACTCATGGTGTGTAGATGTCTGTGCTTTTAACAAGTGCACAAATATCATGGAAGATTGACTGCTCATTTAACCAACTTCCCTTGCAAAGGTTGTGTGGAAAGAGTAAATGTGTGTATAGCATGTAATGAAAAAATTACTATACTCCTTGATGTCAATGGTGAAAATAAGCAATGTGATTTTCATAACATGAGACAATTTTTGAGTGAATACATTTTTAAAGTTATATTAAGGAGAAAATATTTGATATGTATTCCTCTGTAGGTCATTTGTGGTTAAATTCCTCTATTGTAGAAATCAAAGTTAAGCTACTCATGTACATTGGTGTGTTTACACATAGAAGTCTTTTGTAGCAGAGATCGAATTTTGTTATTTTCTCAAAGCCCTATGATCAACAGAGAAGAACTATAGGTACTGATAATGGAAGGAAGATAATATGCTAGCATCTGACTGCTCCCCACACTCATTTTGAAATGTCTATGAGTTAACAAAGGTCCACTGCAGTCAACCAAGTGTGCTAACTGCTATACATCCAGCTGAAAAGTGAACAAAGCAATGAGATATTCAGATATTTTATCTAGCACATGCCAGGTTCTATTGATTCCTTCCTTATATAGTTAGTTTTGAGAGACAGGGTTGATTTATCCAGGTTTCAGGATAAACATTTTATCAGAATTTTACCTTATATATTGTGTTTGGAGAACAGCATTTGAACTTGTATAATAACAAGACTATTTTTGAACATATCAAATGTTTAATTGAATTATTCCATTATCATCTGCATTAATTTAAAATGTATTCATGCAACTTGAGGATCCAGTGATAAATTAGCTGTTAGATTTTTGTTTTAGGTAATTGATAAGTCTTTTCATTGATTTTTAGATGAATATAATCAAACAACCTTATGCTATGCTATGCTAAGTCACTTCAGTCGTGTCCGACTCTGTGTGACCCCATAGACAGGAGCCACCAGGCTCCCCCGTCCCTGGGATTCTCCAGGCAAGAACACTGGAGTGGGTTGCCATTTCCTTCTTCAATGCATGAAAGTGAAAAGTGAAAGCGAAGTCGCTCAGTCGTGTCCGACTCTTAGCGACCCCATGCACTGCAGCCTACCAGGCTCCTCCATCCATGGGATTTTCCAGGCAAGAGTGCTGGAGTGGGGTGCCATTGCCTTCTCCGCAAACAACCTTAGAGCCCCACAATATCCAAAACGCTTAAAGATTGCTTCTTTCATGCCATCACTGTACCAAAATATCACACGCAAGACTTACAACTTAGAAGATTTTCACCTCCAGCTGTTTTTCGTCATAGATAAGCAAACTGTATCTGAATGTCAGGGACTATGTTTTGGTGGTATCAACCTACTCCAAATCTATGCATGTAAAGTGGTAAAAAAATCTAGGTATTTACAAATATATTTATGTTTATATTAACCAGATCAAACATCTGAATGATTAACTGACTTTTTCACTTTTCTTCTGACTTTGGGGGTGATACAAAATAACTACATACACTTTTATAAAGGATATTGACAAAAGATTCATTAATATTATAACATTCATTATTCTAGCTCCAAGTTTTACTCACTTATTAGGAGTACGGAGGTCAAGGATCGTCTCCTGAATGTCAACTTTAATATCAGAAGGGTTGGTGTTTGGTAGTTTAATTTTCACCTGAAAGAAAAAATGAGAAGAAAAATACTGTTGTCTTGAAGAACAATTTGAAGAGTCCAATAAAATAAGAGGGAATGAGAACTAAAATTTATTTAAATGCCAACTATGTGCCAGACTCTGCTCTTATAACAATCTTGAGAAGCAGTGTTTATTATCTTCATTGTACAGATGGAGAAACCAAGATACAGAGAAGTTTAGTGAGTGAACCAAGGCAACCATCTGTAATTTGACTAAGATTCTTCTTCTTCTAAGTCGCTTCAGTCGTGTTCGACTCTGTGCGACCCCATAGATGGCAGCCCACCAGGCTCCCCCATCCCTGGGATTCTCCAGGCAAGAACACTGGAGTGGGTTGCCATTTCCTTCTCCAGTGCATGAAGGTGAAAAGTGAAAGTGAAGTCGTTCAGTCCTGTCCGACTCTGAGCAACCCCATGGACTGCAGCCTACCAGGCTCCTCCATCCATGGGATTTTCCAGGCAAGAGTACTAGAGTGGGGTGCCATCACCTTATCTGCCTTCAAAGTTATTATTGAAACACTTTGGTTACATGCCAGTACCTTCATTGCTTGAAGGTGCATGCTAGTACACCTGCTAGAGCTGGGAACCTTCCACTGCCTTTATATCACTGGGTACATTGTATAAAAAATGGTTAGTTCTCATGTTGGGTGTGGGTTGGTGATGCTATGTTGTAGTCTCCTGGCATTAACTCCCATGCCACATTTTCTAGAGAACTGTAGGAGTCCAGAAAACTTGCTAATATAACAAAAGAGAAATAACAATATGACCACTACTCAAAAAATGGGACTATTTATTGATTTAATAAGATTTCACTCAAAACTTGTCTCATCTCAATTACCACACGGCCCAGCAATTCAACTCCTGAGTATATATATGTGTGTGTGTGTGTATTCAAGAGCATTAAAAACAACCAAACAAAATTATGTACATAACGTTTTTTGTTCAGGGCAGCATTATTCACAATAGCCAAAAGGCATCAAAAACCCAAATGCACATCAACCGATGAATGGATAAACAAAGTGTAGTCTATCCCTACCGTGGAGTATTATTCAGCTATAAAATGGAATGAAATACTATAACATGAATGATCCTTGAAAACATTAAGCCAAAAAGTCACATATTGTAGGATTCTAGTTATCTGGAATATCCAGAATAGGCAAATCTATAGAGAATGAAAAACAGATTAGTGGTTACTGGAGGGACTGGGGAAGGAGAAAAGAGGTGTGACAAAAGGATTTCCTTTTGGGTTGATGCAAATGTTCTGGAATTAGATAGTGGTGATGGTTGTGCAACATTGTGAGCACACTACATGTCACTATGGTAAATTGTATATTATGTGTATTTTATCACAATACAAAGTCTAATCTCTAACTCTAATCCATTCTCTTTTCAATTCATTCTCTCTCTCAGCATGTAGTTTCCATAAACAACTTTAAGTTAAATTATGAAGCCTTCACTAATATGAGCTAGAAGACTTGAAATTCTGAACATCTGTTGAGTTCAGAGCTGGAATAACAAGGATAAAAGCAATACATTACAAAGGAAATACCTATCAAATAAATAGTGGGGAAAAAATCAGAATTTCTTACAAGAAGCTTAAAATAGGCGATAGTGTTTTCACAATATAAAGTATGTGAATAAATACATATCTGTGAGTTATATTTTACTTTATTAAATCTGTATATAAACAAACATTTGTAAATAGAACTCTAGAGGTCCTACCATCTAAATGTATCCTTTGGTTCATATTTTCATTAAACAATTACCTCCTAATTTATATTTTGAAAATTCAAATCTACTAAAAAAGAGATGCTTTTAATGAGAGAAACAGAACATTTCTCAAAGAGGAAGTTATAGGGGCTCTACCTCAATTAAATGAGCAGTCTATTGGACAAGAAAGACCAATTTTTACCACAAAAACATTCAGATAGGATAGTCCGGTTGAGATGTTCTTTAGTTGCCAGATGATTCATTTCACTTGGACTCAGAAATACAAAAATTTTTCTTTAGTTTGAAATGTTTATATCTTTCAAGGTAAAAGATTATTTCCCCAGTGTTGAAATGACATTTGAGTTTAAAAAAATGACTTACATGAAATTTTGATACAACTTTTGGGTAGAAACTTCAAAGTGGTTCTTAAAATTGTTTGCAAGTCTAATTAAGGGTAATTCAGAAACAACTCAGTAATTTTTCCTTTTGAGGAAATTAAAATTGTGTACTAAAATGGTTTCACAGGAGAGACAGGAGAAAGAACAAATTAAGTGGAATGGTACACATTAATATCTCATAAAGTAGAAGATTTGATGAAGAGTCAACAGAAAGACTCCTCCTGAAACATGAATCAGACTTCCTCAAAAATACTTTTAATGAATACCTGGAAAATAGACATGGCTACTATTGACTTAGAACTGACTGTACCCAAGACCTAACGTGTCCAGTATTAGTAAACACAGTATTTCACTGACCAAAGGAATTGATGTTCCTCTCTTTACATAGGATACAAATGGAATTCATTTAAAAATTTATTTTAATAGGTAACTAAGGAAAACTGATAAAAATTTCATTGGCAAATTTTTGACCTTTTGGGAGATCAACCTTTGGAATCAAATTTGGGCTTGAATTATGGTTCTGTTACCTATTGTTAGGGTGGTGCAAAAGTAATTGCGGTTTCAGACTGAATTTTAAATAATTATAAATAGGCTCAAACACATCTTTATTAATCAAAATATGAACCATTACAATCAACACATTTTTGCCAACAAGAAATAAGTTGATTTAATCATGTAGCATAAAAATCCATGCTTCGAGATTTGACGAACTCTTGGAAAACATTTTCTACATCCTACTGGTTGTGGAAGCATATTCCCTGCAAAAAACTGTCAAGATGCTTGAAGACAGTTGGCAAGAAGTCAGGGGAATATGGCAGATGAGGCAAAACTTCATAGACCAATTCGTTCAACTTTTGAAGTGCTGGTTGTGTGACATGTAGTCAGGCATTGTTGTGAAGAATTGGGTCTTTTCTGTTGACCAATGCCTGCTGCAGATGTTGCAATTTTCAGTGCATCTCATTGATTTGCTCTGAGCATACTTCTCAGATGTAATGGTTTTGCCGGATTCAGAAAGATGGATCAGGCTGGCAGCAGACCACCAGTGACCATGACTTATTTTGGTGGAAGTTTGGCTTTGGAAAGTGCACTGAGCTGGTCGTTGCCAGTTTGTCATATAAAATTCACTTTTCGTCACACACCACAATCCGATCGAGAAATGGTTTGTTGTTTCGAAGAATAAGAGAAGACAACACAACAAAATGATTTTTTTATTTGCAATCAGCTCATGAGACACCCACTTATCAAGCTTTTCCACTTTTCCAATTTGCTTCAAATGCTCAACGACCATAGAATGGTCGATGTTTATTTCTTCGACATCTTGTGTAGCTGTAAGAGGATCAGCTTCAATGATCCTTTCAATTGGTTGCTGTCAACTTCTGAAGGGTGGCCACTATGCTTCTCATCTTCAAGGCTCTCATCGCCTTTGCCAAACTCCTGAACCACCAGTGCACTGTACATTCATTAGCAGTTCCTGGGCCAAATGTATCGTTCACGTTGTGAGTTGTCTCTGCTGCTTTACGACTCATTTTGAACTCAAATATGAAAATCACTTGAATTTGCTTTTTGTATAACATTATTCCCATAGTCCAAAATTAATATAAAATAAACAGCAAGTAATAAGTCATTTCCCTGGGTTGAGAAGATTCCCTGGAGAGGGCATGGCAAGCCACTCCTGTATTCTTGCTTGGAGAATCCCCATGGACAGAGGACCCTGGTAAGCTGCAGTCCATGTGGTCACAAAGAGTCGGACACGACTGAAGCGACTTAGCATGCACGCAAAGTCATTAGCAAAAAAAGCATAAAGTGAGAAATGCACATTGAAATGATGTACAACATAACCACATTTATTAAGAATGTATTTTAACATCAAAAGGCAAATTTCAACAATGCAAAAACTGCAATTATGTTTGTACCAACCTAATAGTTACTGTTTATTAGTTATCTATTGTGGTATAACCAAAACCAATTATACTTCCTCCCTCCTTAATTTATGACTCAAAAACAACAATTAACATTTATTATCTTATATATATTCCATAGGTTAGGAATTCAGAAGAGGCTTAGTTAGGTAGTTCTGTCTTAGGTAGGGTTTATCATGAGTTTGTGTTCAAGATATTGGCTGAGCTGCAGATATCTGAAGGCTTTATTGGGGCTAGAGAATCTGCCTCCAAGATGACTCACTCACATATCTGATGGCAAGAGAACTCAGTGTTAAGGGAATCACTGACCAAAACCACCTACACTGGCTAGGCACCACAGTAACCATGTGTATGAGTTATCTTACAACAGGAGGTCCTGGTAAAGAATGTGGAACTAACAAGCTACCACGAACAGGAAGAATTCAGGAAAGGTCAAAAGGAGACAGGGGATGCTAGTTCATATGTCCTACCAACCTCCCAGAATCCTTCTCACTGGAATCCATCTTGGCTGAGTGATACACCATTAGGAAGGACCCTGAGTCAGAATGATTGGCCAGAGACAATCCAGAAACTAACTCCATTACTATAAACTGAAGACTGTGAGCCACGTGGCAGAGAAGTTCTTCTATGTTCCCTTACCCTGCTACTCTCCACCCAGGCACCCCTTTCCAATAGTCTCTTGCTTTGTCAGCATGTGTGTCTCTTCAGGTAATTCATTTTCAAGTGTTAGACAAGAGCCCATTCTCGGGCCCTTGAAGGAGTCCCCCTTCCTGCAACATCAGTTCTTCAACACATGGACTTCTCAATAGGACTTAGAGCCTTGACTGTCCTTATGACACAACAGCTGTCTTCTCCCCTGAGTGAATGATCCAAAAGTGTGAGACAGAAGGCATGCCTTTTTCAGAAATGTAGCCTCAGAAGATGTATACTTTCATTTCTATAATATCCTAGTGGTTATACAGGTCAGCCCCATTTGATGTGAGAGTGGAATACACAAAGGGAAGAATATCAGAAGGTGAGAATCATTGTGGGCCATCTCAAAGCCTGACTACCGCTGTACCCAAGACTAACTTTAGTTTACACTTCTGCCTTCCAGCCATGTGGATAAAACAGGAAAAGAGTCCACTAATTTAAAGTTTGTGAGATTCCTTCTTTCCACCTTCAGCTTTTCTTCAGGAGAGTAGTCAAAACTACTTCTTCAGGCTCTTTAGGAATTCACTTTGAGGCTTTCCTGGAAATGGGTAAATGTAGGTCAAATTGCTTATCAATTGTTTTCACTGTCTTTCATTTATTCTCCCCTATGTGTTGTAACAGAGCTAGTTTAATATCCCTAAGCTTTTGGGAGTGGGGTCATTAATGTGAGATTTTCATTTTGAGGTTTAGATTTCCTCTTTATTGTCTTATTCCTATGTTAGATTTACATGACAAGATGGTTCTTAAAGACAGTATATTCCTATAATCTGTAGGTGATTAATATAGACTTTCCAGTTCCTCTGATAAGTGTCTTTGATCATATTCTAAGTTGTTTGAAAATCAAAATGAGAAAGTCAAATAGCAAGTGTTTGTTAGAAATCAACGATTTTAGGCTTTCTCCTGAACTATCACTTCCTGAATGCCAGAACATAAGAATAAGTGATGCATACCTTATATATGTGACTTGACCAATCTATGAGATCTACTGAAATTTTAGTGAGGCTTAATATATACAGAAAAATTTGAAAAACAGCAGCCATCTCCAGTATATTTGATTCTTGACAACGAAGTTAAGACTATATGAGTTTCCATTTGAAACACAAAAATATTAGGAGATTTTGATTAACAGAAAAGTTTGGTTAAGTCTCATTTTGAATTGCTTCAGTGATTTAACTTCCCATTGTTTACCTATGGAAACACATGTGAGATATTTTTTTCAGTGCAACCATAGTATTTTATAAAAACTCTCAGGAGCAATGATAATCTATAGGAAAATGAAAAAAAAATTAAAGGGATAGATCCCCGTACTTTGAAATTGTATAAATATTTACCTCTGGATATAAAAATATGGAGGTATATGTTCTCAAAAACTAAGATATGAAACCAACAGATATCTTTTAAAAGTAGTGGATACATTTTCTATAACATTCCAGTACCATATGGCCATGTCTGTTTCATAAGATCATGAGCATGATTCCTCTCCTTTCACAGGAGTCCAGAGTAAGCCCAGCTCATTCTGGAGTAAGAACACTCATCTAGAGGACCTTCATACTTCTGTTGGTACCCACATTTATCCCCAAACACAGCCTCACTGCCATTATCTGTTTTGAGGCTGTTGGAACTAAATTCATTATACTTTTTATCTCTGCTGCTGCTAAGTCGCTTCAGTCGTGTCCAACTCTGTGCAACCCCATACACGGCAGCCCACCAGGCTCCCCCGTCTCTGGGATTCTCCAGGCAAGAACACCGGAGTGGGTTGCCATTTCCTTCTCCAGTGCATGAAAGTGAAAAATTAAAGTGAAGTCGCTCAGTCGTGTCCAACGCTTAGCGACCCCATGGACTGCAGCCTACCAGGCTCCTCCGACCATGGGATTTTCCAGGCAAGAGCACTGGAGTGGGTTGCCATTGCCTTCTCCCTTTTTATCTCTATTTGTCAATAAACACAGGAAGCCTCAGATTTCTAAGTCTTTCCTTATCACTTAATAATTACCATCTGGTCTTCCTAGCTTCTATTTTGTTTCCATTTCCTACCCCTTACCAACTCATGAAACCCTTCCATTAGATCTTCTGGAACACTAGTACAACATCCCTTATCTCATTAGCCTCTCAATATTCTCTGCAATTTTTCTTAAACTGATGGTTTACCTTAGTTTACCTTGATGACACTGATTCCCTTATAGTCTTCTCAATTTGTGCCTGTCTTTTTTTTCCCCCCTCCCAATTTTCGTATATCATTAGGCCTGCCTCCGCTTCCTTGCATCTTTTTAAAAATAAATCTCATGTCTTCATACTATACCACCAATTACCCTCCTTGTTGGCACCATCTACCAATTCCTGAGTCAGATTTCCTATACCTATTTCTCTAAGAATAGTTCTTTGTTCTCTATTGATATTTCTAACATTAACTGGTATCTTAAACATTGGTGATTTAAATATCCACTTAGATAACTTTCCAGCATCCTAGCCTCACTTCCTGATGGGGAGAGATGCCTTCAAGTCTTTGCACAAATTGCCTTCTCAGTAAGGTCCTCCCTGATCACAGAATTTAAAACTGCAGCCACTAGCTTCCCTAGTACATGCTATCACTTCGCCTTGCTTTTTCCCCTTCATAGCATTAATCACCTTCCAATGTAAAATACAATTTTGCATTTATTTTGTTCATTCAACTCTCCCACTGAAAGTATGCTTTGTGAATACAGTGATATTTATGTTTTGTTTATTACTATGGGATGTCATAGGTAATCAATAAATGTGTTGAGTAAATGAATTTATATAAAGATGTTTCAATATTAAGAAACTGAATATACCAGTAGATCAAAAAGTAAAAATATCATGCTGTTGCTGCTAAGTCACTTCAGTCGTGTCCAACTCTGTGCAACCCCATAGATGGCAGCCCATCAGGCTTCCCCATCCTTGGGATTCTCCAGGCAAGAACACTGGAGTGGGTTGCATTTCCTTCTCCAATGCATGAAAGTGAAAAATGAAAGTCAAGTCGTTCAGTCATGTCTGACTCTAGCGACCCCATGGACTGCAGCCTACCAGGCTCCTCCATCCATGGGATTTTCTAGGCAAAAGTACTGGAGTGGGGTGCCATTGCCTTCATTAAAAAGGGATTTGATCAATCAGAATAGATGAACAGGTTCTTAACACACAACACAAAAGTTAGTATCAGGGTGAATGAGGAAACATCAGAAATATTCTAAAGGGGAGAAATAAATAAAACCATTATTTACTACTATTATGTAACATAGTTCTGGAGGTACTAACTCATGCAATTCAACAGGAAAGAATTAGGAGGTAATTATCACTATCTGAAGGAAGAGCGGCAGCAGCTGTACGGTGCTGGAGCTGCTGCAGCTGCGTGGCGCTGGAGCGACTGTGGGGAGATACCCCACACCAAGGGCAGAGAAGCCCCAGCAAGACGGTAGGCACTGGAGCAACTTTGAGGAGATACTCCATGTCCAAGGGCAAAGGAGAAGCCCCAGCAAGACGGTAGGAGGGATGAAATAGCGTTTAGAATTAAACCCCATACCCGCCAGAGACGCTCAGAGGAATCAAACAAACCTTATGCGCACCAGGACCCAGAGACACCACAGAGACCAAGACAGAACTGTGTTCGAGTGTCTCCTGTGAATGTACGGGTCAGCAGTGGACTGCCGCAGGGGCAGGGGCTCTGGGTGCAGCAGACATGGGCTGAGTGCAGCTGACTTGGGTATGGCATAAGCCCTCTTGGAGGAGGTCACCATTAACCCCACCACAGAGTTGCCACAACTTACACAGGACTGGGGAAACCAACTCTTGGAGGGCACAAACAGAACCTCGTGTACACCAGGACCCAGGAGAAAGGAGCAGTGACCCTAGAAGAGACTGACCCAGACTTGCCTGTGATTGTCCAGGAGTCTCTGGTGGAGGCGTGGGTTGGCAGTGGCCTGCTGTAGGGTTGGGGGCACTGAGTGTAGCAGTGAGTGCATGGAACCTTTTGAAGAAGGTCGCCGTTATCTTCATTACCTCCACCACAGTTTGGTCCCAGGTAAATAACATGGAGGGAACACAGCTTCACCCATCAACAGAAAATTGGATTAAAGATTTACTGAGCATGGCCCTGCCCATCAGAACAAGACCCAGTTTCCCCCTCAGTCAGTCTCTCCCATCAGGAAGCTTGCATAAGTCTCTTATCCTTCTCCATCAGAGGACAGACAGACTAAGAACCACAATCAGAGAAAACTAACCAAACTGATCACATGGACCACAGTCTTGTCTAATTCAATGAAACTATGAGCCATGCCTTGTAGGGCCACCCAAGATGGACGGGTCATGGTAGAGAGTTCTGACAAAACATGGTCCACTGGAGAAGGGAATGGGCAAACCACATCAGTATTCTTGCCTTGAGAACCCCATGAATGGTATGAAAAGGCAAAAAGGTAGGACACTGAAAGATGAACTTCCCAGGTCGATAGGTGCCCATTATGCTGCTGGCGAAGAGTGGAGAAATAACTCCAGAAAGAATGAAGAGACAGAGCCAAAGCAAAAACAACACCCAGTTGTGGATGGGACTGGTGATAGAAGTAAAATCCGATACTGTAAAGAGCAATATTGCATAGGAACCTGGAATGTTAGGTCCATGAATCAAGGCAAATTGGAAGGGGTCAAACAGGAGATGGCAAGAGTGAACGCTGACATTTTAGGAATCAGCGAACTAAAATGGACTAGAATGGGTGAATTTAACATAGATGACCATTACATCTACTACTGTGGGCAAGAATCCCTTAGAAGAAATGGACTAGCCATCACAGTCAACAAAAGAGTCTGAAATGCAGTATTTGGATGCAATCTCAAAAACGACAGAATGTTCCTTTCCAAGGGAAACCATTCCATATCACAGTAATCCAAGTCAATGACCTGACCAGCAATGCTGAAGAAGCTGAAGTTGGATAGTTCTATGAAGACCTACAAGACATTCTAGAACTAACACCCAAAAAAGATGTCCTTTTCATAATAGGGGA
Organism: Bos javanicus; assembly: GCF_032452875.1. Taxonomy (NCBI): domain Eukaryota; kingdom Metazoa; phylum Chordata; class Mammalia; order Artiodactyla; family Bovidae; genus Bos; species Bos javanicus. The sequence continues at coordinate 57,714,447 of NC_083897.1, read as the reverse complement.
CTGGAATGCAAAAGTAGGAAGTCAAGAAATACCTAGAGCAACAGGCAAATTTGGCCTTGGAGTACAGAATGAAGCAGGGCAAAGGCTGATAGAATTTTGCCAAGAGAACTCACTGGTCATAGCAAACACCCTCTTCCAACAACAGAAGAGACGACTCTATACATGGACATCACCAGATGGTCAACATCGAAATCAGACTGAGTATGTTCTTTATAGCCAAAGATAGAGAAGCTCTATACAGTTAGCAAAAATAAGACTGGGAGTGGACTATGGCTCAGATCATGAACTCCTTATTGCCAAATTCAGACTGAAATTGAATAAAGTAGGGAAAACTACTAGACCATTCAGGTATGACCTTACGATTATACAGTGGAACTGAGAAATAGATTCAAGGGATTGAATCTGATAGGCAAAGTGCCTGAAGAACTATGGATGGAGGTTCATGACATTGTACAGGAGGCAGTGATCAAGACCATCCCCAAAAAAGAAATGCAAAAAGGCAAAAAGGTTGTTTGAGGAGGCCTTAAAAATAGCTTAAAAAAGAAGAGAAGCTAAAGGTAAAGAAGAAAAGGAAAGATATACCCATTTGAATGCAGAGTTCCAAAGAATAGCAAGGAGAGATAAGACCACCTTCCTCAGTGATCAGTGTGAAGAAATAGAGGAAACCAACAGAATGGGAAAGACTATCTCTTCAAGAAAATTAGAGATAGCAAGGGAACATTTCATGCAAAGATGGGCACAATAAAGGACAGAAATGGTATGGACCTAACAGAAGCAGAAGATATTAAGAAGAGGTGGCAAGAATACACAGAAAAACTATACAAAAAAGATCTTCACGACCCAGATAATCATGATGGTATGATCACTCACCTAGAGCCAGACATTCTGGAGTGCGAAGTTGAGTGGGCCTTAGGAAGCATCACTATGAACAAAGCTAGTGGAGGTGATGGAATTCCAGTTGAGCTACTTCAAATCCTAAAAGATGATGCTATGAAAGTGCTGCACTCAATATGCCAGCAAATTGGGAAAACTCAGCAGTGCCCATAGGACTGGAAAAGGTCAGTTTTCATTCCAATCCCAAAGAAAGGCAATGCCAAAGAATGCTCAAACTACCACACGATTGCACTCATCTCACATGCTAGTAAAGTAATGCTCAAAATTCTCCAAGACAGGCTTCAACAGTATGTGATCCATGAACTTCCTGATGTTCAAGTTGGTTTTAGAAAAGGCAGAGGAACAAGAGATCAAATTGCCAACATCTACTGGATCATCGAAAAAGCAAGAGAGTTCCAGAAAATTATCTATTTCTGCTTTATTGACTATGCCAAAGCCTTTGACTGTGTGGATCACAATCAACTGTGGAAAATTCTTAAAGAGATGGGAATACCATACCACCTGACCTGCCTCCTGAGAAATCTATATGCAGGTCAAGAAATAACAGTTAGAACTGGACATGGACCAACAGACTGGTTCCAAATTGGGAAAGGAGTACGTCAAGGCTGTATATTGTCACCCTGCTTATTTAACTTATATGCAGCGTATATCATGAGAAATGCTGGGCTGGATGAAGCACAAGCTGGAATTAAGATTGCCAGGAGAAATATCAATAACCTCAGATATGCAGATGACACCACCCTTATGGCAGAAAGAGAAGCGAAGATCATGGCATCTGGTCCCATCACTTCATGGCAAATAGATGGGAAACAGTGGAAACAGTGTCAGACTTTGTTTTTTGGGCTCCAAAATCACTGCAGATGGTGACTGCAGCCATGAAATTAAAAGACAATTTCTCCTTGGAAGAAAAGTTATGACCAACCTAGACAGCATATTAAAAAGCAGAGACATCACTTTGCCAACAAAGGTCCATCTAGTCAAAGCTATGGTTTTTCCAGTCGTCATGTATGGATGTAAGAGTTGGACTATAAAGATAGCTGAGCACCGAAGAATCGATGCTTTTGAATTGTGGTGTTGGAGAAGACTCTTGAGAGTCCCTTGGACTGCAAGGAGATCCATCAGTCCATCCTAAAGGAAATCAGTCCTGAATATTCATTGGAAGGACTGATGCTGAAGCTGAAACTCCAATACTTTGGCCATCTGATGAGAAGAGCTAACTCATTTGAAAAGACCCTGATGCTTGGAAAGATTGAAGGCAGGTGGAGTAGGGACGACAGAGGATGAGATGGCTGAGTGGCATCACGGAATCAATGGCATGCTGCTGCTGCTGCTAAGTCGCTTCAGTCGTGTCTGACTCTGTGTGACCCCATAGACGGCAGCCCACCAAGCTCTGCTGTCCCTGGGATTCTCCAGGCAAGAACACTGGAGTGGGTTGCCATTTCCTTCTCCAAAGCATGAAAGTGAAAAGTGAAAGGGAAGTTGCTCAGTCCTGTCCGACTCCTAGCGATCCCATGGACTGCAGCCCACCAGGCCCCACCGTCCATGGGATTTTCCAGGCAAGATTGGTACTGGAGTCGGGTGCCATCGCCTTCTCCGACTCAATGGCATAAGTTTAAGTAAACTCTGGGAGTTTGTGATGGACAGGCAGGCCTGGTATGCTGCAGTCCATGGGGTCATAAAGATCGCACATGACTGAGCAACTGAACTTAACTGAAGGAAGAGCCTTCCAACTGGAATGAACAGAAAGAACCAGGTAATAACTTGACATACTGAAGGAACAGAAAGAAGGCCAGGGTGGCTAGAACATAATGAACAAGGAAGAAAATGTGGCATTAGATGAAACTGAAGAGGATGCAGGGGCAGATCATCTAAGACCTCAAGGATTAAGATAAAAAATTTGGATTTTGTCCTAAGTGCAATAAGAATCCACCAGGGGTTCTGAATGAAGAATTCATGTGATACACTTTTTATTTTTATTTTTTTGTTTTTATTTCAGATCTGTATTCCATCTAGAAAGTATTTTTATTTATGGCATGACATAGATATATAACTTAATTTTTCCCCATATGTTAAACCTATTGTCTTAAAACCATATGTTGAACAGTATACCCTTTCCCCGTAATTTGTAATAAATGCTGCATTCATTACAAACTGGATTCTACATTTATGTAGGTCTGTTATTTGACTATGCATTGCTCCATTGATCTGGTTTTCTATCCCTGTAGTCTTTCACTTGCCCCTCTGGCAGGCATATCTGGGGCTCTGATTCTCTTTGATTTCATCTCCATTTATCTAATTCTATACAACAATGAAATTAAAAGACACTTGCTCCTTAGAAGAAAAGTTATGACCTACCTAGACAGCATATTAAAAAGCATAGATGTTACTTTGCCAACAAATTCCATCTAGTCAAAAATATGGTTTTTCCAGTAGTCATGTATGGATGTGAGAGTTGGACTATAAAGAAAGCTGAGTACCAAAGAACTGATGCTTTTGAACTGTGATGCTGGAGAAGTCTCTTGAGAGTCCCTTGGACAGCAAGGAGATCCAACTAATCCATCCTAAAGGAAATCAGTCCTGAATATTCATTGGAAGGACTAACGCTGATGCTGAAATTTCTCTGGACACTGTGGGAAGTTTCCAAAGGAGCAAGAGTGGGAGCAGGGAGATGAATCAAAAGAGAATCATAATGGTCCAGTTGAGAGGTGATGGTGGTTTGAAAGATGATGGTAGTTGTTGTGGTAATAACAATTAGATGGATTTAGAATATATTTTGAAAGCAGAGCCAATGAGACTTGCTGATGAATTGCACATGAGGTATAAAGAAGAGAGAAATAAGAAATGATTTAAATTTTTAGCTTGTGTAATTGGGTGAATGTTGTCTTCTCTTGAGATGAGTAAGATCAATAGGAAATAAGGTTGGGGAAGACAAGAGTTCTGTTTTGGACATGTTAGGTTTGCACTGCCTATTAAACAAGTGGGAGATGTCAAGTGAGAGGTTTGTTATAGGAATCTGAAGCTCATTGAAGGGATTAAGACTATACAGATGAGCAGCATTTAAAACCATGGGACTAGATAGAAATATATTAGAGAAATAATAATACATAGGTCTTTTTCAGAGACCTAGAGAACTTCAGGCAGGAGAAGAGCCAGTGATCTGGAAGCAAAGGAGATGAGGAATGTCCAGAGATTTTGGAGGAAAACCAGGAGAGTGAGGTCATTAAAGAGAAAAAAAGTGTTTAGGGTAAAATAGAAAGTGTCTTGCTACAGGGAACTAATGAAAAAGTGGTCAACCACAGAGTCTTTAAAAAATAAGAAATTCTCTACCATCTGAAAGTAGTTCTTGTTGGTGCCTTCATTTTAAAAAAGCACTCTTTAAGATTAAAATGAAATGTTTTCTGACAAAATAGACTTCATTTAGTTACAGAGTCTTAATATAAAACAATTAGAAATTGAGTGCTGTTTGTAAAAGAGTAACATCAAATCAGCTAGAGAGATAAATGTATCATGTTTTGAATTAGGTTTTGTGAGTAGACAGATTAAAATTCTATTTTAAATATAAAGTTTATTAAAATAAATACTTTTGTATTCAAAAAAAGAAGGAAGGAGTAATCAACAGGGTAGAATATTGCTGAGTGGTCAGTCTCATGTCTTCAACCTCTCTTTTTCTAATTTTATCTAGGACAACTCTTCATTTTTTAGGATTGTTCCTCTTATTGCAGGATTTAGAGAATTCCTGGCCCCTGAGTACTAAAGGTCAATAACATCCTGTAGCCAAAAATGCCTTTACCCATTTCTGTGTGCATGCTGGTCATGTCCAACTCCTTCCAACCCCATGGACTGCAGCCTTGCCAGATTCCTCTGTCCATGGAATTTTCCAGGCAAGAACACTGGAGTGGGTTGCCACTTCCTACTCCAGGGGATCTTCCCCACCCAGGGACCAAACCTGAGTCTCTTGCATCTGTTGCCTTGGCAGGCAGATTCTTTACCACTGAGCCACCTGAGTAGCCTCTACCCAATTCTAGAAGTCCCCTAAGGGCCTGTACCATGACTACTTCTTTATGGTTTGTTCATTAAGTCTAATGACATATAGTAGTCACTCAATAAATATTATATGAGTAAGTGAATGGATTCCTGTCATTAACTGAAAAGTATTCTTTCAAAAATCCCTAAATCAGGCCTCCTCTTCACCACCCATCTCCTCTCTCTCCTCCCTTTCACTGGTAAACTGTCTCAAAGAATAATCTATATTTACTGCCTTCTCTTCCTCATTTCTTCTCCACTTCTCAGCTTTCTGCAACCCAGTGTTAACCCCTATCATGCCTCTGAAGCTGCTCTCTTTCAAAAATCACCAGACTTCTTAATCCTGCTTTACTTCTCTGCAGCCGTAGATACTATTATGGTTTTCCCCATCTCTGTATATCCTTTTCTGTTCCTTTCCTTTATCCATCCCTCAAATATTTATATTTTCTATGGTCTATCTGTGAATCCACTTGCATGGATTCAGAAGGTTCTTCCAGTTCTGGTTCAAGAATTCTGGACCATATAATTAAAATATTTGATGAAACCTCCTCCAAATGACATAATCAAAATGTAAAATTACTGATTTTGCTACCAAGTAATATATATAGGACATCTTTCACCCTTATTCAATCCATGACCTTAAGCCCATTTCAAACTCCCTCCCTCCCTCTCTCTCTCTCTCAATCTATCTATCTATACCTTTCTCATTACAGGGAACTCTTTTTTTTATTACATACTGCAGCTAATGGGATCTTCCCTAACCAAGGATCAAACTTGCATTCCCTGCAGTGGGAGTGAGGAGTCTTAACTACTGGACCAGTAGAGAAGTCTTATAGGGGACTTTTATTTTCAACTCTACTAATTTTGGTATTATTTAAAACTTTAAATATATATAATTTCCATCATCAGATATATATTAAGTCTACACAGTTAGATTAGCTATTAAGGAGGTATTCATCCCCCTACCATCATTGTGGAAAAATATTATGATATTAACCATAATGTATGTATATTACTGAAAGAACTATTAGAAATTTAATTGAAGGTTTACTGTGCTGCCTGGAGCTGATAATGAGGAATTGTATTACAGCTCAAATATCTTTCTCCCTGCCACACAGTCTGATATATAACCAATCAAGTAAAGTTAGCATAATCAGAAAGCCTAGAAAAAAAGGTGTCCATTCTCCAGAATTTTAAATGGAAAAGAGAATCCATTCCATTATCAAGCAGCCAAATCTATTTATTTATAAGAAGTAAATGAAAATGACTGTTTTAACCTTGAGAGAAATTGGGATTTGAGAAGCATACCATTCAAAAAACAAGTGAATTCTCAGAGGATGTGCAGACACTTTGCTCAGAATGATTGCTAGCTCCTTCTGAGATGAATACATGTGATAAACACGTGACTCCTGATTGTGTCTGCCAGATGGTGACTGACTCCCATCCTATCCCTGACTCTCACTCCATTCCCAGTTAGATTTAGAGATGGAGTAAGGCTCATATCCCAGTGAGGAGGTGACAATGAAAAATAAAAACAGGCTTAATGTCTTGTTTTCAAAGTCACATCAGCATGTTCCCTTATCAATAGAAATCCATTATAGTAGGAGCACCAAAATATTATATATCCATTGCAGCTCAAAAAGAGTATGAAGCCATCTGCTGGCTTGTTCCTGCTCCTAGAACAAATGATGGGCCATTTGGCAGAAAATCAAGAAACCTAGTCATTCATTTTTGGATTTTAGAGATAGTGAGCTGTTAAACACCCATGGGTAAAGATGGAAATCCACTGACCTACCTCTCCACTGCACCCATCCTCATTCCTGCCATCAACAGTCCTATGGGGAGGCCTCCTTACACATCTTTAACACCTAAAATTCCTTTTTCACACTCCCAGCTTACACCCAAGAGGTCAGGTACCACAGACATCCCTGTTTGTCAGGGATAGGCAGGCTCCCATTCTTCTCACCTTGCTTCTATGACAGTTTCCTGGCTTCTCCATCATCGTCTGTATCTCTAAAGCCATGCCACAATTCCAACCTCATTTTGTTGACCTAACGTCTCTCAGTTTTCAATACCTAGCCTGGAAATTGACTGATAATTTACAATGTCTATTTGAACTTTGATTATTGAGCCTTCCCAGGGATCATCTATTCTGTCTTCAATTAGTCCCATTTCTGCAAGTTTCCTAGTATCCTTCTCCATACTTCCCCCTCTCCAAACACACACACTTACTACTTAAAAACAGTTCTACTTCATTCCAAGCCAGACGCAAAGCCAGCAAGCAGTCTGTGGTAGTATATTCTAACCCCTACAGAGAATAAACAGCAATCTGAAAATCAACATCTCTAGTCTCTATCTTTGAATTCCATACATATTTGTATTTCAAACTCAGTATAGCCCAAACTTAATATTTTTGTTCTAGAACTTGTCTTCTTTCTTTTGCACTCCATACCCGATCCCTAAAAAACAAATAAAGCCACCTTTTGTTTACTCTCATTCTAGAAGTAATACAGAGTAGTTATACAAAATACAGAAGATTCAGATGAGCAAATATGAATTAAAAAACATAAGCCTGTTATCCAGATATAAACCACTTTACCTTCCCATATCTTGATTAATGCCATCACCATTCACCCAGCCACCCAAGCTAGAAATCTGACTCCTGTTTCTCCCTTACACACCACATTCAACCACTTTCTAAATACTATCAATACTACAATTGAGAGCTTCCCTGGTGGTTCAGTGGTAAAGAATCCGCCTGCCTATGCAGGAGACACAGTCCAATCCCTATCTGGTAAGACCCCACATGCTGCAGAGCAACGAAGCCCACACGCCACAACCACTGAAGCCTGCCCACTTAGAGCCCATGCTCTGCTTCAAGAGCATGGGCTGCATGCAAGCCACCTCAGTGAGAAGCCTGCACACTGCAACAAAGAATAGCCCCTACTCACCACAACTATTAAAAAAAAAAAAAGCCCACGTGGCAACAAAGACCCTGCATAGCCATAAATTAATTAATTAATTCAAAAAATACTACAATTGATCCTTGAACAACATTGAGTTTGAACTGTGTGGGTCCACTTATCTGTGTATTTTTTTTTTAAATACATACATACTACAGGACTACACATCTGCAGTTGGTTGAATCCATGGGTGCAGATTCACAGATGTAGAGGGCCAACTATAAAGTCAGAATTAGATTTCTGACTGTATGGAGTGTAGGCACCCCAAACCCCCACATTATTCAAGAGTCAACTGTATCTCCAAAATGTCTACTGAAACCACTTTTTCCTCTCTGTCCCCACAGCCATAGTCCAGGCTCTTATTTCTCTTACCTGAACTAGTGCAACTATCAGCTGGTTTTCCTATCACCAGTCTCCCAAACTCACACTCATCTTTTACCATGATGCTGCTGCTGCTGCTACTGCTAAGTTGCTTCAGTCGTGTCCGACTCTGTGCGACCCCACAGACAGCAGCCACCAGGCTCCCCCGTCCCTGGGATTCTCCAGGCAAGAACACTGGAGTGAGTTGCCATTTCCTTCTCCAATGCATGAAAGTGAAAAGTGAAAGTGAAGTCGCTCAGTCGTGTCCGACTCTTCGCGACCCCATGGACTGTAGCCTACCAGGCTCCTCCATCCATAATCTCTACCAAATTCTCCACCATAATCTGCCAAAATAGAGTTGTTCTGAAATATACATCTACTCATTTAACTCACCCACTTTAAAATGTCTAAGAACTCTAAACCCCACAGTAAGTCCAAATTTCATGGCATCTGAGTCTGCTCAGGCTACCAAAACAAAGTACTATAGACTGGAAGTCTGAGTATGCCAGACATGCCAGCATGATTGGCTTCTGGTGAGAGCTCTCTTTCTGGCTTATAGATGGCTACCTTTTCATTATGCTCACATGGCAGGGATAGAAAGCAAGCAGAGAAAGCACTCTGGTGTCTCTTTTATAATGGCACTAATATCATCATGATGGCCCTACCCATGTGACCTCATCTAAACCTAGTTTCCTGCCAAAGGCTCTATCTCTGAATACCATCACGTTGGGAGTTAGGGTTTCAAGATACAAACTGAGGGCGACACAATTCAGTCTGTAACATATGGTATGATATTCAAAGACTTTTACAACTAGCTCTAAGCTGGGTATTCTGTTTTATTACTCCATGCCAAAGAATCTTGGGGCTCGAAGACCATTACAAATAGTTCTCAAAACACATTGTATATTATACTTCCACAGCACTACACCTTTGTTCACCCTATTTACGCTTCTTAGACAGCTCCAACCTGGCAAACCATTATGTCCCTCAGATGTCATCAGATGCCACCTGTATTGTGAAGTTTACCCCAATTTCCTCTTTTTTGTACCCAGATCACTTTGCATACACTTCTATCAAATTCAAACTGGGCCTAGGTTCAAACTGTAGTTCTGCCAGAGTCTAAATGCATGACCTTAAGCAAGTTACTTAACTTCCTTGTGCTTCAGGAACTGTATTTATAAAACAGGAATAATAGCACTTATTTCGTCGAGTTTTGATGTGAAGATTAATGAGTTACTATGTGCAAAGTTCTTAGGGAAATGCCTGGCACATAGTAAGCATTGTATCAATTGTTTGTTGTTATTATATCATGTTAAGTGAAAACAATCAGGATAAAAACTTTTATTTATGGACTGCAAATGTAGGGAAATGGCTTCACCATGGCACTCTGGCAATCTTGCACTATTCACATAGGCCATGTAGGCAAGACTCAGCTGCAGTCTGCCCGAGGTCTTGGCAGAACATCCTGTAATTATCTTAGAGCTTGAGAAGACAGGTGGTCTTGTGAGGAGCTGTCTCAAGGCTGTTTATCTGTCTTTCCACTTTGTGGGAAGCTCCCTATCTTGCAGGAGGCTGTCATGAGGTTCCAACAAAGCAAAGGACTTTCCACCTCCCTTGCCCTGGGTATAGATGCAAGCTATAAAACCGCTTAGCTGCAGTCTAGAGTTGGTTCTTCAGCAAGAGTGTCTCACTACTCATGTTACCTGTCATCTGGCTCCTGTAGTTCACTGTTGTCCTGTGGGGCAAAGGGACATGGGGATCTGACACCATGGTGATTCTGCTTATGCCATTTATGTAAATCATAAACTACATCCTTTGGGGCTTATTTCCTTATTGGATGGATCTATGAAAATCTGTGCTGCTTATGGACTGTTTGATCTCTTAACAGTAATCACCTGGAGAGAAGGAGAACCTTATATTTATTTTGTTTAACACTGCATGTCAAGTATCTGGCCTACAGTAAATGCTCAATAAGTATGTGTTGAATTTTAAAAATTACAGAAAACAATGATAAATATGTATTCAAAGATAGGTATCAAATCCATTATAGTAGAAGTCTTGTGGGGGGGAATGGAGAGTATAGAAGATAAAAGATAAAATATGATTTAAGATAAAATAAAATAGAAGGATTCTACTCACAAGGATTAAAGAAAAACATGCATGCCATCTAGGAGAAAAGGCCCTCTAGACTCTCTTATGTTAGTATAAGAGACCTTGTAAGCTTGACCTTATTTTCTCAACTGTAATATAAGGAGGAAATCCTAAATCAACATCTTTCAAACTGTGTTCCAAAGAGCCCCAATTTTTCTCCTAGGAGCTGTGTCATGGATGATAGTACCCGTTTAACTAAGGCAGCAGTATTTGTTTTATATGTTTGGCTTTCTCATAGAATTTTGCTTGAAGAAAAGGGCTGGCAACCCAAAACAAAACAAACATGCAAACCACTGGCCTAGTTCTAGCTCTAAAATTAATGTACAGCATGATAATAGTTGATAATGCTGTACTGAATACTGGGAAATTGCTAAGAGAGTAGACTTAAGGTGCTCTGCCCACACACACACACACACACACATAAATGGTAGGCAAGGAGATGGTATGTTAATTAGCTTGACTGTAGGAATCATTTCACTATGTCTATATATATCAAATTAACATATTATATGCTTTAAATATACACAATTTTATTTAAAAATAAGATGCCTAAATATAGATTAAGGCAAGGGAAGCTTGGTAGCTACAAACTCAGAATTGGAGCAGCAGGCATAATTTGGATAATGGAACTCTCTGGTTGGGGTTAGAAGGAAAGGGTGGAAGGTTTGCTGAAAACATGCATATTCCTAACTCTGATTTTTGTTTAGGACTCACTCTTTGATTTAGGACTCATAAATCTTGCTTTCTTATAAGGAGTCTGGAGAGGGTAAAGGAAAGGTGGCTCTTATACATTTTTAAACCCCAAATCAGTCCTTGTATTTAAATAGATTGTTTATGGTCCTATTATTGGGTTGGCCAAAAAGTTCATTCAGGTTTGCCTGCAAGATGTGATGGAAAACACGAACGAACTTTTTGGACAACCCAGTACCTTCCTCAGCTTTAGCAGATGGCTTCTTCTTAAAGTCTCTGTGTCAGATTGTTACATAGAAATCAGATCCAGGCCCCAAACATCATATTTAGCTAATTCTAAGGTGCTATTTTCCTCACATTTTTATGTTTCTCTTATTGGGATGAATCACACAATCAATGTTCATATTTAATGTGGTAGTATACGTATTTTTCCTTTGTTGCTAAACAAATGGCATATCTACAATTTGATGATGTCATAGAGTTGAGGAAATGCCATATTATTAACAGAAATACTAAGCTTAAAATTTGTGCAAGAAATGTTTGAGATGAGGTCATCAACCTCTGCAGTCAGAGCCTTCCCAGTGGGGTTAAGTAATGACAGTGGATGTCATCATAAAATTCAAGCAAAAGATTGTTTGTTTTTTTTTTTTCTTTTTTGAGAGACAGCTTACCAGTACACCATTGTCCACAATTATTCTTTATTCTTGCTTACACTCAATGCTTACCCAAATAGGCCATGCTATTTCATGCCTGGATACCTTACCATGTGCTCTTTCTTCTGCTTGGAATGCTCTTCTTGGAATGTTGTCCATTGGAGAAATCCTATCCACCCAACGTTGATCCCTTTCTACTTTGTCACCAAATACCTGGTATTGCCTCTAAATATGTACTTACCACACTGAACTACAATGATTTATTAGGTTTCCATTCCCTTAACTGTAAATTCCTTGATGGTAATTGACTGTTTATTATTTGTCTTTGCATTCCTAATACTTAAGGACAGTGCCTAATAAGCAGTAGTATTCAATAACTATTTAAAGATTGAATGTATGAATAAAAAGAATGCTATACATGTGGTGTAGTGCCATAGCATGAACAAATATTTCATTTGTTGCTGGCATTCAAAGGTATTCATGTCTTGTCCAAACCTTCTGAACTCCTGGTAAAATTACAATTGTCAACACAGAGCATAATTGTTAGTAATAAAATGAGTTAATTTATGCTAGTTTTATTTCTCCAATCAATTATAAGATCATTAGAGGGGGAGATCAAGTCTTTTTCTGTACATACCTGTTTCAGATAAACTATACACTCCTATTCTGAGGTGTGATTTAGTTTCCAAGATTCTTCACTCAGAATACCTTTATTATTGATGCTAGTCAGGACTGGAAAAGGTCAGTTTTCATTTCAATCCCAAAGAAAGGCAATGCCAAAGAATGCTCAAACTATCGCACAATTGCACTCATCTCACACGCTAGTAAAGTAATGCTCAAAATTCTCCAAGCCAGGCTTCAGCAATACGTGAACCATGAACTTCCAGATGCTCAAGCTGGTTTTAGAAAAGGCAGAGGAACCAGAGATCAAATTACCAACATCTGTTAGATCATCGAAAAAGCAAGAGAGTTCCAGAAAAACATCTACTTCTGCTTTATTGACTATGCCAAAGCCTTTGACTGTGTGGATGACAATAAACCGTGGAAAATTCTGAAAGAGATGGGAATACCAGACCACCTGACCTGCCTCTTGAGAAACCTGTATGCAGGTCCGGAAGCAATAGTTAGAACTGGACATGGAACAACAGACTGGTTCCAAATAGGAAAAGGAGTACGTCCAGGCTGTATATTGTCACCCTGCTTATTCAACTTATATGCAGAGTACATCATGAGAAACGCTGGGCTGGAAGAAGCACAAGCTGGAATCAAGCTTGCTGGGAGAAATATCAATAACCTCAGATATGCAGATGACACCACCCTTATAGCAGAAAGTGAAGAGGAACTAAAAAGCCTCTTGATGAAAGTGAAAGAGGAGGGTGAAAAAGTTGCCTTAAAGCTCAACATTCAGAAAACAAAAATCATGGCATCCAGTCCCATCACTTCATGGGAAATAGATAGGGAAACAGTGGAAACAGTGTCAGACTTTATTTTTGGGGACTCCAAAATCACTGCAGATAGTTTGCAGATAATTCTCCAATCAATTATAAGATCATTAGAGGGGGAGATCAAGTCTTTTTCTGTACATACCTGTTTCAGATAAACTATACACTCCTATTCTGAGGTGTGATTATTCTGAGGTGTGAATTTTTCCAAGATTCTTCACTCAGAATACCTTTATTATTGATGCTAGTCAGGACTGGAAAAGGTCAGTTTTCATTCCAATCCCAAAGAAAGGCAATGCCAAAGAATGCTCAAACTACCACACAATTGCACTCATCTCACACACTAGTAAAGTAATGCTCAAAATTACTGGACACCAGATTTACTAGTGTATATTGCCAAAGTGAGTTGCATTTCACACTCTTGGTTAGATCCAGTAAGGTAGTCTCACTGATATCACTGGTATCGCCATTGTTACACAGAAAGAAACATCCTTTGCTTGGCAAATGATTTGATTTAATTTCATTGCTGAGCCATGAAATTAAAAGACGCTTACTCCTTGGAAGAAAAGTTATGACCAACCTAGATAGCATATTCAAAAGCAGAGACATTACTTTGCCAACAAAGGTCCGTCTAGTCAAGGCTATGGTTTTTCCAGTGGTCATGTATGGATGTGAGAGTTGGACTGTGAAGAAAGCTGAGCACCGAAGAATTGATGCTTTTGAACTGTGGTGTTGGAGAAGACTCTTGAGAGTCCCTTGGACTGCAAGGAGATCCAACCAGTCCATTCTAAAGAAGATCAGTCCTGGTGTTCTTTGGAAGGAATGATGCTAAAGCTGAAACTCCAGTACTTTGGCCACCTCATGCGAAGAGTTGACTCATTGGAAAAGACTCTGATGCTGGGAGGGATTGGGGGCAGGAGGAGTAGGGGACAACAGAGGATGAGATGGCCGAATGGCATCACTGACTAGACGGATGTGAATTTGAGTGAACTCTGGGAGTTGGTGATGGAAAGGGAGGCCTGGCGTGCTGCAATTCATGGGGTCGCAAAGAGTCGGACATGACTGAGCAACTGAACTGAACTGAACTGAGCAATTTTCATGGGAGAAATAGAAAGGCTCATAATAGTTTTATTTATTTAGGGCCTAAAATTTCTTTAGAGTTTAGAGTAATTCGCAATATCAAACATCAAAAACATAATCTTACAGTCATTTAAGAGAGAGAAATTTGAATATTACTGGTAAAACCCTGGGAGCTAATTACTTCAAGATCACTTGAAACCTAACTCATTAGAGCTTGAAAAATCTCCTGAGGTCCTTAAAGATGCTATTCTCATTATTTTATTTGATCCATTGAATGTCTTAGATTTTGTTAATAAGAGAAAACCTGAAATTTATGCAAAAGAGAATCCATTTACCATTTGCTTAAGGAAAAATCTTAAGCATCTCCTATGGGCACCTCAGTATTCTATGTCATAGAGTATTCTAAGAGAGGGATGGGAAAATACAGATGCACAGCCTCTACTCTCAAAAAATAAACTCCCAGCACCAAACACCATAATTACTAGTGTATATTGCCAAAGTGAGTTGCATTTCACAGTCTTGGTTAGATCCAGTAAGGTAGTCTCACTGATATCACTGGTATCGCCATTGTTACACAGAAAGAAACATCCTTTGCTTGGCAAAGGATGCTCTCCAACATGCTGTACGTCATTCAGATAAGGGAGCCAAAAAACAATTTGGATGTCTTTTTAGAATGTTAAGTCGGTAGTTCAGATCCAAAATTTAAGGGAAAAAAAATCCCCTTTTACATTCCCTAATGTAAGCTGAGTCATTAAAAGATATAGTATATTAATGCATATATATGGAATTTAGAAAGATGGTAACAATAACCGTGTATGTGAGACAGCAAAAGAGACACAGATGTATAGAACAGTCTTTTGGACTCTGTGGGAGAGGGCGAGGGTGGGATGATTTGGGAGAATGGCATTGAAACACGTGTAATATCATATATGAAACGAATCGCCAGTCCAGGTTTGATGCGGGATACAGGATGCTTGGGGCTGGTGCACTGGGATGACCCAGAGGGATGGTATGGGGAGGGAGGTGGGAGAGGGGTTCAGGATGGGGAACACGTGTACACCTGTGGAGGATTCATGTTGATGTATGGCAAAACCAATATAATATTGTAAAGTAATTAGCCCCCAATTAAAATAAATAAATTTAAATTTTAAAAAAGATACAGATATAAGAGATAAGACAGATTCAGGGAAGGAAATATTTCATTCTGATTGACTGTCAACTCATCAGAAATTAATAACCAATCAGATGGTATGGATAGGACAGAACTAGGATGAAAGAAAATTCAGTCCAGATTGGGTGGTGCTATTAGGCTAGAAACAGTGTGTTACATCATACGATTCTATTTATTTGTAAATCTTATCCACATGTGTAAACTTTTTATTTTGTACATGTTTACCAATTTTAAACAAATAGTCTATTCTATTATTTCCTTAGTGCCTCAAACATAGCAACCACTATTTTTAAAGGGCTTACAGCCTTGCAGAACAGTCAATTTAACTATAATGGTCATATGGAAAATGGGGAAGAGGGGAGAGGCTTACCACCAGATCTTTGCAACATGCAGTTGACGCATCCTTTCTGGTCAATCCTAGGAACATATCTTCTGTTCCCACTTGCTGTTTGTACACAATTTCATATCTGAAAAAAAGCCAGTGATATAGAGACTCAAATGAAAGAGCAATTTCCTGTCACAGAGCAGAAAACTAGAAACTTATGAGGACATAGTACTACAAAAAATAAAAGGACAAAATAAATAAAGTGCTTGCAGTTTTTCAGGCATAAAGAAAATAGAAGTCAGAAATTTAGTCAAAAACACCTAAAACTGTAAAGCAGGATTTATGTTGTATATACTTAGTTGTCTAAAAATAAAAGTTAACTGTTTCAGAGCTATACAAACAGTAAAAGGAGAAGGAAAAAGGAAGGTCCTTTCCTGGAAAACAATGGCTCAGAAGAATAGTGGGCCCATAATCTAGGGTTTCATGGATAGAAAGAAACCTTATGCCAAATTTAAGCCACAGAGTGAGAAAAAATCCAGGCTTAGTACTCTTTCTGTCATTAACTGTATGATCTTGGTCAAGTCCCAAACTCATGTGGTCTCAGCTTCTGGATTTGTACAATTTATGGAAAGGGGTGAGTTTGAACTAAATGATCTCTATTGTCTTTTCCACCTCAAAAATTCTACAGTAGAAATACTGATCATGTAGACAACACAGCTACAACTACAGTGTTTAGAATCTACAGAATCCTTAGTTCAAGGAATGATTTTCCTGGTATTTTACCTCACACAAGACAATCCACAAACTTTCCTAGGCCCCAAATTTGGGACCCTAGGGATACAGTGGTTTACAGAAACCCCCAGCCATAAGTGAACCCTATCTTTTTAGATGGAATGAAATAAGCAAACATTTACAAATAATCTTGTCTGTTTAATCCTACTCTAATGAAGAAATGGCAAATCTCTGGATAGAAAGACTAAAGGACAACATTGAACTTCTGACCACTTGCGAACTGGAATACCCAAGGATGAAAGAGGGATTTCTCTGAGTTGGAACAGGACTAAGAGTAAACAGCATTTTGAGATGGAACACTTTTTTCTTAATAGACTATAACAGCTCCCAGGTATTTACACAGGTGAAACCGGGTTAAAACAAAACAGAAAGATATTGATCTACATGCCCTGAACTCCCACATGGATTTGCTCTAGCTGTTGCCCTTCCCCTCATCTCCAGATGCAATTTTCCAACTGCCTTCTATGTATATTTGCCTGAAGGTCCCACGGCACCTCACAATCCACACACCCAAAATCAAACTCCCACCACTTCTACTTCACTACATTCCCAATCGCAGTTAATGGCTTCACTCTTCATCCAGTCACCCAAGCGACTAATCTCAGCATCATCTTTGATGTTTTCCTCTTATTCATCATATCTAATCAAATACCAAATCTTCCTTCAAATATCTCTCAGATAAAGACCCTCATATTTCTCCCTAAGGTCAGTGACTTAGCTCAGCTCCTTATTATTTTTATTTGGTAACTTGTTATTCTTCTTTTGTGACCTGCCTGTTCCCATTCTCTATCCATTTTGTTCTTTATCAACTAGGACATTTTGAAATGTATTTGCATAAGATAGAAAATAAAGATTAAAAAATCTTATAAAGCAATTTTCTTCATATCCTTACTGGAGTTCTTGTTCATTTAAAATTTTGAGGGATATTCTTTCGCAGAACATCAAACATCAGGATGAAAAGTAAAAATTTACTCAGATTTGGAGCTTGCCACATATGGCTGTTTGACATTCACTAAACTATATGACAAATGAATGATTTAATTCTTACTTTCACAGGAATGTGTGGGCACTGTATAAACATAACCTGGGATTCACTCCCTTGATATTTAAGATGCAGACAGAAACGTTTTAAAATCCCCTTTGATTTCTCTTTTTATGAGATTTATTTTTTTTAAACATTGTTTATTTGAAAGTTGACTACTTTTTTTCCAGTTAATTATCTGCAGCCTCCCACTGCTTCTATTTTCAGAACTGAGGTAGAAGATAGAGGCATAGTTGTTTTTTTTCTTTTTTAATATTGGACACAGTTTTACAGTTGGAATTAGAAAATTTCTCAGATCACTTACCATAGAAGTTTTCAATAAATTTTAATGTACATTGTAATTCAATAAGTATTGCCTTTGTTTTTCAAGCTATTCTAAATATTCAACCAAGATTTTATTTTAAAATACATATATTTAAAGCTTAGTGTATTTAATCGTTAATTTCAATTATGTATGTAAACATACTTTAATCTTAAAAGAATGAGTGATTTCATTTATTAGTATGCAAGGCTTTTATGATAATTCTAAAATTCATATTTATGATTCCTATTGAAAAGGCTAGAAAGCAAGCCTTTAATCCTGCCTGCAAAATATACTAAACACAATACTAAAATAAGTAGTAAATAGGTCCAGGTAACAGCTGATAATTGGTGGGAGAACATAGCATTTTACTCAGATTATGGAACACTGAGTAATTAAAAGCAAGTCTTTGACACAAAAACATGGCATAATAATTTAGTTTGTATGAATGCCTGTAATTTAATGGGCTGGTTTTATCCACTGTTACACACTATACAACTAAATGATACTAAATTTATAATGGAAGTGACTGTATTTTTCATCTTTTGCTAGATAATAACTGAAAGAAAGGTATTATGTTTTATTGTTTCTGCTCTAGAAGGAAAAAAATAATCAATTACACATGCCTTCTGTGTGTCACCATAGTTTTATCTTTTATGTGGTAGAAATTACTTTGTGAATCTTGTCAAAAATAGAACAGTATTAGATGACACATCTAAAACTCCCAAACATGTTCCTGACTTCATTTGACTTACTCTGGTGTGTCTCTAACATCGCACACATCATGATGCTCTGCTCCTTCTGAAACTTCCTCCGGATTCCAGATTTCTTCACAATTTTCACTACTAGTTTGAGGGATGACTGTGAAGAAAGGGGAGATAACACTGAACCTCCTGCCCCTTTTACTCCTTGAAATTCCCCCTGTCCTTCTTCACATTAAGTTTGGGATCACTGAAGTGAAACATTTTCTATTTGTAATCACTAGCTTGTTTTTTGGTCAAAGGAAGCTAAATTAGTAACAATTGACTTAAAGTTTTTAATTAACACACAACCAATACGTTGAAGAGTTGTAATAATATATGTAGAAAATTTGGAAAAGATATATAAGCAAAAAAGAAGAAAATAAAATAATCTATAATCTATAATCCAACCACTCATGTTAGTCAATGATAGCATTCTGGTGTATATCTTCCTAGTCTCTCTCTGTATATGTGTATATACACATATCTCTCTATATCTACAAATATATATGTACACATACATATATGTGTATATACACATATAAAACATATAATATATAAATATTTAGTACATAAAATAACATTGAATATTAAATATATATTATAGATAATATATTGCACGACATATGTGCAAAGAAATATTACACTGTTTTACAGAAACAAGTAGGATCATATGTAAAATATTTTTACATCAAAGAACAAATCAAACATGCAATCAAGATGATTTGGGTAGAAATATTTTATCTTGTACTAAGCTATATTATTGAAGGCAGGAGAAGGGGACAACAGAGGATGAGATGGTTGGATGGCATCACCAACTCAATGGACATGAGTTTGAGCAAGCTCCAGGAGTTGGTGATGGACAGGGAAGCTTGGCATGCTGCAGTCCTTGGGGTCGCAAAGAGTCAGACATGACTGAGCAACTGAACTGCATGCAAGCCTGATATAATTCTTTAAAAATTCTATCAGTGAAAGAAATTGAAAACAGTTGAGACAATGATCGTTTTTAATCCAGTATTTTACTCATGTAGACGTGAGCTCTAAAGAAAATGTCTTTTACTTGTCTTTTATGTCAAACTGAGCATATTCCTGGGTTTCTACATGTCATATTCGAATGTTTAAAAGTAAATAAGCATGCAAAATCCTAGCTTGAATTTGTTCCAACTATTGGGGCAGCAAATGGCAACTCACATTAGGTGCAGAACAGTATTTTGAGTCTTTCAAGCATTCTCAGAAATGTACCTGGTTGTCAGGTTTTCAATACTGCCAGTTCTTTTGAAATGATCTGTGTCTATTTAACATGGGCTTTGTAAAGCATAATTACAGTTTTATATATAAAGTTTTATGTATGACTCATTGTTCTCAGAATTTCGAGATTATTAGACATAACATTATAAGAAATACAGGCAGCACAGAAATACATCCAAATTTGAACTAGTCTTCTATGAAGTGAATATCTCTTGAATAACGCAAATATACTCTTGAGTATGTAGAATAATAACTAGTGAAATTTTAAAATTGTCCACTCAGACATCATTTTAGTCATTATTTTAAACATTTTTCCAGACAAATTTTTTTACAATTACCTAAGTACTTCATTTCCTTTCCCAGTCCATCCTCTGGTAACTGTGATCACGAGCAATAGAATTAGAACTTTCTAGATTTTTAAAGTTGTGTAAAATGTTCAACTCTGTGAAAATGTACAAGCCAAAACACAAGTAAAACATCCAAAAAATATTTATTCTAGTTTATTGGACCCATGACTTTATAAGTCACCCAATGGGCTTTAATTTATGTTTTTCAACATTAGATGAAATTTTGTGGTTATTTGTTTTATTGTGTTTTCCAGAAGACTATTAGTTCAAAGGGGGCAATGACTCTATTTTGATCTCCATAATAGTCTCAGAGATGACCATACTACTTGGTACATAATAGGCCCTCAACAAATATTTATTTAATGAATTCATGAATGAATTCTGTGAAACTGCCTGAATACAGCAGCACAGAAGGTGAAGAAGCTAAGCATCTTGGTAACTAGACCCTAAATAATTAAAAAAAAGTTCTCTAACCACATGGACTTTCTTGTTTTTCCATCTCAGGAAACATCCCCCAAAATGTGAATAACTCAAGGCAAATTAACTTCAATTACTAGAAAAACAACTTACCTGCAACATAGAGTAAAAACTGCATCTTTATATGTAAATAGCTGTTCATCATCCCCACAATTATTTGAGTTCATCTTTGATAAGTGCTAGTGTTAGCATTACTCTCCCTATAATTTTGCTCCCAAAGAAGAGAGTATACTGATTATATTGATCTATATGCTATACTTCTTATAGTATAACTTACCTGTATTCTCTTCTATTTTTGGTGGTCCAATATTTCCGGGTCCCATGGCTCCCATTGCTGATGACTGGAGGAGAAGAAAAAAGTCCAATGTTCTATAATTACTACTTGTATAACTTATATGACCAGTAATACTTTAAATTTTATAAGATTTCCAGGTACAATTTAATTGAGCTACCCAGTTTAATTATCCATTGTTGTTATACAACCAAGAGACAGATGCCAAGTATTATTTTGAATAGGCAATGGCACCCCACTCCAGTACTCCTGCCTGGAAAATCCCATGGATGGAGGAGCCTGGAAGGTTGAAGTCCATGGGGTTGCTGAGGGTCAGACATGACTGAGTGACTTCACTTTCACTTTGCACTTTCATGCATTGGAGAAGGAAATGGCAACCCACTCTAGTGTTCTTGCCTGGAGAATCCCAGGGACGGGGGAGCCTAGTGGGCTGCCATCTATGGGGTCACACAGAGTCAGACACGACTGAAGTGACTTAGCAGTAGTAGTAGCAGTAATAAGGCAGAATTAATCTTTGATCAGACTAAATCCCCAGTTCCAGACCAGTGAATCATGTATTTCTGGGGATAGGAGAGTGAGCGACATTCATCTCTTTGAAGATTATAACCAAGCATTAGTATAACATGGATTTTGGATTTTGGCAGTTGTCTGGTCATAGTTAGATGGGGAACAGAAGGATGGGAAAGTTTTATAGAAATGGAAACAAACAACTAAATAGAGTCCAACTATTTAGACATCAAACAACTCATTTAAAAGTCTTAATAGCTTTTACTTCTTTCCACCGTAGGTATGAAATAGTTCGTCTCACCACCTCATGACATTAAATGAGTGAATTTAAACAGCAATCCCAAAGTAATAGTGTCAAACACATGATGAACCACTTCAGTCTTCATGCAAATTCAGATTTACTTCACCATCTTCTGTACAAGCATACATACCCCCCAACACACAGCTTACAGGACTGCCTCTGGCTCACCAGCAGAATAGTTTTCTTTTTTCAACTAGGTATACCACTCATTCAGTTCAGTTCAGTTGCTAAGTTGTTTCTGAATCTTTTTAACCCCACAGACTGCAGCACGCCAGGCTTCCCTGTCCATCACCAACTCCCGGAGTTTATTCAAACTCATGTCCATCCAGTCGGTGATGCCATACAACCATCTCATCCTCTGTCATCCCCTTCTCCTCCCGCCTTCAATCCTTCTCAGCATCAGGGTCTTTTCCAATGAGTCAGTTCTTCACATCAAGTGGCCAAAGTATTGGAGTTTCAGCTTCAGCATCAGTCCTTCCAATGAATATTCAGGACTGATTTCCTTTAGGATGGACTGGTTGGATCCCCTTGCAGTCCAAGAGACTCTCAAAAGTCTTCTCCAACACCATAGTTCAAAAGCATCAATTCTTCGGCACTCAGCTTTCCTTATAGTCTATCTCTCACATCCAAACATGACTACTGGAAAAACCATAGCTTTGACTAGATGGATCTTTGTTGGCAAAGTGATGTCTCTGCTTTTTAATATGCTGTCTAGGTTGGTCATAGCTTTTCTTCCAAGGAGCAATTGTCTTTTAATTTCATGGCTTCAGTCACCATCTGCAGTGATTTGGAGCCCCCCAAAATAAAGTCTCTCACTGTTTCCATTATTTCCCCATCTATTTGCCATAACACACATTACACCTTCAATATACTGGCAACCACTTCATTGGTCCCTCTCAGGAGTTCTTCGATATTTCAAGAAAATCCCAATTTTTTACTTATTGTTCTTGCTGATGTCAGATTCTATGGCTCCAATTCACTCCGTTGCTGGCAGTCAAAACTTCTTATCACTTGGCCCTGGCCAACCAGCACCTCTAACTCTCCCTTTCCAGGATCCTGCCCTTATCTCCCAAGATTTCAGACAAGTACAAAAGTTAAAATGTCCTGTTTGGGCGAGAGAAATAGGGTCTGTCCTTGAAAGGTGGTGGAAAATCTCACCTGTCTTTATTATGCTAAATTATTCCAACAGCTGTAGGTTATTAGTTATAAATTAATCATAACATTCCAACAGTTTCTCAGGCAGTAACTATTCCTTTCCAGAAAGTTGCTTCAAAAGTGCTATGTCTGTGGTTAAGGTGTTGTTGTTTAGTTGCTAAATTGTGTGATTCTTTTGTGACCCCATGGACTGTAGCCCGCCAGGCTCCTCTGTCCATGAGATTCTCCAGGCAAGAATACTGGAGTAGGTTGCCATTTCCTCCTCCAGGGGATCTTCCTGACCCAGGGATTGAGCCCACATCTCTTGTGTCTCCTGCATTGCAGGCAGAATCTTTACTACTAAGCCACCAGGGAAGCCCTTAAGGTGTTACAGGCATTTTAATGTGCAACTCTGTACTTTTTTTTCTTTTAAATCACTAAAGTCATATAAAATTGCAGTGCTTTTCTTAAGTTATTAATCACCAGAATACTAATAATACTAATAGTCAATCAGGGTAAAGAATTTTTTGGAACATGAGGGCCTCTTGTTTTGTTGAGTGCTTCCTTCCATAGCAAATAAAAATCCATAGAAATAAAAACTTGAACATTCCCGACAAAAATTGGTATGCCCCCTATGAACACTGATGATTGGATCAGTATATCAGAACAGAGGGGGAGTTTAAGTTGATTAACATAATGAAAATAAATAATTAAAAATAAAATTTTCACGTGAAAAGATGGATCAGGATAATAAAAAACAGTAAAACCATCTGGCAATTGTTTCTATAAGATTATCATTTCAGCCTCTACCATGAATCTACACCCAATTATCAGAGCAATTTATCATTGCAATTCATGCCACCCTGCAATATGTAAGAGAGTTAGAACATCCTTGGTATGTTATCTGTGCAAAGTGGTGAACCTTATTTCCCAAGGTCTTAAAATCCCCTTGTGAGTTTAAAAGATAACAGACACATTCTTTCCCAATCTCCTATATTCTTAACAATTCATGGTGAGGATAGTGTAAATAAACCAATGTGTATGCAACAGTTCTAAATGCTGTTTACACTAAGTGTATTTTCAAAAAAACATCACTCTTGTAATCATTCTGCAGTTCCCAAGATTAATGCATGTTAAAAAATGAAAAGCTATTTCTCTCCTGGAAAATTTAATAGTTCATTAGAAACATTAATTATTCTCCCACTGTTCTGATACTCCAATTCTATATCCTCTAATGATATCTGTACTGTGGTGTCTGAATGACCAATTATCTCAAAATTGCTTATAACCCAGATATACAGAATTGTACATTATTATAGTAATTTTCCTCTATAAATTGTACAATTTGGTAAAATGATTCTAGTGTCTTTATTCTCATAAGCACTCATCTTTCCCCTGAAAACGCCTCTAGTTGCAAATAAACATCACCATGCATAAATGCCAAAGGAAACAGGCTTTGTAACCAGGATAAATTCTTATCTATGAATCTGTTCCAGTTACAAGTTCCATTTCACTTTATTCAAGATCACTATTTCTCAAGCACTGACTATAATTTTTCTATATGGCATAACCTTACCTTTCCCAGGATGTACCACTCTATCTCAGCTAAGGTAGCAAAAATGAGTTTGCCTTCCCAACTTATCGGTATATTGCTCTTAACTTTTTCTTCTGTGTCTTATTTGTTGTATATCTTCAATGCTGTTACTAATGACCTGATTTTTCTTTCTTTGGCCTCTACTAAGAATTTTCCCTGATTAAAACTTCTTGGTTACTAATTCTGGCTTGGCTCCAAGCCAACTCAGTTCCCCTCTTCTACAAATTTTATTTCCATCTGCAAGTCTTACTTGCCCGGTTCCACCTAACTTCTTCCTGGAGGGTAGAAGCTCAATCCAGTGTCAACCTGAACCACTGAACTGGCTGCCTATTTAGATTATACTATTTGTTTTTCCACACTATGGGAAAAAAGAATTTGGGGAGGAGAAAGTTGATATGTATGTTCATGGGAGATGGTTTATTCATGGTAAACTGGCCATGATAACAAAGAACATTAAAATAATTTAAAGCAAATTGATATATTCTGCTATACTAGGAGATTTATGCCTTCAAACAAATTTTGTGTGCCTTCACATTGGCAGTCTGATAGTCAAAGTTTGCTAATGTCCACGGAGATGGAGAATGGAGACCAAGGGGTTACATGGAAGTATTTTGAGTATTCTGAGCATACTGGCAGTGAGTGTGAAATAGTCAAAGGTCAATTCATGCAACTCTCCTACCCAAAATGAAGCCCATCTTGCTGCTGCAAGACTCCCCAAGGTTCCCTTTCCTGACCCCAAATGCTATTTGGCTAACTAGATTCTGCAGCTCTATCTGAGCATACAGCTGGAAACTAATTTTAATAGGCTGAAGCTAGTTTGTCCCATTATTTGGCTCAAAATATTTTCTGTTCTGCTTTCATGTGTAGACAAATCAAAAAAATTAAGGGTTTGGGGGGTTTAATTAATACTGCCTAATTAAAATTATTTGTTTTATAGAAATATTGTCTAGGCTTAAAAATCCTAGCTACCACTCTTTGCATTGGTTGTCAAGCATTCTCTGGCCATAAATATAAATGACAAACATTTTGAAATGTGGCTATTGCTACCATAGTTACAGAACTATTTTCCTATTCAGTGTTCAGGTAGTTTAGAAAAAATATAATTATGTTTGCTAGAAAGGTACTAGAGGTTATACTCTCATGCATAATGAGCCCTGCAACCTCCTGTGAATATATTAGATGACACAGCCCTGCTCTCACAGCAAGGTTGGAACAAGTTGTTCAAATACAGTTTCATGACTTAGTGTGATCAGAACTAATTCATCTGTAAGTATACAACCACCTGTCCGGACTCAAAGTCATCCTCTTCAGGATAGAGTAGCTTAGAGAGAGCCTGTAATGCGGAAACGGAAGAAATTGTTTCAAAGTCCATATTTTCTGTTTCCATATTTTCATTTTCTGCATTTTCAGATTCCATATTCTGAGGAAGAAGATAATCAGAAAGAGGTTTTTAGTTTTCTATTTTATTTAAGACATGAAGATTTTTCTAAATTGTCCTATCTCCCTTCTTTCCCTGGGTCACTCCATGATCTCTTATTCCTCCTTGAAAATCCTTGTAAACTCCTTCAAATATATATATTGTGCTGATTCACAGAGACTCACAGACTCACAGGGCATCAAGTAGACAGAAGTATTCAGCTTGCTTTATTAAAACTTCATGCTTAATCTAACAAGCATTTCTTGAGCACCTACCTAGTGGTTCTCAGGTTTTAGAGTGCTTAAGAATCACTGGGGAGTTAACTAAAACTGCACATTCTTAAACTCTACCTCTAGAGAAAAGGTATGTCAGTGTCATGTAGAAAGTACATCATTATTTAGAAATGAACTTATGTAGACTACCTTTTTACCTTGTCTCTTTTACGCTAAGTTGTATATTCTATTTAGTGAACTGAAAAGGATGTTTGCTGGGGTGAATGTCTCAAGGAAAGTTACTCATTTCACACTTTTGCCTCAGGCAGCCCTGTACTTTCTGTTATTTAAAATTTTAATCAACCCTTGATGATGCCTCGCATTATATGGCTGTTTGAGGCCTCTAGTGAGTTGGTTCATTAACTTTAGTGAAAGTTCATGGAAACATATTTGTTTTCTCTTGATTATAATAGTGATACTATGTATGTCTATTGTGGAAATTTTAGGAAATAATACATTAAAAGTAGAAATAAGAAAATCACAAATACCTGTACTCCTACCAACCAGACATCAGTCTTTCAAAATACTCTCTACCATTGTATTTAGAGTAGGAGTTCAGGATTTTTAAAAATCTCGAAAGTGTCAGACTCTAATGAAAAACCTGAATAAAGACTGTAGAATTAGGCTTATTATTAGTGATTTGGGCATAAATATAATAGGAATCTTTTCTACACTTCTG
Source organism: Bos javanicus (assembly GCF_032452875.1). Lineage (NCBI taxonomy): Eukaryota > Metazoa > Chordata > Mammalia > Artiodactyla > Bovidae > Bos > Bos javanicus. The sequence continues at coordinate 57,687,552 of NC_083897.1, read as the reverse complement.
CTGATATTTTTCAAACATTATTCCATAAAATTAATTGATAGGAAAAATTTCTTTAGCACTTATATTAAATGATCCATTAAAATGTTTGCATTGTGCACAGAAAAGTAATATAAAAGGATTCTCAAAAGAGTGCTGGTACAATCTCCTGTCAAAATCAACTGCATGTAATGGCAGTTTACAAATCTATTGTTTTACTCTTGTGTTTTACCATTATTATGACTTTCCTTTGTAAAAGAAAAACTGATGTGAATACTTATTGGAGATGTCAAGGGTATGAAACAAATGTTAAATAACTCTGTACATCTAGCATAGAGGCAAGTATATCACAGTGGTTAAGGGTAAGGGCTCTGGAGTCATGCTGCCTAGGTATGTATCTATCATTTACTTCCTACTCTGTGACTCTGGACACATCATTTAATCTCTCTATACCGCATTTTCCTTATCTATAAAATGGGAATGATAATAGTGCTACTTCATAGGGTTGTTACAAGCATTAAGTAGCTTAATACACATAAAAGAGCCAGGAAAAGTGCCTGGCACATAGCAAGTACTCAACACATGTTAGCTATTATTGGTTCTTTAAAATTTTAATTTTGCTGGGCATGAATATCATTTCTAATAATGATGTCAAATAACTTAATGATAAAACTCATTACACTGAAAACTCATTAAATTGGAAAAGGTGAAATAAGAGGCAATAAAACAATCTTCTCTCACAGTATGGTCTGGTAGTCTGCTATGGAAATGAATAATTGACACATTAAATTAAATGAAGAGGCTCCTGTTTATATTTTTAAAGTCCTAGCTGATTATGTGTTCATTAAATATTTACTTAACATTAAAAGCAAAAAGTTTACTGAAACATTTTCTACCTTAGACAATGAAAGAGAAAAATGGATCCAGATATCAGATGCAATGATATAAGTGGCATTTTGAGTTGAGATTGTACAATGAGACTTTTAAAAAACAAATATAGCAGAAAGTGCTTTATTATTCCAGCATTATCTACCTCACAGTATTGTTGTGATGGCTATATTATGCAATGTGGGTGAAAGAGTTTGCTAAAATATGAAAAGCTTTCTAAAAATATCATTATTATTTGGTACATAGTGCCAGAACCACAGGTACACAATGATGAAGACTGCTAGAGATCAATGGTGGGCTGGTGAGAGAGGAAGAAACTGGAACCAGTAGAGCTAACCCAGAAGAAGGGCATTCAGAAGTCCCAAATACAGCATCTGAGATAGCAATCAGAACTTCTATTCATGCATACTCATCAGCTTGACAGTGACATGGCAGCGAGAGTTTCAGGACATGAACACTGTTTCAGCAGAAAGGTTGAATAGCCATGGTTACAGCAAGGTCTATTTAGGTAAAGCAGGACCCTGGTCCACAGGTAGGGGTACAGGAGGCAGGGTGGGGTTCTTGAGGTGGGAGTTGGCAGCCAGAGAAAGGTTCAGAATATGGTAAGGTTCAACATCACAGCTAGAAAAGAGAAGAGGAACCAGAGACTCCATCAGAGGCTTTCTAATGTCCCAGGAGAGGTTATGAAAGAAGGCTGCGGTTCATTAGGTACATTGGATACTGTATTTAGGAAAAGCAGATTAATTCTAAATGCACATCAGTGGGGAAGTACCTCTGGCCTTGTTCTCATTTGGTGAGAGACAGAGCAGTGTGGGCAATGGGAAGCTACACCTGGAAGCTGAGTGTCTTCAGTAACTAGAGCCGGCATGTAGTCAGCAGTTGGTGAATACTGAACAAAGCATGATTAAATTCATACAAAAGTTGATTTCCTAGTCATCTTGGAAGGTTATACATTGATGGAAATTATGCTATCAATACTCAAAATATTTTGGAATTGCCTTCATATGTATCACCAAAAAAACAGGTGTTGCTATGGTATCACTCAGTTTGATTACACATCAGATTTGTCTCCAAGTGATTTCTAGCTATATCTAGATATCACATCTACTTTCAAACTATGAAGATCTGATATTTGAGGATATTCAAAAGAATGAGCTACAAGCCTTAAGGCGATTCTAAAAGAGTAGTTTCAAAAGTAATTTGAGCAATAACAACAGCATTATAATAAGTGGATAGTCTCCCAAAGTGACTGCTTTGAAGGGAATACCACTCCTTGGGATGTAATACAAATCACAATAATTTATAATAATGCTCTTTATATCTGAAGTATATTAGGAATCAGACTTCTTAAATTTCAAATCATGCTGGCATAGAATGGCATAGATTCATACTTAGATAGATTGAAGTAGAAATATCAAAATAAAGTTGGTATGCCAGCAAAAATAATTTTTACCATAGCAACTATAACAATCACCTATAAGCACAAAATAATAAACCATGACAAGCTTCTTGATATTGTATTCCAACAAACAAAAGAATCAGCAATATTAATCAAAGAACAAAGTCTCTAAAGAGAAAAACAAGAATTTGAATTGTTAGAAAACTATATTCTAAGTTCAATGGAAATGAAGATTCTACTAGCTTTTTTAGAAGTCTAACAAATCAAGAATAATTCATTAAACTATTAAAAACTTATTGTAATTCATTTGATATAAATAGATCACATTGGAAAAATCAGAGCAAGATGCCTTTTTATGAGTTATGCACTGTTATTTATTTGTAGGACTATCTTTTATTTGTAAATTTCATATAAAATTCATTTTGAGCCTGGCAATCAAGGACCTTCAGGATATAACCCCAGCCTAATTTTCTGCCTTTGCCTCCTATTATTCTCCTACATGTAATCTGCATTCTGCTAAAAACTGAACTTCTAATTAAACATACCCTATAATCTCCTGCCTTTGTACTTTGGAATGTATTCTTCCTTTTGCTTACAGTAGTTGAGAGCATAGTGATTTTTCTGGCATGCCACTTAAACAGTCCAGGAATAAATTTAAGGCCAGTTTAAGCACGAATTTCATTTTAAAAATATATTGCTAAATGTTTTCTTTGAAGTTTGGTTATATAGAAAATAAATTTTCTAGACCTCCCCCCCTTTTGTTTTCTCTCACTCGCTTTTCAGAGAAGGCAATGGCACCCTACTCCAGTACTCTTGCCTGGAAAATCCCATGGACCGAGGAGCCTGGTGGGCTGCAGTCCATGCGTTGCCTGGAAATCCCAGGGACGCAGAGCCTGGTGGGCTGCCGTCTATGGGGTCGCACAGAGTCGGACACGACTGAAGCGACTTAAGCAGCTGAAGCAGCAATAGCAGCACTCTCTTTTGTTGGCCAGTTCCAGTGGCAGAGTTTTCTAGACAATACCTTTCATTTTTCCCATATCAACTTGAAACCTTAGGGCCTTCACAGGTAATGGGGGGGATCTCTCTTGGTACTAGCCACAGTGAGCTAAAGGGGCAAATGCTTCAGGATAAGCTCTTTAACCAAAATATTGGAGCCATTTAGGGACTGCTGCTGCTGCTGCTAAGTCGCTTCAGTCGTGTCTGACTCCGTGCGACCCCAGAGACGGCAGCCCATCAGGCTCCCCCATCCCTGGGATTCTCCAGGCAAGAACACTGGAGTGGGTTGCCATTTCCTTCTCCAATGCATGAAAGTGAAAAGTGAAAGTGAAGTCACTCAGGTTGTCTACTTGAAAGTTACACAGTCGTGTCCGACTCCTAGCGACCCCATGGACTGCAGTCTACCAGGCGCCTCCGTCCATGGGATTTTCCAGGCAAGAGTACTGGAGTGGGGTGCCATTGCCTTCTCTGATTTAGGGACTAAACAAGATAAAATAGGATTACTCCAGACTCATAGTACTGAAACAATAATATCAATAACTTGAGATTAAGTCAGACTGTAGTTAAGAGGGCTGGGGTCATGCTTCCTTTTTATTTTTACCTTTTATTTCTTTTTATTTTTACAGTGTCAATAGGAATGGCTCTCTGACTTGAACTAATTGGAGGAAAGTCTAGGTTAAATTGGTGAAAACTCTGAACTACACACTATTCAAAAAGAAATGATATCTTATTGATTCAAGTTTATATAGCAAATAAAATTAGAGTAATAAACACTTATCAAATATTATCATTTGGGAACTTGTTTAATAGGTAAACACATATCCCCATGTAGAGTGCTGTTTACAGCTGAATGATTTGAAAGCATTAAAAATTCATTTACCCTCAAAATGAGCATATCTTCTGCAACTTTATTTACACAGTGCCTTATTTAACAATTCCTGTATTAAAATTCTTCCAAAAACACAAAAGTAAACATCATCGCTGCCTATGTCTGAGTTAAACTATAATGTACTGGTTAACTGGGTTTTTTTTTTTTTCCTTTCATTTTTGACAACTATACACTTCAATGCTTCCCTATTTTTGTTTTCCTTCTTTTTTGGCTGCACCATGCTTGTGCATGCTTTAGGAACTTCCCAACCAGTGATGGAACTGGTGACCCCTTCAGTGAGAGCATGGAATCTTAACCACTGAACGACCAGGGAAGTCCCTCCCTGACTATTAAAACTAATTCATTTTGACTTTGTTTTTAAAATACCAAGAATAATTTTCTTATTTTAGGTCTCTAACTTTCACTGCCATCAAGTGTACTAAGTCGTAAGTAACTAAGGGGACTTAACAGAGTTTTAATTACAATTTTAAAATATTTAATGGAAGATGATTTTTGAAAGTACCTGGGATATTTCATAAACATAAAGGTCAAGAAATGAGCTGCTTGATTTAGCATTTCCTATATCCATTATTTTTTATTTTAGCCAAACTTAATACACTTGCCAATAATTTTTGTTCTTTCTGTCCCATTCCCATACTTCATCTTTATCTGAAAAGTTGAGATGGCTCATTGTCCTTTAGTACTTTTAAATTTTCTCCCCAAGTCAACAGGTCTGTTTTATTCATTTCTTCAGGAAATAGACTCTATTCTGAATCAAAGCTCTTAGGAGAAATGACCCCTAACTCTAGGCTCAAATTCTATTCTTTACCCTCACTCAGATTTTATTTTTTGTCACAGTCTGTTTTTACCTTTTGATGCGACCAGTTCAACAACAATATAATGCTATCTCAATCAGCCCTTGGTGAGTAGCAGGTTTGGTAGGTACAAGTAGTCTTTTACACACCACGCTCCAGACCTCCAAGTGCCGTCTGACTGCTTCTCACTCAACTGATCTGACCAACATTCGTCAGAGCTCTCAGGCCACAGCGTTCACATTCCCTCACAAAGGGCATTGTCCACGTAGCAAGGGACAGTCTGAACAGCAAAATATCCCCTAAAAATATATCACAACCAAGCATGCTGGTCCAAGATAAATCATGCCTATACGTATAAAACAAAAAGTACACTGGCTGCTCCAACTTGGAGCACCCAGATCTACATACAAGGAAAAAGTTTTCACTCTCAAATTAGCGATACAACCATTAAGTGTGTGTGAGTGTCTAAAGACATGGGTAAGGCGTCACAGGCTCATTTTGGCCTTCTGACATTCAAGAAGCATCCATCCCTTGTCTAGTAAAACTGGCTCATATCACTCACATTCTAATACACTGAGTTTTGTTAAAGCTGAATCCTGCTTCTAGCAAGGCTGGGGGCATTTAGAACAAGACTGTTCTGTCTGCAACTTGTGGCGTTTGCAGGGTATCTCTCAGAGCCATTAGTATTTAGAGGCCTCCCTAGTTTCTCGGATAGCTAAAGTATCTGAGGACCCCTTCTTTTCCCCTCCTAAGGGTCAGGTTTCCTCACCTGTGTCACTTTTGGGGTGACTCTCTTGGCTCCGAAAATAAACTGCGGAGAGCTCTGCGTCGCTCTGTTGCCTGGGTAACAACTTTGTTTCCCAACTCCCCCAACCCCCACCTCCGGGTTCCCGCTTGACTTTGCTGGCCAATCATGGAGGAGTCTTCTTTGACCCCCCCTCATGGGAATCAACCAATCGGAGCCCGTGCCTGTTGGGGTCTGTAGCCGCCCTTTCTAATTAACTAGGTCTACCCCTTTAAGCGTCGGTCTCAGTGAGCGTCGCTCCAGAGGGAACGCGCCCACTGCGGAGACCGGTTTTTTCCGGCCCCAGAAGGCCCCGACCCCGCCTCTCTCGCTGTCTCGGCCGATTCACGATTTACTTCGAAGTGCCACAAGGGTAAGTTTGCGGGGTTTCGTTTGTTACGGGCATCAGCCAGTTCCCTCTTTACTTTTTTCCTGAGCGTGAATTCTAGGTCGGACTGTTTGTTCTCCCGCCGATCTGGAGCAGGGGGATGGAACGGTGGGCTCGGTGGCCCGGGGGTTGAGATTTTGCTGCGGCTTCGCTCGCGCTCTCCACGCCCCCTTTCTGCCCGGTGTTAGAGACGCGTGTTGTGATAACATCCTGATTTAAACCGTTTGTGTGTATGTGATGGCACCCCACTCCAGTACTCTTGCCTGGAAAATCCCATGGACGGAGGAGCCTGGTAGGCTGCAGTCCATGGGGTCGCTAAGGGTCGGACACGACTGAGCGACTTCCCTTTCACTTTTCACTTTCATGCATTGGAGAAGGAAATGGAACCCACTCCAGTGTTCTTGCCTGGAGAATCCCAGGGATGGCAGAGCCTGGCCCGCGGCCGTCTATGGGGTCGCACAGAGTCGGACACGACTGCAGCGACTTAGCAGCAGCAGCAGTGTATATGTGTGTGTAGGGTGGGATCGCGTTCCCCCCACCTCCGCTCTCGTGGTGTGCAAGCCTTTGGGATCCGGAGCCCCAATGGGGAGCGCCTCTTCTGCTGCTGTGAGGCTACTAGAGGGCAGGAGCTACGTGTTGGTCCCACTCCCAGGAACGTCGCCGGACTCTGTGCCCCGCGTTTCCCGCCTTGGAATGGAGAAACGCAGGCATTCCGTGGGTTTGTCATTGCTTGACTATCCGAGTGTTTGCCCTTCGTCTAGAAGTTCCGTTGTGACCCTCGTTTCTCCAGAATCCTGTGGTTTGTTTGGCTTAATAAATATTTGGAGTGTTCGGAACTGACCGGCTATGTTCGCTAGTGGGTCGCTTCATACAGTATTTGTGTGTTGTAAGTGAGGAGAAATAGGGCGGCTTTAATGGATGGTTACTGTTGGTTTTCCAGGGCTTGGAATTCAGTTATAAATTAACTAAATTGTTTTTCTTCTTTCTGCTCTCTGGTAAATAGTAAAGCTTGAGTAATTTGTCTATTCTACTTGTTATTAGCACAGAAAACAAAAAGCGAACGTAGAACATTTAAGTTTTGCCTAACTTTTGGCTTTTTGGCCAAGTTACCTATGCCGTAATTCCCTTTATTACTGTAGGTGATCAGAGTTGAAGTGTATTAAATATTATGTCTCTCAGGTACTTGTGGAGCTTAAGTTATGTAAGCTATGCTGTCTCTTCTTTCTTGATTGCTTTTATCTTTCTTGTTCTCCCGCCGACCTGGAGCAGGGGGACTGAAGGGTATAGGCTCGGTGGCCTGGGGGCTGAGGAGATTTTGCTGTGGTTTCTTTTTTTTTCATTATTATTATTTTTTAATTTAAATTTATTACTTTACAATATTGTATTGGTTTTGCCATACATCAACATGAATCAGCCACGAGTGTACAGGTGTTCCCAATCCTGAACCCCTCTTCCACCTCCCTCCGTGTACCATCCCTCTGGGTCATCCCAGTGCACCAGCCCAGAGCATCCTGTATCCTGCATCGAACCTTGACTGGAGATTCGTTTCTTATAAGATATTATACATGTTTCAATGCCATTCTCCCAAATAATACCACCCTCACCCTCTCCCACAGAGTCCAAAAGACTCTTCTATACATCAGTGTCTCTTTTGCTGTCTCGCATACAGGGTTATCGTTACCATCTTTCTAAATTCCATATATATGCATTAGTATACTGTATTGGTGTTTTTATTTCTGGCTTACTTCACTCTGTATAATAGGCTCCAGTTTCATCCACCTCATTAGAACTGATTCAAATGTATTCTTTTTAATGGCTGAGTAATACTCCATTGTGTATATGTACTACAGCTTCCTTATCCATTCATCTGCTGATGGACATCTAGGTTGCTTCCATGTCCTGGCTATTATAAACAGTGCTGCGATTAACATTGAGGTACACGAGTCTCTTTCAGTTCTGGTTTCCTTGGTATGTATGCCCAGAAGTGGGATTTCTGGGTCATAAGGCAGTTCTATTTCCAGTTTTTTAAGGAGTCTCCACACTGTTCTCCATAGTGGCTGTACTAGTTTGCATTCCCACCAACAGTGTAAGAGGGTTCCCTTTTCTCCACACCCTCTCCAGCATTTATTGCTTGTAGACTTTTGGATCACAGCGATTCTGACTGGCATGAAATGGTGCCTCATTGTGGTTTTGATTTGCATTTATCTGATAATGAGTGATGTTGAGCATCTTTTCATGTGTTTGTTAGCCATCTGTATGTCTTCTCTGGAGAAATGTCTATTTAGTTCTTTGGCCCATTTTTTGATTGGGTTGTTTATTTTTCAGGAATTGAGCTGCAGGAGTTGCTTGTATATTTTTGAGATTAGTTGTTTGTCAGTTGCTTCATTTGCTATTATTTTCTCCCATTCTGAAGGCTGTCTTTTCACCTTGCTTATAGTTTCCTTTGTTGTGGAGAAGCTTTGAAGTTTAATTAGGTCCCATTTGTTGATTTTTGCTTTTATTTCCAGTATTCTGGGAGGTGGGTCATAGAGGATCCTGCTGTGATGTATGTCGGAGAGTGTTTTGCCTATGTTCTCCTCTAGGAGTTTTATAGTTTCTGGTCTTACATTTAGATCTTTAATCCATTTTGAGTTTATTTTTGTGTATGGTGTTAGAAAGTGTTCTAGTTTCATTCTTTTACAAGTGGTTGACCAGTTTTCCCAGCGCCACTTGTTAAAGAGATTGTCTTTAATCCATTGTATATTCTTGCCTCCATTGTCAAAGATAAGGTGTCCATAGATGTGTGGGTTTATCTCTGGGCTTTCTATTTTGTTCCGTTGATCTATATTTCTGTCTTTATGCCAGTACCATACTGTCTTGATGACTGTGGGTTTGTAGTAGAGCCTGAAGTCAGGCAGGTTGATTCCTCTAGTTCCATTCTTCTTTCTCAAGATTGCTTTGGCTATTCGAGGTTTTTTGTATTTCCATACAAATTGTGAAATCATTTGTTCTAGCTGTGTGAAAAATACTGTTGGTAGCTTGATAGGGATTGCATTGAATCTATAAATTGCTTTGGGTAGTATACTCATTTTCACTATATTGATTCTTCTGATCCATGAACAGGGTATATCTCTCCATCTATTAGTGTCCTCTTTGATTTCTTTCACCAGTGTTTTATAGTTTTCTATATATAGGTCTTTAGTTTCTTTAGGTAGATATATTCCTAAATATTTTATTCTTTTCGTTGCAATGGTGAATGGAATTGTTTCCTTAATTTCTTTTTCTATTTTCTCATTATTAGTGTATAGGAATTCAAGGGATTTCTGTGTGTTGATTTTATATCCTGCCACTTTACTATATTCATTGATAAGCTCTAGTAATTTTCTGGTGGAGTCTTTAGGGTTTTCTATGTAGAGGATCATGTCATCTGCAAACAGTGAGTTTTACTTCTTCTTTTCCAATCTGGATTCCTTTTATTTCTTTTTCTTCTCTGATTGCTGTGGCCAAAACTTCCAAAACTATGTTGGATAGTAGTGGTGAGAGTGGGCACCCTTGTCTTGTTCCTGACTTTAGGGGAAATGCTTTCAATTTTTCACCATTGAGGATAATATTTGCTGTGGGTTTGTCATATATAACTTTTATTATGTTGAGGTGTGTTCCTTCTATTCCTGCTTTCTGGAGAGATTTTATCATAAATGGATGTTGAATTTTGTCAAAGGCTTTGTCTGCATCTATTGAGATACTCATATGGCTTTTATTTTTCGATTTGTTAATGCGGTGTATTACATTGATTGATTTGCAGATATTGAAGAATCCTTGTATCCCTGGGATAAAGCCCACTTGGTCATGGTGTATTACCTTTTTAATATGTTGTTGAATTCTGATTGCTAGAATTTTGTTAAGGATTTTTGCATCTATGTTCATCAGTGATATTGGCCTGTAGTTTTCTTTTTTTGTGGCATCTTTGTCAGGTTTTGGTATTAGGGTGATGATGGCCTCATAGAATGAGTTTGGAAGTTTACCTTCGTCTGCAATTTTCTGGTAGAGTTTGAGTAGAATAGGTGTTAGCTCTTCTCTAAATTTTTGGTAGAATTCAGCTGTGAAGCTGTCTGGACCTGGGCTTTTGTTTGCTGGAAGATTTCTGATTACAGTTTCAATTTCCATGCTTGTGATGGGTCTGTTAATATTTTCTATTTCTTGCTGATTCAGTTTTGGAAAGTTGTACTTTTCTAAGAATTTGTCCATTTCTTCCACGTTGTCCATTTTATTGGCATAAAATTGCTTATAGTAGTCTCTTATGATCCTTTGTATTTCTGTGTTGTCTGTTGTGATCTCTCCATTTTCATTTCTAATTTTATTGATATAATTTTTCTCCCTTTTTTTCTTGATAAGTCTGGCTAATGGTTTGTCAATTTTATTTATCCTTTCAAAGAACCAGCTTTTGACTTTGTTGATTTTTGCTATGGTTTCTTTTGTTTCTTTTGCATTTATTTCTGCCTTAATTTTTAAGATTTCTTTCCTTCTACTAACCCTGGGGTTCTTCATTTCTTCCTTTTCTAGTTGCTTTAGGTGTAGAGTTAGGTTATTTATTTGACTTTTTTCTTGTTTCTTGAGGTATGCCTGTATTGCTATGAACTTTCCCCTTATCACTGCTTTTACAGTTGCTGCGGTTTCACTCGCTCTCCCCATGCCCCCTTTCTGCCTGGTGTTAACAGGCGTGTGTTGTGGAATTCTGGAAAATTCTCTGAAACCTCCAATTTTATATGTGTGTGTGTATATATATATGTGTGTGTGTGTATATATATATATATATATATAATATGTATATTTAAATGTGGACCACTACCCACTAATGAATTGTCATTCACACTTTGAAAACTCTGGTCTTAGATCATTGGTTTTCAAACTTATGTGTGTTTAGGAATTATTTAAGATGTTTGTTACAAATGCAGGTTTCCCTAGCTTACTATAGGAACTGGTTCTGTCCCTCTGTGGTGGGCTCCCCCCAAAGGTTCATATAACAAATATAAAGTGCTGGGCAAGGTACTAGATGCACAAATATTTAACAAATAATAGTTTTCTTCTTGGGAAACAAATGCTATTTATGTTTAGGGCTATAACTGTCTCTTCATTTTGCCCCTGCAAGGTTGAATCCATCAGTTCAGTTCAGTCACTCAGTTGTGTCCAAGTCTTTGCTACCCCATGGACTACAGCTGCCAGGCTTCCCTGTCCATCACCAACTCCCAGAACTTGGAAATAATTCAAATTCATGTCCATCCAGTCGGTGATGCCATGCATCTATCTCATCCTCTGCCGTCCCCTTTTCCTCCCACCCTCAATCTTTCCCAGCATCAGGGTCTTTTCAAATGAGTCAGTTCTTCCCATCAAGTGGCATAAGTATTGGAGTTTCAGCTTCAGCATCAGTCCTTCCAATGAATATTCAGGACTGCTTTCCTTTAGGATTGACTGGTTTGATCTCCTTGCAGCCCAAGGGACTCTCAAGAGTCTCTCCAACACCACAGTTCAAAAGCATCAATTCTTTGGCGCTCAACTTTCTTTGTAGTCCAACTCTCACATCCATACGTGACTATTGGAAAAACCGTAGCTTTGACTAGACAGACCTTTCTTGGCAAAGTAATGTGTCTGCTTTTAAATATGCTGTCTAGGTTGGTCATAACTTTCCTTCCAAGGAGTAAGCATCTTTTAATTTCATGGCTGCAATCACCACCTGCAATGATTTTGGAACCTCAAAAAACAAAGTCTCTCACTGTTTCCATTGTTTCCCCATCTACTTGCCATGAAGTCATGGGACCGGATGCCATGATCTGAGTTTTCTGAACGTTGAGTTTTAAGCCAACTTTTTCACTCTCCCTTTTCACTTTCATCAAGAGGCTCTTTCGTTCTTTTTCACTTTCTGCCATAAGGGTGGTGTCATCTGCATATCTGAGGTTATTGATATTTCTCCCGGCAATCTTGATTCCAGTTTGTGCTTCTTCCAGCCCAGCATTTCTCATGATGTACTCTGAGTATAAGTTAAATAAGCAGGGTGACAATATACAGCCTTGATGTACTTCTTTCCCAATTTGGAACTGGTCTGTTGTTCCATGTCCAGTTCTAACTGTTACTTCTTGACCTGCATACAGATTTCTCAGGAGGCAGGTCAGGTGGTCTGGTATTCCCATTTCTTTAAGAATTTTCCACAGTTTATTGTGATCCACACAGTCAAAGGCTTTGGCGTAGTCAATAAAGCAGAAGTAGATGTTTTTCTGGAACTCTCTTGCTTTTTCAATGATCCAACGGGTGTTGGCAGTTTGATCTCTGGTTCCTCTGCCTTTTCTAAGTCTAGCTTGAACATTTGAAGTTCACAGTTCATGTAATGTTGAAGCCTGGCTTGGAGAATTTTGAGCATTACTTTGCTAGCGTGTGAGATGAGTGCAATTGTGCGGTAGTTTGAGCATTCTTTGGCATTGCCTTTCTTTCTGGCTTTGACTGCTAGTTTGATCTTAAAGTAGGGAAACTTGAGAGATCCGAAAGATAAAAAAGACAACTAAACGTTTCTGTGAGTTATAGGTGTGACAAAGGGATATAGTTTAGCTAATTGTAATTCTTTTATAATATATAAACTGTTCTGAAACACTAATTAAATAATTTATTAAACCAGAATTAAAAGAAATTAAAGACGAAAGATTTCCCTCAATTCTGTTACCAAGATAGAACTGATATTTCTGTTTCTCTCCTATTTTATCCAAATGTATTGATTTTTTTTGCATGACCTTAATCCCTGTTTATACAATGCTTTGTTCCTTTTATTTAATACAGTTCTGGGAATTTTTTCTGTGTTGTTTATAGTCCTCATGTTTTTCATTATTGATGGCACCTTGATATTCCATAAAGTGAGATGTCCATAATTTACTCAGCCTAACTAAACCAACAACAGAAGATTTAGTTCTGATTATTCCATGTTATTGATAACACTGTAAAGTCTTGACTATTTAAAATCATTTGTATAGCTTTTACCTTCCATACACTCAAGAGGAATCCTAACAGGAAGGCCAGTGATCTGGACCTGAGCTGTGAGTTTTTGCCCCGTTGGATGTATGGATTTGCCCATCTATGTTTCTATGTGCTGGAGCAGCGGTTATCAACCAGGATATTCATTTTACGTATGAGTTAGGTTGAATATATTTTTAAACTAATAAATATGGACATTTTTAAAAGGATACACTTTAAGAAAATATATGAATCAAAGCAGATTCAAGTGCCATAATAACAGTCATGGTGATTAGCTTTCTTTTTGAATATCTTTTCCAAAGATTATATGAGTGTGTATTCATTTGTAATTTAAATTTTTATAAAGGAAGCAATTAAGTTGACTGGGAGAATAAAATCTGTAATTGGTCTGTATTAACACATTCCCCGTTTTCAAAGCATACGAACTGTCTTGTTTTCTGTCATTCTAAAACATTAACTAGCCACTCTTTCTAAAGTTGTAAAATATTTCAAACAAAAAAGTACAGGCTGTTACACATTATCATCCATGTACTACCAAAGATTTAGCAAGTGTTAACCTTTTGCTATATTTTCATTAGGTACTGTTTTTTTTTAAAGAACCAAGCATTACACTAAAATTAAACATAAAGCTAAAACACTACTTCTTTGTACCCCTTCCCAGCCACATTTCCTTCCCATCCCAGAGATATTTGTCCTTCTGAAGTTATTAAATATTTTTCCTTGTTTTTAAGTGCTCTCAAATATAGATGACCCATAATTGATTTGTAATATATTGTTTTGTATGTCCTTTAACATTTACAAAAACAGTCTACTGTATTTACTCTTCTGCAACTTTTTTAAGGTCAACATTGTTTTTGAGATTTATCTGATATTTATCAGTTTATATTGATAAATGTAGATAAAGTTAGTAATCTGGGGGTAAGATAGATTGGTAGATTGGGATTGACTTATACACACACTACTATATATAAAAGATAACAAGAACCTATTCTCTATATAGCACAGGGAACTCTATTTGGTGCTCTGTAATGACCTGTATCAGAGAAGGCAATGGCACCCCACTCCAGTACTCTTGCCTGGAAAATCCCATGGATGGAGGAGCCTGGTAGGCTCCAGTCCATGGGGTCTCTAAGAGTCAGACACGACTGAGCGACTTCACTTTCACTTTTCACTTTCCTGCATTGGAGAAGGAAATGGCAACCCACTCCAGTGTTCTTGCCTGGAGAATCCCAGGGACGGGGGCCTGGTGGGCTGCTGTCTATGGGGTCGCACAGAGTCGGACACGACTGAGCAACTTCACTTTCACTTTCACTAATGACCTGTGTAGGGTTCCCAGGTGGTGCTAGTGGTAAATAACTCGCAGGTTTGATCCCTGGGTTGGGAAGATTACCTGGAGGAGGGCATGGCAATACACTCCAGTATTCTTGCCTGGGAAATCCCATGGACAGAGGAGCCTGGCAGGATACAGTCCGTAGCATCGCAAAGAGTTGGATACCACTGAAGTGACTTAGCTCGCAATGACCTATATGGGAAAGAAATCTGAAAGAGTGTGGATATATATACACTATAATCATGTATAATTGATTCACTTTGCTATACAACAGAAACTAACACAACATTGTTAATCAACTATATGCCAATAAAAATTAATTAAATAAAAATTTTAAATTATATAACATATATATAACTCACATAAATACTAAAATGTGAAGTGGTTTTTTATTTTTCAAACAGTTATTTCCATAACACAAAATATTCAAAAATGCTATCTTGCCATTTAATATGTACAATCTTCATAGGCTTCTCCCAGTGAAGTTATTGCACAATCCAGGAATAAAGCTTAAAACAGAAAATCACTTAGGAGTAATAAAATCTAAATTAACTAAAAAAACACTTAGTTATTTTTATTACTGTAAGGTAGTCTTTATATAACTATGCCACTTAAAAATTCCACTGTTGTTGTTAGACATTTAGGTTGTTTCAGGTATACAAATGTTCATGTAAATCATACAAATATTGTATGATTCCACTAAAAGAGGTCCCTAAAATAGGCAAATTCATAGAGACAGAAAGTAAAATAGAGGTTACCAGGGGCTGGAGGAGTGGGCAATAGGGAGTTATTGTTCAATTGGTGCAAAGTTTCTGTTTGCAGTGATAAAAAAGTTCTTAAATAGGTAGTGGTGATGGTTGAGCAATGTTGTGAATGTATTAATACTTAATGCCACTGAATTGTATACTTAAAAATGGTTAAAAGGGTAAATTTTATATTATGTATATTTTGCCACAATAAAAAGTTACAAACATAAGAATTACACTTATTTTTTGGAGACATATACTCTATGACTTGTTTTTTGTGGAGTAAAGCCCTGAGAAAAGTGAAATGTATTTTAAAAATAAACAAATTAAGTTGTATTAGCCAGATCTGTTTTTCCTGGTAAAATCAAATTTTTTGAAATCTTTAGATAATGCTTGTGAAATCTTTACACAATGCTTGTGTAAGATTTTTATGAATACTGTACTTCAGAAGTCTCCAGTTTTTTTTTTGGTTCTTTTTGCTTTTTTCCCTCTAAGGTTTTGTGGGAGGATACTTCTGAAAGTGAGTAGGCCTTTGAGGCTGTATTTTGCATTAGAATACCATTCCTCTTTCATTTCTTGGGCTAGTTTTCTCCAGTGATTTACTTTCCTTTCTCCTCCCCTCTCCCCCAACCCTGTTCTTTCATTGCTGCCCCCGCCCCATACTCTGCCAGTGCCTCCCCCAAGCTCTGCCCTTTTGGATCCCTCTGCCTTCTTTCCACTTAGCCCAGCCTTCTCTTTGGGTTTCTCCACTCTCCACTCTCGTCCTCTCTTGAGTACCACCCCCATCCCCCCACCCTTCCCCACTCCTGCATCCTTCTCAGCTCCTCCCAAATTTCCCCTCTCTTGAGTCCTTCTGCTCACCCTCCCCTTTGATCCCATCTCTGGTCTTTTCCAATTTTGTAACTGCTGAAGGCATTTGCTGAAAATAAGACCTGTTTTATGGAAAGTTACAGTCTTCTGAGGTGTCAGACTTGTAATATTTGGAAAGTTTGGTCTTAATTTGGGGATTTGAAAAACTCTTTCTAGTCCTTCCCTTCAAGGGGGCTTCCCTTGTGCCTCAGCTGGTAAAGAAACCGCCTGCAATGCGGGAGACCTGGGTTTGATCCCTGGGTTGGGAAGATCTCCTGGAGAAGGGAAAGGCTACCACTCCAGTATTCTGACCTGGAGAATTCCATGGACTGTGTAGTCCATGGGGTTGCAGAGAGTTGGACATGATTGAGCAGCTTTCACTCACTTCTAGCCCTTAAAATAAGATTCAGACATTATGGCCTTGACAAGTTAAAGTAAAAAGGAAGAGAAAAGCACTTAATGTGAATGATAATTAATGTGTTACATTGCTTAAGATGTTTAATATGAACTGAAATCATTTTCAGTAGCTCTATATTTTAGTTTGGCATAAAGTACAAATGATCACCATTAGAAGTTTGACCCCTTCCTATTTCCTTTACAGTGGCTGTACCGATCTCACCTCTCCCTATCCATTTCTCTTTGGGGACTCAAACATTTAGGATAAAATATTGGTAACTCAGTTTATACTTCCAGAGTTGGCATCAATGACTGTCAGTGCAAATAAGGACCCTGCTGTACTTTGAGGCTTCAATTTTCCTAGTTTCTTCTTTAGTTCCATTTCTGTAAGGCTTTTCTTGGTGGAACAAGAGGTTTCTTCAGTGATTTTGTACTTTTCCTTTGCTTCTCTGCGTTTCTCCTTAGTTTGATAATTAATGATATGTTAAGGAACTGTATGTATCATCAGAAGTGACTATTTATAGGAATGGTTTTATAATATGACTAATCACATTGCATGAATTTTCAGACCAGATCGTTTAGTCATGATGTTCTTGAGAAGGTGAAGTGAATTCATGACACTTAATGGTTATCAAGTAACTAGGCATTTTAGGGAGAATACTGTCTCCAAAGATTTGCTTCCAAGAAGGTGGGGAAGTTTTTAAATCAGTTACAGGGCTGAACTTTTATACTAGTCATGTCTTGACAGTCATTTCTCAAAGTAATGTAGGGAAATAATGGCATGAGTGATCCCCCCAAATCATTTGTACTTTGTGAGACAGACGCCTGTAAACATTTATGCTGAAATGGCTTATAATAGGTACCCAGACTTGAACTTACTTTGAATCTGCCCTTTGAGAATCAAATTTATCTTCCTAATCTGTGTTACTTAAACTAATATCACAGTGAAAGTATTATGTCCAATTCCTTCACTTGCTACTTGTTTGACCTTCGGAAAGTGATTTAGTATCTTAGAGCCTCAGTTTCTTCAGCTATAATATGGAGATCAAAATAGTTTGTTGTAGGTAATTCAAAGATGAGGAATTTTAGATTCAATAAGTGATTTTGTCATTTTCCTTTTATATAAGAGATTCAAGAACTTAAGAGAAAAATGGTGTATCCTGAAATGACCTACCATTATTTACTGATCCTCAGTCAGATTTCTTACTACCCAAAAGACTCCCGGGATCTATAAATGACGATTGATAGTATACAGAGAAGATAATTTGCATGCTGATAAATGAGATAGTCATGTAGTAATATTTTTAAATTGTAATTTGAAATGCAATTTATGTTCACTCTCTGGGCCAGCTCAGAGAGTGTTCAGTAAATATCCCTGATTGACTAATGCTTCACTGATAGTGAGGAGAACCCCAGCATTATATTTTGGAAAACTTCCGTATAGCACTTTACATTAGACAAGACAATATATGTGGAGGGCCCTTTGTAAACTTATTTTTAAGAAAACATTTTGGTTTCTTACTTAGTGGAATTGCCAGAATTTTAGAGGTGATTAAACTGAGATTCTAATGCATTTAAATGACTAGCATGGTCAGATAAGCAGTGTTACTCAGTTGTGTCTGACTCTTTGTAATCCCATGGACTGTAGCCTGCCAGGCTTCTCCTCTCCATGGAATACTCCAGGCAAGAATACTGGAGTGGGTTGCCGTTCCCTTCTCCAGGGGATCTTCCCAACCCAGGGATCAAACCCGGGTCTCCTGCATTGCAGGCAGATTCTTTACTGTCTGAGCCACCAGAGAAGCCCTACGATAGGCAGTAACACTCATTGAATTGTTTTCTTCCTATCCAGGTATTTAATTAATTAATTGGACTACCAGACAAGGATCATCTGCCCATTTCCAGGAGCCTTTCCAGGGAGCTCTGGTGATTTCTGTATGCCTAGTGATTTTTCTGCAGAAGTCCTTTGCATGTATGAGAGTGTGTGTGTGTGTGTGGCGGGGGGCGGGGGTGTGTGTAAAGGACTCAGTTGAGTCGTTTACCACTTATCATTTCTTTATTTGAACATGTGTGCTTGCATTAAGGCATCCAGGGTGGAACTGTAAGCTGAGTTCAACATAAAAAGCTGTAGTTTTATGAACTTTAGGCTCCTACTCAGACAGTGTGGATAAGGAGAGAGCTTTGAAGAGGAATAGAAGTTGGCTAGAGGAACTCAACACTGAAAAAGACTCATAGCCCACTCATAGCCACATAAAGGGAGTACAGACTTGTTTTCCATTTTTTTTTATTAAAGCATTGATATGCAGAGAGAAGCTGAAGTGTGCTAAGATCTTTTTTGTTAAAAATGATATAGAATACTCATTGATTTCAGGTTTTGTTAGAAGAACATAAATTTAAACATGTTAAAATAAAGAATTCAAGAGAAACTCATACAAATAAATATACTTAGAATATGTAACTTTTCCAAAGTATGGGGAAAATGAAGGAATACAGAAAATTTCATCAATCCAATTATGCAGAAAAAGATAAAAGATAATCAGTTCAGTTCAGTCGCTCAGTCATACCCAACTCTTTGTGACCCCATGAATCACAGCACGCCAGGCCTCCCTGTCTATCACCAACTCCCGGAGTTAACTGAGACTCACGTCCATCGAGTCAGTGATGCCATCCAGCCATCTCATCCTCTGTCGTCCCCTTCTCCTCTTGCCCCCAATCCCTCCCAGCATCAGTCTTTTCCAATGAGTCAACTCTTCACATGAGGTGGCCAAAGTACTGGAGGTTCAGCTTTAGCATCATTCCTTCCAAGAAATCCTAGGGCTGATCTCCTTCAGAATGGACTGGTTGGATCTCCTTGCAGTCCAAGGGACTCTCAAGAGTCTTCTCCAACACCACTGTTCAAAAGCATCAATTCTTCAGCACTCAGCTTTCTTCACAGTCCAACTCTCACATCCATACATGACCACTGGAAAAACCATAGCCTTGACTAGACGGACCTTTGTTGGCAAAGTAATGTCTTTGCTTTTTAATATGCTATCTAGGTTGGTCATAACTTTTCTTCCAAGGAGTAAGCGTCTTTTAATTTCATGGCTGCAGTCATCATCTGCAGTGATTTTGGAGCCCAAAAAATAAAGTCTGACACTGTTTCCACTGTTTCCCCATCTATTTCCCATGAAGTGATGGGACCAGATGCCGTGATCTTCGTTTTCTGAATGTTGAGCTTTAAGCCAACTTTTTCACTCTCCTCTTTCACTCTCATCAAGAGGCTTTTTAATTCCTCTTCACTTTCTGCCATCAGGGTAGTGTCATCTGCATATCTGAGGTTATTGATATTTCTCCTGGCAATCTTGATTCCAGCTTGTGGTTCTTCCAGCCCAGTGTTTCTCATGATGTACTCTGCATATAAGTTGAATAAGCAAGGTGACAATATACAGCCTTGACATACTCCTTTTCCTATTTGGAACCATTCTGTTGTTCCATGTCCAGTTCTAACTGTTGCTTCCTGACCTGCATATAGGTTTCACAAGAGGCAGGTCAGGTGGTCTGGTATTCCCATCTCTTTCAGAATTTTCCACAGTTTATTGTGATCCACACAGTCAAAGGCTTTAGCATAGTCAATAAAGCAGAAATAGATATTTTTCTGAAACTCTCTTGCTTTTTCGATGATCCAGCGGATGTTAGCAATTTGATCTCTGGTTGCTCTGCCTTTTCTAAAACCAGCTTGAACATCTGGAAGTTCACGGTTCTATAATTCAAGCCACGTTGTAATGTGGCAAATAAATAAGACAAAATAGGGTGGACTAAATAAGTGTCAAGTTGTATCAGTAGTCATATAAATGTGAATAAATTAAACTCAGCTCATTAAATTTCAGTGTCTCTGTCTATTCTATTTGCTATGTTGTATTATCTTTTATCTTTTTCTGCATAATTGGATTGATGAAATTTTCTGTATTCCTTTATTTTTCCTATACTTGGGAAGTTACATATTCTAATATTTGTATGAGTTTCTCTTGAATTCTTTAACATGTTTAAGTTTATGTTCTTCTAACAAAGCCTGAAGTTAATGAGTATTCTATATCCTTTTAAACAAAAAAGAATTTATCACACTTCAGCTTTTCTCTGCATATCAATGTTTTAATTTAAAAAATGGAAAACAACTCTGTACTCCCTCTGGGTGGCTAAGAGTAGGAATATCTGTCTCTGTCAATGTTGAGTTCCTCTAGCCAACTTCTGTTTCTCCTCAAAGCTCTCTCCTTATCCACACTGCCTGACTAGAAGCGTAAAGCTGGCAAAACTACAGCTTTTTATGTGAAACTCAGCTTACATTTCCACCTTGGATGAGATTCTTAGACTATATTTTAGGGTCTCCAAGGTGCCTCAGTGGTAAAGAATCCATCTGCCAAGTAGGAGATGCAGGTTCAGTCTCTGGGTTGGAAAGATTCCCTGGAGAAGGAAATGGCAACCCACTCCAGTATTCTTGCCTGGAAAATCCCCTGGACAGAGGAGGCTGGTGGACTATAGTCCATGGGATTGCAAAAGAGTTGGACATGACTTAGCGATTAAATGACAGCAAAAACAAAACTATATTTAAAAATTTTGAGCTTTGATATTTATAAAAAACACACTGAAAATGACTCAGAGAGATTGAAAACAAAATGATGGGAAAAGATACACTAGGCATATGCTGAACCAAAAGAAAAATGGTGAAGCAACATTAATGTCAGATGAAATACTGTTTAAGGCAATTTAGTATTAAACAGATACTTCACACTGATGAAAGAAGGGAATTTACCAAGAGACTATCGACCATGAATCTGTGGCCCTTACAACATTCTTGAAATATATAAAGCAAAAGCAATGGGATTATAAGGAGAAATTGACAATCTCTAATAATAATGAGAGACTTAAAACACTTTTGTCAGAAACTGGTTAAGCAAAATAGATTAAAAAAATTTTTTAAGTACAAAGATGTGACAGATATATGATCTAAATGAGATGGAAAGTAAATAATCTTTAACTCCAAATTCTTAATGACAGCCATTTTTAATCCAAAGGTGATTTTCATTTATTTTATTTTTCAAATTCCTAAGGAAGAAAAAATTTGAATGTACATGCTACATTAAATAGAGAAATTCTAATAAGATAACTCTTAAATTACTTCCAAATGAAAAGAAAGTCCAGAAATGCAAGAGCACAGAAAAATTCCACCTTTTGGTGGCTACCAGAAGTTTTAATTTGACCTACAGTATCACATTGATGACAGTACCCAGTCTGAAAGGATCAGTTTCTATGACAGTATCAGAACAATGGTTTGACAACAGTAGTTTTTCTATCAGCATTTGTAATATTACCATATACTTGCATATCATAAATATGTATATATAATTATATAACATGGTAATGTAATATTATAATTTATAACATAATGCCTATAATCTCAGGAGATTAGTACCTTTGGGAATAGAAGACTAAATCCATGAGGACTTGCCTGTCAGTCTAGTGGTTAAGACTACACTTTCAGTGCAACGTTTGATCTCTGGTCAGGGAACTAAGATCCCACATGCTGGCCAACAAGAGAGAAAAGAGAAAATACAGCAAGGGCCCTTATTCTGTACAGAATACCTTTCTTTCTATGCCTTTCAGGACTGAGTTATTACATCATTGAAATCACCCTTTGGCGCTCACATTTTAAAAGTTTTAAGATGTGTATGACATAAAAATAAGCATGTCATATTAACATATTTAGATAAATTTTGTCCCTCAGAGTTCCCCTTGGGTAGGTGTTCACTTGTAACACTAACACTACTCAAGATACTGTGTTTAATCAATTTTAAGAGGTACAGTTTTCCATATTTTAACATCTCTGAAATAGAAATGAGTCTTAATAATTGATAGTATCTTACAATCCCTTTTGGCTCGGTGGCAGTTGTGAATGTCATAGTTGTTTCCATATGCACATGTAATATCAGCACATTTAGGATCAAAATCTGCATAATGGGTGGCTTGAGTGAAAATCCCAGAGAAAATAGGCAATCGCCTGAAACTCCTAGAAACCAGTGGTTGTGGGGAGTCAATGGAGAAGATGGTTAATCAAGTTTAGTTATTGATTATGCTGAAGTGGGAGACAAAAGGAAGCTAGTCTACATACTGGCAAAGCTTACTTGAAAGCACAGCAAAAAATGGCTTTTAGTTCTCTTGTGAGTTCTTTTAAGAATTGCTGCAGCAACAATGCTCCTGGTGGCACAGAAGACCTCAAGAAATTTGAGTTGAAAATTGGATTCTGAATATTTTTCTTAATATATGCACATTTGATTAAAATTTGTGTCTAAACTGAAAGAAGCTCTTTCAAAAAGTGTGGGAAAATGTAAATGATAAGAAATTGTGACAGGTTGGTATATTTTTTTCCTTTTTACTGGTGCATAAAGTAATGGGGCTCTTAAATTTGATGAAATATTTTTGATACTAATTTCTTAGAATAGCCTTTCAGAGCTATTGTGTAAAAATTGATTGTTAGTCACAACCCATTTTATAAATCTTGACTGAGATAAAGTTATAAGTACACAGTGATTTTATCCTTACATTTTAAAGGATATTTAGAGATATTATTTCATCTTCTTCTAACATTTATGTTTGCTAATGAAGAGCCTGCTGGCAACCTGGTTGTTACTCCTTATTAGGTAAGTGTTTTTTTCTCTTTAGTAACTTTTGGATTTTTTTTCTATACTTAATATTCTAGGGTTTCATTGTAAAGGCTGTGTGTGTGCGTGTGTGTGTATGGTGATGGGAGCGGTTACCTCCTTGCACTTGGTGGGTCTAAACGTGAGCACTCATTTTTCTTCAGTTTTAGCAAACTCATTTATTAACTCTGAATATTGTCTCTGCTATTCTGTTATTTTCCTTCTGATATTTCTTTCTGGATATATATTTGAACTTCTCTGTTATATTCTCATTATCTCTTTCTCTCTCTCTTCTTTCCCATCACTTTATCTGCCCTGTGTTCTGGCAGGTTTCTTCTGTTCTCTCTTCCTCTTTAATGATATATTTTTCCTCTTCAGTTATGTCTAGTCTACTATTTAAACCTGTTCTTTGAGCCATTTTATTGCTAATACTGTAACTATTTCTTGGATATCTCCATGGTCCTTTTTCACATTCACTTGTTTGTTTTTATGGATATTATTTCTTTCTTGAGCTCCTTGAACACATAAAACATCTTAATATGCCATTCATATTGGTCTATTATCTCTAATTCCTTAGATGAGAATTTCCTCAATTTTCAGGTCTATAGACTACTTACTTAGATGTTTTATAGTCCTTTTTTAATATAAATTTATTTATTTTAATTGGAGGCTAATTATTTTACAATATTGTATTGGTTTTGCCATACATTGACATGAATCCGCCACGAGTGTACATGTGTTCCCCATCCTGACCCCCTCTCCCACCTCCCTCCCCATACCATCCCTCTGGGTCATCCCAGTGCACCAGCCCCAAGCATCCTGTATGATGCATCGAACCTGGACTGGCAATTTGTTTCACATATGATAATATACATGTTTCAATGCCATTCTCTGAAATCATCCCACCCTCGCCCTCTCCCACAGAGTCCAAAAGACTGTTCTATACATCTGTGTCTCTTTTGCTGTCTCACATACAGGGTTATCATTACCATCTTTCTAAATTCCATATATATGTGTTAGTATACTGTATTGGTGTTTTTCTTTCTGGCTTACTTCACTCTGTATAATCGGCTCCAGTTTCATCCACCTCATTAGAATTGATTCAGATGTATTCTTTTTAATGGCTGAGTAATACTCCATTGTGTATATGTACTACAGCTTCCTTATCCATTCATCTGCTGATGGACATCTAGGTTGCTTCCATGTCCTGGCTATTATAAACAGTGCTGCGATTAACATTGGGGTACACGTGTCTCTTTCAGTTCTGGTTTCCTTGGTATGTATGCCCAGAAGTGGGATTTCTGGGTCATAAGGCAGTTCTATTTCCAGTTTTTTAAGGAGTCTCCACACTGTTCTCCATAGTGGCTGTACTAGTTTGCATTCCCACCAACAGTGTAAGAGGGTTCCCTTTTCTCCACACCCTCTCCAGCATTTATTGCTTATAGACTTTTGGATCGCAGCGATTCTGACTGGCATGAAATGGTGCCTCATTGTGGTTTTGATTTGCATTTCTCTGATAATGAGTGATGTTGAGCATCTTTTCATGTGTTTGTTAGCCATCTGTATGTCTTCTCTGGAGAAATGTCTATTTAGTTCTTTGGCCCATTTTTTGATTGGGTTGTTTATTTTTCAGGAATTGAGCTGCAGGAGTTGCTTGTATATTTTTGAGATTAGTTGTTTGTCAGTTGCTTCATTTGCTATTATTTTCTCCCATTCTGAAGGCTGTCTTTTCACCTTGCTTATAGTTTCCTTTGCTGTGGAGAAGCTTTGAAGTTTAATTAGGTCCCATTTGTTTATTTTTGCTTTTATTTCCAATATTCTGGGAGATGGGTCATAGAGGATCCTGCTGTGATGTATGTCAGAGAATGTTTTGCTTATGTTCTCCTCTAAGAGTTTTATAGTTTCTGGTCTTACATTTAGATCTTTAATCCATTTTGAGTTTATTTTTGTGTATGGTGTTAGAAAGTGTTCTAATTTCATTCTTTTACAAGTGGTTGACCAGTTTTCCCAGCATCACTTGTTAAAGAGATTGTTTTCTCTCCATTGTATATTCTTGCCTCCTTTGTCAAAGATAAGGTGGCCATAGGTGCGTGGATTTATCTCTGGGCTTTCTATTTTGTTCCATTGATCTATATTTCTGTCTTTGTGCCAGTACCATACTGTCTTGATGACTGTGGCTTTGTAGTATAGTCTGAAGTCAGGCAGGTTGATTCCTCTAGTTCCATTCTTCTTTCTCAAGATTGCTTTGGCTATTTGAGGCTTTTTGTATTTCCATACAAATTGTGAAATCATTTGTTCTAGCTCTGTGAAAAATACCGTTGGTAGCTTGATAGGGATTGCATTGAATCTATAGATTGCTTTGGGTACTATACTCATTTTCACTATGTTGATTTTTCTGATCCATGAACAGGGTATATTTCTCCATCTATTAGTGTCCTCTTTGATTTCTTTCACCAGTGTTTTATAGTTTTCTATATATAGGTCTTTAGTTTCTTTAGGTAGATATATTCGTAAGTATTTTATTCTTTTCGTTGCAATGGTGAATGGAATTGTTTCCTTAATTTCTCTTTCTATTTTCTCATTATTAGTGTATAGGAATGCAAGGGATTGCTGTGTGTTAACTTTATATCCTGCAACTTTACTATATTCATTGATTAGCTCTAGTAATTTTCTGGTGGAGTCTTTAGGGTTTTCTATGTAGAGGATCATGTCATCTGTAAACAGAGTTTTTTCTTTTCCAATTTAGATTCCTTTTATTTCTTTTTCTTCTCTGATTGCTGTGGCCAAAACTTCCAAAACTATGTTGGATAGTAGTGGTGAGAGTGGGCACCCTTGTCTTGTTCCTGACTTTAGGGGAAATGCTTTCAATTTTTCACCATTGAGGATAATGTTTGTTGTGGGTTTGTCATATATAGCTTTTATTATGTTGAGGCATGTTCCTTCTATTCCTGTTTTCTGGAGTGTTTTTATCATAAATGGATGTTAAACTTTGTCAAAGGCTTTGTCTGCATCTATTGAGATACTCATATGGCTTTTATTTTTCAATTTGTTAATGTGGTGTATTACATTGATTGATTTGCAGATATTGAAGAATCCTTGCATCCCTGGGATAAAGCCCACTTGGTCATGATGTATGATCTTTTTAATGTGCTGTTGGATTCTGATTGCTAGAATTTTGTTAAGGATAGTCTTTGTCTTTGAGTTAATTTTCTCAGGGCTTTTTGGATTATGGAATTAGAAACATAGAGATACCTCTGATAAGTGATGTCGTGCACAACCTGCTTGGGCCCTGAAAGTTTCATCAGCTCCTAACTAGTGTTTATGCTAACATCTTAGTTTGAAGTTTCCACACCACAAAGGTAAATTGAATTCAGGCCGTCTGTGTATATCTTCTGTATCAGCTTGGGGTTCCTATGTGTCTCCATTGTCTTTTCCATCCTCCTATACGGATTTCCCAGATTTAAGCTTCACTAGGGCTCTATTGATTGAGGAGCCTGTGACCTTACACTGTGGCCTCAGATTTACCCTCAGTCTAGCATAATTCCAGCTTTTAGGGCACATATTCATTCAGGTCACCCCCTTGGATTAAGCAGCTTCAGCTTCTGCTCATAGATATGAATTCCCTGTCTGGCACCTGGAAATTTGTCTTTCTTTCTTTAAAAACTCTGGTTAGTATTTTTAAAATGTCTTTTAGCAAGTGCATTTAAACTGATACTTCATGGAGTTTGGAGTAGAAGAGAGTTGATTCCAGTGTGGATCCCAAAGTCTCCTTGAGATCTCTAGAATTTCTCTTTTTCCACTCCTCTCTTACTCTCATTTAGGGTTTGGAGTCAGGTGCTGGCTTATTTTTGGAGGAACTGGTACCCCTACAGGTTGGTTCACTTCTGGCTCTGCAAAGACAACCACTTCAGCTACAGGGTTTGCTTTCTCTACTCCTGGTATAGTAAGATTTAACTTGCGGACTCCATTCCAAACAGTTTCATCTTCTGCCAACCTGTTTTCATTCAGTAACACAACTCCAGATAGGCAGAATACAGGATTCAGCTTTGGAGTACCAGTTGCCTCAACTTCTATCCCAGTAGGAACTTGATTTTCCATGGGGTAAGAAGAGGAATATGATTCTTTTAGTGGCTACAAAGGTAATCATCTTTGAAAGACAAACTTTTCAATTCAGAGTGTGAAGAGAAGGTAAAGGGATGGTATGGCATTTCTAAGTCAATTATTAGGAATTATGTCACTCATTCCCAAGATAGCCCTATAAATTGAAGTCATTTCTGATTTGAGACACAAGGCACATTGAATTCTGATCTGTAGTATCCTTTCATTTAATGTGAGCCATAGGAAGAGTATTCACTGGTTTTGAACATATATCATCTTGAAATTAGACCGCTTGCTTGTTAAATGTTTCTCTCTAGAGAGATCTTTGTCTATTGATCATTGTAATGACCTTGGATATACATTTTTTCCTCCTGCATCTCAGAATTTTTAAAGGGAGCATTTTTTAAAATGTCTTTCTATGTAAATTCAGTTGGATCCAGCCCTTTCTTTCAGTAATACCTGATAGCCTGACAAAAACTGGAGTATTCCCACTGGAATTCTCCTCTATACTGTTAGTTATCTAATAACTTGTAATTGAGTGTTAAATAACCTTCCTTAGGATGGGTAATTTAGATACTGAAGCACATTTTTTCATGGGTCATGAAATACATTTAAAGTTTTCTAGAAACTCTATTAGAGGTATGCCTCTTGTATGACTTTATGATTCAGTGTCTAAAACAAAAAATTACATTTTTAATAAAATCTGTCAGATTCATAGAAGGAGTGTAGGTTCTTTTGTTGCTACTGAAAATAAACATTTCTGAACTACTCCTTCCCCATTAAAACCTTTAAATCTTTTAGTTCACCTTAAAGTAGACCAAATGAGGTACTTTAAGGTAAACTAAAAGATTTAAAGGTTTTATCTGTGGATGAACCTTTATCTGTGGATGAACAGATAGGGAGCTCTGTACATGTATTCCTGGATTAATATCTGGTTGTCTTTTCTTCTGTATTGAGATGAAATAACCAATAGAGTAAAATCTTATAAAATGTTCATATTTAAAACTTAATTTGGAAGGGAGAACAACATGGTGGAAGTGTAGGTGGAAGTGGAGTACATCTCTCTCCACAGATACAACAGGAATACACCTTCAGACACAGAAGTGCATGCAGAACACCAGCTGAGAGAGGACAGGAGTACCTGACCAGCAGAAAAGAACATATAGACCCATGCGAAACTCGGTAGGATGAAGGAACTAGGGGGAAAAACAGGAGTGTTAGTAGGACTAAATGTGCCCTTGGCAGGTGGGGGAACTGGAGCAGGGGTCCGATCCCCACATTGGGGCAACTGTCTGAATCAGAGGAGAAACATTTAAGGTTGAGGGTGAAACAGCTGATCTGTGGCAGCCTAAATGGAAGGAGAATCAGTCCTTGCTGCAGCCATACATACCCCAGATGGCACAGTGGCTGGGAGCTGGAGTTTAGGGATTGTGGAGCAATCCTAGGGAGAGGGCTGCTGTTGACTGTGGAGAGATGGATTGAGGGGATATGAGGGAGGAGATCGTGTTGGGAAATGCCTTTGGAGGAAAGCCAGGCAGCCATGGAAGCAAGGCGATACTGCTGAGTCACACATGGGGGTGGAGCCATCACCATAGTGGGAGCTTCACCTCTCTCCCACAACAGGCCAGCACTGGCAGTTGAACAATAGAGAGGCTGGCCCATCAAATGCCTGATGCAACCTGTAGGGTTGCTTCAGTAGTGTTTGACTCTTTGCGACCCTGTAGATTGTGGCCTCGGAGAAGGCAATGGCAACCCACTCCAGTACTCTTGCCTGGAAAATCCCATGGACAGAGGAGCCTGGTGGGCTCCAGTCCATGGGGTTGCTAGGAGTCGGACATGACTGAGCGACTTCACTTTCACTTTTCACTTTCATGCATTGGAGAAGGAAATGGCAACTCACTCCAGTGTTCTTGCCTGGAGAATCCCAGGGACTGTGGAGCCTTGTGGGCTGCTGTCTATGGGGTCACACAGAGTTGGACACGACTGAAGCGACATAGAAGAAGCAGCAGCAGCAGACTGTGGCCTGCCAGGCTTCTCTGTCAGGGAGGGGAGTTCTCCAGGTAAGAATACTGTAGTGTATTGGCCAATACTGGTTGCCATACCCTTCTAGAGCACTATATTCCCTGTTGCCCTAGCCACCAACTCCCCTGAGGACCTGATCCTGCCAGAACCCCTGCAACCCAAGCAACTGCACCACCTCCACACCTGGCCTGCACAAAGACAAACTGAAGTCCTCCAGGGAAGCCTCAGGAGCAAATACCAGTGGACAACCCACATACAGAGGTGGAAATAAAACCACAATTGAAACGCAGTGTCAGTGTGACTAAGGAAGAAGACCCAACACCCTCGCACCAGCTGTATCAGTTCAGTTCAGTCACTCAGTCGTGTCCAACTCTTTGCAACCCCACGAACTGCAGCACGCCAGGCCTCCCTGTCCATCACCAACTCCCGGAGTCCATCCAAACCATGTCCATTGAGTTGGTGATGGCATCCAGACATCTTATCCTCTGTTGTCCCCTTCTTCTCCTGCCCTCAATCTTTCCCAGCATCAGGGTCTTTTCAAATGAGTCAGCTCTTTGCATCAGGTGGCCAAAGTATTGGAGTTTCAGCTTCAACATCAGTCCTTCCAATGAACACCCAGGACTGATATCCTTTAGGATGGACTGGTTGGATCTCCTTGCAGTCCAAGGGACTCTCAAGAGTCTTCTTCAACACCACAGTTCAAAAGCATCACTTCTTCGGCACTCAGTTTTCTTTATAGTCCAACTCTCACATCCATTCATGACCACTGGAAAAACCATAGCCTTGACTGGACGGACCTTTGTCGACAAAGTATTGTCTCTGCTTTTTAATATGCTATCTAGGTTGGTCATAATTTTCCTTCCAAGGAGTAAGCGTCTTTTAATTTCATGGCTGCAGTCACCATCTGCAGTGATTTTGGAGCCCAGAAAAATAAAGTCAGCCACTGTTTCCACTGTTCCCCCATCTATTTCTCATGAAGTGATGGGACGGGATGCCATGATCTTAGTTTTCTGAATGTTGAATTTTAAGCCAACTTTTTCACTCTCCCCTTTCATTTTCATCAAGAAGCTCTTTAGTTCTTCACTTTCTGCCATAAGGGTGGTGTCATCTGCATATCTGAGGATATTGATATTTCTCCTGGCAGTCTTGATTCCAGCTTGTGCTTCCTCCAGCCCAGCGTTTCTCATGATGTACTCTGCATAGAAGTTAAATAAGCAGGGTGACAATATACAGCCTTGATGTACTCCTTTTCCTATTTGGAACCAGTCTGTTGTTCCATGTCCAGTTCTAACTGTTGCTTCCTGACCTGCATACAGATTTCTCAGGAGGCAGGTCAGGTGGTCTGGTATTCCCATCTCTTGAGGAATTTTCTGCAGTTTATTGTGATCTACACAGTCAAAGGCTTTAGCATACTCAATGAAGCAGAAGTAGACATTTTTCTGAAATTCTCTTGCATTTTCTGTAATCCAGCAGATTTTGACAATTTGATGTCTCTGCCTTTTCTAAAACCAGCTTGAACATCTGGAAGTTCATGGTTCACGTATTGCTGAAGCCTGGCTTGGAGAATTTTAAGTATCACTTTACTAGCATGTGAGATGAGTGCAATTGTGCTGTAGTTTGAGCATTCTTTGGCATTGCCTTTCTTTGGGATTGCAATGAAAACTGACCTTTTGCAGGCTTGTGGCCACTGCTGAGTTTTCCAAATTTGCTGGCATATTGAGTGTAGCACTTTCACAGCATCATCTTTTAGGATTTGAAATAGCTCAATTGGAATTCCATCACCTCTACTAGCTTTGTTCATAGTGATGCTTCCTAAGGCCCATTTGGCTTCACATTCCAGGATGTCTGGCTCTAGGTGAGTGATCACACCATCGTGATTATCTGGGTCATGAAGATCTTTTTTGTACAGTTGTTCTGTGTATTCTTGCTGTATAAGCTACAGATTAAATCCACATGATCAACTAGGCAGACTCTGTGTCTATGGAATACATAAAATGTCATTGAGAGCTCCCACAAAAGAAAACACACTAGTTCTGATAGCTGTGGACATTGGAGGCAAGAACACAGAGGAGTAGGGCAAGAACAGAATCTGAGCTCCCCCCAACAGCAGGTCCAGAGATCAGCACAGTGTTAGAGGGCATCCTAGGGAGGTGAAGTGGACTATGACTCCCAGCAAGGGAAAGGAATCTGACAGCAGTGGCTCAAGAAAAATATTTATTATTCTTATGTTTTGACTTGTTTTATTGATTCCTTTGGATTTTTTTCCTCCCCTCCCCCCCCCCCCCGTTGTAGTTGTCAATTTTATTGGCTGTATGAAATCTAATTAAGCTTTTGAGCTTTCTTTTTTTTTCTGTTTTTTTTTTTTTTCTCAGTCACATTTTTTATTGTTGTTATAAACCTCTGCCTCTATCTTTTGCAGTTCTGGGGACTTTTTTTCCCCCCCTCTCTTTTTTAATTTTAATTTTTTATTTTTTAAACCTATTATTATTTCTTCTGCATTTATTCCCTTGTTTGCTTTTCCTACTGTTCTTTCCCCCTTACAGTTACTCTTTAATATATATAAATCTTCTTTATCTACCACTATTTAACTTTACATATCTATTCTTTCTTTCTTTTCTTTCTTTCCTGTAGTCTCAACATATTTGTTAGTTTTATTTTCATTGCTTTATTCCCCAGTTGACACCTTGCTTTAGTTTTGTTTTCCAGTTTGTGCTTTAGTCTTGTTCTTAACTGGTAAATATAATTTTTTATTTCTTTTGTTCACCATGTCAATCTCTTGTACTTTATTTTTGTTGGTCTCTTTTGACTTTGCTTATGGGTGTATATGTATATGTGTATGTTCCATTATTTTAATTGTTATTTGCCTTATTTTGTAAATGTAACTTGTCTGGGGTTCATCTTTGGTTTCTCAGTTTTGGATATTTGTTTTAATCTTACTTGATGCCATAACAAACCACACGTGGAATCTTCATACCTGACAAGATCTAGCCCTGAGCCTTTGGAGTGGGAGCACTGACTCCAAGACCCTAGATTACAGAAAACTAACCCTAGGAGGTTATCAAATAGTGAGAACTAACACAGAGGAAACCGCTGGAATACAAGACCTGACATCACCCAGCCACCAGTAGCACTCTGTGCAGGACGCCTCATCTAAACAACAACAAAACAAAAATACAAACCAAATCATCAGCAGACGGGATAACCACCTGACTCAGCATTGCCCATCAGAGGAAAAACAAATGAACAAACAAAAACTCAGCTTACACAAACCACTGGACCAAACTTAGGAGGGCAGAAACCAAAAGGAAGAAAGAATTCAACCTTGAAGTCTGGGAAAAGGAGACCTCAAACACAATAAGTTAAAAAAAATAATGAAAAACAAACAAGGGAATACAAACAAGAGAAATAATACATAAATGAAGGAACAAACTAGAAACACAGAAGTCCAAATAAATGAAGAGGAAATAGGCAAATTACCTGAAAAAGAATTCAGAATAATGATAATAAAGATGATAAAAAAAACCTTGAATGCAAAATGGAGAAAATGCGAGAATCAAATAACAAAAACCTAGGAGAATTAAGGTATAAACCTGCAGAGAAAAACAACACAATTACTGAAATTAAAAATACTATAGAAGAAATCAATAGCAGAATATCTGAAGCAGAAGAATGAATCAGTGAGCTGTAAGATAAAATGGTGGAAATAACTTTTGAAGAGCAGAATAAAATAACAAGAATGAAAAGAACAGAGAATAGTCTCAGAGACCTCTGGGACAATATCAAACACACCAACATTCGAATTATAGGGGTCCCAGAAGAAGAAGAGAAAAAGAAAGGGTATGAGAAATTTCTTGAAGAGATTATAGTTGAAAATTTCCCCAACATGGAAAAGGAAATAGTCAATCAAGTCCAAGAGGCACAAAGAGTTCCATACAGGATAAACCCAAGGAGAAACACGCCAAGACACATATTAATCAAACTAACAAAGACTAAACACAAAGAAAGAATATTAAAAGCAGCAAGGGAGAAGGAACAAGTAACATACAAGGGAAACCTCATACACGTAACAGCTGATCTTTCAGCAGAAACTCTGCAGGCCAGAAGGGAATGGCAGGATATATTTAAAGTACTGAGAGGGAAAAATCTACAACCAAGATTACTGTATCCTGTAAGGATCTCATTCAAAATTGATGGAGAAATAAAAAGCTTTTCAGACAAGGAAAAGTTAAGAGAATTCAGTACCACCAAATAAGCTTTACAACAAATGTTAAAGGAACTTAGTCAAGAAATACAAGAGAAGAAAAAAGATCTTCAAAATCAACCCCAACAATTAAGAAAATGGCAATAGGAACATATATATCAATAATTACTTTAAATGTAAACAGATTAAATGCTCCAACCAAAAGACCCATATATATGCTGTCTACAAGAAACCCACTTCAGACCTAAAGACACATATAGACTGAAAGTGAGAAAATGGAAAAGTATATTCCGTGCCAACTGGAAGCAAAAGAAAGCTGGAGTAGCAATCCTCATATCAGACAAAATAGACCTTAAAATAAAGATTACAAGAGATAAGAAAGGACACTACATAATGATCAAGGGATCAATCCAAGAGGAAGACATAACAATTGTAAATATCTATGCACCCAACATAGGAGCACCACAATACATAAGACAAACACTAACAGACATAAAAGGAGAAATTGAGAGTAACACAATAATAGTAGGAGACTTTAACACCCCACTCACACCAATGGACAGAGCATCAAAACAGAAAATTAATAAGGAAATACAAGTCTTAAATGATACATTAGATGAAGTGGATCTCATTGATATCTTTAGGACATTCCATCCAAATGCAGAAGAATACACCTTCTCAAGTGCACATGGATCATTCTGTAGGATAGACCACATCTTGGATCACAAATCAAACCTCAGTAAATTTAACAAAACTGAAATCATATTAAGCATTTTCTCCGACCACAACACTATGAGACTAGATATCAATTACAAGGAAAAAAGTGTAAGAAACACAAACACATGGAGATTAAACAACACGTTTCTAAATAACCAACAGGTTACTGAAGAAATCAAAAGGGAAATAAAAAAATTTCTAGAAACAAATGACAATGAAAACATGACAACTCAAAACCTATGGGATACAGTGCAAGCAGTTTTAAGAGGGAAGTTTATAGCAATACAATCCTACCTCAAGAAACAAGGAAAACATCAAATAGACAAGCTAACTTTACACCTAAAACAACTGGAAAAATAACAACAACAACAACAAAAAAAATAGTAGAAGGAAAGAAATAAAGATCCAAGCATAAATAAGTGAAAAAGAAATAAAAGAAACAATATTAAAGATTAATCAAACTAAAATCTGGTTCTATGAGAAGATAAACGAAATTGACAAGCCTTTAGGCAGACTCATCAGGAAAAAAGAGAAGAATCAAATCAACAAACTTAGAAATGAAAAAGGAGAGGTTACACCAGACAATGCAGAAATACAAAGGATTATAGGAGACTGTTATGAACAACTATATGGCAATAAAATGGATAACCTGGAAGAAATGGACAGATTCTTCGAAAAGTTCAATTTTCCAAGACTGAACCAGGAAGAAATAGAAATTATGAACAACCCAATTACAAGCACTGAAATTGAAGCTGTGATTAAAAATCTCACCAAAAACAAAAGCCCAGGACCAGATGGCTTCACAGGAGAATTCTATCAAACGTTTAGAGAAGAGCTAATGCCTATCCTTCTAAACCTCTTTCAAACAATTGCAGAGGAAGGAACATTTCCAAACTCGTTCTATGAGGCCACCATCACCCTGATACCAAAACCAGACAAAGACAACACAAAAAAAGAAAACTACAGGCCAGTATCACTGATGACCATAGATGCAAAAATCGTCAACAAAATTTTAGCAAACAGAATTCAGTTACATGTCAAAAAGCTCATACACCATGATCAAGTTGGGTTTATTCCAGGTCTGCAAGGATTCTTCAATATATGCAAACCAATCAACATGATATACCATATTAACAAATTGAAAGATAAAAATCATATGATCATCTCAATAGATGCAGAAAAAGCCTTTGACAAAATTCAGCACCCATTTATGATTAAAACTCTTCAAAAAATGGGCATAGAAGGAACCTACTTAAACATAGTAAAGGGTACATATGATAAGCCTACAGCAAACATTATTCTCAATGGTGAAAAACTGAAAGCATTCCCCCTGAGATCAGGAACAAGACAAGGATATCCACTTTTGCCACTATTATTCAGCATAGTTCTGGAAGTCCTAGCTATAGCAGTTAGAAAAGAAAAAGAAATAAAAGGAATCCAGACTGGAAAAGAAGAAGTAAAACTCTCACTGTTTGCACATGACATGGTATTGTACCTAGAAAACCCTAAAGACAGTATCAGAAAATGACTAGAGCTAATCAGTGAATTTAGCAAAGTTGCAGGATACAAAATCAGTACCCAGAAATCACTTGCATTTCTATATACAAACAATGAAAAATCAGAAAGAGAAATTAAGGCATCAATCCCATTCACCATTGCAACAAAAAGAATTAAATATCCAGGAATAAACTTACCTAAGGAGACAAAAGATCTATACACAGAAAATTATAAGACACTAGTGGAAGAAATCAAAGACAACATAAACAGATGGAGAGATATTACATGTTCCTACGTAGGAAGAATCAATATTGTGAAAATGACTATACTACCAAAAGCAATCTACAAATTCAGTATGATCCCTATCAAATTACCAATGGCATTTTTCACAGAACTAGAACAAAAAATTTCACAATTCATATGGAAACACAAAAGACCCCGAATAGCCAAAGCAGTCTTGAGAAAGAAGAATAGAGCTGGCGGAATCAACCTTCCTGACTTCAGATTATACTACAAAGTAACAGTCATCAAGACAGTATGGTGATGGCACAAAAACAGAAACACAGACCAGTGGAACAAGATAGAAAGCCCAGAAATAAACCCATGCACCTATGTGTACCTTATTTTTGACAAAGGAGGAAAGAATATACAACAGGGCAAAGAGCCTCTTCAATAAATGGTGCTGGGAAAAGTGGACAGCTACACGTAAAAGAATGAAATTAGAACACTTCCTAACACCATACACAAAGATAAATTCAAAATGGATTAAAAACCTAAATGTAAGACCAGAAACTGTAAACAACCCTTAGAGGAAAACATAGGCAGAGCACTCGATGACATAAATCAAAGCAAGATCCTCTCTGACCCACCTCCTAGAGTAATGGAAATAAAAACAAAAGTAAACAAGTGGGACCTGATTAAACTTAAAAGCTTTTGCACAGCAAAGGAAACTATAAGCAAGGTGAAAAGACAACCCTCAGAATGGGAGAAAATAATAGCAAATGAAACAACTGACAAAGGATTCATTTCCAAAATATACAAGCAGCTCATACAACTCAATGCCAGAAAAACAAACAACCCAACCAAACAGTGGGGAAAAGACCTAAACAGACATTTCTCCAAAGCAGACATACAGATGGTTAACAAACACATGAAAAGATGCTCAACATCACTCATGATTAAAGAAATGCAAATCAAAACCACAATGAGATATCACCTCACACAGGTCAGAATGGCCACCATCAAAAAGTCTACAAACAATAAATGCTGGAGAGGGTGTGGAGAAAAGGGAACGCTCTCGCGCTGTTGGTGGGAATTGGTGGGAATGTAAATTGATACAGCCACTATGATTCCTTTATTTTTTTTATTTTTTATTTTTTTGAGATTCCTTTATTTTTTTATTTTTTATTTTTTTGAAATTCCTTTAAAAACAAGGAATAAAACCACCGTATGACCAGCATTCCCACTCATAGGTATATATCCTGAGGAAACCAGGGTTAAAAAAGACACATGTATTCTACTGTTCATTGCAGCACTATTTACAGTAGCTAGAACATGGAAGCAACCTAGACATCCATCGACATATGAATGGATAAAGAAGCTGTGGTACGTATACATGATGGAATATTAATAAGTATAAAAAGGAACACATTTGAGGCAGCTCTGATAAGGTGGATCAACCTAGAGCCTATTATACAGAGTAAAGTGAGTCAGAAAGAGATAAATATCATATTCTAACCCATATATACAGAATCTAGAAAATGGTACAGAAGAATTTATTTACAGGGCAGCAGTGGAGAAACAGACATAGAGAATAGACTTATGGACATGGGGAGAGGGGAGGAGAGGGTGAGATGTATGGAAAGACTAACATGGAAACTTACATTACCATATGTAAAATAGATAGCCAACAGGAATTTGCTGTATGGCTCAGGAAACTCAAGCAGGGGCTCTGTATCACCTACAGGGGTGGGATGGGGAGGGAGATGGGAGGGAGGTTCAAAAGGGAGGGGATATATATATATTCCCATGTCTGAGTCATGTTTAGGTTTGATAGAAAACAACAAAATTCTATAAAGCAATTATCCTTCAATTAAAAAAAATTGACAGGAGCTATGCTATAGTACAGGAGACAGAGATTAAGACCATCCCCATGGAAAAGAAATGCAAAAAGCAAAATGGCTCTCTGGGGAGGCCTTACAAATAGCTGTAAAAAGAAGAGAAGCAAAAAGCAAAGGAGAAAAGGAAAGATATAAGCACCTGAATGCAGAGTTCCAAAGAATAGCAAGAGATAAGAAAGCCTTCCTCAGCTATCAATGCAAAGAAATAGAGGAAAACAACAGAATGGGAAAGACTAGAGATCTCTTCAAGGAAATTAGAGATCCCAAGGGAACATTTCATGCAAAGATGGGCTCGATAAAGGAAAGAGATGGTATGGACCAAACAGAAGCAGAAGATACTAAGAAGAGGTGGCAGGAATACACAGAAGAACTGTACAAAAAATATCTTCATGACCAAGATAATCATGAAGGTATGATCACTCACCTAGAGCCAGGCATCCTGGAATGTGAAGTCAAGTGGGCCTTAGAAAGCATCACTACGAACAAAGCTAGTGGAGGTGATGGAATTCCAGTTGAGCTATTTCAAATCCTGAAAGATGATGCTGTGAAAGTGCTGCACTCAATATGCCAGCAAATTTGGAAAACTCAGCAGGGGCCACAGGACTGGAAAAGGTCAGTTTTCATTTCAATCCCAAAGAAAGGCAATGCCAAAGAATGCTCAAACTACAGCACAATTGCACTCATCTCACATGCTAGTAAAGTAATGCTCAAAATTCTCCAAGCCAGGCTTCAGCAATATGTGAACCATGAACTTCCTGATGTTCAAGCTGGTTTTAGAAAAGGCAGAGCAACCAGAGATCAAATTGCCAACATCTGCTAGATAATCGAAAAAGCAAGAGAGTTCCAGAAAAACATCTATTTCTGCTTTATTGACTATGCCAAAGCCTTTGACTGTGTGGATCACAATAAACAATGGAAAATTCTTCAAGAGATGGGAACCAGACCACCTGACCTGCCTCTTGTGAAACCTATATGCAGGTCAGGAAGCAACAGTTAGAACTGGACATGGAACAACAGAATGGTTCCAAATAGGAAAAGGAGTACATTAAGGCTGTATATTGTCACCTTGCTTATTTAACTCATATGCAGAGTACATCATGAGAAATGCTGGGCTGGAAGAAACACAAGCTGGAATCAAGATTGCCAGGAGAAATATCAATAACTTCAGATATGCAGATGACACCACCCTTATGGCAGAAAGTGAAGAGGAACTAAAAAGCCTCTTGATGAAAGTGAAAGAGGAGAGTGAAAAAGTTGGCTTAAAGCTCAACATTCAGAAAACGAAGATCATGGCATCTGGTCCCATCACTTCATGGGAAATAGATGGGGAAACAGTGGAAACAGTGTCAGACTTTATTTTTCTGGGCTCCAAAATCACTGCAGATGGTGACTGCAGCCATGAAATTAAAAGACGCTTACTCCTTGGAAGAAAAGTTGTGACCAACCTAGATAGCATATTGAAAAGCAGAGACATTACTTTGCCAAGAAAGGTCTGTCTAGTCAAGGCTATGGCTTTTCCAGTGGTCATGTATGGATGTGAGAGTTGGACTGTGAAGAAAGCTGAGTGCTGAAGAATTGATGCTTTTGAAGTGTGGTGTTGGAGAAGACTCGTGAGAGTCCCTTGTACTGCAAGGAGATCCAACCAGTCCATTCTAAAGGAGATCAGCCCTGGGTGTTCTTTGGAAGGAATGATGCTAAAGCTGAAACTCCAGTACTTTGGCCACCTCATGTGAAGAGTTGACTCACTGGAAAAGACTCTGATGCTGGGAGGGATTGGGGTAGGAGGAAAAGGGGATGACAGAGGATGAGATGGCTAGATGGCATCACCGACTTGTTGGACGTGAGTTTGAGTGAACTCCAGGTGATGGATGGACAGGGAGGCCTGACGTGCTGCGATTCATGGGGTCGCAAAGAGTCAGACACAACTGAGCGACTGAACTGAATTGAATGAACTGATGCTATCTAGCTGCCATTTAATGTATCAGAGAACTGCTTTATTTTTTTAATTATTTATTTATGGGTGTGCTGAGTCTTTGTTGCTATGCCTGGGCTTTATGGGCTTTCTCTTGTTGCACGGATGGGGCTGCTCTTCATTGCACTGTGCCAACTTCTCATTGCAGTGGTTTCCCTTGTTTTTGGAGCAGGGCTCTTAGAGCACATGGGATTTAATAGTTGTGTCATGTGGGCCCAGTAGTTGCAGTTCCCCAACTCTAGAGTGGGGGCTCGGTAGTTGTGGCCTACAGGCTTAGTTTGTCCTTAGCATGTGGGATCTTCCCGGACCAGGGATCAAACCCATGTCTCCTGCATTGGCAGGCAGATTCTTAACCACTAGACCACCAAGGAAGTCCGGAGAACTATTATGCTAATTTTTGTTCTTTTTCTATTTAGAATAAATGCACAAAAATAAACAGGCAACACAGTTTTTACACAACCTACAGTAATTATAGGGGCTTTTAGGCTGGGTGAAGTGAATTGAAGTGAAAGTTGCTCCATCGTGGCCGACTCTTTGAACCCCCATGGATTATGCAGTCCATGGAATTCTCTAGGCCAGAATACTGGAGTAGGTAGCCTTTCCTTTCTCCAGGGGAAAATCTTCCCTACCCAGGGACCAAACCCAGGTCTTCTGCCTTGCAGGCAGATTCTTTACCAGCAAAGCCACAAGGGAAGCCCAAGAATACTGGAGTGGGTAGCCTATCTCTTCTCCAGCAGATCGTCCCAACCCAGGAATCGAACCTGGGTTTTGTGGCTCAGCGGATATAGAATCTGTCTGCAATGTGAGAGACCTGGATTCAATCCCTGGATTCGGAAGATCCCCTGGAGAAGGGAAAGGCTACCCACTCCGGTATTCTGGCCTAGAGAATTCCATGGACTATATAGTCCATGGGGTCACAAAGAGTCGGACACGACTGAGCAACTTTCACTTAGTCTGGGTGCCAGCATCCATACTAATGCTATAATAAGCAGAGCCCTATCACCCCAGGTAACAGCATCTACTCCTTTTGTTTTTGGCCCTGCTATCTCTGTTACTCAGTTACTCAGTGTGCAACTGCAACAGGCTTCTTATTCACATTGGTGGAAGTGCACTGCAGACTGGTTGCACCAGTTACAATATAGTCTTGATGAGGAATGCAGCATTTGCAGGATTACTCTTCACTCCTGCTACATGGGCATCTAGTGGAACAATTGTTACATAATCAATTGCTCTTTTCAACCATAGTGGACAGTCCACTGGTAGGGTTTGAACTGTGCTTTCTAATGGAGAAGCACAATATTGGATAATGGAGAAGAAGATTGATTTTGAGATTCTAATTTGATTGACTCATCCAAATATGACTTCCTTCTCTTTTTGGAGATTAGTAGTATTGAAGAATGTGATAGAAATTAAATCTAAACTGCTACTTCTGATTTTGCAGTTTTAGGTTTAGAACCAAGGAATGTTTGAGGGGGAAAGTTACAACCTTCTGAGAATGAGTAGTCTAGAGTCTAGACAAATTGGCCTCTAGTAATAATAGAGTTACCCTGAAGTGTTTTGTTCAACTTGCTTAATGCTTGTATTTACCAAGTATATATTTTTTCACAATCTGTTGCTATATTCTGTTTTCCTTTTTAAAAATAAAACTTCCTAAATGAAATTGATCAGGAGGTACAATAGAACAGAAAAGAACATTTTTTTGCAGTAGTATAAAATTTTAGAGAATATTAAAATAATGATGCAATAATAAAGTGAGTTATATGGCATAGTTGGGAGATGGTAAAATATTTAGGCTAGTAGAGACATCTTACATGCATGGGTTATAGTTTCTAAATAAGTAGGATTCAGTAAAATACATTTAACCTAACTGGAAATTATTAGAAGAGATTTAGGATCTTACTAAAGCAAAATGCAACTAATAAAGAGTACTGGTTTATAAGCCATATAAGCATGGTTTTATTGTAGATGCCTCAGATATTTTTTTTTCTCACCAACATTATTTGACAATTTATTCTTTTTTTTCCCCCAGTGGACTGTGAAATTTTCCAGTTTTTATTTTTATTTTTGTACTTTACAATATTGTGTTGGTTTTGCCATACATTGACATGAATCCACCACGGGTGTACACATGTTCCCCATCTTGAACCCCCCTCCCAACTCCCTCCCCATACCATCCCTCTGGGTCATCCCAGTGCACCAGCCTCGAGCATCCTGTATCATGCATCGAACCTGGACTGGCGATTCGTTTCACATATGATAATATACATGTTTCAATGCCATTCTCCCAAATCATCCCACCCTCACCCTCTCCCACAGAGTCCAAAAGACTCTTCTATACATCAGTGTCTCTTTTGCTGTCTCGCATACAGGGTTATCGTTACCATCTTTCTAAATTCCATATATATGCATTAGTATACTGTATTGGTGTTTTTCTTTCTGGCTTACTTCACTCTGTATAATCGGCTCCAGTTTCATCCACCTCATTAGAACTGATTCAAATGTATTCTTTTTAATGGCTGAGTAATACTCCATTGTGTATATGTACCATAGCTTTCTTATCCATTCTTCTGCTGATGGACATCTAGGTTGCTTCCATGTCCTGCTGAGTGAGATATTTAAGCATTTTACTTTATGGTATATTTTTTTTAATTACATATTCATAGTCATGATTTCAGAGCTTTTAGAATCAACCAAAAAGGTAAAGTATTTTTATAATTACAGATAATAGAGAAATAACTTACTTATCATTTGTAATAGTGGTTATTGAACCAATTTTAATTGATTGGTTTGGCATTGTAGGACACAAAGATATGAAGTAGAGCATTAAAATCATTATGATGCTGGAATAGTTGGTCACTGTCTTGGGGCATTATTTTAATTATGCAGAAATGAATTTTTGATACTACAAATAATACATATCTGTTATCAAAAAAATAGCTACAAAATAAATGTTTGAGTCTTGGCTCTGATATTTACTAGTTCTCTGACCTTGGAAAAGTTACTCTAATCTCTTAATATTCGGTTTGCTCATCAATAAGTGCTCAACATTTTACCTTGTAGGGTTATTGTGAGGATTGGGCATGTTAAGTGAATATAAATAAAGTAAATGCTTAGAACCCTGTCTGACATGCATGTAATAGGTACTCAATAAATAGTAGCTATGTTTGTTATTTTTATGAAAGTATACATTTCCCTGCAGTATTAAATATGTTGGATATTATCCCTTTTGTTTGTTTGTATTTTAAGCTTTGGTAGTTTAACACTGAAAATAGTATCATAGCATCGTGTTCATCTACATTTTCTTTAATTATTAGTAAGACTGACTTCTCTTCAAATTATTGATTAATTGTACTTGTGTTCTTTTGGTATATGTTTGTGTGGGGAGGAGAGTGGGAATTGAATGAATTCCCTTTTCCCTTTTTGTATCTTTTGTTGCTCAGTTTCTTTTTTTTTTTTTTCCTTTTTTGGCCATACTGCGTGGCATATGGGATTTTAATTCCCTGACCCAGGATTGAACCTGAGCCCTCAGCAGTGACAGCATGGAGTCCTAAGCATTCAACCACCAGGGATTTCCCTGC
Organism: Bos javanicus; assembly: GCF_032452875.1. Classification (NCBI taxonomy): domain Eukaryota; kingdom Metazoa; phylum Chordata; class Mammalia; order Artiodactyla; family Bovidae; genus Bos; species Bos javanicus. The sequence goes on along the minus strand of NC_083897.1, from coordinate 57,644,251 downwards.
TCAGTTTTCTAATATAGTGCTTATCTTTTTTCTTGTTTATATGCAGTTGCAATATCTTAACTCTGATATTTGTATAAGAAGTATTTTCATACCTGTGATTTCTGTTGGTGACAAAAATCACAGGTAATGCTAACCTTTGTAATTTGTTGCCTACCTTTATAATTAAGGGAAATGCTCAATTTCTGCTAGACATTAGTGAAGAGAGATGTAATTCCCCCCCCAAAAAAATAATTATTTTCCCCCATTTGTTTGTTTTATTTTTCTTAGAACTTTATGGATATTAAAATATTTTAAATTTTTAAATTAAGCTTTTTATTTTGATATAGATTCTCATGCAGTTGTATGAAAAAATACAGAGACCCCACCCACATCCCCTTTGTCCATTTTCTTCTGGTGGTAACATATTGCAAAACTACAGTACAGTATCACAACCAGGATGTTGATATTGGTAGTCAAGATATAGAATAGTTCTCACTACTACGATTCCCCATTTTACCCTTTGATAGCAACACCTACTTTTCTACTGCTCCCATACTCTTTAATCCTGGCAGACATTAATCTGTTCTTCATTACTATGATTTTGTCATTGCAAAAATGTTGTATGGGGCTTCTGTGGTGGTGCAGTGGATAAGAATCTCAGGACACAGGTTCAATCCCTGGTCCAGAAGATTCTACATGTCGCAGAGCAACTAAGCCTGTGTGCACCACAACTACTGAGCCCATGCTCTAGAGCCTATGAGCCACAACTACTGGGCCCACATGCCCTAAATACTGAAGCCCATGTGCCTAGAGCCTGTGCTCTGCAACAAGAGAAGCCACCTCAGTAAGAAGCCTGCACACCACAACAGAGAGTAGCCCCCACTCGCCACAACTAGAGAAAGCCCACACACAGCAAAGAAGACCCAGTGCAACCAAAAATAATAAATAAATTTTAAAATGTTGTATGAATGGAATCATATGGCATATAATCTTTTGGGAATGGCTTTTTTCACTCAGTATACTTTTCTTTAGATCATCCAGATTGTTACATGTGTGTTTTTTGTTTTATTGCTTCATGGTGTTCCATGATACGGATGGACCTCAGTTTGTGTAACTATTTGTCATTTGAATGATTTTTCCTCTATAGGTCAGATGCCGGCTTTCTCTTACTATTTTCAATATTTCTTCTTTGCCTTTAATTTTCAGAAATTTAGTTGTTATTAAGTGTCTTGGTGTGGATTCCTATCATTCTGTCATCAAGTTCACTAATCTAGGATATCCCCTCTAGTTGACTGCTGAGTCCTTTTGCTTAGCTTTAACTTTGCATTTTGGTTATTGGTTATCTGGTTATCTCAGATTTCCACTTGGCTCTTTTTTCTGTCTTCTGTTTCTCTGTAGAGATTTTTATTTCTTCTTCTTCTTCTTTTTTTTTTTTTTTTTTTTTTGCTAAGGCTATTTTTTCTTGTGTTTTAAGTGTGTTCATAATTTCTTCTTGATGCATTTTTATCATGGATGCTTTAACATTTGTCATCTTGGTATTGTCTTTTAAAATTCCATCTAAGATCTTTCTGGTTCTTGGTGGGATGAGTGATTTTTAACTGAAACTTGGACATATTATGAGACTCTAAATCAGATCAAAGATTTTTGCTTTAGCTGGGTTTATTTGTCATGATAAAGAAGAGTTTCACTGTGTTACTGTAAGGTGGGAGTAGAACTTTGTTTTCCCCAGTTCGTCTCCATTGCTACCCGAGCCAAGTTCTGCTAGTTCTTGCTGGGCAGGAGTGGGAGTTCCTGCTTCTGATGTGGTTTCCACTGACACTGTGAGGACATGGTTCATTAACTGCTGGCAGAGATGACATCCTGGCTCCCTACTTGACCTCCTCTGATACTATCCTGGCTGGGATGTTGAGACACCTCACTGTAGCTTCACAGTGGCAGAAGTTTAGGCTCCTCGCTTACTGTTCTCTGGGATAGGTAGGTTGTGGGGCCACACATTTTTTCTGTGATGTTTGGTTACTGGAGAGTGGTTATTGTCTAAAAGTTTTCTTATTGCTCTGTCTCTTTCTTTGTCTTTTGTCTAAAGAGCAGGCTTTTGTTGGGTTTTGTTTTTCTATACCCATTGTTGTTTCTTGCTGGCCAGCCTGTCTGACTCCATGCCTGGGAAGTATGAGACAGAAAGAAAACCTATGGAATTCGTTACTACAGTGTTTCTTGGGTCTCAAGATCCCTAGCTGATTTGCCTTCTTCTCTCCACCTTTCGGTGTTTTCTTGTTTGTTTTATATATAATGTCCATGGGTTTTAGCTGTATGTAGGAGGAGGAATAGGGAAAAGTACATTTTCCTGGAAATGGAAATCCTTAAGATTTAAATTTTCATGTTTTCAAATCTCTCATTCTTCTGAATTTCTCTCTCTGGACTTCTTTGTATAGACATTTTTCATCTTAAGATTTAATTCTTTTTGTTCTTTTGTGGTTTATATTTTTAGGAATTTCTTGCCTTCCTATTGATTACTTGAACATCTTTAGGAATCTGATTTTTTCTAAATGATCAGTGAATTAAACCATCGTATTTAATTAAATAACCATTCTTTCCCTACTGATTTGAGATGCTGCCTTCCTCATACACCAAATTATTATATATGGTTAGTTCTGCTTCTGGGTGTCCTATTTTGTTCTATTGATTTGTCCTTTCTTGTTCTAGTATCACCATTTTGTTACTGTAGCAAGTGCCACTATCTTGTAAGGTATGGCCACCTTCCCCTATTCTGTTAAAAAAAAAATCATGCTTACTTTCTATGGTAAACAATTTATTAAGATAGTTGATATTTTCCTGTGTTCATAAACATGAAGACATTAAGGCTGATTTTCTTACCCTTATAACACTAGATGGATAAAATTGTGATATTGAACTTTTCCTCTTGTCCAGTAGAGGCGATTTTCACCCCCTCTCCCAGAGGATGTTTGGCATTATCTGGAGACAATCTTTTAAAATAATATTATTTATTTATTTATTTTTGGCCACGTCGAGTCTTATTTGGGGCCCTGGGGCTTCTCTCTAATTATGCACATGAGCTTAGCTGCCATGCTGCATATGGTATCTCAGGTCCATGACCAGGGATCAAACTCTCGTCCCCTGCATTGGAAGGTGGATTCTTAACCAGTGGACCACCAGGGCGGTCCCTCTGGAAACATTTTTGGTTTTCCAAACTGTGTAAGTGTTCCTGCATCTAGTGAAGCCCAGGGATGCTGCTAAATACTTTGCAGTGCACATAAAGGAAATTTTTACTGTCCTTGACACAACACTTTTGACATCAAATATGTGGGGGTTCTTCCCATACCAACTAATTCTCTCAACTCTCCAGACTCCATCTGGGTATTCTACAGTTCAGTTATGATGCTCACCACCTCAAAGAACTCTGGAAAACACTTGACTTACAATTTCTGGTTCATTATATATGCTGCAGTTTAGGAACAGCCAAATAGAGAGATGCTGTAAGGCTGAGTGAGTATGGGGGAGCAGCACAGATCTTTCGTGTCCTCTCCAGGCACCAACACCGTCCTAGCACCTACACCAACCCAGAAGCTCTCCAAACCCCTTCCTTTAGGGTTTTGATGGAGGTTCCATTATGTTGGCATGAATGATTAAATCTTTTGCCTCTGATGATTAGACTCAGTCTCCAGTTCCTCTCCTCTCCAGGGAGGTCAGAGGGTTAGGCTAAAAGTTCCAACCCTCTAATCACTTTGTTGGTTCCTCTGGTAACCAGCCTCTCAGCCTGAGGGGCTTTCTAAAGTTCACCTTTTTAACATAAATCAGATGTGGTTGAAACCTTTATTGCTCTTGGAGCTGTTTCTGGAACTGTGAAGAAAACTCAAATAAGCTTCTGTCTCTCTCATTACTTAGGAAGTTACAAGGGGTTTAGGATCTTTGTCCCAGAAAGGGGACAAGACCAAATATACATGCCTTATATCTTACCATGGGACAGCCCTCTGCCATAAAGAATTATTGGGTCCAATGTCACCAGTGCCATGTTGAAAAACTCTGCTGTAGTCCTATGATTAGGAAAATGAGACTTTGTTTTTTAAAAGAAGAGCTATTGGTTTTGCATTATTTATTTAGTAACTGGCCTGTATTACTGAAACCTCTTCAATAAAGAGTAAGGCTTTAGCTTGAAAGCAAGTCTTATTAAATGGTATTTGTTTCCTTAGTTACCTCTGGGTATGTGATTTAAGGTCAGGCTCCTGAAATTATGCCAGTATCCGAGACACATGATCAAGATTTTAAAATATGGGCATAAATCAAGTGTAAATTTAATTAGTGCTAGTGAAGAGGTTTAAGTAATGCAGCCAGTTACAAAATAAATAATGCAAAAAACAATAGCTTTCCCATGTTTAAGCAGTAGTAATTGGGAAATATAATGGAGGAAGTTCCCATTAACAATTTCAACCAAAAGTATGAAGTACCTAAGAGTGAACTTTAAAAATGTGCATAACCTATATGAAGATGACCATAAAAGTTTACTGAGGCATATAAGAAAAGACATGAATAAATGAAGACTACACGGACTCAATAGTATAAGAATGTCATCTAGCTCCAAATTAATCAATGCATTTAATATCATTCTTATAAAACCACAGTGGGAATCTTTGGGGGAAGGAAAAGAAGGAGGGTCTCGACAAGATTCTGAAGTTTAAATGGAGGGGATAAATGCATGAGATTAGTGATCTCTTGTTTTTTAAGGAAAGTAATGATAGCTTGCTTGTAGAAAAACATGAAAATATAAGTTTATTATCTGACTGTAAATTTAAAATATTTACTATAAAACTAAATGAGTTCTAGTGCTTCAATAATTGGAAATCTCTTGTAGAACAAGGATAGAAAGAAAAATCAGTGAAAAATTTTAAAGTACAGAATCAAACCTGGGTTTATGAAGATGACATTTCCATTCTGGAGAGAAAGGATGGAATAGTGAATAAATGAATTGCAGTAGCAGGCTAGCCAGGTGATTTGGGGGAAGCGGGTTATGTTTTGCCTAAAGAGGTTAACTGAAATAAATACTAGGTGAATTAAAGCTAGAAAATGAAACCATAAATATTTAAATTGTATAAATATGAATATGAAAATGTATAAATAATAATTGTTGGGTTGGAGAGAGGACCACTTATTGAAGTATAATTTAAAAATATATAATATAGTCAGTCAAATGGTTCAAGAATAAGACTATAAACATAGTATAAATAGGTATACTGTCCCCCATCTACCTTGTATTACTCCCTCCCCCCTCCCCCCATCTATTCGGCTAACCACTGTAATTGTATATATCCTTCAAAAGTTTCTTTATGGCTTTGCTAGCAAATAAAAATATGTATTCTTAGCCCTCTGCTTGTTTTAAAAATATAAATAATAGTATATTCTACACGCTGTACCTTGCTTTTTATTTTTTTAATTTTTTTCTACTTTAAGTTTATTTATTTTAATTGGAGGCTAATTACTTTACAATATTGTATTGGTTTTGCCATACATCAATATGTACCTTGCTTTTTAAACTTAAAGCTTTATACACTTATTTTAAACATTTTGTAGCTCTTTTCACATCAGTCAGTATATGAAGAGCTTCATCAGAATTTTTATAGCATCATACATTGTCTGCATGTGCTATAGTTTATCTAGACCCTTGCTGGTGGGTGTTTGGGTTGTTTCCTCTTCTGCTAATATAAACAGTGGTGCAATGGATATCATTTTACATGTCATTTTACAGATGTATATCTTTGTAGATAAATTTCCAAAAGAAGTATTACTGGTTCAAAAGATAGATGCATTTGTACTTCTTAAAACATTGGCCACTTATTTTCCATAGGGATTATACCAGTTTACACAACCATTAGAAGTCACAGAAGTTGCCCCTTTCTTCACAGTGTCCTCAAACAGTATATTACTAGATTTTTAAAAAAATATTTCTTCCCATATATTAGGTAAAATTGTTCTTAAGGTAGACATAATTTGTGGTTTTCTCCTAAAAATGAGGTTGAACATTTCATGTTTGAAGGAATTTTGAAACATGATATGGAGACATAAACCATAAAGGAGAAAACAGTGGAAAGATTTGACTACATAAAAAATAAAAACAAAATAAGAAAAGCAAATGACAAACTGGGGTTGGGAAGTACTTGCAACATTTGACTAAATAGTTAAAAATCAGTAATAAGAAGATATTAATCCGGTGAGAAAATGGGCAGATGATATGAATAGGCAATTTTGAATGAAGAAATTAAAGTAACCATTAAACCTATGATAAAAATTTAGTCTCACTGATAGGTATTGAATTAGAAATATTAAAACACCTTTGTGATAATTGGTTATTTCTTTAAAAGTATATATGTTATACATGTGGTGCTTCTCTTAAGTGAAACATAGGGATATTCTATGATATACATTTTATTTTATTATATTTTTAAATAATGCAATGCTACCATTTAAATTTTTTTCTTGTTATTATTTTATTGAAGGATAATTGGTTTAGAGAATTTTATTGTTTTCTGTCAAGCCCCAACATGAATCAGCCATAGGTATACATATATCCTCTCCCTTTTGAACCTCCCTCCCACCTCCCTCCCACCTCCCTCCCAATCCCACCCCTCTAGGTTGATACAGAGCCCCTGTTTGAGTTTCCTGAGCCATACAGCAAATTCCCGTTGGCTATCTATTTTACAGATGGTAATATAAGTTTCCATGTTACTCTTTCCATACCTCTCACCCTCTCCTCCCCTCTCCCCATGTCCATAAGTCTATTTTCTATGTCTGTTTCTCCATTGCTGCCCTGTAAATAAATTCTTCTGTACCATTTTTCTAGATTCTGTATATGTGCATTAGAATATGCTATTTATCTTTCTCTTTCTGACTCACTTTACTCTGTATAATAGGCTCTAGGTTGATCCACCTTATCAGAGCTGACTCAAATGTGTTCCTTTTTATACTTATTAATATTCCATCGTGTATATGTACCACAGCTTCTTTATCCATTCATATGTCGATGGACATGTAGGTTGCTTCCATATTCTAGCTATTGTAAATAGTGCTGCAATGAACAGTGGGATATGTGTATCTTTTTTAACCCTGGTTTCCTCAGGATATATGCCTACGAGTGGAAATGCTGGTCATATGGTGGTTTTGTTCCTTGTTTTTAAAGGAATCTCCATACCATCTTCCATAGTGGCTGTATCCATTTACATTCCCACCAATTCCCACCAACAGCGCGAGAGCGTTCCCTTTTCTCCACACCCTCTCCAGCATTTATTGTTTGTAGACTTTTTGATGGTGGCCATTCTGACCTGTGTGAGGTGATATCTCATTGTGGTTTTGATTTGCATTTCTTTAATCATGAGTGATGTTGAGCATCTTTTCATGTGTTTGTTAACCATCTGTATGTCTGCTTTGGAGAAATGTCTGTTTAGGTCTTTTCCCCACTGTTTGGTTGGGTTGTTTGTTTTTCTGGCATTGAGTTGTATGAGCTGCTTGTATATTTTGGAAATGAATCCTTTGTCAGTTGTTTCATTTGCTATTATTTTCTCCCATTCTGAGGGTTGTCTTTTCACCTTGCTTATAGTTTCCTTTGCTGTGCAAAAGCTTTTAAGTTTAATCAGGTCCCACTTGTTTACTTTTGTTTTTATTTCCATTACTCTAGGAGGTGGGTCAGAGAGGATCTTGCTTTGATTTATGTCATCGAGTGCTCTGCCTATGTTTTCCTCTAAGGGTTGTTTACAGTTTCTGGTCTTACATTTAGGTTTTTAATCCATTTTGAATTTATCTTTGTGTATGGTGTTAGGAAGTGTTCTAATTTCATTCTTTTACGTGTAGCTGTCCACTTTTCCCAGCACCATTTATTGAAGAGGCTCTTTGCCCTGTTGTATATTCTTTCTTCCTTTGTCAAAAATAAGGTACTAATAGGTGCATGGGTTTATTTCTGGGCTTTCTATCTTGTTCCATTTTGTGTTTTTGTTTTTGTGCCAGTACCATACTGTCTTGAAGACTGTAGCTTTGTAGTATAATCTGAAGTCAGGAAGGTTGATTCCGCCAGCTCTATTCTTCTTTCTCAAGACTGCTTTGGCTATTCGGGGTCTTTTGTGTTTCCATATGAATTGTGAAGTTTTTGTTCTAGTTCTGTGAAAAATGCCATTGGTAATTTGATAGGGATCATATTGAATTTGTAGATTGCTTTCGGTAGTATAGTCATTTTCACAATATTGATTCTTCTTACACAGGAACATGGAATATCTCTCCATTTTTTAAAATTAATCTATTTATTTTAATTGGAGGCTAATTACTTTACAATATTGTAGTGGTTTTTGCCATACATTGACATGAATCAGCCATGGGTGTACGTGCGTCCCCCATCTTGAATCCCCCTCCCACCTCCTTCCACATCCCATCCCTCAGGGTTGTCCCAGTGCACCAGCTTTGAGTGCCCTGTTTCGTGTATTGAACTTGGACTGGTGATCCCTTTCCCATGTGGTAATATACATGTTTCAATGCTATTCTCTCAAATCATCCCACTCTCGCCTTCTCCCACAGAGTCCAAAAGTCTGTTCTTTATATCTGTGTCTCTTTTGCTGTCTTGTATATAGGGTCATCATTACCATCTTTCTAAATTCCATATATATGTGTTAATAGACTGTATTGGTGTTTTTCTTTCTGACTTATTTCACTCTGTATAATAGGCTTCAGTTTTTTTAATTAATCTATTTATTTGGCTGCACTGGGTCTTAGTTGTGGCACCCAGGATCTTAGTTGCTGCATGTGGAATCTAGTTTCCTGACCAGGGTTCGAACCCAGGCCCCTCACATTGGGGACTCAGAGTCTTAGTCACTGGGCCACCAGGGAAATTCCCCATGATAGTTTGAGGTTGGTGGTAATGTTCCCAGTTCCTTCCCAGCATCTCCTCCCTGTCCCCAAACCCCCAGTGGCCTTACATGTTTTGGATAGCAGGGTCTTATTTATTGTCATAAATTGTTTAACAGTTGGATGTAGGCAGCAACAGATTCAAATGCAGTTACTTATTAAGAACTTTTTTTCCCTTTGAAAAGGAAGAAGAATATCTGTAATTATGTATTGGAGTCTGAAAACGGTTGGTTCAGGTCAGCACAAATATTTATTGAGCACTTAGTATCATGTGCCCTGTGCAGTGATCTATAGTGAAGATGAAAAGATAAACTGTTTTCTGTTAACCAGTTAATCTTATTTGTGTCTTCATGTACTTGATTTCTCAAACTTTATTTCTTTTATAGTTTTTATTTTAAATTTTCAAGCAAGCAGCCAAGTAATGTTTTCTGAAACTTTATTCCAGACTTCTATTTATTATTTTTTCTCACAGACTTATTGTATAATTCACATACCACATAATCTACCCATTTAGAGTGCACAGTTGATTGGTTTTTAGGATAGTCACAGAGTTATGCAGTCATTGCTGAAGTCCGTTTTACAACATTTTCATCATCCACTGAAGAAACACCATGCACATTATCAGTCACTGCCCATTCTTTCTTCACCCCAGTTCTGGCAATCACAAATCTGCTTTCTGTGTCTCTAGACTGCTCTGTTCTGGACATTTCATATAAATAGAATCATACAATATATGGTATTTTGTGATTAGCCTCAGCATGTTTTCAAGGCTTATCCATGTTTTAGCATATATCAATACTTCTTTTCCTTTTTATGGCCAAATAAAATTCCATTGTATTAATATACTACATTTTATTCATCATCTCCTCAGTTGATATTCATTTGGATTGATTTCTTTCATCTTTTGTTATGAATAATGCTTCTGTGAACATTCATGTACATATTTCAGTGTGGATCTCTATTATCATATCTTTTGTTTGTGTTCCTAGAAGTGGAATTACTGGATCATATGGTAACTTTATGTTGAACACTTTGAGAAAATGCCATACAATTTTATTGAAGAGACGACACTGTTCTACATTCCTATCAACATTGCATGAGGTTTCCAATTTCTCCATCTCCTTGCCAACACTTGATATTATCTGTCTTTTTTACTTTAGGCACTCTTTTTTATTTTTTGATGTGAAAGTTGCTCGGTTGTGTCTGACTCTTTGCAACCCCGTGGACTATACAGTTCATGGAATTCTGTAGGCCAAAATACTGGAGTGGGTAGCCTTTCCCTTCTCCAGGGGATCTTCCCAACCCAGGTATTGAACTCAGGTCTCCTGCATTGCAGGCAGATTCTTTATCAGCTGAGCCACAAGGGAAGTCCTTAGCCATTCTAGTTGCCATGACATAGTATCTCATTGTGGTTTTGATTTGCAAGTTCCTAATGACTGATGACATTAAGTATGATTTCAAGTGTTAGGTGGCCCTTTGTACCAACAACTTTGCATCTTTCTGACCATTCTTGTTTAGTCACCATCTTCTTCTGACCACAGCCTGGAAAGGATCTCTACATTTAAGGATTCATGTCCTTAGTTTTGCTTACCTGGATAATCCAGGATAAACTCCCTATATCACGTTACTTAACCAATTTGACCATTACCTCATCTATAAAATCTCTTTTGTCAAATAAGGTAATGTGCTCACAGTCTCTGGGTATTAGGATGTGACCATCTTTGGGGGACCATTTTTCTGTCTACCACACCATCTTAACAATATAAAAATTTCTGATTCATGCACATGAGATCTTTCCATTTATTTAGGATGTCTTTCTTTTAGTACTATTTTATGTTTTTCTGGATACAAGGCTTGCACTTCTTTTGTTAGGGTTGTACATAACTATTTTATTCATTTTGAATAATCATAAATGAAATATTCTTAATTTCATTTTTGGATTGTTCGTTGATAATATATAGAATTGAAATTTATTTTTATATTGATCTTGTATCCTGCAACTTTGCAGAACTTGTTTATTGTTCTAATAGATTTTTTATGGATTCCTTAGGTTGTTATGTATTCATGATCATATCATCTGTTAATAGAGATAATTTTATTTCTTCTTTGCAATCTGGTTGCCTTTGTTTTCTTGCTTAATTGTCATGGCAAAAACTTTCTATGTATTATTGAAGTGGTAAGAGCAGACATCCTTGTTTTGTTTTTGGTGGCAGTGGAAAAGTATTCAGTCTTTCACTATTAAGATTGATGTTAGCTGTAAGTTTTTCATAAATACCCTTAATCATGTGTAAGAAGTTCCCTTCTTTTTCTAGTTTGTTGAGTGTTTTCATCATGAAAAAGTGTTGGATTTTCTCAAATGCTTTTTCTGCTTCTATTGAGATGATCATGTATTTTTAAAATGATGAGATAATTAAGGTATAATTCATATATTTTAAAATTCACCCTTTTGAAATGTACAATTCAGTGTTTTTTTTTAATGTATTCACAGAGTGTGTAACTATCACTACTGTGTAATTCAAGAACATTCTCATCACCCCAAGAAGAAACCCTGTAACCGTCAGCAGTCACTCCTCATTACTCTCTCCTCCCAGCTCCTGATAACTAACCATTATTATACTTTCTGTCTATGGATTTGCCTTTTCTGGACATTTCATATAAATAGAATCATACAGTATGTAACCTTTTGTGTTTGAAAGTGAAAGTGTTAGTCGCTCAGTTGTGTCTGACTCTGTGACCCCATGGACTGTAGCCACCAGGCTTCTCTGTCCATGGGGTTTTCTAAACAAGAATACTGAGTGGGTTGCCATTTCCTTCTCCAGGGCAATCTTCCCAACCCAAGGATCCAACCCAGGTCTCATGCATTGCAGGCAGATTCTTTACCATATGAGCCACCAAGCCCAAGTATTCTTGCCTGGGAAATCCCATGGACAGAGGAGCCTGGTGGGCTACAATCCATGGGGTTGCAAAGAGTTGAACACAACAGAGTGACTGAGCACACACGTGGACTGTAACCCACCAGGCTTCTCTCAGTGGGATTCTCTAGGCAAGAATACTGGAGTGGGTTGCAATTTCCTTCTTCTGGGGATCTTCCTGACCCAGGGACTGAAGTCACATCTTCTGCACTGGCAGACAGATTCTTTACCACTGAGTCACCTGGGAAGCCAATACTAAGCAGTACTGATGAACTATTTTTTAAATCAGAATTTTACTATGTCATGACAGGACTTTCCCGGTGGCTCAGACGGTAAAGCGTCTGTCTACAATGTGGGAGACCTGGGTTCGATCCCTGGGTCAGGAAGATCCCCTGGAGAAGGAAATGGCAATCCACTCCAGTACTATTGCCTGGAAAACCCCATGGACAGAGGAGCCTGGTAGGCTACAGTCCATGGGGTCGCAAAGAGTCGGACACGACTGAGCGACTTCACTTTTACTATGTCATACTTATTAATTTTCCTTGCTTTGTTGTTATTTCTCTATATAAGTAAAGTTTGTTATAATTGTGTTACTTGTTAAAAAATGATTTTGACTTTTTCTTTTTGCTTGTTACTTTAATTTAGGGTTACTCCAGCATCTACTTTTGCTGCCACTGCTAGTTCAAACACCATGCTATTTACCCCATTTTCAGATTCTTCTATCTGCACTGCTGCTACTGGGCCCTCATGTAAGTTACTAGTTGCAAAGAAAATACTATTATTTCGTATTAGGCCATTTAACTCAATTTGCCAGTATAAGCTATGGATCTCTGACACCTCATAAGTTATCATTATGCTCGATCCCATCTGTAATTGCTGATATCAGTACTAGCTTTGCTTAAGAACCTAATTGTCATGGCTTCTGTTGTGAATTTTATATTAACATGATTATTACAGCTTAACGTAATGATTTTAAGCATATAATTCATTAACATTGTAATGTTTTGAAACAACTTCTTGAAGCTAATGGGAATAGGAAGAGTGGGAGTTTTGCCAAGTATGTTTGAAGGTTAGAACTCTTATTATCCTTGTGAATCAGATAAAATGGGAAACAAATGTTGGAGCCTTGCTGTATTTTATTCTTCTATATAGACCAGGTTTGTGATCCTTACATTTTACCTATAAGAAGTGTTACATGACAAAAGGACTAGCTGTAGTATTGTACTTTTATGACACTGTGAGATGCCTCCTGTTCTCTCCTCTTAAAGATGAACACCTGGATGTTTTGAGCTGAGAAGTGGGACATTAATTATCTCATAACCCAACTTCTTTGCTACACATCTTCCATTAGTAGAGTAATAACAAATGTTGAGAATATTGAATTCTGTATATATCTTAGGTAATTATTTTTTACAGGTCCACATAAACTGCTGGTGCTTTGGAGGCATCTGCACAGTGCCATGATATTAACCATTAGACTTTGTTATTATAATCCTAGCAGTAATATGGTCCTCCCAAAGCTCTGTTATAGCAAAATTGTCACCATTTCTGGTAATAAAACTTGCCAGGAATTGCTAATACGTAGTTCAGCATGAAAAATGGTGGCTTGCCATTCCCATCATCTTGTGCAGTTGGCATAGGTGAACATTGGTTGAAATTGCAGGTTGCCACTTGAGTTGTATTTTCTTCCAAGTAGGGATGATTTTAATCTTGAGACATGACTGAGATTCTGGAAACCTCTTGATATATAATATCTTTCTCAAGTATAATAGATGTTGTGAATATGACCCTATCTGAGGTTGGGAGTTAGAATTATTGAATGAATTCCATTTTCAAAGTCTTGACTTTTGACCTTTGATAGGTTTTTTTTTTTTTTCTTTCCTGTCCTTGATGTCCTTGCCTACAAAATGAAAAGAAATCTTGACCACATTGTTTTTTAAAATTAACTTTAATGAGGAGGTATAATCTACATGTCATAAAATTATTTTAAGTGTATATTTCAGTGATTTTTAATAAATTTACTGAATTGTATAACAATCACAATAATCCAGTTTTAGAACATTTGTATCATCCCAATGAGATCTCTCAGCCCCAGACAACTACTGATCTATTTTTTGTCTCTATCTATACCTTTTCTGCACTTTTCTTTTAAATGGGTTGACTATAGTTTTTTTAAGTTTAGCCAAAGTTACTAAAGGACTCCTCAGATGAAAAATACTCTATATAAATTCTTCATTCACTATTTTTGATTAAAAGGGTAATAGGTAGTATTATGTTGTTCTCTGCAGTTGATGCCCCAGTAACTTCCACTGGAATGTTTGGTGATACATCTTTGGGATTTGGATTAAGTTTCTCTGGAGCATATGGAGCAGCTGCTGTTGCATCTAGTAAGATTTTACGATTATTGGGATGTATTTGGATGCTCACTGGAAATGTAACAACAGTAAGTAGGTTGTATTCCGTAGTTTCTAGGATTCAGTTGGTTTTGATCATCTCATCGGAGTATCCAAAAGGTACATCAATGTTGAGAATTGTTGAAGCGTGGAAGGACATAGTTGATACCAATGATATTACTTCTTTTAGATGACTATAATCAGAGCTGCTATCAAACTCTTGTCAACTTTGAAGCTTAAACATTTTTATTATTGATCATACTGTTTAAAGTGACCCAATATATTGGGATTCCTAGTTTTAGTCTCTAAAAATTAATCTAAGATTTGACCTGTGTTGATCCTCTCCTAAAGTTAATTACAAGAGTTTCTGTAGATGTATCCTAAATTTATTTCTGCCAGTTAGGTACTAGGTAGGTTGTAAATTAAAGAAAACTTAGTTATCCATTAGTGAAAGTGTTAGTTGTTCAGTCGTGTCCTACTCTTTGCAACCCCATGGACTGGAGCCCACCAGGCTCCTCTGTCCATGGAATTCTCCAGGCAGGAATACTTAAATGGGTAGCCATTCCCTTCTCCAGGGGATCTTCCCAACCCAGGAATCAAACACAGGTCTCCTGCATTGCAGGCAGGTTCTTTACCATCTGAGTCACCAAGGAAGCCCCTAGTTATCCATTGCCTATTACCTATAGTTATCCATTGACTGTTACCTATTGTGAGCTGGGTGGTTAGAGGTCAGTTACTACTTAAACCTATCATTTAAGTTAGACTCCACTTTAGGGAAGTGTTGTTTGTTTTCACTTTAAAAAGTTTACTTAGGGCTGAAATGAATCTTTCTTCAAACCTGTCATAAGCTAAAAGTCAGCCCCTCTTAAGTTTAAAGTAATTATTCATAAACGGAGATGTACACCATCTTTTGCATGACCAACACTTAACTGAGTTTCTACTGTGTATTTGGCTAACTGGCCATTATGAAGGGTATGGCTTGAGAACTTTTTAAGTTATTGTATTTACAAAAAAAATGTAACACATAGTTTCCCTTATAAAATGCTGAACAAAAAATTGATTCTTTCAGTCCTGGGTTGAGTCAGTGAAGTATGAATTTGCAAGCTCTTTGATGACTCTGCTGTACCTCACCCCCACCTAAGTCTTCAAATTCCTTCCTGCATACTGGCACCACTGCTACAAGCCCATGTATCTACCATTGCCTTGTGTTGTTAACCCACCTCCCATCAGATATGTTTCAACTCAGTACACCCAGCCCAGAGTTGTTTTTTTCCCTACTCACCTTTCTTTCTCCCCAAGTATATTTACTTGCTCAGATTCATCTCACAAATTAGCCCTGTAGGGCAGCTCTCAGATATCTGGGTCTGTAAATCTATCACTGTTTGGGATTGTTTTCTGTCCTAGATATAATCAGCAAGTTTTAAGAGAAGCTTGTTTGTTGTCAGTCTCATCTTTTGCATGAGTCTTAAGAAAGTGAATCTAAAGTGAGTCTTAAGAAGTGAGTAATGCTGTCCATTCCTAGCATGGAATAAGGTACATAGTTGTTGATCAGACAGGATAGGAAAATTGAATTGTGGGGTATTTTAAAGGATGGTCTCACTATTTTAGGCTTCCCAGGTGGTGCAGTGGTAAAGAATCCACCTGCCAGTGCAGGAGATGCAGGAGATGTGGTTCGATCCCTGGGTCAGGAAGATCCCCTGGAGGAGGAAATGGCAACCCACTTCAGTATTCTTGCCTGGAGGATACCATGGACAGGGGAGCCTGGTGGATTACATACAGTCCATGGGATGTCAAAGAGTTGGACACTACTGAGCACACTGAGCATAGCACATTGAGCACTCACTTTGTTATGTATTGATTTTTAAGATGATCAGAATGAGATTTATTTAAATGTAAATCCAAATTTGTTATGTAATTATTTTCTATTATTTATAGAACAGTGCTTTCCTTTTAGTACACAGATAACATGGAGTTGACTCGTATTTAGTTTTGACCAGAGCTGTAACTTGTAAAATCAGACTGTGATAGAACCTTTATTCTCAAAACTATTGCTTCTTTTGGAATTAGTTGAAATATTATTGTCATTTTAATATTGTCTACTATGACAGAGCTAATTTATACCTTTTAAAAATACCATAAAAATAAGGAATAAAAAAATACTATATAAAAAAGTTTAAAATAATCATACTATTTTTTATGACTTGATTCCTTTGTGTTTAGACTGACAGGTATTAATTTTCCTGAAGGTATCACACAGCATCTTTGGAGAGGCATTGATTTATGTTAATTTCTTTGTTTAGTGGTAGTGATGGTAGTTGCTTTTCTAAATATTACAGAAACCATATACACATGCATAAATACATATATCACACACTCTAGAGGGAACAGTATGGTTCTTTCCTTAACAGCCTTTTTTCCAAACACATACAAACATACATTAAATGTGTTTGTTGTTGTTGTTGTTGTTTTCAAAAAATGGGATACACACACTTAATCTTAGAATTTGCCATTTTCTTAAGTATATATTATCTTTGGACATCTGTCCATGTCAGGAAATGCTGACTTAAAAAAATAAAAAAACTTCTTTGGGTGAAGATAAGCTCCTTTACAAGAAAGACTTGTGTTTTTCTTGATGGTTTATCTGTTTTTCTGTCTTGAATGTAGTAATTATACAATGTTAGAATGATTAATCAGTAAAGGGGGGGTCTTGATAATGGCATTAATTTTCAGCATTTCTGAAGAAGGAATTCTTTTCAGATCAGGTTTTTTATTCTTAGATGAAGAAGGTGATGACATGTGTCAGTAAAGAATGCTATGTGGGATCTAGTCTGTAATCTCTGCAGTGTTTTAAGTGATGATGACCCCAGAGATCTTTGGTATTTGGGCATGATCTTCTCTTGCCCATTCCACTTTCTAACACAAAGAATGGGAGAATTATTGTAAGGATCCTTGTGGCCAAAAGGGAAATGAAATCTTGTGGAAAGCTAATACAGGTATTATCATGGCAATGAACTTTAAGGAAATTAGAATTTAGAAGTTGTTTTAAAGTCAGCTTTAGGGACCTCCTGAATTTAATGTTGCATAAACATAATTTAGCCATTCTCCTTTTGTCTTTTTTAAAATCTTTTTTAACTTCTTTTTGGTTTCTCTACCCCTTTTTCTGCCATACTATTTTAGCTTATTTTTAATTTTGACTTGCTCATGACTCTTTAATTTTACTTCACGTTTTCCCTCTGTCAGTCCTTTCAGCTCCCCTCTGTCTATTGTCTGATTCTTTCTACATGTTTGGAAATATTTCCAAATTTCTGCTTAGAGTCTGATGCTTTCCATATTTCTGGAAATACTTCCATATTTTTACCTGCCATCTGATTCTTTCCACAGTTCTAAATTTTTGAAACTGAGATTTTGACCCATCTTTTATCCCTGTTTGGCTAGAGCTTTTTGTGCCAGACCCTTTCATAGGCTGCCAGTAGTGTAGATGCCCACCCTTGTGATCTAGGATCAAAGGATAGAGTTTTAGTAACTCTATCCTTCCCCATGTTTATTGCCCACTTCTCTTCTACCTGTAGTTCTCTCTTAGTTTTCTGAACTTTTATGTCAGTTTTGGTTCCTTCTTACACAATGAGCACTTAACAAACAATGCACAAAACAGTGGGGCTTTTAACTATAATACTGGCTAAGATGTATGCCAATTATGAACTATGGTGTAGAGAAGCAGCAGTCTTCCCTACTGATAGGAGTACAAATTGGCAATATTTTTTTGACAGGGGAATTTGGAAAGAAATAATTACAATTTAGAGCATGCTGACCCTTTGGTCTAGCAATTTCATTTCTAGGATTAATTACACAGATATATTCAAGTAAGTATGCAAGGTTAGAGATGTACAGAGATTTTGTGTAAGATTGCAATTATTCTTTTCTTCAAAGTTTAGCAGAACTTACCAGTGAGGTTGGATGTGAGAGTTGGACTGTGAAGAAAGCTGAGTGTCAAAGAATTGATGCTTTTGAACTGTGGTGTTGGAGAAGACTCTTTGGAGTCACTTGGACTGCAAGGAGATCCAACCAGTCCATTCTAAAGGAGATCAGTCCTGGGTATTCATTGGAAGGACTGATGCTGAAGCTCAAACTCCAATACTTTGGCCACCTCATGCAAAGAGTTGACTCGTTGGAAAAGACCCTGATGCTGGGAGGGATTGAGGGAAGGAGGAGAAGGGGACTGACTACAGAGGATGAGATGGCTGGATGGCATCACTGACTCGATGGACATGAGTTTGAGTGAACTCCGGGAGTTGGTGATGGACAGGGAGGCCTGGCGTGCTGCGATTCATGGGGTTGCAAAGAGTCGGACACGACTGAGTGACTGAACTGAACTGAATGAACCAGTGAGGTTATCTGGGTCCGGAGTTTTCTTTATGGGAAGAGTTTAGAGGATTGATTCAATTTCTTTAATGGTTATAGGTCTGGTTAGGTTATAAATTTTATTTTTCTACACATTTATCCAAGATTTTCAGTTTTTAGCAGGAAGCTTAATCCAGGTAACTGGCCTGCCATATATTATAACAATGTTGAGTTAAAACCCATTACAACTTTGAATTCAAATTCACATTAAAAAGCACTTCTATGGTTTTTTTATCCTGAATGATCAAGTGCTGAGTTTTAAAATTTCTTACTTATTATTAACATTATACACTTCATTTTCCAGCTATAGCATCAACCACCACTACCACCACTGTTACCACCACCACCACTACTACTGCCACTAGTAGCTTTACCTTGAACCTAAAACCACTGACATCAATTGGGATTAATAACACTGTTCCAGTCAGCATTACATCTATACCTTTTACTCCAACTGTTAAGTAAGTATTCATTTGAAAATTTGTATCAGTTTCATTTTGTTTGTCATACACAAGACATAGTTTGCTTGTATATCTTTAGAATAGTGTTTGAAAGTTAGGTAAATGACTCAGAGTCAAGGAGCAGTTAGAGAAAGGCTTTCTGTTTCTTAGAAGTTGAACAACTAAAAGGATACTTTTGTCTTCTGAATATCATTATAATACAATTATTACTGTTGCGAATAATAGATAATATTTATTATGTGATTACTATATGTTGAGCAATATGACAGTGCTTTACACAAACATCATATCATTTAATCCTCACAATAACTTTATGAGTTAGGTACTATTTTGTTCTCACTTTATAGATGAGGAAACTAGACCACATTAAGATTTTATAATCTGCCTCTGGTCATATACTTGGTAATGGTTGAGCCAGGATTAAAATTCAGGCAGTCAAGCTCTAGAGCCTGAATTCTTATAATTTATGCCAGTTTGGGGCTATTATGAGTAAAGCTGCTATGAACATTTGTGTACAGGATTTTGGTGAACCTGGGCTTCTCTGGTAGCTCAGATGGTAAAGAATCTTCCTGCAATGCAGGAGACCCAGGTTCAATCCCTGGGTCGGGAAGATCCCCTGAAGAAAGGAATGACTACCCATTCCAGTATTCTTGCCTGGAGAATTCCATGGACAGAGGATCCTTTGGGGCTATGGTCCATGGGGTTACAAAGAGTCGGACTTGACTGAACAACTAACACTTTTGGTGAACCTAACTCTCATTTCTCTGTACAGCCCATCTGTACAGTTACTGGGTGGTATGGCAGTTGCAAGTTTAGTTTTTAAGGAAATTGCTATAAATTTTTTCCAGAGTGGCTGTGCCATTTTACCTCTCCAACAACAATGTGTGAGAGATCCAGCTTGTCCATATTCTCACCAGGATTTGGTATTGTCACTATTTTTTCATTTTTGTTGTTCAGTTGCTCAGTTGTGTCCGACTCTTTGCCACCCCATGGACTGCAGCCTGCCAGGTTTCCCTGTCCTTCAGTCTCTCCCAGAGTTTGCTCAAACTCATGTCCAATGAGTCGGTGATGCTATCCAGCCATCTTATCCTCTGTTGCCCCCTTCTTCTCCTACCCTCAATCTTTACCAGCATCAGGGTCTTTTCCAGTATTCAACTCTGCATCAGATGGCCAAAGCATTGGAACTTCAGCTTCCAGTATCAGCCCTTCCAATGAATATTCAAGGTTGATTTTCTTTAGGATTGACTTGTTTGATCTCTGCAGTCCAAGGGACTCTCAAGAGTCTTCTCCAGCTCATAGTAGTTTTAATATGCATTCCCCTGATGACTAATGATGTTGGACATCTTTTCATATGTTTATTTCCCATCTGCATATCCTCTTTGATGAAGTGTCTGTTCATACCTTTTGTCCATTTCTACTTGAATTTTGTTTTTACTAAGTTTTGAGAGTTTTATGTATTCTAGATACCTGCCCTTTGTCAGATATGTGGTTTATGAACAGTTTTTTCTAACTCTGTAATTAAAGAGTGTTTCACCAAACAAAACTTAATTGACAAGGTCTGATTTATCACTTTTTCCTTTAATGAATGTGCTTTTAGTGTCAAGTTTAAGAACTCTTTGCCTAGATTCCAAAGATTTTCTCCTAATTTTTTTCTGAAAGATTTATCGTTTTACATTTGCTGTATTTCCTTAGGATAACTTCCAGAGACTTTGAATGGTTGTTTTTGAAATAATCTTTACCAGTTTTGGTGGTTTGTTAGGGAGCAGGTTGGAGAAATGTCTGTAAAATGTGATATTTTTTCCTCTAAGTTCTTCTGTGTTATACTTTTAAAAATCTGATCATACTTTGGAAAGTATGATCATCCAATCATACTGTATCCTTTTTAGTGCAATCATAACTCCTGTGATGACATATGGTCAGCTGGACGGTCTGGTAAACAAATGGAACCTTGAGTTAGAGGATCAAGAGAAATACTTTCTTCACCAGGCCACCCTGGTCAATGCTTGGGACTATACATTGATGGAGAATGGTGAGAAGGTAAGAAGATGTTCTCATTAATTTACCTGCATTGTATAAGTATTTTCTGATGAACACAGCAAAATAGACCCATGTTTCATGGTTAATTTTTCTTTTCAATATTAGTGATAAACTTAAAAATATTTTCCTTAGGTAATAAGTGCCCTGAATTAGGAACTCTTTCATACTTGAAGTGTATATTACAAAATAAATATTGCCTTACAGTTACAATATAAATTCAAATATTTATACTATTATATTCTTATTTTCCTTTATAGATAACTGCTTTACATGGAGAAGTAGAAAAAGTGAAACTGCATCAGAAAAGGTAGAACCTTAGCTTCCCTAGGTTGGAAGATTAAAGACTATGTCTTTGTCTGGTTGTTTTTCCTTGTTATGGTTTACTGACATTTATTGTGTCACTCAAAATTCCTTTCATCAGCCTTTCTATTGACTTTTTTTTCCAGGCTGGAACAAGAATTGGATTTTATCCTATCACAGCAGAGGGAACTGGAAGATCTCTTTATCCCTTTGGAGGAGTCTCTAAAGGACCATAGTGGGTCTGTTTATCCACAGTATATAGATGAGCATGAGAAGACGTAAGTAACTAAATAAAGATTGAGGAATAGGGCAGGTCTTAGCTACTAAACAAAGATAAAAATGACTTTGAAGGCAGGGAATAAAAATTGGGAGAAAAGTGCAAGTTCTGGTAGTTGCCATTTATCAACTTATTTGATTGCTGTTTATATTTTCAGGATGCTTGAAAGTGAAGTAGTCATTCTGGCAGTTTTGTTTTTTAGCATTTTGTAAACTGTTATTAATCTCAGGATTAGACATGACCACTGTTAAGTTTTTATATTTGTCAAGTTTGTTCTTAAATTAGAAATACAAATTTTATGTGTGTGGTATCATGATATTACAGAATATTTATGACCTCCTATTTATACTGACTCTTTTAAACCTAATGTTGATGCGATTGCTTCAGTGATAAGTCCATTTCTTATTTTAAAGGAAATTTGTTAATATAGGTGCAGACTGTGTGGCTTTTAAACATTGAATGGTTTTGTCGATGTCTTAGATTGAATATATTTTATTTGTGTGTGATTTGGTCTTTACCTGAATATATTTTATTTGTGTGTGATTTGGTCTTTACCTGAATATATTTTATTTGTGTGTGATTTGGTCTTTACCTGAATATATTTTATTTGTGTGTGATTTGGTCTTTACCTTTGGTCAATATATTGCCAATATTCCCACAGTAACTTTATTTCTTTAGAACTGAGATTTGGTAATAAGGCCAAATTATAAAATGTTATTAGAAGAACATGTATGAATGTGCTATGTAAACTAAATCTGATTGATTTTATGAATGGCTTATTAGTGAATTAAGACTGAGCTTATTTTTTAAAACCTTGCAAGTTAACTTTTTGTAGATGTATTAAATGTGGTAAGTACAGCTAATCTGTATGAACTCTAGCTCTCTGTTTCTTCTATTGTATTTCAGCCTTTGTGAATCTTTTCATTTCACTGATTATCCTATGCATTCTATCATTTTCTTGGAAACAGAGTTACATTTTCAGCCATGTGATCCTACCTGTAGGTTGAAGAAACACTCACTTCAATTCAGTTCAGTCGCTCAGTCGTGTCCAACTCTTTGTGACCCCATGAATCATAGCACGCCAGGCCTCCCTGTCTATCACCAACTCCCGGAGTTCACTCAAACTCATGTCCATCGAGTCAGTGATACCCTCCAGCCATCTCATCCTCTGTCGTCCCCTTCTCCTCCTGCCCCCAATCCCTGCCAGAATCAGGGTCTTTTCCAATGAGTCAACTCTTTGCATGAGGTGGCCAAAGTATTGGAGTTTGAGCTTCAGCATCAGTCCTTCCAATGAATACCCAGGACTGATCTCCTTTAGAATGGACTGGTTGGATCTCCTTGCAGTCCAAGGGACTCTCAAGAGTCTTCTCCAACACCACAGTTCAAAAGCATCAATTATTTGGTGCTCAGCTTTCTTCACAATCCAACTCTCACATCCATGCATGCCTACTTGAAAAACCATAGCCTGGACTAGATGGACCTTTGTTGGCAAAGTGATGTCTCTGCTTTTTAATATGCTATCTAGGTTGGTTATAACTTTGTTCCAATAAGTAAGTGTCTTTTAATTTCATGGCTGCAGTCACCATTTGCAGTGACTTTGGAGCCCAAAAAAATAAAGTCCGGCACTGTTTCCCCATCTATTTGCCATGAAGTGATGGGACCAGATGCCATGATCTTCGTTTTCTGAATGTTGAGCTTTAAGCCAACTTTTTCACTCTCCTCTTTCACTTTCATCAAGAGGCTTTTTAGTTCCTCTTCACTTTCTGCCATCAGGGTGGTGTCATCTGCATATCTGAGGTTATTGATATTTCTCCTGGCAATCTTGATTCCAGCTTGTGCTTCATCCAGCCCACCGTTTCTCATGATGTACTCTGCATAGAAGTTAAATAAGCAGGGTGACAATATACAGCCTTGACGTACTCCTTTTCCTATTTGGAACCAGTCTGTTGTTCCATGTCCAGTTCTAACTGTTGCTTCCTGATCTGCATATTCTTTCTGATTGCTTTTAGGTAGTCAGATTTATATTGCATTGGAATCTTTACTAGAATCTTCAACAATCTAGGCAGCCAATTATCTATAAGTAGTTTGGGACAGAAAGGCAGTAGTTACAAATAAATTTAATTGAATTATTTAGTCTTTATAGACAAAGGTCCGTCTAGTCAAGACTAGGGTTTTTCCAGTAGTCATGTATGGATGTGAGAGATAGACTATAAGGAAAGCTGAGTGCTGAAGAATTGATGCTTTTGAACCATGGTGTTGGAGAAGACTCTTGGGAGTCCCTTGGACTGCAAGGAGATCCAACCATTCCATCCTAAAGGAAATCAGTCCTGAATATTCATTGGAAGGACTGATGCTGAAGCTGAAACTCCAGTACTTTGGCCACTCGATGGGAAGTACTGACTCATTTGAAAAGACCCTGATGCTGGGAAAGATTGAAGGTGGGAAGAGAAGGGGACGACAGAGGACGAGATGATTGGATGGCATCACCGACTCGATGGACATGAGTTTGGGTAAACTCCAGGAGTTGGTGATGGACAGGGAGGCCTGGTGTGCTGCAGTCTATGGGGTTGCAAAGAGTCGGATATGACTGAGCAACTGAACTGAACCAAACTGAACTGATAGACATTGAAAAATCCTTTGCTCACTTTAATTCTCATAAACATATTCATTGACTAGGTTAACTGTGTGTGTGTACACACACAAATACTTGGGATGGAAATCTTGAGAATTTAGCCAAATAATCGACTTGTTGTGAACTCAACAGATTTTTCTGACTTTGATTGTTATGAGTCTCATTTCTTAAAATATCTTTTCTTGGATGATGGTATGTATTTGTATGAGATTTTACTTTGAAAATTTATGTATTCAAAATTGTTGCAGACATCTCAGCATTTCTTAAAATCACTAAATACCAAAATAACTTCTCATATAACTAAGTAACCTATGGATTTATTCTGATATCTAATAGGTGAGGTAATGGGTGACTGTAAAAATGGCAAAGTGCATAAAAGCCTTCATCTATGTAGTCTTTTTAGAATATAGTCGTGAATGTTACATTCATAAAAATGTGCTGTTAGTCGTAACGGAGACACAGTGAGAAGATAGGGGAACGAGGGCAAATTCAATTGGCAGTATCATTCTTTGTATGTCAGTAACAGTGCATAGTGGAGAAAACATTTTTTTGTTAATCCCTTTATTTTACCTTCCTTTTCAGTTACAAGTTTGCAGAAAATGTAGATGCTCAGATGAAACAAATGACCCAAGATCTCAAGGACATCATTGAGTACCTGAATATATTTGAAAGTCCTGCTGACTCTACTGACCTGGTGTGTTAACTGCTTTATCTATTTAGACAACCAAAATTTAGTATGAAATTAGCATTCTGTTGTTCCTTTACCTAGTCACCTTCTCCTGTCCTCTATAGTGTTCCTTACATGCCTCCAGAGGTGTGAAGTTTTGGGTGTAGTTAGTGGAGCAGGAAATATTCAGGAGCACAAAAAGGTTTTGAGTTTTTTGTGATTATTTCCAGGAGGGTAAAAAAATTAATGGTCTCCCAAAATTTTCAGGGTTTTCTTTCTGTTCTTCCAATAAGTATGTCTCTATTCTAATTTTTCTATTCACTTACTCATTAGCTAGTTTATTTGCCCTTTTAAATATTCATCTACATGTTGATATAATTGTGAGTATATGTGTGTATATATACATACACATGTTCTGAGTCTTGTAGGTATATCCAGGCAATCCTTAATTTATAATTAGCTTATATTTCAAAAGTTCAAAAAGTCAACTACTCAAGACTTACAGTATATTTTTCCATAGAAATTTTAAGTATAGTTATTAGGTTTCCACCTACCTTGTGGAATCCTAGTTAACTCATAATGTAAATTTATTATAACATGAGAAAATACAGCCGAGGCTCCAGTTAGAGAGTTGAGATGTTTTAAATTAATTTGGTGGTAAGAAAAGATTGATTTATTTTCCTTTATCTATACTCTAATTAAAGAACTTATTTCCTCTGCCTTTCCCTATTGTCTTAGTAGCTACATGGAGCCCTTTTCCCCACTCCCACCCCATGACAGTAATGGTAAGAGAAGTCTCCTGTTGTGGGAGCTCAGGCTGTACTTTCTTTTTTTGAATACAAATTTATTTATTTTAATTGGAGGCTAATTACTTTACAATATTGTATTTGTTTTGCCATACATCAACATGAATCCACCACGGGTGTACACATGTTCCCCATTCTGAACCTCCCTCCCACCTCCCTCCCCAAACCATCCCTCTGGGTCATCCCAGTGCACCAGCCTCGAGCATCCTGTATCATGCATCAAACCTGGACTGGCGATTCATTTCACATATGATATTATACATGTTTCAATGCCATTCTCCGAAATCATCCCACCCTCGCCCTCTCCCACAGAGTCCATAA
The DNA here is from genome assembly GCF_032452875.1 of Bos javanicus. NCBI lineage: Eukaryota > Metazoa > Chordata > Mammalia > Artiodactyla > Bovidae > Bos > Bos javanicus. Next base: position 57,618,176 of record NC_083897.1, on the reverse strand, counting down.
GACTGTTCTATATATCTGTGTCTCTTTTGCTGTCGCATACAGGGTTATCGTTACCATCTTTCTAAATTCCATATATATGTGTTAGTATACTGTATTGGTGTTTTTCTTTCTGGCTTACTTCACTCTGTATAATAGGCTCCAGTTTCATCCACCTCATTAGAACTGATTCAAATGTATTCTTTTTAATGGCTGAGTAATACTCCATTGTGTCTATGTACTACAGCTTTCTTATCCATTCATCTGCTGATGGACATCTAGGTTGCTTCCATGTCCTGGCTATTATAAACAGCACTGTGATGAACATTGGGGTACACATGTCTCCTTCAATTCTGGTTTCCTTGGTGTGTATGCCCAGAAGTGGGATTTCTGGGTCATAAGGCAGTTCTATTTCCAGTTTTTTAAGGACTCTCCACACTGTTCTCCATAGTGGCTGTACTAGTTTGCATTCCCACCAACAGTGTAAGAGGGTTCCCTTTTCTCCACACCCTCTCCAGCATTTATTGCTTGTAGACTTTTGGATCGCAGCCATTCTGACTGGCGTGAAATGGTTTGTGGTTTTGATTTGCATTTGCATTTTATTTGCATTTCTCTGATAATGAGTGGTATTGAGCACCTTTTCATATGTTTGTTAGCCATCTGTATGTCTTCTTTGGAGAAATGTCTGTTTAGTTCTGTGGCCCATTTTTTGATTGGGTCGTTTATTTTTCTGGAATTGAGCTGCAGGAGTTGCTTGTATATTTTTGAGATTAGCTGTTTGTCAGTTGCTTCATTTGCTATTATTTTCTCCCATTCTGAAGGCTGTCTTTTCACCTTGCTTATAGTTTCCTTTGTTGTGGAGAAGCTTTGAAGTTTAATTAGGTCCCATTTGTTTATTTTTGCTTTTATTTCCAATATTCTGGGAGATGGGTCATAGAGGATCCTGCTGTGATGTATGTCAGAGAATGTTTTGCCTATGTTCTCCTCTAGGAGTTTTATAGTTTTTGGTCTTACATTTAGATCTTTAATCCATTTTGAGTTTATTTTTGTGTATGGTGTTAGAAAGTGTTCTAGTTTCATTCTTTTACAAGTGGTTGACCAGTTTTCCCAGCACCACTTGTTAAAGAGATTGTCTTTTCTCCATTGTTTATTCTTGACTCCTTTGTCAAAGATAAAGTGTCCATAGGTGCGTGGATTTATCTCTGGGCTTTCTATTTTGTTCCATTGATCTATATTTCTGTCTTTGTGCCAGTACCATACTGTCTTGATGACCGTGGCCTTGTAGTAGAGCCTGAAGTCAGGCAGGTTGATTCCTCCAGTTCCATTCTTCTTTCTCAAGATTGCTTTGGCTATTCAAGGTTTTTTGTATTTCCATACAAATTGTGAAATTGTTTGTTCTAGCTCTATGAAAAATACCATTGGTAGCTTGATAGGGATTGCACTGAATCTATAGCACAGTGTCAGACACGACTGAAGTGACTTCGCAGCAGCAGCAGCATTGAATCTATAGATTGCTTAGGGTAGTATACTCATTTTCACTATATTGATTCTTCCAATACATGAACATGGTATATTTCTCCATCTATTAGTGTCCTCTTTGATTTCTTTCACCAGTGTTTTATAGTTTTCTATATATAGGTCTTTAGTTTCTTTAGGTAGACATATTCGTAAGTATTTTATTCTTTTCGTTGCAATGGTGAATGGAACTGTTTCCTTAATTTCTTTATTTTCTCACTATTAATGTATAGGAATGCAAGGGACTTCTGTGTGTTGATTTTATATCCTGCAACTTTACTAAATTCATTGATTACCTCTAGTAATTTTCTGGTGGAGTCTTTAGGGTTTTCTATATAGAAGATCATGTCATCTCCGAACAGTGAGAGTTTTTACTTCTTCTTTTCCAATATGGATTCCTTTTATTTCTTTTTCAGCTCTGATTGCTGTGGCCAAAACTTCCAAAACTATGTTGAATAGAAGTGGTGAGAGTGGGCACCCTTGTCTTGTTCCTGACTTTAGGGGAAATGCTTTCAATTTTTCACCATTGAGTATAATGTTTGTTGTGGGTTTGTCATATATGGCTTTTAAATATGTTGAAGTATGTTCCTTCTATTCCTGCTTTCTGGAGAGATTTTATCATAAATGGATGTTGAATTTTGTCAAAGGCTTTCTCTGCATCTATTGAGATACTCATATGGCTTTTATTTTTCAATTTGTTAATGTGGTGTATTACAGTGATTGATTTGCGGATATTGAAGAATCCTTGCATCCCTGGGATAAAGCCCACTTCGTCATGATGTATGATATTTTTCATATGTTGTTGGACTCTGTTTGCAATAATTTTATTAAGTATTTTTGCATCTATGTTCATCAGTGTTATTGGCCTGTAGTTATCTCTCTTTCTGGCATCTTTGTCTGGTTTTGGTATTAGGGTGATGGTGGCCTCATAGAATGAGTTTGAAAGTTTACCTTCCTCTGCAATTTTCTGGAAGAGTTTGAGTAGGATAGGTGTTAGCTCCTCTCTAAATTTTTGGTGTAATTCAGCCGCAAAGCCATCTGGACCTGGGCTTTTGTTTGCTGGAAGATTTCCGATTACAGTTTCAATTTCCGTGCTTGTAATGGGTTTGTTAATATTTTCTATTTCTTCCTGGTTCAGTTTTGGAAAGCTGTACTTTTCTAAGAATTTGTCCATTTCTTCCAAGTTGTCCGTTTTATTGGCATATAATTGCTGATAGTAGTCTCTTATGATCCTTTGTATTTCCATGTTGTCTGTTGTGATCTCTCCATTTTCATTTCTAATGTTATTGATTTGATTTTTCTCCCTTTGTTTCTTGATGAGTCTGGCTAATGGTTTGTCAATTTTATTTATCCTCTCAAAGAACCAGCTTTTGGCTCTGTTGATTTTTGCTATGCTCGCTTTTGTTTCTTTTGCATTTATTTCTGCCCTAATTTTTAAGATTTCTTTCCTTCTACTAACCCTGGGGTTCTTCATTTCTTCTTTTTCTAGTTGCTTTAGGTGTAGAGTTAGGTTATTTATTTGACTTTTTTCTTGGTTCTTGAGGTATGCCTGTATTGCTATGAACCTTCCCCTTAGCACTGCTTTTACAGTGTCCCACAGGTTTTGGGTTGTGTGTTTTCATTTTCATTCGTTTCTATGCATAATTTGATTTCTTTTTTGATTTCTTCTGTGATTTGTTGGTTATTCAGCAGTGCGTTGTTCAGCCTCCATATGTTGGCATTTTTTAACAGTTTTTCTCCTGTAATTGAGATCTAATCTTACTGCATTGTGGTCAGAAAAGATGCTTGGAATGATTTCAGTTTTTTTGAATTTACCAAGGCTAGATTTACGGCCCAGAATCTGATCTGTCCTGGAGAAGGTTCCGGGTGCGCTTGAGAAAAAGGTGAAATTCATTGTTTTGGGATGAAATGTCCTATAGCTATCAATTAGGTCTAACTGGTCTATTGTGTCATTTAGTTTGTGTTTCCTTGTTAATTTTCTGTTTAGTTGATTTATCCATAGGTGTGAGTGAAGTATTAAAGTCTCCCACTAATATTGTATTATTGTTCATTTCCCCTTTCATACTTGTTAGCATTTGCCTTACATATTGCGGTGCTTCTATGTTGGGTGCATATATATTTATAATTGTTCTATCTTCTTCTTGGATTGATCCTTCGATCATTTTGTAGTGTCCTTCTTTGTCTCTTTTCACAGCCTTTGTTTTAAAGTCTATTTTATCTGATATGAGTATTGAAACTCCTGCTCTCTTTTGGTCTCTATTTGCATGGAATATCTTTTTCCAGACCTTCACTTTCAGTCTGTATATGTCCCTTGTTTTGAGGTGGGTGTCTTGTAGACAACATATATAGGGGTCTTGGGGGGTTTTTTAATTTAAATTTATTTATTTTAATTAGAGGCTAATTACTTTACAATATTGTATTCGTTTTTCCATACATCAACATGAATCCACCATGGGTGTACACGTGTTCCCAGTCCTGGGTCATCCCAGTGCACCAGCCTCAAGCATCCTGTATCCTGCATCAAACCTGGACTGGCGATTCCTTTCTTATATGATATTATACATGTTTCAATGCCATTCTCCCAAATCATCCCACCCTCTCCCTCTCCCACAGAGTCCAAAAGACTGTTCTATACATCTGTGTCTCTTTTGCTGTCTTGGTTTTGTATCTATTCAGCCAGTCTTTGTCTTTTGGTTGGGGCATTCAACCCATTTATGTTTAAGGTAATTATTGATAAGTATGATCCCATTGCCATTTACTTAATGGGTTCGAGTTTATACACCCTTTCTGTGTTTCCTGTCTAGAGGAGATCCTTTAGCATTTGGTGGAGAGCTGGTTTGGTGGTGCTGAATTCTCTCAGCTTTTGCTTGTCTGTAAAGCTTTTGATTTCTCCTTCATATTTGAATGAGATCCTTAATGGGTACAGTAATCTGGGCTATAGGTTATTTTCTTTCATCACTTTAAGTATATCTTGCCATTCCCTTCTGGCTTGAAGAGTTTCTATTGAAAGATTAGCTGTTGTCCTTTTGGGAATCCCCTTGTGTTATTTGTTGTTTTTCCCTTGCTGCTTTTAATATTTGTTCTTTGTGTTTGATCTTTGTTAATTTGATTAATATGTGTCTTGGGGTGTTTTGCCTTGGATTTATCCTGTTTGGGACTCTCTGGGTTTCTTGGACTTGGGTAATAATTTCCTTCCCCATTTTAAGGAATTTTTCTACTATTATCTCCTCAAGTATTTTCTCATGGTCTTTCTTTTTGTCTTCTTCTTCTGGGACTCCTATGATTCGAATGTTGGGGCATTTAACATTGTCCCAGAGGTCTCTGAGATTGTCCTCATTTCTTTTCATTTGTTTTTCTTTTTTCTTCTCTGATTCATTTATTTCTAACATTCTATCTTCTACTTCACTAATCCTCTCTTCTGCCTCCATTATTCTACTATTTGTTGCCTCCAGAGTGTTTTTTATCTCATTTATTGCATTATTCATTATATATTGACTCTTTTTTATTTCTTCTATGTCCTTGTTAAACTTTTCTTGCATCTTCTCAATCCTTGTCTCTAGGCTATTTATCTGTGATTCCATTTTGGTTTCAAGATTTTGGATCATTTTCACTATTGTTATTTGGAATTCTTTATTAGGTAGATTCCCTATTTCTTCCTCTTTTGTTTGGTTTGGTGGGCATTTATCCTTTTCCTTTACCTGCTGGGTATTCCTCTGTCTCTTCATCTTACTTATATTGCTGAGTTTGGGGTGGCCTTTCTGTATTCTGGAAGTTTGTGGAGTTCTTTATTGTGGAATTTCCTTGCTCTGGGTGGGTTTGTATGGGTGGCTTGTCAAGGTTTCCTGGTTAGGGAAGCTTGTGTCAGTGTTCTGGTGGATGGAGCTGGATTTCTTCTCTCTGGAGTGAAATGACGTGTCCAGTAATGAGTTATGAGATGTCAGTGGGTTTGGAGTGACTTTGGGCAGCCTGTATATTGAAGCTCAAGGCTGTGTTCCTGTGTTGCTGGAGAATTTGTGTGGTAAGTCTTGTTCTGGAACTTGTTGGCCCTTGAGTGGTGCTTGGTTTCAGTGTAGGTATGGAGGCGTTTGATGAGCTCCTGTCGATTAATGTTGCCTGGAATCAGGAGTTCTCTGGTGTTCTCAGGATTTGGATTTAAGCCTCCTGCTTCTGGTTTTCAGTCTTATTTTTACAGTAGCCTCAAGACTTCTCCATCTATACAGCACCATTGATAAAACGTCTAGGTTAAAGATGAAAAGTTTCTCCACAGTGAGGGACACACAGAGAGGTTCACAGGGTTACATGGAGAAGAGAAGAGGGAGGAGGGAGATAGAGATGACCAGGATGAGATGAGGTGAAATCAAAAGAGGAGAGAGCAAGGTAGCCAGTAATCACTTCCTTATGTGCACTCCACAGTCTGGACCACTCAGAGATGTTCACAGAGTTACACAGAGAAGAGAAGAGGGAGGAAGGAGACAGAGGTGGCCAGGAGGATAAAGGGGGAATCAAAAGGAGAGAGACAGATCCAGCCAGTAATAAGTTCCCTAAGTGTTCTCTACCATCTGTAACACACAAAGAGATTCACAGAGTTGGGTAGAGAAGAGAAGAGGGAGGGAGGAGATAGAGGCGACCTGGTGGAGAAAAAGGAGAGTCCAAAGGGGGAGAGAGCATTCAAGCCAGTAATCTCACTCCCAAGTAAAAATGGGTACTGAAGATTGGGTTCTTAAAGGTACAAAATTGATCCGAAATACCAAAAAGCCAAGATTAAAAGTCTAGAGTAGAAGTTGGATTTTCAAAAATACAATATTAACAACAAAAAAAATAATAAAGTCACAAGAACTATAATATATATATATGAAGATTGCTTTAAAAAATAGGGTCTCTTTTTTTTGCAAAGTAACAGTAGGTTATAAAAATGAAAATTAAAGGAGTAATAGAGGACTTAAAATTAAAAAATTTAAAAAAATAAAAATTAAAGAATGATAGGAAAAATAGTAAAAATATATGTAGGACTTTTTCTGGTGTTGTGGACAGTGTGGGGTCAGTTCATTTTCAGATAGTTCCTTGATCTGGCTTATATTTCTCAAGATCTATAGGCCCCTTCCTATGTAGTTGGTACTATCTACAGGATTTTAATCTATTGCACCTGTCACTTCCAAGGAGGGTCCCTCTGTTTTAGCTTCTTCTGTTTGCTGGTCTCTTCAGTATCTAATTTCTACCCTGACACAAGGGAGCAGTGGTGGACACTTTTTTAGGCTCACTTGTTCAGTCATGCTGTGGGGAGGGAGGGACGCTGCAAACAAATAACACTGGTGCATGCTTGCAGTGTCTTGGCCACACTGGGTTTTCCCCCACTCAAGGCGTGTATGCTTTCCCTGTCTACACTGCTTAGGCTCTAGGTTGCTCTGCCGGGAACTGTCCGAGGCCGGCCCTGGGTTGTATGCACTTCCCAGGTCTAAGCTGCTCAGGTTCAGGTACTCGGGTGGTCCTCAGAGGGGCAAACTCAGTAGGGCCTGCGTTTTGTGCCCTTCCCAGATCCAAGCAGCTCAGGTGACCAGGTGTTTGCTGAGCACGGTCACTGTGACTTATCACCTCCCCTGTCCCTGCCGCTCAGTTTTCTGGGTGTACAACTGGCACACCTTCTCAGGCGGATGTTGACCGTCCAGAATTCCAAGAAGTCTTAGTTAGCAATGAAGCCTGCTTGCAGTTTGGTAGATAATGCCTCTCTGGGGCCTCAGTTGCCCCCTTCCGGCTCTGCTGCCCTCGCCTGCCTGTCACCAGAGGGGGATAGGCCGGTCTGCAGGCGGCTAGCTCTGCTCAGTCCTTTGTTGTGTGAGCAGGCCTGACGGTGTCTTAGGTTATGGCTTTTCTCGTAGCTCTAGTCAGTCCTTTGTTCTGTGACCGGGTCTGGTGGTGTCTTAGGTTAGGTCTTTTCATGTGGTAGCTATCCCACAGTCTGGTTTGCTAGCCCAAGTTAGTTCCCTCAGATTGCCCTCGGGGCATTCAGGCCCGGTCCTTACGCTAAGCAATGCAGCCCTCGCCTCCCTGCCCAGCCCCCACTTGCTAGTGGCGGGTGCAGGCATCTGCGCTGCTTCTCCACTGGGGGAGTTACTGTTGGGCACGTAATCTGTGGGGTTTAATTATTTATTTATTTTTCCTCTCAGTTGTGTTGCCCTCTGTGGTTCCAAGGCTCACCACAGACTCGGCAGTGAGAGTGTTTCCTGGTGTTTGGAAACTTCTCTCTTTTTAAGACTCCCTTCCCGGGATGGAGTTCCATCCCTACCTCTTTTGTCTCCCTTTTTATCTTTTATATTTTTTCCTACCTCCTTTCGAAGGCAATGGGCTGCTTTTCTGGGTGCCTGATGTCCTCTGCCAGCATTCAGAAGTTGTTTTGTGGAATTTTCTCAGTGTTCAAATGTTCTTTTGATGAATTTGTGGGTGAAAAAGTGGTCTCCCCATCCTGTTCCTCCACCATCTTAGGACCGCCCCCCCCCCCCAGACAGTTGTTTATATAACATTTTACTAGCTTTTTTAATTAGAAGGAGACAGCATGGTATAGTTGAGAAAATACTAGAATTTTATTTAAGTCACTTAATCTAAGTCTTGGACCCTTTTGTAGAATGTCAAGGGTGGACTAAATGATCTTGAATTTTCCTCCAACTATAAAAATTTGCTATTCTCTACTTCAAGTGAATCTAAAATTGAACAAAAACAAATATAAATTAGTCTGAGTTTACACATGCTACCATCTTCCTGCAAGAGTTAACATTATAGACCTTCTTTTTAGTGAAAGATTAGATCACCATTGTGATTCCAAAATTCAAGATTGTTTTGTCATAGAACTTTGATGCATAAATAAGTACATATAGATTTAGACATAAGGCAGAGCTGATGTCTTGTCTCTATCTTGAATTAATGTAAGATAAGTGTTCTAAACAGAGTACGTGAAAGGAAACTGTAATCCTATCCTTATTCTTTATCTCTACGAAGCCTTGGATTGTTTTATTTTGTTTTAGTAGTAGGGAGTAAATGATTTGAGTCTTGCATTTCTGTTTTTCCTGGCAAGAGTGATTGAGATGTTTAAGATGAGTGAATGCAAGGATAATTGCTTCTTGATAGCAGGACAAAAGTAGCAAGAAATCAGCAACAATTCATCTCTTTTCTCAGATAGCATAAATCATTGGACAGGAAGCAGAGAAAACATTTGCTGAACAATAAAATTCTTGTAGATAATTAATTATAACCAGATCAACAAAGCCTTATTACTGTAGGCCAATACACTAGGGTAGAAAAATAGCAAGTATGTTCAACAATATTCACAGTGATGGGATTTACTTGTTTATTTTTACCATTTTCAGGGGGACATAGGAAAGACCACTTACTTTCTGGAATTTTTATCAAACAAGTTTATATTATGGTATATGATATTCAGCCATAGATTTTTATAAAATTTCATTGTTCCTACTACAAATCTTATTTCTGTTTGTTATATTAATATACACTAAATCTGTTATTTTTATTACATACCACTTAAGTGTGGTAACATTTTCGTTTCTCCTTGTTTTTCCATATTATCCTGGACTTTGCCAGTATATTTGTCTATTTGTCAAAATTATTCTAACATTTTTAAAAGGATTAGTATTTTTGTTACAAAATAAATACATATGCTTATTCAATGTGTTAAGCTTAGAAAATATGAGAATCTGTAAAGAAAATTAAATCCCCTGTGTTACCAGTATTCTGCTAATACATTAGTATATTTCTTTCAAGTATTTTTGCTATACAGGTAAAAATACTTATTTTCTTTTAAATGGTATTGGAAACACATCTATATAAAGTTTTGGATTCTGTCTTCATTTAATATTCTTTCATGGTATTTTCCCCAAATTTTAACCATTCTTTGAAAATATGGTTATAATAACTGTATAATATTTCATTAGAGATGACTTTACCATAATATATTCAATTATTTTTTATTGATGGAGATATTGTTGCAAAATTTTACCATTATGAAATTAACCTGGTGTATGTTTAGATCTCATTATTTCTTCTGGACAGATTTCTAGAAGTAGAGTATACTGAGTTAAAAGGTAAGACTTTGATGTGAAAGTCACTCAATCGTGTCCAACTCTTTGTGACCCCATGGACTGAATTCTCTAGGCCAGAATATGGGAGTGGATAGCCTAACCCTTGTCCAGGGGATCTTCCCAACCCAGGAATTGAATCTAGGTCTCCTGCATTGCAGACGGATTCTTTACCAGCTGAGCCACAAGGGAAGCCCAAGAATACTGGAGTAGATAGCCTGTCCCTTCTCCAGAGGATCTTCTCAACCCAGGAATCGAACCAGGGTCTCTTTCATTGCAGGCAGATTCTTTACCAGCTGAGCTACCAGGGAAACCCTGATAGCTCAGGGTTTGATATATATTTATAAATATAAATATTTGATATATATACACACATATATATATATCAGAATTCTGATATATATATAATATATATTATTTGATATATATCATGGTTTGATATATATATATATAAGACTTTGATATCTATTGCAAAAATTTACATTTTGAAGGGCTGGGTCAATTTATATTATCATAGGCTGTGTATGAATGTACCTATTTTCCACACACACTTGACAACTGAATATTACCACTTATTAAAAATTGATGATTTGGAAATCTTGCTGTTTGAGATAACATGGATGGACCTTGAGAGCATTATGCAAAGTAAAATAAGTCAGTTAGAGAAAGACAAATACCATATTATCTCACTTATATATGGAATTTTTGAAAACAAAAAACTAAAACTAAACCAAGCTTGGACTGCAAGGAGATCCAACCAGTCCATTCTGAAGGAGATCAACCCTGGGTGTTCTTTGGAAGGAATGATACTAAAGCTGAAACTCCAGTACTTTGGCCACCTCATGTGAAGAGTTGACTCATTGGAAAAGACTCTGATGCTGGGAGGGATTGGGGGCAGGAGGAGAAAGGGACGACAGAGGATGAGATGGCTGGATGGCATCACTGACTCGATGGACATGAGTCTGAGTGAACTCTGGGAGTTGGTGATGGACAGGGAGGCCTGGCGTGCTGCGATTCATGGGGTCGCAAAGAGTCGGACACAACTGAGCGACTGAACTGAACTGAAACCAAGCTCATAAATACCCAGAACAGATTGGTGATTGCCAGAGGATGGAGGTGAGTGGTGGGCAAAATGGCTGAAGGGAGTCAAAAGGTACAAACTTCTAGTTACAAAATGAAAAAACCATGGTAGCTACAGTTAATAATACTATATTACATATTTGAAAATTGCTAAAAGAATAGATTGGGAAAGTCCTTATCACAAGAAAAAAATTTTTTGTAACTGTATGGTGAATGTTAACTAGACTTAATGTGGTAGTCATTCCATAATATATATGAATATCAGATCATTATTGTATACACCTGAAACTAATATAATGTTATATGTATCAATTATACCTCAATTTAAAAAGTTAGTTTGGTTGATAAAAGGTCATATTTTAAAAGTTTTATATGAATTTCTTGTTCTGTCAAATGTCTCTTAATGTTCTTTACTTATTTTTGTACTATAGAAGTTAGGTGTTTTTTTTTTTACTGAATTGTAGGAATTGAATTCTTGACAGTTGAAATAGGTTGAACTAATATATGAACATTACAAATATAAAATAGCAAAAAAACCCATGCAATTAATACTTAGCATATTCTCAGTAAATTTCTTATCAGAAGAAATGTAAATAACTTCCCTAATTTCATTTTTTATGTTTATTTTTTGTTTACCATGTCAGAATAATCATAATCTAAGAATCCTTTGTGGCTTTTTTGTGTGTTTGTTTGTTTTTCCAGTTTTTTAAATTTAATTTTTTAGTTGAAAGATAATTGCTTTACAGAACAGTTTTTTTATTTTATTTTATTTTTTGGTTATTCAAAAATTTTATTTTATTTTAATATAAATTTATTTATTTCAATTGGAGGCTAATTACTTTACAATATTGTAGTGGTTTTTGCCATACATCAACATGAATCAGCCATGGGTGCACATGTGTTCCCCATCCAGAACCCCCTCCCATCTCCCTCCCCATCTCATCCCCCAGGGTCATCCCAGCACACCAGCCCTGAGCACCCTGTCTCATGCATTGCACCTGGACTGGCGATCCGCTTCACATATGATAATGTACACGTTTCAACACTACCCTCTTAAATCATCCCACCCTCGCCTTTTCCCACAGAGTCCAAAAGACTGTTCTTTACATTTGTGTCTCTTTTGCTGTCTTGCATACAGGGTTATCATTACCATCTTTCTAAATTCCATATATAAGCATTAGTATACTGTATTGGTGTTTTTCTTTCTGACTTACTTCACTCTGTATAATAGGCTCCAGTTTCATCCACCTCATTAGAACTTATTCAAATGCATTCCTGTGTGTTTTTAGCTCCAGTGGATCTGCAGAATTCTGAATGTTCATTTGGACTTTCTACAGTGGATTAATCATACTTCAGGTGGGAGTTTATTTGTACCCCAAGTTATCTGTAAGTAGGAAATGTGATACAAGTCAGATTTTGTGCACCATGACCACACTCAAATAAGAGCTCAGTTGTAAGAGTACTATTTAACACGTGTTATGTCTGTATTAATTCTGAGGAACTGTAATTGCTTATTTTTATAAAATGAAATATAGGAAGGATAAACTAGAAACTAATGAAAGTAGGGGGTGTTTAGGAATGGAGTGGAGAAGGTAGGAATGGAAACAGGACTTTTCTGGGTATGCCTTTTTATACAGTTTTGGCTTCTGGACCATGTAAAAGTTTAAATATTCAAAAATTAAAATTAAACCAAAAATAATGGGAAGAAAGACAAATGCTAAAACTGAATACAAAATGAAACCAAACAAACCTGTGTAACTAATTTATAACATAAATATGCAGTTCAGATAACTTTTGTACATTGTGTTTTTGATGGTGCATCCTTACTAGGATGTAATCTTAATGATAAAAAGAACTACAAAGAAATCTTAAGCTTTCTTAATAAGTTTATCATTAGTTTCAGGATGATGCTATATATTACATATGTGTATGCTTGCTAAGTCACTTCAGTCGTGTCCCACTCTTTGAAACCCTATGGACTGTAGCCCACCTGGCTCCTTTATCCATGGGATTCTCCAGGCAAGAATACTGGAGTGGATTGCCATACCCTCCTCCAGGGGATCTTCCCGAACCAGGGATCAGACCTACATCTCTAGCATTGGCAGGCTGGTAGCACCTCCTGGGAAGCCCATCATTATAAATATAGTAGAAAGCAAATGCACACATTTATTAATAATAGAAACCAAGATTTTCATTAAAAGATAAAGCAGAAATAAAATATTTTTCTTCCATATTTTGTTATAAATTTGAATTGCAAACATCAGTATGAATTACTGTTCCCTTTTTCTATACATGGAAAGGGCCAAGAAACAATGATATACCCTGATAGCAGTGAGCACATCTAGCACCTTGATCTTGGTTTCTAGATACCATTACCATTAAAATGAACCAAGGCTTCTTAAAGAAATATCTGATGTAAGGTCTTACACAGGGAAACTACAGGATGAGTTTGGCACTTTTTATGCCAGAAAACAAAGATTATTCAAAAACTAATGAGATAGTCAGGACACGAGATGGTGCTTTAATGGGCTTCTACTGGCCAAATCAGGTTTCAACATTAAAAAGGAATAATGGCAGTGATGTATTATAATACACTGAAGGAGAAAAACCTCATGAGACTACAGTGAAATTCCCAAAAAGACAGAGACAGAGAGAGAAATGGGAGATGCAGTGAAGAATCTTTATAGAAGCATGGAAGCTAATAATTATAGAAGGAATGATTGTACAGCTAATAATTGTAGAAGAAATAGAGAACCACCATTTAAAACATTTTCAAAAGAATACTTTCATTAAGGTTTCCATGATGTTGAATACCCTACCTCATTTATATTTAAACTGTCAGTCATTTCTTGGCCAAAAATATATATATATATACAGATAGGAAATGGATCAAATATAATTACAAGTTACTGAGTGATTTTTAACTTTATTTAGGTATAGTTTATATACTCAATTTATATGCAGTCATTTTAATTGTACAATTTAATGAGAAAGTTACCATTTTGTAGCCCTGGCTTATCGATTGATTCTGGCAAGGGTCATCGAGGAATGCTAAAACCACTTAGTAATGCTAAAACTCTACCCATTATTTAAAAATTACAAAGGAGAAAATGTACCTTTGCAACAGTGCTATCTGACAAGTACCACTTTCATCAAGTGATCAAATTTAATATCACTAGTATTGCAATGAATTGACATTGTGTGCGTCTTGATCTGACGTGAGAAGTGCATAATATCCCATATGTAATATTCTTATTAAAAATGTTTAACCTGAATCTAATGATAAGAAGATAATCAGACATTCTATGGATAATATATTCTGAAAGATAATTGACTTCAACTCTTGAAAAATCAGTCATGGGTATCTAGAAAATTCAAAACAAAAAAAATTAAGGGGATTGTTATAGATTAAAAGAGATATAACAATCAAGTCTACCATGTTAACTTTGATTAGATACTGGATCAAAGCCAAGAAGACATTATTTAGAACATTTAGGGAAACTGAGTATGAACTGCACATTAAATATTAAGGGATTTTTTATTTTCCTATGTATGTTATTATGGTTATGCAAGAAAATATTTTTACTCTTAGAAGCTGCATGCTACATTTAGAGAATAAAATTAGCTGCATGCTAATTTTATTTCAAGTGGTTCAACCAAAATCATTTGTGAAGAGAAAAAGATGGAGAAATTTGTGGCAAAATGGCAACAGTGGGTTAACCTAGGGAAAAGGTATTTAAATTTGTGACTTTTACTACTCTCTCAGCTTTTCAATAGATTTAAAATAAAAACTGGTTGGAAATGATTGTCATAGACCTTTGCCTAAATATGGAATATATTGAGATGTCAGTAATTGAGACAAATGGGAGCTAGTTAACCAATTTACTATTGGTAAAATAAATAGCTAGTTAACTATTTTTAAAGATGTGGTATGAAAATAATACAGATCTTCTTTGGCTTTATATATTCCTCATTCTCTGCATTACTAGAGGTCATCAACCATGAACTTCTGTTTCTTTCCCTTCCAAATATACCTATATCATCATCATCCATGTTTACTTCCTTCTTTCCTGTGTTAAAAGAAAAAATGTCCTATTTTATTCTAAACTATGGTTTGAATCATCAGAGGGAGGTTAAATTCTATATTGCTTTAGTTTGTGGTTCAGCTGGTAAAGAATCCACCTGCAATGTGGAGACCTGGGTTCAATCCCTGGGTTGGGAAGATCCACCAGAGAAGGGAAAGGCTACCCACTCCAGTATTCTGGCCTGGAGAATTCCATGGAGTGTACAGTCCATGGAGTCGCAAAGAGTAGGATACGACTGAGCGATTTTCGCTTTAGTATTAATTACCTGATGGGGAGAGGTTTCTGAATCAGATAGATATGGATTCAAGTCAAGGGATGTGTGTGTGTGCATTCTCAGTCGTGTCCAGCTCTTTGTGACCCTACGGACTGTAACCTGCCGGGCTCCTCTGTCCATGAGATTTTCCAGGCAAGAATACTGAAATGGGTTGCTATTTCCTACTCCAGGGGAATCTTCCCAACCCAGGGATTGAACCCCCATCTCTTGCATCTCCTGCATTGGTAGGCAGATTCTCTACCACTATGCCACCTGGAAGCCCTCAAGTCAAGGTATTACCACTTAAAAGTTGTGTGACCTTAATTGTAACTCAGTTTCTCTGAGTCCGTTTCCTCATTTTAAAAATGAGTAATATTTACCTTTTAGGGCTTTTGTAAGGATTAAAAGAAGCAACACTGACGTTTCCTTAAGCAGTGCCTGTTCTATGATTGGTGGTCGGTAAATGATAGCGGCAGAACTGGTTGTCAGAGTTTGCTGTGGGTGGAGATGGGTTGGGGGAGAAAGACAAAAAGGGTCATATGGTTCAAAAGGTAGCTATTAAATTGAGTCTAGAGAAGTCAGTTCCACACATTATCATTGAAAACCACTTACCTAGAGAAGTGGTTAAGAACAGCTGTGATGTGGAAGCCTGTTGGTGGCTAGAGAACACTGAGGAATGAGATCACACAAAGTTTGACTCAGTTGTATTCCTGTCTGTTGCATATTTTCCTACAGTGAACAATGCTTGGATAGAGTTGGGGGGATGTCAAAATGTAATTAGGTAAAGAAAGATTATAATGATTTTTTTTTCTCTTGGCTGGGATCCTCTTTGTCATAAATGAAATCTCAAGGCTCTCAGCCACTGTTTTCCTACTAATAAAATTAAGGTTGTTAGTGCTACCAAGAACGTACTGTATTATGTAAATGAAGGTAATGTGGTTCAGAGAGGTTAAACGACTTCCCTAAGAACACACAGTTAATTAGTGGCAGAGCTCAGACCAGAATAATAATCAGAATAGTATTCTTTCTACTGGTATGCTCTTAAAACAATTCTAATGTGGGCATCACTGGATATAAAAACAAATCCCAATCATTTACTTAACAGTAGAGGACATGGGTTTTCAAAATATAATGGTAGTACTTGGGTAGGATGTAAATTCTAGTGGTCTGGGTAAAGCTTCAGTCAACACAGTAAAAAGGTAAGACAATAGAGAGTAACGATTACTTGGAGTTACTTTTCTGCTAAAATTGAGTTGAGCTGAAGAGGCAACGAGAGCTCATACAGGTTCTCAAATGAGATGGAGAGGCCATGATAATGGGAAAAAGCCTAGAGATTCTTGATACTGTGGGCCCCTTTTTTCTGTTCCCACAAGAAACCTTTCTTTTTCATATCAGGAAAAGACTTGATCAGGGAATGGAGAGTGGCAGGATTTAATTATGCTAAGAGGGTTTTTTTTTTTTTTTTTTGGTGGTGGTGGTTTATTTTCCTTCTTAATAATTAATGGCATCATGTCTGCTGAAATGGTCTGTGGACTGAGAAATTTTAAGGTTAAACTTTTCAATGAATCTCTTTATTCACATCCAAATAACAGTTTTTTTAAAACCCAAAACATATGTTATTTTAACAATAGAAATTTTAATGGAATTTAGAAAGATGGTGACAATAACCCTGTATACGAGACAGCAAAAGAGACACTGATGTATAGAACAGTCTTTTGGACTCTGTGGGAGAGGGAGAGGGTGGGATGATTTGGGAGAATGGCATTGAAACATGTATAATATCATATATGAAACGAGTCGCCAGTCCAGGTTTGATGCACAATACTGGATGCTTGGGGCTGGTGCGCTGGGACAACCCAGAGGGATGGTATGGGGAGGGAGGTGGGAGGAGGATTCAGGATGGGGAACACATGTATACCTGTGGCGGATTCATTTTGATATATGGCAAAACCAATACAATATTGTAGAGTAAAAAAATAAAATTAAACTAGAAATTTTAAAAATTGTAAAGAGAAATCTCTAACTGGCAGTTTTTTCTAAAAAAATATTTTAAAGCTGAAATCTATATTGAAACATTTCTGGGAAATATTTTTATGATTTGGTATCTTTAATGACAGTACAGAATTTTTTCCTGCTATGAAACATAACTGTTGTGCTATATATTTAACTTAAAAATCAGCTTATCTTTAAAAGTGATTTGAAAATCACACATTACACTTTATATATGTTAAAATATTATACTGTCCAGTCAACTTTTCAATATCCATGAGTAAGTAGAGAACTAGGCCCCTTTCTTCCTCTAAATTACATAGAACTTCACTGATGGAACCAAACCAGGAAGAGGTAAGTATAAGAGTTTTGAGTGAGAGAGTGGCTTCCCAGGTGGCTCAGTGGTAAAGAACCCACCTGCTCAGTGCAGAAGACACAGGTGACGCAAGTTTGATCCCTGGGTCAGGAAGATCCTTTGGATGAGGAAATGGCACCCACTCCAGTATTCTTGCCTGGAAAATCCCATGGACAGAGGAGCCTGGCAGGCTACAGTCTATGAGACGCAAATAGTCGGACACAACTGAGTGACTGAGCACACTGAACATATATGCTGCTATTGTTGTTCAGTTGCAAAGTAGTGTCTGACTCTTTGCAACCACATGAACTGCAGCATGCCAGGCTTCCCTGTCCTTCACTATCTCCTGGAATTTGCTCTAACTCATGCCCATTGAGTCGGTGATGCCATCCAACCATTTTGTCCTCTGTCGTCCCCTTCTCCTCTTGCCCTCAATCTTTCCCAGCATCAGGGTCTTTTCCAATGAGTTGGCTCTTCTCATCAGGTGGCCAGAGTATTGGAGGTTCAGCTTTAGCATCAGTCCTTCCACTGAATATTCAGGGTTGATTTCCTTTAGGTTTGACTGGTTTGATTTCCTTGCCATCCAGGAGACTCTAAAGAGTCTTCTCCAGCACCATAGTTTGAAAGCTTCAATTCTTCAGCACTCAGCCTTCTTTATGGTTCAACTCTCAGATCGTACAGGACTACTGGAAAAACCATAGATTTGACTAGATGGACCTTTGTCAGCAAAGGGATGTCTCTGCGTTTTAATACACTGTCTGGTTTTGTCATAACTTTTCTTCCAATTTTTTCAAATTTTATATTTATCTATTTTAGAAACATTTTCTATGTCTCTTTTCCCCATGATTAATATAGCTAACTGAAAATTAATAGTAACTATAGTCAAATACTGGTTCCCTCTCTTGTCTTTCTCTTTGTGCAAACTTATGTCATTATTTCAAGATTGGCTTGATGGCAGTGCTGCAGTCACACATCTGTCTTCTCAATTGGCAGTCACTGAAACTGCAGCAGCTCCAGCTCTGCTGGGACCACTTATAACAGGGTTGGCAATCAATCTGAGCCAACTTGTTATTCATTTTAAATGTATGAAGCTACTTCTTTTAGAGCAGGGAGGTAGGGCTGAAGGTTAGGTGTTTTGTATTTCTTCATTTAACCAACCTTGTCTTGTCTGTTAATATTTATCAAACACCATAATAAAGAGACAGGCAGTGGAAAATCTTATGCTTGTCATTATTTGAAAGTTCCTTGAGTATTTTGATGGCATTTGCTTCTTTCATGAAGTGTCCCAGAGCTTTATGATGATAATAAGTGACTAAAACATATTTTACCCATAATCATTGTAGTCTCTCATGGATTACCCCATAATTATTTAATAGTTGCTCACAACATTTAGACTACTATTTATGACAGAAAGAGAAGAATCCTTAGAGTAACTAAAATGCCATGAGTTTTGTGATATTTCTCCAATATAGTTCTATTAGCACTGATCTGTGAACACCTTAATTATTTATTTTTGACATAAAACATATTTGGTCATCTAGCATGATTCTACTAACTTGCATAAAATACCCTCAGGATCATTTTAGAGAAGCAGCTTTTTGTGATATGTCATAATCATACTTCACTTTTACCCAGTGTTAGCAGTTATTGTTTGAGAGATTATTTTAAATTGGATTTTTCAGGTCAGGGCATGTTTTTATCTTTTTTAAAAAACTGAGGTATATTTGACATGGAGCATTATATTAGTTTCAGATGTACCACATGATTCAATATTTGTACACATTACCAAATGATCACCACGACGTCTAGTTAACATCCATCTCCTTACATAATTACCAAAACATTTTTTTCTTGAGATGAAAACTTTTAAGATCTACTCTCTTAGCGACTTTCAAATATGCAATACAGTATTAGTAACTATCCTGGAGAAGGAAATGGCAATGCATTCCAGTATTCTTGCCTGGAAAATCCCATGAACAGAGAAGCCTGGTGGGCTACAGACCATGGGCTCGCAGAGTTGGATGTGACTGAGCACTCATGCATACACACATTAACTATAGTTACCGTGCTGTATTTTTAAAGAAGCTTTGGCCCAGATAAGAAATGGTTAAAAAAAATTTTATTAATTACTTTTAGCCCTTTCATACCTGAAGCGTATCTAATGCTGAGATACCAAAAGACACCTTTGAATTTCAATCAAAGTGTCTTTTTCCTATTTCATCTTCTAGAGCAGAATCTGATTTACAGACTGAGCTGGTTTCTTTTACCTCTTTTTCTGAAATTCCTTGGGAAATCTTTGTGACACATTGGTTGATCGATGAGATCATCTCTTGTGTTCTGGAGTACAATGTTCCACTTCAGATACTTCAGAGGTGAAAGCTCTTGATCTGTCAGAGATGTGGCAACAACACAAAGACTCATTTTAAAGGTCTCTTTAAGCTCAACAGACAGCTACTTACTTGCCTGTTCCCATTGCCTATTAATTGAAAGGTATTTTATATCTTTCCATTGTTTAATGAGCTACCCACTCATCTCTGTTCCCCATTACAGACAAAATAGATTTATTGTCACATGATTTCTCCTTGATCCTGAAGAATTTCTTGTAGGTTAGATTAGAGTACTAAGATTAAAAATGATCAAGTCTTTAGCTCCTGTTAGCAAAGAATGCATGATGGTTAACATTCTCAGAGCTCCTCTTCCCAAACTTCTTTTCTATATGTAAATCCAGATTTGAAATGCACTCAATACATCTGCAAAATTAGATTTCCACTAATCCTCCTTGTGTACATTTTGTGCCCAAGTGAATTTCCTCAAGCTGGAGCGTTTCCCCAGATGAATTATATGTAACATCATTTAAATCACTCCCAAATAGTAGAATTTATATTGTTTGTGAGATATACAGATTTTTGTCCAAAGCAATTTTCTTCCCGTTAGTGACTAAAAACTATAAATATACTGGAGCCTTGCTATAATGCAGTTTAGGGGCCCACACTCTATGGCTACCTCATCTATGAGGTACTTTATCTATATAGTACTTTATCTATAAAGTGGACTGATAGTATTTCACCAATGAAATTTCCCCAGTTGGAGTTTAGATAGGACTGCCCTATTTTGAGCACTTCACTATGTGAAGGAATAACAAATAATGTTATGTTGTGGTGCCAGTTAGTACATTTTATTTAAAATTTTCATAGCATTTGACATACAGATGCATTGTAATAGATAAAGCATTATTAGATGGGAGTCTGAAGATATGAGTCCTGTTACCAATTTTCATTACTTTTGGCTTTTGGGAAGCCACTGAGTATTCTGGAGTTTTTAGTTATTCTCTTCATCCTAAGCTATTGTGGGAACCAAATAAGGTAATATGCTTAGGCATTTTGCTCAAGTGCTGTATAATGGAAAGTGTTCTTTTAGATGCAAGTCAAAACCACAGAGTAGTGATTCTCAATACAAAGCACCTACTATGTGTCAAGGTGTTCTCTTAAATCGGTGTAGGAGATATAAATATCAATGGCATGCATCTCTGCCTTGAAAAGTTTCAAAGTGCAAGTGTGGGGTCAGTAAAGAAAGAGAAACCTATCTTCTGTTGGTTTCCTAGAAGAGCTAGAATTTGAAGTGAGACTTGAAGATTAAATAACATTTCAACAGGTCTGAGGACCACTTCAAGTGTAATAATTCTACTATCTTTCTCCCACCCTGGCCTCCAAGAATTCACAATACCTTTACCATCTTTTGTTTTTATTCCTTTCCTTGAAACATATTTTTTATTAATTTTGAGTAAGCAGTAGTGCTATATACAAGCAGACTGTGTTATCATCATCACCTTAATGTATCAATGATAAGATCAAGATGAGAATTCTCATGGCAGAGTTGAGAGCTTTGTACGTCCCTATAAACACTCTTCTTTCCATCAGGCCATAGTTAGCACTAAGAATTCAAGTGTGTTTATTCTGAGTGTTACTTTAGTTTCAATAACCTGGGAATCTTCTTAAAAGTACCAATGACAAGTAGGAGGATAGTGTTCTCTCTCTCTTTTTCTCCCTCCTTCCCTCTTTCTTCCTCTCTCCCTCCACCTCTCTTCCTCTTTCTACCTCCTTCTTTTTGAATGAGAAATAAACCTTAATTAGGTTAAGCTCCTGAGATTTCAAGTTTGCTTTTAAACAGCAGCCTAACCTAGTATATACTACAGTAACTAAAAACCTTTAAATGTGCCTTTGGCTTAGCAATCGTACAGCAGTGAAGAAACCCATATTGGAAGCTGAAAAGATGGCCAACCATCCTAAGCAGTGAGAATAAATTTGTTAAAGCAGTTTGTTGCCTCACAAAAATTTGGGGTCATATTATGTGCCTACTCAGCAGGCACTTCTAGAAGAAGTTGGGACTCAAAATCTTATTTGTGTGGCTTAGTCTTTTACACTAATGAAATTTTTACTGAGGTAATTGTGGATTCACATATAACATAAGAAATAATATAGGTAATAAAGAAATAATGTAGAGTTCCTATTTCTTGTTACCTAGTTTTCGCCAGTGGTAACATCTTACAAAACTGTAGTACTATATCACAACTGGGATATTAATATCAGTAAAATCTGTCTTGTTCAAATTTCCAGTTTTACTTGTGCGTGTGTGTGTTTAGTCATAAACAAGTTTATATCCACAACCATAGTCAAAAATGCAGAATAATTCTATCACCACAAGAATTCCTCATATTCCCCTTTTATTGCCACACCCACCTCTAATCCCCGTAATCGCTGCTCCCCAGTTCTTGGCAACCACTAATCTAGTCTCCCTTTCTAAAATTTTGCCATTTTATAATACTATATAAAATGAAATCATATAGCATGTAAAATTTCGGGGCTGGATTTTTATCATTCAGCTTAGTTCCCCAGAGATTCATCTAAATTGCTATGAATATTAATATCAATGATTTGATCCTTTTAGTTGCTCAGTACTTTTCCATGGTTTGGATGTACTACAATTTGCTTACACATTCACCTGTTATAGTACATCTTAGATGTTCTCAGTTTGGGGCTACTTATGAGTAAAGCTTCTATGAATGTTTATGTACAGAGTCTTATGTGAACATAAGTTTTTATTTCTCTGGGATAGATGCTCAAGAGTGCAGTTGCTAGGTCATGTGGTAGTTGAGTGTTAAATTTTATAACAAACTGTTACACTGTTTTCCAGAGAGACTGTACCATTTTTTACATGCCCACCAGTGATGTACAAGTGATCTAATTTGTCTGTGTCCTAAACATTTGGTACTTTCACTATTTTTTTTTTCATTTTAGCCATTCTGATAGATGTGTAGTGATATCATTGAAATTTTAATTTGCATTTTCCTGATGACTAATGATGTTGAACATCTTTTTCATGGGCTTATTTGTCATGAGCATATCCTTTTTGATGAAATGTCAGTTTTCATCTTTTGTCCATTTTCTGATTGGATTTTTAAAAATTCATTGCAGTTGTTATTTGTAATGACATAGAACATATAGCAACCCAAATATCCATCAATAGGAGCAAGCATAAATAAGTTGATGTTATATTTGTTCAGTGGGATATTGTACAAGTATTTAAAAATTCACATGAACAAACTTGACTTACATCAACATAGGTTAATTTTAAAAACATAATGTGTGAAATGTGCGAGTTGAATTATGTGTAGAATATATCTATTGTATCAAATATAAAAGTCTTCTGAATCACATTGTGTAATTTTTATGAAGATATATATATATTCAGCAAAATATAGTACCATTGCTGGCAATATTTAACCACAAATTCAAGTCTGTGATTATGGCAGGAAAGGTAAGAAGTATATGGTATGATTGTGGGAAGTTACACAAAGGGCATCGTTGCTAGCTGGAATCTCATTTTATTAAAAACAGGAAAAGAAATAAAGTTATCAGGGTAAGATAAAATAAACCTTTATGTGGCATATAGCCATATTTATTATATCATTATTTTTCTACTATGTGTCATTAAAATATTTTAAAATAAGAAAGCACTTTTTAAAAATAATAAATTAATACCAATATGTAACAATATATTTCAACTTTATATGTTTATTTATTTAGAACATTATGAAGCTTGATTAGATGATTAATTTGGTTACTGAGAATTATATATTGTTGGTTACTATTTTTTTAAACTTTTTATCTTGTATTGGGATATAGCTGATTAACAATGTTGTGATAGTTTCAGGTAAACAGCAAAGGGACTCAGCCATACATATACATGTATCCTGCTGCTGCTGCTGCTAATTCACTTCAGTCGTGTCTGACTCTGTGTGACCCCATAGATGGAAGCCCACCAGGCTCCCCCGTCCCTGGGATTCTCCAGGCAAGAACACTGGAGTGGGTTGCCATTTCCTTCTCCAATGCATGAAAGTGAAAAGTGAAAGGGAAGTTGCTCAGTTGTGTCTGACTCTTAGCAACCCCATGGACTGCAGCCTACCAGACTCCTCCCTCCATGGGATTTTCCAGGCAAGAGTACTGGAGTGGGGTGCCATTGCCTTCTCCGATATATGTATCCATTCTCCCCCAAATCCCCTTCCCATCCAGGCTGCCATATAACATTGAGCAAAGTTCCATGTGCTATACAGTAGGTCCTTGTTGGTTATCCCTAACTGGATTTTTTAACTGTTGTTTTGAGAGGTTATTGTGTATTCCAGCTACTACTAATCATTTGCTAGCTATGTGGTTTGCAGATATTTTCTCCCACTCTGTAGCTTGTCTATTCTTAACAGAGTTGTTCATAGGACAAAAATTTTACAGTTAAGTCCAGTTTATCAGTTTTTCCTTTTATGAATCATGCTTTTGGTGTCAAGTCTAAGAGCTTTTTGTGTAGTCCTATATCCCACCCCCCCATTTTCTACTGTTTTTTTCCTACAAGTTTTATTGTTTTATATTTTACCTTTACGGCTATGATCCTTTTTGAGTTACTTTTTGTATAAGATGAGAGGTTTAGATCAACTTTTTTCCCTTTATAGAAAATTTTCCCTTATCAAATTGTTCCCTAAAATCACTGTTCCATAGATCTATGTCTTTCCCTCCACCAATGCCACACTCTCTTCATTAATGTAGCTATATACTAAGCCTTAATATCTTGGAGACTGATATCTCCCACTTTGTTTTTCTCCATCAAGGTTGTTTTTGCTATTTTAATTTCTTTGCATTTCTATAAAAGTTTGCTGGGCTGTGATTTGATAGGGATTACATTAAATTTATATCATTATGAGCTACCAGGGGCTTCCTTGGTGGCTCAGATGGTAAAGAACCGCCTGCAATGCAGGAGACCCGAGTTCTTTCCCTGGGTTGGGAAGATCCCCTGGAGGAGGGCATGAAAACCCACTCCAGTATTCTTGCCTGGAGAATCTCCATGGACAGAGGAGCCTGGTGGGCTACAGTCCATAGGGTCACAAAGAGTCAGGGACAACTGAGCAACTAAGCACACACACATTAAATTTACAGATCAGTTTGAGGGGAAATGGACATCTTTCCCATGTAGAGTCTTCTCATGCACGAACATAGTATGTCTAAATATTTATTTAGGTCTTCTGTGATTTCTTTTATCAGCATTTTATAATTTTCAGCACTCACATCATATATATGTTTTGGTTTTGTTAGACTTACACTTAAGTGTTTCATTTTATTTGTAGTGATTATAAATGATATTGTGTTTTAAATTCTGGTTTCCACAGGTTCATTTTTACTACATAAAATCACAATTTTTAATGTTGATCTTGTATGCTTGCTGAATTCACTTCTTAGATCTAAGAGTTTGATTTGGGGAGTTTTGTTTTTTGTTTTTGATTCTTTGGGATTTCTACAGAGGTAGTTACATCATCTGCAAAAAGGGACGGTTTTCTTTCTTTCTTCCAATTGGTATACTATTTCTTTTTGTTACATTGCACTGGCTAGAGCTTCAGTACCATGTTGAATAAGAGTGATGAGAGCAAACATTTTTGCCTTGCCTCTGAGTTTAGTCTTTCACTAGAAGTATATGATTTTAGCTATATGTTTTTTAATAGATGCTTTTTATTTTTTTTTCATGTTTTAACTCTGATTTAATACCCTTTTAATACAGAGTTTGATCTGAAGGTAAAGATCACAAATCAGTTTCCACAAAATTAAATTCTAAAATACTGGTTCAATTCTTCTAAATCAATCTTTTGTTCTTGTGTTCTAATAGATGCTTTTTAAATCAAATTGAGTTAATTCCACTCTTTTCCTGACTTCTTTTTAATCACTAATTTTTATCATTCATGAATATTGGATTTTGTCAATGCTTTTTCTACACCAATTGATATAATCATATGATTTTTCTTCTTTAACTTATTGATATGGTGGATTACATTGACACATTCTTTAAAAATATTTATTTGGCTGTATCAGATCTCAGTTGCAGTACACAGGATCTCTGTTGGGGTCCAGAACATGCAGGTTCAGCAGTTGCCGTGTGTGGGCTTGGCTGCCTCTGCAACATGTAGGGTCTTAGTTCCCTGACCAGAGATCAAACTTGCATCCTTACATTGCAAGGCAGATTCTTAACCACTGAACGACTGGGGAAGTCCCTACATTGACATGGTTTTAAACATCAAATGAATCAGCCTTACATTTACGGAATAAATTCTACTTGGTCCTAGTTTTTAGTTCCTTTTTTATATTATTGGATTTGGTTTGCTAGAATTTCTTGAGGATCTTTAAGTGTTTGAGAGATTTAAAAAATTTTATTTTACATTGGAATATATTTGGAATATAACATTGGAATATTACATTGGAATATAACATTTACAATGTTGTATTAGGTTCGGGTGTACAGCAAAGTGATTCAGTTATATATATCCATATATCCATTCTTCTTCAGATTATTTTCCCATATAGGTTACTACAGAGTATTGAGTAGAGTTCCCTGTGTTATACATAGGTCTTTGTTGATGATCTGTCTTTTATATAGTAGTGTGTATATCTTAATCCCAACCTCTTAATTTATCCCCCTCCATCTCTCTGCTGCGGAGAAGGCAATGGCACCCCACTCCAGTACTCTTGCTTGGAAAATCCCGTGGACGGAGGAGCCTGGTAGGCTGAAGTCCATGGGGTCGCTAAGAGTCAGACGAGACTGAGCGACTTCACTTTCACCTTTCACTTTCATGCATTGGAGAAGGAAATGGCAACCCACTCCAGTGTTCTTGCCTGGAGAATCCCAGGGACGGGGAGCCTGGTGGGCTGCCGTCTATGGGGTCGCACAGAGTCAGATACGACTGAAGTGGCTTAGCAGCAGCAGCAGCAGAGAGATGTTGATCTGTAGTTTTCTCCTTTTTTATACTGTCATTTCTAGTTTTGTTATTAGGGTAATACTGGCTTCTATTTTTAGAAGCATTTATGAGCTGTTCTTGATTCTTCTTTAGGTATTTAGTATAATTCTCCAGTGAAACCATCTGGGCCTGGATATTTCTTTTGGAAAAGCTTTTTACATACAAAGTCAATTTATTTAATGCTTCTAGGTCTATTCAGATTAGCTTGGTTGAATTTTCATAATCTGTGGTTATTATAATTTGTGGTACACTTCTGCTAGGTCATTTAATTTATAAGCATAAAGTTGTTCATAGGATTTTTATCCTTTTATTGGCTGCAGGGTCTGTAGTGATATACCCTGTTTTATTTCTATATTGGTGATTTGTGTTCTCTAATTTATTTTTCTCTATTTTGGTAAAGGTTTATCAATTTTACTGATATTTTTTTGTGAAGAATTTAGCTGCTTGTTTCATTGCTTTTACTCAGTAGTGTTCCTGGTTTCAATTTCATTGATAACTGGTCTTATCTTCATTATTTCCTTCCTTTTGCTTGCTTTGGGTTCATTTTGCTCTTTTTCAGTTTTCTGGAATTAGGAAGTTAGATTTTTATTTGCAACCTCTCCTTGTTACTAAAAGTATTCTCTTCTAAGGCTTTCCTGATAATCAGCATTTTTGAAACCTCAGTTGTCATCTCTAACCATCAGTTTCACTAATGTTTCTCTGACTATCTGTTCTGAAGCTTCATGTTAACAAATATCTGCACATAAGATATCCCATGGCACCTCAAATTAAACTTATATAAAACTAAATTCATTATCTTCACTCTCTCCTGGGCCTCCCAGGTCTGTAACTCCTTCTACTTTTCTTTTTTTTCAGTTGATTGCTGCTAGTTATTCAGGACTTAAGGTAGGCTGAATAAATTTCATTCAGTTGAATCAGTTCAGTTGCTCAGTCATGTCCTACTCTTTACGACCCCATGGACTGCAGTGTGCCACTCTTCCCTGTCCATTGCCAACTCTCTGAGCTTGCTCAAACTCATGTCCATTGAGTCAATGATGCCATCCAGCCATCTCATCCTCTGTCATCCCCTTTTCCTCCCACCTTCAATCTTTCCCAGCATCAGGGTCTTTTCCAGTGAGTCAGTTCTTTACATCATGTGGCCAAAGTATTGAAGTTTCAGCTTCAGCATCAGTCCTTCCAATGAACACCCAGGACTGATATCCTTTAGGATGGACTGGTTAGATCTCCTTGTAGTCCAAGGGACTCTCAAGAGTCTTCTCCAACACCACACTTAAAAGCATCTATTCTTTGGTGCTCAGCTGTCTTTATAGTCCAACTCTCACATCCATCCATGACTACTGGAAAAACCATAGCTTCAACTAGATGGACCTTTGTTGGCAAAGTTATGTCTCTGCTTTTTAATATGCTGTCTAGGTTGGTCATAGCTTTTCTTCCAAGGGGCAAGTGTCTTTAATTTCATGGCTGCAGTCACCATCTGCAGTGATTTTGGAGCCCCCCAAAATAAAGTCTCTGACTGTTTCCATTGTTTCCCCACCTATTTACCATGAAGTGATGGGACTCTACGCCATGATCTTAGTTTTCTGAATGTTGAGCTTTAAGCCAACTTTTTCACTCTCCTCTTTCACTTTCATCAAGAGGCCATTTAGTTCTTCTTCACTTTCTGCCATCAGGGTGGTGTCATCTGCATATCTGAGGTTATTGATATTTCTCCCGGCAATCTTGATTCCAGCTTGTGCTTCATCCAGCCCAGTATTTCTCATGATGTACTCTGTATATAAGTTAAATAAGCACAGTGTCAATATACAGCCTTGACGTACTCCTTTCCCAATTTGGAACCAGTCTGTTGTTCCATGTCCAGTTCTAACTGTTAGTTCTTCACCTGCATACAGATTTCTCAGGAGGCAGGTTAGGTGGTCTAGTATTCCCATCTCTTTAAGAATTTTCCACAGTTTATTGTGATCCACACAGTCAAAGGCTTTGGCATAATCAATAAAGCAGAAGTAGATGTTTTTCTGGAACTATCTTGTTTTTTTGGTGATCCAACAGATGTTGGCAATTTGATCTCTGGCTCTTCTGCCTTTTCTAAATCCAGCTTGAACATCTCGAAGTTCATGGTTCACATACTGTTGAAGCCTGGCTTGGAGAATTTTGAGCATTACTTTGCTAGCGTGTGAGATGAGTGCAATTGTGCGGTAGTTTGAACACTCTTTGGCATTGCCTTTCTTTGGGATTGGAATGAAAACTGACCTTTTCCAGTCCTGTGGCCACTGCTGAGTTTTCCAAATTTGCTGGCATATTGAGTGCAGCACTTTCACAGCATCATTGTTTAGAATTTGAAATAGGTCAACTGGTTTCCATCACCTCCACTAGCTTTGTTCATAGTGATGCTTCCTAAGACTCACTTGACTTCACATTCCAGGATGTGTGGCTCTTGGTGAGTGATCACGCTGTCATAGTTATCTGGGTCATGGAGATCTTTTTTGTATAGTTTTTCTGTGTATTCTTGCCACCTCTTCTTAATATCTTCTGCTTCTGTTAGGTCCATACCATTTCTCTCCTTTATTGTGCCCATCTTTGCATAAAATGTTCCTTTGGTACCTCTAATTCTCTTGAAGAGATCTCTAGTCTTTCCCATTCTATTTTTCCTCTATATCTTTGCATTGATAACTGAGGAAGGCTTTCTCATCTCTCCTTGCTATTCTTTGGAACTCTGCATTCAAATGGGTATATCTTTCATTTTCTCCTTTGCCTTTAGTGTCTCTTCTTTTCTCAGCTATTTGTAAGGCCTTCTTAGACAACCATTTTGCCATTTTGCATTTCTTTTTCTTGGGGATGGTCTTGATCACTGCCTCCTGTATAATGTCATGAACATCCATCCATAGTTCTTCAGGTACTCCGTTTATCAGATCTAACTCCTTGAATCTATCTATCACTTCTACTGTATAATCATGAGGGATATGATTTAGGTCATACCTGGATGGTCCAGTGGTCTTACCCACTTTCTTCAATTTAAGTCTGAATTTGACAATAAGGAGTTC
Source organism: Bos javanicus (assembly GCF_032452875.1). Lineage (NCBI taxonomy): Eukaryota > Metazoa > Chordata > Mammalia > Artiodactyla > Bovidae > Bos > Bos javanicus. Next base: position 57,588,482 of record NC_083897.1, on the reverse strand, counting down.
ATGATCTGAGCCACATTCAGCTCCCAGTCTTGTTTTTCCTGACTGTATAGAGCTTCTTCATGTTTGGCTGAAGAGAATATAATCAATCTGATTTCCTTATTGACCATCTGGTGATGTCCATGTGTGGATTCATCTCTTTTGTTGTTGGAAGACAGTGTTTTTTATGACCAATGAATTCTCTTGGCAAAACTGTGTTTGCCTTTGCCCTGCTTCATTTTGTACTCCAAGCCCCAATTTTCTTGTTACTCCAGGTATCTCTTGACTTCCTACTTTTGCATTCCAGTCCCCTATAATGAAAAGGACATCCTTTTTTGGTTTAGTTCTAGAAGGTCTTGTAGGTCTTCATAGAATCATTCAGCTTCAGCTTCTTCAATATTACTGGTTAGGGCATAGACTTGGATTTAGTATTGATATTCAGCAATGAGTAAACCTATGTTTCTTGTGTCTCCTGCACTGGCAGGCGGATTCTTTACTGCTCAGCCACCAGGGAAGCCCATTGATGATTATACTTTTTAAATAGCTCTTGAATCTTTTCTTTTAAGTAGATTTCTGTTACTGCCTTATTTAGGGTCTTCTTCATCTCCTACATTAAAAATAGAGCAGTTTTATTAGGTTTATGAAAAATATCAGCCCTTTGTCCACATCACATTTCCCATTCCCCGGAAACATATTCATTGTTTTAGCTGTTTTTAAAAAAAAAAACATTTCTACATCTGTAAAAACTGTATATACTATTACTTTGTAGTTTTTCCATTTTAGGCCTTCTTTTTACCACACCCATTTCTTTCTCTCTATCCATGTGTAATATATTATTAATAAAATATGAATGCAATATACAATTATATATATATATATATATATATAATTATGCAATACATATAATATATGTGGGGCTTCCCTGGTGGCTCTAATGGTAAAGAATCTGTCTGCAATGCAGGATACCCCAGTTCAATTCCTGGGTTGGGAAGATGGCAACCCACTAGAGTATTCTTGCCTGGAGAATTCCATGGACAGAGGATCCTGGTGGGCTGCAATCCATGTGGTCACAAAGAGTCAGACACGACTGAGCGACTAACACCACCTTTCATAATATGTATACCACCATGGGTATATGGCGTTTATATTTTATATATATACACACACACACACACACATATATATATATCCCCTCCCGCCCCCCCCCCATCCCACCTTTCTGCTACTGCTACTACTGCTAAGTCACTTCAGTCATGTCCCACCTTTCTAGATGATCACAAAGTACCAGGCTGGGCTCCCTGTGTTATACAGCAGCTTCCCACTAGTTACCTGTTTTACACATGATAGTATACACATGTAAATGCTAGTTTCTCAGTTGATCTTACCTTCTCCTCCTTCCCCCACTGTGTCCACATGTCTGTTCTCTATGTCTCCATCTCTATTTCTGGCCTGCAAATAGGTTCATCAGTAGTATTTTTCTAGATTCCATATGTATACATTAATATATGGTATTTGTTTTTCTAACTTACTTCGCTCTGTATAACAGGGTCTAAGTTCATCCACCTCACTACGACTGATTCACATTCATTCCTTTTTATGACTGAGTAATATTCCATTGTATATATGTACCACATCTTCTTTATCCATTCATCTGTCAATGAACTTCTGGGTTGCTTCCGTGTCCTAACTGTTGTAAATAGTTCAGCACCGCTTTAAATTACCTTTTCCTGCTAATTCCAAATCCTTTCTAGGGTTCAGATGTTACAGTTCTCAAAATTTTGTTCTTGTCTACTTTATTACATCTTTGTCCTTGTGGTTTTGTGCTTTTATGTTTTTCTTCTCTTTTTTTTAATCTCCTTACTGCCATTTCACAAGTGTTTTGGAATGCAGCAGCAATAAATGCATGTTTACATCTTTAATTAGTCTTTTATTGGTCTCATTTTCCCAGTGTTACCCCAATCCGATTCACTTTTACACAACTGCCAGATTGATTTTGATATAATGATACTCTCTGCTAATCATGTCTTCAGTACTTCCCATTGCTCTATATTTTTTATTTGCATAATATACAGAGTGCCATGTATAATCTAGCCCCTACCTATTTTTCAGCCTCATCTTTTGTTTGCAGCATTACTTTTCCAAATTGAAGTATAGTTTATTTACAATATTGTGTTAGTTTCAGGAATACAGCATATGATTCAGCTACCTTGCAGGTTATGTTCCATTATAGGTTATTACAAAATATTGAGTATGGTTTCCTGTGCTATGCAGTAAATCCTCGCTGCTTAACTGTTTTATGTATAGTGGATTGTATCTGTTAGTCTCATACCCATAATTTGTCCCTCCTTTCCTTTCCACTTTGGTAACCATAAGTTTGTTTTCTGTGTTTGTGAGTAATATTTATGGTTTTGCAAACACTCAGTTTTTGTTTATCCATATTTTTAGATATTTAGTTGATTCTCCCAGCATACCCCACCCCATCATTGTCTGCCTGGTAATTGCTCCCATGTCAGATCATCTCTTCTATGAAGCCTTCCTTGACTCCTGTTTTTAATAGCTTGTTCTATATACAATAATGTCAGCATTTATCATACACTGTTGTAGTTATTTATTCACATATTTACCTTCATTACTGGGATTTGAGCTTCTTGATGATAGAGGTTATATTTAGTTATTTCTCTATCTTCAGAACTTAGCATTGTCTGAGATGAACTTGAGCTTCCCTGGTAGCTCAGACAGTAAAGCGTCTGCCTGCAGTGCAGGAGACCTGGGTTCAATCCTTGGGTCAGGAAGATCCCCCTGAAGAAGGAAATGGCAAGCCATCCCAGTACTCTTGCCTGGAAAATTCCATGGATGGAGGAGCCTGGTAGGCTACAGTCCATGGGATCACAAAGAGTCAGACATGACTGAGCAACTTCACTGGTTCACAGGAGATGAACTTGCGGGCCAGTATATATGTTTTTAATTTATTTGTCCCCTGGTATTTACATTGCACACTGTACTCAGTCTTTGATCGTAAAACAGATACAGAGGTAACAGACATGTGTACATGAATATTATTCCATGTTATTAAATAGTCTACATTTTAATGGTTGTTAAATTTTACATTATAAGGATACACTATTATTTAACTAGTACCTGTTGTTACATATTAGTTAATGTTTCTAGCTTTTTGCTTTTTTAAATTGTGCTTCAGTGAGCCCCAATGTAGGTAAATTTTAGGATATATCCATGGTTATTGGACGTAGATAAAGTTCTTAGAAGTTAAAATGCTGAATTAGGAGTAATATTTGTTTTAAAGGCTTTTGACTTAGGGTTCTTTCCAAGTAAGGTGCCCTAATTATATTTTCAACACCAATTCATTGTTGTTGTTCAGTCACTAAGTCGAGTCCTACTCTTTGTGACCCCATGAACTGCAGCATGCCAGGCTTCCCTGTCCTTCACTATCTCCCAGAATTTGCTCAAACTCATATCCACTGAATCAATGATACTATTCAACTGTCTCATCCTCTGTTGTCCACTTCTCCTCCTGCCTTCAAACTCTCCCAGCATCAGGGTCTTTTCCAGTGAGTCAGTTCTTCACATCAGGTGGCCAAAGTAATGGAGCTTCAGCTTCAGCATTAGTCCTTCCAATAAATATTCAGGGTTGAATTCCTTTAGGATTGACTGGTTTTATTGCCTTGCTGTCCAAGGGACTCTCTCAATAGTCTTCTCCAGCATCATAATTCAAAAGCATCAATTCTTTGGTGCTCAGCCTTCTTTGTGGTCCAACTCTCACATCCATACAATTCATTAGGTACCCATTTTTCTGCACCTGAAAGCATCATCACTACCACCATCATCATTGTTATCATTCCTTGCTCAAAGTTATAGATGAAAATAATATTTCCCTTGTTTAATTTACATTCCTGTCATTAATGAGGTTGAGTCTTTTAAAAATGTTTATAAACAATTTCCTAGGAAACTTCATTTCCTAAGTTGCCTATTTGTGTCTTTTGATCATTTTTTGTCAGATTATTTTTTCCTTTAATACCTCAATTGTTTTTCTAAAAGGAGAACAAGAGGTATACTATAGTAATGTTTATGAGAATACTTTGCTTCTGTTGATAGTGAATTTAATAGCATCTATGACACACCCTTATGGCAGAAAGTGAAGAGGAACTAAAAAGCCTCTTGATGAAAGTGAAAGAGGAGAGTGAAAAAGTTGGCTTAAAGCTCAACATTCAGAAAACGAAGATCATGGCATCTGGTCCCATCACTTCATGGCAAATAGATGGGGAAACAGTGAAAACAGTGTCAGACTTTATTTTGGGGGGCTCCAAAATCATTTCAGATGGTGATTGCAGCCATGAAATTAAACGACGCTTACTCCTTGGAAGAAAAGTTATGACCAACCTAGATAGCATATTCAAAAGCAGAGACATTATTTTGCCAACAAAGGTCCGTCTAGTCAAGGCTATGGTTTTTCCAGTGGTCATATATGGATGTGAGAGTTGGACTGTGAAGAAAGCTGAGTGCCAAAGAATTGATGCTTTTGAACTGTGGTGTTGGAGAAGACTTGAGAGTCCCTTGAACTGCAAGGAAATCCAACCAGTCCATTCTAAAGGAGATCACCCCTGGGTGTTCTTTGGAATGAATGATGCTAAATCTGAAACTCCAGTACTTTGGCCACCTCATGCGAAGAGTTGGCTCATTGGAAAAGGCTCTGATGCTGGGAGGGATTGGGGGCAGGAGGAGAAGGGGACGGCAGAGGATGAGATGGCTGGATGGCATCACCAACTTGATGGACGTGAATTTGAGTGAACTCTGGGAGTTGGTGATGGACAGGGAGGCCTGGCATGCTGCGATTCATGGAGTCACAAAGAGTCAGACACAACTGAGTGACTGAACTGAACTGAACTAATATTTATAGGTATAACTTAAAAGTAATTACAGTAGAAGGCTATGCTTGTGTTTAATGACCAAATTGCTAATTTTCATAAATTTCTGTGAAAATCTTGCAATCTTTATCTGACATATTTGCAAGTAGACTAAGTAAGGTAAAGAAAACGTCTGTCCCTAAACAGAATGGAGCTAGCTGGAAGCAGTTTTACCAGAACCTTTTTGGGGGAAGTCATTTTAAGAAATGTTTTAAACACACAAATATACTGTCTTAAACAATAGCTGTTTGAAGGCCTGTGCAATAGGCCTGTGCAAACATCACACCATCCACTTTTAGAACATTTCCATTACCTCTAAAAGTTCTCTGTAGCTTGTTTGTTGTTAATCCCCATTCCTACTCTGAACCCTAGGCAGCTACTTATTTACTTTGTCTTTATTGATTTGCCTTTTCTGGAGAGTTTAATTAAATGGAATCATATTATATATGGCCTTTTCTGTCTGACCTAATGTTTTACAGGTTCATCTGTGTTGTAACATATCTCTGCATTGTATTCCTCTTCATTGCTGTGTAGTAGTCCAGTGTATGGACATATCATATCTTGTTTATCCATTCATCAGTTGTTTGACGTTTGTGTTTTGTCTTCCAAATATAATTTTAGCTCTTTAGGTTTAACCAGTAGTCCACCTTGTTCACAGTTAGAGGTAGGAATTCAACTTCATTTCCATGTAGACATGCAGTTGTACTCGTATTATCTGTTGAAGACTATGCTTCCCCCATTGAATTATCTTGGCACCTTTGTTAAAAATGAATTGACAATAAATATAAGATTTTTTCTGGACATTTTTTCTGTTCCATTGATCTCTGTGGCTATCCTATGATAATACCATACTGTCTTGATTACCGTTGCTTTGTAATAAGTTTTAAAAGTGGGTGATATAATTCCTGTAATTTATTATTCTATTTCAGATTATTTTAGCTGTTTTGGGTCCTTTGTCTTTCCATGTAAATTTTAAAGCTTGTTTATTTCTACAAAAAATAGCCCGCTGGAATTTTCATAGGCATTGCATTGAATTTGTAGATCAATTAGTGGAGAATTGACATCTTAAAACTATTGAGTCTTTCGGTCCATGAATATGGACTATCTTTTCATTTTTTTAGATCTTCTTAGTTTCTCTTAGCAGTGATTTATAGTTTTTATTGTACAAGTCTTATAGTTCATTTGCTGTTTATTCCTAAATTTATCTTTAGTTTATTTATTCCTGAGTATTTTAATTCTTTTTTATGCTCTTGTGAATGGAGTTGTTTTATTAATTTCAATTTCATATTGTTCAGTACAGTTCCTTTGTAAATAATGGCAAATGTGTATGGTGTATTTCCCATCAAATTTCAACTATTACTAGCATTTTACTTCTAGTATATCATATAATTTAATAGGCCTGCAGCAGTAAAAGAATCTGCCTGCAATGCAGGAGACACAGGAGACTCAGGTTTGATCCCCGGGTTGAAAAGATCCCCTGGAGGAGGAAGCAGCTACCCACTCCAGTGTTCTTGCCTGGGAAATCCCATGGGCAGAAGCGCCTGGTGGGCTACAGTCTATAGAATCACAAAGAGTTGGACACCACTGTAGTGGCTTAGCATGCACATGTGCAGGGACTAATCACTGATGCATATCATGGGACCATTACTCTGGGCGGTTAAGTGCCTAGGTGCAGTTTTTGCCCTTAAAGAATGACACTTCTGAAAAATATGAAGTATGTTAATACAGAAATAGTCTTGAGAATTCAATTTGAAAACATGACAAAATATTTATGGTAAAGCTTTCTTAATAATGCTGACTTGTGTTTCTCAACATTTCATTGATTTTTAAAAATGTTTATAAATTTACTCCTTTGCATTTAATATATATCAATCAGCAAATTAAGTAGATTGTGCTTATGTTGACACTTCTGGCCTCAAGTTAATGATTTGTTGTAGTGCTCATTTGTGCTTTTATCACATTGAAAAATGTTATTTAGGGGGAAAAATTGCACCCTGCAGTTTGTTATTTCAACAGAAAGGAGATGTTTTTTGCCAGACTGTTTTCCTACCCTTTCAGTAGACAACCATCATTTAAATCACTTGTTCTTAAAAGATGTGATCTTACAGTGCCTGTATGTCATAAGATAAAATGAGATATTATACTTCAAAAACTCTGTAACATCTGTTCTTTTCCAGTTGGCTGAAGAAAAAGTATAGTGCTCTACATTTTTTAGTTTTTCTCTTGTAAAATTTTTCTTAAATTTTTGGGCCCAGTTATTGCTTATCAGCCAGTGAGCATTAATGAACACTAAAACAAATGACCATATTTATTTATGCACATTAATTAAAAAACTCAGATTATCACACTTACTTCAACAGCTTATTTTTACTACAGAAAATTACTGTTTTATATTGTAAAACTAATGGTATTTTGTGTTGCTCTGCTCTGGGCAAGTTTAAGGACCACCAAGTTAAATTAATCATTAAAATGAAATAGAAATATGAAGCTACTCAGTGTACTAATTTGCTTATAGGCAACAAAGATCTACACATTCAATTTCATGGCAATCCTGTATGGCACTTTTAGGCTGTAATGAGTAAAAAGCAGTTAACACTTCTCTTCAGCAAAACATAAATATCAGGATAGACCATAATTTCCATGAAAGCTAGGGAGAGAAAATCAAGAACACTCTTGTCCAGTAGTTTCCTACCAGATAGACACATGTTTTTCTCATCTTTTAATACTTAACACTATTAAAATTGACATGTAAAGTTTTATCAATCATATGTTGAAGGGAGAATTAAGTTATTATGTTCCTGGGATATTTCTACCTGTGAGTAATGTTGTGTGCCTTTTCCCCTTATAGACATGCTGCAGAGGAAGGTAGAAGAGGTAACACAAATTCTAGAGGATCATCGTTGGGAAGAATACAACGTCAAGATGGCTTTTGATTAAATGACCCTATTTTGAGCATGTTGTTTTTGGATTATACATTACCTTCAAATTTTGATGGTGTTCATTAGAATAGTATTTACAGCTACTATTCCCTCTTTGGTACAATAAAGTATGCATGCATTTTTTCCACTTAAATATTGTGCTGTTTGAAAATGATACTGTAGTTTGGCTTTTAGTATTAGCAAATCAAAACTTTATCAGCTCTTCTGTCTAGGCAGCAACCTCTTTGATGTTGACCCTGTGTGTCTAATTCATGGCTTACTCTCCCAGATTCCATATCTTACTGCCAGTACACATTGTCCTTTTCACTCCAGCCAGATCATAGAGAAATGTTTGCCAAAAAATAGATGCCAGCCAGTCTTTACTGGGTGCTTGTTAACATTCAGCATATAGTGTTAGCTACTGTGAAGTCTCTCTCCTCAAAGGCACTTACTGTCTCCTTTGAGATACAATTAATACAATTAATTTTCTATATGAAAATAGTATACACAGTACAAGAAAGTGTGTTATGAATTACAGAAAGTATGCTATAGAAATTCAGAGAAGTGGGACTTTCCTAGTGATCCAATGGCTCAGTCTCTGTACTCCCAATGCAAGGGGCCCTGGTTTGATCCCTGGTCAGGGAACTAGATCCCACATACTACAGCTAAGTTCACATGCCACAACTAAAGAGTTCATGTGCCACAATTGGAAGTCCTTGCATGCCACAACTAAAGACTCTGCCTGCCTTAACTAAGACCCAGCTCAGCCAAATAAATAAATAAATAAAAATATTAAAAGAATTTCAGAGAAGGGAGGAAAAGTTAGAGTGGATTTAGGGCTTGAATTAGGCTATTTTTAAAGGGTATGGTTCAGGCAGTTTATTTTTAATGTGCAAATTATCTGGCATTTTACTTGATTTTAGCATGTGATTAATACTTGTGGGGTTTATGTATTTATTTGTTTTTCAAGAAAAAGCCTTGTTCTTAGCTTCTGATTTCTTGTGTTTTGTGTTTTACCTAAGTCATAAATAAAGGCAATGCTCTGAAAAATAAACTACCTAAAAAGTTTTTGAGTGACTAGTGCTAGTTGCTTGTCATTACTGTGCTGAATTTCTGTTGTACTGACTGAACATGACCATCCTGAAGGAGACATATTATGGAAAGAAAATATTTTTGAAATGAGTATTAGCGATTTACATCACCTTATGAGTAAGCCAAATATCAATACTTACATGGCCTCTTTTTTTTCCTACCCACACTTCTCAAAGTAGCAGCTTCTAATCAGATAAGTTTTTATTACCTCTCAAAGTTATAGAATATGAAAATTCAGAGGCCATTTAATTTTATGGATGATTTCTGTAGGTATACAGCTTTTGAGTATAATCTTGAGTAATCTTTAATGTTTGAGTACAATATTATTACTACTGTACCCTAGATAAAGAGATTTTCTGTATTTTTTTGGCAATTCAACTCTTGTAGTCTGTGAATACATTGTTTCACATTCAGGAAAGAGAACATAATATATAGAAGAAAACACTGGGTTTATTCTTGTCCCTGCTTGATTAACTGGACAGATACTTTCATTTGGAGAATTATCTTTTGTCTACAACATAATAGAGTTGGACCATATGAAAGTTTTCTCAACTGGAATAAACTAGTTTCCACTTCTCTCAAGTTTTGTGGTTCCTTTATATCTTTTCACTACCAGTACATGCTTACTATAAAACTTCCTCAGTAAAATAAGGAGGGGGCTATAGTTTTCCTGTTGACTTTGCATTGAGAGGTCTAATATTTTTTTTCTAGGACATAAAAGAGGCAAGTGAATGGCAAGTGACTTCTAAATCAGTGCAGTTACACTGTAAGTTTACTGGTGGATCTCTGTACTGTCTGGAGCCTTGGACTAATTTGTCTTTAAGGCTTCTGACTGTGGTTCTAACATGTATCTAAAAGACGTGGCTTCCCTGATAGCTCCGTTGGTAAAGAATCTGCCTGCAGTGCATGAGACCCCGGTTCGATTCCTGGGTTGGGAAGATCCCTTGGAGAAGGGATAGGCTACCCACTCCAGTATTCTCGGGCTTCCCTGTGGCTCAGCTGGTAAAGAATCCAATCCTGTAATGCAGGAGACCTGGATTCGATCCCTGGGTTGGAAAGCTCCCCTGGAGAAGGGAAAGGCTACCCTACCCACTCCAGTATTCTGGCCTAGAGAATTCTGTGGACTGTATAATCCATGGGGTCGCAAAGAGTCGGACATGACTGAGTGACTTATACTTTCACTTTTTCACTGACTGTGGTTCTAACGTGTCTAAAAGATGTGACATTGTTGAGCAGACATGAATTACAAGATCAGAAATAACCTATTCATGCCAGTAATTTTAAGTCTACATTTTTGCTAGGTACTGGATTCTTGAGACCTCTCCACCCCCCAACCATTGTTAAAGACCAGTTGTATTAGCTGAAGGAGAATTCTTAAATTTGTCATGCTGACACTTTCCCAGTGCTTATCTACTTTTTTTTTTTTTTTTTTGTCCTTTGAAAAAGATGCTATATTTGTTCTCTCTGTAATGGCATTTATGCTATCTAATTTGGAGAATTTGAAAGACATGCACAATTGTTTACTCTTAATATTAGATGAGTGATGTTCTCCCTCTTCAAGAGAAGATTTTTGGTTTTAGCATCTTTCATATCTGGAAATTATAATTGCTTCATAATATATTCATCAAAAGTGTGTTGTGAACAAAGCACCTAAAAAGGACAAAGCCTGAAAATATGTCTATGTTAAGGAGGAACTTCTGGCTTAATTAAACTAACCTTGTTAAATTGTCAGAAAGACAAATGAGGCATATTTTTCAGCTTGTCATAAATTATTCTGGGGTGAATTTGTGAAATTACCTCATGATAAGATCTCTGTGCCCATGAATAACATCTGGAAATCTCAAAGCTTTTTATATACTGTCCAATATCCTTATGAACTAGGGAGAGGATGCTGTGGGAAATGGAATAGCTATTATTCCACAGTTAATAAATTTGGCAGAGCTAGAAATAGCCCAGTTTTCCTTTTAGTGCAATTTTCTAAGTGTTTGTCCCTTGGTACCTACCACTAAACTGGCTACAATTATACACAGGTACATAGAGCACTTCCTTATGACCTTGCTTTCTAGTAATTCCACTTCGTATATGTCTTTTTAGCCATTCATTCTCCACTCATCCCACCTAGTGGATTTGTAATGTAGTGTGTATCACTTCAGTACAATTAGGATATATGTTTTATTAGAAGTTGCGTACAAGTCTGGTGTGGTGGTCAGTGTAGTATTTGTTCCACCCTTTGCCACCTTCCCAGGGGACAGACACACTAGCAACCTTGGTGTATTTTTCCATTTCATCTTTTATCACTCTGTCAACTGGACAGTTTGGTTGAGCAGCAGAATTCAGCCCCACCACCACAGAATTTACCTGATGTGGACTATGATATGACCCACACTGTTTTTGCTTAGATTCTGACCCTGTTCTGTGCAAAAGCCACAAAAGGGCATGTTAAAGCTGTATCCATTCACCTGTGTGCTTCAGAAGCACAGTTGTTTGCATATGCCAGGTTTTGCTTGGTGGATCAGACAGCAGTAAAGAATCTGTCTGTAATGCAGGAGACTGGAATTTGATCTCCAGGGGACAAGAAGATCCCCTGGAGAAGGGAATGGCTACCCACTCCGGTATTCTTACCTGGAGAATCCCATGGATATAGGAGCCTGGCAGGCTACAGTCCATGGGGTCACAAAGAGTTGGACACGACTGAGTGACTAATACACAAGGCCAGGTTTTGGATAACTAGTATTTGCCATGACAGTCTCATCTTTTAGAAATTCTCAGGATAGGAAGTATGTCTTTCTTTCCCACAAGGTATTCTGCACATACAAGCAAGCACACACAAGATAGGTTGCCTAGTACAGAATTCTGTATTCTTCCACTTAGTTTTAGTGTTTACATCATATATAACTTCGTATATTTGTCACAGCTAATGAACCTTACTATTAACTAAAGTGCATAGTTTGCTCATATTTCCTTATTTTTTATTCAGGGCTCTTTTTCTGTTTCAGAATCCCGTCCAGGATACCACATTACATTTAGTTATCATGTCCCTTTGATTCCTTTAGCTATGACAAGGACTTTTAATGCTTTGGTCACCTCGACAATTTGGAGGACTTTGACTTTTCACTTTCATGCATTGGAGAAGGAAATGGCAACCCACTCCAGTGTTCTTGCCTGGAGAATCCCAGGGATGGAAGAGCCTGGTGGGCTGCCGTCTATGGGGTTGCACAGAGTCGGACACGACTGAAGCGACTTAGCCGCAGCAGCAGCAGCAGCAGAGGTCAGATATTTCATAGTCCATGTACTTTGAAATTTACATGTCACTTATGAGTGAGATTAAACGTTTTTCTTTTCACATACTTAAGGACATAGTGGAGAAGGAAATGGCAACCCACTCCAGTATTCTTGCCTGGGAAATCCCACGGAGAGGAGCCTGGCAGGGTACAGTCCATAGTGCAAGAATTTGACACAACTTAGCAACTAAACCACCACCACCAAGGATATATGTATTTCCATTTCTAGAAACTAGGAGCCCATTATCTTAACTAGTATGCTCTACCAGTCTCTTGAGTTATCTTAATTATCAATAAAAACATTCATGGGCTTGAGTATATGTGGTTGTCTGATTCTCAGGAAGTACAATGTCTTGTAAGCTTCTGTTAGAGATAGAGGTGAACCATTGATGCTAGTGATGTGGTCACTCTCTGATCTCTCTGGCTACACTGCAGAGGGTGGACCAGAGACTCGACTGGAAATAGCAAGTAGGCAGAATGTGGGATAAGAAGTCCTTGAAAGCAGAAGCAGGGTTGATATGGACACGTTCGAGGAAAATTAGAAGGGCCGGGATCTGGTGATACTGGATGAGAGAGTTAAGAAGTCAAAGGCGACTCCTAGGTTTATGAGCTGGATATTTTGGGTGTTATATTTAACCTATTCGAGAAATCCAAGAGAAATATTCGGGCAATTTACAATATACCGGTTGCTCAGTACGGGCTTTCGATTTCTAGCTCCGCAAGACTACAATTCCCAGAGCACCACGCTCCACCACAAACCCCTTCGAGTCGGCCGCGCAGAGTTCTGGGACTTGAAGTCCGCGGCCTGTTTTACCCAAGTTAGATCTAGGGGCCTTTGGAAACATGAAGAGGTAAGGGATTGTCTGAGAACAGACGGCGAAGGGCGCTCTGTTCTACCTTTTGACTTTTCAAATGGCTTTTGTTACTTTGGGTTTGGGGTATGTCACGTTCTGAGCATAGGTTTTCGTGTGAGCGGGAAGACAGAGGAGGAGGGAAAAGGGGAGACGGGCTGGACAGGCCTGTAAGGCGAAGTTCAGGAAGGGCCGCCGCCGCTGCCGGTCCCCGTAGGGATGCCCTCCTGGCACAGGCACCTAGGCAGCGGCGCTGGCCCCGGGACAGAGGCTATGGCTCCTTTATGTTTCAGACCGACCCACTCAGGTAAAAGGGTCTTGATCGATTGATGAAACCAGTCTGTGCCGTAGAAACCCGGGCCAGATCCTTCCTGTCCCGCCCGACCTCCTCTCCCTCCTCAGAAATGGGCTCAAGGTGGGCGCGTTTATGTGCAGTGTTTGTGTTTATAGCGGATTTTTTCGGGCTCAGAGACTGTTTAGTACTTTCAGACCTGAAAGTAAGCAAGTGATACTTTGTTTCTACAAATTTGGAAGCAAAGTAACAAACCCGTATCCATCTATTGTAAGAAAAGAAAGGCACCGCTGCGAGCAGTTCCCCCTACCGGTTCTGCAGGAAATGGCAGCTTTAACGTGGCTGATCTTTGTTGGAAGCCTGCGCTGGCAATCGAGTACTGACGGTACACGAAACCTTTTTTAAGACTCCTTATCAAATTAGTTTTGTATTCATTCTGCAAGTAGAATAATCACTGGAATAAGGCGGTGCATTTAAATTCTTACAGGTATGATGCTGTCCTGCACCGTTAGTTTCTGCATCTTAAAAAAGTAGTTTCTGATTTTCCCTGCTTCAAAATGCCTTTAAAATTTTGTTTATAATATCTCTCATACATGCAAAATTATGAATATATACAGGTTAAAAAATAATAATAGAGTCGTCCTCACTACAATAGAACATTACCAGTATCAGAAGTCTGCTTGTGTGCTCCTGAGTGTTTCTCTTCCCTCCCTGAGAGGATCACTATCCAGTATTTTGCCTTAATCAGTTCTTTGCTTTTTTTCTTTTTAAATAGTTTTGCCACATATGAATTTATATCTAAACAAAATGTCGCTAGTGTTATTCCATTTTCAGCTCTATATAGACACATTGTATGAATTTTTCTGGCACTATTTTCACTGTACATTTCTTTTTGAAATTTATGTGTGCTGATGTATTTAGCTATGATTTATTCATTTCAAAGCAACTTCAAATTTAGCAAGAACTTTCAGAATTCTAAATAATAAGGAAATATTAAGATACTTGAAAGGAATTTTTTAAAACCCTGGGCCTATGGATCTTCAAGTTGTTATAAGTCTTTCTAGAGTGTGGGAATTTTCTTTATAACTATGAGAGATATATCTTCTGTTGCTGCTAAGTCACTTCAGTCGTGTCCAACTCTGTGCGACCCCATAGATGGCAGCTCACCAGGCTCCCCCCTCCCTGAGATTCTCCAGGCAAGAACACTGGAGTGGGTTGCCATTTCCTTCTCCAATGCATGAAAGGGAAAAGTGAAAGTGAAGTCGCTTAGTCCTGTCTGACTCTTAGCGACCCCATGGACTGCAGCCTACCAGGCTCCTCCATCCATGGGATCTTCCAGGCAAGAGTACTGGAGTGGGGTGCCATTGCCTTCTCTGATACATCTTCTAGGTCTCATCATAAACCCAATAGTAAAGGGCTAAGAAATGTATTTAGTATTTATTTTCCTCATCGAGTTAACTCACTTTGCTTTTTTCTTTTAAAATCTGTTCTTGCACACTTAAATGGTCCTGCTATTTCTTTATGCTCAGAGTTTTTCGTTATTTAGCATTACCTAGATATCCACACAGTAGTGCTTAAGCTATAAAATGTTATGATCCCCTTCACCTTTGCTTCTATACTCTATCTTTTGGAGATCTCCTCTCTCACAGCTCCAGATCCTGACAATACAGATGACTCAAGATTTCCATGCGCAGCCTCAGACTCTCATCTATACAACACTTCTCTCTCTCACTTTCCTTCTAGCCAATATCACCTTCTGTCACCTCAGGCTCAGTATGTCTTTGAAGCATTCCTGATACTTCATGCTGGTATTTCAATTGTAATAGTTAGTTGACTCAACATGGCTAAAAGAAGAATGACTTCCCTTTCCCAAACCATTTACTCCATTTGGAACTTCCTCTTTAGTTCATTGGTCCCATCGCTCAGTTACACAGCTTGAAATTTGGGGTTATTTTTCATTTCTTCCTTACCCCTATGTTCAAAAGGCCTTTCTCATTTAAGCCTTCCTTTCTATTGTCACTATTAGCACTCCACTTTGAACTTTCATCACCTCATGTTTGATAAATTATATAGTTTCCTAACTAGTTCTTCTGGTTTTGTTCTTACTAATTCATAAGGCTTATTATAACCACATTCGTTTTCCTAAACCATCGCTTGTACCATGTCACTTAACTGCCTAATAAATTGCCTTCTAATACCTGTCCATTAAGTTTGAGACCTCTTAGTTGGTGTATTTAAGGCCATTCACAGTCTAACTATCCCTCCAACATGATCTCCCAAGGTTGCCATACATGAATGCCAGATAAATTAAATTTCTTATTATCCCCCAGAACATACTTCTGTCTCTTCATGCTCTCTCTCCCTGTTCTTTCCTTCATCACACAGAGTCCTTCAAATGCCAGTGTAAGAATTACCTTTCCAAAGTCTTCATTTACTACCTTGCCTCCCAGTTATTTCTTCTGTGAACTCCTACTGATTTGGCATATGCTTCTTTATATCGTTCTTCTCTTCTTTCTTTCTCTCTCCTCTCTCTGTCCGTCTCTCCCTGTGCTTTTCATTCTCCCTCCCTCCCTCCTTCCTGCTCTGCCCTCACCCCAGGCACCTGTATACAACACATCCATATCTATTACTTTTCCCTAAATAAATTGCAGGCTTCTTAATGAGAGGGACTGTGTCTTGTGTATCTTTGACTCCATCAGTACCCAGCAGAGTGCATTCATTGTGTATAAACAGGTACTTAGTTAATGTTTGTGGAATGAGTGATAAAGGGCAACAAATAGAGAAGTATCTTTGAACAAATGGGATCACTAATGGTAGATAATATAGCTAAAGAATATATTTTGAGATTCAGTGTCACTTCTACTTTCTGTATATATCCTTGTATCTATTCCAGGGTAAATAGCTGTGTCAAGAGTGATGAGCATGTCCTGGAGGAGCTGGAAACAGAAGGGGAGAGGCAGCTGAAAAGCCTCCTTCAGCATCAACTGGATACCTCTGTCTCCATTGAGGAGTAGGTATTGATTTTGCAAAAAGAGTATCATAGACCCTCAGCTCCAGGTGACAGATAGCTCTTCAAGTCTGGGTGGAAGACTGCTCTCTCACCCCCCCTTTCCTTGACAGATTTCTACTGATTAGTCAGGGTTTTACTTCTGTGTCTCTTCTAGGAAGCCTTCCATATCCTACTCTGTCTGGGCTGAGTACCATTCCTGTGTCTTCCTTTAACATTCATAGTACTTATAATCCAGTAGTGTTATTGCCTGCTTACTTGCCTCTCTTCTACAGTTCCTTGCACAAAGCAGAAACTGTTGTCTTTTTTACTGTTAAATCCTCAGTACCTGGCGCAGTGTCTGATGCATAGTAAGTGCTCAGTAAATAAATATTTGATTCAGTCATTTGTTAGTCCTGGACTACTGGTGGAATTCCATATCATTGTAGTAGTGCTTTAACCTAGAAATAGGATGTAGGAGAGAAATTGCCCCTGAGTTTCATTGTGCCTTCTAATGGCAAGCCCCATTTCTGTGCATTGCGGTAACTTGAAGATGTTCTTACTCTCTTCCTGCTTGTTTTGCAGATGTGTATCTAAGAAAGAGAGCTTTGCTCCTGGTACTATGTATAAGCCCTTTGGGAAGGAAGCAGCTGGGACTATGACTTTGTCCCAGTTCCAGACACTGCATGAGAAGGACCAGGAGACTGCTTCTCTCAGGGAACTGGGGCTTAATGAAACAGAAATCTTGATTTGGAAGAGCCATGTTTCAGGTGAAAAGGTGAGTGGGGCAATTTTTTTTTCTGGAGAATAAAAAGGACAATTTCTTCATTTGATACTGAGAACATTCTCATTTTGAGTTCTCAAAACACTGAGCTTGTATCTAAATCTTCTTTGGTTTTTAAGGTAAGGACCTTGGTAAAAGAGATGCTGCTCCTTGACTTTTTTTTTTTAACAAATAGGATTTTATTTTTTTAATTTTATTTATTTTTGGCTGTACCATGTGGCTTATGGGATCTTAGTTCCACTACCAGGGATTGAACCTGTACCCTCAGTAGTAAGAGCACAGAATCCTAACCACTGGACCACCAGGGAATTCCCGCTCCTTGACTTCCTAGCTGACATATCTATAAATGACCATTTTGGCGCCCTGATCATTTTCATTCTTGTTTAAGGCATCAGATTGTCACTTTCAGGGTGTGTCCTCTGTGATATACGCCATCTCAGGCCGTCTCATTTCTCCAATTTCAGAGAGCGAGACTTAGGGCAACCCCTGAAGCAATACAGAACCGTCTTCAAGATATTGAGGAAAGGATCTCAGAGCGTCAGCGCATCCTTTGCCTGCCACAGAGATTTGCAAAGAGCAAACAGCTGACCCGGCGAGAAATGGAAATAGAAAATTCTTTATTTCAGGGAGCTGATCGTCACTCTTTCCTCAAGGCTCTTTATTACCAAGGTATGTGATCACCACTGACTTGATATACGCTTTCACTGGCAGAAAGATTTAACATCAGGGCCTTAACTATGAAGAGTTAGTGGAGGGAGTGGGGGAAAAATGAACTATTGCTACTCTTGAGGAATGTATATATAGTCCCACGAGAAAGACAAATATGTACCTAGTTAGTTGCAGTACACCCTGGAAATTGCTATTGTAGAGATGTAAATGATGCTGAGGGGACCTAAGACATAGAGCATCTAAGTCTAGTTGGGGGAGTCAGGAGTTTATATTTGTACTTGTACCAAGTCTTGATGGATCAACAGGCATTTGTCAGTAAATAGTGGGAAGAGGGTGTTTATGGATAGTAGGTGAGTAGGAACAAGATTGTGAAAGAACCTGGTGTGTCTAGGGAACAGTGAAAAGTTCATTGTGGCAGGACGTGTAGGACATGGTGAGGACTGGCAGAAGATGACACTGGAAAAGGTAGGTGAGGCTAGATTGTGAAGGGTCCTGAGGTGGAACTATAAATTAGCACAAAATATACAGATAAATGTGTGTCTTAGCCAGAAAGAGTGGATTTAACAGAGAAGTTTTGCTAGGCGCTATGGAAGGTATGCAGAAGTTTAAGAAATGACTTCTTGACTTTGTGCCAGTTGGAATCTAGTTGGAGAGAGAAGTGCACAGCATTTAGTAACAAGGCTAGATACAGTTGTTAAGTGCTGTAGGAGTTCAGAGAAGGGAAAGGTCACTGTGCATTGATGTGACTAAAGATGGCCTCTCAGAGGAGATAAGATTTAAATGTTCTTTTAATACTACCAAGTCTTCAGGAAGGAGAGGGAGGGGCATTTCACTTGTAGCAGATGTCATGAACTAAGTCATGTTTGGAGGTATTGTGAGAGACAAAGTTAAAAAGATAGCTAAAATTTTTGAACTTTATTTGGCAAGTAGTATAGATCTACATGGAGTTAGTTATTCAGTTAGTCATCTTGGGTATAGTTAAGGTCTTTGAACCAGGAGTAACATAATAAAAGCAGTGTCTGAACTTGATGAATCTGGTGGCCAGTAAATCAAATACATGAGCGGGAGAACTGGAAGCAGGGAAAACAATTTAGGAGTAATCACGGTCATTTCTTCAGGAAGAGCTGCACTAGGATGATGACAAAGAAATTGGAAAGAGAAGTAGGTATGGTTATAAGAGACATTACAAAAGAACAATTGGTAAAACTTGTTGACTGAGAATGAAGGTTAGTGGAGATCCTGTGTCAAAGATATCCCAGGTGTTTCAAGGCTGTGTGACTTAACAGTTGGCAAAATTAAGAAAGCCTTTATGGGAAAATTTTGAGGAAAGATGATGAGTTTGATTTTAAACATGTTAAATTTTTGAGACTGCAGGATCATCCAGTGCAGATATTGAGGAGGCTGATGGAAATGTAGCAGTGAAACTCCAGGGAGAGGGCAGAACTAGATCCATAGAATCAGGACTCCTCTATGCTTAGACAATAAAGTCAATAGAATGAGTGGTTTGTTAGAGAGAGAGACCATAGACATGGAAGAGCAGTGGTGAAGGAAGGAATGAAGAAACAGCTTTTGTGGAGAGACATTATAGCTTGCTGATCAAGAACATGGGCTGTGGAGACAGACTGCTGGGAACATCCTGGCTCCCCCACTTACTATCTAAAGATGTGGGGCAAGTTACCATACTGTGCTTGATTTCCTTCAAGAGAATATTAATAGTAGCTGTATTGTAGGGTTGTTAGGATTAAGAGAGGTAATACATGTAAATCACTTAAAGCAGTACCTGGTATTTGGGGTGGGTGGGTAGTGTATGAATCTGTTCTGTTTCCTATCTTTGAAACTCCTTGCTTTACACCTTCACAGCATACCACAAAAAGACAAGTGCAGACAAGTACATGACCTCAATGAAGAGGAAGATAAAATTAGGCACAAAAGGCAAGTCGAGAGTTTTCTTACAGTGTTAGATTTAGGAATGTAACCTAGGGTCCCAGACTTCTAAGTTGAGTTCTTATTTAATTTCATATTCAGTATATGACAATGTTTGTAGGACATGATCCACAGGGAGCATATAATCCTGATACAGAATATTAAAGAGGAGTTAGAAGTTTAAAGCTTTAACATTTAGTGTTGTTGATTTTTTTCTCTATACCTTTTAAGTTATTGTACCAGACATAAAATGACCTTAATGTCTTTTTGATCCTATTTCATAATCCTGAATATTTTTAATCAGTAAAGTATAACTATTGATGATGATATAGTAGCTAATATTTTAGTTTATTTTTGAAATGAACTTACAATAAAATTGCCTGTTTATTTGGGGGGGAGGTGTGTGTACAATTCTGTGAATTGTAAATCATGTTAATCACATAGATTCATGTAATCACCACCACAATCAGGATAGAGAACAGCTCCATCACCCTCAAACTCCTTCATACTATCCATTGAAGTCACTCCCAATTCCACTCGTAATCTCTGGCAATCAATCACTGATCTATTCTCCATCACTGTGATTTTGTGTTTTAGAGAATGTCATACAAATAGAATCATACAAAATGTAATCTTTTGAGAGTGACTTCTTTCATGCAGTGTAGTGCTTTTGAGATTCATCCAAGTTGTGTGTATCAGTAGTTCATTTTTGCTGAGTAGCATTCCATTGTATGAATATTCCAAAGTTTGTCTATCCACTCACCCATCAAGTGCATTTGGGCTGTTTCCAGGTTATGGTGATTATGAATAATACTGATATGAATATTCTTGTACAGGCTTTTGTGTGAACATGAAATTTTTATTTCTCTAAGGTAAATATCTAGGAGTGGGATTACTGGGTCATATGGTAAGTGTTTGTTTAACTTTATAAGAAACTGCCAAACCATTTTCAAGAGTGGCTGAACCATTTTACATTTTCACCAGCAATGTATGAGAGTTCCAATTGCTCTACATCTTTGTCAGCATTTGGTATTGTTGGTATTTATTTTAGTTATTCTAATAGCTGTGAAGTGGTATCTCATTGTAGTTTTAATTTGCATTTCCTTAATGGCTAATGATATTAAACATCTTTTCATATGCTTATGTGCCATCTTTATATCCTATTTGCTGAAGTGTCTGTTCAAATCTTTTGCTGTTTTTCATTTAGTTGTTTATTTTTTCCTGTTGACTTTTGAGAGTTCTTTATATAGTCAAACACAATTCTCTGTTGGATATATGATTTACAATATTTTATCCCAGTGTGCAGCTTGTCTTTTCATTCTCTTAACAGTGTCTTCTGCAGAGCAAACTTTCTTTTATTGTGGTAAAATATACCTAACATAAAATTGACCATTCTAACTATTTTTTAAGTGTACAGTTCTGTGGCATTAAGTATATTCACATTGTTCTGCAGCCATCATCGCCATCCATCTCCAGAACTTGTTCATCTTCCCAAACTGAAACTCTGTACCCATTAAACACTAACTCCCCATTCTCCCCTTGCCTTACCTTCTACCAACCACCATTCTGCTCTCTCTCTCTATGAATTTGAATATTCTAGGTACCTCATGTAAACAGAATCATAGTTTTTGTCTTTTTGTGTCTGGCTTATTTCACTTAGCATCCATATTGTAGCATGTATCAGGATTTCCTCCCTTTTTAAGGCTAAATAATATTTTATTGTATGTATCTAGTACATTTTGTTAATCTATTCATCTGTCAATGGACACTTATGTAATGTCTGTCTTTTCGCTATTGTGAATAATGCTGCTATGAATCTGGATGTACAACAGTCTGTTCCGGTCCCTGCTTTCATTCTTTTGAATATGTTAAGTGGAATTTCTGGATTATATGGTAATTCTATGTTTAATCTTTTGAGAAACCACCATACTGTTTGCCATAGAGACTATAATGTTTTAAATTCATACCAGCAATGTACAAGGATGTCTTTTGCCCGTTTTTAAATGGGTTGTTTGTTGTTAAGTTGCAGGAGTTCTTTATGTATTCTGGATATTACTCCCTTTTCAGATATATGATTTGCAAATATTTTCTCCTATTCTATGGTTGCCTTCTTATTCTGTCAATAGTATCCTTTGATGCACAAAAGTTTTTTATTTTTGATAAAGTCCAGTTTGTCTATTTTTTTGTTCCCTGTGCTTTTGTTGTTATATCCAGTAAATCTTGCCAAGTCTGATGTCATAAACTGTTTTTCCTATGTTATCTTCAAAAAGTTTTATAGTTTTGGCTCTTATGTTTAGGTCTTTGATCCATTTTGAGTTAACTTCATATATAAGGGGTCCAACTTCATTTTTTGCATGTTTGATATCCAGCTTTTCCAGTACTACTTGTTGAAATGACTGTCTTTCCTCATTGAATGGTCTTGGCACACTCTCTGAAAATCATTTGAGTGTAAATGAAAGAGTATATTTCCAGACTCTCCATTCTATTCCATTGGTATACATGTCTGTCTTTATGTTAGTACCACACTTTTTAAACTACTATAGATTTGTTGTAAACTTTGAAATCAGAAAGTATGAGACCTCCAACTTTGCTCTTCTTTTTCAAAATTGTTTTCATTGTTTGAGTCCCTTGAGATTCCATATGAATTTTAGGATAGATTTTTTTATTTCCTTTTTTTCTGCCATGCCACATGGTTTGTGGGATCTTAGTTCCCTCACCTGGAGAAGGCAATGGCACCCCACTCCAGTACTCTTGCCTGGAAGATCCCATGGACAGAGGAGCCTGGTGGGCTGCAGTCCCTGGGGTCGCGAAGAGTCGGACACGACTGAGCAACTTCACTTTCACTTTTCACTTTCATGCATTGGAGAAGGAAATGGCAACCCACTCCAGTGTTCCTGCCTGGAGAATCCCAGGGACGGGGGAGCCTGGTGGGCTGCCATCTATGGGGTCGCACAGAGTCGGACACTACTGAAGCGACTTAGCAGCAGCAGTTCCCTTACCAGGGATCAAACCCAGGCCCACAGCAGGGAAAGCACCGAGTCTTTAACCACTGCACTGCCAGAGAATTCCCAGATTTTTCTATTTCTGCAAAAAACATCATTGAGATTTTGATAGTATTGCTTTGAATTTGTATATCACTTTGGGTGGTACTGACAACAATGCTAAATCTTCAATCCATGAACACAGAATGTCTTTGTATTTGTTTATGTCTTTTAGCAAAATTTTGTAGTTTTCTGTATGCAAATTTTTTGCTTCAGAGCAAATATTTTAAATTTTGATACAGTCCAATTTATCCATTTTTTCTTTAATGTATTGTGCTTTATTATGTCTAAAAACACTAGATTTTATGAAAAAGGTTTATTCCTTTATTTTCTTCTAACAGTTTTATAATTGTATATCTTACATTTAAGTCTATGATCCACTTTGACTTAATGTTTATATAAGGTGTGAGGTTTATGTTAAGGTTCACTTTTTTGCTTATGAATATCTGATTATCCAGTACTAATTGTTGAAAAGAGTGTTCTTTCTCCATTTACTTGTCTTTGCATTTTTGTCAGAAATCTATTGGCCATTATTTGTCTTAATAATTAACATCATAGTTAATGGTGAAAAGATTGAAATTGTCCTTCCAATACCAAGAATAAGACAAGGATGTCCACTCTCACCACTTCTGTTTACAGTGAAATGAAATTAGAAATCAATAATAGATGGACAGAGGAAATTTACAAATATGTGGAAATTATTTAACACTCTACCAAATAACCAAGGATCAAAAAGAAGTTGCAAGGGACATTAGAAAGTACTTTGAGATGAATGAAAACAAAATATACAAAAACTTCAGGAATGCAGTAGAAGAGGTACTCAAGGGGCTTTTTAAAGCTGTAAATGCCAATATTAATAAAGAGGAAAACCCTCAAATTTATAACCAAAACTTCCACCTCAAGAAACTACAAAAATTTGTCCAAACCCTTTGGATATATGATACCAAGAGTAAATGGTAAACTATAGACTTGGAGTAATTATGATGTGTCAGTGTAGGCTCATCAGTTGTAACAAATGTCCCACTCTGGTGGGAGGTAATGAGGGAGACTAAGCATGTGTGGGGTCTGGGGAATAGGTGGGAAATCTCTGTAACTTCCCCTCAGTTTTGCTGTGAAGCTCTAAAAAAATTGAAGTTTAATGAAAAAAGCTACAAAAAGAAGGCAAATAAACCCATATCTAACTTAAGGAAAGAAAGAAAGATTAGAGCAAAAATAAATGAAAAATGAATAAAAAATAGAGAAAACCAAGAAAACCAAAAGTTGGCTCAATGGAAAAGGCAATAGAATTCGCAGTCCTTTAGCTAGAATTACCAAGGAAAAAAGACTCAAATTTCTTGTACTCTGCTTTACTTTCTTTTTTGCATAGAGTATCTTTTTCTGTCCTTTTACTTTCAACTTTTTAAAAAACCAAAGTGTCTCTTATAGACAGCAAATAGTTATTTAGAGCATGTTTTTCTTAAATCCCTGCTTCCAATTATGTAGAGTGTTAATTTATATTTAATGCATTTAAGTGGAGTCTGTTGATAAGGTAGGTTCTACATCTGCCATTTTGCTATTTATTTTTGATATGTCTGTATCTTTTTGTTACTCTATTACTCCATTTATTCCTTAATGTTAAATCAGCTTTTACAGTGTGTCATCTTAATTAACTTGTTGCTTCTTTTACTATTTTTGTTACTCTTTTAGTAATTTGCCCTGAGGATTATAACTAACACCTGAGCTTGAACAATTTTGTTTGTATTAGTGCCAACTTAATTTCAATAATGTTCAAAAACTGCATTCTTATTTACCTGTGTTCTGTCCTTCCTCCTTTGTACTATTATTGTCATACAAATGACATCTTTCTAAATTTTAAGCCTACCAACAGAGTTTTATAATTATTGCTTTATGCGGTTATCTTTTATCTTTTAAGTCAGATGGACAACAACAAAAAAAAGAGCACAGGGATAAAAACGTTTATACTGTCTTTAATGTTTACCTATGTAGTCAACTTTGCTAGTGTCCTTTCTTTGGGTAAATTTGAGTTACTATTTAGTGCCCATTTATTTCAGTCTAAAAGACTCTGTGTAGTTTTTCTTACAGGGCAGATCATCTTGTAGTAAACTCTGTTTATCTTGGGATGTTTTAATTTCTCCTTTAGTTTTACATAGTTTTTTCCTGGACATTGAATTTTTGGTTGGCAGTCTTCTTCTTTTAGCAGATCAAATGTATCATCTCAACTGCCTTTTGGCCCCTTCTAATTTCTATTGAGACGTCAACTATTAATCTCAGGACCCCTTGTCCATGGTGAGCCTCTTCTTACTGCTTTCAAGATCTGTTCTTCATCTTCTACTTTTGACAGTTTGACTACTTGTTTAAGTGTCTCTTTGGACAGACTTCACATAGGTATCTTCGAATTCATCCTTCTTGTAGTCTGTTGAAGTTCCATGATGTATGGATTAGTGTTTTTCATCAATTTGGGGAAGCTTTTGACCATTAACTCTTCAAATATTCTTTTTGTTTCTTCTTCTGAGAGTCCATTATGCATGTGTTGGTATGCTTGCTTGTCTCCCATAGGTTCCCAAGACTGCATGCATTGTCTTTTTCTTTACTCTTTTTTCTTTCTGCTCCTAAACTTTAGTGAGCTTCCTCAGATTATGTAGTTGACATATCTTCAGGTTTGATGATTCTGCTGTCAATTCACATCTCCTGTTGAGCCCCTCTAGTGTATTTTTCATCTCAGTTATTATACTGCTTGAAAATTTCTATTTGATTCTTTATTATAATTTCTATCTTTTATTTTTATTCTCTATTTGGTAAGATATTCTGAAACATTCTTTAGTTCTTTATACGTGGTTTCCTTTGTTTGAATAACTTATAATAACGATTTAAAGTTGGTTTTTTTTTTTTTTTTTTTTTCTGAGAAGCCCAATGTGACTCCTCAGGAGAGTTTCTATCAACTGTTTCTTTTTTCTGTGTATGGATCATACTTTCTCGGTTTTAAGGTGGGGGGTTGTTTTTTGTTTTTTTTTTTTTTCCAATGCCTTTGTCATCTGAGGCTGTTATAACAAAGTACCAAACTGGGTGACTTATAATCAACAGAGATGTATTTCTCACAGTTCTAGAGGCTGGAAATCTAGGATCAGGGTTCCAGCATGGTCTAGTTCCAATAAGAACCCTCTTATGGGTTTCAGACTGCTGAATTCTTACTGGATCCTCACCTGGTAGATAGCAGAGAGAAGAAGCAGGCTCTCTGATGACTATAAGGGCATTGATCCCATACATGAGGGCTCCACTCTTAGGACCTTATCCAATCCTAATTACTACTCAAGCATCCCCACTTCCTATTACTATCATATTGAAGGGTGGGGATTCAACATATGAATTCGGGGGTGGGGGCACAAATATTCAGTCCCTTACAGTCTTATAATTTTATTGTTGAAAATTAGACATTTAAAATAATATTATGTAACAACTCTGAAAAGTCAATCAACCCCTCCCCACCCAGGGTTTGTTGGTTGCTATTTGTTTGTTTAGTGATGTTCCTGGACCAATTCTGTCAATTTTTAATTCTTTGTCATGTAAAGTCACTGAAGTCTCTATCCACTTAGCATGCTGCTGCTAAGTCACTTCAGTCATGTCTAACTCTGTGCAACCCCATAAACGGCAGCCCACCAGGCTCCCCGTCCCTGGGATTCTCCAGGCAAGAACACTGGAGTGGATTGCCATTTCCTTCTCCAATGCATGAAAGTGAAAAGTGAAAGTGAAGTCGCTCAGTCGTGTCCGACCCTCAGTGACCCCATGGATGGCAGCCTTCCAGGCTCCTCCGTCCATGGGATTTTCTAGGCAAGAGTACTGGAGTGGGGTGCCATTGCCTTCTCCAGTTAGCATAGTAAGCCACTAATGATTGGAGAGTTTTTCTTAAATGTCTTAAATCAAAAAGTATATGAGCCTTTATCAAGGGGCTCTGTGTGAGTGTGTTAGGTTACTCTTTCAGTGTTCAGGGAAGCAGTTTGCAACTCTGTCTTAGACTTCACTTCCCGCTTATGCTGAGCCTCAAGATCAGTTAGAAGTGAGACATTAGGGACTTCTGAGGGCCTCACTTTCCTTGGCATACACTTACACATGCACATGTATCTCATTGTGACTTTGATTTGCATTTCCCTGATGATTAGTGATGGTGAGCACCTTTTCATGTTACCTGTACAAATGTTGGCCATTTGTATATCTGCTGTGGAGAAATGTCTATTCAAATACTTTGTCCTTTTTTTAATCAGGTTTTATTTTTATGCCATTGAGTTGTAGGTATTTCCTATACGTTTTGGATATTAACCCCGTAACAGATATGTTGGAGAAGGCAATGGCACCCCACTCCAGTACTCTTGCCTGGAAAATCCCATGGATGGAGGAGCCTGGTAGGCTGCAGTCCATGGGGTTGCTAGGATTTGGACACGACTGAGCGACTTCACTTTCACTTTTCACTTTCATGCATTGGAGAAGGAAATGGCAACCCACTCCAGTGTTCCTGCCTGGAGAATCCCAGGACAGCAGAGCTTGGTGGGCTGCCATCTATGGGGTCACACAGAGTCGGACACGACTGAAGCAACTTAGCAGTAACAGCAACAGATATGTAGTTTGCAAATACAGTTGACTCTCAAACAACATAGGGGTTGGGGGCACTGACACTCCAAGTAATCAAAAATCCATGTATGACTTTATAATCAGCATTCTATATCCATGGTTTCACATCTATAGATTAAATCAACCACAAATCTTATAGTACTATAGTGTATATTTACTGCAAAAAAAAAATCTGCATTAAGTGGACCTGTACAGTTCAAACTGGTGTTGTTCAAGAGTCTACTATATATTCTCCCATTCTATAAGTTTCCTTTTTACTCTATTCTTTCTTTTGCTATGATAAAGCTTTTTAGTTTGATGTATTCCCACTTCTCTATTTTTGCTTTCATTACCTATGTTTTGGAGGTTATAGCCAATAACATTGCCAACACTAATGTCAAGAGGGTTTCTCCCTATGTTTTCAATAGGAGTTTTAGAATTCAGGTCTTATGTTTAAGTTTTTAATCCATTTTGAATTGAGTTTTGTGAAAGGCATAAGATAAGGGTACAGTTTCACTTTTTTGCACGTGGATATAGACTTCCCTTGTGGCTCAGACGGTTAAGCGTCTGTCTACAATGTGGGAGACCCGGGTTCGATCCCTGGGTCGGGAAGATCCCCTGGAGAAGGAAATGGCAATCCACTCCAGTACTATTGCCTGGAAAATCCCATGGACAGAGGAGCCTGGTAGGCTACAGTCCATGGGGTCACAAAGAGTCAGACACAACTGAGCGACTTCACTTTCACTTTCGTATACTTTTCCCAGCACCATTTGTTGAAGAGACTATCCTTTCCTGATTATGTATTCCTGGCACCCTTGTCAAACATCAGTTGACTATACATGTGTAGTTTAATTCTGGGCTCTCTATTCTTTTCCACTGGTTCACATATCTGTCTTTAAGCCACTACCATATTGTTTCAGTTGCTATAGCTTTGTAATCTATTTTGAAATCAGTGTGATCCTTATTCCCTATGTTTCCTTTTAAGTTTTGTTTGTTTGTCAGCCTTCTCTTAGCTCTAGCTGGTAATGCCACTCAAGTAGCTGCAGGGTTAAAAAAGCTCCATTGATCGCTCTTGACATGATCTAGGTATGAACCAAGTCAAAGACAAACCCTCAGAATGTAGCTTTTCAGTTCAATTCAGTCGCTCAGTCATGTTCAGCTCTTTATGACCCCATGGACTGCAGCACACCAGGCTTCCCTGTCCATCACCAACTCCCGGAGCTTGCTCAAATTCATGTCCATCAAGTTGGTGATGCTATCCAACCATCTCATCCTCTGTCATCCCCTTCTCTTCCTGCCTTCAAACTCTCCCAGCATCAGGGTGTTTTTCAGTGAGTCAGTTCTTCGCATCAGGTGGCCAAAGTACTAGTGCTTCAGCTTCAGCAGCAGTCCTTCCAATGAATATTCAGGACTGATTTCCTTTAGGATTGACTGGTTTGATCTCCTTGCAATCCAAGGGACTCTCAAGAGTCTTCTCCAACACCACAGTTCAAAAGCATCAATTCTTTGGTGCTCAGCTTTCCTTATAGTCTAACTCTCACATCCATACATGACTACTAGAAAAACCATAGCTTTGACTAGATGCACCTTTGTTGGCAAAGTAATGTCTCTGCTCCTCACTATGCTGTCTAGGTTTGTCATAGCTTTTCTTCCAAGGAGTAAGCGTCTTAATTTCATGGCTGCAGTCACCATCTGCACTGATTTTGGAGCCCAAAAAAGTGAAGTCTCTCATTGTTTCCATGGTTTCCCCATCTATTTGTCATGAAGTGATGGGACCGGATGCCATGATCTTAGTTTTTGGAATGTTGAGTTTCAAGCCAGCTTTTTCACTCTCCTCTTTCACTTTCATCAAGAGGCTCTTTAGTTCCTCTTCACTTTCTGCCATAAGGGTAGTGTCATCTGCATATCTGAAGTTATTGATATTTCTCCTGGCAATCCTGATTCCAGCTTGTGATTCATCCAGCCTGGCATTTCTCATGATGTACTCTGCATAAGAAGTTAAATAAGCAGGGTGATAATATACAGCCTTGATGTACTCCTTTGCCAATTTGGAACCAGTCTGTTGTTCCATGTCTGGTTCTAACTGTTGCTTCTTGACTTGCATACAGATTTCTTAGGAGGCAGGTAAGGTGGTCTGGTATTCCTCTCTTTAAGAATTTTATTGTAAAGTTAAAAAATAAAATAAATATAAAAAATAAAAAGAAACAGGTGAAATTAAAAAAAAAAAAAGAATTTTCCACAGTTTGTTGTGATCCACACAGTCAAAGGCCTTGATGTAGTCAATAAAGCAGAAGTAGAAGAAAATCAAATAGTGATGTTCTCTGAGAATGGAAGCTCTGGAACTGCTCTGCTTCCTTCAATGTAAGTTAGGCCAATGCTTTTCACAACTATCATAGTAGCTGCTGAAAAACTGGAGAGAGGGAAATGGGATTATGAAAAGTTAAAATGCAACAAATCTTACTATTCTTACTGCAACTCAGCTATTTTTCTTGAATACTATTCCTCGTATTGTTATAAGGCTTAATTTAATTTCCAGACTTACCAAAAGTTTTATTTTGACTTTTCCCAGTGTTCTTTTTGCTTTTATGGAGCAGCAGATTTTCAGAGGTCTTTACTCCAACATTCCAGAATTACTTTTCATTTTACTTTTATCCTATTTATATTATATTTGAAAGTGAGTTTCATATTTTGAAAAAAAAAACAAGTTTCTTATAGAATGTAATTGGATCCTTTTTTTCACTTCTTTATTGAGTTATCTTTTACATACCATAAAACTCATTTTAAATGTACAATTGAGTGGTTCATAGTAAATTTACAGAATTGTTCAACCGTCACTACAATTGAATTTTAGAACATTTTCATCACCCCAGAGATTGTTCTCAGTTACTGTTTTTACTCCCAGCCCAGAGAGCCACTAATCTACTGCCTATCCATATGGATTTGCCTATTCCAGACATTTCCTATAAATGGAATCACATAATATAATCATCTTATATAATATATGGCCTTCTTTAGTTTAAATTATTAACAGTGTTTTAATTATTTCTAGAACTAGTATTTTTCCCAGTACTGAGGGATTTCCCAGTTCTGAAGGACTTTGTGTGCAAGCCAAGGACATCATCAACAGTCAACCAGGCAATTAACTCCATTGTAGCCTTCACTCCCTGCTTGCACAGAAACTCAGTATTAGTCAGCGGTGAGAGCTCAGGGATTTTTCAGGTCTTTCCTGAGTACACACAAAGCTTTGGCCATGTGGACAGCTCTGTGCATGTGCATGGCCTTTTAGATTCTTCAAAATATGTCAGGGCCCCTAATGACATTTTATTCTCTAGGATTTCCTTCTAAGCATATTGGTAACCTATTGTTTGTCTCAACTCCACCACCTCAGCTAGCCACAAAATTCAACAAGTGTCTCTGATTGTTTTTGACAGAAGTTCTCAGGAAAAAGGCTGTTAGCACTGGGTGAACTTTGAGCCAGGTCAGATTAAGAGAATAATGCTTGTGAGATTTACTAGATAGATCAAGTAATGACAGTTCTCTGGGAATGGGGCTTTGAAGGAACTCCAACTTTGTTTTCCTTCTTTACTGGTTTTCTCTGACATGGGATTGTTGGTTTCAAGGTTACTACAGACCTGGGGAAAAAGGATGAGGAAAAGGCAAGTTAAAATGCTATAAAACTTATTATTCTTACTGATATTCAGCTATTTTTCTTCAATAAATGTTTCCCAGATTACTACAAGCCTTTGATTAATTATCAGAGTTCTGAAAACAAGTTGATTTTGACAGTTTCTGTCAGTGTTCTCCTTTAAGAGATTCTTAACTCTGCCATTTTCACTGATACCACCTTTCCTAACAGCATTTTCTGAAGCTTGAGAGTTTGTGATTTTGATGAAGTGTAATTTTTTTATGACTTCTGCTTTGATCTTGTAACTAAGATTTCTTTCTTTTTTTTTTTTTGATCTTGTAACTAAGATTTCTTTCTAACCCAGGATCATAAAGATTTTCTTCATATGTGTTCTTCTAGAAGATATATAGTTTTAGCTCATACATTTAGGTCTATGAACCATTTTGAATTAATTTCTGAATTACACATAGGGTGTAAGGTTGTGTGTGTGTGTGTGTGTGTGTGTGTATGCTCAGTTGGGTCCTACTCTTTGCAACCCCTTGGACTGTAGCCCGCCAGGCTCCTCTGTGCATGGGAATTCTCAGACAAGAATACTAGAGTGGGTTGCCATTTCTTTCTCCAGGGGATATTCCCAAACCAGGGATCGAACCTACATCTCCTGCATTGCAGGTAGATTCTTTACCACTGAGTCACCTGGGAAGCCTGGTGTAAGGTTGCAGCTACTGCTGAGTCACTTCAGTCGTGTCCGACTCTGTGCGACCCCATAGACGGCAGCCCATCAGGCTCCCCCATCCCTGGAATTCTCCAGGCAAGAACATTGGAGTGGGTTGCCATTTCCTTCTCCAATGCATGAAAGTGAAAAGTGAAAGTGAAGTTGCTCAGTCATGCCCGACTCTTAGCGACCTCATGGACTGCAGCCTACCAGGCTCCTCCATCCATGGGATTTGCCAGGCAAGAGTACTGGAGTGGGGTTAGGGTTACATTAATCTCTTTGCATATGTATGTCCAATAGTCCTGCCACTTTTCACTGAAAAGATGATCCTTTCCAAATTAAACTGTCGTGGTACTTTTTAAAGAAAATCAATTAACCATAAATTTATGGGTTTTTTAACTTTTTGTCCTTATTCCTCTACTTTCTTTACTTTTCAGCAGTTTGATTATGATTATGCTGTGTCTGGGCATGAGTTCTTTGTTATTTCAAGTTCTAAATTTCTTATCTATTCCAACTTTTGCTTTGTAGTTTTCACCGTTGTCATGTACTCTGTGTAGTCTCTTTAGTTTTATAGCTATATTCAGTGGGAGAGGCAAGGTGAAGAATCTTACCTGGAGAGAGAATTCCTAATAGCTAATAATTTTGAGGGTTTATTTGTGCTTAGTCCTTGTGCTTAGCATTTTTCACATTAACTCATTTAAACCTTACAGTAGCCCTATAATATAGTATCTATATTACAGATAATGAAATAGAACTTCTGAAAGAATGAATTTCTCAAGGTCAGTTATTAAATAACCAGGCTAGAACTTAAATCTAGATCTGTTCTTAACATGAAAGTCTGTGCTCTTGATCATGGTATTTGTATACATGATTTTTAAAGATTTTTTGGTTTTTTTTAAGTGTGATTTTACTGTATCTTGAGATAACACTGTATTTATGTTTAAGTATTACATATCCCATTTTCTAACCTTAAACCAGTGGGAAAACAACATATAGTCTCCCTAGAAATATACTTCTTCTGAAATCTTAAACTCCAGTATACTACTCTTAACCATAACCTTTCTCTTATCCTTCTGGCTCTCACAACTCTCTTAACAATCATTTTACCATTCCTTCAACCCTGTTAAAATCTCGAGGTCCTTGACCTTTGTTTTTTTTCTCCCAATCTGTCATCCCCTTCCTGTTTCCTCTTCCTTTCACATCTCGCTTAGACTCCATCATGCATTATTTACCCAAGTTCTTGCCACTGAGTCATTTTCCTTGCTTCTTTTTTTGTGCATCATACCCACCCAGCAAATCCTCAACCCTGAATCAATCCAACTGATTACCTTCTTTATTGTTGCATGATGGATTTTGAGCACTACTAGAGAAAAGCAGTATAATTGTGTTGATTAGTGCCTCTACAAATTCCTCATCTCTGGTATCATCTAGAGTCTTCTTTCTTGTTTGGCAACGTCTCCTAGTCTCTGGTCAGCTCTCTGTTTCATTCCTTAAAAATACTATTTTATATCTTCATTACTATTTCCTATCCAACTGCTATTTTATTATTTTTAGCAGGTAGTCTTCTTTCCTATTTCAAAGGAAACAATGCCATCAGTAAGAACCTTCATCTACTTTCTGCCTGACTCTGCTAACTTCTGTATCCTAGCCATCATTTTCTTCCATTTCAACTCAGTGCTGAGGACATCCTTCCTGCCAAAGGTTACTATTTACTCCTTTGTTCTAGGTCCTCTCCCTCTTATCTCCCCAGGGACCTCAGTCAGCTATCCCCAATATTACTTCTTTCCTTTCAAGAATTTCACATGATTTGTACCATTTGCCAGTGTCCATCGTGTACATACTCCTACTGTGAACTATCTTTTAAAAAGTGATAAAAACAAAAAATGCCCTTCAGTTGTTTTGCTACTTGAGCAAATAATACGTTTAGATTCCCTCCCTTCACTGTATACTGTAACAAGTAGCAATTGGTTTAAACAATGAAATATAAAAATTGAAGCCCAAAAAAGATAGGGTTAAAGTACATGTGTTAATATTTTTAATATCCAAATGGGAAAATATTTTTCCAGTATTTAATGAAAAATTTTAAACCCACAGAAAGGTTGAAAGAATTTTATCACAAACACCCAGTGATGGCTGGCTAGATTATATCATTAATATTTTACTGATTTATCACATCTGTCTATCCATCTAGTAAACCATCTTACTTTATTGATTTATTTAAATGGATCACCAATGTAAACACATGTACCCCTAAATATGTCAGTATATATATTGTTAGCTAAAAATGTATATGAACATTTTTTCTTTTGATGTAAAATTTCCATGCAATGAAATGCACAAACCTTAAGTATTCATTTGCTAACTTTTGACTTGGGTATACATCTTTGTAGTGATGTGTTGGCAAATATTTAGCAGCCAGCTCTCCAGGAAAAAAGATTCTTATCTGTATTATTTGCCAGTCCATGATATACATATTCCTACAATGGCCAATTTCAAGATACCAATGTGTTATCACACAGTCATTGGACCAACCATGTTCAACATACCTGCATCTGTGTGACCTAACACGTAAAAGGTTACCATCACCCCCAGAAAGTTTCATCATACTTCTTCTCAGTAACTCCCACTCCACTCTCCCAGAGACAACTAGTATTTTTATTTTTTTCCATTATAGATTAGTTTTGCCTGTTATAGAACTTCAGATAGCTGTAACCATACAGTTATATTCTTTGCGTAAGATTCCTTTAACTTACACAATGTTATAATGTATAATGTTTTTGAGATTCATTGATACCATGTGTATCAATAATTTTGCCTTCTCTCTATGAAGCAAAATTTCTTGGAAGAGTTTTCTAAAATCACTGTTAGTTTTCTAATGCTGCCATAACAAATCTAGTGGCTTAGAACAACAGAGATTTATCCTCTCATGGTGGCTAGAAGTCTGAAATCAAGGTGTTGACAAGGCTATGCTCTTTCCTAAGGTTCTAGAAGAGGATGCTTCTTCATCTCTTCTAGCTTCTGGTGATTGCCAGCATTCCTTGGTGTTCCAAAAGCATCACTGTAGTCTCTGCCTCTGTTATAACATGACAGTCTCCTTGTGTGTCTGTGTTTCTGTGTCTGCACATGCTTAGTGCTCAGTCACATCTGACTCTTTGTGACCGTGTGGACTGTAGCCCGTCAGGCTCCTCTGTCCATGGCATTTCCCAAGCAAGAATACTGGAGTGGGTTGCAATTTCCTCCTCCAGGAGATCTTCCCGACCCAGGGATGGAACCTGAGTCTCCTGCTTGGCAGATGAATTCTTTACCTCTGTGAGCCACCTGGGAAAACATGTCTTTACATAGCATTCTTATTAAGGACACTAGTCTTTGGATTTAGGATCCATCATAATCCAGTATGGCCTTATATTAACTAATTACATCTGTCAACCCCCTATTTCTGAATAAAGTCACATATTGAGAAACTGAATGGACATGAATTTTGAGGGTTCACTATTCAACCCAGTATAATCAGCCCTCTGGCCTCCTCCATGAATTCATATCTGTCTTACATGCAAATACATTCACCTCATCACAACATCCCCTAAAGTCTTAACCTATTTCAGCATCAAGTCTAAGTCCCAAATCTCATCTAAATATTAACTCAAAAAGTCTGAAATCCCATTATCTAATTCATCTAAATCAGGTGTTGGTAGACTCTGAGTATATTACATCGGGAAAATGCCCTTCTGTCCAGAAACCTACGAAACTAGGCAACAGTGAGACAGGCGTAAGGTGGGCATTCCCATTCTAAAAGAATAGAAAGGAAAGAATAAGGGGGTTACTGTTCTAAAGCAAGTTAGCAGCCCAGCAGGGCAAATTCCATTAGATTTCAAGGCCTAAGAGTAATGTTTTGGCTTCAGGGCTCTGTCCTGTGGTCGCCAGGGGTAGCCTTGCTCTCTAGGTACTCTGGGACAGCTCCATCATCTTAGCCTACCAGGGCAGCTGCAGCCCCACCCTCTCTGGCTTTTGTGGCTTCATTTTACCTTCCTTCATTTTAGCTTGTCTCTGTCACTTTTACATCAGGCTGCACTGTTTCTGCTCGTATAAAATCCTTATAAACCTTCTTGGTTTCTTGTGTATGTCAAGAGAGCCACACCATTACATATGAGGATTGTTGACAGATCCTTTCTGGATAACGCCTTGTCTGTTCCTGGCTTCTGCTGAAAAGGTTGACTGGATCCATGAGTCACATACATAATCTCTTCAGTGAAAGATTGTCTAAAGTTTATCTAGCCACATACCATTGGCCCTTTTTCTAGGGCTATCTAGATTGGCTCAGAATTCTCCAGATCATCAAGTTCTGAATTTCTTTTTAAACAGGTACTTACTCAATTTAACTCACTCCTCTCTCATTTTACAACTGTCAGTGAGAAACCAGGCTACATCTTTCACACTTTGCTTGGAAATCTCTTCAGCTAAATATAGAAGAGATACCCACGTCCAAGGTAAGAGAACTCAAGTAAGATGGTCGGCGCTGAGAGAGGGCATCAGAGGGCAGACAGACTGAAACCACGATCACAGACAACTAGCCAATCTGATCACATGGACCACAGCCTTGTCTAACTCAATGAAGCTAAGCCATGCCGTGTGGGGCCACCCAAGACAGAGGGGTCATGGTGGGGAGGTCTGACAGAATGTGGTCCACTGGAGAAGGGAATGATAAACCACTTCAGTATTCTTGCCTTGAGAACCCCAAGAACAGTATGAAAAGCCAAAAAGATAGGACACTGAAAGATGAACTTCCCAGGTCAGTAGGTGCCCAATATGCTACTGGAGATCAATGGAGAAATAACTCCAGAAAGAATGAAGGGATGGAGCCAAAGCAAAACAACACCCAGATGTGGATGTGACTGGTAATAGAAGCAGGTTCAATCCTGTAAAGAGCAATATTGCATAGCAACGTGGAATGTTAGGTCCATGAAACAAGGCAAATTGGAAGTGGTCAAAAGGAGATGGCAAGAGTGAACATCAACATTCTAGGAATCAGTGAACTAAGATGGACTGAAATGGGTGAATTTAACTCAGATGACCATTATATCCACTACAGTCAGCAGGAATCCCTTAGAAGAAATGGAGTGGCCATCATAGTCAACAGAAGAGTCTAAAATGTAGTACTTGGGTGCAATCTCAAAAACGACAGAGTGATCTCTGTTCATTTCCAAGGCAAACCATTCAATATCACAGTAATCCAAGTCCATGCACCGACCAGTAAATCTGCAGAAGCTGAAGTTGAACGATTCTATGAAGACCTACAAGACCTTCTAGAACTAACACCCCCAAAAGATGTCCTTTTCATTATAGGGGACTGGAATGCAAAAGTAGGAAGTCAAGAAACACCTGGACTAACAGGCAAATTTTGCCTTGGAGTATAGAATGAAGCAGGGCAAAGGCTAATAGAGTTCTGCCAAGAGAACACAATGGTCATAGCAAACACCCTCTTCCAACAACACAAGAGAAGACTCAACACATGGACATCACCAGATGGTCAACACAGAAATCAGATTGATTATATTATTTGCAGCCAAAAGTGGAGAAGTACTATACAGTCAGCAAAAACAAGACCAGGAGCTGACTGTG
Organism: Bos javanicus; assembly: GCF_032452875.1. Classification (NCBI taxonomy): domain Eukaryota; kingdom Metazoa; phylum Chordata; class Mammalia; order Artiodactyla; family Bovidae; genus Bos; species Bos javanicus. Next base: position 57,551,198 of record NC_083897.1, on the reverse strand, counting down.
GCTCAGATCATGAACTCCTTATTGCCAAATTCAGACTCAAATTGAAGAAAGTGGGGAAAACCACTAGGCCATTCAGGTATGACCTAAATCAAATCCCTTATGACTATACAGTGGAAGTGAGAAATAGATTTAAGGGACTAGATCTGATAGAGTGCCTGATGAACTATGGACTGAGGTTCATGACATTGTACAGGAGACAGGGATCAAGACCATCCCCAAGAAAAAAAAATGCAAAAAAGCAAAATGACTGTTGCACAAGGCCTTACAAATAGCTGTGAAAAGAAGAGAAGCAAAAGCAAAGGAGAAAAGGAAAGATATACCCATTTGAATGCAGAGTTCCAAAGAATAGCAAGGAGAGATAAGAAAGCCTTCCTCAGTGATCAATGCAAAGAAATAGAGGAAAACAATAGAATGGGAAAGATGAAAGATCTCTTCAAGAAAATTAGAGATATCAAGGGAACATTTCATGCAAAGATAGGCTTAATAAAGGACAGAAATGATATGGACCTAAGAGACGCAGAAGATATTAAGAACAGGTGGCAAGAATACACAGAAGAACTGTACAAAAAGATCTTCATGACCAAGATAATCACAATGGTATGATCACTCACACTCACTAAGAGCCAGACATCCTGGAATGTGAAGTCAAGTGGGCCTTAGGAAGCACCACTACAAACAAAACTAGTGGAGGTGTTGGAATTCCAGTTGAGCTATTTCAAATCCTGAAAGATGATGCTGTGAACGTGTTGCACGCAATGTCTGCAAATTTGAAAAACTCAGTAGTGGCCACAGGACTGGAAAAGGTCAGTTTTCATTCCAATCCCAAAGAAAAGCAATGCCAAAGAATGCTGAAACTACCGCACGATTGCACTCGTCTCACATGCTAGCAAAGTAATGCTCAAAATTCTCCAAGCCATGCTTTAACGGTACGTGAACCGTGAACTTCCAGATGTTCAAGCTGGATTTAGAAAAGGCAGAGGAACCAGAGATCAAATTGCCAACATCTGCTGGATCATCAAAAAAGCAAGGGAGTTCCAGAAAAACATCTATTTCTGCTTTATTGACTATGCCAAAGCCTTTGACTGTGTGGATCACAATAAACTGTGGAAAATTCTGAAAAGATGGAAATACCAGACCGCCTGACCTGCCTCTTGAGAAACCTGTATTCAGGTCAGGAAGCAACAGTTAGAATTGGACATGGAACAACAGACTGGTTCCAATTTGGGAAAGGAGTACGTCAAGGCTGTATATTGTCACCCTGCTTATTTAACTTATATGCAGCGTACATCATGAGAAATACTGGGCTGGAGGAAGCACAAGGTGGAATCAAGATTGCCAGGAGAAGTATCAATATCCTCAGATACACAGATGACACCACCCTTATGGCAGAAAGTGAAGAGGAACTAGAGCCTCCTGATGAAAGTGAAAGAGGAGAGTGAAAAAGTTGGCTTAAAGCTCAACATTCAGAAAACTAAGATCATGGCATCGGGTCCCATCACTTCATGGGAAATAGATGGGGAAACAGTGTAAACAGTGGCTGACTTTGTTTTTCTGGGCTCCAAAATCCCTGCAGATGGTAATAGCAGCCATGAAAATAAAAGACGCTTACTCCTTGGAAGGAAAGTTATGACCAACCTCAGATCAGATCAGATCAGTCACTCAGTCACGTCCGACTCTTTGCGACCCCATGAATTGCAGCATGCCACGCCTCCCTGTCCATCACCAACTCCCGGAGTTCACCCAGACTCATGTCCATCGAGTCAGTGATGCCATCCAGCCATCTCATCCTCTGTCGTCCCCTTCTCCTCTTGTCCCCAATCCCTCCCAGCATCAGAGTCTTTTCCAATGAGTCAACTCCTCGCATGAGGTGGCCAAAGTACTGGAGTTTCAGCTTTAGCATCATTCCTTCCAAAGAACACCCAGGACTGATCTTCTTTAGAATGGACTGGTTGGATCTCCTTGCAGCCCAAGGGGCTCTCAAGAGTCTTCTCCAACACCACAGTTCAAAAGCATCAATTCTTCGGCGCTCAGCCTTCTTCACAGTCCAACTCTCACATCCATACATGGCCACAGGAAAATCCATAGCCTTGACTAGATGAACCTTTGTTGGCAAAGTAATGTCTCTGCTTTTGAATATGCTATCTAGGTTGCTCACTACAGCATATTAAAAAGCAGAGACATTACTTTGCCAACAAAGGTCCATCTAGTCAAGGCTATGGTTTTCCCAGTAGTCGTGTATGGATGTGAGAGTTGGACTACAAAGAAATCTGAGTGCCGAAGAGTTGATGCTTTTGAACTGTGGTGTGGGAGAAGACTCTTGAGAGTCCCTTGGACTGCAAGGAGATCCAACCAGTCCATTCTAAAGGAGATTAGTCCTGAGTGTTCATTAGTAGGACAGGTCTTGAAGCTGAAACTCCAATAGTTTGGCCACCTGATATGAAGAGGTGACTCATGTGAAAAGACTCTGATGCTGGGAAAAATTGAGGGCAAGAGGAGAAGGGTACGACAGAGGATGAGATGGTTGGATGGCATCACTGACACGGTGGATATGGGTCTGGATGGACTCCGGGAGTTGGTAACGGACAGGGAGGCCTGGCGTGCTGCAGTTCATGGGGTCGCAAAGAGTCGGACAGGACTGAGTGACTGAACTGATCTGAACTGAAATATGCAAGTTCATCATTTATACTTTCTACCCAGCACCAGAACTCAATTCAGCCAAGTTTCTGCCACTTGATAACAAAGATCACCTTTCTTTCAGTGTTCAATAGCATGTTCATCATTTCCTTCTAAGGCTTCACCAGCAGTACTTTTAATGTTCATATCTGTAGCAAAATATTGTTCATGATGATATTGGTGTTCTCTAAGATGATAGAAGTTGATAGAAGTTTTCTTTACTGTCCTCTTTACTTCCTTCTAACACTCACCAGAACTGGAATTAGCATTCTTTTTTCTACCAATGGTCCCTTCAAAGTAACTGATCTTTTACTATCAAGCGCCTCAAAAATTCTTCCAACCTCTACCCATTACCCAATTTCAAAATCACTTCTACAGTTTTAGGTGTTAGTTTCCCAGGACTGCTTTAACAAAATACCACAAACTGGATGGCTTTAAGCAACAGAAATTTATTCTTTCACTGTTCTGGAGGCTAGTTCAAATCAAAGGTGGCAAGGTTGGCTTCTTCTGGAGGCTGTGAGGATGAATCTGCTCGACACCTCTCTCCTAGCTTCTAGTGGATGCTGACAGTTCTTGGCTTCTAGATGTTTCACCTGTCTCTGCTCCTATCATCATATGATATTCTCCCTGTGTGTCTGTGTCTTCACATGGTCTTCTTAAAAGGATATAAGTCATTGAATTTAGGACCCACTCTAATCCACCATGACCTCATCTTACCTATTTATATATGCAAATACTCTATTTCCAAATAAGATTACATTCTGAGGTTCTAGACATGTGGATGTTTCCATTTGTGGTGGTGTAAGTATCCATGCTGCTACTGTGATCATTCTTGTATATGTATCTTGGGACACATGTGCAGGAGTTTCTGGGGCTCTAAGAGTGGAGTTAAGGCATGAAGAGTTTACACATCTTCAGCTTTAATAGATATAAACTCTTTTATGAAGGAATTGTCCCAAGTTAAAATTCCACCAACCATGTGTGAAGGTTCAGGTTGCTCCATATCTTTGTCCTTACTAGGTATTGTGAGACTCTAATAGGTATTTGCTTGTATTTTATTGTATTCTTTTTCCCCTTTCTGAACACTTAGCATTCATTTATATTACTTTTTATTTTCTTAATCTTTAGTAAAGTGTTATTTTCCATGCTTTCTATTTTTAAAATTTTAAATGTGGAGAAAAATAGAAAGAATAATACATCTATACCCCTCACCTACATTTAACAACTGTTGGCATTTTGCCACGTTTGCTTTATGTCTCTGTTCATCTGCATGAAAATGGTGTATAAGTGTATGTGTGGTTTGTTTATTGCTTAAATATTTGAAAATAAGAGGCATTAAGTTTTACTCCTAAATACTTCATTATATATTTCCTAAGAATACATCCTCCTATGTTATCACAGTATTATGATCACTCTTAAAATATTTAACACTGTTAAAATAATATTATCTAAAAGTTTATAATTAGATTTCTCAATTTTAAATCCAGGATGCAATCAGGGATCACATATTGCATTTAGTTTGCTTAAGGACAGTTTCCCTGACTGTGTGTGTATGTGTATGTGCATGCAAGTGACTTTCTGTCTGTGTGTCTGGTTTTCAGGACATGGATATTTTTCAGGAGTCTAGGTCTATGTTGTTTGTTTCAACTGATTTTAATTTTATTTTCTTGATAGCTAATGAGGTCAGAAACCTTCTCAGACATTTATTGACCATTCAGATGGCCTCCTTTGTGAAATGGCTCTTTAGTTATTTTGCCCATTTAGGAAAAGTAGAAGTGTCTTTTTCCTGCATGAATATCTTTCCATCTGTTTGTATCTGTGTCCAAATGCAGTCTCTTTTCTCTTTTAAAAACTTTTTAAAATTTTATATTGGAGTATAGCTGATTAGCTATGTTATAGTTTCAGGTGGACAGCAGAGACTCAGCCATACATATACATGTATCCATTCTCCCCCAAATTCCCATCCTATCCAGGCTGCCACATAACATTGAGCAGAGTTCCCTGTGCTATACCTTGTTGGTTATTCATTTTAAATATAGCAATGTGTATAACTAGTGAGGACCTACCGTGCAGCACAGGGAACTCTGCTCAATGTTAGATGGCTGACTGGATAGGAAAGGAGTTTAGGGGAGAATGGTACATGTATATGTATGGCTGAGTCTCTTTGCTGTCCACCTGAAACTTTCACAACATAGTTAATTGGCTATACTCCAATACAAAATAAAAAGTTCAAAAATAAGTAAAGTGATGTGTACATGTTCATCCCAAACTAACTAAATATTCAGATGCAGTCTTGTTTCAGAGGTCACTAAGCATATATCAAAACAATAGTTCAACCCCAAAGCCCTAGGATATGTATAGCAGATCTCAGTGATTACTACTTACTTCAGTACTGCTATAGAGAAGAGGATGTTAGAAATATGTTGTGATTATATGTCATGAATAGTCCATCTCCAAATTTCATCTCTAATCTTATATGCATTTCTTATAAATTTGTACAAGTTCTTTATCATTTTGTATACTTACACTTTGTCAACTTATATGTGTTGAAATTATCTATTCCCATTCTTCGGCTTTTCATTTCACTACCTTTATGGTATCTTTTGGTGAATCAAAAGTTCTTCATTTTTATGTAATAAAACTTATTAATTTCTCATTTCTCCTTAGCGCTTTTGTGTTTTGATTAATCAATCCTTCCCTACATAAACTCAGGAAGATACTGTCCTTTATTCTAAAGCTTTATGATTTTTTTCTTTCACATTTAAGTCATTAAATTGATTGATTTATATGTATAATATGAAATAAGGATTCCAGTTTCTTTTTTTTTTTCATATAGATAACCCTCTATCCCAACACCATATATTGAAAATATTGTTCCTGCACTGTTATAGTATTTCTAGCTCTGTCATATATCAGGTATTCATATATGCGTGGGTATTCTTCTGGGTTCCTTTGATCTTTTTAACTATTACAGAATCAGTATCATAAGTTTAGCTTTTTTATGTCTTGATACCTTGTACAGTGAAAGGGCAATTTCTTCCACCTTGTTCTTCTTCAAAAGAGTTTTATCTACTTTTGGCACTTTGCTTTTCCATGGAAATGTTAGAATCAGCTCATCAAGTTACACACACACACACACACACACACACACACACACATGCATGCACACGTTTACACAAAAACATATACTCTCTCTGATGTGGTTTTGATTGAGTTTCCATCAAAGAAATCAGTTAAGGACAATTGACATTTATAATATGTATCTTCAAATCTTGGAATGTAAATATGATATATCTTTTCATTCAATCAATTGTTCTTTAATATTTCAGTATATTTTCTTTATTCTGTTTCTTATAACATTTTATGAAAATGATTAGTTTTTCTTAATTTTTAAAGCAGCTTTTGTTGTTTAGTCACTGAATTGTGTTCTCAACTCTTTGGGACCCCATGGGCTGCAGCACGCCAGGCTTCTCTGTCCTTCACTATTTCCTGGAGTTTGCTCAAACTCATGCCCATTGATTTGATGATGTCATCCAATCATCTCATCCTCTGCCTCCCTCTTCTTTTGCCTTCAGTCTTTCCCAGCATCAGAGTCTTTTCCAAACAGTCTCCTCTGTTATCAAGTGGCCAAAGTATTGGAGGTTCAGCTTTAGCATCAGTCCTTCCAATGAATATTCAGGGTTGATTTCCTTTAGGATTGACTGGTTTGACCTCTCTGCAGTCCAAGGGACTCTCAAGAGTCTTCTCCAGCACCACAATTCGAAAGCATTAGTTCTTCAGTGCTCAGTCTTCTTTATGGTCCACCTATCACATCTCTACATGACTACTGGGAAAACCATAGCTTTGACTAGACAGAACTTTGTCAGCAAAATGATGTCTCCGCTTTTTAATATGATGTCTAGGTTTGTCATAACTTTCCTTCCAAGGAAGTTTTTTTTCATTTCATGACTTCAGTCACCATCCTCAGTGATTTTGGAGCCCAGGAAAATAAAATCTGTCACTGTTTCCACTTTTTCTCTTTCTATTTGCCATGAAGTGATAAGAGCAGATGCCATCATCTTAGTTTTTTCACTGTTGAGTTTTAAGTCAACTTTTTCACTCTTCTCTTTCATTCTCATCAAGAGGCCCTTACTCCCCCTATAAAGAAGTATAAGGCAGGTAAGGTAGTCTGGTATTCCCATCTTTTTAAGAGTTTTCCACAGTTTGTTATGATGCACACAGTCAAAGGCTTTAGTGTAGTCAACAAAACAGAGGTCGATGTTTTTCTGGAATTTCCTTGCTTTCTTTATGATCTAGTGAATGTTGGCAGTTTGATCTCTGGTTCCTCTGCCTTTTTGAAACCCAGCTTATACATCTGGAAGTTCTCAGTTCATGTACTACTGAAGCCTAGCTTGAAGGATTTTTTTTTTTTTTTTTTTTTTACTTTACAATATTGTATTGGTTTTGCCATACATCAGTATGAATCCACCATGGGTGTACACATTTTCCCAATCCTGCCCCCCTCCCACATCCCTCCCCATACCATCCCTCTGGGTCATCCCAGTGCACCAGCCCCAAGCATCCTGTATCCTGCATCGAACCTGGACTGGTGATTCATTTCTTATATATTATACATGTTTCAATGCCATTCTCCAAAATCATCCCACCCTCTCCCTCTCCCACAGAGTCCAAAAGACTGTTCTATACATCTGTGTCTCTTTTGCTGTCTCTCATACAGGGTTATTGTTACCGTCTTTCTAAATTCCATATATATGTGTTAGTATACTGTATTGGTGTTTTTCTTTCTGGCTTACTTCACTCTGTATAATAGGCTCAATGGAGTATTACTCAGCCATTAAAAAGAATACATTTGAATCAGTTCTAATGAGGTGGATGAAACAGGAGCCTATTATACAGAGTGAAATAAGCTTGAAGGATTTTGAGAATAACCTTATAGCATGCAAAATGAGCACAATTGTGTGGTAGTTTGAACATTCTTTGGCACTGCCCTTCTGTGGGATTGGAATGAAAACACCTTTTCTAGTCCTATGGCCATTGCTGAATTTTCCAAATTTGCTGACATATTGAGTGCAGCACTTTAACAGCATCATCTTTTAGGATTTGAAATAGCTCAACTGGAATTCCATCACCTCCACTAGCTTTGTTTGTAGTAATGCTTCCTAAGTCCCACTTGACTTCACATTCCAGGATGTCTGCCTCTAGGTGAGTGACCACACCATTGTGATTATCCTGGTCATTAAGACCTTTTTCATATAGTTTCTTCTGTGTATTCAATTTACATATGATGAAATTCACCTATTGTGTTCAATTAGGTACTTTTTATTAAGTTTATTGAATTGTACAGTCATTAATTACTACATCCAGTTTTAGGACTTTTCCTTGACTTTGCAAAATTCCCTTGAACTGATTTATAGTAAATAAATTCTCATGTCTACCCTATATCTTTGTCTCTATGAATATATCATTTCTAAATATTTCATATAAATAGAATCTTACAATATTCGATGTTTGAAATTTTGCTTCTTTCAGGTGGCATGATGTTTTTTAAGTTTGCTCATGTTGTAGCATGTATCAGTAATTCATTCCTTTTTATTGCTAAATAGTTTTCCATTGTATAGATATACCACTTTTTGTTTATCCCTTCACCACTTGATGACACCAAGTTGTTTCCACTTTGGGGCTATTATGAACAATGCTATAAACATTCATTTACAAGTTTTTGTGTGGATATGTTTTCATTTCTCTTGAGTGAATATTTTCTGGATCAAACTCTATGTACAAATGTTTGAGGAACTGCCAAATGGTTTTCCAATATGAAAGTATCATTTTACCTTCTCATCAGTGATGTATGAGCATTCCTACGTCTCTACATCCTTGGCAACAATTGTTATTGCATATTTGTTATTCGGCTCTTCTTATGGGTGTATACTGGTATCTAATTTTAGTTTTATTTTTAATTTCTATAATAAATAATCTTGATGCTATTTCATGTTTTTATGAGCCATTCGTATGTCTTTTTTGATGAAATGTCTATTCAAATTTTTTACCCAGTTTTTTTTTTTTTTTTGCTTTTTTATTATAAATTTATTTTTTTAATTGAAGGATAATTGCTTTATAGAATTTTGTTGTTTTCTTTGAAACTTCAACATGAATCAGCCATAGGTATACATATATCCCCTCCCTTTTGAACCTCCCTCCCATCTCCCTCCCCATCCCATCCCTCCAGGGTGATACAGAGCCCTGTTTGAGTTTCCTGAGCCATACAGCAAATTCCTGTTGGCTATCTATTTTACATATGGTAATGTAAGTTTCCTTGTTAGTCTTTCCATACATCTCACCCTCTCCTCCCCTCTCCCCATGTCCATAAGTCTATTCTCTATGTCTGTTTCTCCATTGCTGCCCTGTAAATAAATTCTTCTGTACCATTTTTCTAGATTCCATATATATGTGTTAGAATACAATATTTATCTTTCTCTTTCTGACTTACTTCACTTTGTATAATGGGCTCAAGGTTCATCCACCTCATTAGAACTGACTCAAATGTGTTCCTTTTTATGGCTGAGTAATATTCCATTGTGTATATGTACCACAGCTTCTTTTATCCATTCATCTGTCGATAGACATCTAGGTTGCTTCCATGTTCTAGCTATTGTAGATAGTGCTGCAGTGAACAATGGGATACGTGTGTCTTTTTCAATTTTGATTTCTTCAGGGTATATGCCTAGGAGTGGAATTGCTGGGTCATATGGTTGTTTTATTCCTAGTTTTTTAAGGAAACTCCATACTGTGTTCCATAATGGCTGTATCAATTTATATTCCCACCAACAGTGCAAGAGGGTTCCCTTTTCTCCACACCCTTTCCAGCATTTATTGTTTGATAATAGCCATTCTGACTGGTATGAGGTGATATCTCATTGTAGTTTCAATTTGCATTTCTCTAATAATGAGCAATGTTGAGCATTTTTTCATGTGTTAGCCATCTGTATGTCTTCTTTGGAAAAATGTCTGATTAGGTCTTTTTCCTCCTTTTTGAGTGGGTTGTTTGTTTTTCTGACATTGAGTTGTATGAGCTGCTTGTATATTTTAGAAATGAATCCTTTGTCAGTTGTTTCATTTGCTATTATTTTATCCCATTCTGAGGGTTGTCTTTTCATCTTGCTTATAGTTTTCTTTGCTGTGCCAAAGCTTTTAAATTTAATCAGGTCCCACTTGTTTGTTTTTGTTTTTACTTCCATTACTCTAGGAAGTGGGTCAGCGAGGATCTTGCTTTGATTTGTGTCATCGAGTCTTCTGCCTAAGTTTTCCTCTAAGAGTTTTATAGTTTCTGTAAATCTTTTACCCAGTTTTTGATTGGGTTGTTTGCTTTCTTAGTATTAAGTGGTAAAGGTTCTTTGTATATTCTGAATGCAAGTCTTTTACAAGATATATGCTTTGCAAATATTTTCTTCCAGTCTATTTCTTTTTATTTTCTTAATAATGTATTTTGAAGAACAAATTTTTTAAATTTTAAAGAAGTTCAATTTATTAATTTGTTCTTTTATGACTTATGCTTTTGGTATCGTATCTAAGAAATCTTTGCTGAATTCAAGGTCAGAAAGATTCTCCTATGTTTTCTTCTAGAATATTTAAGTTTTAGCCTTTATAGTTACATTTATTATCTATTTTAAGTTCATTTTTCTGTGTTAAGTAAAGGATTGAAGTTCATATTTTGTGTTTGAATATCCAGTTGTCCCAGCATTGTTTATTGTAAAGATTATTATTTCCCCATTGAATTGTCCCTGCACTTTTGCAGAAAAATGGTGATGGTTGTGTAGTCACTAAGTCATGTCCAACTCTTGCAACCCCGTGGACTATAGCCACCAGGCTCCTCTGTCCATGGGATTTCCCAGACAAGAACGCTGGAGTGAGTTGCTATTTCCTTCTCCAGGATATCTTCCTGACCCAGGGATTGAACCTGGGTCTCCTGCAGTGCAAGCAGATTATTTACTGACTGAGCCACCAGGGAAGATTTTTTTGTAGAAAAATCAGTTGATCAAAAATATAAGTTTATTTCTGGACACTCAGTTTGGTTTCCTTGATCTATATGCCAATATATATGCCTATCCTTACACTCTGAACCTCCTTACCTTTATGGTAAGTTTCAAAATCAGATGGTATAATTCCTCCAATTTTGTTTCTCTTTCTCAAAATTGTTTTGGTTATTCTAGGTCCTTTATATTTCCATGTAAATTTAGAAGCAGCTTGTCAATTTTTCTACAAAAAAAAAAAAAAAAGGCCTGCTGGAATTTTTATAAGGATGTACTGAATCTGTAATTCAATTTTGGGGAAATTTCCATTTTAATAATATTGAATATTCTAATCCATGAATATGGAAGGTATCTTCCTTTATTTTGATTTTCTATAATTTATTTCAGCAATAGTGAGAGCAGACATCCTTGCCTTGTTCCCAGTCTTAGGGGGAAAACATTCAGTTTTTAACCATTAACTATGATCTTACCTCTAAATTTTTTGCGCATGCCTTTAGAAATGTATTACTTTCTTATGGATGCTGTAACTAATTACCATAAATTTAACTGCTTAAAGCAACACAGAATTTTTCTCTTACAGTTGTAGAGGTCAAAAGTCCTAAAATCAAGATGTTCACAGGGCTGTATTCCTTCTGGGGTTCTCTAGGGGAGCCTTTTTCAGCTTCTGGAATCCACCTGCATTTCTTGGTTCATGGCCCCTTCCTCACATTACTCTTACCTCTACTTCCATCCTACATTTCTACTGTTTCTGACCCTTCTTCCTCCTTCTTGTAAGGACCCTTATAATTACATTGGGCCCACCTCCATAATCAGTGACAATCACATCTGCAGAGTCCCTTTTACCATGCAGCATTTTCAGAGATCACAGGGTGCAGACATCTTTGGTGCCTACCCCATGCAGATTGAAGAGGTTCCCTTCTATTCCTAGTTATTTGAGAGTTTTTTGAAAATCTTGAATGGGTGTTAGATTTCGTTTACTGCTTTTTCTGCATCTACTGTAGTGAGTATGTGGTTTAAAGTTTTAGTCTATTAATATGACATTTTATTACTGCTCTTTATATGTTAAAACAATCTTTCATTCCTGGGATAAACCCACTTACAAGTATATCATAATAATCATTTTTATATGTTGCTGGATTAGGCTTGCTAATATTTTATTGAGGATATTTTTTGTCTATTTTCATGAGAGATATTGGCCTGTGATTTTTCTTTGCTTGTGGTATCTTTTTAAACTTTGGTTTCAGTGTAATAATGACATAATAGATAAGTCGGAAAATATTACCTCCTCCTTTATTTTCTGAAAGTGTACAGGATTGATATTATTTCTTAAATATTTGGTAGAATTCACCAGTGAAACCATCTGAATCTGGACTTCTCTTTGTGAGCAGTTTGTTGACCACTAATTCAAGCTCTCTTATTATAAGGTTTTCAACTATACTTTTTCTTCTTAAGACTGCTTTGGTAATTCATATCTTCCTAGGAATTTGTTCACTCATCTAAGCTTTCTCATTTGTTGGCCTAAAGTTATATATAATTTTCCCTTTTAATTGTTTATATTGGTATAGGATCAGTAATGATGCCTCCCTTTTAATTCTTGACTTTAGTCATTTTTGTCTTCCTTATTTTCTTGGTTTGTCTAGCTAAGAATTTGCCATTTTGTTAATCTTTACAAAGAACCAGCTTTTGGTTTCATTGATTTTTCTCCATATTTCCCCTGTTTTCTGTTGCACTGATTGTGTAATCTGCAATCTGTAAAACTGCCACTGACATGTGGTATTGGTATTCTTTTTTATTTTTTGCCAATATGGTATTTCCTTCTTAATTAGTATTTCCCTGAATTCTGATACTGAGCACTTTCCTTGTATTTATTAGCAAATGTATTTCCTCTTTTGCAAGGCACCTTTTTCTGTCTTTTGCCCATTTTCCTAGTGATTCTCTTCTTTATCAATTATTTGAACAACAAATATCTTTTCCCATTCTGTGAGTTTTTTCTTTAGGATATTTTTGATGAACAGAAGCTTTTAATTTTAATGTAGTTGAATTTGTCAATATATTCCTTAATAGTTACTGCTTTTTAGGTCTTAAGAAATCCTTTCATAACTATTCTTATACCTTGCTGGTGGAAATACAGAATAATACAGTTCTTACAGAGTGAAATTTAGAAATACATAGAGAAAAATTTGTTATACATTTACCCTTTATCTCAGCAGTGCCGGTTCTTAGAGTCAATTTTAAAGATATACTGAGAAAATACAAAATCCTGTATGCACAGGCTGTTTGTCAGGGCATTATTCACAGTAGCAGTAAAGACTGGAAACAACACCAGGGTGCATCATTAGGGGAGTAGTTGAATAAACTCTTGTACATCCACACAGTGAAGTACTTTGCAAATATAAGAAGGAAAGGGAAGAGCTCTATACATTAACATGGAATTATTGCCAGGTTATATTGTTAAGTGCAAAGAAGTAAGTTGTAGAACAGTGTTTATAGTAAGTTACCTTTTATATAGGAGAAAGGGATATACTGAATTTTGTATATATATATATATATATATATGAAGGAAATAGCAACCTACTCCAGTATTCTTACTTGGGAAATCCCATGGACAGAGGAGCCTGGTGGGCTATAGTCTGTGGGGTCGCAAAAGAGTTGGTTGGACATAACTGACCAACTAAAAAAAAACATAAACACACATACGTGTGTGTGTGCATGTGTTATGTGTTTGTGCCTATTTACTTATATTTCAAAAAAGAAACAATGGAACCATAAAACCAAAACTAGTAAAATTATTATTTATGGAGAAGGAAAGGAGTGGGATGAAGTTTACAGAGATGGAAAGCGAGACTTCTTTGAAGGTACTGTATAATACAGTTTTCACTTTAGTGAAGTGAAAGTTGCTCAGTCATGTCTGACTCTTTGTGACCCCATGGACTATCCAGTCCATGGAATTCTCCAGGCCAGAATATTGGAGTGGGTAGTCTTTCCCTTCTCCAGGGGATCTGCCCAATTTAGGGACTAAACCCCGGTCTCCCGCATTGCAGGTGAATTCTTTACCACCTAAGCCACAAGGCAAGCCCAAGAATACTAGAGTGGGTAGCCTATCCCTTCTCCAGCAATTCTTCCCAACCCAGGAATCAAACCGGGGTCCCCTGCATTGCAGGCAGATTCTTTACCAACTGAGCTATGAGGGAAGCCCTCGTTTTCATTTTAGACCCATGTAAATGTTTTGCATAATTTTAAAAATTAATCAAAAGGGAAAAATAAATCCCTAAAATTTATAAACAGCCTGAAGCAAATTAGCCTAACTATGAATAAAGTTGGTATCATAACCATACAGAGAAAATGATTTAAAATAATATTTGCATATTCCTAATGGGATATAATTTAAAGGACAAAAGTAACTACAAAGAATTTTAAAACTGTATTCAGTAGTTTTATTGTTGATAATCATGTTAGTATTATTTATTGACATTTAAAAATTCTATATATTGTAGGAAAAAGCTAATAAATAATTTTGTTAATATCATTAGGAGCCAGTATCCTAAGCACATGTGAGAGAGATACAAGTCAAAAATCATGGACTTGAGTAATAATCTTGTAATCTTAATTTGAAGTGGAAATACCAGTATAAATTTATGGTTTATTTTTCATAAAAATTTTCCTACTTTTGTTCTGAAAAAGGCCTAGAAGCAACAACAACTCAACATTTATGAACAGATTTAGCAACATATTGTTGTTTCTAAATACTATTTCACATTAACAGGAGCCAGTGATCCTTAGAGAAATATTTCAGTTTTGAGTCAGGAAATATGTAAGATGAACTTAAGATATCTTGCTATGCCAGAAAGCTAGAAAGCAGTACAGAGCCAATTTTAAGGGACTTTCACTGATCCTAGGGCTTCCCCGGTAGCTCAGTGATAAAGAATCTGCCTGCAATGCAAGATCCTCAGGAGACATGGGTTCAATCCCTGGGTGGGGAAGATTCCCTGAAGGAGGGCATGGCAACCCACTCCAGTATTCTTGCCTGGAGAATCCCCATGGACAGAGGAGCCTAGCAGGCTACATTCTATAAGGCTGTAAAGAGTTGGACACATCCGAAGCAACCTTGCACACATGCATTGATCCTAAGTGGAATGACTTGATCACTAAAAAGAATGACTACATTTAATTGAAACACATGAAATATATGAAAATACATGTCTCACAATTATGCTAAAAATAATCATTGGTCACCATTGGACACTTTTAAAGTACCAACTCATTAAACTCTTATAGTTGAAAAATAATGGGAAACAAATCAAGCATTTGTCCTACTTTTCCTATATGAACTTATGTAGCGAAACCAAATAGTTGATGATGGTAAGTCCATTATAGGATTCCAAATAATTAATACAGAAGAAATAATAGAAATAATAAGTACAAAATAAATAATAGAATTAGGGGAGCCCCTCTTTACAACTCTGAATAAATTAATGGATTTAAGCAATGGTCATCAATGGATGCAAACCCCTTAGTTAAAAAGCAAATGGGAAAACTTAATAATGGAAGGATCAGACCAAAAGCACCTGAATCTACTGATCAATTTTAACATCACTAGAAATGGGACCACTGAACATTATGTGCCTAACGATATGATGTAATAGGAAATACACATCTATATAATATATGGAGGATTCTTGCCTAAAAATATTGAACTCAAATCTAGACCAGCAATATCCAATACAACTTTTCACAATAATGTAAATGGTCTTTATTCTGCCCAGAATGATATCTAGTAGCCACATGTGCTTTTTGAACTTTTTGATATTCGTAGTTTAACAGAGGAACTAACATTTACAAAATCAATTTAAATAGACTCATGTGGCTAGTGGCCACATGGTAGCATAGCTCTAGATTTGACTACCAGTTTGTAAGAAATAGAGGGGATTGAGGAACAAGTTAAATAATATCATGAGGAACAACCAATTAAATTCATTTGTTCTGAACAAATGATGTGGCTTCTCTAATGAATAAGTGGGATTGGGGGAAAAAAGGTTTGAGGGCTGAGAAAGAAGGGAAGCTGTGTGTGTGTGTGTGTGTGTGTGTGTGTGTGTGTGTGTGTGTGTTTTAATGAGGCTTTAAAGACAACAGCCAATGGCTGGTTTAGATCTTGAACCAAGTGTAAAAAGACATCTTTGAGAAAATCAGGGCCATTTGAATATGAATTCAGTAGTAGATAATGGTAAGGAATTATTATTAATTTTGTGAAGTGTGATAATGCCATACTAGTTACATTTTTTCAAATGCCTTTATCAATTAGATGCATGTACTTGCATGACCCTGAGAGTGAGCACCTCAAATTTTGGACCCCAGGTGCCTCACTTGCCTCACCATAGTCCCGGGCTTGCCCAAGATGCACTGTAATAACATAGCTATATATCATTGTCATTTTTCACAGGTTGTAAATACCTGTCCCAGCAGAGTTTCATTATCTGAGATTCAAGATTTAATTTTTATTAATTTGTCAAAGGTTGTTTTGGTAGGCTTTGTAGAACTTCCGTATCTCTTTGTCTTGATCCAGATGAACCCCAAAAGAAGAACAAAGGTGATCCCATGAACAAGCTGGAAAGTTTTTACCAAGAGATGATAATGAAAAAACGTCTTGAAGAGTTCCAACTAATGAGAGGTGAACCCTTTGCTTCCCACTCACTGGTCTCAGCTACATCAGTGGGAGATAGTGGCACAGCTGAGAACCCGTCATTACTCCAGGACAAGGGAAAACAGGCAGCACAGGGTAAAGGTCCCAGTCTCCATGTGGCAAAAGTTATTGATAATTCACCTGAGCAGTGTTGGACTGGGCCTAAGAAGCTGACGCAGCCAATAGAATTTGTCCCAGAAGATGAGATCCAGAGAAATCGTTTGTCAGAGGAAGAGATCCGAAAAATTCCTATGTTTTCTTCATATAATCCAGGGGAGCCAAACAAGGTATAGGCCAAACCAAGAAAAAAAATGGGTTGTTTTCATTTTTATTAACCTCTACTTAAAGTAATACTTTTGTATTAGCTTTGATTATACCAAAGAATCATGACATAGGCACAGTGACTGTGTTTTTCTTTGACCTTTACTATTAATTCTCTGCTATATAAGTAGCTCTGACTCTAAAAGTAGCCTATTTCCTATGATGTTCATTGTGGTTTTCTAACGTCATAAGCTATCCTTAGAATTTTATTTAAAAAACAAGAATTTTAAAGAAATCTTGATCAGACTCTAGTCCATGCCCACTAGAAACCCTAAACTAAAGAAAAACTCATAGGCCCACCATATCTAGTAGCCATGTGCCTGGTTGTGAGTAGGGTTTGCTATACCACATGAGTTTTCTCTTCAGAATGCTTCACCTGGCTTTCATATGACATATGACTTAAATTGCTGGTAGCTTAGCAGCAAAGTGAAAGCACAGGGCCTGTAAGCCTTGAGGAATTGGCGAATATCTAAGAAAAGTTGTAAATAATCCTCATTTGGTTGGTCAGATCATTATGTCATATTCATGGTATGTGTTACATCCAGAAGTGAAAATTTCATTATCATGTCACTAAAAAAAGCAACACAAGCCCCTGGAGCATATACTTGTGTTCAATTTAAAAAACAAAACCAGAAAAATAATGTTAGCTTCTGGCTGTCCCTAAATTTTTAAAAAGGTGTTGTCAAGGATTATTAAGCAGTTTCCTTTGAGTGATTACATTTCTAATATATTCTTGATGTTCAAGGGTAGCTAGAGTTTTATTTTTTATAATGAAAATTATTAATTATGAAAAGTTATAGAGAATAATATAGCAAGAACCTTGTACCTAACCAACTCTCTTTACCAATTCTTGCCTTTTTTTTTCCCTTGGCTGCGCCACACGACTTGTGGGATCTTAGTTCTCTGACAAGGATTGAACCCAGGCCCTTGGCAGTGAGAGTGCGGAACCCTAACCACTGGATTGCCGGGGAATTCCCTATCAATTCTTAACAATTTCCATATTTGATTGATTTTTAAAAATAAGGCCTTACAGAGACACCTGGAAACTTTCATGTATCCCTCACTACTCCCATTCCCCTTTCTCTTTTCCAGTGGTAACCACCATCCTGTGTTTGCCATTTATCATTCCCACGCATGTTTTATACTTTTACTATAAATCTGTATATTCATAAACAACATGTAATTTTATTTATTTTTAAACTATCCTTCTACAACTTGCTTTTTGACTCAATATACATGTTTTTTAAATTTATTTCTAAAAAAAAAATTTATTTCTAAAGATGTGAGAACTATGTAGTATTCCATTGTAGAAAGATACTATAATTCATTTATCCATTCTCCTGAAGATTTTTTCTTTTCTTTTTTTTCCATTATAGACAGTTCTGCAACAAATACTATTGTACACATCTCCTGTTGCACATGTACAGGAGTTTCTCTAGGACAGTTTTTCAAACTTTAGATTACTATTAGTAGGTCACAAGCAGCAATTTTTTAAAGAAATAGAAAATATCAAAGTGCAGTCCATAGATTACTAAGGATAATTATTGTTTTTTTGAAGCTTTTGTTTATTGTGCTTTTGTGTGTGATATGTGTGTGGGCCAGAATATAAAATGCATTTCTTCCTATATATCTCAGTCAAAAGGGCCAGAAAAACATTGCTCTGTTGCAGTGATTCTCAAACGTTAGCATGTACCAGAATCCTCTGGAAGGCTTGTTAAAACACAGATTGCTGGGTTCTGCCCCTAGAATTTTTTGTTCTGTACATCTGGAGTAGGACCTGAGAATTTGCATTTCCATGTTCCCAGAGATACTGATGATGATGCTGGTCTGAGTGACGTTTTAAGAATCACTGTTCTAGGTTATATATCTAAGAGTGGAATCATGGTAATATAAGATACATATATTTTCACCTCCATGAGCAGAGTTTAAGAAATCTCTTTCACATCTTTGCTAAGACTTTAAAATATTTGACTTTTTATTTTGGCCAGTCTAATATATTCGAAAGGTATCTCATGGTTTTAATTTCAATGTTCCTGATTTCCAATGAAGTTATGCATGTATTCATACATTCATTAGCCTTTCAGGAACCGTCTGTGAATTGCCTGTTCTGTTTCTTTCCCATTATTTATTTAGTTTTTAATAGTATTTATAGATTTTGATTGTTTAGGTTTTAGTATTATCTATAGATTTTATTTTAGAATTCTAGATACAAACCTTTGCTGCACCAGGTGAGTAGCTTGTATTTTTAACATTGTTTCTGATGTCTTTTGTTAAGCAGAAGTCTTTCATTTTGACATAATTAAATCATCAGTATTTTTTTGATGGTTTGTGCTTTTTGAGATATTTGAAGGAAATCTTTCTCTATAAATCAATAAGAAAGAGACAAGCAATCCAATAAAAATGGCCAGAAGATATGAACAGGCAGTTCATAGGGGAGAAAACACAAATGACCAGTTAACATATATAGTCTCATTAGTAATCAAAGAAATGCAAAATAAAACTACAATGAGGTACTATTTAATATCATTTGATACCTTTTTTACATTTGGCATACATTTAAAGGCCTGACAATGCCAAGTACTGGTGAATGTATGGAATAGTAAGAATTCTTTAATATACTGCTGGGTGAATATAAATGAGTATAACCACTTTCAAGAACATTGTGGCAATACTCAGTAAAATGAAAGATGCCCAACACTGTAGGTCAGTAATCCCACTTCTTGGTATCTATCCTAGGGAAACTTTTACACATGCACATTAGGAGATGTTATAAGGATGCTCATGTTCATAAGCAAGAGAATGAATAAAGCATGGTGAATTCATAAAATAGAATATGATATGGAAGAAAAAAATGAATGAAACACAACTACAGGTATCAACATGGATGAAACAATGTTGAATGAAAAATGTTTTGTTTGAGACTTTGGGTTTCAGTGCCAACATGTAAACTGCTTAGAAATCATCACTACTGTCTTACAACAGGAAGAACAGCTGAACAGACTAAAAAATCAATGACTTTTCTTGGATTCATCAAAGATTTGAAGTCAGAGAGCAAACTGCAACCATGAAATCTGGAGAGACAGGCAATTACAAAGAATCACTTCCCAGATCTGCTTATCAGAAGCAGAAAGCACTGAGCCATAAATTGGTAGAAACACTTAAGTGGTAACTTTGACAAATTGCAGGAAACAGAGTATAGATTAGTGTTTGAGTAATAAACTTCTGGAGGCCACAGTCTAAGGGGGCCCCCACATTTTCACGACTTTTACCTCCAGGAACCCCACTGGGTTCTCAATGTAAAGAGCCAAGAATAAGTCTTCTGTTTCTGGCATGTTGATAGGAAAAGGAATCAACTTGAAATACATCCAGAGCGTCTACCTAACAAAGAGCTATCTAGAAAGTAAAACAACTTAACCAAAGCCTTCTCTAGTGTGGGAGAAGGGAAATAACTGAACTCCAGGCCCCTCTAGTCTTACTGTGTCATCTACGAGAAAGAGAATAAAAGCTGTGAAATACTTGTGAAGGTTACAGGCTGGATACATGGGCACAGTAAATGCCTGAGACTTAATTATAAGATGCAGAATGTTTTCCCATACCCTGCACCTTACTACCACATCAACAGGTCTTCAGTATGATAACTATGAATTATAGCTGAAGAACCTGCAAGGCTCAAACTCTAAAATGTTTTTAGGGAAACAAAGAAAACAAGGGAGACAAAAACAAGGATATTAGAGGAAACTGAAAAACTTCTTACACCTACAGCTAAAGCAAACATTAAACATAGCCCAACTTCTAGCCAGATTAACATCAAACCTCACATGAAGGGCCTGTTTATCTCAGTTTCTACCCTGTTACATATAATGTAACAAAAAATAAATGATTTTTTCCTTTCAACAAAAAAGAAATGATATGGCTTACCAAAAGATAAACCACAGACTCAAGAGACAAAACCAACATCAGAACCAAGCTCAGATATGACACAGGTTTTTTTAAAAATAGCTATAGCTAATGTGCTAATGAGTCTGCTAGAAATAGTTTTCAACATGCAAGAACAAATGGCTAATATAAGCAGACAGATAGAAACTCTAGAAAGAGATGTAAGAAATCAAAAACAGTGTAACAGAAATGATGCCTTTGGGAGTTCCCTGTGGCCTAGTGGTTAGGGTTCTGCGCTTTCATTGTCAGGTTCAATCCCTGGTCAGGGAACTGAGATTCTGTAAACCATGTGGCATAGCCAAAAAAAAAAAACAACAAAAACAAAAACAATGCCTTTGATGGGCTTATCAGCAGACTGGATACAGACAAGGAAAGATTGAATTAGTAGCTTGCTGCTGCTGCTAAGTCACTTCAGTCGTGTCCGACTCTGTGTGACCCCATAGACGGCAGCCCACCAGGCTCCCCCATCCCTGGGATTCTCCAGGCAAGAACAATTGGAGTGGGTTGCCATTTCCTTCTCCAATGCGTGAAAGTGAAGTCGCTCAGTCGTGTCTGACCCTCAGCGACCCCATGGACCACAGCTTTCCAGGCTCCTCCATCCATGGGATTTTTCCAGGCAAGAGTACTGGAGCGGGGTGCCATTGCCTTCTCCGGTTAGTAGCTTGAAGACATGTCAATAGGAACCTTCCAAACTGAAATGCAAAGATTGAAAAAAAAGAGACTTTAAAAATGTAACAGAATATCCAAGGACAATTTCAAAAGGTGTATCATGCATATTATTGGAATAGTGGAAGAAGAAATGAGCAGAAGGGGAAAAAAAGAAATATTTGAAGTAAGAATGACTGAGAATTTTCTAAAATTAATGACAGACACTGTATTACAGATCCAGGATCCAAGCAAAGAACACAAAGTAGGATAAATAGCCCCCCCCAAAAAAACACCTAAGCATATTATGTTCAAACACAGAAAACTGAAGACCAAGAGAAAATCTTGGAAACCACCAGAGAAAAACTCTTTTACCAATAGAGAAATAAAGATAATAATTACATTGGATTTCTCCTCAGAAATCATGCAAGCAAGAAGAGATTGGAGTAAAATATTTAAAGTGATGAAAGGGAAAAATACCTACCTATAATTCAGTATCCAGGAAAAACAGTCATTCAAAAGTGGAGGAAAAATAAAGACTATCAAAGAAAAACTGAGGGAACTTATCACCAGGAGACCTGCCTTAGAAGAAATATTTCTGTTTAAAAGTTCTCCAGAAAGAAGGAAAAATTATATATGTCAGAAAATAAGATCTCTATAAAGAAAGGAAGAGTGTAGGTGAAAGGATACATGAAGGTGAAATAGAATTTTTAATTTCCTATTTTTAAATGATCTGAAAGATAACTGTTCCAAGTAGTAATAGCAACATGATAGTAATTAGAGGATATGAATAAGTGTAATGGATGGCAGGAAAGATAGAATGAAGTATGGAAAGAAGGAATTTTATTTGGTGTGTATAACTGTTACAGGATATCTCTACTATCTGTCAAGTGGTATCATATTATGTGATAGTGGACTTAGTTTTAAAGCTATATTACAAACTCTAAGGTATTTTACTAACAGTTATAAAAAGATATAATTGATACACTAAAAGAGAGCAGAAACTATCCATTCGCTACAGTCTTTTCCAGAAAATAGAAGCAAAAGAAATACTTTCTTACTGACTTTGAAACCAGCCTTAGGTTAATACCAAAATCAGATAAAGATATTACAGTAACGAAGGACCATGAACCAATATCTCTCTTGAGCATAGATGCAAAAGTCCTAAATAGAGTAGTCCCCTATTATCTTTGGGAGATACATTCCAAGACCCCCAGTGGATGCTTGAAACCACAGATTGTACTGAAACTTAGTTTTGTTTTTGTTTTTTTCTTATATATGGATGTGAGAGTTGGACCATAAAGATGGCTGAGTACCGAAGAATTGATGCTTTCAAAATGTGGTGCTAGAGAAAACTCTTGAGAGTCCCTTGGACTGCAAGGAGATCAAACCAGTCAATCCTAAAGGAAATCAACCCTAAATATTCATTGGAAGGACTGATGCTGAAGCTCTAATACTTTGGCCATTTAATGTGAAGAACTGACACACTGGAAAAGACTCAGAAGCTGGGAAAGATTGAGGGCATGAGGAGAAGGGGGCAACAGAAAATGAGATAGATGGTTGGATGGCATCATTGACTCAATGGACATGAGTTTGAGCAAACTCCCAGAGATGGTGAAGGACAGGGAAGCCTGGCGTGCTGCAGTCCATGAGGTCATGACAAGTCAGACTTGACTGAGCGACTGAGCAACAATACCTACCTATGAAAAATTTTAATTTATGGAATATCCAAATTGGCAGCATCACTAATCTTGAGCTTCGTGGCCATTATTAACTTATGTTTAACTTGTTAAACATAAGCACTGCAATACTGTGATGGTTGATCTGATAACCAAGATGACTATTTAATGGGGCATACAGGGTGGATATGCTGAACAAAGGCATGATTCATGTCCTGGGTGGGACAGAGCAGGATAGAGTGGGATGGTACAAGATTTCATCGTACTACTCAGAATAGTGTACAGTTTAAAACTTATGTATTGTTTATTTCTGGAATTTTCCATTTAATATTTTCAGACCACAGTTGACCTTTGTAACTGAAACCACAAAAATTGAAACTGGATAAAGGGGGACTGTTCTATTAGGAAAATCAAAATATTTTGATTAAAAAGTGAAATATTAGGAAATCAAATCCTACAATGTATCGGAAGAATTATATATCACTATTAAATGGGATTTCTTCCAGATATCCAAGACTGATTCAACTTTTGGAAACCAATTAATGTAATCCACCACACCAACAGACTAAAGAAGAAAAATATTATTTCAGTTGATGTAGAAAAGGCATTTGACAAAATACAAACACCCATTAATGACACAAACTCTCAGCAAACTAGGAATAGAGGGGAACATTTTCAACTTGGTAAAGTATATCAACAAAACCCCGCAGCTAACATCATACTTAATGGTGAAAGCCTAGGTGTTTTCCCCTTTGATCAGAAACAATACAAGTATGTCCCCTCTTTCAATTTCTTTTCATCTCTGTATTGGAAATTCTAGCTAGTGCAAAAAGAGAAGGAAAGGAAATTAAAAAGCACACAGATTGGGAAGGAAAAAATAAAACTATCTTTGTTAACAGGTGACATGTATGTCTTTGTAGAAAATTCCAATCTATCAACAAGAACATGAAACAATTACTGGAACTAAGGAGTATGTGAAAGTTGGAGGATATAAGATTTGTATTTGAAAAATCAATTGCTTTCCTGTATACCAAGAAATGAACCATTAAAATTGAAATAAAAAGCACAACACCCTTTATAATACCACCACAAAATAGTGAAATACTAAGGTACAAATCTAACAAAATATGTGTAGGATCTATATGCAGAAAAATATAAAACCCTGGTGAAAAATTAAAGACATAAATAAATGCAGAGATATCCTCTGTTCATAGATGGGAAGACACAGTCCCAAAAAAAATCCCCAGCAAGCTATTATGTGGATATAGACACACTAATTCTAAGTTTATATGGGAAGAGAAAATATCCAGAATGCTCAACACAATACTGAAGAAGACAAAGTTGAAAGACTGATGTTACCTAACTTTAAGACTAACTACAATCAAGTAATTTGATGCTGGTTGAAAACAAAAGAAATTGAGTAAAATAAAGACTCCAGAAATAAACTTTCACAAATATAGTGAACTGATCTTTGATAAGGGAGCAAAGGCAACTCAATGGAGAAAGGATAATTCTTTCAACAAATTTTGTTAGAACAACTGGATATCCACATGCAAAAAAAGAATCGACACAGATTTTACATTCTTCAAAAAATTAACTCAGACTAGATTATAGATTTAAATGTAAAACATAATATTATGAATCTTCTAGAAGAAAACAGAAAATTTAAGTGACATTGTGTTTGGTGATGTATTTATAGGTATAACACCAAAAGGATGATTTATGAAACAAAAAAATTGATAAATCCTACTTTATTAAAATTATAAACTTTGCTATATGAAAGATGGTTTTAAGAGAATCAAAAGACAAGCCACAGACTGGAAGAAAATATTTCAAAACACATGTCTCATAAATTATTTATATCCAAAATACAACAAAGAACTAACACTCACCAGTAGTAAAACAAACTACCCAATTTATAAATGAGCAAAGGAACAGATACCTCACCAGAGAAGTTATATACGTGTCAAATAGGCATATGAAAAGGAGCTCATCATCATTTGTCACCTGGAAATTGCAAAATAGAATAATAATAAGATGCAGAATGGCTAAAATTGACAATACCAAATACTATTGAGGATGCTAAACAACAGGAACTTTTATCCATTGCTCTTATGCAAAATGGCACAACCTCTTTGGAAGATAGTTTGGCAGTATCTTACCAAGTTAAACATGCTTTGCCATACAATCCAGTAATGAAGTTCCTAGTTATTTACTCAATTGATTTAAAAACTTTCATACAAAAACCAGCATGTGACTGTTAACAGCAGTTTTATTCATAATTACCAGAAACTGGAAGCAATCAAGGTGTCCTTAAGTAGATGAGTGGATACATTCATCTGTGCTACATCTATACAATGGGATATAATTCAGCAATAAAAAGAAATAATCTGCCAAGTCACAAAAAGACAGAGGGACTATAAATGCTTATTAATAAGTGAAGGAAGCCAGTTTGAAAAGACTACATATTGTATGATTTCAATTATATGACATTCTGAAAAACACAAGACTGTAGGAACAGTAAACAATGGTTGTCAGGACTTCAGGAGGAGTGGAGAAGAGAGGAATGGGTGAACACAGAGGATTTTTAGGGCAGTATAAGTTTTCTGTATGATAGTATAATAGTGGATGTGAGGAATGCATTTGTCAAAGTCCATGAAACTGTACAGCATAAAGAAGGACCCTTAATATAAATATTTTTTAAAAAATCATTTAGGAGATTGAGTAACCCCTGGAAAGAATGCAGACTGTGACGAGAATTTAACTATTACAAATATATAACACAACCTCAATGAAGGAATGGGAGAAAAGATGCTGAACATCTTGTAGTGCAAGAAAGTAAGCAGGTGCTCAAAATAATGTAAAAATATTGTTGGGGATATGTCAAAGGCACACAGGAGCCAACTGAGAGTTTCCAATAACTAAAGATAGAACAATTTGTACAACAAACTGAGTAAATTAATACTGGATTATAACCCAAAGTATAGAATATCTGTGAGTCAATACTGATAATAAAATCATTGAGTGAATCAATAAATGAGGGAGAGGAGACAAATATCACATGAAGAAGAATTGGAAGCAACCTAGATGTCCATTGGCAGATGAATGAATAAGAAAGTTGTGGTATATATACGCAATGGAATATTACTGAGCTATTAAAAAGAATGCATTTTACTCAGTTCTAATAATGTAGATGAAACTGGAGCCTATTATACAAAGTGAAGGAAAAGCACCAATACAGTATATTAACATATATAGAATTTAGAAAGATGGTAACAATAACCCTATGCGCAAGAGAGCAAAAGAGACAGAGATATAAAGAACAGACTTTTGGACTCTATGGGAGAAGGCGAGGGTGAGATGATTTGAGAGACTAGCATTGAAACATGTATATTACCATATGTGAATCAGATCCAAGTTTGATCACCAAGTTGGATCACCAGTCCAAGTTTGATGCATGAAGCAGGGCATTCAAAGCCGATGCACTGGGACAACCCAGAGGGATGGGATGGGGAGGGAGGTAGGAGGGAGGAGGAGGGCTCGGGATGGATGGACACATGTACACCAGTGGCTGATTCATGTCAATGTATGTCAAAAACCACCACAAAATTGTAATTACCCTCCAATTAAAACTAATTAATTAAAAAATAGTTTATGTACTAGCAGATTCTCTGCCTCAAGGAAAGGAAGCATAACTCCCAACCACTTAATTTTGAGCTACTCTTAGTGACTTCTTTCCAAAGAGTGCAGTATGGAAATACAGGAAAAAAAAATCATGTTACAGTGTAGAAACCTAACAAACATTGCCTCAGTCAGGCAATCAAAGCAAAGGTCAGTCATAAATCATGTTGATAGTATGTATGCTTGATATAATGTGATCCGAGTTGCTTCTTTTTCTCTATAATCTTCCTTCTAGTAATCCATAACCACAATATAACCATGAGAAAACAGCAGAAAAATTCTAGTAGTAGAACATCCTGTAAAATATCTGACCAGTACTCCTCAAAAATGCCAAGATCATTAAAAACAAGAAAAGTTTGAGAAACTGCCATAGCAAAGAGGAGGCTAAAGACATAGGAAAACTAAATGTACTATGATATCCTGGATGGAGTCCTGGAACACAAAAAGGATGTTAGAGGAAAACTAAGGAAATCTAAATCTAAATGGACTTTATTGTTTTGTGTTTTTTGGGTTTTGTTTTTGTTTTTTTTTTTGGAGTATAATTGCTTTACAATGTTGTGTTGGTTTCTGCTATACAACATGAATCATCTGTAAGTACATATATATCCTATTCCTGTTGAGCTTCCCTCCTACCCCAAACCCCATCCCACCCTTCTAGGTCATCACAGAACACTGGCTGAGCTTCCTGTGTTATACAGCAGCTTCCCACTAGCTATCTGGTAGTGTATATAATGGCAACCCACTCCAGTACTCTTGCCTGGAAAATCCCATGGCTGGAGGAGCCTGGAGGGCTACAGTCCATGAGGTCACTAAGAGTCGGACACGACTGAGCTACTTCACTTTCACTTTTCACTTTGATACATTGGAGAAGGAAAGGGCAACCAACTCCAGTGTTCTTGCCTGGAGAATCCCAGGGAAGGGGGAGCCTGGTGGACTGCCGTCTATGGGGTCGCACAGAGTCGGGCACGACTGAGGCGACTTAACAGCAGCAGCAGCAGCAGCAGTGTATATATGTCAATCCAACTCTCCCAATTCATCTTACCTTCCCTTTCCTCTGCTGTGTCCACATGTCCATTCTCTACATCTGTATCTCTATTCCTGCCCTGCAAATAAGCTCATCTGTACCATCTTTCTAGATTCCATACATATACATTAATATACAGTATTTGTTTTTCTCTTTCTGACTTACTCTATATCACAGCCTCTAGGTCCATCCACATCACTACAAATGACCCAGTTTCATTCCTTTTTATCGCTAAGTACCACATTTCTATCCATTTATCTGTCAATGGGCATTTAGGTTGCCTTCATGTCCTGGCTATTGTAAATAGTGCTGCAGTGAACATTGAGGGTACATGTGTCTTTTTGCATTATAGTTTTCTCAGGGTATATGCCCAGTAGTGGGATTCCTGGATCATATGGTAGTTCTGTTTTCTGTTGTTTAGGGAACCTCCATACTGTTCTCCGTAGTGTTTGTATCAATTTACATTCCTACCAACAGTGCAAGAGGGTTCCCTTTTCTCCACACCCTCTCCAGCATTTATTGTTTGTAGATTTTTTTGATGATCATTCTGATCAGTGTGAGGTGATATATCACTGTAGTTTTGATTTGCATGTCTCTAATAATGAGTGATGTTCAGCGTCAAACAACTAGCAGGATAGGAACCCATTATCAGACAGGCTGCCTAAAGTCATACTAAGCTCATAGACACCCTAAAGCACACCACCTGACATGGCCCTGCCCACCAGAGGGACAAGATCCAACCTTCACCCACCAGAACAAAGGCACCAGTTCCCTACCACCACCAGAAAGCCTACCCAAACCACTGGACCAACCTCACCCAGTTGGGGCAGACACCAGAAGCAAGAGGAACTATGACCCTGCAGCCTGTGGAAAGGAGACCCCAAACACAGTAAGTTAAACAAAATGAGGAGACAGAGAAATATGTTGCAGACAAAGGAGCAAGGTAAAAACCCACAAGACCAAATAAATGAAGAGTAAATAGGCAATCTACCTGAAAAAGAATTTAGAATAATGATAGTAAAGGTGATCCAAAATATTGGAAATAGAATGGAGAAAGTACAAGAAATATTTAACAAGGACCTAGAAGAATTAAAGAACAAACAATGATAAACAATACAATAACTGAAATTAAAAATACACTAGAAGGAATCAATAGCAGATAGAGGAAGATCAAATAAGTGAGCTGGAAGATAGAATGGTAGAAATAATTGCCAAGGAACAGAATAAAGAAAAAAGAATGAAAAGAATTGAAGACAGTCTCAGAGAAGTCTGGGACAACATTAAATGCAGCAACATTTGAATTATAGAGGTCCCAGAAGAAGAAAGAGAAAGAGTCTGATAAAATATTTGGAGAGATTATAGTCAAAAACTCCCTAATATGAGAAAGGAAATAGTCAAATCCAGGAAGCACAGAGAGTCCCAAACAGGACTTTAGTTAATAATAATACACTAATATTGATTTATTTATTTTAAGAAATGTACTGTAATAATGTAAGATGTTAATTATAAGAGAAACTGGGTGTGGGGTGTATGGGAATTCTTTGTACTATCCCCTCAATTTTTCTATAAGTCTAAAACTTTTAAAAATAAAGTCTATTTTTTAAAAATTTAAACAGGTAGATGCAGAAGAATGCATGCAGTATAACACCATTTATATAAAGTTAAAAAAATATAAAACAATAATTGCAGAGGAATACCAGGAAGAGTTTCATCCTCTATTATCACTTGAAGTTTCTGTTTTTCCCTTTCACAGAAATATTTATCTTGTTTTTGAGCCTAGTTTTGTCTTTGTGTGTATCTTTGTATATATGAATATGTATGTATGTTGTAGATATATACATACATACATAACCATGTATATTGTATGTATATATGCATGCTTATATGTATATTTTTGGAGCAGAGAAGATGCATCTATGCAAGAAGTGACCAAGCCATCTTGACCAGATGTCCTCTTGATTTTTTAAAAATGTTCATGTCAAAGGCAATAATTTTAGTATGGATCTTTCCTACTTGGTGAGAAACTTGCAATGTTTCACATACCTCTTCCTTTCTATGGTTATTTAATTTAATGATGCTTTTATAATGAGTATTTCAGAGCCAAAACTAGATCACCTGAAATTACTTAAGTGAACCACAAGTCAGTTATTCTGTGCCCTTGCCTTTAAGAGTATAGTTAAATGCTAAATATGTGAATA
Organism: Bos javanicus; assembly: GCF_032452875.1. Lineage (NCBI taxonomy): Eukaryota > Metazoa > Chordata > Mammalia > Artiodactyla > Bovidae > Bos > Bos javanicus. The sequence goes on along the minus strand of NC_083897.1, from coordinate 57,521,337 downwards.
TCCAGCTTGTAAAGGGTTTGAGGCATAGTCTTCTGCTTATTGCAGTGTTCAACATATTTACTCATACGTTTCAGTGGATAAGTCATTTAAGCTGGTTCTGTTTTCTAGCTCTTTGCTTTTGCTGCTCCTATCTGAATTTTTTCTCAAGTTTTTTTAAGTTATAAAATAAGTAACTTATGCGTCTCTTTCTCCTCCAGTGTAGTAAAATACATGTCACCTGAGATCTACCTTTAACAGTATTTCAAGTGTATATTATAGTATGTAAACTATAGGCATAATGTTTTTTACAGCATATCTCTAGAACTTTTTCATCTTGCATGACTAAACTTTATACCCACTGAACAGCAACTCGCCATTTCCTCATCCTCTCAAGTTCTGGCAACTACTATTCTATTTTCTGTTTCAGTGAGTTTAACTACAATAGATACCATATAAAGTAAAATTATGCAGTACTTTTTCTTCTGTGACTGGCTTATTTCAGCATAGTGCCCTCAAAGCTCATCTACGTCATAGCATATTACAAGATTTCCTTCCTTTTTTCTAGCCAAATCATATTCCATTGTATGTATATGCCACATTTGATGTTGTTGTTTTAATTCATTCATCTGTGATGGACATTTAGGTTGCTTCCACCTCTTGGCTATTGTGAACAGTGCTGCAATAAACACGTGAGTTCAGATTTTCAAAATTCTGATTGTAATTATTGTGGATAAATAACTGGAAGTGGGATTCTTAAATCATATGGTAGTTCTATTTTTAATTCTTTGAGGAACCTCCATACTGTTCTGTATAGCAGCTGCACCATTTTCCATTCCTACCAAAAGTGCACAAAGATTCAATTTCTCTACATCCTCATCAACACTTATTTTATGTGTGTGTTCTTTGAAGAAATGCCTATTTATGTCATGTCCCCATTTTTTCAGTTTATTTGTCTTTTTGCTATGGAGTTTTTGTAGTTAATTATATATTTTCGATACTAACCTCTAATCAGATATATGGTTTCCAAATATTTTCTCCCATTCTGTAGGTTGCCTTTTCACTTTAGATTGTTTTCCTTTGCTGTGCAGAAGTGTTTTAGTGATATAATCCCACTTTACCTTTGCTTTTGTTACCTGTGCTTCTGCTGTAATATCTAAGAAATCATTGCCAAGGCCAGGATCATGAGGTTTTCCCCCTATGCGATCTTCTAGAAGTTTTAGAGTTTCAGGCCTTATGTTTAAATCTTTAATCTAATTTGAGCTGATTTTTGTGATGATATAAATGAGGCCAGTTTTATACTTTTGCATGTGGATATCAACTTTTCCCAACACTATTGGTCAAAGGGACTATCCTTTCCCCATTGTGTATTCTTGCCCCACCCCCCTGCCATTAATCAGTTGACTGTATACGTGTGAATTTATTTCTGGGCTTTATATTCTCTTCTATTAGTCTACATGTCTATCTTTATGCCAGTATCATACTGTTTTGATCACTGTAGATTTGTAACATATTTTGAAATTAAGAAATGTGAGGCCTCCCCAGTTTTGTTCTTTTTTCTCAAGATTGCTTGGCTATTTAGGGTTTCCATCTCATTCCTTATGAATCTTAGGGTTGTTTTTGTATTTCTACAAAAAATGTCATTGGGATTTTTATAGGAATTACATTAAATCTGTAAACTAATTTGTATAGTATGTATATTCAACAATTTATTCTTCCAGTCCATGAACATGAGACATTTTTTCATTTATTTGTGTTGTCTTTAATCTCTTCGAGCAGTGTGTTGTGGTTTTCAGTATATAAGTCCTTCACTTCCTTGGTTAAGTTTTTTCTTTTTAATTGAAGTATGTTTGACATTATAAAAAAGCTGTGCATATTTAATGTATGCATTTTGTTGGGTTTGAAGGTACATATACACAATCACCAATACAATGCCCTAAACTTGACCGTCACCTCCAGAAATTTCCTCCCTCCAGTTTTTCTTTTGATAAGAACATTTAACATAAGATCTATCCTTTTAACAAAATTTTAATTATCAAATACAGTATTGTTAACTATCTATGCTATGCTATATGATAGATCTATAGGATTTATTCATGTTGCATATGTAAAACTATATACCCTTTGATGAACACTTCCTCAGTTACCCCTCTTCCTAGCCCCTGATAAGCATGATTCTCCTCTCTGCTTCTATGAGTTTCACTACTTTCGATTCCTGATATAAGTAGGATCATGTAGTGTTTTTTCTTCTGTTTCTGGTTGATTTCACTTAGCAGGTCTTCCAAGTTCACCTACGTTGCAGCAAATGACAAGATTTTTTCATTTTTAAGGCTAGATAATATCCTTTTGTATTTATACACCGTATTTCCTTTATCCCTTCATCTCTCAATGGACATTTAGATTGTTCCCATGTCTTTGCTTTTGTGAACAATGCTACGGTGAATATGGGAATGCAGATTTTTCTTCCAGTCCTTTTAGATATATAGCCAAAAGTGGGATTGCTGGATTATATGAGTTCTAGTTTACATTTTTTAATGATCTTCCAACTGTTTTCCATTGTGGTTGTAACAGCTTGAACATTCCCACCAACAGTGCATAAGGGATAAAATTTCTCCACATCCTCACCAGCACATCTTCTTTTTTTTGCTTTTGAGTTTCAGGAGTCCCTTATATATTTTGGGCTTCCCACGTGGTGCTATTGGTAAAGAACCTGCCTGCAAATGCAGAAGAGACACGGATTAGATGTTAACCCTTTATTAGATATATGATTTGAAAATACTTTCTCCCATTTTGTAGGTCACCTTTTAACTTTACTGATTGTTTTCTTTGCTACGAATATGGGTTTGAGTTAATGACACTTGTCTGTGTTTGCTTTTGTTCACTGTGCTCTTGATATCATATCTAAATTATTGCCAAGGCCAATGGTCAAGAAGATTTTTCTGTTTGCTTCTAGGAGTTTTAGAGTGTCACATCTTATTTTTAAGTATTTAATATTTTGAGTTGGGTTTTGTGTATGGTATAAGAGAAGCATCTAATTTCATTTTTTGTCCTGGATATCCAGTTTTCCAAACACCATTTATTAAAGAGGTTGTTTTTTCCCCATGTGTATTTTTGCCCTCCTTGTCTAAGACCAGCTTACCATAAATGTGTGGTTAATTTCTAGGCCCTCTATTCCAGTTCATTGGTCAATATGTACTTTTTTATGCCAGTACCTTACTGTTTTGATTACTGTAGTTTGAAATCAGGATATATAACACATACTACTTTGTTCTTCTTCCTCAAGATTGCTTTGTCTATTCATGGTCTCTGTGGTTCATATGAATTTTAGGATATTTTTTATTTACATAAAAACCATCATTGGTATTTTGATAAGAATTGCATTGAATCTGTAGATTGCTTTGATTAGTATCACATTTTGACAGTATTAATATTTCCAGTCCTTGAGTATGGGATGTCTTTCCATTTATTTCTCTTTATTAATTTCTTTTTATATTTTTTTTTACTAAAATATAGTTAATTTACAATGTTGTGTTAGTTTCTGGTGTACAGCAAAGTGATTCAGTTTTATATATATATATATAAAACAACTTTTATATTTATATTTTATATATATATAAGTTTTAGATTATTTTCCATTATAGTTCGTTGCAAGATATCAAATATAGTTTCCTGTGCTGTATAGTAGGGTCTTGTTGTTTATCTTTTTTATATATAGTAGTTTCTACCTGCTAATCCCAAACTCCTAGTTTATCCTTCCTCCCTGCCTTTCCTCTTTGATAACCATAAGTTTGTTTTCTATGTCTGTGAGTCTATTTTTGTTTTGTGATTTGTATCATATTTTAGATTCCACATGTAAGTGATATCATATGATATTTTTCTTTCTCTATCTGACCTACTTCACCTGCTATGACAATCTCTTGTTCCATCCATGTTGCCACAAATGGTATTATCTCATTTTTTATGGCTGAGTAGTATTCCATTCGGAGGAGCCTGTTAGGCTGCAATCCATGGGGTCACTAAGAGTCGGACACGACTGAGCGACTTCACTTCACTTTTCACTTTCATGCATTGGAGAAGGAAATGGCAGCCCACTCCAGTGTTCTTGCCTGGAGAATCCCAGGGATGGGGGAGCCTGGTGGGCTGCCGTCTATGGGGTCGCACAGAGTCGGACATGACTGAAGTGACTTAGCATAGCATAGTATTCCATTGTATATATTAATATATACCACATCTTCTTCCCATTCATCTGTTGATGGATATTTAGTTTGCTTCCATATCTTGGCTATTATATATAGTACTACTATGAGCATTGAGGTGCATGTATCTTTTTGAATTAGTTTTTTCCAGATATATGCCCAAGAGTGGGATTGCTGGATCATATGGCAACTCTACTTTTAGTTTTTTAAGGAACCTCTGTAATGTTCTTCATATACACCAATTTACATTCCCACCAACAGTGTAAGAGGATTTTCTTTTCTCTACATACTCCAGCATTTATTATTTGTAGACTTTTTGTTGAAGGTCATCCTGACCAGTGACATAATACCATATTGTAGTTTTGATTTGCATTTCTTTAATTAGCAGTGTTGAACATCTTTTCATGTGCTCATTGGCTATCCATATGTCTTCTTTGGTGAAGATCTTCTTTACTTAGATCTTCTGCCCACTTTTTGATTGGGTTGTTTGTTTTTTTGTTATTGAGTTTTATGAGCTGTATGTATATTTTTTAAATTAACCCTTTGTCGGTCACATCTTTTGCAAATATTTTTTCCCAGTATGTAGGTTGTCTTTTAGTTTTGTTTATGGTTTCCCTTGCTGTACAAAAGCCTATAAGTTTGATTAGGTTCCATTTGTTTATTTTTGCTTGTATTTCTATTGCCTTCAGAGACTGACCTAAGAAAACATTGGCACATTTTATGCCAGAGAATGTTTGCCTATGTTCTCTTCTAGGAGTTTTATGGTGTCCTGTCTTATATGTAAATCTTAAAGCCATTTTGAGTTTTTTGTGTGTATGGTGTGAGGGGGTGTTCTAACTTTATTGATTTATATGTGGCTGTCCAACTTTCCCAACACCACTTGCTGAAGAGACTGTCTTTTCTCCATTGTATAGCTTGCCTCCTTTATTGAAGATTAATTGACTATAGGTGTGTGGGTTTATTTCTGGACTCTCTATTCTATTATGTTGATCTATATGTATGTTTTTGTGCCAGTACCACTCTTTTGATTACTGTAGCTTTGTAATTGTCTGAAGTCTTGGAGAGTTATGCCTTCTGCTTTGTTCTTTATCTTCAGGATTATTTTGCCAATTCTGGGTCTTTTTTGGTTCATCATAAGTATTAGACTTATTTGTTCTAGTCTGTGAAAAACGTCATGGGTAATTTGATAGGGATGCATTAAACCTGTAGATTGCTTTGGGTAGTATGGCCATTTTAACCATATTAATTTTTCCAATCCAAGAATATGGTGTATCTTCCCATTTCTTAAAATCATCTTCTTTTATCAGTGTTTACAGTTTTCAGCATATAAGTCTTTCATTTCCTTGGTCAAATTTAATTCCAAAGTATTTGATTTTTATGCAGTCTTAAAAGGATTTTTTTTTCTATTTTCCCTTTCTGATATGTTTATTGTAAAGAAAGGAACAGGTTTCTGTAAGTTAATCTTGTATCCTGCTACTTTGCTGAATTTGCTTATCGGTTCTTATATCCTGCTAATTTGCTGAATTTGCTTAGGAGATTTTGTGTGGAGTCTTTCAGTTCAGTTCAGTTCAGTCACTCAGTTGTTTCCGACTCTTTGCAACCCCATGAACCACAGTACGCCAGGCCTCCCTGTCCATCACCAGCTCCCAGAGTTCACCCAAACCCATGTCCATTGAGTCAATGATGCCATCCAACCATCTCATCCTCTGTCGTTTTCAAATGAGTCAGCTCTTCTCATCAGGTGGCCTAAGTATTGGAGTTTCAGCTTCAACATCAGTCCTACCAATGAACACCCATGACTGATCTCCTTTAGGATGGACTGGTTGGATCTCATTGCAGTCCAAGGGACTCTCAAGGGTCTTCTCCAACACCACAGTTCAAAAGCATCAATTCTTCAGCGCTCAGTTTTCTTTGTAGTCCAACTCTCAAATTCATACATGACCACTGGAAAAACCATAGCCTTGACTAGACGGACCTTTGTTGGCAAAGTAATATCTCTGCTTTTTAATATGCTGTCTAGGTTGGTCATAACTTTCCTTCCAAGGAGTAAGTTTCTTTCAATTTCATGGCTGCAATCACCATCTGCAGTGATTTTTGAGCCCAGAAAAATAAAGTCAGCCACTGTTTCCACTGTTTCCCCATCTATTTGCCATGAAGTGATGGGACCAGATGCCATGATCTTAGTTTTCTGAATGTTGAGCTTTAAGGCAACTTTTTCACTCTCCTCTTTCACTTTCATCAAGAGGCTCTTTAGTTCTGCTTTACTGTCTGCTATAAGGGTGAAGTCTTTAGGGTTTTCTATATATAGTATAATGTCATCTGTATATAATGGCAAATTTACCTCTTCTGTTCCATTTTTGGATACCTTTTATTTTTCTTGTTTTATTGCTATGGCTAGAATACTATGTTGAATAGAAATGGTAATAGTGGGCATCATTGTCTTGCTCCAGATTTTAATAGGAAGGCTTTCAGCTTTTCACTATTGAGCAATGGCTGGGGGTTTGTCATAAATAGCTTTTACAGTAAGTCCCCTACATGCGAACCTTCAAGTTGCAAACTCTCAAAGATGTGAAAGTGTGTATCATCAATGTCAGGTGGGAGTGAAATTGTAACCTGCCCTCCATCTCCTATTTCTGATGATCCTTCAGCTCTGCCATCTCCTAGCTCCTCTCCCTCCTCTAGTCAGTAACTCTTCTTGCCTGTTCACTCAATGCCAGCCCCTATATGCCAGCTGTTGTACTGTACTACTGTACTTTTCAAGGTACTGTATTATAATATTAAAGATATCTTCTTTATTTTTTCTGCTTGTTTTTTATGCATTATTTGTGTGAAAAGTATTGTAAACCTATTACAATACAGTACTATATCGCCAGTTGTGTTAAGCTGGGTACCTGGGATAACTTTGTTGGACTTATGAACAAATTGAACTTATAATTGTGCTCTTGGAACAGATTATGTAGGTGACTTACTGTATTATGTTGAGATATGTTCTCTCTAGACCCACTTTGATAAAAAGTTTTTTATCATGAATGGATGCTGAATTTTATCAAATGCTTTTCTGTATATATTGAGATGATTATGTGAGTTTTATCTTTTCTTATGTTGATGTGATGTATCACACTGAATGATTTACATATGTTGAACCATCCTTATGACCCTGGGATAAATCCTACTTGATCATGGTGTATGATCTTTTTTATGTGTTGTTGGATTTGTTTTGCTAATATTTGGTTGAGGATTTTTGCATCTGTATTCATGAAAGTGAAAGAAAGAAAGTGAAGTCATTCAGTCATGTCCAGCTCTTTGTGACCCCATGGGCTGTAGCCTACCAGGCTCCTCTGTCCATGGGATTTTCCAGGCAATAGTCCTGGAGTGGATTGCCATTTCCTTCTCCAGGGGATCTTCCCCACCCAGGGATCGAACCTGGGTCTCCTGCACTGTAGACAGACGGTTTACCGTCTGAGCCACCAGGGAAGCCACCAGGAAGTATTCATCAAAGATGAACGTAATTTTCTTTTTTGGTAGTGTTTTTGTCTAGATTTGGTATCAGAGTAATAGTGGCTTCATAGAATGACTTTGGTAGTATTCCTTCCTCTTCAATCTTTTGGAAGAGTTTGAGAAGAATCAATATAAGTTCTTCTTTGTATGTTTGGTAGAATTCCCCAGTGAAGACATCCAGTCCTGAACTTCTGTTTGCAGGGAGGTTTTTTGTTGTTGTTGTTTTTTAATTACAGATTCTATTTCACTTGTAGTGATTGATGTGTTCAAACTATCTATTTTTGATTCAGTTTTGGTGGGCTGTATGTTTCTAGAAACTTATCCATTTCTTCTAGGTTGTCCAGTTTGTTAGCAAATAATTGTTCATAGTATTCTTGTGTGGTTTTTTTTTTTTTTTTGCATTTCTGCAATATCAGTTGTTATTTCTCCTTATTTAATTGGGGCCTTCTCTCTTACTGAGCATGGCCAGAGGTTTGTCAGTTTTGTTTACCTTTTCAGTTCTTGTTTTCATTCATTTTTTTCTATTTTTATCTTTATTTTATTAATTTCCTCCCTGATTTTTATTATTTACTTCCTTCTGTTGACTTTAGATTGTTCTTTTTCTAATTCTTTTAGGTGGTAGTTTAGATTGTTTATTTGATATTTTTCTTGTTTTTTTTTTTGAGGAAAACGTTTATCACTATGAAGTTCCCTCTTTGGACTACCTTTTCTGCAACTGGTTGAGTTTTCATTGTCATTTGTCTCAAGATATTTTTTAATTTTCTCTTTGATTACACTGTTAACCTATTAGTTTCTTTAGTAGCATGTTGTTATGTTTCTATGTTATCTTTTTTCCTAATTTCTCTTTCTGTGGCTGATTTCTAGTTTCATGCTATTGTAGTCAAAAAGATGCTTGAAATAATCCCTGGCCTCTTAAATTTCTTGAGGCCTATTTTGTGTCCTAGTTTGTGGTCTATCATAGAGAATGTTTTATGTGCACTTGAAAAGGATGTGTATTCTGGGTTTATTTTTAATTTAATGTCCTGAAAATAACAATTAAATCTAGCTGTTCTATTGTGTCATTTAGTATCTCTGTTGCCTTACTGATTTTCTGTCTGGAAGATCTGTCCATTGAGGTCTATTGAAATGATTTGTGATTTTTATCCTTCATTCTATTAATGTGCTATATGATATTGATTGATTTTCATATGTTGAACCATCCTTTCACCCAGGGATAAATCACATTTGGCCATGATCCTTTTAATATGCTTTTAAATTCAGTTTACTACTTTTCTGTTAAGAATTTTTACATGTGTATTCATCACAGATATTAGCCTTTAGTTTTCATTTCTTATAATATCTTTTTCTGTTTGGGGTGATGTTAATGCTGGCCTGATAAAATTAGTTTGGAAGTGTTCCTGCCTCTTCAAGTTTTTGGAAGAATTTTAGGAGGATTGGTATTAATTCTTTAAATATTTGATAGAATTCACCTGTGAAGCCATCTGGTCTTGGGCTTTTCTTTGTTGGGAGATTTTTAATTACTGAATAATTTTATTGCTAGTTATAAGTCTATTCAGATTTTCTGTTTCTTCATGATTTCATCTTGGTAGGTTTATGTTTCTAGGAATTTATCATTTTCTCTAGATTATCCAATTTGTTGGCATATAATTGTCAGAGTAGTCTCTCATAATCCTTTTTTATTTCTGTGGCATCAATTGTAAAGTTTCCTCTTTCATTCTGAATTTTATTTGAGTCTTCTGTTTTTTCTTAGCCTAGCTTAAAGTAGTCAATTTTGTTGATCTTTTTAAAAAACAGCTTAGTTTGGTTGATTTTTTTTCTATTATTTTCCTAATCTCTATGTCAATTATTTCTGTGTAAACTTTATTATTTCTGTCCAATAACTTTGAGCTTAGTTTGTTTTTTTTTTCTAGCTCCTTGAAATGCAAAGTAGTATGAGAGCTTTCCCCTTGTTTAATGTAGGCATTTAATGCTATAAACTTCCTTTTTAGTATTGACCTAGTTGCATTCCATAAATTTTGGTATGTTGTGGTTTCATATTCCTTTGTATCAAGGTATTTTCTAATTTACCTTTTGATTTCTTCTTTGACCCATTGGTTTTTCTAGATTATGTTGTTTAGTTTCCACATATTTGTGAATTTTCTAGTTTTTCTTTTGCTACTGAAAGTGAGGTATTGAAATCTCCTAGTAGTATTGTGTTGCTGCTTATACCCCCCTTCAATTTTCTCAATGTTTGCTCATATATTTAAGTGCTCTGATGTTGTGTGCATATATATTTATAGTCATTATGTCTACCCTTTTATCATTATATAATGTCCTTTTTCATCTCTTTTGAAAGTTTTTGACTTTAAGTCTATTTTATCTTGATTAAACATGGCCAACCTTATTCTTTTTTGGTTGCAATTTGCGTGGAATTTCTCTTTTTATCCTTTCTTTTCCAGCCTGTGTATGGCCTTAAATCTAAAGTGAGTTTCTTGTAGACAGCACTTAGTCACATTTTGTTTTGTGTTTGTTTAACCACTCTATGTCTTTGACTAGGGAGTTTAATCCATTTATATGTAAAGTAATTATTGATAGAGAGGATTTACTATTGCCATTTATTAGTGGTTTTCTGTTTTATAGCCCTTGTTGCTAATTTTTTGGTAGTGAATTGCCTTTTTCCTTTCTCATTTTGTGTGCCTTCTATAGGTATTTTAACTATGATTACAAAGGTACTTACTTAAAACACCTTGTAATAATCTATTTTAAGCCAATGAGAACTAAAGTTCCATCACATTTAAGAGCTCTTTTTGTTTATTTTCTTGAATGTTTCTTTTTAAAAAAGCATTTCATTCCTAATAGATGAAATATTTTCTCTTCTTTCTCTGAGGATATTAGTGATGGCTCTTTGAAGTTATTTTTTTTTTCTCCTTGCATAGTTTCTGTTTTCTCCCACTTGCTTTTATTTATTTTTTGTTCTGTCTTTTTCACATTAGTTGCTTTTTTCAGATGCCTGATAATTTCTGCTCATATTTATGAGTAGGAGCCAAAAACGGATTGGAAGCTCTGATCAAATGAGTGATCCTTATTGAATTTAAGTTTCACTTAAAGTCATCTGGCTCATTCATTTGTTGGAGAAATTCCGCATTCTAAATCAGCATTTTTAGACCTTTCCTCTTGGGGCTGATTAGATTTCCCAGAAAAGACTTCAGAACTCTCACTTGGGGAGGGTACCACCAGCATTGTAGGAGCCAAATGAAGGAAAATGTTTTGGATATCCTCATCATTCAGAATGCATCATTTCTCTTAAAGCCTAGTTTTCAGGAACAGTATTCACATCCTCAATGGTGTCTAACATTCCCCATGTTCAGAGAATGAACCTTCAGTATACAGCAGGATTGGGAGTGGTCTTTACCCAGTAGCATTTTGTAGGGGAGGGTGTTTAAAGATATAATCTAATCTTTTAAAGAACTTTTAACATAACCACTTTATCTTAACTCCAGCTCTTTATATCCATTTCCAGAGACACTAGAATATATCAGTTCCTAAAACGTTTCAGGATTCTTAGATGTAGATTGGGTTAGTTCTTGGTTTCCCCCACTGCTGATTTAAGATTCAGCTTTCTCGAGTATGCTTGTTCAGTTATTTTACAGCTTCCAGAATATTGTTGCTGTTGCCTCATTTCCTTGTTCTTCCTTACTTTTTTAAAAAGTCCCTATAGTTTTAAAGGTTTTTGGAGGGATTGAAATTAGATGCATGTATTCAATCCACCACCTTTATCTGAAACTAAGTCCTTCCACAATGAAATAGTTTCCTTATCTCTCTAATGTGATATTTCTGTTGATCCTTGGTTTGTATTAGGTGTTATACCTGAAGAACCTTAGTCCTCGGGTGACTGAAAGAGATCTTGTCTCATTATTCGCTCGGTTCCAGGAAAAGAAAGGACCTCCAATTCAATTCCGAATGATGACTGGACGAATGAGGGGGCAGGCTTTTATCACTTTTCCCAGTAAGTAGCTTCATCTGGATAATTACTCAGTTATGGCTGAGTCACTAATAAGTTCATTAGCAACTACATATGCCCTCTCTAATTTAAATATAGCCCACAAAAGAAGCATATCAGAGGAAGGAAAGAGAACTTAGGAAAACATGTTCTTTTTTTTTTTTTCTATTCTCCCTTCTGTGTTTCCTCTCCTTCTTTGACAGTGCACCACCACCTTACACCATTGTTCTCTCTTTTCCCCAACTTGGCACTTCCTACTCACTGTATCAAAATTTACTTTCCCTCTGCTGAAAGTAATATTTCTAGTCCAAGTTATAATTACATCGATTATTAATATATTGGTATTCTTATCAGAACACTTATAGTTGCATTATGCCTTATTCCTTTAGGAGTAAGACTGCAAGCTATTGTGATATTATGCTATATTATGCTAATTAATTAGTAATTCATAATTAACTAGTGGGTGATATATTGTTTAACTGTTGTTTGCATCCTAATACATGACTTCAGTATCCTAAACCATAGGGAAGAATAATACAGGCATGTCTCAGGGATACGGCAGATTCAATTCCAGACCACTGCAATAAGGTGAATTATCTCAATAAAGTGAGTTGCACGAATTTTTTGTTTTCCTAGTACATATAATGGAGAAGGCAATGGCACCCCACTCCAGTACTCTTGCCTGGAAAATCCCATGGACGAAGGAGCCTGGTAGGCTGCAGTCCATGGGGTCTCGAAGAGTCGGACAGGACTGAGTGACTTCACTTTCACTTTTCACTTTCATGCATTGGAGAAGGAAATGGCAACCCACTCCAGTATTCTTGCCTGGAGAATCCCAGGGATGGGGGAGCCTGGTGGGCTGCCATCTATGGGGTCGCACAGAGTTGGACACAACTGAAGTGACTTAGCAGTAGCGGTACATATAAAAGTTATATTTACACTATCGGAGGCAGATTATCACCATAGACTGGAAGAAAGGGTGCATGCATGCATGCACTGTCACTCAGTTGTGTCTGACTCTTTGTGACCCCATGGACTGTAGCCCACCAGGCTCCTCTCTCCATGGAATTTTCCAGGCAAGAATACTGGAATGGGTTGCCATTTCCTCCTCCATGGGATCTTCCCAATGCAGGGATCAAACCCACGTCTCCTGGATCTCCTGCAGGCAGATTCTTTACCTCTGAGCCACCTGAGAAGCCTTGTGTTTATACTATACTGTAGTATATTAAGTGAGCAGTAGTATTTAGTCCAAAAAACAATGTACATATCTTGATTTAAAAATACTTTCTTAGTAAAAAATACTATCATCTAACAGTTCAGGGTTGCTAAAACCCTTCAATTTGGAAAGAACACATTATCTGCAAAGCATAATAAAACAAAGTGTAATTAAACAAATTGTATCTCTATAGGAATTCCAGTTTCTATGACAGACCAGACTATCTTTCTTTTTTGGTGGAGGCTAGGTAGGAACTGTGCCTTTTATTATCCCTAAACTATCATAATTTATATACTGCATAGTAATGTATTTAAAGGCGAGTGCTTTTGCACATGAGCAATGCCAAATTCCCCTACAGTCTTCTTATACAGCATTGTACCATCTTTCCTATCTCATTGAACGTTTTTGTATCCTCAGCTCTAGTGATTTTCAGTCTTTTCAAGTGTAAGAACCTTTTTAAACTTAAAATATTATTTCATGTACCCCCCCACCTAATATGATCCATTAGTTGAAAATATATATAATAAAAAGGCTTTATACACTAAGTACTTTTAAATAAATAGCTGTTTTACTAGTTATGAATACATTTGAAAATTTGTAGAGCATACATATAAGACATAAATTGGTTCAATCTAAAACCATTGCTTGTCTACTTAGGATCTGACAGACTCTGGGCGATAAGTCCATTCCTTCCTAATTTCCCACATCTAGACTCTGAGACCCATAAATTAAATCCTTCTGCTATACCCTATATACTCTTACACCTCAAGCTTCCATATGCCTACAGGGATTCTTAAACTTATCCAAGTGAGGGCTCTGACAACCACTCTCTAATCAAAAGGAAAAGTATTAATAGGAAAATGTCCCCAGTACCATAATAACTTCTTTTTGTGTTTTCTATTTTGAAAATTATTTCATTCTCTTAGCACCTATAATGTGTTATCTAAGATACAGGTTTGTGTATTATTAGATGTAGCTTAGCCCTCTTTAGCACACTGTCTGTATCCTTGTTTTGTTTTTTTTTGTTTTACCTATATCCTTGAATTAGGAGATACTCAAGCATCCTTTTAAAGATTCTATTGTAATTATTCTTAGCTATTTAATCTTGCTGAGTTATACAAATTTGGGATTGTGGAAAACACAATAAACTCAAATAACTACATGACCTTATAGCCTACATTGTACTCCAAGGCAAAACAACATAAACTAGACTTGGAATAAAATTGAATTATTAAGCCATACATAAACTGGTGGTTTTCTTTCTCTTTTAGATACAGAAATAGCATGGCAAGCATTGCGTCTAGTAAATGGATATAAGCTACGTGGGAAAATATTGGTGATAGAATTTGGAAAGAACAAAAAGCAACGGCCAGATCTCCAGGCTGCTTCTCTAATATCATCTACTACAGATAATACTACTGAAATCAGTGGCAGTTAGAAGATACAAAAACTGTGAGTCCCAGGAGGTCTTTTTACATCAGAATTTAGGATCTAGGTTTTGTGTATAGAGAGCAGTTTGTTTGGAATTGAAGAAGAGAAACTGAGGGAAAGAAAGCAAAATTAAGACAATCCCTTTCAGCTTTTGGAAAGAATTGGCAGAATACACTTTCTATAATCAAAGATTATCTAGGATAGACAATATAATGAGTATAGAGGGTTGGTTATAAAGAGTATCATTTTCTCAGGATAAATTACAGTAGATTTCTTCCAAGGATTTTTTAAATCATTGTAATTTATATGAGGTCTTATATATTTGTCCCTAGAGATGACATTCTTTCTAAGACTGCCTCCTATATATATATAAAACTAAAAAAACTAAGTAAATGTTGAAATATTTATATCTAGAGCCCACTTGTCCCTAATTTTATTCACCTAGTAAATAAGTGACCAGGGGCCTGAACGTCAGCAAATGCTGTTGAATTAGACCTTCAGCAGTAACAGTAGGTAGTTTTCATAGGTTAGTCAGAAAATATTTAATGCACACTCCCTATTAAGTTATCAGTATCTTCAAAAAGCTGTTCATTTTTTCTAATGAAAGAATTTAGATCAAAACATTAATGTTCTCACAATTATTTACACTAGCTACCATTGAATAATGATTGAATTCAAAGCAATAAGCATTGAATCATTGTCAGTACATGTTAGGAATTAAATATATGAATTTTAGAAGAGGAACATACTAGCAAAGAATACCAAAGGAGGGTAGAAAGAAAGAGCTTTCTAGAAGAGAGGCAGCCAGCCCCAAGTCCCCCAGTTGTTTGTTTATAGTTGCTGGAAAATAGAAAAATGACATGATATGGAGGAAGTAGTATAAACTTTGGAATCAGACCTGTTTGAACTCCACAGCCATATTTAACCACTCTATGACTTTGGCAAGTCATTAAATCTGAGCCTCAATTTTTTTCATCTGTAAAAATGGGGATAGTAATATTACTTCATTGGATTGTGATAATTAAATTTGATCGTATCCAGGATGAAGATCAGAAAGAAAAAAGAATGAAAACATAACAGAGTATACAACCATTAAGCACTCTAATGTACTTATAATGGGAATGTCAGAGAAAGAAAGGAGCAGAAAAAGATATTCCAATACATAATGGCTGTAAACACCCCAAATTTGATAAGAAACTATCTACACATCCAAGAGATCTCAATGAATCCCAAGTAAAATAAACAAGAAATCCACAAACACACCACAATAAGAATGCTAAAACCCAAAGATGAAACTTTTGAAAGCAAAATGAGATAGATGAAGCATCATTTACAAGGAAACTTCAATAACAGATAAGTTCTCATCAGAAACAAAGGAGGTGGTAGTGGGAAAATTTACTCAGAGTGTTGAAATGAAAAAGAACTGTCAACATAGATTCCCTATTCAATAAAACTGTTTATCAAGAATGAAGATGAAATGAAGACACTCCCACACAGTCAAAAACTGGGAGAAAATGTTGCTGTCAGACCTGACTAGCAGGAAATATCAAAAGAAGTTCTTCAGGTAGAAAGCAGGTGACCTCAGACAGTAATTTGAATCTACACATACAAAAAATTAGCACTGGTAAAGGTAATTGTGTAATTAGATAGTCAAAATACATTTTTCTTTCTTAATTGATTTTAAAAGCTATTTTATCAAGCAATATATATGTAATTGCATTATTAGATCTATTACATATAAAACTAATATATTTACCAATAGCAAGACAAAGGTAGAAACAAAGCTGTATTGAATTAATGACTCCAGGTGATAACTCAAATCCATAGGAACAAGTGAAAGTAACAAGAAATAGGAAATAAGAAGGTTAATATAAAAAAGCTATAAATAATATACTTGCTCTTTCTTCTGTCAGCTTCTTTAAAAGACATAAAATTATACTAAGTAATAATTATAATGACATATTACTGGGTTTATAACATGTAGAGATAACACTACTAACAATAATATCACAAAAATAAGAAAAGGAATAGGTTTACATAGGAATAAGGTTTTTATATCTCATTGGAATTTAGTTAGTATATAGCTGAAGCCAGTTAAGACGTGTATGGTAAACCCTAGAGCAACCACTAACAAAATAGCTAAAAATATTTAGTAAAAATATTAAATACACTTAAATGTCTTATTAGAAAATGTCTAATGCAAAAGAAAGTAAAAAGAGGAATGGAGAAATAAAAACTTGAGACATAAGTATGAATGGATTAAACGATCTAGTCAAAAGGCAGAGATCATCAAATGGGAAAAACAAACAAGACTTACCTCTATGCTATTTATTGTAGTCACACTTTAGATTCAAAGATACAGATTGAAGGTTAAAGGATATAAATATCAGGCAAATGGCAAGTATTAGAAAGCTGGAGTGGCTATACTGTTCAGATCAGATCAGTCGCTCAGTCGTGTCCAACTCTTTGCGACCCCATGAATCGCAGCACGCCAGGCCTCCCTGTCCATCACCAACACCTGGTGTTCACTGAGATTCATATCCATCGAGTCAGTGATGCCATCCAGCCATCTCATCTTCTGTCGTCCCCTTCTCCTCTTGCCCCCAATCCCTCCCAGCATCAGAGTCTTTTCCAATGGGTCAACTCTTTGCATGAGGTGGCCGAAGTACTGGAGTTTCAGCTTTAGCATCATTCCTTCCAAAGAAATCCCAGGGCTGATCTCCTTCAGAATGGACTGGTTGGATCTCCCTGCAGTCCAAGGGACTCTCAAGAGTCTTCTCCAACACGACAGTTCAAAAGCATCAATTCTTCGGTGCTCAGCCTTCTTCACAGTCCAACTCTCACATCCATACGTGAACACAGGAAAAACCATAGCCTTGACTAGACGAAGCTTTGTTGACAAAGTAATGTCTCTGCTTTTGAATATGCTATCTAGGTTGGTCATAACTTTCCTTCCAAGGAGTAAGCATCTTTTAATTTCATGGCTGCAGTCACCATCTGTAGTGATTTTGGAGCCCAGAGAAATAAAGTCTGACACTGTTTCCACTGTTTCCCCATCTATTTCCCATGAAGTGATGGGACTGGATGCCATGATCTTCGTTTTCTGAATGTTGAGCTTTAAGCCAACTTTTTCACTCTCCACTTTCACTTTCCTCAAGAGGCTTTTTAGTTCCTCTTCACTTTCTGCCATAAGGGTGGTGTCATCTGCATATCTGAGGTTATTGATATTTCTTCCGGCAATCTTGATTCCAGCTGTGTTTCTTCCAGCCCAGCGTTTCTCATAATGTACTCCACATATAAGTTAAATAAACAGGGTGACAATATGCAGCCTTGACGAATTCCTTTTCCTATTTGGAACCAGTCTGTTGTTCCATGTCCAGTTCTAACTGTTGCTTCCTGACCGGCATACAAATTTCTCAAGAGGCAGATCAGGTGGTCTGGTATTCCCATCTCTTGAAGAATTTTCCACAGTTTATTGTGATCCACACAGTCAAAGGCTTTGGCATAGTCAATAAAGCAGAAATAGATGTTTTTCTGGAACTCTCTTGCTTTTTCCATGATCCAGCGGATGTTGGCAATTTGCTCTCTGGTTCCTCTGCCTTTTCTAAAACCAGCTTGAACATCAGGAAGTTCACAGTTCACATATTGCTGAAGCCTGGCTTGGAGAATTTTGAGCATTACTTTACTAGCATGTGAGATGAGTGCAATTGTGTGGTAGTTTGAGCATTCTTTGGCATTGCCTTTCTTTGGGATTGGAATGAAAACTGACCTTTTCCAGTCCTGTGGCCCCTGCTGAGTTTTCCAAATTTGCTGGCATATTGAGTGCAGCACTTTCACAGCATCATCTTTCAGGATTTGGAATAGCTCAACTGGAATTCCATCACCTCCACTAGCTTTGCTTGTAGTGATGCTTTCTAAGGCCCACTTGACTTCACATTCCAGGATGTCTGGCTCTAGGTCAGTGATCATACCATCGTGATCTAAAGTCTATTTAAAATGAGCTTTAAAGCAAAAAAAAATTGCTGTAGATAGTGACATCTATTATAAACACATATGCATCTAACAACAGAGTACCAAAATACATGGATCAAAAACTGAAATGAATGGAGAAATATAAAAGTATACAACAAAAAGTCGGGGAATAAGTATCCCATTTTCATTAAGAACTAGACAGAATTATGAACAAAGGAATAGAAGACTTGAATAATGCTATAAATCAACTAAACCTTAAAGATACTTATAGAACACTTCACCTAACAAGAGCAAAACACACATTCTTCTCAAATACACATGAAACATCTCCAGGATGGACCATATCACATTTTGTTGTTGTTGAGTCACTCATTCTTGCCCAACTCTTTGCAACCCCATGGACTGTAGCACACCAGGCATCCCTGTCTTTGACTATCTCCCAGATTTTGCTCAAATACATGTCCATTGAGTCAGTGACACCATCCAACCATCTCATCCTCTGTCACCCACTTCTCTTCCTGCCCTCAATCTTTCCCAACATCAGGGTCTTTTCAAATGAGTTGCCTCTTCACATCAGGTGGCCAAAGTATTGGAGCTTCAGCTTCAGCTTCAGCATCAGTTCGTCCAATGAATATTCAGGGTTGAATTCCTTTAGGATTGACTGATTTGATCTCCTTGTAGTCCAAGGGGCTCGCAAGAGTCTTCTCCAGCACCACAGTTTGAGAGCATCTGTTCTTCAGCACTCAGCCTTCTTTATGGTCCAGCTCTCACATCCATACATGACTACTGGAAAAATCATAGCTGTATCACATACCATTAATCAAATCATGGTCAATTAAAGTGTATCAAACTATGCAGAGTTTGTTCTCTGACCACATAGAATGAAACTTCTGTTAGAAATCAATAACAGAAAGTCAGGAGACACAAATAGAAATTAGATACATTTTTAAATGACCAATATGTCAAAGAAGGAGTTACAAGGTTAATTTGAGATGAGTGAAAATGAACATACAACATCCCAAAACTTATGGGATGCACCGAAAGCAATGCTTACAGAAAATTTTATAAGTGTAAATGCTTGTAATTAAAAAGAAGAAATATCACATATCAATAACCTCACTTTGTACATTAAGACACTGGACAAAGAGAAGAAAACTAACTAGAAAAAGCAGAAGGAAGGAAATATGAAAGATTAGATAAGTAAATGGCATAGAGAATAAAAAGTTAATGAAACCCGAAGTTGGCTCTATGTAAAGACCAACAAAATTGAAAAAAAAAAAGAAGACTCAAATTGCTAGGATCAGAAATGAAGGAGGGAAACATTACTACAAATCTTATAGAAATTTAAAGAAAATTATGAAGGAACATCATGAACAATTTTATGCCAATAGATTAGATAACTTATTTGTAATGAACACATTCCTAGAAAGACACAAATTACTGAAACCAATTGTTGAGAAAGGGAGAACAAAGAAACTCTGAAAATACCTATAATAAGAGGTTAATTAAAACTTTTTAAATACCCAAAAAGAAAAGCATAAACATAAATGGATTATCAGATTAATTATCACAAACATTAAAGAAGAATTAATACAAATTCTTCAAAAATTCTTCCAAAAAGTAGAAGAGGAGGGAACATATCTGGTAAATATGCTATAATATGAAAGGATGCTGAAAACATGCTAAATGAAAGCAACTATTCCAAAAGACTGTATATTATATGATTCCAAATATATAGTGACAGAAAGTAGATTAGTGGTTGCTTAGGGCTGGGGCAATAGCTGAAGTGTATAGGGTTTCTTTAGAACTTGATGAAAATGTTCTAAAATTGATTGTGATGATTGTACAACTTGTTTATTATAGTACAAACCATGAATTATATACTTTAAATGGGTGAATTTTATGATATCCAAATTATATTTTAATAAAGTCACACACACTGAAATAGTGGGTACAACCTAAATGTCTGTCAGTGTGAGAATGGATAAATTATGATGCATCCATTTGGTGGAATACTGTACAGCCGTTAAAATAATGGAGGTATATCTATTAATGCATTCTGATCTGTATAGTGTCTAGGATTTTGTAATAAGTTAAAAAGTAATATATATGTATATGTAAATACTTTTTTTACAAACAAAAGCATTTGTATATATATGATATATGTATATATAGATATTTCTGAATAAACTTAGGAAAAACCTGGAAAATATACATACCAAATTGTAAAACTTTTAGAGATGTGATTGGGTAGACTGAAAAGGGACTTTTGCTTTATAAAATTTTTAAAGTGTGATTTGGGCTGATTTTTACTTTTTTCAGTTTTTTAATAAAGAAAAATTTAATACTCTGCCAATGATTTGCATTTCAGAATATTTGTCAGGCCTGCTCTGAGGATATCATCTAACTATACTCAGGAAAAACATCTATTCCTTTGATAAACTGCTCACTTTGGATTAACTCTAATTTTAAATATAGTTTAAAGGACAAGAAGTAAGTTATCCTGGTATAACCTTTTGCACATGTTACCTAGGAGCATACTTCTAAGGTGGACTTTTCAGAAGAAACTTCTTCCTGTTGTATAAAATCTCACCTCTGCCCTTTACTAGACCTACAGACCATTAACAATAAGGGAAAATAAAAACAGAGAATGTCCCTCAACTGGTGTGTAGATAAACTGTGGTATACCCATACAAGGGAATCCTACTCAGCAATAAAAACTATGATGAGCTATATGATACATGCAACAGCTTGGATAGAGTTCACATGCATTTTGCTAAGTAAAAGAGCCAAACTCAAAAGGCTACTTACTGTTAGATTCCATTTATATAACATTCTGAAAAGGACAAAACTATGGAACAGAACAAGTTAGTGGATGACGGGTTAAAAATAAGAGAGTAGCACAAGGAATTTATTTAATAATGGAAATTTTCTGTAACTTGATTATAATTACATGAGTGTATGCATTTGTGATAACTCCTAGAATTGTACACCAGAATGGTAACTCCTAGAATTGTACACCAGAATGGATGAATTTTACTGTATGTAAATGTTTAAATAAATGTAACTTTTAATGGAGGAAAGAAAGTTTCTTAAAGTCATTTCCATAAAATATTCCTATTCTGTTGTCTTTGGATTACTATTGATAACTTAAAGCCACTTGACTACTATTCCTTATTTTCTGCCTACAGGTCAGCAGAAATCATTTAAAAAATCTATATACACATAAACACAGTAACCCACCATAAAAAAAAATCAAAGGTCAAACTGGAAAATAATTTGCCACATACAGGAGCTAATTTCTTCAATATAGAATTCATATAGTTTTCTTAGTATACTTAAGTCAGTAATCCAATTAAAAAGTGGGTAAACAAAAAGAAAATTTATAGAGAAACAAATATAAATGATAAACTTAGAAAATTTAGAATGTTCAGAGTATTAATACAAATTAGGACAATTAGCTCTCTTTTTTGTTTTTTGTTGTTGTTTTGGCCATGCCATGTGACTTGTGGGATCTTAGTTCCCCAACTAGGGATTGAACCTGGGCCCTCCACTGTGAAAGCATGGAATCCTAACTACTAGACTGCCAGGAAATTTACAATTAGCTCTTTTTTAAAAAGCCTTTTTCGGTTTATAGAAAAGTCAAATAGTAAAAGAGTTCCCATATATCCTTCACTTAGCTCCCCCGATGTTAACATCTTACATAACCATAGAAAAGTTAACTAAGAAAATAATATTGATGCAGTAATATTAGCTGATGTGCAGACCTTATTTGATTTTCTCCATCTGTCCAACTAATGTCTTTTTATGATCTAGGATCTCACATTGCACTTTGTTATGTATCCTTAATCTGTTCCTAACTGTGACAGTTCTCATTGGTCAGTTATTTTGTACAATGTCCCTAATTGGGGTTTCTCTGATATTTTGTCATGATTATATTGATGTTATGCATATTTGGTAAGGATACTGCAGAAATGATGTTATGTCCTTTTTAGTACCTCATATCAGGAGATATCTGATGCTGACATGTCTTAATACTGGTGACATGTAACCTTGATCACCTGGTTAAGGTAGTGTCTGCTATGCTTCACTGTAAAGTTAATATTTTCCTCATTAGAATTAATAAATACCTTATAGGAAGATATATTCAGTTCAGTTCAGTCACTCAGTCATGTCCGACTCTTTGCAACCCCATGAATCGTAGCACGCCAGGCCTCCCTGTCCATCACCAACTCCCAGAGTTCACTCAGACTCACGTTCATTGAGTCAGTGATGCCATCCAGCCATCTCATCCTCTGTCATCCCCTTCTCCTCCTGCCCCCAACCCTCCCAGCATCGGAGTCTTTTCCAGTGAGTCAACTCTTCGCATGAGGTGGCCAAAGTACTGGAGTTTCAGCTTTAGAATCGGTCCTTCCAAAGAACACCCAGGACTAATCTCCTTTAGAATGGACTGGTTGGATCTCCTTGCAGTCCAAGGGACTCTCAAGAGTCTTCTCCAACACCACAGTTCAAAAGCATCAATTCTTCGGCGCTCAGCCTTCTTCACAGTCCAACTCTCACATCCATGCATGACCACAGGAAAAACCATAGCCTTGACTAGACGAACCTTTGTTGGCAAAGTAATGTCTCTGCTTTTGGTTTTTTTTTTTTTTTAAAGGCTTAAAATGTATTTTAATAAGTTCATGTTGCATTATTCATTTCTCAGAAAAACTTCAAAGGTATTAGGGACAAATCAAACATGGTACACCAATAAAAAATGCACAGCATAACTACCTAAGATAGGCAAAGCTAAGAGCTACCGTCTGACACTCAGCATACAGCAACCCTGTTCTCAAGATTGTACTAGGCCTATCAAGAAAGCTGTGAATGGCAACATCACAGACATAAAAGGGCCATTTCTGGGTTGTCCTTAGCCAAGAAAAAGATGGAGGCAAGTTTAACACAAGATTTTTTAAAGATACACTAAATGAAAATCTCTAAGAGAAAATGTCTTCCTTGGGACATGAAAGGGTAATATATGGGACATAACAGAACCGTGTGTATGTTGTCTGTGACCTCTGTGGACATGTGCCTGAATTCCCACCTGGGAGTGATTGGAACAGTGGGGCCAAGGTCATTGGGGGATGTTTGGTTTTTGTGGTATATGTGGCAGGATCTCTGGGGTGAGACAGTGCACTAAGTCGTGTCTGACTCTTGCGACCCCATGGACTGTAGCCTGCCAGGCTCCTCTGTCTATGGGATTCTCCAGGCAAGAATACTGGAGTGGGTTGCCATGTCCTTCTCCTGTCTCTGCTTTTGAATATGCTATCTAGGTTGGTCATAACTTTCCTTCCAAGGAGTAAGCGTCTTTTAATTTCATGGCTGCAGTCACCATCTGCAGTCATTTTGGAGCCCAGAGAAATAAAGTCTGACACTGTTTCCACTGTTTCCGCATCTATTTCCCATGAAGTGATGGGACTGGATGCCATGATCTTTGTTTTCTGAATGTTGAGCTTTAAGCCAGCTTTTTCACTCTCCTCTTTCACTTTCCTCAAGAGGCTTTTTAGTTCCTCTTCACTTTCTGCCATAAGGGTGGTGTCATCTGCATATCTGAGGTTATTGATATTTCTCCCAGCAATCTGGATTCCAGCTTGTGTTTCTTCCAGCCCAGTGTTTCTCATGATGTACTCCGCATATAAGTTAAATAAGCAGGGTGACAATATACAGCCTTGACATACTCCTTTTCCTATTTGGAACCAGTCTGTTGCATGTCCAGTTCTAACTGTTGCTTCCTGACCTGCATATAGGTTTCTCAAGAGGCAGGTCAGGTGGTCTGGTATTCCCATCTCTTGAAGAATTTTCCACAGTTTATTGTGATCCACACAGTCAAAGGCTTTGGCATAGTCAATAAAGCAGAAATAGATGTTTTTCTGGAACTCTCTTGCTTTTTCGATGATCCAGCAGATGTTGGCAGTTTGATCTCTGGTTCCTCTGCCTTTTCTAAAACCAGCTTGAACATCAGGAAGTTCACGGTTCATGTAGTGCTGAAGCCTGGCTTGGAGAATTTTGAGCATTACTTTACTAGCATGTGAGATGAGTGCAATTGTGCGGTAGTTTGAGCATTCTTTGACATTGCCTTTCTTTGGGATTGGAATGAAAACTGACCTTTTCCAGTCCTGTGGCCACTGCTGAGTTTTCCAAATTTGCTGGCATATTGAGTGCAGCACTTTCACAGCATCATCTTTCAGGATTTTAAATAGCTCAACTGGAATTCCATCACCTCCACTAGTAGAAGGATGCAAAGAAATAGAGGAAAACAACAGAATGGGAAATACTAGAAATCTCTTCAAGAAAATGAGAGATACCAAGGGAACATTTCATGCAAAAATGGGCTCGATAAAGGACAGAAATGGTATGGACCTAACAGAAGCAGAAGATATTAAGAAGAGGTGGCAAGAATACACAGAAGAACTGTACAAAAAAGATCTTCACAACTCAGATAATCACAATGGTGTGATCACTGACCTAGAGCCAGACATCCTGGAATGTGAAGTCAAGTGGGCCTTAGAAAGCATCACTACGAACAAAGCTAGTGGAGGAAGATATAAAACATTGTTTTGTCGTTGAGAGGGTAACAGGCAGGAAGGCCAGGAGTCTCAAAACGGAGGAAATATCCTGCAAGTGTCAGACATTTTTATCTCTCTTAAGCGGCAGGAGTAAACAAACAAGTGATATTTTTTTCTTCTCCATACAAATTTAAAAGGAGGTTTCTCTTAAAATATTGTGTTGCCATAATGACACCTGGTTTCACCTGAAGTTAACTATTCTCAAACCTTGAGATAACCAATGCATTTTTCTCATGGAAATATTTGTCTTAAGCTATGTTAATGTACTATGCATTTACCCCAGACTCTGTCTTCAAGTCGGGTCCACCTAATGGCTCAGAACCTACTTGACAAACCGGTATGTTATACTCAGATATTGTTCCCCTAATCTATGTAAACGAAACTATTTGTATGGTAATCTGTCCTTCTACAAGATTCAAGTTAATCATTTTATGGCCCAGGATGAACCTTTTGGTGCCAAGATTATCCCAAAATGCATCTTACCGGTGAGGGGCCTGGTGCCATTCTGAGTTTTAAGACATTCCTTTCTTTCATTAACAGACTGCTAGTGACTATCTAACATCCAGCTGAAGACTAGCAGGGGGGTACTCTTTCTGCCCCCTTCTGATGCCTATGTCAGGAGATTTCTCTATGTCCTTTATACTGTAATAAAACTTTATTACACAAAAACTCTGAGCGATCAAGCCTCGTCTCTGGCCCTGGATTGAATTCTTCTCCTCTGGAGGCCAAACATCCCAGCATCTTTTCGTTCAGCAACAACCTTTCATCATCATACTTTTGCCCACTAAGTTTAGCTTTCATCAGTGGTTCTTATAATGACAATTAACTACTGTGGTGTTTACCTAATGGTGATTTTCTATTTCTTCTATTTCATCTGTTTTTATTAATTGAAATTCTATGAGGAAGATGACCTTCCTCGTGCGTTTATTCACAAATTTACTTATAGCAGTGTAGACTAATAGATGTTTATTTTATTTTATGACTTATAACCTAATGCTGTCATTGTTTTGTTGTTCAAATTGTTCCAGCTTTGGCCATTGGGAGCTTCTATGTCATTTTGATGTCTCCATTTTTTGACTACTTTATTTTCTGGCACTATAAGATTTTCCAGGCTCATCTTGTGTATTCCCTACCCCAGTACTAGAATCAACCATTTCTACATGGTTCCCTAGTTCCTTTTATTGGGAAAAAAAGTGGTATTTAGAAACCAAGATCTGCACACTATGTGTTATGTTTCTACAACCTTCAGAAAGTCAATATTGTAAAGATTGATAACATCATATGTTTCCAAGGATATGGAAAATAGACACTCATAGACATTGGATGGATGTACAAATAAGTGTAATCTTTTCAGAGGACAATTGGCAATATCCTTTAAAATTTTAATTGCAAAGATCTAGAAAATCTAATTCTAGAAGTCCATTATACATAAATACTTATAAATATGTTCAAATATTATACATATATATGTATATATATATATACACACAGAATGTTCAAACTACCAAAATCTCACATGCTAGCAAAGTAATGTTCAAAATTCTCCAAGCTAGGCTTTAATAGTACGTGACCCAAGAACTTCCAGATGTTAAAGCTGGATTTAGAAAAGGCAGAGGAACCAGAGATCAAATTGCCAACATCCCTCGGATCATAGAAAAAGCAAGAGAGTTCCAGAAGAACATCTACTGCTTCATTGACTACGCTAAAGCCTTTGTGTGGATCACAACAAATTGTGGAAAATTCTTAAAGAGATGGGAATACTAGACCACCTTACCTGCCTCCTGAGAAATCTGTATGCAGGTCAAGAAGCAACAGTTAGAACTGGACATAAAACAATGGACTGGTTCCAAATTGGGAAAGGAGTACCTTAAGGATGTATATTGTCACCTTGCTTATTTAACTTATGCAGGTTACATCATGTGAAATGCCAGACTGGATGAAGCACAAACTGGAATCAAGATTTCAGGGAGAAATATCAATAACCTCAGATATGCAGATGACACCACCCTTATGGCAGAAAGTGAAGAGGAACTAAAAAGCCTCTTGATGAAAGTGAAAGAGGAGAGTGAAAAAGTTGGCTTAAAGCTCAACATTCAGAAAACGAAGATCATGGCATCTGGTCCCATCACTTCATGGCAAATAGATGGGGAAACAGTGATAGACTTTATTTTTCTGGGCTCCAAAATCACTGCGGATGGTGACTGCAGCCATGAAATTAAAAGACGCTTACTCCTTGGAAGAAAAGTTATGACCAACCTAGATAGCATATTGAAAAGCAGAGACATTACTTTGCCAACAAAGGTCTGTCTAGTCAAGGCTATGGTTTTTCCAGTGGTCATGTATGGATGTGAGAGTTGGACTGTGAAGAAGGTTGAGCGCTGAAGAATTGATGCTTTTGAACTGTGGTGTTGGAGAAGACTCTTGAGAGTCCCTTGGACTACAGGGAGATCCAATCAGTCCATTCTAAAGGAGATCCATCCTGGATGTTCTTTGGAAGGACTGATGCTAAAGCTGAAACTCCAATACTTTGGCCACCTCATGCGAAGTGTTGACTCATTGGAAAAGACTCTGATGCTGGGAGGGATTGGGGGCAGGAGGAGAAGGGGATGACAGAGGATGAGATGGCTGGATGGCATCACCAACTTGATGGACATGAGTTTGAGTGAACTCCAGGAGTTGGTGATGGACAGGGAGGCCTGGCGTGCTGCAATTCATGGGATCGCAAAGAGTCGGACACGACTGAGCGACTGAACTGAACTGAATGCAATTGTAAATAAGATTGTTTCATTCATTTGTCTTTCTGATAGTTCATTATTATTGTATAGAAATACCACAGATTTTTGTATATTGATCTTTTATCCTGTGACTTTACTGAATTCATTTATTAGTTCTAACAGTGTTTTGGTGGAGTCTTTAGGGTTCTCGCTATATAGTTATCATGTCATCTACAAATAGTGACAGCTTTATTTCTTCTTTCCCAATTTGCATGCTTTTAGTTTATTTTCGTTGCCTAATTGCTGTGGCTAAAACTTCCATTACTACGTTGAATGAAAGTAGCCAGAGTGGGCTTCTTTGTCTTGTTTCTGAACTCAGAGGAAAAACTTCCAGCTTTTCACCATTGAGTATATTAGCTGTTGCTTTATTATATATGGTGCTTATTACTTTGAGTTATAGTCCATCTATACCTACAACTTTGTTCAGAGTTTTTTTTTTATCATAAATGGATGTTTAATTTTGTTAAATGCTTTTTCTGCATCTATTGAGATGATTATATTATTTTTATCCTTCATTTTGTTAATGGGACATATCATGTTGATTGATTTGCAAATGTTGAACCATCCTTGCATCCCTGGAATTAATTCCACATGACTGTGGCATATGATCCTTTTAAAGTACTGCTGGATTTGGTTTGCTAATATTTTGTTGAGGATTTTTGCATGTATGTTCATCAGGGATATTGGCCTGTCATTTTCTTTTTGTGTGTGTTGTTCTTATCTGGTTTTGGTGTCAGTATAATGCTGGTTTTGCAAAATGTGCTTATAAGGTTTCTCTCCCCTTCAGTTTTTTGGAAGAGTTTGAGAAACATAGGTATTAAATTTTCTTTGAATGTTTTATAGAAGTTAGCAGTGAAGCTATCTGGTCCTGGGTTTTTGTTTGTTGGAAGTTTTCTGATAATTATTTGCATCTCCTTACTAGTAAACCGTCTATTTGGATTTTCTATTTCTTCACAATTCAGTCTTGGAGTACTGTATTTTTCTAGGAATTTATCCATTTATTCTAGTTTATTCAATATGTTGGCATATAATTGTTTATAGTAGTCCCTTGTCATGTTTTGTGTTTCTGTGATATCAACTGTAACTTCTCTTTTCCTGATGTATTTGAGTCCTCTTTTTTTTTTTTTCTTGGTTAGTCAAGCTGAAGGTTTGTCGATTTTGTTAATCTTTTCAAAGAACCAGCTCTTAGTTTCATTGATCTTTTCTACATTTGTTTTTTAGTCTTTATTTCATTTATTTCCACTCTGATCTTTATTATTTCCTTCCTTCTAATTTTGGGCTTCTTTTGTTATTCTTCTTCTAGTTCCTTTAGTTATAAAGTTAGATAATTTATTTGGGATTTTTCTTGTTTCTTGAAGTAGGCCTGCATTGTTATCACCAGGGAAGCCCTATTTTATTCATACCTAAATAATTATTGTAATTTTAGTTAATTTTATTGCTTTTGACTTTTAACCTTTATGCTTGCTTTATAAATGATTGATCCACTACCTTTATTATATATTTACCATTTCCAGTGAGATTTTTACAATTATATGATTCCTGATTAATTAGTGCCATTCCTTTTTCAGCTTAAAGAAATCCCTTTAACATGTCATGAAGGGCCAGTTTAGTGGTGATGAACTCCTTTAACTTTTGCTTATCTGGAGAACTCTTGATCTCTTCTTCAATTCTGAATGATAATCTTTCCAGGTAGAGAATTCTTGGTTGGAAGTGCTTTTTTTCCTCTCAGCACTTTGAAATATGTCATGCCAGTCCCTTCTAGCCTGTACAGTTTCTGCTTAAAAATATGCAGATAGCCTTATGGGGTTTCCCTCTACATGACAAGTTATTTTTTCTCTTGCTAATTTTAGTATTCCTTCTCTATCCTTAACTTTTCCAGTGTACCTTGGTGTATGTTTCTTTATGTTCATCTTATTTTGAGTTCTCTGCTCTTCCTGGATCTGGTTGTCTGTTTCCCTCCCCAGACTTGGAAATTTATTAGCCACTGTTTCTTCAAATTTTTTGTCCCTTTATCTCTGTCTTCTCCTTCTGATATTTCTATAATGTGAATGTTATTCTTGATGTTGCCCCTAAGGTCCCTTAAGGTATCTTTACTTTTTTAAATTCTTTTTTTCTTTTTGCTTCTCTATCTGGGTGAGTTCCATTGTCTTGTCTTTCAGCTCACTGATTGGTTCTTCTACATCATCCAGTCTGCTACTGAACCCCTCCAGTGTATTTTTCATTTCAGTTATAACTTCTGTTTGGTACTTTCTTATATTTTCTATCTCTTTGCTGAAGTTCTTACTCTGTTCATCTATTCTTCTCCCATATTTGATGAGCATCTTTATGACCATTACTTTGAACAGTTATATCTGGTAGACTGCTTTTCTCCATTTAATTTAACCAATTTTTTGAGATTCATCTTGGTCTTTCTATTGGAACATATTCCTCTGTCTTGTCATTTGGCCTAATTATCTGTATTTGTTTCTATGTATTA
This sequence comes from Bos javanicus, assembly GCF_032452875.1. Classification (NCBI taxonomy): domain Eukaryota; kingdom Metazoa; phylum Chordata; class Mammalia; order Artiodactyla; family Bovidae; genus Bos; species Bos javanicus. Next base: position 57,491,214 of record NC_083897.1, on the reverse strand, counting down.
TGTAAATAATGGCTTCTCATGTGGCTCAGTGGTAAAGAATCCACTTGCCAATGCAGGAGATGTGAGTTTGATCCCTGGGTTGGGAGGATCCCCTGGAGAAGAAAATGGCAACCCACTCCAGTATTCTTGCCTGGGAAATCCCATGGGCAGAGGAACCTGGTAAGCTACAGTCCATAGGGTCACAAGAGTTGGACCTGACTTAGCATCTAAGCAACAACAATTATGTAAATCAGCTGTATCTTCCAGTCTTGAAGGAGTGGCCTTATTTAAGATATGTCGTATGAAACTCAGAGGCACAATTTCACCTGGCTACCAGACCCAGGCACTGAAGTAGTGTCTCCTATGTGGGCTGAATACACTCTCCTTTCTTGGCAAGGATGCAGCTACTGCTGCAGTCTCTAGGTGGGTGAAGTTGGTCCCTGGAATTACTGTGAAACCTGATTGCAGCTGCAAGAGTACACTGGTGGGCACAGGCACCCCCAGATTGGCTGCAGGACCTGGCTGTGGCTACCACATGCACTGGTTGGCATGAATATGACTTGGTTGACTGAGAGGCCTAACTAATGTGCATGGGTGGGTGGGGCTCTTAACTGGATGTGCCCATTTGTGCTCCCAGTATAAAAGGAGAACTTCATAATGGTGTCCACCAGCACTGGCATTAGCAAGATAGCCTGAGCTCACATCAACTGCTTCTTCCAATGTACAATTTCCCACATAGCATCCCAGCTAATTTATGTCTTTCTGGAAGATACTTAAAGATTAGTAAATGTGTCCCCTTTACTTAGGATCCATGCAATTTTTATTTATTTATTTATTTTTGTTGAGTGAATCTGTACAGGGGCCTTTACGAGAGGATTCTCCATTCCCTATAGTTCTGTTTTTTCCTGGACCTAGTTCTCATTGATTTTCAAAGCCAGATGTTTGAGGGGCTTATCTGTCTTGTGCAGGATCTAGCAGTTGGGGTACCTGGTGTGGAGCTCAAATCCCTTGCTCCCCTGGAAAATGATATGTATTTTTGTGATCACTCCTGATTGTGAATCAACCATGGATATAATGTGCTTTTATCCTTGGCAAGAACACATCTTTGTCTTTTCTGTCCATCTCAATGCTGTCCTTTGATGCTTTGTTGTGAAGGCTCTGTTTACTTAGTTTTCAGGTCCCTTTCTGGAGGAACTATCCATATGCAGTTGTAGATTTGTTGTGTCCATGTGATGAGGTGAGCTCAGAATTTTCCTATGACATGATCTTGAACCCTTTCCTCTGAAACACTAGTTTCTTAACTTCTATACACCACAATCCTGGTTTACTTCCTACTTCATTGATAAATTCTCTGTCTCCTTTATGACCCATTCTCTGCTTCTTTAAATATTATACTGCCCCAGGTCTCCCTCCCTAACCTGTTCTTTTCTGACTTTTTTTCTCTCCTTGAAGGCTCTCAACTAGTTTCATGACTTATACTACGATCTATAGGTTTATGACTCACGTATCTACTGTTTACTTCCAGCTTAGACCTGTCTATTGAGCTACAGATTCTTATATCCAACTGACTCCCTGATAAGGCTACCTGAATGTCTAAAGCTATCTCAAATGTAACATGTCCAAAATAGAAGAATATTTATTTCCCCCAATGAAATCTTAGAACAACCAGGGTGTTGCTTGATGAAGAAGGAGGCTGCTGATTTCTAGTAAGAGAGTATTATGACATTTTTCCTACCTTCCCCCAATCAACAGCTCGCTGACAATAATGGAATGGTGAGCTTATGGGTGCCAAAATGAGATATGCAAAACTTTTTCTCAAAGAGTTGTGGTTTGGGGTTTTGACTGCTTGATTGCTTACCAAGAGATCAGCTAAGGGACTTGCCTGTGTTTTGCCATTCCCTGCTTCCAAACTCTCAGGACTGGAGTCACCACTTGGGTGGTGATTTTTTTCACAATTAAAAAAAAAAACTGTATTAAAATATACATAACAGAAAATATGCCATCTTAATCATTTTTAAGTGTATGGTTCAGTGCCATTAAGCACATTCATATTTTGGGGAGCATCACCACCATCCATCTCCAGAACTCTTTTCATTTTGCAAAACTGAAGTTCTATAAACAGTAATTCCCCATTCCTCCCTCCAAACAACAACTGTCAACCACCATTCTAATTTATATCTCTATGAATTTGACAACTATAAGTAACTCATACAGGTGGAATAATACAGTATTTGCATTTTTATGACTGGCTTATTTCATTTAGCATAATGTCCTCAAGCTTCATCCATGTTCTGACATACATCAGAATTTCCTTCCTTCTTTAAAACTAAATTCCATTCCATTGTATGTACATGCCATATTATGCTTATGCATTCTTCCATCAATAGACATTTGCATCACTTCCATCTTTTAGCTATTGTGAATAATGCTGCTGCTGCTATGAACATGAGTGTACAAATATCTCTTCAAAGTTCAGCTTTAAATTTGGGGAATATATTCCCAGAAGATGAATCACTGAATTATATGATAATTCATTTTTAACTGTTTGAGGAACCAACAGTTCTCCACAGTGGCTATACCATTTTACGTTCCCATGAACAGGGTACTAGTGTTCCAGTTTCTCCACTTCCTTGCCAATCCAATACTTGTTATTCTTTTTCTTTTTAAAAATATTTCTCAACCTAACTGGTGTAAGATAGCATCTCATTGTGGTTTTTATTTTGAGTGGCAATTTTATAAAACATATAAAAGCATATGGTAGAACTTCCCTGGTGGCACAGTGGATAAGACTCTGCCTGCCAATGCAGGGAACATGGGTTCAATCCCTGGTCCAGGAGGATTCTGGATGTAACAGAGCAACTGAGCCCATGTGCCACTGCTACTGAGCTTGCATGCCACAACTACTGAGACTGTGTGCTACAACTAATGAACCCTGCATGCCCTAGAGCCTGTGTTCCACAAGAGAAGCACTGCAATGAGAAGCCTGCACATCGCAACTAGAGAAAGCCTGTGCAAAGCAACAAAGACCCAGCACAGCCAAAAAAATTAAAATTAAAAAAAAATTAAAAAGCTTATGGTAGCTGTAGCTGCTTGAGGCAAGGTTGGATAGAAGGTACAACTCAGGAGGAGGAATAAGTACTTTGAAAGCTCCTACATATACTGAGGGATCTAGAAGACCGTGCATGTTCAGTAATAAACATGTGCCCAGAAAAGACTACAGAAACCCTAAGATGTCACCTTTGGCTGATATTTACTCCGTGTAAATGGGAAATAAAGACAGGCAGAGTTGTAAATACCGTTGCTAAGCATTGAAGGAGGACACCAAACTAGAGTCAATTTATAAAGACCAAGACACTATTTTTATTTGGTTTGCTTTTTTGCTCTAGATATTTAAGGAAATCACTAAGCTAACAGAACAGAGACTTCGGTGACCACATACAACAAACACAGTCATTATAAAAATATCTTAGAAAAGTCACCACATAAATAACTGCTGCTGCTGCTGCTGCTAAGTCACTTCAGTCGTGTCCGACTCTGTGCGACCCCATAGACAGCAGCCCACCAGGCTCCCCCATCCCTGGGATTCTCCAGGCAAGAACACTGGAGTGGCTTGCCATTTCCTTCTCCGGTGCATGAAAGTGAAAAGTGAAAGTGAAGTCACTCAGTCGTGTCTGACTCTTAGCGACCCCATGGACTGCAGCCTACTAGGCTCCTCCGCCCCTGGGATTTTCCAGGCAAGAGTACTGGAGTGGGTTGCCATTGCCTTCTCTGACATAAATAACACACCACAAATGGCAACAACAAATTATGGTAAGGAGGGATAATCTATTATTTAGGGTTGTAATGTTATACTTTCCAAAATATCCAGTTTTCAACAAAAATTATGAGATATGCAAAGAAATAAGAAACTGGGGTCCACAGGAAAAATATATTACAAACTGCCCCTGAGGAAGCCCAGAAATTGGACTTATTAGTCAAAGCCTTTAAAATAACAATCTCTTTTTTAAGACTAAGATTTTTTTGATGCAGACCTTTTTCAAAGTCTTAATTGAATTTGTTGCAATATTGCTTCTTTTTTATGTTTTGGTTTTATGGCCCTTAGGCATGTGGGATCTTAGTTACCCAACAAGGGATTGAACCCATACCCCCTGCATTGGAAGGTGAAGTCTTAACCACTGTACTGCCAGGGAAGTCCATAAAATACCACTCTTAAATATGCTCAAAAAGCTAATGGAAACAATGCACAAAGAAACAAAGGAAACAGGTAGAAGAATGTCTCACCAAATAGAGAATATAAAAATGGATAAATTATAAAGGTAAATCTGGAGCTGAAAAAGTACAACCACTAAAGGAATTCAACAACATTTATGAGCAGGCTTAAGAAAGAATCAGTAATTTAAAGACATAATGGTTCAAATCATACAGACCTAGGTGCAGAAAGAAAGAAAGGAGAAAAATGAACAGAGGTAGAAAAGCCTAGGTAGAAAAAAGGGGGAAATCTACCAAAAAGGAAGGCTCTGTAAAAATTTAGCTCTTAACACTTTTAATTATAACTAAGCCTTCGCAGTGGCTGTGGGACGGCACAGGAGCGGCCGAGAGGAGCTACCCCAGGTCCAAGGTAAGGAGCAGTGGCTGCACTTTGCTGGAGCAGCCCTGAAGAGATACCCAACATCCAAGGTAAGAGAAACCCAAGTAAGACAGTAGGCGCTGAGAGAGGACATCAGAGGGCAGACAGACTGAAACCACAATCACAGACAACTAGCCAATCTGATCACACGGACCAAGCTTGTCTAACTCAATGAAACCAAGCCATGTTGTGTGGGGCCACCCAAAATGGAGGGGTCATGGTGGGAAGGTCTGACAGAATGTGGTCCACTAGAGGGGGGAATGGCAAACCACTTCAGTATTCTTGCCTTGAGAACCCCATAAACAGTGTGAAAAGGCAGAAAGACAGGACACTGAAAGAGGAGCTCCCCAGGTCAGTAGGTGCTCAATATGCTGCTGGATTTCAGTGGAGCAGTAACTCCAGAAAGAATGAAGGGATGGAGCCAAAGCAAAAACAACACCCAGTTGTGGATGTGACTGGTGATAGAAGTGAGGCCCAATGCTGTAAGGAGCAATATTGCATAGAAACCTGGAATGTTAGGTCCACGAATCAAGGCAAATTGGAAGTGGTCAAACAGAAAATAGCAAGAGTGAACGTCGACATTCTAGGAATCAGCGAACTAAGATGGACTGGAATGGGTGAATTTAACTCAGATGACCATTATATCTACTTCTGTGGTCAGGAATCCCTTAGAGGAAATGGAATAGCCATCATAGTCAACAAAAGAGTCCAAAATGCAGTACTTGGGTGCAATCTCAAAAATGACAGAATGACCTCTGTTCGTTTCCAAGGCAAACCATTCAATATCACAGTAATCCACATCTATGCCCCAACCAGTAATGCTGAAGAAGCTGAATTTGAACGGTTCTATGAAGACCTACAAGACTTTCTAGAACTAACACCCAAAAAAGATGTCCTTTTCATTATAGGGGACTGGAATGCAAAAGTAGGAAGTCAAGAAACACCTGGAGTAACAGGCAAATTTGGTCTTGGAGTACAGAATGAAGCAGGGCAAATGCTAATACAGTTTGGCCAAGAGAACACACTGGTCATCACAAACAACCTCTTCTAACAACACAAGAGAAGACTCTACACATGGACATCACCAGATGGTCAACACTGAAATCAGATTGATTATATTATTTGCAGCCAAAGATGGAGAAGCTCTATACATTCAGCAAAAACAAGACTGGGGGCTAACTGTGGCTCAGATCATGAACTCCTTATTGCCAAATTCAGACTCAAATTGAAGAAAGTGGGGAAAACCACTAGACCATTCAGGTATGACCTAAATCAAATCCCTTATGATTATACAGTGGAAGTGAGAAATAGATTTAAGGGACTAGATCTGATAGAGTGGATGATGAACTATGGATGGAGGTTCATGACATTGTACAGGAGACAGAGATCAAGACCATCCCCAAGAAAAAGAAATGCAAAAAAGCAAAAGAGCTGTCTGAGGAGGCCTTACAAATAGCTGTGAAAAGAAGGAAGTGAAAAGCAAAGGGGAAAAGGAAAGAAATACCCATTTGAATGCAGAGTTCCAAAGAATAGCAAGGAGATAAGAAAGCCTTCCTCAGTGATCAATGCAAAGAAATAGAGGAAAACAATAGAATAGGAAAGATTAGAGATCTCTTCAAGAAAATTAGAGATACCAAGGGAACATTTCATGCAAAGATGGGTTCAATAAAGGACATAAATGGTATGGACCTAACAGAAGCAGAAGATATTAAGAAGAGGTGGCAAGAATACACAGAAGAACTGTACAAAAAAGATCTTCATGATCCAGATAATGACGATGGTGTGATCACTCACCTAGAGCCAGACATCCTGGAATGTGAAGTCAAGTGGGCCTTAGAAAGCATCACTATGAACAAAGCTAGTGTAGGTAATGGAATTCCAGTTGAGCTATTTCAAATCCTAAAAGATGATGCGGTGAAAGTGCTACACTCAATATGCCAGCAAATTTGGAAAGCTCAGCAGTGGCCACAGGACTGGAAAAGGTCAGTTTTCATTCCAATCCCAAAGAAAGGCAATGCCAACGAATGCTCAAACTACCACACAATTGCACTCATCTCACACGCTAGTAAAGCAATGCTCAAAATTCTCCAAGCCAGGCTTCAGCAATACGTGAACCATGAACTTCCAGATGTTCAAGCTGGTTTTAGAAAAGGCAGAGGAACCAGAGATCAAATTGCCAACATCCACTGGACCATGGAAAAAGCAAACGAGTTCCAGAAAAACATCTATTTCTGCTCTATTGACTATGCCAATGCCTTTGGCTGTGTGGATCACAATAAACTGTGAAAAATTCTGAAAGAGATGGGAATACCAGACCACCTGACCTGCCTCTTGAGAAACCTATATGCAGGTCAGGAAGCAACAGAACTGGACATGGAACAACAGACTTGTTCCAAATAGGAAAAGGAGTATGTCAAGCCTGTACATTGTCACCCTGCTTATTTAACATATATGCAGAGTACATCATGAGAAACGCTGGGCTGGAGGAAGTACAAGCTGGAATCAAGTTTGCCGGGAGAAATATCAATAACCTCAGATACACAGATGACACCATCCTTATGGCAGAAAGTGAAGAAGAACTAAAGAGCCTCTTGATGAAAGTGAAAGAGGAGAGTGAAAAAGTTGGCCTAAAGCTCAACATTCAGAAAACTAAGATCATGGGATCCGGTCCCATCATTTCATGGCAAATAGATGGGGAAACAGTGGGAACAGTGGCTGACTTTATGTTTTTGGACTCCAAAACCACTGCAGATGGTGATTGCAGCCATGAAATTAGAAGACACTTACTCCTTGGAAGGAAAGTTATGACCATCCTAGATAGCATATTAAAAAGCAGAGACATTACTTTGCCAACAAAGGTCCATCTAGTCAAGGCAATGGTTTTTCCAGGAGTCATATATGGATGTGAGAGTTGGACTATAAAGAAAGCTGAGCACCAAAGAATTGATGCTTTTGAACTGTGATGTTGAAGACTCTTGAGAATCCCTTGGACTGCAAGGAGATCCAACCAGTCTATCCTAAAGGAAATCAGTCCTAGGTGTTCATTGGTGGGACTGATGTTGAAGCTGAAACTCCAGTATTTTGGCCACCTGATGCAAAGAGCTGACTCATTTAAAAAGACCCTGATGTTGGGAAAGATTGAAGGCAGGAGGTAAAGGGGACAACAGAGGATGAGATGGTTAGATGACACCACTGACTCATTGGACATGAATTTGAGTAAACTCTGGGAGTTGGTAATGGACAGGGAAGCCTGGTGTGCTGCAGTTCATGGGGTCACAAAGAATTGGACACGACTGAGTGACCGAACTGAAGCAGAATTATAACTAAGCAGGGCTCCCCTGATAGCTCAGCTGGTAAAGAATCCACCTGCAATGCACGAGACCCCAGTTTGATTCCTGGGATGGGAAGATCTCCTGAAGAAGGGATAGGCTACCCACTCCAGTATTCTTGGCCTTCTCTGGTGGCTCAGATGGTAAAGAATCCCCCTGGAATGAAAAAGACCTGGGTTTGATCCTTGGGTTGGGAAGATTCCTTGGAGAAGGGAACAGCTACCCACTCTAGTATTCCAGCTTGGAGAATTCCATGGACTGTATAGTCCACGGTGTCGCAAAGTGTCAAACATGACTGAGAGACTTTCACTCACTTGCTCAAACAGAATTATAACCACAACAATGCTAACCTAGCTCAATTCCTAATTGGTTTGAGATGATTAGCTCTTTACTCACTTCCCTGACAAAGAAAAGACATTATCCTATTTGGGAGGAAAAAAAAAAATTGGCATCAGACTCTATGGTGACTTTAGGCACATGTTGAGCATAGAGAGAATTATGAGGCACATAAAGACACAGGACAGTGTGACCCATATCAAGAGGAAAAACAGTCAATAGAAGTAGACCTACTGTAATCCAGACGTTGCATGCACTCACATACTACAACATGGCTGTACCTGAAAATATTATGCTAAGTGAAAGAAGCCTGACACAACAGATCATAGCATTTGATTATACATGTTTGAAATGCCCAGAATAGATAAATACATAGAGACAGAAAGCATATCAGTGGTTGCTAGGGTCTAGGAGGAAAGGAGAATGGGGAGTGACTAATTTATTAAGTTTTATCTGAGGTGATTAAAAAGTTTTGAAACTAAAGATAGTGATATCACATCATTGTGAGTGTACTAAATGCCACTGAACTAGCACCTTAAAATTGTGTTTGCATATATCATGTCAATTAAAACAAATAATTTCTCATATGGGTTTATTAGCAGGCAGATGAGAGGAATCAGTTCAGTCACTCTTGTTCAACTCCTTACGACCCCATGGACTGCAGTGCACCAGGCTTCCCTGTCCATCACCAACTCCTGGAGCTTGCTCAAACTCATGTCCATTGAGTCAGTGATACCATCCAACCATCTTATCCTCTGTTGTCACCTTCTCCTCCTGCCTTCAATCTTTCCCAGCATCAAGGTCTTTTCCAATGAGTCAGTTCTTCACATCATGTGGCCAAAGTATTGGAGTTTCAGCTTCAGCATCAGTCCTTCCAATGAATATTCAGGACTGATTTCCTGTAGGATGGACTGGTTGACTCTCCTTGCAGTCCAAGTGACTCTCAAGAGTCTTCTCCAACACCACAGTTCAAAAGCATCAATTCTTCTGTGCTCAGCTTTCTTTATAGTCCAACTCTCACATCCATACATGACCACTGGGAAAACCATAGCCTGGACTAGACCTTTTTTGACAAAGTAATGTCTCTGCTCTTTAATATGCTGTCTAGGTTGGTCATCTGGGCTTCCCTGGTGGCTCAGAGGTTAAAGCATCTGCCTGGAATGCAGGAGACCTGGGTTCGATCCCTGGGTCGAGAAGATTCCCTGGAGAAGGAAATGGCACCCCACTCCAGTATTCTTGCCTGGAGAATCCCATGGAGGGAGTAGCCTGGTAGGCTATAGTCCATGGGGTTGCAAAGAGTCGGACACGACTGAGCGACTTCACTTCACTTTCACTAGGTTGGTCATAACTTTTCTTCCAAAGAGCAAGCATCTTTTAATTTCATGGCTTAAGTCACCATCTGCAGTGATTTTGGGGGCCAAGAAAATAAAGTCTGTCACTGTTTCCATTGTTTCCCCATCTATTTGCCATGAAGTGATGGGACTGGATGCCATGATCTTAGTTTTCTGAATGTTGAGCTTTAAGCCAACTTTTTCACTCTCTTTCACTTTCATCAAGAGGCTCTTTAGTTCTTCTTCACTTTCTGCCATAAGGGTGGTGTCATCTGCCTATCTGAGGTTATTGATATTTCTCCTGGAAATCTTGATGAGAGGAATAGTGAACTTAAAATCAGTCCAATAAAAGTAAATATTGTGTATTAACACATATATATGGAATCTAGCAAAATGGTACTGATAAGCCTATTTGCAGGGCAAGAATAGAGATACAGACTAGTGGACACAATGGGGGAAGTAGAGGGTGGGACGAATTGAGAGAGTAGCTTTGAAACATATACATTGCCATATGTAAAATAGATAGCTAGTAGAAAGTTGCTGTATAACATAGGAAGCTCAACCTGGTGCTCTATGACAATCTAGAGGGATTGGATGGCAGCAGGAGTGAGACAGAGGTTCAAGAGACAGGGCATATACTTATACTTATGACTGGTTCATGTTGTTGCATGGCAGAAACCAACACTATATTGTAAATCAATTATCCTCCAATTAAAAATAAATTTTAAAAAGTCAATTCAATAGAAACGATTCAGACTGAAACATGAAAAAATGATGGAAAGAAGAGGGGAAAAGCATAATAAATTCATGGTAGATTGTTAGGCAGTTTAATATATGTGTAATTTAAATCCAAGAAGGAGAAGAGCATGAGAATGAGGCAGGGAAAAAAAAGAATTGATCGATCCCAATGATCAAATGACTTAGTGATGATACTCTCCCCTGAAGCTGAGCAGTGGCCGAGAGTTGAACCCACAACCATTCTGTTTTTCACTTTCAGTTCAGTATTCATTATCTTACATGAGATATTCAACACTATTATAAAATAGGTTTTGTGTTAGATGATTTTGCTCAACTATAAGTTAATATAAATGTTCTGAAAACATTTAAGGTAGATGAGGCCATGCTATGATGTTCAGTAGGTTAGATGTATTAAATGCATTTTTTCCTTATGATATTTTCAATTTATGATATCCTTATCTGTATGGAACCCCATCATAAGTTGAGGACGATCTGTAAAAATTTATTATTTAAGGTAACAATAATATTAGTGCCTTGTGGTCAAATGCATATAGAAGTGAAATATATGATAAGAGCCCAAAGAATAGGAGCAGATGAATGGATCTTCACTGTTGTATAATTTTTGAATCTGTCATAAAGTGGCAACATGCTAATTTAAGGTAAACTAATAATAAATCAAGGACACGTGATGTAATCTCTAACCCTCTGTAGCAAGAATTCTAAACCCTGTCACTCTCTGATAGCTCTTTGTTGTGGGGGGCTCTCTTGTGTATTGCAAGAGTTTTAACTTTAAAAGAGTTTTAGCCTCTACCCAGTAAACACCACTAGCACCCCCGCTACAAAGTGTGATAACCAAAAATATCTCCAGACATAGGACAAAATCACCCCTGAATGTCTATAATAACAACTGAAAACATTAGAAAATGATATAAACAAAATAGCATAAGAAGAAGAAACGTGATTAATCCGAGGTAAGTCAGGATAAGAGGAGCAAAGAAACAACGGACAGATGAAACAAACAGAAAACAATAAAAATGCAACTGCATTATTAATTACATTCATATAAACAAACTAAATGCTATTTACCAGAAACATTTTACATATAAAGATACAGACAGACTGAAAGTTAAAGGATGGGAAAAATACCATGCAAACACCACCCCCACCAACAAAGCTGTCATGGTTATATTAATGTCAGACAAAATAGTCTTTAAGGCAAGAGGTATTACTGGAGATAAAGATGCACATTTTGTAATGACAAAAGTGTCAATTCAAAAGGAAGACAACAGTCCTCATTCTATGAGGTAGATACTATATTTTTTATTATTCCAATTTTTATAGGTGAAGAATCTAAATCACAGGAACATTATGAGACCTACACAGTACATAATGGATCAAGAACAAGCTTCTGCTTTTAAATACTACACAGTATTCTCTGGCAAAAACAAAAATGAAATGAACCAAAACCAAAAAACAAATCATTTCTTTTCCTGATTGAAATTAAAAGATTGCAAGACCCAAGGAACAATGCCACTTTTCTATATTTCTTTAGAGAAGCAGAGCGATTTCCCCACAAAGGCATTAATGACTTAAATTTAAACTTCAACCAAAATGAGGTCTTGGGATCTCGTTTCAGTTGTGAAAGTAACAGAAAAATGTTCTATGATACCATATCCTAAGTGTAAAGGTGTATTCAGCACAGCTGTGGTCTAGGATCCTCATAGAACTCTTCAAGCTACTTCCAAAAATCAAGTTCAATCATCACTTTTTAGATTGCTGTAAAATAAAGCAGAAACTTTATTTTTCCATTACTACTCAAACTGCTTCAACAAAGCAAGTCCTATATTCCTGAGAGGGAAGCATAGCAAGGATATGAGTGAAATTTAATTTTCTCAGAAAAGTAAATAAAAAATATATTTCCAGTAAGTCATAGCCCTCTGTTCTCTGGGAAATAACATTTTCAGTGTCTGAATCTCCTGAAAGAGGCTCTGGACAGGTTGGGAAGCCACTAATCTTCAGAGAGTCATTTGGTCCTTGACAGAATTTTTCTACATTTAAATGTAAAAAAAAAAAAGTAAATAAAATAAAATGTATTATTAGTTATTTTATTATAGAACTAATACATACCTGGAAAGGGAAAAACAAACTTTAATGTGGAGAACCTTCAGAAATACCACTTTAACCAAGAGATCAATGTTAACATCAGCAGTGATAAAGCATGTTGATTTTATCATGTACTCTTATCTAATGCAAAGGAGGCATATCACTTCTGTAGTATTAAAAAAAAAACACCTCATAACCCTAGTCTAATCATGATTAAAATAGCAGATAAACACAAATTAAGGGGCATCCTACAAAATACCTGCCCAATACTTCTCAAAACTGTCAAGGTCATGAAAAACAAGGAATGTGTTACAAATCAGAGCTGACTAAGGAGACATGGCAACTAAATGCAATGTGGCATGCTGCATTAGATCCTGGAAATGAAAAACAAAATTAGTAGAAAAACTGGTAAAATATTATTTAAGTCTGAGGTTCAGTACCCTTGTCGCATTCCTAATTTTGATAAATATGCCATGGTAATGTAAGATGATCACATTAAGAGAAACTGAAACTGTACAGGAAACTGCAACTTTTCTGTGAATCTAAAATTATTCTGAAATAAACAGTGTGTTTTAAACTGTACTACATGACTGTGGTGGAAAGAAAAAAATGAAAGAATAAAAAAGTGAAAACGAAATGGGAGACAGGAGGGAGGGAGGGAAGGAAGGCAGAAAAGAACAAAACAATAACAAATGTAAAAAGTAAATAATGTAAAAGGCAAACAATTATATAAAAGTTTTTGTGTGTAATTCCAAACTTTTCTTCCATACACTGAGGCATATTCAGATAATATGGTTTTTTATACAAAGAAAGATATGCATGTCTTATAACTTGATTTTTCACTTAATATATAAGGACTGTATTTCCATTAATTCATACATTCATTTAGTCAGCAAATATATAGTGACTATTTCCCTGATGCTGGGAAAGATTGAAGGCAAAAGGAGAAGGGGGAGGCAGAGGGTGAGATGGTTAGATAGCATCACCCACTTGATGGACATGAATTTCCACAAACTCTGGGAGGTAGTGGAGGACAGAGGAGCCTGGCATGTTGCAGTCCATGGGTTCTCAAAGAGTCAGACATGACTTAGCGACTGAACAACAACAGCAAATTATTCAAGAGGAGAAAGTATGTGAATGTGGCTTTTAGCATTTCCTGAAGGTATTATTCTGCAAGTCATGAGAGGTATCAGAGAAAGAAAAGAGAAGAGTTGAGTACATAGCGAGTATTTTTTAAGACTGAATCTTTGACAAAGGATTCACAGGGAGGGACAGATATTATTTGATGTGCCCAGATTCCTTAGGTCTGAAGATACTTCTACAGCCCAAAGTCTAGTCATTTCACATGAAAATCTAGACCTGTTCTTGGGATAGTTGGTGGGGAAAACAATTTAGCCTCTTGTGAATCATGAGGGATGAAGGACTTAGGATTATAGCTGTTGCCAGTGTAAGTCCACCTGAAAGTGAGACTCAGTTTCCTATTTGAAAAATAGAATGCTTGATTTTAAAACAGGCTCTTACCCAGAGTATGTTTACATTGTGCCTTTTCAGATGTACTGCTGATCTAGCTGTACTGCTGATGAATGCCAAGCTAAGTGATGTTGGCAGTAGCACTAATAAAACTTAATTTCATTATTCAATAGAATATTTTCTATAGAGCTGGGCCCAAGACTAAGATATTGATGACTCATAAATGAATCTCTCATAGCACATACCAACAGATTATTTAAACTATCTCCAATGAACGGTTTGGGGCAATCTGTAGCTCTCAAAGTATAGGACACTTGAGTGAAAAATCACCAAAAGCCTGGGGCTGCTGCCTCCAGAGATCTATGGTGGTGAGCAACTCTATAGTCATGGCAGTTTGTGTCAATGTCCCAACTAAGAGTAAGTCCTGAAGGAAAGGACAATGGACAAAATGCAACTTAAAATGGTATGTGCATGCTCAGCTGTTCTGTCATGTCCAACTCTTTGGACCAGAGTCCTCCAGGCTCCTCTGTCCATGGGATTCTCCAGCCAAGAATACTAGCATGGGTTGTCATGCCCTACTCCAGGGGTCTTCCCAACCCAGGGATGGAACCTGCCTCTCTTACATCTCCTGCATTGGCAGGCGGGTGCTTGTGCCCGCCTGGGCACAGGCTAGTGCCACCTGGGAAGCCCTAAAATGGTGAGTTAAAGGAAAAGCCAAAGGTCTCCCAGGAGAAACTTCCATAAACCATCTCTGCTTATAAATAGTTTTGTTTGAAGAATAGCATAAATGAGTGCTGGTTAATGAAATACTACATGTGTCACGACCGAGCGCTTAACACTAACACTACGATCCTGTGCAAGGGCTAGGAAAACAATTGGTTATACCTCAAGAATTTGTTCCTGAGGTTGTTAGAGTTTCTCATGATGGCATTAGCTGTTTGGGAAAGGAAAGAACTGTAGACATAGGATCTAGTTTGGGGCTGAAAATAACTAAGGGCACCAGAGTCAAATGTGAAACTTCTCTCTGCATTCGGTGTAAAATGTTGCCACCTCTTCTGCCATGGGAGTATACAACAGAAAGCCTGCAACCCAGAAGAGGGCTCCCTCACTCGACCATCTGTGCTCAGTCGCTCAGTCGTGTCCAACTCCTTGTGACTCTATGAACTGTAGCTTGTCAGGCTCCCCTGTCCATGGGATTTTCCAGGCAAGAATACTGGAGTGGGTTGCCATTTCCTCCTCTAGGGCATCTTCCTGACCCAGGGATCAAACCCATGTCTCCTGCATCTCCTGCATTAACAGGTGGATTCTTTACCACTGAGCCACCATGCTGACACCTTTCCAGCCTCTAGAACTTTTGAGACATCAGAAGTCTGAAATCAGTTTTGCTGCACTGAAGTCAAAACATTGACAGGACAAGGATCCCAGTCCCATAGCTGCAAGGAACTAAATTCTGCCAGCGGTGAGCTTGGAAGAAGACTGTAAGCCTTGGATGAGAAAGCAGCACAGACTGACATGCTGACTGCAGCATCGTGGGACCCTGAAAGGAGGACTTGGTCAAGATGCACTTGACTAAAGACCCATGGAAATTGTGAGTTAATAAACTAGTAAGGAAATTAATGTTGCCAACACAGCAGCTTCCCTGGAAGTCATTGAAAGCCAAATACTCTTCGAGTTGGTAAGTGTTGCTCATTTACTGTGCCCTGAATACTAAAAGAGAACACAATAAAATGCATCCCCAAAGAGACAAATCTTATTCTTAGCCAATCAGCCACGTGCCTAGAATCCAGAATGTGTAAGAAAGGTTTCCCCTTGCAGGAGAACTTAAAGTAACGTTTCCAGCACTAAGCAGCTCATCCTGCCAGCTCTACTACACATGTGTGTTGAATCTTTGTCTTGATTCTTGGAGCCGCTCATGTAGTCACCTTTCTCCTAGGGAATCTCTTCCCTTTGGGGAGTATTATTTCTTCCCTCATTACTTCACAAGTCCCTCCTGCTCTTAAACCTCTTTGCTTTCATCTTCTGTGTCCACCTTCTGTTTGCCTCAGTCTTTAATCCAGGTTGTTTGTCATTTGTTCCATCTAGTTCTCTCATAAAAAATGGAAAAGTCTTTAAACCCATGGAGAAGAAAGATAGGATGAAGGAAGCCACTCTGATCCATCTGGCATGTGAACATAACTTCTATGAGTTATTATGTTAACAGAGTCCCAGTCTCTTTAGTCTATTTATTGTTGCATTTCAAATAGCACTCTTTTATTATCTTATTTCCTGTGTACTTGTGTCCACACACACACCCCCAACGCACACATCATTCTAAGAAAGGATCAAGTAAATCAAATGATGGTAAATTTTACTGTTGTGAAATGATAATGGAGAATTTGTGCTGGTTGAAGCTAGTGTAATGAGCTCCCTGTTCACTCTCTACAACTCAGAATCCATTTATCTCCATTATAAACTAGGAGAGATTTTTGTTTTGCTTTATTTTGTTTTGATTATCGGAGAGGAACCAAAAGAGATGAAGAAAGAGGATAGAGGTGATGATATAGAACATATCTCCAGCCCTGTGGACAGAGTGACCTCTTGTGGTTATAGAGGATGAGAAAGCTAGAAAAATTCAAGAAAGATTCTGGGGAATTCCCTGGTGGTCCAGGGGTTAGAACTTGGTGCTTTAACTGCCAGGCCCCGGTTTGGTCCCTGGTTGGGGAACTACAATTCCACAAGCCAGGGAGCTCGCTGCCCCTTGCCTCCCCAAAAAAGGCTCTGAAACTCTGGGTACTAACAAGTCAGCTTTAGAACACAGATAATGCAGTGTAACACAGAGTAAGGAGGCTCTTTCCTTTGCCTCTTCAGGGGACTCTGTACAGGTCTGGCACAACAAAGACTGGGCATTTTAGAAGCAACCCAGGCGGCACAAGAGGTAAAGAAACCGCCTGCCAATGAAGGAGACCTGGGTTTGATCCTTGGGTGGGGAAGATTCCTTGGAGGAGGACATGGCAACCCACTCCAGCATTCTTACCTGGAGAATATCATGGACAAAGTAGCCTGGCGGGCTACAGTCCGTGGGGTCGCAGAGTCAGAAATGACTTAGCAACTGAACAATAATAACAACAACCATGTTGTTATCAAAAGAAATGAACCTACAACTTGAAAGTGGCCCTTTCTCCTTAAAGGCCTCTACCTTGAAGTTGTCCTGGAAGATGTCATAGTATCTGTCTTTCTGGCCCTCAGCTGGTGGACATGAAAGTAGTTCTTGAGGATAAAGGAAATTCAGGATTCATACAAGATCAGGAGAATAACTTTAAAAGGATCAAAAAGAATGTACTGCTCAGGCAGGTGCAGAAGCTATAAATTCAATGAAAGAGGGTTTTATTTACAAGATTAATGAGACAAACCAACTGGCATTAAGCACGTAGCAAAGGAAGTAGAGGAAACCAAGACAATTTGATGACAGCAGCTCACTGTGTAATCCCGTATGATTCAAGTGACAAATAGACTGAAGGGATTAGATCTGATAGACAGAATGCCTGAAGAACTATGGATGGAGATTCATGACATTGTACAGCAGGCAGGGATCAAGATCATCCCCCCAAAAAAGAAAGGCAAAATGGTTGTCTGCCTTACAAATAGCTATGAAAAGAAGAGAAGTGAAAGGCAAAGGAGAAAAGGAAAGATGTACCCATTTGAATGCAGAGTTCCAAAGAATAGCAAAGAGAGATAAGAAAGCCTTCCTCAGTGATAATGCAAAGAAATAGAGGAAAACAACAGAATGGGAAAGACTAGAGATCTCTTCAAGAAAATTAGAGATACCAAGGGAACATTTCATGCAAATATGGGCCCAATAAAGGACAGAAATGGCATGGACCTAACAGAAGCAGAAGATATTAAGAAGAGCTGGCAAGAATACACAGAAGAACTATACAAAAGAGATCTTCACGACCCAGATAATCATGATGGTGTGGTCACTCACCTAGAGCCAGACATCCTGGAATGTGAAGTCAAATGAGCCTTAGGAAGCATCACTATGAACAAAGCTAGTGGAGGTGATGGAATTCCAGTTGAGCTATTTCAAATCCTAAAAGATGATGCAGTGAAAGTGCTACACTCAATATGTCAGCAAATTTGGAAAACTCAGCAGTGGCCACAGGACTGGAAAAGGTCAGTTTTCATTCCAATCCCAAAGAAAGGCAATGCCAAAGAATGCTCAAACTACCACACGATTGTACTCATCTCACATGCTAGCAAAGTAATGCTCAAAATTCTCCAAGACAGGCTTCAACAGTACGTGAACCATGAGCTTCCAGATGTTCAAGCTGGTTTTAGAAAAGGCAGAGGAACCAGAGATCAAATTGCCAACATCCATTGGATCATCGAAAAAGCAAGGGAGTTCCAGAAAAACATCTACTTCTGCTTTATTGACTATGGCAAAGCCATTGACTGTGTGGATCACAACAAACTGGAAAACTCTTCAAGAGATGGGAATACCAGACCACCTGACCTGACTCCTGAGAAATCTGTATGCAGGTCAGGAAGCAACAGTTAGAACTGGACATGGAACAACAGACTGGTTCCAAATAGGAAAAGGAGTATGTCAAGGCTGTCTATTGTCACCCTGCTTATTTAACTTATATGCAGAGTACATCATGAGAAACGCTGGACTAGATGAAGCACAGGGTGGAATCAAGATTGCCAGGAGAAATATCAGTAACCTCAAATATGCAGATGGCACCCCCTTATGGCAGAAAGCAAAGAACTAAAGAGCCTCTTGATAAAAGTGAAAGAGGAGAGTGAAAAAGCTGGCTTAAAACTCAACATTCAGAAAACTAAGATCATGGCATCTGGTCTCATCACTTCATGGAAAATAAATGGGGAAATAATGGAAACAGTGACAGACTTTATTTTGGGGGGCTCCAAAATCACTGCAGATGGTGATTGCAGCCATGAAATTAAAAGATGCTTGCTCCTTGAAAGAAAAGTTATGACCAACCTAGACAGCATATTAAGAAGCAGAGACATCACTTTGTCAACAAAGGACCGTCTAGTCAAAGCTATGATTTTTCCAGTAGTCATGTATGGATGTGTGAGTTGGACTATAAAGCAAGCTGAGCACTGAAGAATTGATGCTTTTGAACTGTGGTGTTGGAGAAGACTCTTGAGAGTCCCTTGGACTGCAAGGAGATCCAACCAGTCTATCCTAAAGGAAATCAGTCCTGAGTATCATTGGAAGGACTGATGCTGAAGCTGAAACTCCAATACTTTGGTCATCTGACGTGAAGAACCGACTCATTGGAAAAGACTCTGATGCTGGGAAATTTTGAAGGTGGGAGGAGAAGGGGATGACAGAGGATGAGATGGTTGGATGGCATCACCGACTCAATGGACATGAGTTTGAGTAAACTCTGGGAGTTGGTGATGGACAGGGAGGCCTGGCATGCTGCAGTCCATGGGGTCGCAAAGAGTTGGACACAATTGAGCAACTGAACTGAACTATTCACTGTGTGCTTGAAAAGTAGCCAAGAGCAGCTTAAGGGGGACAATTCTAGGTCCAAATTGTTGTAAGGTGGTTACTGGGCTTCCCAGGTAGGGCTAGTGGTAAAGAATCCACCTGCAATGAAGGAGCCATAGCAGACAGACATTGGATCCCTAGGTCAGGAAGATCATCTGGAGGAAGGCATGGCAACCCATTCCAGTATTCTTGCCTGGAAAATCTCATGGATAGAGGAGCCTGGTGAGTTACAGTCCATGCTGCTGCTGCTAAGTCACTTCAGTCGTGTCCGACTCTGTGTGACCCCATAGATGGCAGCCCACCAGGCTCCCCGTCCCTGGGATTCTCCAGGCAAGAACACTGGAGTGGGTTGCCATTTCCTTCTCCAATGCATGAAAGTGAAAAGTCAAAGTGAAGTCGCTCAGTCTTGTCCGACTCTTAGCGACACCATGGACTGCAGCCTACCAGGCTCCTCCGTCCATGGGATTCTCCAGGCAAGAGTACTGGAATGGGGTGCCAATGCCTTCTCTGTACAGTCCATAGGGTATTGCAAAAAGTCAGCCATATCTGAAGCAACTTAGCACACACATGCACACATAAGGTGTTACTATTACATAGCGCAGTTGTGGAAAGATTAGAGGAAGGTTATGGAGTAAGTGGAGAAAAGAAGAGTATAAAGTCAGAAAAGAACCGTGTCCATTGGGGAAAGAGAAAGTTACCTTATAAATACCATGTGTTATTGGACTGCATTCTCCTACTGTAGGAAAAAGCAAAAAAACAGCTCTGAAAAAATGCTGTAAGATACACACAAATAATTGTGACTTGTTGTACTTGAAATTATACACCCTATAAAGTGTGGTATAAAAGAGTTTCAAGTGCCAAATTATTCCCAAGGAACACTAGGCTCATTAGGGGAAACAACTTTTCAAACCCCGAATGTGATCTCTGTCACTTAGCTATTTGTTTGGCTGTGATTTCTATTTCTAAATAATCATTGTACACAGATGGACAGGGTAAACATGGAATCAGTACAATAAGTTGCCTGTCTTGTAAGCCAGAAAAGAGAATATTTATTTCATTTTGATGTTTTAAGTTTCTCTGGTGGTTAGAAAAATTGACTTTACTGAAATTTGAATTGTTTAAAAATATAAACATATATGTACCTACCAGGTCAGATATCTTAGTTTATACTGACTACTTCTAGGTAAATTATAAGGAAAGCCCCTAAACGTTATGTGTATGCCTGTGTGTTCAGGTGATAAGTCATGTCTGACTCTTTGTGACCCCATGGACTGTAGCCCATCAGGCTCCTCTGTCCATGGACTTTTCCAGGCAAGAATACTGAAGCGGGTTGCCATTTCCTCCTCCAGGGGATCTTCCTGACCCAGGGATCAAACCTGCATCTCCTGTGTCTCCTGCACTGGCAGGTGGATTCTTGAGCCACTGGGGAAGCCCAAACATTGTGTACAGCAAGGTAGAGAAAAAGAAAGGTTCCTTATCATTTCTCAGTGGTAAAACTTAGAAATTGGTGGTCTCTCCCTGCAGAATTCTGCCTTTCCAACCATAGTTTGAAAGAGGTGAATGTAAGCTAACTTTTGTGCTGAAAGAGAATAGTCCCTGTGGTGCTTAAGTACTCTGTTTCTTGCTGTGGAATACTCTTCACAAAGACCTAGATCAAGTATGACTAATCGACAACATTTTGATGAGGGTAATTTACTCCTGGTAACCTCCTGTTACAAATATCTGAGAGTAAGAGATTCCTGCTTCTTACCACATTGTGTAACTCTAATTCAATGGCAGGTGTACATATATGTGTCAAGGCAAATACCCCCTCATGTACTAGTCTTGATGTATTTTGGTATTTTCTGCAGGAACAGATGGCATATTTAGATATTTAATGAATCATGTTCTAAGAAGCAATAGTTTAAGACATCACCACCTGATCAATTTATTTATAGGCTATTCATTATTTGTCAATTTGATCTTATCTACATATTTGCAATGATCAGCATATATATGTCCCACAGAAAATGTTCACAAACTATAAGTTATTTTGGTGGGTTTATATTAAGATGGATGTTGTAGAAATCAGCCCTTTTCCAATGGGAAGGCAATCTGACTAATGAAGGCAAAATCTCTCCAAGTGACGAGAACAGTGTCATCAGACACTTAAAAACAATGAAGTTCATTTAATTGACTTTTGAGTTTAAAAGCAATTGAGTTCATGGAATAATAAGCTTTAAAAAATATTCAGTTGAAGTTTTTCAGTACTTTTAACTTAGTGTTTCTCTACACTAAACACAATTGAAAATATGTCTAATTTTTTCTCAAGAGAGAACAAAATAAATTTTGTCCCTTTTAATCTATGAATTTATATGAAGTTGAGTAGGTCCAACTAGCCAATTTGCAAATGGGACATTTCTTTCAGGTAGGGCTTAATATTCACATATTATTTCTCCTGTTGAGTAATTCCATGATACTCCTTGCTACAGTTCATTAGACTTCAAGTATTATTGTTGATCTGTGCTTCCTCCTTTAGCATTAGTAGCCCTTGAATTATCTGTTAGGTCCTTGGAGGACTCTTAGGTTTATAGCAGGGTCAGGAGAAAACTGTATGGGAGTCAAAGCAATATACAGATGAAAGAACTTCCTCCCTACAAGGGAATGTGTGGTTCTGTTTCACCCAGAAGGAAGGAGGAAATAGGTCTGGTTGGAGTTTTCACAGTAATAAGGGAGGGACCATTCAGAAATCTGCTGCTGTACTAAAATAAATAATTCCTCTGTTGCTATGGCTTTATAATTTATCCAACAAACATCTAGAAAGATATCAACATGTTCCAAAAAAGCTTAGAGATGTTTTTAAAAGTTTTATATTTATTCATAAGGGAGATTTTGGTGCATTACATATGCCAATGTTTTATATTATCCTAATGCCTTCAGAGACTCTGCTTAGAGTTAGTAAGCCTTCTGATATGGTTTTAATTCAAGTTCCAATAAAAGTGTTTTCCCCTTTTCTGTGATGATGACTGAAGCCAGTGAAAAATGATGTCTGGATGCACACACGCACACACATTCACACATGCACACAAGGGAATCAAGGGAACGTGATTCTCCATTTTGATAATACCAAGGAGTTCTGACAGCTTTGAGATTTTCTCATTTGACTCTTAAGAGAAGTTTTCTGACCACTAGAGTACACTTTTAAAGGCTCTGACAGTAGCACACATGTAAATAGATGGGGCCTATTTAAAAAGGTCATTGGGAATTTCCTTCCAAGTGTAATTTTAGAGGGCATTTCATTCATTCATTGGTTCATTCAAAGGAAAAGAATTATGTAAAACCCCATGAGGTTCTGGAGACAATAATGGTCAATAATACAGACCTTGGCCCCAGAAGTCAGTCAGACTAGTTGGCAAGTCAAAGTAAACACTCAATTTAAAATATATATATATATATATATTTATTTGATTTATTGTTTATTTATTTGGCCGTGCTGGGTCTTAGTTGTGGCATGCAAAGTCTTTGTTGTGGAATGTGGGATCTAGTTCCCTGATGAATGCAGGCCCCCTGCATTGGGAGAATGGAATCTTAGCCACTGGACCACCAGCAAAGTCCCTAAACCCTTGATTTTAATACAGTATGATAATTACCAAAATAGTGATGAGACGAATGAATGAGAAGTTACACTAGGAATCCTCTTAGGAGCTTGAAGATGAGTTATTTGGAATCCCTCTCTCCTCAGCGAGAAGGACTGCACATGACCTCAACTTTCCCCAAAGGCCTCCAGGTATTGAGAAACTGGCATTAGCAGCAGCTTCTAGAAAAACTGACACCTAAGCTCAGATCATCTGGTATCAAATCTTGAGCTCTTTTTGCTCTTCTGATAAGGCTGCTCCCTCACAAGCTCTATAAAAAGGGATAGCAACAGGGGCCTGATTAATTTTCCTAGAGCACAGACCCAAGTTGTCTAGCTGCATCTGGCCTTAGAACAGCTCTTCCCAGGATTTCAGTAGAACAGGGAACTGTGTAGCTGCTCCTGTGGCCACCTGGGTGCTGTGTGTATGGCATGTGAGAGTTCAGTGGAAGCAATTAGAAGTTCCCACTCTGTCTGGGTCATGGATGCTTCTCAGAGGCAGTGATGTCTAAAATTAAGCCATGAGGATGAGAAGTTACTTAGGTAAGGAGGAGGAAAAGCAAGATGAGAACACCTCAGGCAGAAGGAACACCAGGCTGGCAGACTTGAAGATGAGCAAGTTAGGGTCTTAGGGAAGGTGACACTGTTCAGCATGGCAGAACTATCTTGAGAAGAATGAAGAAAGATGAAGCCTCAGAGGTTAGCAAAGGATAAATATGAATGAAGTCATAGCAAAGATTTAGAGTATACCTTAAAAGCAGTGAGAGTGTGACTGTATGTTTTTAAGAAGGAAATGATCTTGATCAAAATTATGATTTAGAGGGTCATCCCTGGTGGTCCAGTGGCTAATACTCCATGCTCCCAGTGTAGTGGGCCCAGGGTTCGATCCCTGGTCAGGGAACTAGATCCTGCATGCTGCAACTAAGAATTTGCATGCCACAGCTAAGACCTGGTGCAGCCAAATACACAAAAATATTTTTTCATTTAATGCTATTTAAAGAACACTATGCTTTAAATAGACCACTCTGTCTCAAATATGGAGAATGGATTAAGAGGAACTAGATAGGCAATCTGATTGCTTATCTAGTCATTCAGTAAATGTGTATTGAGCACCTACTAGGTGCTAGACATTGTTCTAGACTCTGAAGATATGGAAGTGTAGAACAAAGAGAAGATCCTTGTATTCATGGAGCTTCTTACATTCTAGCAAACCATCAACAAATAAATTAAAAGAGAAAAAATTTAAGTTGTAATAAGTGATAAGTAATACATTAAAATAAAGCAGTGTGGTTGAAAGTAGGCTTAGAGCTGAGTGGCAGGAAGGAACCAGCAAAGTGAAAATCAAGGTAAAAACATTCCAGTTGAAGAGAATGGCTAGAGTAAAAATGGGTGCCATTAGACATGTCCAGAAAGACCCATATGAATTAATAAATGTGGAATCATGTAGAACAGTGACTGGTACATATTAAACACCATTTCAGTATTATCTGTTACTATGGTGATGATGATGATTAAGCTTTTACTAAAGTATAACATAAATATGAAAATAAGCCTTAACTATTGTATGCTCAATTGACAACATATTTGCTAACTGACAACTGATGAGGAAACAGAACAACCCACACACAGAATCCTCCTTGTGGTTTCTTCTGTCACTACCTGCCCCACGGGTAACCACCAGCCTGGCTTCTAATAATTCAGATGGGTTTTGCTCATTTTTGTACTTTATCAAAGTGAAATAATACAGGTTGTGCTTTTTTGCATCTGGCTTCTTCAGCTCAATGTCGCTTCTAAAAGTCATCCATGTTTTGGATATAGTTGTATGTTTTCCATTCTCATTACTATGAGCTATCCTATTGAAAACGAAGATCATGGCATCTGGTCCCATCACTTCATGGGAAATAGATGGGGAAACAGTGGAAACAGCGTCAGACTTTATTTTGGGGGGCTCCAAAATCACTGCCGATGGTGACTGCAGCCATGAAATTAAAAGATGCTTACTCCTTGGAAGAAAAGTTATGACCAACCTAGATAGCATATTCAAAAGCAGAGACATTACTTTGCCAACAAAGGTCCATCTAGTCAAGGCTATGGTTTTTCCAGTGGTCATGTGTTGATGTGAGAGTTGGACTCTGAAGAAAGGTGAGCGCCGAAGAATTGATGCTTTTGCACTGTGGTGTTGGAGAAGACTCTTGAGAGTCCCTTGGACTGCAAGGAGATCCAACCAGTCCATTCTAAAGGAGATCAGCCTTGGGTGTTCTTTGGAAGGAATGATGCTAAAGCTGAAACTCCAGTACTTTGGCCACCTCATGCGAAGTGTTGACTCATTGGAAAAGACTCTGATGCTGGGAGGGATTGGGGGCAGGAGGAGAAGGGGATGACAGAGGATGAGATGGCTGGATGGCATCACAGACTCAATGGACGTGAGGTTGAGTGAACTCGGGGAGTTGGTGATGGACAGGGAGGCCTGGCATGCTGTGATTCATGGGGCTGCAAAGAGTTGGACATGACTGAGCAACTGAACTGAACTGATCCTATTGTGTAAATATACAACAATCTGTATTTTTGTTCTACTGTTTATTTTAATTTTATTTTTAAAATTATTTTATAATTTGTCAAAATATCACTAGGCAAAGAAATGGCTAAAAGTGGATATCTGTTTTGCATTGTAAACCTTTCCATTTTATTAATTTTTAAAATATGCAAACATTACCTCTACATATTTATTCATAGTTGAAGAAGTAGCTACCATTTTACAATTGACCCTTGAATAATGCAGGGGTCAGGGGCACTGACACTCTACACAGTTGAAAATCCATGTACCACTTATGGTTGTCCCTCCCTATATGTGGTTCCTCCATATCTGTGGTTCCACATCTGTGGATTCAACTAACTGCAGATCATGTAATACTGTAGTATTTACTACTGAAAAAAAAACCCACATAAAAGTGAACCTGTTCAGTTCAAATCCATGTTGTTCGAGGATTTTAAAAAATTTATCAGTTTTACATATTATGATATTACAATCATGTCATTCTGAGTCTGTGAATGATGATGATTTAAGTCAATAACACTGTTCTTAATTTTAGTGTTTTATTATTTTTGGTCTTTGTAAACTAAATAATATGCTTGAATTTTCCTATCTAATTTTATCTTAACAGTATCTATTATCTCCCACTCTGTGAAATAAAGATATTGGTACCCAGGCTCCTACCTCACTTTCACCATCCTGATACATACCAGCTTACCATCTTGGAAAAATTAACATTATATTCTGTTTTATAACCAGGTTAAGTCTGCCATGCTTTGTCTATGTGTTGATTCTAAAGTTTAAAAACAAAAACCCAACGACCACTGCTTCAAGCATCTCAACAACTTTTTACAGGCAAAATGCTTCCACAACCAGCAGGAGGCAGAAAATGCTCTCCAAGAGTTCGTCAATCCCGAAGCATAGATTTTTATGCTACAGAAATAAACAAACTTATTTCTCATTGACAAAAAAGTGTTGATTATAATGGTTCCTACTTTGATTAATAAAGATGTGTTTGAGCCTATAAAAATAACTAAAAACCAAAACCCAACATTACATTATGATAACTATCTGAAGACTCATCACTTATAGGTTGAGTGGTTTGCCGGGTTATATTCTTATTTCTGCAGGTCCAGTATCAATCCCATGTCCAGTTCCCCCATTGCCCAAAATGATGCAGTATACTTGGACACATTTCTGGGTTTTACTATAGTTTCTAGTTGCTTTACGCACTTTCAAAGAACCTAAAAAAAAATCCAAGAAGAACTTTAGGGCCCTGGTCCATAAATTCAGCTCAGTATATTCCCCAGAAATCCCCTCTATATTTTTAGTTTTATAAATTCTCAGTGAAGTGCTTGTTCCAGATAAATTCTATAGAGACTATTGATGTGAGTCTGGGTCCAATATGTATGCCTTATCATTCCCACAGAGTTGCTGTGTGCCTTTGCATGTTTGAGTTGATGATATATCCTCAGTCCTTTGCTTGAAATTCACTTATTAATGGAGCCAACTTTATGACTCAGCAGTTTCCTCAGAGGCTCAGAGTCAGCCAGGTCCCAGCAACAGCCTGTGTCCTGGAGAAAGTTGCTGGCTTGCTTTCTTCCTGCTCAAAATTGAGCTCTGGGGCTTCTCAGACTGGTCATGTTTGTCATCCTTTTCCTAGTGCTTCATCCAGCTGAAAAAGGCTGTTCTCTGTGGGCTTTTATCAGTTGGATTTCCAGAATGAAATGAAGCTGAACTTACTACCAATCCTACAGTGAAAAGGACTATGATACCTGGGGTATCTGCATCCTGAGAACAAAAGAACTTGATCTCTTTGACTTGTCCAATAATCAAATCTTCAGGTAGATGTGGACTGTTTATTTAACACTTGATGTGGGATATCAGAAAAAAAAAATGGAAACCCAGAATTTTGCCACTCCATAAAAATAATGGTTAAAATGACAAAAGCCATCAGAACTGACATTTTGGGAAATCTTGAAACTGACAGTAGGTTTTCAGCAACATGGGGAAATCATGTTTTTCTTATTCAAGAAAAACAGCTGATTCTCAGTAAGAATAGCATGTTTCATGGTGTTTTAATTTGCTCTAGTTTTATCCCCATCCTCCAACAGAGGATAACTTTGAAAATATCAGCCCATGTTCCCAATACCAGAAGGAGCAGAATGGACTACATTTACAAAGAATTTATTCTTCACAGCTAAAAAGTGAAAACAACCCAAATGTTTATCAACTGATAAATGGATTAACAAAATGTGGCACATTTATACAATGGAATATTACTCAGCCACAAAAAGGAATGAGATAATGATGCATGCTACAACACAAATTAAACTTAAAAATATTGTGCTAAATAAAAGAACCCAGATATAAAAGGTCATATATTATATTACTCTACTTATATAAAATGTCCAGACAAGGCAAATCCATAAGGACAGGCTAGGCAAACCCATAAGGTTTCTAGAGAATGAGGGGAGAGGGAATTGCGAATGAGGTAAGATATTTCTTTCTACAGTAATGGAAATGTTTTAGAATTAGATAGTACTGGGAATTTCCTGGTGGTTCAGTGGTTAGGGGTGGGTGCTCTCACTGCTGTGGCCCCAGATTTGACCCCTGGTTGAGGAACTAAGATCCTGCAAGACATGTGGCATGGCCAAAAAAAAGAAGGAATTTAGATAGTAGTGATGATTGCACAGGCTTCCCAGTGGCGCTAATGGTAAAGAACCCATCTGCCAATGAAGGTTAGACATAAGAAACACAAGTTCAATCCTTGGGTTGGGAAGATCCCGGGAGGAGGGCACAGCAACCCACTCCACTATTCTTCCCTGGAGAATCCCATGGACAGAGGAGCCTGGCGGGCTACAGTCCATTGGGATGCACAGAGTTAGACACAACTAAAGTGACTGAGCACGCAGCACAATGATTGCACAGCATTGTGAAAATGATAAAAAAAAAAAAAGGTACACATTAAAATGATGGACTTTATGCTGTTTGAATATCAATGTAAAAATTGCTCTTTCTCAAAAAATAAAAATAAAAAAACAATTGTTCACAAAGCTTGAGGTGATCCACAACTTCCCTATCCCCCTACCAACTATAGCTTTATGATTTGATCAGCTGCAGAATTCCTATTAAAGTTGGAGTAAGTAGAGGCATTGTCTGTAAAAGTGGCTAAGATGTTAACATGTGGAAGGGTGGGTGCCCCATTACCTAGGAGAGCTGGTTTGGGTCACATGCAAGCTGTCATCATGGACTGTTCTCATTGGACTTGAGATCAGTTTTAAGAGTTATAAAGATCTTGGACACAGTCTTCCAAGAGGAATGGGAAAAGTCAGTGTCACATAGTGTCAACGTAGTGTCAGTGTTGAGGAACAGCTAACATCTTGAATTCCATGAAACAAGACTGAAACAAACAATAATGATGGAAAACCACCTACAATTAGTTGCGTGTAAGTGACCGAATTCTAAGTAGGTTCCTAATATGAATATGAAGTGGAAAGAAAGAAGAGAAAGTCTACAGTCTTCATCTGAATGATTTCCTTCTTGTTTCATGGCCATAATTGTGCATGAGTATAAGCGGTGCCCTACAGCTCTGGATACCTTTTATGTGCCAGACCCTGGGAAATATGCTTTATCTGTTACTAAATACAGAAAGTAGTACTATTATTCTTATTATACTTTTAGAATGAGTCTCAAAGAAGTCAAGAAGATCCAGGATTGGCACACAAAGCCTATGATCCCAGATTCTTCCCCAAACCATCCCCATGGGTGCCTATCTGCTAACCAACTCAGTCAGCCTCTCATGAACATCTTAGACTGAATTGCCATGTTTTGTTGGCATTCAGACACTGAATAGAGACAGTTCCTCTGAGAACCTGGTTGCAGTCCCTTCAGAGGTGTTGCACAGCTGTGCAGGCCTTTGGAGCAAAACCAGTTCCCACATCAAGGTCAATTCCTTTTGTGATCAGAAGGTAAACCTAGACAGATGTTCCCAAAGGAACCGTGGGGTCAAGTGAAAGACTCTTAAGGAAGAGTCATAGGTTCAGACAGTGGATGCTAGAAAGGAAGAGCAGATTTGGATCTGAGAAAGTTATAGGGAACTCAAGAGCAGAATCTCCAGGTTCTGTAGTCCAGACCTCACCCAAAAGGATGGGATTTGAATCCTGACTCTGCATGCATCCTTATGTGTGCCTGCTCAGTCGTATCCAACTCTTTGCGACCCTATGGACTGTGGCCCACTAGGCTCCTCTCTCCATGGAATTCTCCATGCAAGAATACTGGTGTGGGTTGCCATTTTTCCTTCTACAGGGGATCTTCCCGACCCAGGGATCAAATCTGCGTCTACCTGCGTCTCCTGCACTGAGGTGGATTCTTTACCACTGAGCCTCTGGGGAAGTCCATGTATCCTGATAGCCAGCCACTGGCTTGATTGAGCCTTGTTCCCTTGGTTCTAATCAAATAAAAAGGGGCTTCCCAGGTGACACAGTGATAAAGAATCTACCTGCCAATATAGGAGACACAGGTTCAATTCCTGGGTCGCAAACCATTCAATATCATGGTAATCCATGTCTATGCCCCAACCAGTAACGCTGAAGAAGCTGAAGTTGAACAGTTCTATGAAGACCTACAAGACCTTCTAGAACTAACACCCAAAAAAGATATCCTTTTCATTATAGGGGACTGGAATGCAAAAGTAGGAAGTCAAGAAACACCTGGGGTAACAAGCAAATTTGGCCTTGGAGTACAGAATGAAGCAGGGCAAAGGCTAACAGAGTTCTGCCAAGAGAATGCACTGGTCATAGAAAACATCCTCTTCCAACAACACAAGAGAAGATGCTACACATGGATATTACCAGATGGTCGACACTGATTGATTATATTCTTTGCAGCCAAAGATGGAGAAGCTCTATACAGTCAGCAAAAAGACTGGGAGCTGACTATGGCTTGGATCATGAACTCCTTATTGCCAAATTCAGGCTGAAATTGAAGAAAGTGGAGAAAACCACTAGACCATTCAGGTATGACCTAAATCAAATCCCAAATTCCACTGCCTATACAGTGGAAGTGAGAAATAGATTTAAGGGACTAGATCTGATAGACAGAGTGGCTGATGAACTATGGACAGAGGTTCATGACATTGTACAGGAGATAGGAATCAAGACCATCCCCAAGAAAAAGAAATGCAAAAAAGCAAAATGGCTGTCTGGGGAGGCCTTACAAATATCTGTGAAGAGAAGGGAAGTGAAAAGCAAAGGAGAAAAGGAAAGATATACTCATTTGAATGCAGAGTTCCAAAGAATAGCATGGAGAGATAAGAAAGCCTTCCTCAGTGATCAATGCAAAGAAATAGAGGAAAACAATAGAATGGGAAAGACTAGAGATCTCTTCAAGAAAATTAGAGATACCAAGGGAACATTTCATCCAAAGATGGGTTCAATAAAGGACAGAAATGGTAGGGACCTAACAGAAGCAGAAGATATTAAGAAGAAGTGGCAAGAATACACAGAAGTAATCATGATGGTGTGATCACTCACCTAGAGCCAGACATCCTGGAATGTGAAGTCAAGTGGGCCTTAGGAAGCATCACTATGAACAAAGCTGGTGGAGGTGATGGAATTCCAGTTGAGCTATTTCAAATTCTGAAAGATGACACTGTGAAAGTGCTGCACTCAATATGCCAACAAATATGGAAAACTCAGCAGTGGCCACAGGACTGGAAAAGGTCAGTTTTCATTCCAATCCCAAAGAAAGGCAATGCCAAAGAATGTTCAAACTACCGCACAATTGCACTCATCTCACAGGCTAGTAAAGTAATGCTCAAAATTCTCCAAGCTAGGCTTCAGCAATACGTGAACCATGAACATCCAGATGTTCAAGCTGGATTTAGAAAAGGCAGAGGAACTGGAGACCAAGTTGCCAACATCCATTGGATCATCGAAACAGCAAGAGAGTTCCAGAAAAACATCTATTTCTGCTTTATTGACTATGCCAAAGCCTTTGACTGTGTGGATCACAACAAACTGTGGAAAATTCTGAAAGAGATGGGAATACCAGACCACCTGACCTGCCTCCTGAGAAACCTATATGCAGGTCAGGAAGCAACAGTTAGAACTGGACATGGAACAACAGACTGGTTCCAAATAGGAAAAGGAGTACGTCAAGGCTGTATATTGTCACCCTGCTTATTTAACTTATATGCAGAGTACATCATGAGAAACGCTGGGCTGGATGAAGCACAAACTGGAATTAAGAGTGCCTGGGAGAAATATCAATAACCTCAGATATGCAGATGACACCACCGTTATGGCAGAAAGTGAAGAAGAACTAAAGAGCCTCTTGATGAAAGTGAAAGAGGAGAATGAAAAAGTTGCCTCAAAGCTCAACATTCAGAAAACTAAGATCATGGGATCAGGTCCCATCACTTCATAGGAAATAGATGGGGAAACAGTGGAAGACTTCATTTTTCTGGGCTCCAAACTCACTGCAGTTGGTGATTGCAGCCATGAAATTAAAAGACACTTATTCCTTGGAAGGAAAGTTATGACCAACCTAGACAGCATATTGAAAAGCAGAGACATTACTTTGCCAACAAAGGTCTGTCTAGTCAAGGCTATGGTTTTTCCAGTGGTCATGTATGAATGTGATAGTTGGACTATAAAGAAAGTTGAGTGCTGAAGAATTGATGCTTTTGAACTGTGGTGTTGGAGAAGACTCTTGATAGTCCCTTGGACTGCAAGGAGATCCAACCAGTCCATCCTAAAGGAGATAATCCTTGGTGTTCATTGGAAGGACTGATGTTGAAGCTGAAACTCCAATACTTTGTCCACCTCATGTGAAGAGCTGACTCATTTGAAAAGACCTTGATGCTGGGAAAGATTGAAGGCAGGAGAAGGGGATGACAGAGGATGAGATGGTTGGATGGCATCACAAACTGGATGGACATGGGTTTGGGTGGATTCCGGGAGTTGGTGATGGACAGGGAGGCCTGGCATGCTGCGGTTCATGGGGTCACAAAGAGTCAAACGTGACTGAGTGACTTTCACTTCACTTCACTTCAATTAGGAATATAATCTGGAGAAGAGAATGGCAACCCACTCCAGTATTCTTGCCTGTAGAATTCCATGGACAGAGGAGACTAGCAGGCTACAGTGTCAGACAGGACTGAGTTGCCAACACTTGATTAGGAATAAACTGCCAGGGGGCTCTAGTGGTAAAGAACACACCTGCCAGGTTAGGTGTAAGACATGCCAGTTCGATTCTTGGGTCAGAAATATCCCCTGGAGAAGGGAATGGAAATTCACTCCAGTATTCTTTCCCGGAGAATCCATGGACAGAGGAGCCTAGCGGGCTATGGTTCATAGGGTCACACAGAGTCAGACATCACTGAAGAGACTTAGGGCAGAACGACTACTAGGCTGTTAGATGTGGAGATGATTTGCTGAAGACCTGTATCTCCCTGCTGATCAACAGGGATAGTATGGCTTGCAGTAGATGGCCAGTGACGAGTCCCTATTTCTATCAGGAGCACTATGTGTGTCCTCCAAAGCTACATGTTTTGTTGGAAAGTATACTTTGTCAAAGGGCTTCCCAGGTGGCTCAGTAGTAAAGAACCTATTTTCCAATTCAGGATATGCGAGTTTGATCCCTGGGTCAGGAAGATCTCCTGGAGAAGGAAATGGCAACACACTCCAGTATTCTTGCCTGGAAAATCCCATGGACAGTGCAGCCTGGCAGGCTACAGTCCATAGGGTCACAAAAGAGTCGGACACAACTGAGCAACTAAGAACTCGTGCATACTTTGTCAAAATAAAAAGAGCCGTTCTTCCCTAGAGAATCCCATGTAGACGCCCAGAATTGAGATCCAAATATATTTGTTACAATACCTGCCGTATGTGTAATACTCCCTTAATATATAAAAATTCTTAGGACTTCCCTGGCGGTCCAGTGGTTAAGAATCCGTGCTTCCAATGAACTGGTAGAGAGTTCGATCCCTGGTCAGGGTACTAAGATCTCACATACCACATGGCGAAAAATTTTTAAAATGATAATTAAAATTAAAAAAATAACATATATATACATATATAAATTTTAAAATCCTCCAATGAAATGAATCTCTGCTATAGAAAATAGACATTATGGCGTCATTAGATCCTGTGCTCCTCTGTATGGAAACCCTTTGAACACATCAAGAGAACAGTGAATCTAGTCATAGTAAGGTAGGATGAAAACACTTTCTACTAATGGATTTCAGTCAAGAAGAAATCTAGACATTCACACTTGGGTAAATTCAGAGAATATAAGGCTGAGAACAAGTTAAGGCTGTGACAAGCATTTTAAATAGGGAAGGTTTTTAATGTATGAGTGATAACAAGCATGCTAATCATGTGGGATATTTAGAGTTAGAAAATTTGAGTGGAATTCCTTCCTTCAGCTCTTCCCAGCTATGTGAACTTGAGCATTAAGTTAGTGAACCTAAGTCTCAATTTTCTCACCTGTAAACTCATTAGATTTTTCCTCTTGAATACTCCAGTGGCATCTTGCACTGCTTTCATTTTAGAATTGATCTCACTGTGTTTTAATTACCTAGTGACTTGTTTGCATTCCTCACTTTTTCACAGTGGCACCCCCTGTCTATAATCTAGAGATTATATGTACACTCCTACAATTCTAATTAGTGAGCCTTAGGGAGTTCTAACCTCTAGAGGTGTAATTGCTGAGTCTTAGGGAATGCTTATCAGGAGTTTCTGAATGACTCTCTAAAGTAGTTGAACCAATTTACACTCCCACAGAAGTGTGTGAGTTCCTACTTCCCAACATTGTCACCACACTTGTTATCAGACATTGATTTTTTTCAATGATGACTGTAAAATGAGCAATTGTTTTAATATGCATTTACCTGATTACTAGTAAGGTTGAATAGTTTTATTATGCTTCTTGTCCAGTTGGGTTCTTCTTCTATGAAGTACCAAATTACATCCTTGGATCATTTTCCTGTTGGACTGTATGTCATGTTGATTTGTTGCCACTCTTTTAAAAAATGAATGAATTAATTAATGTGGCTGTGCTGGATCTTAGATGCAGCACACAGGATCTTCAATCTTTGTCGTGGCATGTGGAACTTTTTTTTTAGTTGCAGCATGCAAAATCTTTAGTTGTGGCATGTGGGATCTAATTCCTGAAAAAGGATTGAATCTGGGCCCCTTGCATTGGGAGCTTGGAGTCTTAGCCCCTGGACCACCAGGGAAATCCCCTGGTGCCACTCTTTATATACTCTGTGAA
This sequence comes from Bos javanicus, assembly GCF_032452875.1. Classification (NCBI taxonomy): domain Eukaryota; kingdom Metazoa; phylum Chordata; class Mammalia; order Artiodactyla; family Bovidae; genus Bos; species Bos javanicus. The sequence goes on along the minus strand of NC_083897.1, from coordinate 57,456,379 downwards.
TAGCCTTATTCTGTGATTTTAGGAACCTTTAGTATCTCTGTGTGTGTCTTGCCTTTTAACTTTTTATGATGTGTTTTAAATCATTTACATCAAATGGCATTTATTAAATCAGTATTCTATTTGAACATTGATGCACAAGCATTTGAAACAAATCATAACAGGTTTAAATGATGGTTACAAGGAATTAATTTGGCTCAGGTGGCTCAGTGGTAAAGAATCCACCAATGCAGGAGACACAGGAGAGTTGAGTTCGATCCCTGGAATATGAAGATCTCTTGGAGGAAGAAATGGCAACCCACTCCAGTATTCTTGCCTGGAAAATTCCATGGACAAAGGAGACTGGCGAGCTGCAGCCCATGGAATCGCAGAGTCGGACACTACTGATCGATTGAGCACACACAAGGAATTAATTAAAGGTTAGTAGCACTAGGAGAATTCTTATCTTTACCTCCTTGAGTGTTGGGAGACTGAGAATAACTTCAAAGCAAAAATGCAATTATCCTAAGGAATTTCCTTGACCTTCAAAATCTAGTAAGCAGATGCTTATTTTAAAAAATTAAAAAGACAACACCAAATGCTTACAAGTATATGAAACAACCATAACTCTCATTTATTGCTGCTAGGAATGCGAAGTGGTACAGCCAATTTGGAAGACAGTTTGGTGGTTTCTTACAAAACTAAACACACTCTTACCAAATGATCCAGTAATCATGCTTTTTGGTATTTACCCAAATGAGTTGAAAACTTATGTCCACACAAGAACCTACACATGGATATTTATAGCAGCTTTATTCATAATTGCCAAAATTATAAAGCAACAAGGAGGCCTTTCAATAAAAGAATGGATAAACAAATTGTAGTACATCCATATATGGGAAATTATTCAGTGATAAAAAGAAATGAGCTATCAAGTTGATAAAAATATGGAGGAATCTTAAACAGATATTTCTGAGTTTAAAAGGCCAGTCTGTAAATTTACATGCTGTATGATTACAAGTACATGACTTTTTGGAAAAAGAAAAACTACAGAGACAGTAAAAAGAACAATGGTTGTCTGGAATTCATAGGAATGAGGAGGAATGAATAAGTGGAGTATAGGGACTTTTAGGACTGTAAATCTATTCTGTGTGATACTGTAATTGTGGATAATGACATTAGGCTTTTGCCAAAACCAACAGAGATTTACAATGCAAAGAGTCAACCTGAATGGATGCAAATTTTAAAAATCACTTATAGGGACTTCCCTGGTGGTTCAATGGTTAAGACCCTGCACTTCCAATGCAGGGTGCATTCAATCCCTGTTCAGAGAATGAGATCGTGCATGCTGCAACTAAGACCTGTCACAGCCAAATAAATAAAAATAAAAATCACTTATAAATTCCGTAAATCTCCCCAAAGAATGCAGACTGTGACAAGAGAACCTAACTGCATTACAAGTGTATGAAATAACTTCTCTGTGGGGGAGGGGGTAGGAGAAGAGGTGCTAACCTAAATAACTTTAAAACTTAATGCAGTGCAAGACTGTTACCGCCCAAATCTTGGCTTTCTCTGCCCACTGAAGCTGAATAAAAAAAATACGGAGACAGTGTCTGGAGGAAACAGAAAGATGGCTTTAAACTTCAGCTGGGTGATGCGAGAACACAGCAGGCTAGTGGCTCAAGAACTGTGCCCCTCTTCCTAGGGGAACCAAGAGACTTTATATGGCCTGGATCTTGAGGTCTTAGGGTAAATGATAAGGCTGAAAGTAATGAAGGTCTTGCATTCTTGCTTGCTTTGTTTCGAAATAGTGACATAGCCCGGTAGTTGGGTCCATTTGTCTCTGGTTTATTGTACAGTGGCCTTCTTTCTGAAATACAGAATCTACGAAGGGTGGTCTGCACAGGGAGCACAGTGAAGGTACAGGATGTAATTAGTATAGAGTTAAAGGGTAACACGTGCAGGATGTAGCTCATGCAGAGTTAGAGGGCGATAGATGCAGGATGTAATTTACATAGTGTTAGAGGGTGATAGGTTGGCTTCTAGTTATAGACACTACAGATTAGTAACAGTTAAAGTAAAACCAGGAGCTATCAGGCCTGTTAAATGTTTTCTTTGTCTTCTGTGTTCTTAGGAAAGGGAAAGAAAATAAAGAAAAACTCATTCCTTAAAGAAAAACTCATTCCTCTTTTTTCCCTTTCACTTGCAACAAGATTAAAGGCAAAATGGACTGCGCATATGTTCTGCACTCTAGAAAATAAGTTCTTTACTATCAGGAATGGGTTAACAATTCTGAAAATGATATACATGTATGTGAAAATGAACAGTTAAGTGAGTAGATGGCAAATGGTGGGAACCAGATTTCTCACTGTTGGAGTGAAAATTTAAAGATAATCAGGTGGAGTATTTTAGAATGACCTATGTCATATGATAATGGAATTATGGAAACATCAATAATAATTTCTGTTTAATTTAATATAAATACAATTGGCTACACATAAATGTATTTATAAATATTGTATGTGCCATTATAAAGTCTGGTCATGTAAGAATCATCAGTGGATGCTAAATCTAGGGGTACTTTTCAAGACAAACAGGACGTATGCATGGTCTTAAAGGATTTCTCTGCAGAATGTTTATCAGTTGCAAGGGGAGAACCAGTTGTGTGGAAATCAGACAGCAGTTAAACCAGTTGATCATAATTAACATCACCATGGTCTTAAAGGATTTCTCTGCAGAATGTTTATCAGTTGCAAGGGGAGAACCAGTTGTGTGGAAATCAGACAGCAGTTAAACCAGTTGATCATAATTAACATCACCACTGAGCGTCAGATGAACATTTTGTCCCTCTAGATGCAACACTTTGAACACATGCAGCATTCACTTATGTAGTATTTCAGCAAAGTATGCATAACCTGAACCCAATTAGGGGGAAATATCTGATAAACCCCAAATAAGGAATGTTTTATTTCTACAAAGTGAGGAGGGAGAGATCGTATTCCAAAACAATTGAATGTCACACAAAAAAAGAAAGAAAAATGAGAATGTTCCAGGCTGAAAGAGTCTAGAGACATGACAAAGAAAAACACCACATGATCATAGACTAGATATTATATGGGAGGGAAATTATGGTTATAAAGATAAAGAACATCATTGTGTTAATTTACAGAATTGAAATTCAATGGTAGATTAGATGTTGCATTGATGTTAATTTTTTTTAAGTTGATAACTGTACTGTGATTATGTCAGATACTATTCCTGTTCTTGGGAAATACACTCTGAAGTATTTGGAGGTAAAGAGCCATGATGTATGCAACTTTCATATAAGTGAGAGGAAAAAGTCATATATACCTTATTTTCTGGCACATAATATTTCACACTCATCTTGTATATATCCTGCTCAAACCCTGAAATCAGCCATTTTCCCAAAGATCCCTGGTTACCTGTAATGCGAAAATTTATTAGAGACAAAGATGAGGCTGTTAGGTCTGCTCTTTGCCACTGGTGTGTCTTTGCTTCCAAATTCTTTCAGTAGTTAGTAGTAGGAAATATTAATATGCATATACACAGATACATATATATGCACATATGCATAGGTGTGCATTTTTTTTTCCTTCTTTCTTGGCTCTACCAAGAGGCATTTGGGATCTTAGTTCCCTGACCAGAGACTGAATCCTCACCCCTGCATTGGAAGTGTAGAGTCTTAACCACTGAACCTCTGGGGAAGTCCCATAGATCTATTTTAGAAATCATGAATACATGCTAACACCTTCAATTCCACTACATCCCCACAGGGTTCTTTTTTCTTGCTTATCTCATTCCATATTTGTAATGTCCCTTCTTTCTCAGTGAGAACCCTAGCTCCATATAACATCAACAATATTATAAGAATTAGAGCAGAAATCAGTGAAATTGCAAACAGAAAATCCAAAGAGAAAGTCAATGAAACTAACAATTGGTCCTTTGAAAAGATCAATAAAATCAATAAGTCTCAAGCAAGCCTAAATAAGAAAAAAAGAAAGAGGACACCCTTGTAGGAGAAGAACAAGTTACTAATATTAGTAATGAAAGAAGGGACATCATGACAGTCCCTCATGGACATTAAAAGGATAATAAAAGAACACTAAGAATAATCTTATGCTCAAAATTGGATAATCTAGATGAAATGAACCAATTCCTTGAAAGCCACAATTTGCCAAAATTCACATAAGAAGGAATAGATGATCTGAATAGGCCTATAGCTTATAAAAAAATTGAATCAATAATTAATAACTTTCCAAAACAGCACCAGGCCCAGATGGTTCACTGGTGAATTCTGCCAAATATTTAGGGAAGAAACTATACCAGTTTTGAACAATCTCTTTCAGAGGATAGAAACAAAGGGAATACCCTAATATCAACACCAGGCAAAGGTATTACAAGAAAAGGAAATTATAGACCAATATCTCTCATATACATAGATGAAAAATCCTCAACAAAATATTAGTAAATCAAATCCAACAATATATAAAAATTATACACCCATAACCAAATGGCATTTATTCCAGGCATGCAAGGCTGGCTCAAAATCAATTAATGTAAATCCATCATAATAACAGGCTAAAAAATCATATGTCATATCAATAGATGCAGGAAAAGCATCTGACAACATCCATTATCCATCCTCTTTTAAAAATGTATTTATTTGACTGTGCCAGGTCTTAATTGCAGCACTCAAAATCTTCAATCTTTGTTGCAGTATGTGGGATCTTTAGCTGTGGCATGTGAACTCTTAGTTACAGCATGTGGGACCTAGCTCCCTGACCAGGGACCAGACCTGGGCCCCCTGCACACGGACCACCGGAAAAGTCTCCTGTTATCCATTCTTGATAAAAACTCTTCAGATCAGTTCAGTTCAGTTCAGTCGCTCAGTCGTGTCCGACTCTTTGCGACCCCATGAACTGCAGCACGCCAGGCCTCCCTGTCCATCACCAACTCCCAGAGTTCACTCAACCTCACGTCCATCGAGTCAGTGATGCCATCCAGAAATCTCATCCTCTGTCGTCCCCTTCTCCTCCTGCCCCCAATCCCTCCCAGCATCAGGGTCTTTTCCAGTGAGTCAACTCTTCGCATGAGGTGGCCAAAGTACTGGAGTTTCAGCTTTAGCATCATTCCTTCCAAAGAACACCCAGGGCTGATCTCCTTCAGAATGGACTGGTTGGATCTCTTTGCAGTCCAGGGGACTCTCAAGAGTCTTCTCCAACACCACAGTTCAAAAGCATCAATTCTTCAGTGCTCAGCTTTCCTCACAGTCCAACTCTCACATCCATACATGACCACTGGAAAAACCATAGCCTTGACTAGACGGACCTTTGTTGGCAAAGTAATGTCTCTGCTTTTGAATATGCTATCTAGGTTGGTCATAACTTTCCTTCCAAAGAGTAAGCATCTTTTAATTTCATGGCTGCAGTCACCATCTGCAGTGATTTTGGAGCCCCCCAAAATAAAGTCTGACGCTGTTTCCACTGTTTCCCCATCTATTTCCCATGAAGTGATGGGACCAGATGCCATGATCTTCGTTTTCTGAATGTTGAGCTTTAAGCCAACTTTTTCACTCTCCTCTTTCAGTTTCATTAAGAGGCTCTTTAGTTCCTCTTCACTTTCTGCCATAAGGGTGGTGTCATCCGCATATCTGAGGTTATTGATATTTCTCCCAGCAATCTTGATTCCAGCTTGTGCTTCTTCCAGCCCAGCGTTTCTCATGATGTACTCTGCATAGAAGTTAAATAAGCAGGGTGACAATATACAGCCTTGACGTACTCCTTTTCCTATTTGGAACCAGTCTGTTGTTCCATGTCCAGTTCTAACTATTGCTTCCGGACCTGCATACAGGTTTCTCAGGAGGCAGGTCAGGTGGTCTGGTATTCCCATCTCTTTCAGAATTTTCCACAGTTTATTGTGATCCACACAGTCAAAGGCTTTGGCATAGTCAATAAAGCAGAAGTAGATGTTTTTCTGGAACTCTCTTGCTTTTTTGATGATCCAGCAGATGTTGGCAATTTGATCTCTGGTTCCTCTGCCTTTTCTAAAACCAGCTTGAACATCTGGAAGTTCACGATTCACGTATTGCTGAAGTCTAGCTTGGAGAATTTTGAGCATTACTTTACTAGCGTGTGAGATGAGTGCAACTGCGCAGTAGTTTGAGCATTCTTTGGCATTGCGTTTCTTTGGGATTGCAATGAAAACTGACCTTTTCCAGTCCTGTGGCCACTGCTGAGTTTTCCAAATTTGCTGGCATATTGAGTGCAACACTTTCACAGCATCATCTTCCAGGATTTGAAATAGCTCACTGGAATTCCATCATCTCCACTAGCTTTGTTCGTAGTGATGCTTTCTAAGGCCCACTTGACTTCACATTCCAGGATGTCTGGCTCTAGGTGAATGATCACACCATTGTGATTATCTGGGTCATGAAGATCTTTTTTGTACAGTTCTTCTGTGTATTCTTGCCACCTCTTAATATCTTCTGCTTCTGTTAGGTCCATACCATTTCCATTTCTGTCCTTTATCGAGCCCATCTTTGCATGGTTCCCTTGGTATCTCTAATTTTCTTGAAGAGCTCTCTAGTCTTTCCCATTCTGTTGTTTTCCTTTATTTCTTTGCATTGATCACTGAGGAAGGCTTTCTTATCTCTTCTTGCTATTCTTTGGAACTCTGCATTCAGATGCTTATATCTTTCCTTTTCTCCTTTGCTTTTCACTTCTCTTCTTTTCACAGCTATTTGTAAGGCCTCCCCAGACAGCCATTTTGCTTTTTTGCATTTCTTTTCCGTGGGGATGGTCTTGATCCCTGTCTCCTGTACAATGTCACAAACCTCAGTCCATAGTTCATCAGGCACTCTATCTATCAGATCTAGTCCCTTAAATCTATTTCTCACTTCCACTGTATAATCATAAGGGATTTAATTTAGGTCATACCTGAGTGGTCCAGTGGTTTTCTCTACTTTCTTCAATTTATCTTCTTCCCCAATCTGTTTACTTTTTATTTCCTTTTCTTGTTTTATTGCATTAGCTAGAACCCCCAGTACAATGTTGAAAAGGAGTGGGGAGATGGGACATCTCACCTGTGCCTTTTATTTGATCTTAGTCGGAAAGGTTCAAGTTTCTCTCCATTAAGTTTGATAATAGCTGTGTCCACAAGACATTCTTTATCAAGTTGAGGAAGTTCCCCTTATTCTAATTTACTAAGAGTTTTTATAAGTCTGAATTTGGCAACAAGGAGTTCATGATCTGAGCCAAATGAAGAATGTCTTGTGGACACAGTTAGCATACTTAATGGAGAGAAATTTGAACCTTTCCCACTAAAATCAAATAAAAGGCACAGGTGAGATGTCCCATCTCTCCACTCCTTTTCAACATTGTACTGGGGGTTCTAGCTAATGCAATAAAACAAGAAAAGGAAATAAAAGGTAAACAGATTGGGGAAGAAGATAAATTGGTTTTTCACAGATGACATGATCACATATGTAGAAAATTCCAAAGAATTGGCCACCACCACAATAACAAAACACACAAAGAAACCCCACAGACATCTGAAAATAATAAGCAATTATAGCAAAGTTGCAGAATATGAGACTGATGTACAAAAGTCAAATGCTTTCCTATACAACAGCAATGAACAAGATGAATTTGAAACTGAAAAACAATACCATTTACATTGTTGTTTGGCAACTCACTCCAATATTCTTGCCTGAAGAATCCCATGGACAGAGGAGTCTGGTGGGCTACAGTCCATGGGGTCACAGAGAGTCAGACACAACTGAGCAGGTGATTCTGATTCTGTTGTTGTTTAGTGGCTATGTCATGTCTGACCTTTTACAACCCCATGGACTATAGTCCACAAGGTTCCTCTGTCCATGGGATTTCCCAAGCAAGAATGCTGGAGTGGACTCCCATTTCCTTCTCCAGGGGATCTTCCTGATTCAAGGGTTGAAACTACATCTCCTGCCTCTTCTTCATTGCAAGCAGATTCTTTACCACTGAGCCACCAGGGAAGCCCCACCATTTATATTGTTGTTGTTCAATCACTAAGTCGTGTCTGACTCTTTGCAACCCTATGGACTGCAGCACACCATGCTTCTCTATCCTTCACTATCTCCCCGAGTTTGCTCCAATTCATGTCCATTGAGTTGGTGATGCTGTCTAGCCATCTCATCCTCTGCTGCCCTCTTCTCCTTTTGCCTTCAATCTTTCCCAGCATCAGGGTCTTTTCCAAGGAGTCGACTCTTTGCATCAGGTGGCCAAAGTACTGGAGCTTCAGTTTTAGCATCAGTCCTTTCAATGAATATTCAGGGTTGATTTCCTTTAGGATTGATTAGTTTGATCTACTGGCAGTCCAAGGCTTCCTTGGTAGCTCAGCTGGTAAAGAATCCGCCTGCAATGCCGGAAACCCTGGTTCGATTTCTGGATTGGGAAGTTCCCCTAGAGAAGGGATAGGCTACCCACTCCAGTATTCTTGCCTGGAGAATTCCATGATCAAAGAAGCCTGGCAGGCTACAGTCCATGGAGTCACAAAGAGTCAGACACGACTGAGTGACTAAGCACAGTACAGTATTTCCAGTCCAAGGGGCTCTTTGTGACCCCATGGACTGTGGTCCACCAGGCTCCTCTGTTCATGGAATTCTCCAGGCAAGAATACTGGGATGGGTGGCCATTCCCTTCCCCAGGGGATCTTCCTGACCCAGAGATTGAACCCAGGTCTCCTGCATTGCAGGCAGATTCTTCACCGCCTGAAGAATTCACCATTCACGTTATCATCCCTTAAAGAGAAATACTTAGTCTTACCAGTCTAACAAAATATGTATAAGATCTATATGAAGAAAACTACAAAACTCTGATGAACGAATCAAAGAAGCACAAAATAAATGAAGAGATATGCCATGATCAGTATTTCATGATTCAATATTGTCAAGATGTCAGTTCTTTCCCACTTGATTTGTAGATTCATTGCAATATCAATCAAAATTGCAATGTTATATTGTGGATATCAGTAAATTGATTCTAAAGTTCATATTCAGAGACAAAAGATCCAGACTATTTGAAATTATATTGAAGGAGAACAAAATTGGAGGACTAACACTACCTGACTTCTAGACTTAGTATTAAAGGTACAGTAATCTAAAAACTGTGGTATTTGTGAGAGAACAGAAAAATATATAACTGGAAAAAAACAGAGAACCCAGAAGTAGACCTACATAACTATAGTCAACTGATTCTTGAGAAAAGAGCAAAAGCAATACAATGGAGCAAAAACAGTCTTTTCAACAAAAAGTGCTGAAACAACTGGACATCAATATGCAAAGAAGATGAAAATCTTACATCTTTCACAAAAATTGACACAAAATGCATCATAGACTTATATGCAAAACAAATGATAAGACATCTGGAAGATAACGTAGAAGAATACCTAGATAACCTTGGGTATGGAAGTAAAATTTTAGATATAACACCAAAGGCATGACCCATGAAAGAAAAAAGTTAAACTGCATTAAAATTAAAAATGATCTCTTCCGCAAAGGACAGTATCAAGAGAATGAAAAGACAGACCACAGACAAGGAGAAAATATTTACAGATGGTACATCTAATAAAGCAGGGTTCCCCAACATAAGGACAGAGCCTGTTAGGAACTAGGAGGAAGTGACGTACAGGAAAGCTTTATCTGACACTCCCCATCCCTCCCCATGGCTCACGTTACTGCCTGAACCATCCCCACCAACACCCTGTACCTTCCCCTCCATTTTGCTGTGAAACTAAAACTTCTCTAAAAAGTTTTTTTTTAATAAATAAATAAAAGGAATTCCCTTACGAGTTCAGTTGAATACATATTAATATGTTTAAGTGACATTTTCATCTCTTTTTATAAATGTCTTTTGTAACAATTTTTATAGAATTTCTGGTCTTATATTTCTATATTTAAAAATTCTTCATATATTTGGAATATTAGCCCTTTATCTGATATACATTTTGTATCAATTTTCTCCTAGATTGCCTTTTTTAAAATTTTATAACCTTTTCTTATTATAGAAGCAGTACATATGCATTGCAGTAAAATTAGAAAATATAAAAAAAAATTTAAAAATTAAATTACATTTTCTTACCATCTAGAGATTACCACAATTAATGTGAGTAGATTCCTTGATTATCTCAAATTTCTTGTGTAAGTCCTTCTGGGTCATGATGTAATGGTTCTGAATACATTTCTGGATTCATTTCATTAATCTTTTATTTATATCTATTATCATTGGTAAAAAAGCTCTATTGCTAAGGTTCTTTTTTTTTTCAGGTGCAGGATTGAATTTATTATTGTATTTGCACAGTTTTGAGAAAATACTGATTCACACAGAAAAATATCTATAAAATTATGGTGATTTAAAAATATGTGTGAAAATTATTTCACATTTTTACCATTTGAGAGACAGAGTCTATATCCCCTTTCCTTAAAGCTGTGTTTAGTGACCTACTAATGTAAAACAGCTTACTCTGAAATAGGCTTATACTCTTCATTTAAACTGATAGGAAAGGAAGCTTTATTCAAAGATCTTTCCAAAAATGAGCTAACCTGGCAGCAGAATTTAATAAAAATCAGAGTCTCTAACACTTTTGGCATATGACACATATAACTGTATCCGGAACTTTTATTAAGCTTTTAAAATAAACTTTGTAGAAGTTAAGTTAAATAAAATGTTATGAACTGATGCACCTCCACTGTACCTGTATTAGCTCAGGTTGCCATAACAAAATACCACAGACCTGGTGGCTTAAACAGAAATGTATTTTCTCACAGTTCTGGAGGCTAGAAGTCCAAAATCAAGGTACTGTCAGGATTGGTTTTTGGTGAGAACTCTCTACCTCATTTGTAGATGACCCCATTCTCACTGTGTACTCACATGGCCTTTCATCTGTGTACACTCTTGGAGGGAAGGAAGGAGAGAAGGAGAGGGAAAGAAAGAGAGGGAGACCTGGTATCTCTTCTTCTTCTATGGATACCACTTCTTTTGAATTAAGGCCCCACCTTTATTACTTCATTCAACCTTTATTGCCTGTTTACAGGCACTATCTCCACATACAGTCACATGGAGGAATAGGGCTTCAGCAAATAGATTTGGCGGGGAGGGGGGGGGGCACAATTTAGTCCATGATGATACCCTAGAGTTCCCTGAAACATGTTGGAGGGAAAAAACTAATCTAACCCATTCAGCCTGCTTTCTTTACCTATGAGGAAGTAGGCCCAGAAAAGTATTATGGCATTTCGGAGTTCATATGGCTGGACCATAACTCATGTCTCTCAACTATTTAGGGGTTCTTTCTGCTACAACAAAAGAGATGTTTTTCTTCCCTTTGTTCTTATCCATTTGGGTCTAAAAGCTTCCTCTCATTTCCCATAGGACTCATTGCCTAGAGACCATTTTTAACTGAACTGTTTGAAAACATCTATTTTTCCCAAGCAGTTGGCAGAGAACCAAGATCCAAATCCTAGCTAAGTCTGGACTCAGCTAAACCCTGGCACTCTTCACTCCATAGCACACAGCTAACTCTGGCAACTTACTGTGTTCTGGGCCTCGACCCCAATGGTAAAGTTGACTATACTTTATCTGCCAAATGGCTGGGCTGGTCCAGTGAAGCCATAAGAGCCTACAGCTCTAGGATTCATAGAGAACTGGCTAGAATCTACAGTTCTGACAGGATATACTTCCCCTTTCCTTAGTGACACCTTTACCTTTTTATCACAAGTAATGATTGTGGTGGTGGTGCTCAGTCATGTCTGAGTCTTTGAGACCCCATGGACAGTTAGCCTGCCAGGCTCCTCTGTCCATGGAACTCTCCAGGCAAGAATACTGGAGTGGGTTGCCATTTCCTACTCCAGGCAATCTTCCCGACTCAGGGATTGAACTGATGTCTCTTGTGTCTCCTGCTTGGCAGGTGGATTCTTTCCCACTGCACCACCTGGGAAGGTTAAGTAATGATTAGTAGAAATACTTCTTAAAAGTTACTGGTTCTGCCCTGAGCCAGAATCTCTTTCCAATCTTGGGATGGCAAAGTAGTAGTGGAGGAAATTGGCATTATGGTGGCAAAGTCAGTCACAAGAAGGTCCTGGTATCTGAAGTTGTATTTTTACTTAGGGCATTCCAAGAAATCCTGCTCTTCTTGAGGGTTCTGCCCATGTAATCATTATTATTATTATTTTGTTGATTGAGATATAATTTACATACCATCACTAAAATTTTAGAACATTTTCTTTAACCCCCTAAGAAACCCCATGCCAATCAGCATTTCCCTCCCCATTCCTTTTTCCTTGTCTGAGCTGTAACCAACCACTAACCTGCTTTCTATCTCTATAGATTTTCCTCTTACGAACATTTTATATAAGTGGAATCATAAAATATGTGGTTTTTTGTTTTAGCTTCTTTCACTTAGTGTATTATTTTCAAGGTTTATCATTGTTATCACATATATCAGAACTTCATTTCTTTTTAATAGCTGGAAAATATTCCATTGTATAACTATAATATATTTTGTTTATTCACTTATTAGTGGATGGACATTTGGGTTGTTTCCACTTTGGGCTCCTATGAATAATACTGTTATGAACATTCAAGCATAAGTTTTTGTATGGACAAAATGTTTTATTCCTCTTGAGTATAAATATACCTACAACTGGAATTGCTGGATGAGCATGGTATACTTGATGTAACATCCTTTTCATACTTTCTTTTATTTCTTTAAACATAGTTTCCTTTAGTTACTGAAATACATTTAAACTAAAATCTTTGTCTAGGAAATCCAATGCCTGGATTTCCTCAAGGACAACTTTTATTAACTGCTTTTTACTCTATGTATGAGCCATACAGGCTTTCCTGGTGGATCAGCACTAAAGAATCCACCTGCAATCCAGGAGATGCAGAAGACGTGGGTTCGATCTCTGGGTCAAGAAGATTCCTGGAGGAGGGCATGGCAACCCACTCCAGTATTCCTGCCTGGAGAATCCCATGGACAGAGGAGCCTAGCGGGCTACAGTCTATGGGGTCCCAAAGAGTCGAACATGACTGAAATAACTGAGCACGCACTCATGCGTGAGCCATACATTTTTTGTATGCCTCATTTTTTGTGTGTTGGGAACTAGACATATGAAATAGTGTAATATGGCTACTCTGTAAATCAGATCCTTCCCTCCGCAGGACTTGTTTGTTTAGTGACTTTTATGAGCTAATTTTGTAAAATCTGTATTCTTTGTTGTGTGTGGCCAGTGAAGTCTCTGCTCAGTTAGTTTAGTGGTCAGTTAGTGATTGGTGAATGATTTCCTTAAATGTCTGGAAACAGTGATTCCCAGACTTTGCCATGGAGCTGTGTGCATGTTGGGGCATACTTTTGGCACCCAGCCAGGCAGTGAACAACCAGGTTCTTGGCTTCATTTCCTGCTTATGCAGAGCCTCAATGTCAGCCGGAGGAGAGAACTTACAGCCTTCTGAGATCTTTCATGGGAAATGCACAGCCCTGGGCATGTATACAGCCCTATACATATGCATGACTTTTTAGTTTTCCAGGAATATGTAGACAGTCTTTAAAGCTCCCTGGTACATCTTTTTCCAACTTTTCTAAGTTTTTGAATGGTTTGTTGTGTTGCAACTATTGTCACTGCCTCAGGCAACTGTGATGTTAAACAATCACTGCTGATTGCTTTTGACAAATGCTCCCAGGGAAAAGGTTTTCTTAGTGGATGAGATCAGAACCTGGTCAAGTAAAGGGAAGCCTTTTGATTGCTTATTGCATATCAAACTATCAGATAGGGTAAATAATGACAGTTGTCTGGACATGGAGGTTTATAGGAGCTTCGACCTTATTTGCCTCCTCCAGTTGGCCACTAGGCTGTTGATTTTTCATTGAGATAGTGAGGCCTTTGCTTTCAAGGCTACCATGGTAATGAGGAAAGGGAGCTGGCAATGGGGCAGGATAAAATGACAGAAGACTCCCTGTTCTTAATGAAATTCATCCATTTTTCACAAATAAATGCTCCCTAGATTATTTCTAGCCTTTGACTAATTTCCAGAGTTATAAGAACTTTATCTTGACCATTTTTTATAGCATTCTCATTGGTTTTATGGAAGAGAGAATTTTCAGAAATCCTTACTTGCCATTCCCACTCAGGTCACCATTCAGTTACTTTTATAATCGCAACTTAGCAGCAAGCCCACAGCTGGTATGGCAGATAGTGCAAGCTGAGCTGCAGCAACTGGTAATTGTTTAAACTCACTATATTTACATTATGTAAGCTGGCAGCTGAAACTATCTAATTATAAAGATTGGTTTACAACTAAAATGTATTATCATTTAAATAATTGTTCTTATAAATTGGTTCATATAAAAACTCATAAAGTATCATAGAATTATATAGAGCTACTATTTCCATTTAAATCTTCTGAGTGAATTTTAAGAATGTAATTATTTTCTAATACTTTAAAAAATCAACTTTAATATTTTGTGCTGTGATCCTCAATGTGAATATATTTTCTAAATTTAAAAAATGATTTCAAGACTTAAGACAATAAAACAGAGAGGTAATCATACCTATATCTGTTTAAATAATTATGAAATGTAGGAAATGGTAACCCACTCCAGTATTCTTGCCTGGAAAATCCTGTGGACAGAGGAGCCTGTGGGCTACAGTTCATGGGGTAGAAAAGAGTTGGACACAAATGAGCAACTGAGCACAGGATGTGTTACTAAAGATACTTGGTATAAAAAATTGAAAGAAAAAGAATGAAAAGCTACCATACAAGTCCTGAGTGAATTATATGTATTTTGCCTAAATATAAACTACATCAGCTTTTCTAAAGCTCAAAGTGAAATAATAAATAACTAATATATTTACACTCTCTAAATTCTGTATTTTAATGACAGTAATGCTTTTAAATTTTATTTTTATACATTAAATAACATTATAATTTAAGTATTGGAGTAACTACATATAGTATATTGTATTGAGGTTAATAAAATAACATGACATACAACAGGAAAAAAACATAGTAAATCAGGAGAAATTGAAAAGATTTCTTAAAAGAATAAGAAAAATAAAACTATATTTCCCAATTCTGTTCACTCTTTAATGTCTTTTTTCCTTCATACCATTTTCTTCTTATGAAATCTTCAGTACCTCCTCCCTCGCTCTCAATCCCAGCTAGTGAACTTGCTTTTTATTTCATTAATGCAACCGAAACCTTAAGAAGAGAGCTGCTGCTAGTTAAAAGAGCATTTATGAACTTCCCTGGTGGTACAGTGGATAAAAATCCACCTGACAATGCAGGGAACGTGGGCTTTATCCCCGGTCCAGGAAGATTCCATGTGCTACAGGGTAACTAAGCCTGTGTGCCTAGAGCCTGTGCTCTGCAACAAGAGAAGCCACTGCAGTGAGAAGTCCACTCACCACAACTAGGGAGTAGCCCCTGCTTGCCGCAAGTAGGGAAAGCTCGTGTGTACAGCAAGAAAGACCAGGCACTGCCGAAAATAACATTTTTAAAAAGAGCATTTATGAAGCTAACACTCATTAATGACCACTCTGGACACACAATAAAACACCTTGATAACCCTGACTCCCTCACTTCTCCTGACTTCCAGGCCCCCGCCACTGATGCCATTCCTCCATCTATCCTACACATAACCCCTATTCTATTGTGATAACTATTTCTTTGCTTTTTTATATGTTTATCTTACATAACAACACAGTTTTGTTTTGCAGATGTTTGAACTTTATATACTTGCAAGTTGTCTGTACTATTTTGCAACTATCTTTTGTAGTCTACATTGTGAGATTCATCCGTATTGTTGCAGACAGCTGCAGTTGGTTCACTTTTATTGTTGTGTAGTGTATCATCATATGACTATGTCACAATTTGTCCATTCGGATTTGATGGACATCAAATTTGATGGACATTTCTGGCTGTTTGTAGTATCTGACTGTCACAAAACAGTGCTACCATGAATATTCTTATACGTGTCTCCTGGTACACTTAAGCACCTGAGTTCTGTCTGATTGATAACAGGACTGGTAAAATAATGGTTTCCTGGGGCCAATGTAACTGTGGGTTTTAGTTGGTATACAGAAGGTGAGATAGTGAGTTTTCCATCTGACGTTAGGGATGGGTGGGCAGTGAGAACAACATTGGGGAAGGGCAAGATGAAGCTGCTATGACTCTTCCTTTCCCTTTATTCTGACCTACTTTTTTCACCACAGCACAGTCCTGACATGCTAAGAACCTTCTTGATGAATGGGAAATAATATGCATACTGAGTAAGAGGGTGGAATAGCTGGAGTTAGAAAACTTGAATACAATTTTGTCTTCCAACTTATTCCAGGGGTGTGTGTGACTTTGAGCACAACTTAGTTACCTTTAGGTCTCAGTTTTCTTGTCTGTAAAATGGAAATAACATTAATTATTTAAAGTGAGTTGCTGCGGGGTTTGATGTGTTAGGACCTGTAACGTGCCCAGCACAGCCCTTGATTAATACGTTATTTTTGCCTCTGACTTGGACTAAACAGAATGTAATGAACTCATCAAAAAGTATTTTTGAGATCTTAACTTTCAAGAACTTGTCTTTGATTACTTTGAACAGCAGAGATTGACTGAAAAGTCATTCTGTTTGATCTCTGGACTAATTGGAAATGATCCCCCCTTTTTTCAAGGCTTGTCTAGCTAGCTGTGATAAAAATGGTTGGACTTGTACCTATGGGCCATAGCTTGTAGGAGTCAGAGTAATGTTCACTTGGTTGAGTATGGATTCTTTGCACTATTGTTTCAATTGTCAATTGGTACATAATAAACAACCTCAAAATATGTCAGAATGGCCATTTATTTGCTCACCCCATTGAGGCTCTGAAATTCAGGCAGGGCTAAGGAGGTAGCTGCCCCTACTCCACATGTTGTCAGCTATGGCAGCTCAACTGAGGCTAGAGGATACAAGATGGCCCCATTCCACATGCCTGGGATCTTGGTTCTGGTTCTTTGGTGTCATGTCTTGGTTTTCCTTCATGTAGCTTCTCTTTCCAGTAGGATAGCTTCCCAAAGGGCAACGATGGAACTTATTAAGGCCTTTTTAGGCCTAGTCTCAGAAATTGTGAGCTTCCTAGGTGGCTCAGTGATAAAGAATCCACCTGTAGTACAGGAGACATGGGTTCAATTCCTGGGTCTGGAAGATCCCCTGGAGAAGGGAATGGCAACCCACTCCAGTATTCTTGCCGGGAGAATTCCATGGACAGAGGAGCCTGGTGGGCTACAGTCCATGGGTCACAAAGAGTCAGACATGACTCAGAGACTAAACCATCACCACCTCTCATCAAACACGAGTCTTGTTTTCTTTGCGCTTGAATCTAGGCTGGCTCTGTGACTGGATTTGACAGGTAGAATGTGGCAGAAGTGATGCTGTACAATTTCTGAGTGTGTGTGTATGTCAGTCGTTGCAGACTCTTTTGTGACCCCATGGACTGTAGCCCACCAGGCTCCTCTCTCTATGAAATTCTCTAGGCAAAAATACTGGAATGGGTGTCCATTCCCTTCTCCAGGAGATTCTCCTGACCCAGGAATTGACCCCAAGTCCCCTGCACTGTAGGTGGATTGTTTACCACTGAGCCACCAGGGACTCTGTGCTTGATGAAAGGAGCAGCAAATTCAGAAATGGACCTGCAGGATTGGGGGGATTGTCATAGGCCTCTTTGTAAACAAAGTACCATAGAAAGTTTGTGAGCCTTTGAATTCAAAATACAATTGTCTTCTTTAGAGTTGCATATGGCTGTATTTCCCTTTACAGTCCAAGGTCAAAGGAAGCAGAATATAATCGTTTGCTTTAGGCAAAGATGAAAGAATCAACAAAAGAAACTGAAGAGGTGCCTCAAGAGGGGAGGAAGAGAACAAATGGGTGTGGGGGCCTGGAAGCTAAGTGAATAATTTTTTTTTTTTTTTTTCGGGAGGAGGGTGTGATCAATTATGAGACAAATGTTGCTAAGGACTTGAGTAAAATGAATATTGTTTTTCTGGGAAGAACTCTAAGAATGATAAAAAGCAGTCATCCTCAGGAAGAGGTGCTGGTGGAAAGGGGAGGAAAGTGCCTCCCCTTTTCATAATGTGCCTTGTTATGTTTGTACTTTCTAACTTTGTATATGAGCTACTTTTTTTCCCAGTATGAATTATCTGGGAGGCAACATTATGGACATTGAAAAAAAAACTTTTTAGGAAAAGGCCTCTTTCCTCACCTTTCAATGCAAACATAAGATTGCTTAATGCTCCTTGACTTCTTTGCCAGTTTTCCTCGTGGGTGTCATGTATAATCTAAAATGGACTATACAGTCCTTGGAATTTTCTAGGCCAGAATACTGAAGTGGGTAGCCTTATCCAGGGGATCTTCCCAACCCAGAGATTGAACCCAGGTCTCCCACATTGCAGGTGAATTCTTCACCAGCTGAGCCACAAGAGAAGACCAAGAATACTGGAGTGGGAGCCTATCCCTTCTCCAGTGGATCTTCCCGACCCAGGAATCAAACCGGGGTCTCCTGCATCTCAGGGGAAGCCAAATCTCTGACTTGGAAGTTCAATAATGTTTTCAGTTTTTAAATAAGGTTTTCAGGTCTCTGAAATACAGTGAACACAGTGAAATCATCCACAGATGAATTGAGGGGAAGGGCTAATTGGGCTATTCAAATGTATAGCTCTTGGAGGTACAAGAAGTTGTTTTCCAGAGAGGGCAACTTTGCACCTCTGCTCAGCATCCCACTGAAGTGAAATGTGGTTTGGGCCCTCAGTGTCATATCCAGTTTCGTTAGCATTAGGTTCCAATTCGCAGGGTGCTATTGTGTGAGAAAGCTCTGTAGAAATTGTAAAGTACTGCAGATGTGACTCTTGACCCCTCTGGGCCCTTGGCACTCTGCTGTTCCTTCCCTTCCCCTATGTGCATCTTTAGAAGGTCCCAGGCCAAGACCTGTACTTGCCAAAAGGCCCTTACCAGCCTGTTTAACTTCTCCCTCCTTTAATCCGTAGCTCTTAACTAACATCCATGGCTCAGCGGGTAAAGAATCCACCTGCAATGCAGGAGACACAGGAGATGCAGGGTTGGGAAGATCCCCTAGAGAAGGGAATGGCAACCCACTCCAATATTCTTGCCTGGAGAATCCTCTGGACAGAGGAGCCTGGTGGGCTATAGTTTATGAAGTCGCAGAGTCAGACATGACTGAGTGACTAAGCATGCACACACACATGCAACTTACGTCCAAATGTTCTGTTCCTTGTCCTTGGTCTCACACTTAGCACTTCCTCAGCTAGGCCCACCTGCCATGCCAAGAATCCTCATCCAGCTTCACGCCAGTGCCTCACCACCCACTCCTCAGCCCTGCTGACAGAACTGGGACCTGGCAAAATGACCAGGTCTGATCAAGATACAGATACTTACACAAATACACACATTGACATATATTGGGTTGGCCAAAAATTTGTTCAGGTTTCTCTGGAAAATGTTCTGGAAAACCTGAACGAACTTTTTAGGCAACCCAGTACAAATATCAACCATACACTCATAGACACAAATACTAGGACACATTAACAGCACATGTATACATAAACACATACATGCATGCACACACAGATACACACACAGGCAAACACAGAGACTTGCATTTCATTTGTGCCATCCTCAGGCCCAGACTGGAGAAGGAAATGGCAACCTACTCCAGTATTCTTGCCTAGAGAATTCCATGGACAGAGGAGCCTGGTGGGGCTACAGTCCGTGGGGTCGTGGAGGCAGACATGACTGAGTGATTCTCACTCACTCAGGCCCAGATACACACACATATATATACAGATACACACACATACATCTATCTATCTATCTATCTATGACACACACACACACACACACACACACACACACACCTGGAGGGGCTACCCTTGGACTCAGTGAGAGCACCAGCTAGCCACAGAGACTGTGTAGGTTTGATATTATTTAGACATGATGGAAGATTCTAAATTGCTCCCCTTACCATCAGAGATCAAGTGGTCATTTTAAGGACATCTGGTCCATTTTGCCAGCTCCCATATAGTTCCACCACCCTCAGCTGCATGGACCTTTTCACACACAAGAGAATAATCTTCCCTCTTCTACTTCTGGAAAGGTTACTTGGTCCCAGGTACCTTGCCAAGTTATTTTATATATATCACCTCATTTTATTCTCACAGTAACCCAATGATTGGAGCCATAAACATCTTGCTCTACTGCTTCACTCCTTAACACAACACAATTGGCCTTCCTGCCTTTTGATTTCTAAAACACTTTCCTATGCACTACTTTAAGCTGATTTTGAGTCTAGCAATAACAGTGCGAGCCATTGTCATTCCCATTTTGCAGCTGAGGCTCGTATAGGTTAAGGAACTTTCTGAAGATTGAACAACTAATAAATATAAGCTACATCCTAATCCTCCATCTATATACTCCAATTCCAGTCACTGTGTATATTTATACCTTTGTTTATTTAGCATACATTTATGCTCCCTACCCATTTCCAGAGACTGTACCAGGTACTATGAAAACAAAACCTGAATAAAACACAGTTTTGATTTCAAAATAGCTGGCATTCTAGAGGGGAAGAAAAACCAGCAGAGGGATATATCATGATATCAGATGCCAGATCCTGGGATAGATACTTGGACAAACTGGGTAGAATAACTAGTTCTACTCAGGGAGCCAGCATCGAAAGGAGGCCATGTGTCACAGATAATTCAAAGGCTATGCTTTGTCCATGCTTCTGGAATATCTGCTTTGTGTGTTCAGCAGCTGATAGGCTAGTTGCCCTTCGAAAAATTGTAAAGTCAGTCACATTCATCTACCTTTCCCTCCTGCAAGGTGTGAAAGGCAGTAGTAATTAATCAAAGTACATTTTCTAAACCAATGCAATATCAATTCACCAATTATATAGGAACCAATAAGATTCCTGTTTATCACAAATAGCTAAATTATTATAGTGAGAAACTACATAATCAAATGTGCCCCCTCAAATTGCTTATGTAGTTTTCTAGCTATTTTACAAAGTGAGTTGAAAGGTGAAAGGGTTAGTCGCTCAGTAGTGTCTGACTCTTTGCGACCCCATGGACTGTAGCCCAACAGGCTCCTCTGTCCATGGAATTTTCCAGGCAAGAATACTGGAGTGGGTTGCCATTTCCTTCTCCAGGGAATCTTCCTGACCCAGGGATTGAAGCAGGGTCTCCTCTATTGTAGGCAGATTCTTTACTGTTTAAGCCACCAGGGAAGCTCAGAAAGTGAGTTACAGATGAGAAAATTCTGCATTAAACAAAATCAAACGTAACCTTTTGCATAGGGGTCTTATGCGTTTTTGTTTTTTTACTTTTAATTATTACATGCCTTTTAATATTCTCTATCTCACTGTTTATCTCTTTGTATCTGTCTTCTGTGTTTTATTACAGAAATTTTCAAACATACCCAGGAATAGAGAGAATAATATAACCCATACCCATCATCAAGTTTCAACAGTTATCAACATTTAACTGATCCTGTTTCATCTATTTTTTTCAAAGAGCCAAACTTCTTTTTCTGGAGTATTTTAAAGCAACTGTGGTCTTATTTTTGAGAAGGGTTTGAAGAGGTGTGAAATTAGAATGATAAAATATATGTCCTTCTAAACCTCATGGGTCTTTAGCCCTAATTAAATTGCCAGCATGATTTTTTTTTTTAAACTCTTCCAGTTTTAGTGAAATCTCTTTTATGGCCTTAGCTCAGCTAGCAATGCACAGCTCAAGTGGACAAGGTTTCTTTTGGCCCTCCTCCCTTTGAAAGGGTTCTGCCAGAGCAAACAGAATGAAAAGGCTTTTTTTTTTTTTTGACTGAACACTTCAAATAAGAACAAAGCACAACGCAGAAATAGATACATAGGAGTTTGGGCTGAATATAAAGGATACCATTGTTGTCACTGTTAGGGAATTTCAATATATTGGGGTGTTAAGATAACACATTTGTCCTTTCTGTCATTGGAACTATGATTTCATTTATTTCCTTGTTCCCTATTTTCAAGACAGCTGCCTCTTAGCTGACGGCCTTAAGATATCCTGAAAGTCGCTATGATGATTACAAAGTGAAAAGTTCCAAGTACCTTACTGGAGAGTAGCCATTAGGCAATACCTTCATCAGCATTAGAAATGAGCAATAGCTTCAAATTCAGACACGAATAATATTGAAGATATAAGCTTAAATGTTACTTAAAATAGCAAAAAAAAAAAACCCAAATGTTGTCAAAAAGGTGAATTGCAAAGTAGATCAGAGTACATCTATATAAATGGAATCTTATAAAATTATGGTTTGTTGGAAATGCTTATTTTATCACATTACATGATAAAAGCAGTATATGAAATTAAATGTTCACAGAAGTAAACCAAAAAAATAACATTAAAAGTTCACAGAAACAAAACTGGAAGGTAATATACCAAAAGATTAACAGTGGTTGCCTCTGGGTGGTAGGGTTATGAGTGATTCTTGTTTCTTTTTATACTTCTCTGTCTTTTTCAAATTTTATACAGTGAGCATGTAATTACTTGTATAATCAGAAAAACATTTTTCTAAATAAAAGGGACAAGCAAGTCTCAAAAGCTCAGTGCCTAGAAGCAGATCAGCAATCTGTTTTGAAAGTTTCCAAGGCAGTGAACCAGGCAAAAGTAAGGAGGATGATTTCAGAGTCCCCAGGGGAGACTTGTGTAGTTAGTTCCTTGGAAACCAGAAGTTTTTGCCACTCAAAACACATGTAAGTGTTTTTGGTGTGAATCAAAACCTTCCATTAGACATAATTGCAACAGCAGCTGTTACACAACCTGTATAAACTATTTTTGGTGTGAACCAAAATTCTAACAACATAGAAACTCTGTTAACTCTTTCATGGTCACCTAGGTGTAAACCTTATCCACCATTGACCCGGTTTAGCTGCCCTGATAGAAGGGAAATTCCTGATACTGTGATGGAGTGTGCAGGAAAGGCTTAGCTAAAAATTAAGACAACTCTTCTGAAAACTTCTTTTTTCTTCTTCATATTATTCTCTTAAAAGATAACAAGGCATGGACTTTCCTGGAGGTCCAGTGGTTAAGAATCTACCTGCCAACGCAGGGGCATGGGTTCAATCCCTGTGGGGAAAATTCCACATGCTGCAAGGCAAGTAAGCCTGTGCACTGCAACTACTGAGCCTGTGCTCTATAGCCCACCAGCTGCAGCTACTGAAGCCCACACGTTCTGGAGCCCGTGCTCCACAACAAGAGAAGCCACTGCAACGAGAAGCCTGTGCACAACTACTAGAGAAAGCCCACACACAGCAGTGAAGACCAGTGCAGTCAGAAATGAATTTAAAAATTGTTAAATGAAGTAAAAGGACTGGGTAGAATTTTTTTTTTAAAAAAGATAACAAGGCAATTTGAAAATGGCTTTAACATTTAGTGGATTTCTTAAATTGTTATAAGTAGCTAATGCCCATTATAATAATAACAAAAGTATATAAACAGAGACATAATTTGCTTATTTAGGTTGCATCCACTTGGTAAAACCAACATTATTCTGAAGTATATTCATATACACTTTTCTATATGCTCAAGTAGTATGTTGTTGTCATTGTTTAGTTGCTACATCGCAACTCTTTGCAACTTTATGCCAACTCTTTGTAGCCCACCAGGCTCCTTTGTCGAGGGATTCTCCAGGCAAGATTACTGGAGTGGGTTGCCATTTCCTTCTCCAAGGGAATCTTCCCAAACCAGGGATGGAACCCATGTTTCCTGCATTGGCAGACAGATTCTTTATCACTGAACCACCCAGGACACACACACACAAATACTTACTTGCCCGCTTATTTTCTTTTCTTGGGTTGATATTTTACATCCAAATGAATCTGCCCATAGACTCACTCTGAGTGTTTGTCTTTAAAATACAGATTTCTGGGCCCCACTCTAAACTTATTGAATCTGAACTTTCAAAGAAGTTTAATGAGTTTTATAATCAGAAGGATCTGATAAATGTTGCAACTTGCTTTTATCTCTTGACAGTATACCACGGTTAGCCTTTCAGGTTCATGCCTATATGTCAAAGTCATTATCTCTTGGTAGGAGTATGGACAGATTAACCAATTCAATTCCAAAACAAAATCAATTATTTGGTTTACAAATGACACTGTAAGCAAAGGTAAGAGGCAAAAGACAGACTAGGAGAAAAAAATCTGCAACACATATAACAAAGGGTTAATATTCTTAATAGACAAGAAGGCTTACAAATTGAGAAGCTAAAAAAAAGAGCAAGAGAAATAAAGAAATTTAAAAAGAAGGGGGCACTGTTGTGGTAGGAGGTGGACTCTGAGAGTGTTAGTATGCATCATGTTAATTAAGTAACCTTTGGATCAATACCTATGGAAGGGAGACAAAGGAAACAGGAGTCAGTAGAGGGAGTGGAGCTGTGTTGTAGGCCCAAAGATAATCTCAAGTAGAATGGCCCTTTGCAGTTATCCCTCATCACTTTCTTTCATGGCCATCACAAGCGGGGCTGCAACGTGGCTGTCCATTCATTTTCAGTTTACTCCCATGCACCATAGCAATCCATCCATGAAGCAAGCTCAGGCTTTTTCCTTTTTCATCAATTAGTCTCAAGGGATACTCCCAGATGCCGGCATATAAGAGTGAAAGTAGGAAGTGATGCTTGTGAAATAGTGGAGGATGACATGGGAGTCTGGGCCACCTGCTCATATAGCTACTTGACTTCTCTGGCCCTACTTGTACTGGATTTACTACTTCCTTACAAAAGCTTACTGTTAGGCCCATTTGACCTTAGAATTTAGTGGGTCAGAAAGAACCCAGTTCATGATGAGAAGCTGTGGCTGCATACTCACCTGGTGTCCCATGATTAGCTTGTTCTGTGTCTACTAGGACCCAGCAGCACACTGGGAGTTGCTTTTCAAAGGCATACAATTCTCTGAAGGTAGCATGGCCCTTCTCCAAAACCCCAGGAGTTTGCACTGTGATTATCCCATGAGATTTGCCATAAATCCTACATAGCAGCTTTTTCCTACCTTTAATATCATAGAGTACTCTGGTCACAGGGCTCAAGTTAAGGCTTCTCGTACTGTAGTATAGACTGCTGCTGAGCACTTCCTGCTCTGACCTCTACTCAAGTTATCAGTCTTAACATCCTCTAGCATATGGGTCAGAGCAGTGTTCCCAATTGAGGAATATACTGCCTCCAGAGCCTGAAGAGGCCAACGAGATGATGCACTTTTCTTCCTTGTCGTGAGAGATGCAAAGTGTCATAATTTGTCCTTTACCTCTGATGGGATTACACATAATGCCCCTAACCTTAGTGGACACCTAAGAAATGTATTGATGTGCCAAGCCCTTGAATCAGCATAGGATTTGTCTCCCATGTTGTCTATCACCAAGGCCATCAATGTGCGAGCCACTTTTTGCTCATTCAGACTTATCCACATAATTTCTCCATGGATCAATGTGATGTTCTGTGGGGTACCCAGATCCCTTGAGACTATATTACAACAAAGGGCAAGAGGGTTAACACAGCACGGTAACAAAATCATAAATGTATATTGTTGTCTGTCCCGTGTAAATCTGAATATTTTCTGATCCTCTTTTCTGAAGAGTGTGGAAAAGAACACATTCAGGAAATTAATGGCAGTACCCCATGTGCCTGAGGGTATGCTGATCTGCTCTAGCAAATATACTACACCTAGCACAGTGGCAGAGGTTAGGACCACTACTTGGTTGAGCTTACGATAGCCTGTCATTTTCCAAGATCTATCTTTTTCCCTGTGGGTAAGATTGATGAATTAAATATAGATGTGACAGTCTAACACCCCTGCATGCTTAAGTCTTTAAGAATGACACTAACTTTTACACTCTCATGCCAAATACAGCATTATTTTTCCCATTATTCCATTATGGAAAATATTTCAAACTTATAAAAGTTTAAAGTATGATACAGTGAACACTCATGTAGACCCCAACTAGATTCTAAACTTGACATTGTATTATATTTGCTTTGTCATGTATTTATCCATTCCATTCTTCTATCCATGTATCAAGCCCTTTAATTCTTGGATGCA
This sequence comes from Bos javanicus, assembly GCF_032452875.1. NCBI lineage: Eukaryota > Metazoa > Chordata > Mammalia > Artiodactyla > Bovidae > Bos > Bos javanicus. The sequence goes on along the minus strand of NC_083897.1, from coordinate 57,430,248 downwards.
TTTCAAAGTAAGCTATAAACACCAGGACATGTCTGTTGAAACAATTCAATACGCATCTCATTAGAGATCGATGTTTGTTTACAGTTCTTATTTTAGGTAAATTTTTCATACAGTGAAATGTACAAATCTTAAGTGTACCATTTGATGACTTTGACAAATGCCTCTAACACTCACTGTGCTGCTGCTGATAAGTCGCTTCAGTCGTGTCCGACTCTGTGCGACCCATAGATGGCAGCCCACCAGGCTTCCCATCCCTGGGATTCTCCAGGCAAGAACACTGGAGTGGGTTGCCATTTCCTTCTCCAATGCATGAAAGTGAAAAGTGAAAGTGAAGTCACTCAGTCGTGTCCGACTCTAGCGACCCCATGGACTGCAGCCCACCAGGCTCCTCCATCCATGGGATTTTCCAGGCAAGAGTACTGGAGTGGGGTGCCATTGCCTACGGTGTTTCATACCATTTAAGTACCTCCCATGCACAACACATACACATACATGGGACAAACCCCACCTGGCTGAGTTAACAAGCTACTTATCTAGTCATATGCACATAGGTTAGACAAGGGCCTCCCTCCCCCTGAACCCCATGGACCCAGGGACCACATCTCCTTGATTCACAGTTGACTGACAACTGACACAATGGCCAGCTGGCACCATAAGCTCTCCCGGCACAGTCAGCTTCAGGTGAGCTGACAGCACACACCTGCCTGGTCTGAAGAGCCCGCCCCCCACCATAGGTGCCCCCTCCCATAGCTGCAGCTACCCTCTCCTTCCCCCTGAGATGCTCCGGGATTCTTGTCAGGTAGGAGCCAGGAAGTAGGCACCCAGGTTTGTTATGACGGGAAATCAGAAACCATGATCACAGAGCACATGTGCTCTGTGCTGACCAAGGCTCCAGTCTCAAGGCAGGTCCACTCAGGCCTCTGAGAAGACCCTGGGAAGAGAAAGAAGGAGCAAGAGTTCACTTATAAGCCAACCAAGCCTTTCTGCAGGAAGAGCTTGTGCCTGGCACTGAGCTAGAGGAAAGTGGCCATGTTCCCCACACCTGGGAAAAGGGATGGAGCAGCCACAGACCTGATTGGGCGAGGGGGAGGTCTGGGGGCACTGGGAGGGAGAACAAGAGGCCCATTTGGTGCTTTTTGATTTTTGGCTGAGACATGTGTGATCTTAGTTCCCCGACGAAGGATTGAACCCGTGCCCCCTGCAGTGGAAGCGAGGAGTCTTAACCAGGGAAGTCTCTCATTTAGCATTTTGTTCCTGCCATTGTCCTCAGACTGGCAGGTACATGGTGGGGAGGGGATAGTGCCGACTCCACTCCCAGCAAGACTTTGTGGAGCCATCACTCTGGCCAGGAAGTCCTATTAGTCGCCCATGCCTCTGGCCCATAGGTCTGAGTCCCTGGCCCTCATTTGCCCTCTAAGCTTCTGCCTCTTAGCCCCCTACCACCCTTTATCCCTGATCTCTCCTATCCAGGCCCTCAGCCAGCCCTGCTGTCCTCCAGCCTCTCCTTCCCTGGTGAGGACTCCACAGCTTAATTATGCTCCAGCACTGCATTCCCCTGTTCCCCTTGCTATAAAACTGCCTGCCTAATTTAGCTCTTTAGATCTATTTAGATCTCTAATTGATATGACAATTGGAGAGTATATCTCCCCCACCTCTGCCCTTTTTTTCTTTATTTTCTGAAATCTGTTTGCCTTTCCCAAGTCTTCACAATTGATATTAGAACTGTAAAGCACACCATGTTAGTGGCTGCAATGAAACTAAATCTCTGTTCAAAAATGCTTATTCATATTGTATTCCAAACGTTTTATTTCATGTGCCAAAGCTTTTATCACTAGCAACAAGCCACTGGAGAAATACGTACTAAATGTAAATCAAGTTAGACCAGCCATGGGTCCTTTTGAAGTGACTGGTCAGAACAAAGTCAAGGAGTAAGTGGAAAGGGAGTTCCTTTTGATTAGGAAACAGGGTTTTATATATCCTCTCAATCAATATATTTTTGTCTTCCTTTTTATCTTCCATGTAACAGGGAAGAAAGAAGTAGCCAGAAAGTGGGGTGGTTGAAAAAGCAAACGAAGTTAAACTAGTTTGCAAAGTTGAGGCCAATGGTTGTCAAAGTTGAACCTGAATCAAAGTCACCTATGGCTCTGGGGCAGGGCCTGAGAATTTTCATGCTAGCATGTTCCCAGGTGAAACTAATGCTATTGGTCTGGGGACCACACTTCTGAGAACCACTGCTTTTGGGGTTGTGCTGAGTCAGGCTGAAGGTCAGGAGTCGCTGGTCCTGGAATAACTTGATCAGCGTGTGAACCAGAGGAGATTCTAGCTCAATGAGGCTGGGCCTTGGGCAGAGCTCCGCAACCTGCTCCTGGGGCTCCTACAGTAGCCAAAGAGCACAGGTTAGAGCCAGAACCTCCTCTCAGAGGCTGGGTCTCTTCTGGAGTTGTCTAACTCCTGTCCTCATGACTCCCTCTTTCTGGGTGGTGGAGGGAACTGAGATACCAATAAACCTAAGGAAACATGGCATAAGATGAGTTCCCTGCTGCTGAGCAAGGGTGGTTCTCAGACTGAGCATGCATCAGAATCACCTGGGGCAGGGGTGGTTGGAAAACCCCAGATTGCTGGGCCCACCCCCCACCACCACCCCGAAACTTTGGGATGGTAGGTCTAGGGTGGTGGTGGCTGAGAATGTCAGTTTGCAGCAAGTTCCCAGGTGATGCTGACCAATGCCTCTTGGCCAAGAGAATAAAAAGGCTTCTGTGTTCTTATGACTGAGGCAGAGAGGCTGCTGAGAAAGATGTAGGCCAGGAGAGCCTGAGCAGAGACTGGGAATTTACTTGGTACCAGACTAAAAATTCTGACTGACTGGGTTTTTGTAGAATTAAGGATTACTGAGAAAAGCACCAAATTATATACAGTATTTACTCATTCTAAGTATATTTGAAACTAATATATATGGATGGTGTTATTTACATTCAGCTATTTCAACAAAGGGAAGAGGCTTGCAGTAGGCCCTTTACATGTTACTTCATTTGCTTCTCACAACAAACAAATGGAAGAAAACATCAATTTTTTAAAAAAGTCTTCATTTTTTTCAGATGAGCCTCAAAGAGCTCATGACCTGCCTAAGGTCACACAGTTGATAAGAGCTGGACCTGAGTTGAGGTCTGGCTCCAAACTACTTTCCACTATATCCTGCTCATGAATGCATCTTTACTGAAAGAGCAGAGGAAACAAGGGAGAGTGTTTTCAGGGAAATTATGATAGAAACAAAATATCTGCCATGGAGAGTAAGTAATGAGGAGGGAGGCTGAAGGGATAGGTTGGGACTAGATTGCAAAGGGCCTTGAAAGTCACCCAAGGCATTTGTACTTAATCACAGTCAAGGATCACCACAAACTGTGTGGATCACCACAAATTGTGGAAAATTCTTAAAGAGATGTGAATACCAGATCACCTGACCCGCCTCCTGAGAAATCTGTATGCAGGTCAAAAAGCAACAGTTAGAACTGGACATGGAAACAGAGAAAAGACAATCTCTTTAACAAGTGGTGCTGGGAAAACTGGTCAACCACTTGTAAAAGAATTAAACTAGAACACTTGGTAACACCATACACAAAAATAAACTCAAAATGGATTAAAGATCTAAATGTAAGATCAGAAACTATAAAACTCCTAGAGGAAAACAACGGCAAAACACTCCCCAACATAAATCATAGCAGGATCCTCTAATACCCACCTCCCAGAGTAATGGAGATGAAAGCAAAAGTAAACAAGTGGGACCTAATTAAACTTAAAAGCTTTTGCACAACGAAGGAAACCATAAGCAGGGTGAAAGGACAGCTTTCAGAATGGGAGAAAATAATAGCAAATGAAGCAACTGACAAAGAATTAATCTCAAAAATATACAAGCAACTCCTGCAGCTCAATTCCAGAAAAATAAACGACCCAATTAAAAAAAATGGGCCAAAGAACTACAGACATTTCTCCAAAGAAGACATACAGATGGCTAACAAACACATGAAAAGATGCTCAACATCACTCATTATCAGAGAAATGCAAATCAAAACCACAATGAGGTACCATTTCACGCCAGTCAGAATGGCTGCGATCCAAAAGTCTACAAGCAATAAATGCTGGAGAGGGTGTGGAGAAAAGGGAACCCTCTTACACTGTTGGTGGGAATGCAAACTAGTACAGCCACTATGGAGAACAGTGTGGAGATTCCTTATAAAACTGGAAATAGAACTGCCATATGACCCAGCAATCCCACTGCTGGGCATACACATTGAGGAAACCAGAATTGAAAGAGACATGTGTACCCCAATGTTCATCATAGCACTGTTCATAATAGCCAGGACATGGAAGCAACCTAGATGTCCATCAGCAGATGAATGGATAAGAAAGCAGCGGTACATATACACAATGGAATATTACTCAGCCATTAAAAAGAAGACATTTGAATCAGTTCTAATGAGGTGGATGAAACTGGAGCCTATTATACAGAGTGAAGTAAGCCAGAAAGAAAAACACCAAAACACCAATACTAACACATATATATGGAATTTAGAAAGATCATACCAATAACCCTGTATGCGAGACAGCAAAAGAGACACAGATGTATAGAACAGTCTTTTGGACTCTGTGGGAGAAGGTGAGGGTGGGATTATTTGAGAGAATAGCATTGAAACATGTATATTATCATATGTGAAACAGATCACCAGTCCAGGTTCGATGCATGAGACAGGGTGCTCAGGGCTGGTCCACTGAGATGACCCAGAGGGATGGTATGGGGAGGAGTGTGGGAGGGGAGTTCAGGATGGAGAACAAATGTACACCCATGGCTGATTCATGTCAATGTATGGCAAAAACCACTACAATATTGTAAAGTAATTAGCCTCCAATTAAAATAAATTAAAAAAAGAAAAGAACTGGACATGAAACACGGACTGGTTCCAAATCAGGAAAGGAGTACGTCAAAGCTGTATATTGTCACCCTGCTTATTTAACTTATATGCAGAGTACATCATGAGAAACGCTGGGCTGGATGAAGCACAAGCTGGAATCAAGATTGCTGGGAGAAATATCACTAACCTCAGATATGCAGATGACACCACCCTGATGGCAGAAAGCGAAGAAGAACTAAAGAGCCCCTTGATGAAAGTGAAAGAGAAGAGTGAAAAACCTGGCTTAAAATTCAACATTCAAAAAACTAAGATCATGGCATCTGGTCCCATCACTTCATGGCAAATAGATGGGAAACAGTGGAAACAGTGAGAGACTTTATTTTTTGGTGCTCCAAAATCACTGCAGATGGTGATTGCAGCCATGAAGTTAAAAGACGCTTACTCCGTGGAAAAGTTATGACCAACCTAGACAGCATATGAAAAAGCAGAGTCATTACTTTGCCAACAAAGGTCTGTCTAGTCAAGGCTATGGTTTTTCCAGTAGTCATGTATGGATGTGAGAGTTGGACTGTAAAGAAAGCTGAGTGACAAAGAATTGATGCTTTTGAACTGTGGTGTAGGAGAAGACTCTTGAGAGTCCCTTGGACTGCAAGGAGATCTAACCAGTCCATCGTAAAGGAAATCAGTCCTGAATATTGATTGGAAGGACTGATGCTGAAGCTGAAACTCCAATAATCTGGCCACCTGATGCGAAGAACTGACTCATTGGAAAAGACTCTGATGCTGGGAAAGATTGAAGGCAGAAGAAGAAAGGGACGACAGAGGATGAGATGGCTGGATGGCATCACCGACTCGATGGACATGAGTTTGGGTGAACTCCGGGTGTTGGTGATGGACAGGGAGGCCTGGTATGCTGCGGTTCATAGGGTAGCGAAGAGTCGGACATGACTGAGCGACTGAACTGAGCTGAATTGACAGTCAAGGAGGAGGTGCTGCAGACATTGTAGAAGGAGTGGGATGTTAAATTGGGTGTAGCCTAAGAGAAAGGGAGGTGTTAGTAAGAGAGAGGGTGGGTTGATGGAATCACAGAGCCCTGGAGCTGGAATCTGACAGATGAGAAAATTGGGGCCCAGAGAAGGGAAGTAACTTTCTGGAAGGATGCTGTGGGGCACTGCCCAGCTCTGTATCATCCCCCCCTTCAATGCTGGAGCCCTCAGCCTGTTGGTGATTGACAGCACACGCTGGGCCTCTCAGCAAATGACCTTCAGGTGAAAGTAGCCACAATTCCCAAGGCTGTGCACCAATTCTAGGTGGAAGCCTGCATCTAGTGACTGGTCAATGCGGGGACATAAAGCCCTGGCTCCTTTACCACCATTTAGGACAATTCTGAGGGGCCGCCCTGGCTCCAGAGCTGCCTATGTTATGGCTGCATCACAGTTCAACTTCCTCCTCTGACTGGTCCTGCTTTCTCCACTTCTCGCAAGTGTTGATCCTGAGAGTGCTCCCCAAGAAATCTCCTGCCCACAAAGCTCTGTGTCACATTGTTTTCCTGAGAACACAGCCCATGATGCTTCCCTAAGATCACAGGCCAATTCAGTGGAGTCAGGACAGGAACCCATGTGCTCTGACTCTGGACCTTTCTATCACACCTGGCTGACTTCCCACACTGATTGATTTCTCTTAGGCTCTTTCTCTGTAACATCCATCCAGGGATTTGAAACAAGTGACCTTAGAGAGTGGGTCAAAGGTTGCTAGGAGAAATGTCCCTCCTGCCCCAGGTGTACCCTGCAGGGCAATGAGTTTGTGCAGGTGGAACAATTAGTGCTGTTACAGGTTCTTCTGCAGGGTGGAAATGGGAGGTGCCTTCCTGGCTCCCTGGGGGGCTCCTCCACTTGCATGGGTTTGTGGCTAAGGAACTTAACCTGGAGCAGGCTGAAATAAAAAAGATCATGTAGGTGGCTCAGGGCTTGGAATCCAAGGCTCTGGACCAGGTAGGGCTAGCCTTGAGAACTAAGTTCTGCCCCAAGACAGAGAGGTGTGCTGGGGGTTTTCAGAGGCACACCACACCCTGCTGAAGCAATTCCCTGCTCCTCATTTTGCAACAAGACCCAGGGGCTCCCAACTGGCACCCATGCTGTGCCCACCTGCAGGATCTGCTCACTGCTTGGTGGTGAAGTATGTGAAACTTCGCAATATGGCCTGTTCACAGCCCTGTGGAGCCACAGTGATAGAATTTGTATGGGTTCCTTTGCTGCTTTTCTTTATTGCTGGGCAGAGGCAGTGAGACCCAAAGGAGGCCAAATCTAGACTTTCAGCAGCTCCCCAGGCCTCTCAGGATCAACCTTCTGTCTTGGGAAGCTGGAGAGGGGCTGAGAAGAGGCCTCTGATCCCAGCTGACGATCAGGAAGCCAAATACTTAGGGAGTCACAAAGCTTCTGTTTAAACAACAAATCCCCCAAGTAGTAAACACACCAATACTTAGTACAGCATTCACAAAGCCCGACATCAAGCAAGACCTGAGGACCACACACACACCTTCGTTCAGTTCAGTCGCTCAGTCGTGTCCGATTCTTTGCAACCCCATGAATCGCAGCATGCCAGGCATCCCTGTCCATCACCAACTACTGGAGTTCACTCAAACTCATGTCTATCCAGTCAGTGATGCCATCCAGCCATCTCATCCTCTATCGTCCCCTTCTCCTGCCCCCAATCCCTCCCAGCATCAGAGTCTTTTCCAATGAGTCAACTCTTTGCATGAGGTGGCCAAAGTATTGGAGTTTCAGCTTTAGCATAATTCCTTCCAAGGAACACCCAGGACTGATCTCATTTAGAATGGACTGGTTGGATCTCCTTGCAGTCCAAGGGACTCTCAAGAGTCTTCTCCAACACCACACTTCAAAAGCATCAATTCTTCAGTGCTCAGCCTTCTTCACAGTCCAACTCTCACATCCATACACGACCACTGGAAAAACCATAGCCTTGACTAGACAGACCTTTGTTGGCAAACTAATGTCTCTGCTTTTTAATATGCTATCTAGGTTGGTCATAACTTTCCTTCCAAGGAGTAAGCATCTTTTAATTTCATGGCTGCAGTCACCATTTGCAGTGATATTGGAGCCAAAAAAAAATAAAGTCTCTCACTGTTTCCACTGTTTCCCCATCTATTTCCCATGAAGTGATGGGACCAGATGCCATGATCTTCGTTTTCTGAATGTTGAGCTTTAAGCCAACTTTTTCACTCTCCTCTTTCACTTTCCTCAAGAGGCTTTTTAGTTCCTCTTCACTTTCTGCCATCAGGGTGGTGTCATCTGCATATCTGAGGTTATTGAGATTTCTCCCGGCAATCTTGATTCCAGCTTGTGCTTCATCCAGCCCAGTGTTTCTCATGATGTACTCTGCATATAAGTTAAATAAGCAGGGTGACAATATACAGCTTTTACGTACTCCTTTTCCTATTTGGAACCAGTCTGTTGTTCCATGTCCAGTTCTAACTGTTGCTTCCTGACCTGCATATAGGTTTCTCAAGAGGCAGGTCAGGTGGTCTGGTATTCCCATCTCTTTTTTTTTTTTTTTTAAATTAATTTTATTTTATTTTTAAACCTTACATAATTGTATTAGTTTTGCCAAATATCAAAATGAATACACCACAGGTATACATGTGTTCCCCATCCTGAACCCTCCTCCCTCCTCCCTCCCCATACCATCCCTCTGGGTCGTCCCACTGCACCAGCCCCAAGCATCCAGCATCGTGCATTGAACCTGGACTGGCATCTCGTTTCATACATGACATTTCACATGTTTCAATGCCATTCTCCCAAATCTTCCCACCCTCTCCCTCTCCCACAGAGTCCATAAGACTGTTCTATACATCAGTGTCTCTTTTGCTGTCTCGTATACAGGGTTATCGTTACCATCTTTCTAAATTCCATATATATGCGTTAGTATACTGTATTGGTGTTTTTCCTTCTGGCTTACTTCACTCTGTATAATAGGCTCCAGTTTCATCCACCTCATTAGAACTGATTCAAATGTATTCTTTTTAATGGCTGAGTAATACTCCATTGTGTATATGTACCACAGCTTTCTTATCCATTCATCTGCTGATGGACATCTAGGTTGCTTCCATGTCCTGGCTATTATAAACAGTGCTGCGATGAACATTGGGGTACACGTTGTCTCTTTCCCTTCTGGTTTCCTCAGTGTGTATGCCCAGCAGTGGGATTGCTGGATCATAAGGCAGTTCTATTTCCAGGTTTTTAAGGAATCTCCACACTGTTCTCCATAGTGGCTGTACTAGTTTGCATTCCCACCAACAGTGTAAGAGGGTTCCCTTTTCTCCACACCCTCTCCAGCATTTATTATTTGTAGACTTTTGGATCGCAGCCATTCTGACTGGCGTGAAATGGTACCTCATAGTGGTTTTGATTTGCATTTCTCTGATAATGAGTGATGTTGAGCATCTTTTCATGTGTTTGTTAGCCATCTGTATGTCTTCTTTGGAGAAATGTCTATTTAGATTCCCATCTCTTTCATAATTTTCCACAGTTTATTGTGATCCACACAGTCAAAGGCTTTGGCATAGTCAATAGAGCAGAAATAGATGTTTTTATGGAACTCTCTTGCTTTTTCCATGATCCAGCGGATGCTGGCAATTTGATCTCTTGTTCCTCTGCCTTTTCTAAATCCAGCTTGAACATCTGGAAGTTCACGGTTCACATATTGCTGAAGTCTGGCTTGGAGAATTTTGAGCATTACTTTACTAGCGTGTGAGATGAGTGCAATTGTGTGGTAGTTTGAGCATTCTTTGGCATTGCCTTTCTTTGGGATTGGAATGAAAACTGACCTTTTCCAGTCCTGTGGCCACTGCTGAGTTTTCCAAATTTGCTGGCATATTGAGTGCAGCACTTTCACAGCATCATCTTCCAGGATTTGAAATAGCTCCACTGGAATTCCATCACCTCCACTAGCTTTGTTCATAGTGATGCTTTCTAAGGCCCACTTGACTTCACATTCCAGGATGTCTGGCTCTAGGTGAGTGATCACACCATCATGATTATCTTGGTCGTGAAGATCTTTTTTGTACAGTTCTTCTGTATATTCTTGCCGCCTCTTCTTAATATCTTCTGCTTCTGTTAGGTCCATACCATTTCTGTCCTTTATCGATCCCATCTTTGCATGAAATGTTCCCTTGGTATCTCTAATTATCTTGAAGAGATTTCTAGTCTTTCCCAGTCTGTTGTTTTCCTCTATTTCGAGAAGAGAATGGCAAACCACTTCAGTATTCTTGCCTTGAGAACCCAATGAACAGTATGAAAAGGGAAAATGATAGGATATTGAAAGAGGAACTCCCCAGGTTGGTAGGTGCCCAATATGCTACCAGAGATCAGTGGAGAAATAACTCCAGAAAGAACGAAGGGATGGAACTAAAGCCAAAACAATACCCAGTTGTGGATGTGACTGGTGATAGAAGCAAGGTCCGATGCTGTAAAGAGCAATATTGCATAGGAACCTGGAATGTTAGGTCTATGAATATAGGCTAATTGGAAATAGTCAAACAGGAGATGGCAAGAGTGAACATCGACATTCTAGGAATCAGAGAACTAAAATGGACTGGAATGGGTGAATTTAACTCAGATGACCATTATATCTACTACTGTGGGCAGGAATCCCTTAGAAGAAATGGAGTAGCCATCATGGTCAACAAAAGAGTCTGAAATGCAGTACTTGGATGCAATCTCAAAAACGACAGAATGATCTCTGTTCGTTTCCAAGGCAAACCATTCAATATCACAGTAATCCACATCTATGCCCCAACCAGTAACGCTGAAGAAGCTGAAGTTGAACGGTTCTATGAAGACCTACAAGACCTTCTAGAACTAACACCCAAAAAAGATGTCCTTTTCATTATAGGGGACTAGAATGCAAAAGTAGAAAGTCAAGAAACACCTCAGGTAACAGGCAAATTTGGCCTTGGAATACGGAATGAAGCAGGGCAAAGGCTAATAGAGTTTTGCCAAGAGAATGCACTGGTCATAATAAATACCCTCTTGCAACAACACAAGAGAAGACTCTACACATGGACATCACCAGATGGTCAACACCGAAATCAGATTGATTATATTCTTTGCAGCCAAAGATAGAGAAGCTCTATACAGTCAGCAAAAACAAGACTGGGGGTTGACTGTGGCTCAGATCATGAGCTCTTTATTGCCAAATTCAGTCTTAAATTGAAGAAAGTAGGGAAAACCACTAGACCATTCAGGTATTATCTAAATCAAGTCCCTTATGCCTATACAGTGGAAGTGAGAAATAGATTTTAGGGACTAGATCTGATAGATAGAGTGCCTGATGAACTATGGACTGAGGTTCGTGACATTGTACAGGAAATAGGGATCAAGACCATCCCCATGGAAAGAAATGCAAAAAAGCAAAATGGCTGTCTGGGGAGGCCTTACAAATAGCTGTGTAAAGAAGGGAAGCGAAAAGCAAAGGAGAAAAGGAAAGATATAAGCATCTGAATGCAGAGTTCCAAAGAATAGCAAGAAGAGATAAGAAAGCCTTCCTCAGAGATCAATGCACACACACCTTAGAAGAAGGCAGTAAATGGGCATTTTTAGAATTTCCAAGACTTGATTCAAAGAAGAGTGAGGGCCAAACAAGGTTTTCAAAAGTGTTGTGCTGGGCTGAGAGGGGGAAATACCTGGGGGTCACTCTGTAGGGAAGATTACGAATGCTCAGTCCAGACAGAATGGCACTGGTTAAAACCCCACCAGGATGGACAGTTATTGTCCCTGCTCTTTTATCCTTCCTGTAGGATGCCACGGTCTATTTACCATTTCCGTCACTTCACTTTGGGCTCCTCAGGCTTCTCCATTAACCTTGCACTCATTATGATAATTGCACCCACCTCTTTTTTGATGGTTACACTAAGCCTCAGGGTGTCTGTCTTTTCAGAGCCCTACAATGCCCATTGTCTTAGTGAGCCTTCTGTAATGGTCTCTCCTCCAGACAGGCCTAACCTACAGAGGAGAACCACCACTGTGTTTCTTAGCAGTGCCGGTAGGTACCCCTCTCACAACATGTTCCTCAGGGCCATGGTAAATGGTGTCATTCTATTGGAGTTTTCCAGTTTTTTTCAGTATGTTTTAGTCTTTCAGTCATGTCTGACCCTTTGTGACCCTGTGGACTATAGCCTGCCAGGCTCCTCTGTGCATGGAATTCTCCAGGCAAGAATACTGGAGTGGGTTGCCATTTCCTTCTCCAGGGGATCTTCCCAACCCAGGAATCAAACCCAGGTCTCCTGCATTGTAGGCAGATTCTTTATTGTCTGAGCCACAAGGGACACCCCCTCTTTCAGTATATCCACTCCAGTATGTCCACTTCTAAATCTTTTCACCCCGTATTCCATTATTGCCATAGAAATGCTGGCATTTTGACCTCATTTAGTGTGGATCATCATGTTTTCTATACTTCAAGAAGCTGTCTTAGTGAGTCTGTACTAACTCTTGTGATCCTTGCCAGGGTATTAAATCCTGTGTTCCAGGGTTGTGTTCTCACGTTGATAAACTCTCCTTTTTCCAACCATATAGTCTAGCTCCCTTGATCAAGCACTCACAGAATCAGTTTCATGTGCACTCTTCCAGCTCCTGCCAATCTATACAAGCTAGGCTGTGCAGCTACTTGGAGCTTTGTTACTTTCCTCCTTTATCACGCCTAGCACGTTCATGCTATGCCTTAACTGTTGTTATAGGCTTAGTGGCTAGAGGGGAAGTAAATGCATGTTTTGCCTTCTGGGGGAGAAGTTCTGCATTATCTCCAAGTAAGAAGTGTGGGGACTATTAAATGTAGGAAAATCAGGCCAAATTCTACAGGCTTAGAGGGTTCAGGGAAATCTGGGGATTCAAGATTTTGCTGGTATCCCTCTAAATATCCCCAAACTGTATGTCAGGGTCCTATTCTTTCCCTAGGAAGCATCCTGATTTTGATGCAGTAAACCTGTCTCCATTAGGAGTTAATCTTCTTTGGAGCTCAGTAACCACTGAATGCTATTGGTCTCACAGCTACTATTTCACCCTATTTCTCAAATACGTGATATGGCACAGCAGATCATATGTTCCCTTCTACCGGTATACCATCGCAATTCACCACCTGGTGAAAGTCTACAGTGACAGGAGTGTCACCTCATGGCAGAGAGGTATCTGTTCTCTACCTACCCCTCTGCAATGTGGACCTCCTTGCCAACTGGGCAGTGAGTGATCTAGATCCCAAATCCCATCGAAGTGCTGGCTTTCCTGAGTTACAATCAATCTCAAGTGTCATAATTTGTGTTCCCCAGGAAGCCAACTCTAAGACAGAATGTAGAACGCTAGATGCTTATTAAGAGATGTCTTTTGGATTAACACCTGTGAAAGGAGCGGGTCTAGACAGGGATCGAGGGTGGGGGCTGGAGTTGAGCTGCACTGCAGGCCCAATAACAGCCTCAGTCAACCCCACAGAGAGATCTGAAGTTAGAATGACCCTTCAGAATTATCCCAAGCTGAGCTGAGATGGTTAAGCCTTTATAGTCCTTCTTTGGGCTGCCCCTAGAAAGCTCTGTTACCTTGAGTGAGTCAACTTCCTATCTGAGGCAATCCCCAAAGGAGCTAACAGCTGGAGGCAGCTTTCCAACAGTGTTCTCAGCAGCTCATCCAAAAAGTCCTTTATTGAAATGGGAGACAGGCTGTCACATCACAGAAGCAGCACAGGAACCAACTCTTTACTCTTGCCTGCTTGCTAAGTCGCTTCTGTCCTATCTGACTCTTTTCGACCCCATTGACTGTAGCCAATGTCCATGGGATTCTGTCCATGGGATTCTCCAGGCAAGAATACTGGAGTGGGCTGCTGCACCCTCCTCCAGGGGACCTTCCCGACTCAGGGATCAAACCTGAATCTCTTTCATCTTCTGAATTGACAGACGAGCTCTTTAGCACTAGAGCCATTTAGGAAGACAGCTTTACTCTAAAAATGGACAATTAAAAGTAAAAAATTAAGCATTTGTCCAGTCTTTCCTATATGAATTGTATTTCCAAGCAGCCAAATAGCCAATGGGTTATGAGGATAAATTATATACAGAGGGATCCAGTTAATAAATTATAAGAAATGATGAGATAGTTTATTATTGTTTTTCAGCCCTAAAAAATATTTTTTTCAGACAATAAACACCAATTAATGAAACTTAAAAGTGAAAGATTGATGGGAAACTTTATAGGGGAACATTCAGGCTGCCTCTCCTTGAACCCACTGATTAATTTGAACATCACTGAGTGTTAGTATATACTTTCTGATGTGTTGCAATAGGAAGAATACAGCACCATCTCTGAGCATTTCTGCTTTAAAAAACTTTGTACTGGAATCTAATGAAGACTTTAGAGCCAACTTATGGTTTATAGTTATGTTAAATTTATTCCTCTAATGAAAGGAGCAGCCTAAGTAACAACAAAAATAAGCAAAGAGACAAATGAGAATGTAGGACTTTCAACAATACAAGTGACTTGATTAATTCAACAGCTCAATAGATGGAAGAAAAAAAAAGAGAGAGACTGTTTTAGATTAAAGACACATAACCAAGTACAATGTGTGCGTCTTGTTCGGATCTAGATTTAAACAAACCAAATGTAAAAAGACATTTTTTGAGATAATTGAAGAAATCAGACTATGGGCTGGGTATTGGAGAACATCAAAGAACTGTTATGAATTTTGTTTTGCTGAAAGTGGCATTGTGGCTATATCTTTTGGAAAATGTCCATATTTTCAGAGAAGAATGAATTACATAGGATAAAATGAGGTGCTGTTTGAAATTTGTTCTAAAATATACAAATAGAAAAAGAAGAAAAGAATATATAAAGTAGGTATAGAAAGGTTTTAATTTTAAAAAATTTTATTGAAATATACTTGATTTACAATGTTGTGTTCGTTTCAGGTGTACAGCAAAGTGATTCAGTTTTTGAACGTGAGTAATAAGTATCTGGGAATTCATATCATTCTTTTAATTTTTGTGTATTTAAAAAAATTTTAAGATACCAAAAAAAAAAAAAAAAAAGCAAATGACCAAGGAGGGGAAATAATGCTCAAAGGACATAAATATACAATAAACATTTGAGAAGATATTCAGTTTTACTGAAAGGGAAACACAAATTAAAACATTGAGACAGTAATTTTTATTCAAAATATTGGAAAAAGGTTAAAAGATCAAAACTTGGTCATAAGGTTAAAAGGTCAAAACTTGGTCAAAGGTTAAAGGATCAAAACAAGATCATAGCACTTGTTGTTATGAATGTAACAAAATAGCTAACTTTCTCAGAGGGCAAATTGTCCCCATTTTACAGTATTTATTAAGAGTAAACCACACACATGCTTTTAGACACAATATTCTTTTTTTAATATAAATTTATTTATTTTAATTGGAGGCTAATTACTTTACAATATTGTATTTGTTTTGCCATACATCAACATGAATCCACCACGGGTGTACACATGTTCCCCATCCTGAACCCCCTCCCACCTCCCTCCCCATCCCATCCTTCTGGGTCATCCCAGTGCACCAGCCTGGAGCATCCTGTATCATGCATCGAGCCTGGTCTGGCGATTCGTTTCACATATGATATTATACATGTTTCAATGCCATTCTCCCAAATCATCCCCCCTTCCCCTCTCCCACAGAGTCCAAAAGACTGTTCTATACATCGGTGTCTCTTTTGCTGTCTCGCATACAGGGTTATCATTACCATCTCTCTAAATTCCATATATATGCGTTAGTATACTGTATTGCTGTTTTTCTTTCTGGCTTACTTCACTCTGTATAATAGGCTCCAGTTTCATTCACCTCATTAGAACTGATTCAAATGTATTCTTCTTAATGGCTGAGTAATACTATATTGTGTATATGAACCACAGCTTTCTTATCCATTCACCTGCTGATGGACATCTAGGTTGCTTCCATGTCCTGGCTATTATAAACAGTGCTGCGATGAACATTGGGGTACACGTAGACATAACAATATTCTGTAGAAATAATTGTACCAGAAATTCATGAGGATGTACAGATCACGGCAAGAAAAAAATTCAAACAACATGAAATATCACAGCTGCGGAGAAGGAAATGGCAACCCACTCCAGTATTCTTGCCTGGGAAATCCCATGGACAGAGAAGCCTGGTGGACTACAGTCCATGGGGTCACAAAGGGTCAGACAGGACTGAGCAAATGAGCACTCACACCCACTATATTCATTACTATAGAACTGGTAACTGGACTAAGAACTCATAAACAGCAGTTTTAAAAGCAGAATATAGAAAACCGTTCTTGCTAACTCCTCAAAAAAAAAAAAAAAAGTTGTGTACAAGTTACTTTACCTTTCTATTATATGCTTTCTATCATGTGAAAGAAAGAAAACTGTAAACCTATTTTGTATAATTCATTCATTAAGAGCCACGAATATAATATGAATGATTACAATTAAATGTGAAAATATAAAGCACAAAAAAAGAAAAAAAAAAGAAATATCACAGCTGCTAAATCACTTCAGTCGTGTCTGACTCTGTGCAACTCCATAGACGGCAGCCCACCAGGCTTCCCGGTCCCTGGGATTCTCCAGGCAAGAACACTGGAGTGGGTTGCCATTTCCTTCTCCAATGCATGAAAGGGAAAAGTGAAAGAGAAGTCGCTCAGTCGTGTCCGACCTCAGCGACCCCATGGACTGCAGCCTTCCAGGCTCCTCCGTCCATGGGATTTTCTAGGCAAGAGTACTGGACTGGGGTGCCATTGCCTTCTCCGGAAATATCACAGAGGAATGGTCAAATAATGGTTCATCTGTATTACTGTGAAGATCGCTCAGTCGTGTCTGACTCTTTGCGACCCCATGGACTGTAGCCTACCAGGCTCCTCTGTCCATGGGATTTTCCAGGCAATAGTACTGGAGTGGATTGCCATTTCCTGCTCCAGGGAACTTCCTGACCCAAGGATCGAACTCGGGTCTCCCATATTGTAGACAGACGTTTAACCGTCTGAGCCACCAGGGAAGTCCATTATATTTTAAAAAATAAATACAAATGTTTTTTCTATAATCAAATGGTGTATGTTTGTTTAATAGTACAAGTGTAAAAATGCAAGTAAGAAAAAACGGAAAAACTCATAATTCCGGACCTGGAGATAACATCTTGAAATACATCATTTCAGGTGTTTCTCATTGTGGGGTGTGTGTGTGTGTGTGTGTGTGTGTGTGTGTGAGAGAGAGAGAGAGAGAGAGAGAGAGAGACTACATGCATATTTATACATATATGTATGTACTTGCTTTTCCAATAAAAATAGGTATCACGTTACACAATATTCGGTGACCTCCTGTTTCCTTAATTTCCTCATAAATATTTTCCACATGAATAAATTTTCATCTGCAAACACGGTCCTTAAGAACTCCATAGTATTCCGTTTTGTGGATACTGCATAACCTAACCCCCATCTCCTACTTGCGGTATGTAAGTGCATTCCAATTTCTTCTTTCATAAACAGCCTCCCTGCATGCTTGCAAAGATTTGAAGATGATTTGCCAATTGCCTTCTGAAAAGTTCTGGCTGCTTCTGGAGGCATTTGAGGCAAAATAGTCTGAATGCTTTCCCATCACGCGAGCCTGCCTGCTATCTCCCCAGATAGCAAAACTGTAGTTTTCAGAACTTCTAAGACTTGTCTTATCCTGCCCGTTAGTCATGCCTCCGAACTGGGACTCTGTTCCAGAAATCCCTACACCCTCTCCCTCCCCTCGCCTTATTCCTGCCCCTCCCCATGCGCCCGCCCCCTCCCCCCCGCGCTTTCCCGCTCGGCGTCCTGGCCTATGGCAAACGCCAAGAATTAATTAGGGGCGGGGATCAAGGAGCGGCTGTCAGGAGGTCGCCATATTTCTGTACGGCCCCGCTGCCGGCTCGGCAGTCTGCGGGTTGGGAGAGGTGCTGACAGGGCGGGGCCACTGCGCGGCTCTGCCGGCCTCACCCCTCCCGCCCCGGACAGGTGGCTGTAGCGCGCCCCGCCCCCGCCAGCTGCGGGTGGGAGCAAGTGAGAGCCAGTCCCGGACGGCCGGGCGAGTAGTCCGGCAGCGGCAAAAGAGTATCCTGGCGGCCAAAAAAATGCTCCTGTACCGAGGGGCCCCCGCGGGCCCTGGCGCGCCGGGTAGCGCGCTGGCCAGGCCGGGCAGCGGCCCGCAGGCCTTTGGGATCCGCTTGAGCACGGTAGGTCGGGGGCCCGAGGGGGCGGACGCGCGCGCGCGGGCCCCGGGGCTGCGGGGGGCGCGCGGGGAGGGCCCGGCGGGCCGAGGCCTCACTCGGGACGGGACCTTCTCTCGCCCCCAGATGAGCCCTCGCTACCTACAGAGCAACTCCAGCAGCCACACGCGACCCTTCAGTGCCATCGCGGAGCTGCTAGGTGAGTGGCGAGGGCGGGCCTGGCCGCGATCGCCCGAGGCAGAGGTGCCAACGTGGTGCCGGGGACGCGAGAGGAATGTGCAGAGCCGCGCGGGGAGGGCCGGGGCAGGGGTGGGGGCGTCGGGACCGGTCTCGGCTTCGCAGGCGGCGGAGGGGGTCGGCTCCGTCGCCAGGGACGAAGTTCCGCAGATAAAGCTGAGGAAACAAGATGTGACCCAAGAGTTAGTCCCGTGTGGTTTTTCTCTCTGGCCCGTGACGTTCCAGGCGCTTTAGGGTAGCTTAGTTAATAATCAAAAGGAGATGCACACAAATTTCGGGCCCCGAGGCAGCTGGGCTCCACGGGGGCCAGCGACACACGGAGGGCGCCAGGCTAGCAAAGGGGCATGAAGAAAAGTCTGGAAAACGGAGTTCTTTAACTTTTGGGACCAGAGAGTCTGGGAATGATGGGACATCTCTTAAGAGATGACACGAGTGCATTTGGCTCCCTGCGACTGTGGAGCGCTGGGTCCGCGATCCAAGAGCGCCCTCGCACCGCTGGAATGAATAACTGAGCACTTAACCTCTCGCTCCACCGATGTTTGCTTTTAAAGCGTTTTCAGTTGATCCCTTGAAGCCAAGTACACCAGCTTTTGCAGTAGTGTGCTAAATACTGTGTGGAAAGCAAAGAAGAAAAACATTCCTGGACAAAATGGCAGAAGCATACCGAGCACATTGCAAATGTTTCAAAAATTATGGCAAGGTGTTTCTGGGGCAAAGTAGCACAGAACAGAATCTTGAAAATGGTTTCAAAGCTCCCCCAAATGAGCCCCAGGCTCCACTTAAGCAATCGCTGTGGCCCTGCAGTGTGAATTGTCTTGAGCGAGAAGTCAGTGGGCAGCAGGAGAGATACTTGCAAGGGTGATGGGGAACTAGGGTGATTATTTTCACAGTAACACAGAATGCTTACAATATGTATGACTGTTCGTTAGAAGGTGAAGGAGAAAAACTGACATTGCCCCGTTTTGAATCCTAGAGAACAGGGACTGTATTTTTAAGATTTTGCACCATGCCTTGAGGGTAATTCACAGTGGAGTGAGATCTAGGTGCATGTGATTTACAAAAGAGAAAAAGAGGGGAAAGCCACCAATTTACTTAGTGAGAAATGAGAGACAGAAGCTTGTTCCCTCACAGTAGCACTGTGCAGAACCATGTATACCTATGCTGTGCTGTGTACTGAACTTTATGGGTGATTTTTAAAGTGTTTCATTTGTAGTTTTGAATATATATGATTTTTGCCTTAAGCATTAACTAAAAGAACCTAATTCCTGTCTAAGCTGACCCATACAAGTGCAAGTATACAGGTGTATTATATACATACACACACATGCCTGCACACATAGATACCAACACAAATTAAAACCAATCACAACTATCTGTCATATTAATAATAGAGAAAAGGGAGAGCAAAGTGTTAACTAGTAATCTGAAGCTTTCACTTTAGATTTTCCTTCAGTAGTTTTCTTCTCCACTTATGCATTAATTTTCTGGTGAACCATTCATTTGATAAATATTTATTGAGCATTCACTGTGGTAGATACAAAAATGAATACAGCATAGGTTCATCTTCTAGTAGGGGAGAGAAAACATGTACAGAGGTTTATTCTTTGTATAACTGCAAAACAGAAAGTGATATATCGGCAAAGATGGACACATTGGGTACGGTGGGAGTCCAAAGGAAGGAGGGGTGACATCCAGCTTACCAGGAAAAGGAGAGTTAGGAAAGGCTTTGGAGAGGTGACATTTGAGCTGAGATTTGAAGGATTGGGACATGTGGGCATGGGTGTGGGGAGGGAGGGCATTCCAAGCAAAAGGAACAACTGCATCCACAAAGTCATGAAGAATACTGAGTAGCTGAGTTTAATTGGAACATGGATGTCATGAAGAGTTGAAACTATAGGTCCTTAGAGAGTTTACATGGAGCTTTCACAAATATATTTTTAACTGTACCTTTTGGGGTAAATAGCAGCAGCATCACCATTGTCATCATTATTCTCATCTTGTAGATAAGGATACATAGGCTCAGATAATTTAGTTGACTTTTCCATGATGGTGTGTTTATTAAGTGGCAGACCCAGGACTTAAATGCAGGTCTTTTTACCCCTGAGTACTAAGTAGGAAATGAGGTTAGAATGGTGAGCTGTGACCAAAATGAGACCGAGAGGCTCGGGTACTTGGGCTTTTAATCTGAAGTTTTCTGATCAAGGGAATATTGTGGTCAGAGCTGTGCTTAGGGAAAGTTAATCTTGCAACATTGTATAAGATGAATGGGAGCAAAGAGGGACAAGGCTTTGAAGGACTAGGTAGGAGGTTACCACAACAATGCAGATGAGAGGGAACAGACTGTAAACTAAGAAAGTGACAATGGAAATAGAAAATATGAAGATGTAAGAGAGACTAGGGGTGTATAGTGTAAGAAAGAGAGAGGGACAAAAAATGACTTTCATATTTCAAACTTGTCATTTGAATACTGACACTGTGTGTGTGTTTGTGTGTATGAGAGAGAGGAGAGAGGAAGAATAAGCTTGTGTCAGAAGATGATGACCTTAATTTTAGATGAGAGCAGTTTTAGATACTTCCTGGATGTCTGGGAGGGCCACAGCTTGGCCCTGACAACCTTGCAGGAATTGTCATAGGCCATTCACCTGGAACAGGAGGGGATGGGTGGAAGAGCTATATCAAAACCAGCTATCTCCCACTCGCCATCCTGTCTCTCCAGGGATGCTGTCATGGGACACTTTCTCATTGCCTCCCAGGTTAGAATGAGCTGTGAAGGTTCAGTTATGATTTTTTTTAGACCACGGGTCAGTCACATGGTTAGGGGATAACATAAAGTCCCTGAGACTTGGTTTCTCATGCTGTTACCTACATGGTGGCTGAGGGGAGTTAGAGTCCTCCCACTGAGGGTACCATGGGCTAGGTTAAGAGATTACTTGGGATCTGAGAGCACAGGAGACTGTGTGAGCCAAGTGAGGGGATAAGGACATCCCAGGATTTGGTAGTGTAGCTCTCACCTAAGTGGTGGGCCAAGGGAGTTGAATAGGAGTTCTCTCTACCCTGCCTGGTCATAGGCCAGGTGGGCTGGGCCATGGGAGAAGATAGATTCCGTAAGATTTGATAGCATGTGCTATGTGTTGATAACATTTGAAAGGTTAAACAGAAATTGAAACCAGCTGCCAGATTGGTGCCTTTTTTATAAGTTCATCTATTGAGGCCAACCTGTTATTAAAACTTCATTTGTTGAGGCCAAGTGGAAGGCTACTTAAAACCAAAAATAAGTGCAAAGCTGTGCTTACTGCTGCTGGTCTGTCTGCTTATCTCTTTTCCCCTGCTGCCCCAGTTGACCCTGGCCTCTGCTGTGCCCTCTCCCCCTTGTATTCTACCCACTTCCAGCCAAGGAGATAAAATTTCTAGCTGCTCCTGGTTGTTACCTTAAAACTGTTTGTAGGTTTCTGTTTTAAAAAAGCACCTAGTAAAGTTTGGGCGAAATTGACAATAAAACCGGGGGCTGGGGGGGCAGGGAGTGATTTTTGTGAGAGGCTTGCAAGCTGGTTCATTGACTATATGGTTATATAAATGCAGAATTGGAATTGATATGCATTATATGTTTGAATTGTAAATGTTCATTAAGTGTTAGGGGAAAAAAATCCCTCTATGTCCCAAGTTTTCAAAGTAGAAATGATGTCCTGTTGGTTGACAAGTTAAGGGCATCAGTCTCAATGGCCTTGACTGCCAGTAGCCGTGATTGATAGGTTCTAAAACAATTCAAGGCCTACTTGCCAAGTAGTTTTTTGAAACAATGTAGGTGCCTTCACAATCCTGAATCCTGTCAGTTAAAGAAAAAAACCTGCTGCCTTTTATTACAAAGTAAAACACTGTCTTTCTGATAAAGGCACTATTGCATGTCAGACTTAACAATTCCTGCCAAAAGTTGGTCCACTTGATTTATCACATGACACAAGGCTTGGCCCCACGTAGTCCTTAAAGATTGACTCTATCAGACCTTTGAATCCCCTTCTGGGGCTATCCGTGATGCCCTAATGCTGTTAAGACTTTCTGGGTTACAGTCAGTGACAGTTTTATCAGTAATTCTGGCAACACCATTGTGGCCCTTGAAATTAATCTGTCTTGTTTTGTTTGATGGACATTCCACACATTTAAGTGGTTGTAACTGATACTGTTAATTGTGTTACAAAAACTGGTATTTTGAATATGTGCAACACTTCTCTTGCTAAGTGATGTTCCCCACAAAGAACTGCCATGATTTGAACATTGGTAGTGGGATGAATATACAACCAGAACCCCACCCAGATCTCCCAGCCCAGCCACATGGTATCAGTAAATCAATGTAGGATCCCAGGGAAAGGGGAGTGGGTGGGAGGGAAGGCCTTTGTCTTGTTTAAAGAGCCAGTAAAGGCAGGAGTGCTTGAGGCACCAGTCCAACAGATTGCACAAACTGCCCTCCCACTCCAGCCAGTGAGCCCTAATGAGACTTTTGTACCACGTGTGTCGATGACTGGCAATTATGTAAACTGGCACCTGTGGCAAAAAGATGTGACTATTTAGCTAATGTCATCCCCTGGGGTTGCAGACATGGCACATATATTAGAATATGGCTATATTTGATGTCTTTGGATTCTTGGATAAATAACCCATTGTGAAGACCTAACCCAGAAAGAATTGTAAAACTTTCTATATATTTTTCCCTACTTTAATTCTATGTTCTCCATTTAATGAGAATTAGACAGTCTCACCTTCAAGACTATTACAGAATACCTAAGCAGACTCACTCTTCTAAGCATGCTTGTTACATCGTTTGGATCTAGGCAGGCAGTTAGTGTTTTGGTTTTAACCTCTTTCAGTGCCTCTCATACTATAAATGGGGATGGTGATAATATCTGTGTTCTTTAATGGAGGAGGTGATATAAAAGAAAAGTAAAAAATAAAATCTTCGCAATAAACTCTAATGTGTGTGGTGTGTATCTATTTGTAACAAAGTTGCAGATTCAACTCTTCTCCATAACCACCCTTTACTGTATATGTCTGTGAGCAGTAAAGTGGCTAAAAGATAAGAAGTTAATAAGACAAAAATGGAGCAAAATGCTTTGTATATGGAGGACTTACTTTTCCCATAATCCGTGAAGTTTGAAGAGAAAAAGGCAGATTGCACATCAGTCATTATATGAAATCTAGAAATCAGCTTCATAAACCCATCTGCTGTCAAACCTTTCTTCCCCCATACCATTAATGCTCCCTGCTCACCTTCTGGGACATTCACATGAAGGGAATAAATGACAGTTTCTATGTCTTAGGGGCACTGAACTAGAGATTTTAATAGAATATTAGAAAAAGAGATCTAATATCACAGATTTCTACCTTTTGCAGATAATGCTGTAGATCCAGATGTATCCGCCAGGACGGTCTTTATAGATGTTGAAGAGGTCAAGAATAAAACTTGTTTGACCTTTACTGATGATGGATGTGGGATGACACCTCATAAACTACACCGAATGCTCAGGTAAAGATACCTTCATTCTTTTTCTCTTGTCTTGAGCTCATGAACTCTATTTAAGGCTTAATAATTTTCTTTTAATATTTTCCTTCCTTTTAATTCATTCAACAAATGTTTATTGAGCAGCTGTTATGTGCCGGGACACAGGACACTCTTCCTGACCTCATGGGACTGGAGTCTAGAGTCTAGACTAGAGTCTAGCTGGCAATTCAGACAAGTCAAGTATTAATCATAACAAAAAATCATAGGTATGATGATAGAAAAGTATAGGATGCAATGAGATAACTCATCAGGGGAGCCCTATCTGATCCAGAAGGTCAGGCAAAGCCTCTTAGATGAGATGATGTTTAGGCTGAGATCTAAGGGGTGATTAGTAGAATTTAATGAGGTAAAGGTACAAGGGGGCAAGGGTGAGAGTCCAGGCAAAAAGAACAGCAAGGTTAAAGACCTGGAGGTCTTCATTGATCTGAGACCTTCTCCAATTTGTATTAACTTAAATTCACTCTTAGAGCGAATATTGGCATTACTCTTAGAGTATTGGCATTGTAACAGTTTATAGATTAGAACCATGGACATTCCCAGGTATAATCAAGCCCCACAAAAGATACAGAAGACGTCATACACATAATCTTTGAAAGTTTTGCAGAAGAATTACAGTCAGGAAATTCTCTTTTCTAACTGCTGAAGCTGGTAATATAGATTTCTGTTGCCAGTGTCAATTCATTTAATTACTTTAAAAGGTTTGTAATTAAGAATGTAAGTTTGTACTTTATTATCTTCATATATCACTCAGTGAAAGATGAGTGCTTCCTTAACTCTTTCCTTCTTGCTTCCTTTTTGAGCAAATGAGGTTTATTACTCTCCATGTGTGGAGAAGGCAATGGCACCCCACTCCAGTGCCCTTGCCTGGAAAATCCCATGGTCGGAGGAGCCTGGTAGGCTGCAGTCCATGGGGTCGCTGAGGGTCGGACACGACTGAGTGACTTCACTTTCACTTTTCCCTTTCATGCATTGGAGAAGGAAATGGCAACCCACTCCAGTGTTCTTGCCTGGAGAATCTCAGGGACAGGGGAGCCCGGTGGGCTGCCGTCTATGGGGTCGCACAGAGTCGGACAGGACTGAAGCGACTTAGCAGCAGCAGTAGCAGCACTCTCCATCTGGCTTCCTGCACTAGTGTGTGAAGCATGAGTACCAGTGGAGGAGGGAAAGGGCTCTGAACTATAAAAATGGAAGAGATTTATTTGGTTATAGTTCTCTTTGAAGGTATTCTAATTCTCTAACCCTGTTTCTAGGGAAATCTTTTTGAGTCATCAAACAAGTGAAATTTGGGCATAACCAATTATAAAGTTGGTTATATTTTACCAGTCAGCAATCTGTGTACCATATGTCTCAGATCCTCATAATTAAAAGAATATCTGGGGAAAGCTTCTAGAAGTGAAATAAGAACGTGGCCAGTATGTTGGTGAAGGTATGGAGTTGGCCCTATTTTTGAACTTACAGCCTCACTTTTATCACCTAAAGTTAATATTTTATATTATGAAAAATAGGATTTTAGGTGGGGTGGAACCAAAATATTTATGTCTAAATCTGTATGTACTAGTTTTGTTCCTAAAATCACTTATCTTCTTATTGATTCCTTCCCACCACACGTTATCCTAGTGATATGGGTGTCAAATAGTGGGCACAATGAATCTTACCACCTTCTATTTTATTTGTGGAACTAGATATGTGAGAGTTGGTGCTTACAATTATAAGGCAGGAAGAAGGGAAGAGGATGGCTTCAAAATAATTGCAACAGTAATTGCAACAACTTTTGTTCTGGGCTTCCCTGGTGGCTCAGATGGTAAAGAATCTGTCTGCAATGCAGGACACCTGAGTTCAATCCCTGATTAGGGAGATCCCTTGGATAAGGTAATGGCAACCCATTCCAGTATTCTTGCCTAGAGAATGACATGGACAGAGGAGCCTGGCGGGCTACAGTCCATGGGGTCGCAAAGAGTCAGACACAACTTAGTGACTAACACTGTCTCTTTTGTTCTAGATTCTTTCACCAAATTTTTACTGAACACCTACCTATGTGAGAGTCACTGGAGATAAAGGGGTGAACCAGACAGACATGATCCTTGTTGTCAAGGGGCTGGCAGTTTAGTGAAAAAGATACAAAATAATTGACTAGTAGTACAACTACATAGGTTATTCTACTAGTGGTTTAAGTGCTGTGAAGGAAAAGTAGTTTCTATGAGAGTATATAGCAGAGGGATCTAATCTAGTCTATGGAATCAAAAAAGATGACCATGTAGAAATGACATTTGAGTTCAGATATAAAGGATGAATATCATTCATTCAAAATTTTGCTTCCTTCACAAGGAACAAAACAGGCAGAAACTACAGTAACCATAGGATTTTTTTGACATTATCATGCCAAATATGTTTCCCACTAATTTGAGCTGGGCAGTTGTTCCTCATATTTAAAAATTAATTTTAGAGAATTTAAAAAATTTGTATTGAAATGTAGTTGGTTTATAACGTGTTAATTTCTGCTGTACAGCAACCTGGCTCAGTTATACATACATATATACATATATATATATATATGTATGTATGTGATAAACCATGATGGTTTATCACAGGATATTGAATATAATTCCCTGTGCTATACAATAGGACTTGTTCATCCATTCTATGTATATCAGTTTGCATCTGCTGATCCCCAAATCCCAATACCTCCCTCCTCCTCTCCTTGGCAACCACAAGTCTGTTTAATTTTAGAGAATTTAAAAAATGAGTCCTGCCTAATTGATATCTATAGGACATTTCATCCCAAAACAATGAATTTCACCTTTTTCTCAAGCGCACATGGAACCTTCTCCAGGATAGATCACATCCTGGGCCATAAAGCTAGCCTTGGTAAATTCAAAAAAATAGAAATCATTCCAAGCATTTTTTCTGACCACAATGCAGTAAGATTAGATCTCAATTACAGGAGAAAAACTATTAAAAATTCCAACATATGGAGGCTGAACAACACGCTGCTGAATAACCAACAAATCACAGAAGAAATCAAAAAAGAAATCAAAATTTGCATAGAAACGAATGAAAATGAAAACACAACAACCCAAAACCTGTGGGACACGGTAAAAGCAGTCCTAAGGGGAAAGTTCATAGCAATACAGGCATACCTCAAGAAACAAGAAAAATAGTCAAATAAATAACCTAACTCTACACCTAAAGCAACTAGAAAAGGAAGAAATGAAGAACCCCAGGGTTAGTAGAAGGAAAGAAATCTTAAAAATTAGAGCAGAAATAAATGCAAAAGAAACAAAAGAGACCATAGCAAAAATCAACAAAACCAAAAGCTGGTTCTTTGAAAGGATAAATAAAATTGACAAACCATTAGCCTGACTCATCAAGAAACAAAGGGAGAAAAATCAAATCAACAAAATTAGAAACGAAAATGGAGAGATCACAACAGACAACACAGAAATACAAAGGATCATAAGAGACCACTATCAACAATTATATGCCAATAAAATGGACAACGTGGAAGAAATGGACAAATTCTTAGAAAAGTACAACTTTCCAAAACTGGACCAGGAAGAAATAGAAAATCTTAACAAACCCATCACAAGCACGGAAATTGAAACTGTAATCAAAAATCTTCCAGCAAACAAAAGCCCCGGTCCAGACAGCTTCACAGCTGAATTCTACCAAAAATTTAGAGAAGAGCTAACACCTATCCTGCTCAAACTCTTCCAGAAAATTGCAGAGGAAGGTAAACTTCCAAACTCATTCTATGAGGCCACCATCACCCTAATACCAAAACCTGACAAAGATCCCACAAAAAAAGAAAACTACAGGCCAATATCACTGATGAACATAGATGCAAAAATCCTTAACAAAATTCTAGCAATCAGAATCCAACAACACATTAAAAAGATCATACACCACGATCAAGTGGGCTTTATCCCAGGGATGCAAGGATTCTTCAATATCAGCAAATCAATCAATGTAATACACCAGATTAACAAATTGAAAAATAAAAACCATATGATTATCTCAATAGATGCAGAGAAAGCCTTTGACAAAATTCAACATCCATTTATGATAAAAACTCTCCAGAAAGCAGGAATAGAAGGAACATACCTCAACATAATAAAAGCTATATATGACAAACCCACAGCAAACATTATCCTCAATGGTGAAAAATTGAAAGCATTTCCTCTAAAGTCAGGAACAAGACAAGGGTGCCCACTTTCACCATTACTATTCAACATAGTTTTGGAAGTTTTGGCCACAGCAATCAGAGCAGAAAAAGAAATAAAAGGAATCCAAATTGGAAAAGAAGAAGTAAAACTCTCCCTATTTGCAGATGACATGATCCTCTACATAGAAAACCCTAAAGATTCCACCAGAAAATTACTAGAAATAATCAATGACTATAGTAAAGTTGCAGGATATAAAATCAACACACAGAAATCCCTTGCATTCCTATACACTAATAATGAGAAAACAGAGAAATTAAGGAAACAATTCCATTCACCATTGCAACGGAAAGAATAAAATACTTACGAATATATCTACCTAAAGAAACTAAAGACCTATATATAGAAAACTATAAAACACTGGTGAAAGAAATCAAAGAGGACACTAATAGATGGAGAAATATACCATGTTCATGGATTGGAAGAATCAATATAGTGAAAATGAGTATACCACCCAAAGCAATTTATAGATTCAACGCAATCCCTATCAAGCTACCAACAGTATTCTTCACAGAGCTAGAACAAATAATTTCACAATTTGTATGGAAATACAAAAAACCTTGAATAGCCAAAGCGATCTTGAGAAAGAAGAATGGAACTGGAGGAATCAACCTACCTGACTTCAGGCTCTACTACAAAGCCACAGTTATCAAGACAGTATGGTACTGGCACAAAGACAGAAATATTGATCAATGGAATAAAATAGAAAGCCCAGAGATAAATCCACGCACATATGGACACCTTATCTTTGACAAAGGAGGCAAGAATATACAATGGATTAAAGACAATCTCTTTAACAAGTGGTGCTGGGAAATCTGGTCAACCACTTGTAAAAGAATGAAACTAGACCACTTTCTAACACCATACACAAAAATAAACTCAAAATGGATTAAAGATCTAAATGTAAGACCAGAAACTATAAAACTCCTAGAGGGGAACATAGGCAAAACACTCTCCGACATACATCACAGCAGGATCCTCTATGACCCACCTCCCAGAATATTGGAAATAAAAGCAAAAATAAACAAATGAGACCTAATTAACCTTAAAAGCTTCTGCACATCAAAGGAAACTATTAGCAAGGTGAAAAGACAGCCTTCAGAATGGGAGAAAATAATAGCAAATGAAGCAACTGACAAACAACTAATCTCAAAAATATACAAGCAACTCCTAC
The DNA here is from genome assembly GCF_032452875.1 of Bos javanicus. Taxonomy (NCBI): domain Eukaryota; kingdom Metazoa; phylum Chordata; class Mammalia; order Artiodactyla; family Bovidae; genus Bos; species Bos javanicus. The sequence continues at coordinate 57,400,916 of NC_083897.1, read as the reverse complement.
AGCTCAACTCCAGAAAAATAAACGACCCAATCAAAAAATGGGCCAAAGAACTAAATAGACATTTCTCCAAAGAAGACATACAGATGGCTAACAAACACATGAAAAGATGCTCAACATCACTCATTATCAGAGAAATGCAAATCAAAACCACTATGAGGTACCATTTCACACCAGTCAGAATGGCTGTGATCCAAAAGTCTACAAATAATAAATGCTGGAGAGGGTGTGGAGAAAAGGGAACCCTCTTACACTGTTGGTGGGAATGCAAACTAGTACAGCCACTATGGAGAACAGTGTGGAGATTCCTTAAAAAACTGGAAATAGAACTGCCTTATGATCCAGCAATCCCACTGCTGGGCATACACACTGAGGAAACCAGAAGGAAAGAGACACGTGTACCCCAATGTTCATTGCAGCACTGTTTATAATAGCCAGGACATGGAAGCAACCTAGATGTCCATCAGCAGATGAATGGATAAGAAAGCTGTGGTACATATACACAATGGAGTATTACTCAGCCATTAAAAAGAATACATTTGAATCAGTTCTAATGAGGTGGATGAAACTGGAGCCTATTATACAGAGTGAAGTAAGCCAGAAGGAAAAACATAAATACAGTATACTAACGCATATATATGGAATTTAGAAAGATGGTAACAATAACCCGGTGTACGAGACAGCAAAAGAGACACTGATGTATAGAACAGTCTTATGGACTCTGTGGGAGAGGGAGAGGGTGGGAAGATTTGGGAGAATGGCATTGAAACATATAAAATATCATGTAAGAAACGAGTTGCCAGTCCAGGTTCGATGCACGATACTGGATGCTTGGGGCTGGTGCACTGGGACGACCCAGAGGGATGGTATGGGGAGGGAGGAGGGAGGAGGGTTCAGGATGGGGAACACATGTATACCTGTGGCGGATTCATTTTGATATTTGGCAAAACTAATACAATTATGTAAAGTTTAAAAATAAAATAAAATTAGAAAAAAAAAATGAGTCCTGGATTAAGTATAATTATATGTATTGGACTTTATTTCTGATCATATCTTGAAACAAACTTGAATCAGTTAGAAGGTCCCATTTATTTAAAAGAGATTATTTAGTCCAATTCTAACTTCTATCCAGGGATTCCATGTACCACAATTTGTTCTAAAATAGTTGAATATTAGAGGTAGCATTGAAAACTTTTATTAAGTATATTAATTTTTCTGTTTGGGGGTCATATTCTTTTGTATTTGGAAAAAATAACGGAGGTAATCATGCAAAATCATTAAGCCTACAGAAATTCTATTTGACTTATAACATTTATTATAATCTTATTCACATTTTCCAACTTTTTATGCTACCCTTATATTTTCAGGCTAATAAAATAGTTATGTAAGTAAGCAACAGTTTCTCCCATAAATACAAAATCTCATGAAAATTAAGGTAAAAAGAAAAAGCCTATCATTAAATTCCTTTAAGGTTCAAAATTAATTCTGTTTAGCTTATGGGGATAGTGTGTGAACCAACTAGTCTATATTCGGCTGCCTTTGTTGGAAAACCTCTTTTAAGAAGTGTATTTCCTAATAGGTCTGTTCTTCTAGAACAACAGCCAGAGAATAGCAGTATGCTTAGTATCCTTTCATTATTTTATGCTACACATTATATCACCAGTACATTTAGAGAACAGCAGTACTTTCCCTTTTATGTCCATGAATTTGCTAAGGTTTTTTTTTTTTTTAATTGATCAGAGTCCCAGTTTAAATTTACCTCTCTAGATTCTACAGTTGACTTTTTTAAGGAACTTGGAAAGAAGCTGCTATTTTCCTGGATTCCACTCACAGAGCCCACTTGGTGTGTAAATACTGTTGTCTATTTTATTAAGGAGATAGAATAGGACTTACTTGGTGAAGAGAAACCACCTAAGATAAAATGTCTATGGAAAATTAAAGAATCTGCTTGTAATACAGGAGACCTGGGTTCAATCCCTGGGTCAGGAAGATCCCCTGGAGAAGAGAATGGCTACCCACTCCAGTATCATTGCTCAGAGAATTCCATGGACACAGGAGCCTGGTGGGCTACAGGCCATGAAGTCTCAAAGACTTGGAAACAACTGAGTGACTAACACACATACCAAACTATATAAGATTCATTCCTACAATTCTGTTATTTATTGTGAATACATTTATGTTAGGCAGCGATTTGATTGGTATCTGGCATGTATTCTGAGATTTTTCAGTTAAATAGAAAACCTAATATGGGAATGCAAGTGGAATAAAAGAACACAGAGGAAGAGTTAAGGGTAACATAACAACAAAAACAAACTGAGAGCATCCAGCTCCTCTCATCTCATTCTTATCCTTTGGCATTTCTGGTTCTTGCCCTGCCCCACTACCTATCTTTTCAACCTTAGGTAGTCTTAGTCGGTAAAGAATATGCCTGCAATGCCGGAGACCCAGGGTTGATCCCTGGGTTGGGAAGGTCCCCTGGAGGATAAAATGGCAACCCACTCCAGTATTTTTGCCTGGGAAATCCCATGGACAGAGGAGACTGGCAGGCTATGGTCCATGGGGTCACAAGGGTGGGACATGACTTAGCAACTTCACCACCACCAGCATATAAGCTAAAATACAATGAAAGTTTATAGTTATGAAGGGGAAAAGATGATAGATGGCAGAACAAGCAGAAATGGTAAGGAAATTAAAGAAGCAATATAATCTCCCTATTTTCACCACTTTCCCTTGACCACCTAATTGAAGCTTAGGTAGAATTCAGTTCAGTTCTGTCGCTCAGTCGTGTCTGACTCTTTGCAGCCCCATGGACTGCGGTGCACCAGGCTTCCCTGTCCATCACCAACTCCCACAGCTTGCTCAAACTCATGTCCATCAAGTCAGTGATGCCGTCCAACCATCTCATTCTCTGTCATCCCCCTCTCTTCCTGCCTTCAGTATTTCCTAGCATCATGGTCTTTTCCAATGAGTCAGTTTGTCGCATCAGGTGGCCAGAGTATTGGAGTTTCAGCTTCAGCATCAGTCCTTCCAATGAATATTCAGGGCTAATTTCTTTTAGGATTGACTGGTATGATCTCCTTGCTGTCCAAGGGACTCTTGAGAGTCTTCTCCAACACCATAGTACAAAAGCATCATTTCTTCAGCACTCAGCTTTCTTTATGGTCCAACTCTCACATCCATACATGACTACTGGAAAAACCATAGCTTTGACTAGACGGACCTTTGTCAGCAAAGTGATGTCTCTGCTTTTTAGTATGTCATCTAGGTTGGTCATAGCTTTTCTTCCAAGGAGCAAGCGTCTTTTAATTTCATGGCTGCAGTCCCCATCTGATTTTGGAGCCCAAGAAAATAATGCTTTATTATCTTGGTAGCATTAGAGAAGGTTAAAGTCCAAATAACTCTGTAGATCCATTTCACATGGTAGGTAAGATTACTGTTTATAAAGAGCCCTGAGTTTTAGATATGCATTAGATCTGAAGTAGAAGTAGATGATAGCATATGACCATTCTGAATGACTTCTAGAGTTTAAAATTGAAGTTTGAATACTACTTTGTAAGTTATATTATACACATAGTGTGGCATTTAATCCTCCTCACAACCCTGTTGTTTTTAGGTAATTCTATCACAGGAGGAAAAGGAATGCTTGAATCTTAACCAGCTTCTTTAAGTTTACTTTCTGGATTGCTAAGGCCTATAGACTGCAGAAGCTCAATGCTCTTTTGGTATTTTCAAAGGAAGTTCTACCCTAGAAATTACCTTTTTATGTGATTGGATTTATTTGCTGGATACACAAAGGTCTTTTAAAGTGTCTCATCTCAAGGGACACAATGGTATCCTGTAACACTTGAAAATGAAATGGTGATCCTCCTTCCTTAGTGAGCAAACACAAACCCCCACCTCCAGGAAGTAGAAATCAGGTGTGTGTATGTGTGTGACTCAGTCGTGTCCGACTGTGACCCCATGGACTGTAGCCATCCAGGCTCCTCTGTCCATGGAGTTCTTCAGGCAAGAATACTAGAGTGGGTGGCCATTCCTTTCTCCAGGGGATCTTCCCAACCCAGGGATTGTACTTCACCCCAATTAAAAGAGTTGGAGCCAAGGCCAAGCTGCTCAGCCATGGCAGGTAAAGCATCTATTTTACTGATGTTGGAAAAACATCTGATCTGTAATATACGAAATCTTTCCTTACACTGTAAACCGTGAGGGCAAGAATCATGTTTCTTATATTAACAGTTGTGTCTCCACTGCGTAGCATGATGCACAGGACATAGTAGGGGCTCAGTAAATATTTATGGAATGGATGGTAGTGTGCATTTTTGGAAACTTAGTCCATCTAGAGAGAACTTGTCCTTAAAAAATCAGTTTTATTTGTCATGAGAGAAGATATATGAAGGTAATACTTATTTTCTAGCTTTCAATGTCTTTAATTTTTGTTTGGTTTGGTCATTTTGTTGTGTGTTTGGATGGAAATAGAAGAAAGGGGAAGGATCTAGCTCCTAGATTAAGCTGATCCTAAGGGGCCGCAGAGATTGTTGAGGTGGCTTTGTGAAAGGCCCTTAGTAAAACACGAGAGACTTTATACTGCAGCTGTTTGCTGATATTCAGAGGCAGAACTACCTATTTTTATCCCTTGGCCACATTCCAATGAACTGTCCCAGCAGATGGAGCAGAGGGTAAGAATTGGAAGTGTTATCCTTTGAGTGAATAGTTGAAATTTGCAAGATACATAACCTCTGACTTTGCAATTTCTAGAGAGTGACATAACCAGGTTAGGGATGCCTACTCTGCCTCATACCTCTGACTAGTGTCAGTATCTGGTACTCTCGTTACCCTCTCTCAGGTGTACTCTGAGATAACTACCCTGCTCATCTTCCCCTAACTTTTCTATTAACAAACAGAGCTCTTTTATCTAAACAAGAAAGGCAGCTGTGCCATAGCCTCTGTTAGTGAAAAGAGGCTACCTTTACCTTTATAATATGTGACTCTAATGCAGTGGAAGTGTTTATGTACACACAAACCACACAGGAAAATCAGTGCCATTACCCCATGGTTATTTCCTATGTTTTCACTTAATAGTTTTGCCCAGAAATACCAAAAGGAAGAACTTTTTACAAGTGTTCTTCATTTGTAAGCCAAACATTTGGCCTACCTATCTTAGGATGCTTTTTTATCTTTCTGATTTCTTCTGATTTCTTTTTTCTTGTGTAATTGCAGCTTTGGCTTTACAGATAAAGTCATAAAGAAGAGCCAGTGTCCCATCGGAGTTTTTGGTAATGGTTTCAAGTCAGGCTCCATGCGGCTAGGAAAGGATGCTCTTGTCTTCACCAAGAACGGGGGCACTCTCACTGTTGGACTCCTATCACAGACGTATCTGGAATGCGTCCAGGCCCAAGCAGTTATTGTACCAATTGTTCCATTCAACCAGCAAAACAATATCCTTTCTGGAAATGGGAAATGTTAGTTAAAAATTAGTCTAAACTGACAGTTTTGATAGAAACCTCTTTCTTCAGGTCAAATCCAGCTATCAAAAGTTTTCATATTTAAAGAGGTATTCAGATGTCTTAAATTTAACTAGAATTTCACCCTATTAAACATTGTTAAAATAAATGGATCATTGGAAGAAACAAATGTTTTAGTTATTTTGCAGTTTTCATTGTTATATGATTTGATCTATATACTATCTCCACCCCCTCACCACTCTTACAGTACAGTTCCTGGGGCCTTCTCTCTTTTTCCCCCTTAAAAGTAGTTATATTTGTGTCACCCTCCTAGAAACATACTGTTCATTAGCTTATCTGACAGCTGAATAGCTGATTTTTCTATAACTGAGCAAGCTATTATTTTTGTTAGATACCAGGTTATCTTTATGCAGACAGTATAGCAATAAAGTTTGAACTCATTGCTTCCAAAGAGTCTAAAAACTCAGACTTTGATCTGTTTCTTAAGTATAGGACCGTCTTAATTTACATGGAATTTTTGAAGCAATATTCTGCAGGGGTAACTGATTTTGGTATTAGTCTCTATAATCTTTCTGCATTTCCCCCTGCTTCCCTTTCTTCGGAAGCAGTAATGTTCATGCTTTATATCTTTATGTCTATATTTTGTCTAAACATGCAACCCAAAAGGCAGATCTTCCTGTAATAGCATCTTCTGAAGATGATAATTTTTCTTTGACTATACTTGGTTTTACAAAAAATGATTATTACTGAGGATTCCTTGCCTAGCCTAGAAGCCATCTTGAACTATTCAATTTTCAACAGTGAAAATGACCTGCTGTCCCAGTTTGATGCCATCCCAGGCAAAAAAGGCACTCGTGTTCTCATTTGGAACATCCGCAGGTATGGTATCCAAGAGTGATAGATTCTAATAAACAGAAGCAATACAACGAAGCATATTTTAATAAATCTCTTCTATAGAGAAGCAGAGTAGATAAATTTTGATACATGTTTGTATCTCACTGCATACTTTTCCTTAACTTTCTTAGAACCACAGCTCTGTTTGAGACAGTGCTTCTTAGTGGTAAAATATGCAGCTTAATAATGTGGAGACCTGTATACATATCCTGAAGCTGTTACCATCAAGATAGTTCAATATTATTCTAAAATCTTCCAAATCCATTATAAATATCTATTGTGTATTCAAAGACACTGTTTAGAGGTAGGTCAGTGATAGTTATTTCACCTATTTGACAGTGAAAATGAAGTATAAGGAAGAAAATTTAGGGTAACAAAGCACAACACAATCTTAAAATAATAAGGACATGTGTATTTGTGCTTTCAGAGTAGTTGGATCAGAAGTAGAAAAATCTTTGAAGCAGATAAATTTGAACTATAATGAAGTTGACTTCAGGTCATATGTTTAGAGCTAATAAAGCTACCTAGAAATAGTTTAGGATATGTCATTTGTCTCACCTTGTCATGTTAAATGAAATAGTGTCCATTGAAACCAAAAAGCCTTTAGTATAAAATAGAAGTGCTACTTTTATGTTTAATAGAATACAGTATCAGATATATTCATGCAGTATCAGATATATTCATTCTTCTTTTTCTCCATAGGTCAAGTATTTTGCCTCATTTCTTAGTTGGATAAAACTTAGTTAAAAAACTGTGGTGGTCCATATAGAAAGTACTTTGAATTAAAAAAAAAAAAAAGTAAGGTAATTTACATCCTCCTGTGTCCTACTAGGAAAACCTCAAGTAATATAATTTATATTATAAAGGATCATTTTCTTGAAGCATTTCAAGTGATTTAAACGCATTTTCAGCAGACTTTTCTCTTTGTATATTGTTTCTCAGTTTATGGTACTAGGTGTTACATAAATAAGATTCCATGGTCAAATAACTTTGGGAAGAGCTGGCTTAAACAGAGCTTACCACATAACTTTATTATAGCACTTCTGAGAGGCTCTAATATGCTAACATTATTTCAACATACAGTGAAAATATTTAAGAGAGCAATATAGTATGCAGTTTCCAAATTTTAAAAAACTGTCTCTCCAGACCTCTTTTCCTTGGACAGTGAATGGTGAGGGCCATGGGGGACAGGAATCTCCTCAGAGTACATTTGTTAGAGTGGGATGGGTAGCAGGAATCAGGATTATCCTGGAAAATATAGAATACACTGTTATAATGACCCGAGCTTTATACAGGATATGTATGATAGTGGCTCTGGTTCAGCCCTGAAAAAGGAGCTATGTTTTCAACACAGCAACTCTGAGCCTCTGAAGCCTCAAGTATGAAGAAGGTGTCCCTAGAGCTAGAGGTGGCTTTGGAAATCAGAAACTGTCTCTCCAATTTTATTTGATTATACAGACTTTATATCTTTATTTCATATTTAAGAGTATCTTGGGGGACTGCCATTACACAGAACAAATTTGGGGAACTGTTATTCTGATATATGTTTTTTCTCTGTAATCCATTATTTGTTTGGAGTTTTTTCCAGTAACAAAGATGAGTCTTGCCTTTTTCCTCCTGGCAGTTGTTAGTGATGTAGTTTAGGGTTTTGGAATAGACCATATTTAAGTGACCTGAAGGGATTATGAGAAGAAATATCCTTGGGAAAGGAATATGAGTACTATTATATTTAAATGACAATTATATAAATGATCTCCTAGAAGACTAATAAGGATATGTTGTTTCTATCACAACCTTTTTTTTTTCTTCTAAGAAATAGAATTAGATCTGGGGAAATCTTACTAGTCCTTATACTATTACTGAAGTTAGAAAGAGTAGATTTTGATTCATCTGTTTATTCAGTTGGGGGAAATCATGTGGAATGACCTACCTGACAATTCTATATTAAGACCCTGCATCAAGGATAGCTGCTGTAGCCATTTGATTTATCAGATCACAAACATCCCCACCTGACTTTTTTTTCTTTCCTTTGCTACTTAGTATCACACCTCTATGAAACATATCAGAATTGTTTAGACTGGAAATACCCTTAAATATTGTGTGATCTTCAAAGCAAGTAACACATAGTTCCTTTGAACTGGTAGTCAGGGGAAGAAATAGGTATCTGAGTTTTGGCTCATGTTGTTTCTTTTCTCTTGGGTTCCTAGTGCATTTTTGTCCTTTGGAGCCAGTTTTTGTTAGATTGGTACTTCTCTCTTTTACCCAGAAATAAAGATGGAAAGTCTGAGTTGGACTTTGATACAGATCAGTATGATATCCTGGTAACAGACTTTGGCACAGACGAAAAAGAGACTGGTGGCGTTTCCTCTGAGCTGCCAGAAACAGAGTACTCATTACGGGTGAGTAAGAGTGGTTTTTCTTCAACAATGAGAGGTAAGATGTCCTGTAACATGAAAATATTACAGAACAAAATTTCACTTTATAAAGATGACAACCTTTTAACCCTATACTCGGATTCCTTTTCACTGTCTGCACTCAAACAGTGTAGCTAATATAGTCAGCAGTACTTAGTATGGGAGTTGATGTAGAATAACAAAGTATACAAACTGAGCCAAATCTTTGCTCAGATGGGATCTCAGATGCTAGCAGCGTTTTATGGGGATGTCAGTTGAATTGGCAATATTGTGTAATAACTTTCCCTTCACTGTTCCATAGGCATTTTGTGGCATTCTATACATGAAGCCACGAATGAAAATTTTTCTGCGTCAGAAGAAGGTGACTACCCAGATGATTGCCAAGAGCCTGGCCAATGTAGGATATGATATATATAAACCTACCTTCACAGTATCCTTTCAACTACATGAAACTGACCTCTTTGCTTCAGGATTAGATTTCCAAGTGGCACATAAAAACAGAAATCTTTCCTTTTCCAATTAAAAAATGTGTTATAGTACAAGCCCTCTTTTACTGTATTCTAAGGAGATATTTCTAAAGCCAACCTATGCACCAGTTTTATCAGAGATCACCTGGAAATTATTAAAATAATACAGCATCCTGAGTCTTTAGAGATTCTGGTTCAGTAGATTCTGAAATCTCTTTTTTTAAAAAAAATATTTCTTAATTTAAAAATCCTCCACAGATTATAATGAGTAACCAAGTTTGAGAATCTCTACTGTAAGGAATGATCCATGCTGTTGGGTTTGTACAGGAATTTTGTTACGTATTAATTGATATGTAAAATGTTGACTTAAATTTGTTGCAAAATGTTGACTTAAATTTGTTAATCTTTTGGATAGGCTATGAGTTTTGCTGTAAGAAGTCCAGACTTATGTTGATAGAAGTTAGAAGATGGGAAACCTAGGGTGAGAGAAATCTTCAACAGATTTGACATGGATTTCCTTGTACTTCTCATAATTGCAGCCATTCAGAGAAGTTAATTACTCACTTTCACTTCTGCCCCCATATTGCCTTGGGAATGAATTTCAGACACTTGAGGAATCTTAAGGCAAACTATGGAAATTAGGTCCATCTTTGTTTATGAATTTGGGGGCCAAACAAGTGTTTGAAAGGATGAGAATTCATAAGTAATTTTGAAGAATTGCTCTTGTCATTTACTTTCTAGTAATAAGCTCAGCTCTTGGCCCAAGAAACCTGTTCACACACTGTTTACTTTATCAGAGGCATTATCTAGCTTACTTTGTCTTTCTTCCCTTGACCAAAAATTAGAAAATGCTGTTCCCTTTTTAAATAGCCATAAGGTTGTTACTCATAAGCAGATGGATTAATCCTTGTCTACTATGAAAGTAAAAAAAAAAAAACAAAACACCCTAAACACACCCAGCTTAACAAAGCCAGAGCTAACATCATTAGCATCTGTAGGTAAATTAGTTATAATATCACTGTATGGAGCTGGGATCTTAGTGCCTTAAGTTTAACAGAACCAGTCTAAAAAAGTGCTTTTCAACTACTGTTTCAGGATATACTATATTTCTGCCTTCAGCTTCTTTCTCTTATGGATTTCTATCAGGATACCTTCTAAGCGTTCATTCTGTATATACCTCAGCTCTTCTCAGCCTCCCTTCCCATTAAACTAGTTACTTTCCCCTGTTAGAATTTGGGCTAAATGAATTCACTGTTCAGTTCAGTTCAGTTCAGTTGCTCAATCGTGCCCGACTCTTCCGACCCCATGAATCGCAGCACGCCAGGCCTCCCTGTCCATCACCAACTCCCAGAGTTCACTCAGACTCACATCCATTGAGTCAGTGATGCCATCCAGCCATCTCATCCTCTGTCGTCCCCTTTTCCTCCTGCCCCCAATCCCTCCCAGCATCAGAGTCTTTTCCAATGAGTCAACTCTTCGCATGAGGTGGCCAAAGTACTGGAGTTTCAGCTTTAGCATCATTCCTTCCAGAGAAATCCCAGGGCTGATCTCCTTTAGAATGGACTGGTTGGATCTCCTTGCAGTCCAAGGGACTCTTCTCCAACACCACAGTTCAAAAGCATCAATTCTTCAGTGCTCAGCCTTCTTCACAGTCCAACTCTCACATCCATGCATGACCGCTGGAAAAACTATAGCGTTGACTAGACGGACCTTTGTTGGCAAAGCAATGTCTCTGCTTTTGAATATGCTATCTAGGTTGGTCATAACTTTTCTTCCAAGGAGTAAGCGTCTTTTAATTTCATGGCTGCAGTCACCATCTGCAGTGATTTTGGAGCCCCCAAAAATAAAGTCTGACACTGTTTCCCCATCTATTTCCTGTGAAGTGATGAGACCAGATGCCATGATCTTCATTTTCTGAATGTTGAGCTTTAAGCCAACTTTTTCACTCTCCTCTTTCACCTTCATCAAGAGGCTTTTTATGAGTAAAATGTAATTTCTAATAAAATTTCTCTAAAGGTCACTGAGGGAAAAGATACTGATGCTAACTTATTTATTCCTGTTATCAAAGGCTTCTTCTCCCCTCTTGTGCTTTCCCCTCATAATAATTTGGGAACCTCCTACTCCAGTGTACTCCCACATCATAATTTAGAGTTTAAAAGTGTATAACGGAAACAATTTGACAGTCTTTATCTTTAAAGTGTTAATTTTGTGGTATAGAATTTTGGTTTTTTGTTTTGGGCAGTTTTGCCCTATTTCGTTGTTGCATTGGAATGGGGTCTTACTTGTGGTTTGATTTGGGCTTCTGGAGACCAGAACATGAGATGTTGTGAGCCAAATATTACTGTGTTATGTATCACTTATGTCATGTCTTCATATCATATCTGGTCCATTTATCACATGGATTTGATGCAAGTAGCTTGTTACTTAGAGATGATAATGGAGATCAGTTTTTGAAAAAGTAACAAAACTTTTAACTCATTTAGACATGAAGATTTCTTCTAGTATTTGTTTTCATGAAAATCTCAGTTTCTTTCTCTCCCCTTTATCTTTCTCACTCCCTTACCTTGATTTTTAAATCAAATAGGACTTGCTAAAACTTCATAATTATTCATGTTTATGTATGATTAGTTCTCTTTGTTTCATTTATTCAAGCTTGTTAACTTCTTCCCATGAAATAGATTACAACAGGGGTAGTGTGCCTTCCAGCAGAATTATTGTCCTTTACTTTTGACAGTGATTTTGTTCCTTGTGCTTTTGCTTTCGTTGTGTTTTGTATGACTAGCTGGACATGCCTTATTGCTTTGAATTGTGTTGTGCCATGTATTTAGTAGTAAATTAGGCAGTTAGCAAAGGTTAGGTAATGTTTTGTGTTTTATGAATTTTTAGATCACTGATGATACTTTGATATATTTTCTTATAGTCTTTTTATGCATATATTTATAGTACATATTTTTCAGTGATACTTATTATATTCTGAACATTTCCTAATATTCCCAAATATTTTTTAAGGGCATAATTTTAAGAACTGTGTAACAGACCATGTGGCTACACTAACATTTATTTAGTCATTCCCTTATTGTCAAACATATAAATTATTTGTTTTTTAAGCTGTTATAAATCATTGATAAATCTCTATAACTCATAAACCTTTATGGTCTTCTCTCACTATTTCTGTAGTATAAATTCCTGAAATAGAATTACGTGGTCAAAGGTGGAGGGTTCAGGATGGGGAACACATGTATAATTTTTTTTAATTAAAATTGAAGAAAAAAAAAATAAAGATCAGCAAAAAAAAAAAAAAAGAATATTTTTAAAGCTGTTGATACAGATTTTTAAAATGCTTTGTAAAAAGTTTGTACCAGTTCATATACACTGGTGGTTGATGTTTTTTTGCTATAATATAATGCAAAATTTTGTGTGCTAAAGCCTCTGGTGTTTGTCTCCTTAATGATTTTCTTCTCAGAATAAGCAGGTGAAAATAACTTTTGGGTTCTCTTGCAAGGATAATAACCAGTTTGGAGTAATGATGTATCATAACAACCGCCTCATAAAGTCTTTTGAGAAGGTGGGGTGCCAGGTAAAGGTGAGTAGTTAATGTTTCTTTGTCATAGAAGGCTGAAAAGAGTAGGAAGAGGATTTAAATTTTGCAAAAGTGGTAAACTAATGAATAGTTTTTTACTGCCACCTTGAGATGGTTGTTAAATCTGATCCTGGAATCTGTGTTACCAGTGAGCTGTCTTATGTTCAGAAGCTCTTTCTACTTATCATTCTTCATAAATGTTAACCCAGGAGCTTTACTGAATGCATTTTTTAGGTCACTGTTAATAAGAGGTAGAATGAGAGCACCAGCAACTCTGCCACGTGTATAAGTTTACTAATGTTTGAGGTAGCGCTTTCCATTTTCTTGTGGAGACAATAAGGCAAAGTGGAAGGTGCATAAAATTTAGTGTTTGATGACCAGGATTTGAGTCCCAGTTTTTCCAACTAAAAGCCATGTAACCTTGGCTACATTGTTTAATTTCCCTGCGGCTCAATTTTCTTACCTGTAAAATGGAAACAATAGTAGTTTTACTTGCTCTACCTACCTTAGAGTTTACAGAGTTGAGAGATTTAAATGGAATAAATCATACAAAAGTGCTTTATAATTGAAGTATAGAAATATTACCATCATCTTCAAGTTTTAATGACAACTTAAAGTGGTAACATCCATAAGTATCTCATTCATCCCTATTTTATAGATAAGATTGCTAATGCACAAAGGATGATAAGCTGCTTTATGTTACACAGTAGGACAAGGTTTTACATACGACCCAGGAGAGCTAGTTTGCAGCCTGTATTTCTTTTCATTGTTGTATCATCTTTATACAACTTGTTTGTGTGCCAGTCTAATTACACTTTGACTCAGTTCCTTCCATTAAAGAATACAAAAATGATTTTAAGTCCAAAAATCTTTCGTATCAACTTGTAATTAATCACTACAGGTGTGACTCTTTCGCAGTTGTTTGTGGCCTTACATATATAAACATTGTTTTATTTTAATAGAGTGTGATGATTACATAGCATCCTTAATTTTTTTCAGATGGAGTTTGGTTTTAGTTCCTTAGAACAGGAGTATATAACCTTAATTTTTTTTTTAGTATTATCATTCTTTGTTCAAATGGAATCTTATGGCAATCCCTTAATATAAAACAGATGAAAGTGCCTTGAAGTAGCATGGGTGAAGTAGAGTTTTCCTGGAAAATCCTAGGGAATCTATGGATCACAGTTTGAAAATCTCTGCCCTAAAATTTGGCATAGGTTCCAATTCATTGTAATACTTGCAGTCTATTGGAGTAAATTCCCAGTGTTTCTCTAGATATTACTGGCCTTTCCTTGCCCGTGAATGTTATATAACCTTTCTGTTATTGTTTGGAATCAAAAGGAAGTGCCTCTAGGCAGTCAACATTAATGTAAGTGTTGAAATTACTATTTTTCTTCTAAGCCAACTCATGGAGAAGGTGTGGGAGTAATTGGAGTCATTGAGTGCAATTTCTTAAAACCTGCCTACAATAAACAAGACTTTGAATACACCAAGGAGTACCGGTGAGTCACTCCCAACCTGAGGTGTTTCTAATGGTTTGTTCAGATATGATTCTATTCTCTGAAAACTCTAAAATCATCTCTTAAAACCAGCCAGATAAGTTAACTGAGAATTCCTTCAAATCTATTTTCTAAGATTATAAATAAAATGATTTGATTTTTAAATTAAACCTCACTGATGCATGATGTATGGAGCCCAATTGAAATAAACTTTAAAAATTATGGAAAGAGTATAGGGATTATTTAGTAAAATACTTATGGTGAAACAGTTTTTAAAAACTTTTTATTTTGTATTGGGAAATAGCTGATTAACAAAAAATGTGATAATTTTAGGTGAACAGGAAAGGGACTCAGCCATATATATTCATGTATCCATTCTCCCCCAAACCCCACTCACATCCAGGCTGCCACATAACATTGAGCAGAGTTCCATGGGCTATACAGTAGTTCCTTGTTGGTTATCCATTTTAAATATAGCAGTGTGTACATGCCCATCTCAAACTCCGTAACTTATCTCTTCCCCCCGATCCTTTCCCCAAGCAACCATAAGTCTGTGAGTCTGTTTCTGTTTTGTAAGTTCATTTGTATCATTTCTTTTTAGATTCCACATATAAAGGGTATCATATGCTATTTCTTCTCTGTCTGACTTCACTCAGTATGACACTCTCTAGGTCCAACCATGTTGCTACAAATACCATTATGTATTTCATTCATTTATTTTTAGGAGACAAAGGAGTTGTTAAAGCCAGAGTATAATAGTTTGTTTTAAAACTTGTAGGGAGGGATAGATCATACATTCTTCTTTCATCAAGTATTATGAGATATCCCCTCTGCCATTACGGACATAAGAATGAAAGTTAAGAATCCTAGATGCCTATGAACAAATGGGATGCTGCTGCTGCTGCTGCTGAGTCGCTTCAGTCGTGTCCGACTCTGTGCGACCCCAGAGACGGCAGCTCACCTGGCACCCCCGTCCCTGGGATTCTCCAGGCAAGAACACTAGAGTGGGGATGAGATATATGTAAATGCTGTGTGTGTGTTAAGTCACACACACAGCATTTAGTCGTGTCCGACTCTTTGTGACCCCATGGACTGTAGCCCGCCAGGTTTCTCTGTCCATGGGATTTTCCAGGCAAGAATCCTGGAGTGGGTTGCCATTTCCTCCTCCAGGGGATCTTCCCAACCCAGGGATTGAACCAGCATCTTTTATTTCTCCTGCATTGGCAGGTGGGTTCTTTACCACTGGCACTACCTGGGAAGCCCCTGTATGTAAATAAGAAAGTGAAATACCTATAAAATAATTGTATTAATGAGGGTTGTATGCCAAATGGGAAGCAGCTTTAAATAAAGCCTAAAGGAGTCAAGGAAGGCTTCACAAAGCAGAATACATTTGAGCTGAAACTTCAAGGAAAAGTTGGAGTTTGCTAGGTGAACAAAGCGGGGAGAGGACATTCTAAGCAGAGGAAAGTATGTGAAAGGGCAAAGGGTGTTCTGGGAGTATGGAGAAAGAAGGCGTGAGGACTTTTGGTGTTGTTTTCCTTGAAATCTCAGCAGCAAATCTTTTGTTAGAGTGGAGGGAAAGTAATTCCCCAAATCTTTTTTTGTTTTGTGTCCAAACTATAATAAAATTAGTTAAATGTTGTGCCTTAATTTATACAAAACCATAAGAATTTTAGGTTTAATATTTGACAGACTGATAACTATTTGGATGACAACCTCAGATTAATTTCAGGGTAATTGGTTCTTGGTCCCTAGGGCTACTCAGTGATTATGATAACTGTCTGCCCTTAATTTAAGTAAAATAGTCTTTTAAACATGAGTCTGGCCCATAATGGAGATCTTTGATTCGGACTTGACTCACAAGAATGAAAGTTTAGGAATGACATCAGTTTGGCAAAAGTCCAGAGCCGAGTCATTCTATTTCTCTTGAGTGAAAGGAGTAGTGAATTTCTGGTGATTAACCAAATAGTTGAGATTTGTGAAATCCAAATGTTAGATACTAAAGCTTTGTAACATCCTCCTATGCCGTCTCTGCCACCCCTGCATCTACCTTTTAAATTTTAGAGGTATTAGACTCTTGGTTTGTGATGTTTCATTTCAGTATGATGAGTTTTAGGTGATGGCAGGGAAATCCAAATGGAGGTATTCCATAGAGAGTAGGTTTATTCAGTTAAATATATGGGACTTCTGGCTTAAGTAGCTTAATATCTGCTGCACATTTTATTAAAAACAGAAAACTAGTATACTGTCCTGCATACAGAGTCTTCTGAGGATGAGAAATTTGTGTAACTCACCCCAATTCTGACATCATTTCCCTTTCCATTCTGTTTTATATTCACTGAAAAAAGTGTTTTGTTAATATATGAGGGAATTTGAGAGGGTGATTAGAGAAGATTGTCTGCCATCACAAACTCATCCTAAGAGTATTTATTATAGATTTCAAAACTGCTAAAAGAGGTTTCAGCCATCACACTGCTGGAATGTCTACAAATAAATCACTTGTAATATCACTTTTAATAGTTGTGGGTATCAAATTTCAGCTGCAACTACCAGGGCTCAAACTTACAACATTTTTAGAGTGAATTTCAGCTTAAGAAATGCAATCAACACATACTAACTGAGCACCTCACTGGTGCATGGCACAGTGGCTAGGTTTTGTGGAATTTTCCAGAGATATTCGAGACACAGTTGCTGTCTTTGAGGAGCTCATGGTCTAATTGTAATGACGGATTGTTACCAACATGAAACGGAGCAATAAACTGTTTGATTATTTGGAACTAAGTGGTATGGTACAGGAAACATTTGCTGATAGAACAGATATGGA
Source organism: Bos javanicus (assembly GCF_032452875.1). NCBI lineage: Eukaryota > Metazoa > Chordata > Mammalia > Artiodactyla > Bovidae > Bos > Bos javanicus. The sequence goes on along the minus strand of NC_083897.1, from coordinate 57,383,782 downwards.
AGGTTTTAAGTAAACAGTGTGACTTAAGATTTGCCTTAAAGATACAGCGTTTAAAAAAGGGATGGAGGGGAATTCCAGGATGAAATTATAGCAGGAGCTAAATCAGGCAATGACAGAAACTCGGAATGGGAAGAATAACATAGGGCCCTATCCTAAAGCAGGGATTGGCAAATCTTTCTGTGAAGGGCCGGGAAGTAAATAGTTTTAGCTTTATAGGTGGTGTGGGCTCTGTCACTACTACTCAGTTGTGCTGTAGTATGAAAGTACTCAATTCTGCTGTAGTACGAACACAGCCACAGACATAAGTAAAGGAATGAACATGTCTGTGTTCAGTACAGTTTTGTTTATGAAAACAGGCAGCAGCCTGGATTTGGCCCACAGGTTGTAGTTTGTTGACCCCTTCCCTAAAGCCCCACTTCCCAAACTGTGTGCCAAGCTGCACATAATGAAGTCACAGGGGAGCCATGGGATATTTAAAATTTTTGAGGGGAGTACAGTGGTACTTGACTCTTGCCTATAAGCAGTAGAAATTGTTTTCAGTTGCTGTCATAACAAATTACCACAAACTTAGCGCCTTAAGACAACACTGATTTATTGGCTTAGAGTTCTGTAGGTTAGAAGTCCATCTCAGATCTCACTGGGCTAAAATCAAGGTGTTGGCAAAGCTGCATTTATTTCTGGAGGCTCTAGGGGTGAATCTATTTTGTTGGCTTTTCAAGCTTTTAGAGTCTGCCAGCATTCCTTGGCCCATGGCCCTCTTCCTCCATCCACATTCAAAGCCATCAATGATGGGTTGGGTCCTCATATCATATCACTCTGATGACCTTGCTTCTGTCATCACATCTCGTTTGATTCTGACTCTTCTGCCTCACTCTTCCACTTTTAAGGACCCTTATGACTGTGTTGGTAATTCAAGATAATCTCCCTGTCTTAAGGTCAGCTGATGAGTAACCTTAATGCCACCTGCAACTTGATTTCCCCCTTGAAATGTAACCTGATATATTCACAGGTTTCAGGGATTAGGACATAGACATCTTTGAAGGACCATTATTATGCTATGACAATCTGCTCTCTGGCCTCCTAAGATCCACTTACATCACACATGCAAAATACATCTATCCCATCCCAGCATCCCCCAAAGTCTCAACTCTTAGAGCAACTTAGTCTAAGTTTTTAATGTCCTCAACTCACAGTTCCCAAATCTCATCTAAATCAAGTATGAATGATACTGAGTCTGATGCATCGTGGGGTAAAATTCCTCTCCATATGCAGGTGTGTGTCTTTTTAAAATTTTTTTATATTTTGCTTCCAAAATACAATGGTGGGACAGGCATAGGATACCAATTAGAGATGTTCCAGTTCAAACAGGGAGAAAATCTGACAGAAAAAGGAATCCAGGCAAGCTAACTTCATTAAATTTCAAGGCCTGGAAATACTCTTCTGGGGCTTTCAGCTCCACCCTTTGGATTTAAGGCTCTATTCTGTCCTCCTGGCTCCACCCGCAGACTCGACTTTCCTTTTTCTTGAAGGATAGCATGTATTTATGTGTGTTTCCCAGGAGGCTCAGTGATGAAGAATCCACCTGCCAATGCAGGAGACATGGATTCAATTCCTGGGTCAGGAAGGTTCCCTGGAGGAGGAAATGGCAATCCACTCCAGTATTCTTGCCTGCAAAATCCCCATGGACAGAGGGGCCTAGTGGGCTACAGTCCATGGGGTCACAAAAGAGTTGGATGCAACTGAACACAAACACACACACAAGCGTGTATTTGTAGCTGAGTAGTTTCATCTTGTTTCAACTTGTTTCTTGACTGTAGAGTTTTGGGGGTCCAACAACCTTCTTTCACACTCTCTCTGTCCCTTTCAGGCCAATTTAGCAGGGTTTTTTTAATTTATTTATGTTAATTGGAGGCTAATTACTTTACAATATTGTAGTCGTTTTTGCCATACATTGACATGATAATGTACCATTCTCAAGAACCTTGTGGGTCTCAGGTATATATCATGGATACTCATTCAGACAAGAGATTCTTGACAGATCTTTCTTAGATAGTCCTATTTCTATTCTTCTGCTGAGATGGTGGTGGAGATCTAATATGTTCAGTCTTTTCAGAGAACTTTTTGTATGACTGAGTGCTTTGACCTTTTGATCTTCCTAAGATATTAGCAAAAGGTTGTCCAGCCACTGTCTTGGATTTACATTTTAGCATCTTTTGCAATCTGAATAAGTTGAGACTTTCCAAAATCATTAAGTCCTGGTTCCTTTTTTATTGAACAGTACTTCCCTCAGTTTATTTCTTTCTTCTCACATTTTATGTAAGCAAGCAGCCACTGCTGCTGCTGCGGCTAAGTCGCTTCAGTCGTGTCCGACTCTGTGCAACCCCATAGACAGCAGCCCACCAGGCTCCCCCGTCCCTGGGATTCTCCAGGCAAGAACACTGGAGTGGGTTGCCATTTCCCTCTCCAATGCATGAAAGTGAAAAGTGAAAGTGAGGTCGCTCAGTCATGTCCAACTCCTAGCGACCCCATGGACTGCAGCCTACCAGGCCCCTCCGTCCATGGGATTTTCCAGGCAAGAGTCCTGGAGTGGGGTGCCATTGCCTTCTCCGAAGCAGCCACTAGACCATACTTTTAGCACGTTGCTTGGAAATCTCCTCAACTAAATGTCCAGTTTTGTCATTAAGGAGTTCTGCTTTCCACCTTGTCTTGGATCCAATTCTGCTAAGCTTTCTGCCACTACATAACAAGTTTTCTAATAACATGTTGCTAATATCCTTCTGAGCCTTTACCAGCAACAATTTTAACATCCATCATTCTACTAACAATCTGTTCCCAGTGACTTAGATATACTCTGAGGAAGTTTGTGTTTTTTTCTACCATGATCTGCACTTCTGAGCGCCCTACCAGTGGAGTGTTTAACATCCATATTTCTACAGTCTATTCAAGGCAATCCAGGCAATTTGTGTAATGTTCTTCAAATTCTTCCAGCCTCTGCCCCACTGCCCAATTCCAAACCACTTCTACATTTTTAGGTATTTGTTATGCTAACACCACACTTCTAGGTATAAAAATATTTAATTACTTTTGATTCCATTGTATCTTTGTGAATCTGGATTTTTTGTGATTACTGTGATAAAAAGCAAGCAATACACAAAAAAATCAGTGTTGAATAAGAAATTAGGGATGTTGTGTCCAATTTGATTCCAAGGTTTGAACAATTGTTTGATATCCAATAGGCATACCCATTCCATTATACGTAATTGTGGCTATTTAAGATTGAAATAGAAATATTTTAATATATATATTTTCAGGTGGACACTACATTTTAGTCCATACTTATTATTTGTACATAACTGTTTAAGAGTAAATGCAACTAGTACATATTTCTTGAGACCTAAGGGTGCCGTGAAAAACTTGAGACACTACAGGTACCATGAACCGAGACAGTTGGAGAACTTCTGTCTTCGAGGGACATTGGCTAGAGTAGTTGATACTTTAGGCAATGAGAATTCATTGTTTATTCTTGAATAGAGGGGTGACTTGAAATAATTGTGTCTTAAGAATATAATACTTATATACTGCTCTATGGCTTATAAAGTGCTTAACATGAATTATATCAATTGATAAACCTGGAAACAAGGTGCAGGATAGGTTAAAAAGAAGTACATACTATTTGAATAATCTAGATGTGAGGTGAAGGTCTGAAATAAGACTGCTGTGAAAAAGGAAATATATGACTGCTGCTAAGTCACTTCAGTCGTGTCCGACTCTGTGCGACCCCATAGATGGAAGCCCACCAGATTCCCCCATCCCTGGGATTCTCCAGGCAAGAACACCGGAGTGGGTTGCCATTTCCTTCTCCAAAATATATGACAGATACTATGAAAAAAAGATTTTAAAATTTGGTGATATATTAATAATGGGATAAGGAAAATAAAGGAGAGGAAGATTCAAAGGTCACTTTAAAATCTCAAATTTAGTAGATATTGTCAGATAGAATAATGAGATTGGGAAAAGGAACAATTTCGTGTAATGGCAATAGTTAGATTGTAGGGGATTAAGACAGGAGTATGAAGAGAAGATAGTGGATATAGACCACATATACCAGGATTGGGGAAGTGAAAGGAAAGAGATTAATAGAACAGTGGAATCAAACCAGGTTTTTGCAAGAAGGAATGGAGTTTCAAAATTTATGATAATGGTGTTTTGATTGAGCTGGTATTAATATTTACACGACCATGTGCCTTTGTTAAAACTTATAGAACTACACATTAAAAAGATAAATTTTACTCTGTACCATAAATGTCACCATTTAAAAAATGACTACTTTGTTGGTTTTGGTATATTCACAAAGTATGTGGACTAGAGCCCACCAGGCCCCTCCATCCATGGGATTCTCCAGGCAAGAACACTGGAGTGGCTTGCCATTTCCTTCTCCAGGGGATCTTCCCTGACCCAGGGATCGAACCCGGGTCTCCCACGTCGTAGGCAGACACTTTGCTGTCTGAGCTGCCAGGGAAGTCCGTACAACCATCACCACTATCTAATTCTAAAGCATTTTCGTCATCTCAAAAAGAAACATCTTGTCCATTAGCAGTCACTCCTCATTTCCCCTCCTCTTCAACCCCTAATGACCACATAATCTATTTCCTTTTTTTCCTTTTTTTAATTGTGGTAAAATACACATAACATTACCATCATAACCATTTTTAAATGTGCATTTTGGCGGTATTAAGTACATTCATATTGTTATGCAACCATCACCACTGAAGGAAAGTTACATGGCTCAAAATAGCCTGGAGTTAAAACTCCCCTCTGGGTCCTCCCCACCATTCTATGCAAAACAAAGAACTCTCTCACCCGAAGGAAAAAAAATGGACATTAAGGTTGATTATGTCCATCTCCCAGCCGGTCCAGCCTCTGGCCGATCTCCAGAATTCCTTGCCCCAGCCATTTAAGAGATAACTACTCCAAACAACCTTGGAGAAGAACAGGCCCCCGTAAGACAGTAGATTTCCACATACGTGCTATATATACTTACTCTGTTCTTGGGTTAGTGCAGCAGCTCACTAATCTGACTGCTGCCCCTTCTGGCCTCATTAAAGGTGATCTGTTCCTGTAAAGTGCTGGTCTCATTCTTTTTCCGAACCTCGCCTTCTCTAACTCGCTTACCATACAACCACCATCATCTGCAGAACTATTTTCATCTAGCAAAACTGAAATTCTGTACCTATTAAACAATAACTCCTCATTCCCACCATTCTGCTTTCTGTCTCTATGAATTTGACTATGCTAAGTACCTCATGTAAGTGGAATCACACAGTATTTCTCATTTTGTGACTTATTTCACTTAACATAATGTCCTTAAGTTGTATCTATGTTGTACATATGTCAGAATTAACTTTTTAAAGGCTGAGTTTCCTTTTTTAATATTCTTCTGTTTGTATGTACTATACTTTGCTTATTCATTCATTTATCGGTAGACACAGGTTGCTTCAGTGTTTTAGCTCTTACAATTTATAGTCTATTTTGTCTGATACTTATATTAAATAGCTAGCTACCCTTGCTCTCTTTTGGTTATTATTTACAGGGAATATCCTTTTCTATCCCTTCATTTTCACTGTGTGTCTTTGTATGTAAAATTAGTCTCACATAGACAGCATATATTTTGGCCTTTTTGTTAAAACCCATTTCACCCATCTCTGTCTTCTGATGAAGAGTTTAATCCATTTACATTTAAAGTAATTACTGATAAGAAAGGATGTCTGTCATTTTGCTGTTTGTTTTCTTCTACATCTTATATTTTGTCCTTCATTTCCTGTATTACTGTCACCTTTTATGTTTAGTTGATTTTTTTGAAGTGAAACATTTGAATTCTTCTCATTTCCTTTTGTATATATTTATAGCTATTTTCTTTGGGGTTACCATGGGGTTACATGATGCTGTGAGCAGAAGCAGCAAACAGAGATCAGAGCACAGATCCCCAGTATTTGGAGGGAGAGGTCCTTTTTGCCTATCCTGGTTCCTGCAAGCTACTTTTGAAATGTGTGCATAGCCATCTGCCATGGGGCTGGGGTAGGAGATGGGTAACTACTACTGTGCTAAAAGCTGAGATTTCCCAATTTGTCATCCAAGCATTCCCCTGGAAATTATAAGCATTCGATAGACTCCAAAATTCCAAATGGTTACATTAGACAGGTTCTGCCAGTGTAACGGAGAAGGCGATGGCACCCCACTCCAGTACTCTTGCCTGGAAAATCCCATGGATGGAGGAGCCTGGTGGGCTGCAGTCCATGGGGTCACGAAGAGTTGGACACAACTGAGCGACTTCACTTTCACTTTTCACTTTCATGCATTGGAAAAGGAAATGGCAACCCACTCCAGTGTTCTTGCCTGAAGAATCCCAGGGACGGGGGAGCCTGGTGGGCTGCCATCTATGTGGTCGCACAGAGTCAGACACAACTGAAGCGACTTAGCAGCAGCAGCAGCAGCCAGTGTAAATATTGTCTTTTGGGGAAGACAGATTCCTGCCTCCTACTCCACCAGCTTTCCAGAATCCCATGCAGTCTTTTTTATTTATTTAACTATTTTTTAATTTTGACCATGCTTGGTCTTCATTGCTGCGTGGGTCTTCTCTAGCTGCAGTGAGCAGGGGCTACGCTTCATTTGCCATTGCAGTGCGTAGGCTTCTCATTGCAGTGGCTTCTCTTGATGTGGAGCAAAGGCTCTAGGCATGTGGGCTTCAGTAGTTGCAGCATATGAGCTCAGTAGTTGTGGTGCATGGGCTTAGTTGCTCCTCAGCATGTGGGATCTTCCCAGACCAGGGATCGAACTGGTGTCCTCTGCATTGGCAGGCAGATTCTTAACCACTAGACCACCAAAGGAAGCCCCTGTAATCTTTTTTAAAAAGTAGATTTTAAATAAAACTTTAATAGAAAGCAAGAAATAATTCTTCATCTGTGACTTCAGGAAAGAATATAAACATAGAGGTCGGTGTGCTGGTAGGTCAGAGGGGGGAATAAGAGTTTATAAGAAAGTTCATTTAATCTTCTCTGTGTAGTCAGAATCTAATATGAGCAAGGTGGAGTTAAGGAAGAATTCCTCTTAAGGAAAGGTCTACAGAATCTTTGGGGAGTTATCTGAGGAGTCAAGAGATTTTTTTAAAATGCTAAATTTGTAGTATTTCAAGTATGTATGCACAGCTGTACATTAAGTTGTAATCCTGAATTGTAAAATTAAACAGAAATTAGTCACTAGAAATTGCCAGTTTTTCAAAGTAAAATTCAGATTTTCTACACATCATACTGTTTTACCCTGGGCCTGCTGCTGTTCACTTAAGAAGAGAGATAAAGGAGAAAGGGCAAGAGCCATAATTGGGGCATAGCCTCTACTAACAGCTGTGTCATAGAAGGTTAAAGGGGACTTTGTTACCTATTGCTGCTGTAACTGCTATGATCAGCATTTGGATAAAGAAGAACTATATAGACGTGTTTTAAGTTACTGTTTGATTTGTAATAGGTAGGGTGCAATATTTGATCCTCTGACTTTGAACTTGGTCCTGAATTGTTTACGTGTAGTGATCTGACAGTTGAATAACTCCCCAACTACTAATCTGCAGTGTAGTCTTCTGTCGTTGTATCTAATGTCATTTCCCCTCACTGTGATTCTAAAATGTGGAGAACACAGTATTTTTTAGGATTTGTAACCTCAGATATGCAGATAACACCACCCTTATGGCAGGAAGCGAGGAAGAACTAAAGAGCCTCTTGATGAAAGTGAAAGAGGAGAGTGAAAAAGGTGGCTTAAAACTCAACATTCAGAAAACTAAGATTATGGCATCTGGTCCCATCACTTCATGGCAAATAGATGGGGAAACAGTGGAAACAGTGTCAGACTTTATTTTCGGGGGCTCCAAAATCACTGCAGATGGTGATTGCAGCCATGAAATCAAAAGACACTTGCTCCTTGGAAGAAAAGCTATGACCAACCTAGACAGCATATTAAAAATCAGACATTACTTTGCCAACAAAGGTCCATCTAGTCAAAGCTACGGTTTTCCCAGTAGTCATGTGTAGCTGTGAGAGTTGGACTATAAAGAAAGCTGAGCACTGAAGAATTGATGCTTTTGAACTGTGGTGTTGGAGAAGACTCTTGAGAGTCCCTTGGACTGCAAGGAGATCCAACCAGTCCATTCTAAAGAAGATCAGTCCTGGGTGTTCTTTGGAAGCACTGATGTTGAAGCTGAAACTCCAATACTTTGGCCACCTGCTTCAAAGAAGTGATTCATTGAAAAAGACCCTGATGCTGGGAAAGATTGAAGGTGGGAGGAAAAGGGGACGACAGAGGATGAGATGGTTGGATGGCATCACTGACTCAATGGACATGAGTTTGAACAAGCTCTGGGAGTTGGTGATGGACAGGGAAGCATGGTGTGCTGCAGTCCATGGGGTTGCAAAGAGTCAGACATGACTGACCAACTGAACTGAACTGAACTGACCATCTTATCTTTTCAACCAAAGTGACTATTCAACATTATGAACTTTGTCATTTTGACACATAATTTACAAAGGCAGTAGATTCCCATCCTAGTTGCTTGAAGTGTAGATGTTCAAACCTATGCTGAATATTCTAAATGGCTGGTTTCCGTTAAGTGGGAGCATCTTAAAGATTACAAAATTATTCAACAAATTCTTAGCATTGACATGCTTCTTTCTTTTTTTTTTTTTTCAGGTTGACAATAAATGCCCTTGCCCAGAAGCTCAATGCATATTGGAAGGAAAAGACCTCCCAAGAGAATTTGGAGACCTCAGCCATAGTCAGGCCAATACCGTGAGTAGTAAATTTAGAATATAAAAGTATCAGGGGTAACATCTCTAGGGCAAATGGAAGGAATAGGAAAAGATGATGCTTTTCACATAAGGAAGTTGAATTAACTAAAAACAGGAAATCACAGGTACTAATTTCATCATTCTCTAAACCTCTTCATTTCTGGTTTAACACTTGTGTGGTTTGGATCATAAATATGACGAGTTTAGTATTGTCAGTTTATCCTGTCCTCAGTGTAATATAATGGAAGATGATGACCATTTGAATCAGCTACTCCTTGGTTGAAAATTTAGATCTACTTCTCTTTTTAATTTTACTGTATATTATCTAATGTATTAAAATTGTTTTCAGGTCATAAGATCTATAAATGTTATGAATATTACTTCAAAACCTAAATAAATGAATGTTGTATTCTCTATTTCTAAATAATTAGGCAAAAATCATGAAATTAAATCATGGATAAAAGTCTATTAGTTTTTGGTTTGTTTTTAGATTTTATTGAAGTATAATTGATTTACAATGTTATATTAACTTCCTCTCTACAGCAGAGTGACAGAGTTATACATATGTATATTCTTTTTCATATTCTTTTCCATTATGGTTGAAACAGGATATTGAATATAGTTCCCTGTGCTGTACAGTAGGACCTTGTTATTTTTCCATCCTATATATAATAGTTTGCTTCTGCTAATCCAAAACTCTAATTCCTTCCCTCCCCTAACCCCCTGCACCCCACCCCCTACCTTGGCAACCACAAGTCTGTTCTCTATTAAATCTGATTCTTAATAGTTGAATGAGCTTAGGTAAGTAAGTCACTTCATCTCTCTGAGTATATTAACTCATGATTGACCAGAGACATATTAATATGTCTTGTTACCCGAATGTTATATTTTTAAATTTTTTAATTGGAGGAAAATTACTTTACATTTGACTGAAGACATATCAGTATTCCCTTACATAATAGATCACCAGCCACAGGTGTTAATTTCTGCAAAAATCCCCAGTTAATAATGTGTTAAGTTAGATGGCCTAACCTTTTTAGCACAGTACCTGGCATATAGTTCAGTTCAGTTCAGTCGCTCAGTCGTGTCCGACTCTTTGCAACCACATGAATCTCAGCACACCAGGCCTCCCTGTCCATCACCATCTCCCGGAGTTCACTCAAACTCACGTCCATCGAGTCGGTGATGCCATCCAGCCATCTCATCCTCTGTCGTCCCCTTTTCCTCCTGCCCCCAATCCCTCCCAGCATCAGAGTCTTTTCCAATGAGTCAACTCTTTGCATGAGGTAGCTATAAAGTCCTGGAGTTTCAGCTTTAGCATCATTCCTTCCAAAGAACACCCAGGGCTGATCTCCTTTAGAATGGACTGGTTGGATCTCCTTGCAGTCCAGGGGACTCTCAAGAGTCTTCTCCAACACCACAGTTCAAAAGCATCAATTCTTCGGTGCTCAGCTTTCTTCACAGTCCAACTCTCACATCCATACATGACCACTGGAAAAACCATAGCCTTGACTAGATGGACCTTTGTTGCCAAAGTAATGTCTCTGCTTTTCAATATGCTCTCTAGGTTGGTCATAACTTTCCTTCCAAGGAGTAAGCGTCTTTTAATTTCATGGCTGCAGTCACCATCTGTAGTGATTTTGGAGCCCAGAAAAATAAAGTCTGACACTGTTTCCACTGTTTCCCCATCTATTTCCCATGAAGTGATGGGACCAGATGCCATGATCTTCGCCTTCTGAATGTTGAGTTTTAAGCCAACTTTTTCACTCTCCACTTTCACCTTCATCAAGAGGCTTTTTAGTTCCTCTTCACTTTCTGCCATAAGAGTGGTGTCATCTGCATATCTGAGGTTATTGAGATTTCTCCCGGCAATCTTGATTCCAGCTTGTGCTTCATCCAGCCCAGCGTTTCTCATGATGTACTCTGCATATAAGTTAAATAAGCAGGGTGACAATATACAGCCTTGACATACTCCTTTTGCTATTTGGAACCAGTCTGTTGTTCCATGTCCAGTTCTAACTGTTGCTTCCTGACCTGCATATAGGTTTCTCAAGAGGCAGGTCAGGTGGTCTGATATTCCCATCTCTTTCAGAATTTTCCACAGTTCATTATGATCCACACAGTCAAAGGCTTTGGCATAGTCAATAAATCAGAAATAGATGTTTTTCTGGAACTCTGTTGATTTTTCGACGATCCAGCAGATGTTGGCAATTTGATCTCTGGTTCCTCTGCCTTTTCTAAAACCAGCTTGAACATCTGGAAGTTCACGGTTCACGTATTGCTGAAGCCTGGCTTGGAGAATTTTGAGCATTACTTTACTAGCGTGTGAGATGAGTGCAATTGCACAGTAGTTTGAGCATTCTTTGGCATTGCCTTTCTTTCGTATTGGAATGGAAACTGACCTTTTCCAGTCCTGTGGCCACTGCTGAGTTTTCCAAATTTGCTGGCATATTGAGTGCAGCACTTTCACAGCATCATCTTTCAGAATTTGAAAAAGCTCAACTGGAATTCCATCACCTCCACTAGCTTTGTTCGTAGTGATGCTTTCTAAGGCCCACTTGACTTCACATTCCAGGATGTCTGGCTCTAGGTGAGTGATCATACCATCGTAATTATCTTGGTCATGAAGATCTTTTTTGTACAGTTCTGTGTATTCTTGCCACCTCTTCTTAATATCTTCTGCTTCTGTTAGGTCCATACCATTTCTGTCCTTTATCAAGCCCATCTTTGCATGAAATGTTCCCTTGGTATCTCTAATTTTCTTGAAGAGCTCTCTAGTCTTTCCCATTCTGTTTTCCTCTATTTCTTTGCATTGATCACTGAGGAAGGCTTTCTTATCTCTTCTTGCTGTTCTTTGGAACTCTGCATTCAGATGCTTATATCTTCCCTTTTCTCCTTTGCTTTTCGCTTCCCTTCTTTTCGCAGCTATTTGTAAGTCCTCCCCAGACAGCCATTTTGCTTTTTTGCATTTCTTTCCCATGGGGATGGTCTTGATCCCTGTCTCCTGTACAACGTCACGAACCTCATTCCATAGTTCATCAGGCACTCTATCTATCAGATCTAGTCCCTTAAATCTATTTCTCACTTCCACTGTATAATCATAAGGGATTTGATTTAGGTCATACCTGAATGGTCTAGTGGTTTTCCCTACTTTCTTCAATTTCAATCTGAATTTGGCAATAAGGAGCTCATGATCTGAGCCACAGTCAGCTCCCGGTCTTGTTTTTGCTGACTGTATAGAGCTTCTCTATCTTTGGCTGCAAAGAATATAATCAACCTGATCTTGGTTTTGACCATCTGGTGATGTCCATGTGTAGAGTCTTCTCTTGTGTTGTTGGAAGAGGGTGTTTGCTATAACCAGTGCGTTCTCTTGGCAAAACTCTATTAGCCTTTGCCCTGCTTCATTCTGTATTCCAAGGCCAGATTTGCCTGTTACTCCAGGTGTTTCTTGACTTCCTACTTTTGCCTTCCAGTCCCCTATAATGAAAAGGACATCTTTTTTGGGTTTTAGTTCTAAAAGGTCTTGTAGGTCTTCATAGAACCATTCAACTTCAGCTTCTTCAGCATTACTGGTTGGGGCATAGACTTGCATTACTGTGATATTGAATGGTTTGCCTTGGAAACGAACAGAGATCATTCTGTCGTTTTTGAGATTGCATCCAAGTACTGCATTTGAGACTCTTTTGTTGACCATGATGGCTACTCCATTTCTTCTAAGGGATTCCTGCCCACAGTAGTAGATATAATGGTCATCTGAGTTAAATTCACCCATTCCAGTCCATTTTAGTTCTCTGATTCCTAGAATGTTGACCTTCACTCTTGCCATCTCCTGTTTGATCACTTCCAGTTTGCCTTGATTCATGGACCGAACATTCCAGGTTCCTGTGGAATATTGCTCTTTATAGCATCGGACCTTGCTTCTATCACCAGTCACATCCATAACTGGGTATTGTTTTTGCTCTGGCTCCATCCCTTCTTTCTTTCTGGAGTTATTTCTCCACTGATCTCCAGGAGCATATTGGGCACCTACCGACCTGGGGAGTTCCTCTTTCAGTATCCTATCATTTTGCCTTTTCATACTGTTCATGGGGTTCTCAAGGCACGAATACTGAAGTGGTTTGCCATTCCCTTCTCCAGTGGACCACATTCTGTCAGACCTCTCCACCATGACCCGCCCATCTTGGATGGCCCCACAGGGCATGGCTTAGTTTTGTTGACTTAGACAAGGCTGTGGTCCATGTTATTAGATTGACTAGTTTTCTGTGATTATGGTTTCAGTGTGTCTGCCCTCTGATGCCCTCTCGCAACAACTACCATATTACTTGGGTTTCTCTTACCTTGGACATGGGGTAATCTCTTCACGGCTGATATAGTAGGCATTCAGAAATATTAGCAAACTTCCCTTCTTTTTATTCTAATGAACATTGTTGGAACCATATCAAGAAATTTGAGAATAGAAATAGAGAACCCAACATACCAGGAAAAAATGTAGAATTTACTGAATCTAAGACACAAAATCACATACAGAATGGTGGATCAGGATGAAATGCTTCAGGAAGCCAGGAAAGAAGCATAATACAGAGGGCAGAATGTGTGACAATATGTACACAGTCAATTATACCATCAAAACAAAGATTAGAGTGTTGAAAGTTCATTTGGAGGTAGGCACTGTATTTCTTTTAAATGGAAATCATCAAATGTTTGATATAAAATTTTGTTTCCCAGGTTCGATGCATGAGACAGGGTGCTTGGGGCTGGTGCACTGGGATGACCCTGAGGGGTGGGAATGGGGAGGGAGGTGGGAGGGGGGTTCAGGATGGGGAACACGTGTACACCCGTGGCAGATTCATGTTGATGTATGGCAAAACCAATACAATATTGTAAAGTAATTAGCCTCCAATTAAAATAAATAAATTTACCCATGGCTGAAAAAAATAAATAAATAAATAAATAAAATAAAAAAATTTATATTAAAAAAATAAAAATAAAGATCTCTATTCCTGTCCAACATCCGTGGTTTTCAAAGAAATGCAAATTAAGATGAGATATCTTTTTTTGCCTTGGAAATAAATGATTAATGCAATGGAACAGATGTTCATATATTGCTGGAGTGTGTGTGTATATATGTTATACAGCCTTTCCTGGAAGTTTAATGGTGATTATTTAGTACTTACCTGTCAGACACTGGTTTAAGTTCTTTGCATGTGTATTTAAGCATCACAACAATCCTGTGAGATAGGCAGATGATATTGTTACTTCTTTACAAATGTAGACACTTATACACTGAGAGCTTAAGTAACTTGTTCAAAATTAGATAAACACAAAGTGGTAGATCCAGTTTTCAAATATAGGCAGTCTGGCCTCCTAACCCAACTTCTTAACCATGACACTCTTCTGGAAGGATGCAGTGCGAAAAATATAGCATAGCCCCTTCAGCTGCCTATTTAGGCTTGTGCACAAAAAGTCTCTTCTGTCTGCCTGAGTCAGAGGATCTACCATGGTCTGCATGTAACCTGAGGTAGAGAATTACTGTCTCTAATGCTTGTTCCCGAGAGAGTAATATTGACATGCTTCTGCAAGAGACTCGTGTGTGTGCATGTAAAACCAAGGCTAATACGACCTTTTCTGTCCCCTTGCACTACTGCTGAAACTGCTTTCTCTGGCTCTAAATAAAACAGTGTGTTAGTTGTTCAGTCATGCCCAACTCATTGTGACTCCATAGACTGCAGCCCATCAGGCTCCTCTGTCTGGGATTTTCCAGGCAAGGATACTGGAGTGGGTTGCCATTTCCTTCTCCAGGAGATCTTCCTGACCCAGGGATAGAACCCGGGTCTCCTGCACTGCAGGCAGTTTACCAACTGAGCTATGAGGGAAGCCTCAAATAAAACAGTGGCTGTACAGAAATATATAGACACCAGAGGTCAGGCCTGAGCTTGGAGTTTAGAGTTGCAAGGCTGGAGCAGCCTGTAGCTAGGAGATAGGAAGCTGTATATCCAAGAATGTGTATGGATTCTCTTCATTAAAACAGAGTTTTAAACAAGAAGACATTGTATTTGAGTAGTAGACTTATTGGTACATTTTCTTTCTGTATTTTATAGGTTTTTTAATATGGGCTTATATTGCTTTTATAACTAGGAAAAAAGCACCATTTAAAAAGATATGAGAAATATTGAACTAAGACATAAAAGAATCATATCACTCTATTGAAATGTCTAGCATAAGCTCAGTATAAATGTAACATACACAGAATCTGTCCTAGGCTAAATTACATGTTTTTCAAATTGGCCCTAGGTGCCCCTCTACCCTCTCTCTGTCTTTTCTCTAGCCTTCCGCCTTCCCAGTCTGGTCTGCCTTTCACAGATTAGATGCACACTACTTCTCTTATATATGGATCATTTCCTCTTACAGGGAAACAAATTTACTCCAAGGTGTAGGTGACTGGGTTACCCATCTTCCTGAGGGAGATGGGAATGAGTATGTGTTTTAAGAGTAGAGCTCTTGGGACTTCCTTGGCAATCCAGTGGTTAAGACTCTTGTCTTCCAATGCAGGGGACAAGGTTCAGTTCCTGGTCAGGGAATTAAGAATTGACATAATGCAGGGTGCAGCCAAAAATTTTTTAAAAGAGTAGAATTCTGGAAGAATTCTCTGTTAATAACCCAGTTGTTGGACTGGAGCCAATTTTTCTTTTTCTTTTTTTTCTAGTTACAAATTTTAATCAAATTTATGCTACTTTTTAAGATTAACTTTGGGAATATCTATCTAATAAAATTTTGACTTAAGTATAAACAAAGGCTTTTTGAAAGGGGAAAAAAGGACTAGAGAGCCTGTGGGGAAATAGAGGAGATGTTTTAATGACATTGCTTCAATGACTCTCACAGATGCATTTCAAATCTATCATGGGATTGGATAGAAGCAAATAAAATGATTCTTTGGGTTTTATTTTTTAGTAATATTGTAATATATATAAAATTTTTCCTAACTATTAAATTTTAGAGTTAAAGTTATCCTTTTGTTAAACTCAAGAAATAAGGTTCCAGGATAAGTACTGTTGAGCTCTATAATTTGGTGGCTTGCCACATTAATACTTATTACTGTTTTCATATCCATATCTGGTCTAGTTCTATCATTGTTTTATCTGTGAAGTTTAAGATTATACATTTTAGACACCTGGACTATAACATTTCTAACACATTTCATATTCAATTCTTTCAGTTTTTTCAATTTTAGGGTATGCCTTTTAATGTAAGAGTATCGAGCTAGAATATAGACTTTCTAATGTAAGAAAGAGTATAAAGCCAGAATATAGACAGTCATATTTTTATTTTCTTCCATTCAGGAAGATTCCTGACCAGACATGGGTACAGTGTGATGAGTGTCTGAAATGGAGGAGGCTTCCTGGCAAGGTTGATCCATCCACATTACCTGCAAGATGGTTTTGCTACTATAATTCCCACCCAAAGTACAGGTAAGGTTAAGACTCAGTATTATGCCAGAGATAAGTCCTGATTTGTCTCTGTTCTAAAACACTTTTCATCTCAAGTCCACACTCTTCAGCCTGGCATTCAAGCCCCTGTGCTAACTGGTCTTTACCTATTCATTGTATGTTAACACAGACCTTCTGCTTTAGCAGGCCTGTGGCTTCACTCTTCCCTACACATGTGCATGTATTCCCTTCTCCATGACTTGATACTGTCATTCCACTTGCTTAGAGTGACTTTCTTTATTCCATCTGGTCATATCGTCTGGGAAGCAGAAATATTTTGTGTGATATTTCTCCTGTTGACAGTAATTTACAGTGATTTTACTCTGGCTGTCTGTAGTATTTAATTCTTCACATTTGCTCACGTACTGTTTGAATTTGGGGGATGTTTTTCATATGTATACATTTGGGCTCTTCAAGAGATTGTAAACTATTTGAGAACAAGGGATTTATATTTCAGGTTGAAGTGACAATTTTCTTCATATGCTTCTTATACTTGAATCTGTTGAAGTACATTCAATTTAGATTGTTTACATGTCTGTCTTTCTAATATTCCATCGCTCAGACGGGAAAGAGGTGGGAGGGGGGTTCAGGATGGGGAACACGTGTACACTCGTGGCGGATTCATGTTGATGTGTGGCAGAACCAATACAATATTGTAAAGTAATTAGCCTCCAATTAAAATAAATAAATTTAAATTTTAAAAAAAGAGAGAATCCACCTGCAATGCAAGACACCTGGGTTTGATCCCTGCTTTGGAAGAATCCCCCAGAGAAGGAAATGGCAACCCACTCCAGTATTCTTGCCTGGAGAATTCCATGCATAGAGGAGCCTGGTGGGCTACAGTCCATGGGATTGAAAAGAATTGGACACGACTGAGTTATTAACACTTTAATCTGTTTAATTAACACTTTCATCTGTTCCTTGAAGCAGCTAACGTCTAGATTTGTTGTTGTTCAGTCGCTCAATCGTGTCTAATTCTCTGTGACCCCATGGACTGCAGCATGCCAGGCTTCCCTGTCCTTCATCATCTCCTGGAGCTTGCTCAAACTCATATCCATTGAGTCAGTGATGCCATCCAGCCATCTTGTCCTCTGATGTCCCCTTCTCCTCCTGCCTTTTATCTTTCCCAGCATCAGGGTCTTTTTCCAATGAATCGCCTCCTCACATCAGGTGAGCAAAGTATTGGAGTTTCAGCTTCAGCATCAGTCCTTCCAAAGAAATCCCAGGGTTGATCTCCTTCAGAATGGACTGGTTGGATCTCCTTGCAGTCCAAGGGACTCTCAAGAGTTTTCTCCTACACCACAGTTCAAAAGCATCAGTTCTTTAGTGCTCAGTCTTCTTTATTGTCCAAACTCTCACATCATGGACATCATTTCAATTTAACAAATATTTTTATATGACTCAGTAACATAGGTTTATAATAATAATTCAGTTTGTTTCAATTCACCTGTGACTCTCTTAACTTTTTTCTGCGGTATAAATGTTGACAGAGAAAAAGGTACTAAACCAGAGTATGCTTTTTAAGGGGAAAAAAACATTGAAAATGGAGGAAATAAAAAATAATGAAGTCCAGTTCTGTAATAAGCAAGGATTCCCCCAAAGACTAAAGATGTGCCTAAGTACCTCTTAGGGTGGTGTGATTAAAATGTAAGACTGAGAGCTTAGAAGTCTCATTTTCGAATTCTGTACATGCTGTCAGTTTATATTTAGTCCAGGAGACATAACCTTCCAGGACACTTTGCCCCCTAATAAAATGGATATAACATAGAATTTCCAGTTATTATTAGTTTCTGTTTATTTCTTTCTAGGATTGCCTTTGTCCGCTGAATACATTTTCTAGTACTTCTTTCAGCTTGTACTCCTAAAATTCTCTTCTTCATGCTTTACATATAGCAAACATCTTTTCATTTATAGAATCCTCTTTTTCTCTTCTTTGCTAGCCTCTGTTCTATCTCTTCTGCACTGTCAGCTCCCCATCCCTTTGTGCTGCTCTCTGCCATAGCCTCTGATTTTCCTCTTCAGGGATCATCACACAGTCTATGGATGTTCCTGCTTAGCCTATACCTTGGGCATTGCTTTCTGAGTACATGAGCGGTAGGAGACCTAGGTTCTAGTCTCAGTGATATTCTCTTTCTATAGAAGCCCAACCAAGTCTCCCTTGTGCTTGAATTTCACTGTGTAAAAATAGAGATTATGCTTCTCTACCATCATATGAATTTTATAGCTGTCAAGTACTTTGAGTATCTTGGGAGAAGGGTGATATATGCACCAAAAATAATGATAAGGTATGCATTGAAAAAAAGAATTGCTACCTGGTAGCCTGCCCACACATTTTGTAAGGTGGGTGCAATCTGAACTCTATAATGTTAGATGGTGCTTAATCTGCCTTGTCATACTTGTGAGGAAAATGAAGGGTGAAAGTCAAGGGCACATTTTCTTTCCAAAAGATAACTTCTTCTATGTACTGCAGGAGGTGCTCTGTTCCAGAGGAACAAGAACTCATTGATGAAGACCTGTACTTGAGCAGAGCTAAGAAACAGTTGAGTATACCTTACCCAAGATGGTGGTCTGTATCCTTTGATAGAGGAGTCTGACCCTTCCTAATAGGATGGGAATTTTGAGAAGAGAGATGATGTTTTTTAATGATTTTCCTATTCACCTCTCTGCTCTTAGAGTTCTTTATTCTTTCTAGTTATCTCCTGAATGTCTCAACTAGAGATTGGCTCTAGTTTCTCTCCCTCCCCCTCATCTTTTGATAGGGCATTTGAAATCTCTCTTTAGTAGCACAGTCCAGGAAGGAACTCTTAACTACTCGACAAGGCTCACACTGTTTCTAGTTTAGAAGGAACATTATAACCTAAATCTACAGTTCATGAGTGAACTAAATAGCACTTTTATATTCTCCTAGAGATCAAACTGTTGAGAAGAAGGAGGTATCAACAGAAAACGAGAGCCACCAGGTGAGAGATGGTCCACCCTCTTCCTTTCCTCACACAGAATTTCCCCCAACAGAGGACATAGGTTGAAGAAAGCGGCACTCTTGAAAGCTGTACAGAAATAATGAGCCATTTTTTCTGGTGGTCTTTTTTTTTTTTTACAGGATCTTTTGATTTTTGCTTTGATCTGCTGTTACTGATGTTCAGATCACCAAAAATGGAAGAGCCAAATCATTTATTGCCCAGACTTAGATTCAGTACTGATTCTGGGTAGTGTGAATGTCACATTCGGTGTCACAGAGTATTCAGGGTTACGTTGCATCCTCATACAGGCTGCTTCTGTTGAAAGTGTCTGGTTTTCCTCAGTCTCATTCCTTCCAGGATTCATGGGTGACTCCTTTCTGCTTTCCTCTTGGGAAGAAGGGGTGGTTCTTTGTGCCCTTTCCCCCGTCCCTGCTTTCAGGCTGGCTGGCTTTATAAAGACTCTGCTGTTTTGAATTTTCAGGAGCACTGTCTCTCGGACATGGTTGCCCAGCTCCGGACGCTGAAGGGTGCAATAAGGTTGGCCGTCCTTTCAGGGACACTCCTTTCCTGACAGCCACCATAGCACCCATTTATCTCCCCCACCCAACCTTGCCTTTCTGCATGATTTTCCTCTTGACCCTCTTTCCCAGAGATATCTGCTAGCAGCATGTTAGATTCACCTTCCACCCACTCAGTCAGGGTAGGTCAGGCTGGTGAGGATAGAGGCAATTAAATACTAATTCTCCTTCTGACACTCTACCAAGACCCAGGTGCATTAATAAACAGGTTGCAAACCCTCCTATCTTGGCTTTAGAGTCTGATCTAGAGATTGGGAAATTTCCTGGGACTGCCCTGTCCTCATTCAGTTTACCTCCCCTTTATACTCCTTCACCTTCATCATTCATGCTATCTTCATAAGCTGGCTTTCCCAGAAGATCCCAGATGCATGTTTCTGTGTGTGCAGTATATGTTAGTCTCTCGCATGCATTTCTCCAAGACCAGCACAGACATTTGCTGCAGTGCTTATTCCCTCCATTCCTTCCCTCATCACAGATCTCAGAGGAGTGAAAACCCAGTCTTACACTGGGTCAAAAGAGAGAATAAGAAAGTGATTTGGGGGCCTGAGTTTGTGTTGTGGATGGGATGATTCCAGGAGCCAATAAGTGAGTTGGGGAGGTCTGTTGGTATCCAGCTGATAAGGTTATAACTGAATGTGCCTGGGGTCAGTGTTCTAGTGTACATTACTGCGCGCTGTTTGTTTTGTGTAGGAAACAGTTTCTTTTTATTTGGCCAAGTGTTTTTTCCTAGCATCAGAAGGATTGACTCATCCTTTGGTATTTGGTTTGAAATTAGGATTTTTATAAATTCTTTCCTTCTTTGCTAGGCATTCACTAATCCGCTGAAGATCCCTTCTATTCAAGATATGGATGACTTGAATAATAAGACGACTGGGTATGAGGGCACTGATAGCCCCAGCCGGCTTTCATCTGTTGGAGAAGAAAGCAGAACAACTTCTCTTCAACTTAAGCCTCTGGATTCCAGCATTTTTCAGTTTTCCAGGTGTGTAAAAAATATATATAGATTCTCTTCAGTATGAGCCTCAGGGTTTGCTTTCCTGTAAATTAAATTGGTATGGTTATAGTGTTTGCGTTTCTCCTGAAGCCTGGCATGGAATTCAGAAGGAAAAATACCATTTGGGGATTGATAGACTTGCATGTTGCTTGTACTGCCCATTTTTCAACATTGTAACTGTCATGTCAAGTCTATTTTTCTATCTTTTTGGTTCTACTTTTTTGAGGTGATCATCTGACGAATGTTCTTTTATGGATTATGTATTCCCATTATATTGGAAATTGTGTAAGTGAAGTAATGGACATGAAAACTCTTTGCAAAGAATAATGTATTATACAAATGTAAGGTAATGTTACCTGGATAAGCATTGTTTCTTTCTTTAAGTTTAGGAATATTGAAATCCTGAGGGGCCCCATAGGCCTAACACATGTTGTTGCTGCTGCTGCTGCTGCTGCTAAGTTGCTTCAGTTGTGTCTGACTCTGTGCGACCCCATAGACGGCAGCCCACCAGGCTCCCCCGTCCCTGGGATTCTCCAGGCGAGAACACTGGAGTGGGTTGCCATTTCCTTCTCCAATGCGTGAAAGTGAAAAGTCAAAGTGAAGTCGCTCAGTCGTATCCAACTCTTAGCGACCCCATGGACTGCAGCCGACCAGGCTCCTCCATCCATGGGATTTTCCAGGCAAGAGTACTGGAGTGGGGTGCCATTGTTGGCCACATATAAAAATAAGTATTAGAAGTTTGTGCCATTAAGTAAGCTTTGTAGTCCATTGTTTCCTAGGGTAAATTTTTTGTGTAAGTTTAGTCTTAGAATTTACTTGTTCATCGTCTAGCACCACAGCAATGTTATTTTGTTATTCCCTGGTAGCTTAGACCTGCCATCAGTGGTAAAGAATCCGCCTGCAATGTGGGAGACCTGGGTTCAATCCCTGAGTTGGAAAGATCCCCTGGAGAAGGGCATGGCAACCCACTCCAGTATTCTTGCTTGGAAGTTCCCTATGGACAGAGGAGCCTGACAGGCTACAGTCCATAGGGTCGCAAAGAGTTGGACATGACTGAGCAACTAAGCACACACAGCAATCTTTATAACAGAAATTTTCTTAAATATCAGGAATATTTGAAGCACTAAAAGGTATGACTGCCTGTGTGCTGTCGTGAGACTTGCTTTCTCCTTGCTATTGTGTTTCTCACTTCTGGCAGGGCCAAGCCATGGGGAAGGTACAGAGTTGCTCTCTAGTGGTAGGAACTTCTAGAGTCCACAAGAATGTGACTGTTATATAGTAGATTGTGAAATTTTTATGAACCCTTTTCGGTTTGGATATCTTCTTAACATACTGTAGGAAAAAAGCAATGGGATATATAATAGGGGGAAATTACTCCTGCCCCCACCTCCACCAATGTTATTGATTTCTTTCCCTCTTTCTTGCTTCTTAAGTGGGTCTTTTCAGCTTTCACCCAGACAAACATCTCTTGATGTGTGCAAGTCCCCTAGTCTTCCACAATTAAGCCCCCTAGATATTGAAAGAACCTCACATCCCCCTGAGCATGAACAGAGAGTCTCAAGAGGAAGTAGGCTATTAGGAGAAAAAGTAATAGCACTCTAAAGGAAGTAAACGAGAATCTATACAAAAGCATCAAGAATAGTTGGAAGAGAATAGCTATGCAGAAACTGATAGTTGAATTCAGTCATATTGAAGGAGCTATTTCTAAGATAGAACCATGCAGCAAAGGATTAAGGAATATAGCCTAGTTGGTCTCAGGGATTTGGTCTTAATTCTACTGTTTCATCCACAGTTATTCAACTCCCATCTTAGGTTGGGAGGGGTATAGAGAAAAGTGTTGTGGTTTTGTTAAGCATGTTGTTAGCTCTCTACATTGATCTCCTTGAGGTGGTCATGCATCAAAATTGACACTGGAGTATCAGGATGTCACTGCTCTTGAAAGCTGTCCTTTCCCTGCTGTGACCACCTTTGCTTTCTCTTCAGTGTTTCTATTGATACTGTCCAGTGGATTTTGGTAACCTGAAGGAGATAACAAATGCTACCCTCTGTATGTGTGTATTTTATGAGTGCAGTATGACAGTACATCCATTGGGTGGCATACTTCATCAGTCTTAATTAGGATTTCTGTATGAGTCATTGTGGAACTGCACTATCCAGAGTTGGGTTTTAGCTCTAGAGTTCAGGTAAAATACTCTTGACTATTTATGTGTGATTTTAATTTGAGAATAATATTCCTTCAAGAGATATATGTGATAATTGATACTGCTAATGTCATGTTTTATGGAAGGTCAGTAAATGATGATTCTGTCATTTCAGGTTACACGTATAGGGAGATTCAGATTGACTGGAAACAGTCTATCTTTTTATAGAGGAAAATTAGATGCTTGAGAGTCTAATAAAATATGCAAGGTTTTCTTATAAAACTGTGTAAAGGGAATAATAGATTTAGTCAAGAGTAAGCAAAGATCTCCCTTGCTATCAAAACCTAAAGCTGATAAGGGTCCTTGGGTCATGTAGTACAGCTCTTTAATTCTAGATAAAATAAAGCCTACACTATCCAAGAGTGTTTTAAAATGTTCTAGTGGAGTAGGTTATAAGACCTACAAGGTGTTCCAGAGGTGTCATTGAAAACAGCTCTGTGAGTCTTCACGAATCTAGCAAAGATAGGGGAAAACCTACAGTAAAGAGTAAGTTCAGCTAGGATATAAACAAGCAGAACCTTTTAGGGCAAGACAGCTTAAAGGAAATAGTCCCCTTTCTGTTCATTCATTCTATATATATTTGCTGCTGCTGCTGCTGCTAAGTTGCTTCAGTCGTGTCCGACTCTGTGCGACCCCATAGACGGCCTCCTACCAGGCCCCTCTGTCCCTGGGATTCTCCAGGCAAGAACACTGGAGTGGGTTGCCATTTCCTTCTCCAATGCATGAAAGGGAAAAGTGAAAGTGAAGTCACTCAGTCATGTCCGACTCTTAGCAACCCCATGGACTTCAGCCCACCCGGCTCCTCCATCCATGGGATCTTCCAGGCAAGAGTCCTGGAGTGGGGTGCCATCGCCTTTGAGTCCTTACTATATGAAAGCAGTATTCTAAGGCAGTGATGGAATCTCAGATGAAGGAGCTTATGGTACTCAAAGTTACATATGTAAGCACCCCGGATACATGGTAGGTTTCATATGAGTGATATAAACTAAGGTCTAAAGTAGCCATAAACATATAGACAAAAAGGTGAGAATTACAGCCTGTAATTTATTTAGATATTTAGAGAACCTCTGAGTAAGCTATATTGCGTGGTAAGGTGCTTCAGCCATGTCTGACTCTTTGCAACCCCATAGAGTGTAGCCCACCAGACTCCTCTGTCTATGGGATTTTCCAGGCAAGAATACTGCAGTGGGTTGCCATTTCCTTATCCATGGGATCTTCCTGACCCAGGGATCAAACCCTTATCTCTTACATCTCCTGCATTGGCAGGCAGGTTATTTTCCACTAACGTCAGCTCGGTTACTCTGAGTAAACTATATATCAAAGGCTAATTATTTCATATATTAAAAGGATAGCCAGAAAAAAATTCAAATTACATTATAATGGTGAAAAGAGAGGAGGAAAGATATCCTAATATATTTAAAGGAGTATTTGAAACAATAGACACAAGGTAGAAATAGAAAAACAATTTTGCAAATGAATAAGATTGATTCAAAGGTCAGTATTAACATTTTAAAATACGATCTTTGAGAAAGAGTTCCAGAATAGCAAAATGAGTAGTGTGATGAACTCTTTTACCAACAAGTAACCATTTAACTGGGAAAAATTATTAAACAAAGCAAAACAATCATTCTTAGTTCCTGGAAATTGTCCTAGGGGCACACAGCAAGTACAGAAACATTCATTCAAGAAAATCTATTAAATCTCAGAAAGTACAGCAAAAGTCGGGCATTTAACCTGCTCTCATCTCCCTCTAAGTTTTGTTTTATGAAAACTACTCAAGAAGCTCTAATCCAGGTGGGTGTGGTCAAGAAATTGGGGGCTCCCTCTCTCCCTAGCTCCTAGTCTAGAGCTATGGTTTCACCTGGGAGGTGCAGGCCTCTGACATTTCTTATATCCTCCAGGTCTGTCTTGCTCTGTTCCAAGCAGACTCAAGAGGACTGCGCCTCTCTTCTCCCACCCAGCTTTCTCTTCCCTCATCCACAGGTAGCAGCACTCACCTAGGCCCAGCTGACAAGCCTAGACTCCCGTTGCTCTACCCCCAGCTTACTTATAGGGCAGAGGTTCATGCCTGAAGGAGCAAGCCAAAAACCATCCCAGCACTCATTTGTAAAGAAAAGGTTTCACTCTTAGAGAGTGGGCCACTGTCCCTGCTGACAACCCTGCATGGTGGCACAAAGGTTCTGCTTAGGGAGAACAGAAGGCCTGACAGATGAAGAACTCCTTAGTACTACCCAAAGGAACTGACTTTGGAACATATCATGGAGAATTCCATTCCTAAGGGCATTGTCAGACAATGAAAATCTTAGTGGGGAAAAATTAAGAACAATTGTATCATAGCTCCATGATACAAGTTACAACAAGCTAGATGACTGTGAAATCATAAGTTTGGTAATAGAGAGAAGCAAGCAAAAAGACATCCAAGCACTCCTGGGATCATAGTCAACCCTGTGGGTTAGGAAGGCTGTGTGTAAACATGAGACTACACTCATTCAGGACACAAGGTGAACTTGCAAGCAGTCCCCAAGCCTCACACAATCAAACAACAGAGAGCACAAGTTTCACTGGTACTAGATACTTAAGCACAGCCTCTAATCAAGCACTGACTGGCCCAGGGGCCACTCCTTGGAAGCCAGGCTTTAAAAGTAAAATCACAGATATCCCTGTTAGTCTGGGAAACTGCACATGCTGAAGGCTGTGCCTCGTCAGAAACGACTGGAGAGGGAAAATCCAAGCTGCTACTACCAGGCTGAATGGGGGAAGAAACGTGAATTCTTTGATCTGTGATAGTAGCCTTCAAGCCACACATACATTCAGTGGTAAAAGGTAAAACTCTAACTGGCTAAGGGGGCACAATTACGCTGACTCAGGGTAACTTCTAGATTGTTAGGTAAAAGATAAAAATCAAGAAGAAATCTGAGCAAGAATATTAGAGGCTATATATTACAGGGAAACAGTTTTCATGGAGTCACTTCAGCCAAATCACTGGAAAAAAAAATAACCCAACAAACAATAGCAACAGCCATTCAGGGAGGTGGAAATTGCTTGCTATACTATATTATCTAAAATATCGATTGTCAACAAAGAAATTATGACACATGCAAAGAAAAAAATGTGACCTGTACATGAGATGGGAGGGAAGCAGGTAATAGAAACTGCCCCTAAATAGATCCAGATGTTGAATTTAGCAAACAGAGACTTCAAAGCATCTATTATAAACATGTTCAAGGAACTAAAGGAGACCATGTTTCATCAACTGCAGAATATTAGTAAAAGGGACAGAAATTATGTTTAAAAAGAACCAAATGGAAATTCTTGAGGTAAAATGGACAATAACTAATGTGAATATTTCACTAAAGGGACTTAACAGTACATTACAATTGGCAGGAGAATCAGCAAACTTGAAAATATACCAATGACAGATTTTATAGATTATGCTTTCTGAAGAACAGAGAGAAAAAGGAATGAAGGAAAATGCCTCAGAGCCTCAGAGAAATGTAGAACACCATTAAGTGCACCAACATATACAAATTTGGAGAACATGAAAGAAAGGAGAGGGAAGAAAAGAGGTAGAAAAAATACTCAAAGAAATAATGGCTGACTACTTTCCAAGTTTGATGAAAAACATTAATTTACACATTTAAGAAGCTCAAGTAACTCAAAAGAGGATAATTGCAAAAAGATTTACAGCCATACAGTGAAAATATTAAAAGCCAAAGGCAAAGAGAATTATCTTGAAAGCAGGAAGAGAAAAATATTTGTTATGTAAAAGAGAACCCCAATAAGATTAACATCTGGCTTCTCATCAAAAACAGTGGAAACCAGGAGCAGTGGGATGACATATTCATAGTACTTAAAGAAACACTTTCAACCAGAAGTCATAAATCTGATAAAACTATTTTTAGAAAATGATGGTAAAATAAGTACATTCTTATATAAATGAAAGCTGATGGAATTTGTTTCTAGAAAAACTGCCATATAAGAAATGCTAAAGAGAGTTCTTCAGCTTGGAAGCAAGTGACACCAAATAGTAATTCAAATTTGCAGGAAAAAACAGTACTGGCAATGATAACTAAAATTTATTATAAAAAGATAATCAGTTTAGTTCAGTTCAGTTGCTCAGTCACGTTTGACTCTTTGTGACCCCGTGGACTGAGCGTGCCAGGTCTCTCTGTCCATCACCAACTCCCAGAGTTGACTCAAACTCATGTCCATTGAGTCGGTGATGCTATCCAACCATCTCATCCTCTGCCATCCCCTTCTCCTCCCATCTTCAATCTTTCCCAGCATCAGGGTCTTTTCAAATGAGTCAGTTCTTTGCATCAGGTGGCCAAAGTATTGGAGTTTCAGCATCAGTCCTTCCAATGAATATTCAGGACTGATTTCCTTTAGGATGGACTGGTTGGATCTCCTTGCAGTCCAAGGGACTCTCAAGAGTCTTCTCCAACACCACAGTTCAAAAGCATCAATTCTTCGGCGCTTAGCTTTCTTCACAGTCCAACTCTCACATCCATACATGACCACTGGAAAAACCATAGCCTTGACTAGACGGACCTTTGTTGGCAAAGTAACGTCTCTGCTTTTCAATATGCTGTCTAGGTTGGTCATAACTTTTCTTCCAAGGAGTAAGTGTCTTTTAATTTCATGGCTGCAGTCACCATCTGCTGTGATTTTGGAGCCCCCAAAAATAAAGTCTGACACTGTTTCCACAGTTTCCCCATCTATTTCCCATGAAGTGATGGGACCAGATGCCATGATCTTCGTTTTCTGAGTGTTGAGCTTTAAGCCAACTTTTTCACTCTCCACTTTTACTTTCATCATATATATAATTTTATTGTTGGGATCATCTACAGATATAAAATATTTGCCAATAACAGCATAAAAGAAGTGGGTGGGAGCAAAGCTGTATTGGAGTGAGGAAATAATACCAGATGGTAACTCCCATCCATAGTAAGAAATTAAAATTTAAAATGGAAAGATAAAGTTAATTTAACAAACTATAAGTATGTCCTTGCTGTACTTTCTTCTCTTAGCTTCCTCAAAAGACATAACATTACATAAAGTTATGTATGTATAATTACATACAATAATTATAGTAATGTATTATTAGATTCGTAAATGTTAAACTAGAAAATACCCACATAACATGAAAAGAGGAACAGTAAAGGAAGAAGGAAACCATGACACATATAGAGAGCAGAAAACCAAATGCTATGCTATGCTATGCTAAGTCACTTCAGTCGTGTCTGACTCTGTGCGACCCCATAGACGGCAGCCCACCAGGCTCCCCTGTCCCTGGGATTCTCCAGGCAAGAACACTGGAGTGGGTTGCCATTTCCTTCTCCAATGCAGGAAAGTGAAAAGTGAAAGTGAAGTTGCTCAGTCGTGTCCGACTCTTAGCAGCCCCATGGACTGCAGCCTACCAGGCTCCTCCGTCCATGGGATTTTCCAGGCAAGAGTACTGGAGTGGGGTGCCATTGCCTTCTCCGAGAAAACCAAATAATGGACATCAATATCTAACATATCAATAATAACATTAAATGTGATAAGATTAAACAATCTAATCAAAAGCTGGAGATTATCCAATTGGATTTTTTCACATACACAAATATAATGTCTATATATTTTATGTTCAGAGATACAAATAGGTTGAAAGTTAAAAGATGAAAAGAGACATACCATATAAACAGCAACTATAGAGAACAAGAGTGGCTGTACTAATATCAGACAAACTAATGGACTTTAAACAGAAAATGTTACCAGATATAAAGAGGGACATTTCATATTGATAAAGTCCATTAGGAAGATACAAAAATTATACCCATATACGGACCTAACAACAGAGCCCAAAAAATGCATGAAGCAAAAGTAGACAGAACTGAAGGTAGAAATAGGCAGTTTAACAGTAACAGTTGGAAACTTCAGTATCCCACTTTCAATAATGGGTAAAAGATCAAAATAGAAGGGTTGAAGAACGCTATAAGCCAACTGGACCTGACAGATATATGCAGAACAATTCACCCCCAAACAGCATAGTAAATATTATTCTCAAGTGCCCATGGAATATTCTCCAGAATAGACCAGATATTAGACCATAAAACAAGCCTCAACAAATTTAAACGGGTTGACATCATATAAAGGATATTCTGCAACCATAGCAATTAGCAAGCAATTAGAAATCAACAACAGAAGGAAATTTGGGAAATTCACAAATATGTAGAAATTAAATACCATGCTCCAAAATTTTAAAAATGAGTAAAAGAAGAAGTCACAAGGAAAATTAGAAAATACCTTAAGATGAAAATAAAATATACAAAAAATTACAACTTGAAGCTGAAGAGGTAGAATTATTATATATTATTATATATTATATATAATATATATAATATATATTATATAATTTCAGAGGGGAAATTTTTTTTTGGCTTATTTTATTTTATTTTTTTTCTGTAAAGTTGTTTATTTTTATTTTTTAATTTTATTTTATTTTTAAACTTTACATAATTGTATTAGTTTTGCCAAATATCAAAATGAATCCGCCACAGGTATACATGTGTTCCCCATCCTGAACCCTCCTCCCTCCTCCCTCCCCAACCATCCCTCTGGGTCGTCCCAGTGCACTAGCCCCAAGCATCCAGTATCGTGCATCGAACCTGGACTGGCAACTCGTTTCTTACATGATATTTTACATGTTTCAAAGGAAATTATATTTGTAAATGCTTATATTAAAATTGAAGTATCTCAAATTGTTAACCTAAACTTCCATCTTAAGAAACAAAATATGAGAGCAAGCTAACCCCAAATCAAGCAGAAAGAAGGAAATATCAGAATGAAAATGAAATAGAGAATAGAAAAACAATAGAAAAATCAGTGAAACCAAAGGTCGGCTCTTTGAAAGGAACAACAAAAATTAAGAAAAAACATTTAATAAATCAATTCCATTTATACTTCAGTTTAGTCACTCAGTCATGTCCGACTTTGCAACCCCATGGACTACACTATGCCAGGCTTCCCTGTCCATCACCAACTCTCAGAGCTTACTCAAACTCATATCCATCAAGTTGGTGATACCATCCAACCGTCTCATCCTCTGTTGTCCCCTTCTCCTCCTGCCTTCAATCTCTCCCAGCAGGAGGAGAAGTTTTATACTAGCTTCATTTATAGTGGCTTCAAAAATAGAGGATTAACAAATTTAACAGAAGTACAAGCTAGACTTGTACACTGAAAACTACAAAATATTGTTAAATGAGAATTCAGTTCAGTTCAGTTCAGTCGCTCAGTTGTGTCCGACTCTGCGACCCCATGGACTGCAGCATGCCAGGCCTCCCTGTCCATCATCAGCTCCCGGAGCTCGCTCAAACTCATGTCCATCTGCCATCCAACCATCTCATCCTCTGTCGTCCCCTTCTCCTCCCGCCTTCAATCTTTCCCAGCATCAGGGTCTTTTCCAATGAGTCAGTTCTTTGCATCAGGGGGCCAAAGTATTGCAGTTTCAGTTTCAACATCAGTCCTTCCAATGAACACTCAGGACTGATCTCCTTTAGGATGGAATGGTTTAATTTCCTTGCAGTCCAAGGGACTCTAAAGAGTCTTCTCCAACACCACTGTTCAAAAACATCAATTCGTTGCTCAGCTTTTTTTATAGTCCAACTCTCACATCCATACATGACCACAGGAAAAACCATAGCCTTGACTAGACGGACCTTTGTTGGCAAAGTAATGTCTCTGCTTTTTAATATGCTGTCTAGGTTGGTCATAACTTTCCTTCCAAGGAGTAAGCATCTTTTACATGAGAATAAGAAAGCCTAAAATGAAAACAAATTTCATATTTGTGGTTCAGCAGACTTAATGTTGTTAAGATAGCAGTACTCCCCAAACTGAGCTACAGATTCAGTGTAGTCCCTATCAAAATATCAGCCGGCTTCTCTGCAGACAACCAATGGAGAAATATGACAGAAAGAAAAAAAAATGAGAAGAAACTATGTAATTGAAAAATAATCCCTGATATGTAAACCCTGAATTAATCTTTATTAAACCAGTGAATTCAGATCTAGAATAAGAGTTGATTCCTAGTGGGAAGAATCAGAAGTATTTACAGAGCCAATAAGTAAAACCCATTCACTGTCTCTAACATCATAGTTCCTTTTGGATTGCCTCTTATTTGCAAAGTTTTGTTCCCTCATCCCCATGTAGCACAGTTAGTTAAGCTACCTTCTGTTAAGGAGTTTATACTTTAGTAAGAAACCTGCAATACACATAAACAGTAGAAAGCAATATATATTTATTGTATTGTATTATATTTATTACACTGAGAGTGCTAAAGTGTTATGGGAATTCAAAAGTGGCATTTGAATTGTCTTGTGTTGAGAAATGTGTTCCAATCAAAAGAAGCAGTCTGAGAAATCGTGGGGCATTCTATTTGGCTGGTGTCTTTGAAGGGAAGTAGTGAGAGAGAACGCTAGGGCCAAATTAAGTCCCAGTTCTGTCACTTACTAGCTACATGACTTTCAGAGAGTCATTTAACCTCTCTAGGCCTGAGCATTGTCTTTTTAAAATGAAGGTAAAAGTATCTCCTGATACACATTGACTCACCAAACTGGCACAGAGTAAGTGCTCAGTAAATGTTCCCTGTGTTTTGGAATGGAAAAGCTTGAATACAAAGCTAAGACATTTGAACTTTTATGTTGTGGGGAATAATACCTAAAGATTGCAATTAGGAAGATGACATGATTAGAGCAATGCCTTTGGTAGATTAACTTGGCAGTGGGTGATCTGGAGGTGTGACAAGGGGAGACTGGAAAAAGCCATTGCAGTAGCCCAGGAAAGGTAATGAGAGCTTGAACTTGAGTATTGATAGTGGTAGAACCATATAAAATTACTGAGAGTTTGTTGATGTCGTAACACAAACAGGAAACTTAGTAGAGGGAGCAGGTTTGAAGGTGAAAGTGAGAGGTCAGTTTTATACATTCTGAATGAGATACCAGTGGGACCTCCAGCAAAAAAAAAAGTGTGTAACAGGCAGTTAGAAATTCAGTACTGGAGATTCTGGGCTGGGAACACCACTTGGAAGTTATCTTCCAGAAGTTAGAGCCAAAAGATTGTATGAGATTACCAAAGAAAAGAAGTGTAGGGAGAAAAGAGGATAACTAAAGACAGAACTTTTAGAAGTAGGAAAATGAAAAGAATACTTTGACGTTAATTGCCTTTCGTAAAACTTTATGGTTGCTATCTGGTATCATATATGCCTCCTTCATACCTGCAAGCTTCTTGTTCTACTATCATCCTCAGTACTGCAGCTAAATGGACCATCTACAGTGGCCCTACACATGTTTAAAGATGAATGCGTTTGTTCTTACATAGTCCCTAAGGCCTTTTGTTTTCCCCTGAAGGCTGATACAATGAGATCTTATTAAGATGACTGTAGCCCACCAGGCTCTTATGTCCATGGAATTCTCCAGTCAAGAATACTGAAGTGTGTAGCCATTCCTTTCTCTAGGGGATCTTCCCAACCCAGGGATTGAAGTTGGGTCTCCTGCACTACAGGTGGATTCTTTACCATCTGAGCCACCAGGGAAGCCCTATTGAGATGACAGACCAGTTTTATTTCTGGGCAAACACAAGTTTTGAAGAACATTTAGGGCATTCTAAGAAGCTAAGGTTTGAGATGTTTTACAGATATTCTCTGAAATTGTCAGAGAAACACTGGCAGCCTTGAGCTATGGTGGCCAATAACATGCCTGGCTGTTTCTCATTGAAAACTTCAAAGTTAATTTTTACCTTGAAATTTCTTGGTTTTCTGGAGAGAAAGAAGGATAGTTATCCCATCCTCCTGCTTGGTATAAAATTGCCTATAGATTTTGGTGGCATCTGTTTTTGTTGTTGTTATTAGTTCCTTCAACCATTATTATATATAGCAGCCAGAAATGGAAGGTGTTTGAGTCACTGTCCTAAACTTCCCTGAATAATTGAGGGAGTGCCTGTTTGCCTGGACAGAGGGGAATTCTTTAGCCCTAAGTGGGGAATGTCTTGAACTAGCTGATTCGGTTTCTTTGTTTCTGACTAGGGCCCTGTATTTTAATTAACTTTTACAAGTGGATGATGGCAATAGCCACAATCCAGTTGGCTGGCAAAGGCACTGTGCGGTGTCCCATTGCAATATAAAAATGTTCATAAGTCTTTGATACTGGAAGGTTTTTGTGACACTTTAAAATTAACGAGCTGGCTCGGTCTCCTCCACTGACTCCACTAGGCTTTTTATGACCTTTTTTCCATTCTCTTGTTAGGGGATTTTGCATGTGTACTTTTTTGTTTTTCTTCCTTCACTTGCCTTTCGGAAACTTCTAAGTCAGGCTGGTTTCAATCCTATTTTCAGAAATTTTACCAAGGTCAGCCTAGTCCTGCTATATCCAGATGCTGACTTTCTTCATACCTCTCAATTTTTCTGCTCTCTTAAGACACATCACTATCTCAGCAAATTGCATGAGTGAAGGGGTTAGGGTTTGGGGGTAAAAATGTATTCCTAACATGAAATGATCTGTGAATAACAGCTAGAGTCGGTTATGATATGGGAAATTTGAAGATGAATATCTGTGCCATAGGATAGGATATATCATATCCTTCATAGAATAAGAATATACTTAGCTTCTTTGTGACAGCTTAAAACTGAATTTCCTCTTCTTCTTGCAGTAAGTACAAATGGATCCTGGGTGAGGAACCTGTGGAGAAACGAAGAAGGCTCCAGAATGAGATGGCAACACCTCCTCTAGATTATTCCATGCCTGGCCCTTACAGGAAGGTGGAGGCAGCAGTTGCCAACCCAGAAGGGGAGAACAGCCGCGAGAAGACCAGCTCTGAGAGAAGCACACCACCGTACCTTTCCCCGGAGTACCCAGAAGCAATCAAGAGTACCAGTCAGAGTAGGGAGGCCTCAGTTCTGTATTCGGGGGCCCAGGACCAACACCAGGGTTCCTTGCTCCCTGAAGAGTTAGAAGATCAAATGCCACGATTGGTGGCAGAAGATTCTAACAGAGGCAACACACATGTAAACAAGGAAGAAGTGAGCAAGGGACCTTTTGTAGCTGTTGTCGGTGTTGCAAAAGGTATTCGAGATTCAGGAGCTCCCATTCAGCTGATCCCTTTTAACAGAGAGGAGCTTGCTGAGAGAAGAAAAGCAGCTGAATCCTTGAATCCGGTGCCTTATTCTTCTGTGGCCTCTGCTCCAGCTCCTGCTGCAGCTGTTGCAGAGAAAGGAAGAGGCTACGAGGAGAGCGGCGGTCGTAATATACCAAAGATGAAGAACCAAAGAGAGCTAGAAGAACTGAAGAGAACCGCAGAAAAATTGGAACGTGTTTTGGCAGAAAGGAATATGTTCCAGCAAAAGGTTAGGTTAACATCCTACCACTGGGAAGGAGAGGCTATTGTAACCAAGGGACCAGAGAGATAGAACTGATGATCTCATGTGTAAACACAATAAGCCATTGAATGATTCTGTGGTACATCTCAGATCAAGTGAACCCTAATGGGCTTCCCTCCCATATTTGGGATTTGAAAAGGTCTATAAACAGAAGAATACATTTAGGGGAATCGTAGGGTGAACATATTCAGGAAAACTGGGGGCACTCTCTTTAGCTTTCAGTGAAATGTGGGGTCATTGAATTTCTGTTTCTTGGACTGCAGGTGGAGGAGCTGGAACAGGAGAGGAATCATTGGCATTCCAAATTTAAGAAAGTCCAACATGAATTGGTAACCTATAGTACCCAGGAGACGGAAGGCTTGTATTGGAGCAAGAAACACATGGGCTATCGCCAAGCTGAATTCCAGATTCTGAAAGCTGAGCTGGAAAGAACCAAAGAGGAGAAGCAGGAACTAAAAGAGAAACTGAAGGAGACAGAGACACACCTGGAAGTGCTGCAGAAGGCTCAGGTCTCCTACCGGACCCCAGAGGGAGATGACCTAGAAAGGTTAATTACTAGGGTTTAGTTATCAGCTTGTGAGTGCTAATGGGAAGCCTCCCTTAGGACCCCCGGTTACTGATCATAGATAAGAGAAGAAGCCTTAATTAATTCCTAGGCCACCAAGGATTGAGCAGTCACTTAGAGAGCTGCAGCCAATCTCCCAGTGCTTGGTGGCATTGTGCTTTCTTCTTTCTTTCTAGCTAATGGAAACGTAATTATTGAGAAATGTAGGCCCATTTTGAAGGAGCTTCATTTTGTTCTGTTGGCTAATGACCTCATGTCATCTCTTCTGTCCCTCACTCCATCATACAGGGCTTTGGCAAAGCTTACGCGGCTGCGTATCCACGTCAGCTATCTCCTTACTTCTGTCCTCCCTCACTTGGAGCTTCGTGAGATCGGGTTTGACTCAGAACAAGTGGATGGGATCCTGTATACAGTGCTGGAGGCAAATCACATACTGGATTGAGCACCAGATACTCTCTATCCCCTTCTCTACCCTCTCCTTTCCTCCCTCCCTCTCTCATGCTTCTCTCCCTCCCTCCCTCTCTCGCTCACTCTTTCTCTCTCATCCTTATGCCTTACAAGAAGAATCTTTGAGTAATCCTGCCTCTTAATCAGTCTGCTTTTTACACAGTCTTGGTGTAGAAAAAGAGGCTTAATAGACTTCAAGAGTTCCAGGAACAGAAAAGCAGTCGTCACCAAACCAGGTGACCAGAAAGCTTTAATGACTCAGATACTTGGCCTATTTCATATTCTTTCTGATATGATATGTATTCATTTAACTTAAATCAGTCAGCAAATATTGGGTCCAATGTACCAGGTGTTTGGGGATGAGCGAAGAAGTATAACTCATAGTTTCAGCCTTCAAGGACCTAACATTCTAGTTGGAAACACAAAACCCACAGCAAGTTAACAGACTTGTACAAGTGAGTGGAACAAACATGATAGAGAAGTTCTGGAGAAGGAAGGGCAAGGAAGGCATCATATCAGAAATGGGACCTTAGCTAAGGTTTGTTTAAAGAATAGGCATGACAGCACTGTTAACAATGGTTGTTCTTTACATGGTAGGACTATGGTTGACATTTTTTTCTTTTTCCTGTCTTCCTACCTTTTTCAAATTTTCTATTATAAATCTGTTATTCTTATTGGAAAAAAATAAATCATTTTTTAAATGAATAGGCTTGGATTTAGATATCAAGTGAGAAACTGTGTGAAAATATAAGGTAATTTTTATACTTATAATTTATGTTGTATTTAGCATTACCTCTGGAAAAATAACATGAAAGAAAGCATGGAAAAAGCTGGAATGTAAAAAATGTGACTTGTAGGAGTGATGGGTTAATATAAGGGAAATAAGGTTAAATCCCTTGTGGCTCAGCTGGTAAAGAATCCGTCTGCAATGTGGGAGACCTGGGTTCGACCCCTGGGTTGCACAGATCCCCTGGAGAAGGGAAAGGCTACCCACTCCAGTATTCTGGCCTGGAGAATTCCACGGACTGTATAGTCCATGGGGTTGCAAAGAGTCGGACACGACTGAGTAATCAAGGTTAAATCATGACCCATCTACCCACCCTCCTCTGTGGTATTTGCATTTTAATAAGGAATTCTTGAAAAAGAAATCTTCAAGGCTCCAATTTTTAAAATGCATATCACCACGACTGTGGGCTCTAAGGTTAAGTGGGGAGGTGTTTTAGAGCAGTGATGTCTATTTGATATCCCTCAGAATACACCTCCTACCTACTCTTCAGGCTACTGCTGAGTGAAGGATAGATCTCATATTATCAGAAATAGTGAAACACATACTCCTGTAAAGTAGACATTTTATTTATTCTTTTCTTTATTGTATTGGTATAGTGCATACTCTCCAAAGAGTTGAAGCTAGTCTTCAAAAGACATTGACCAATGAACACATAAAAATATACAGTGAAAAATAGGGAGTAATGAAGAAATTACAGAGAGAGGTGGGATCAAGCAGTTGCAAGGGATTAGCTAGTCCTGAAGTATGTTTTGGATGTTCATTTTATTTCTCCTCTGCAGTTAACTTCAGAAGACTCTCCCAAACTTATTTTAACTTTTTTGAAATTCAGGAGAGCCATCATAGATACTCGTGGGACTGCAAGGAAGTAAGGGGAGGCTAGAGGTGCACTTCACCCATAGAATGGGTGCTTAATGATAGCCCTGCCCTCTTCCCTCACCTCACTGCTGCTCTTGCTGCCAAATGATGCATTCTTATGTCAGACTATGATCTGAAAGGCCCCGGTTGTCTAGTGTACTGAGGGAAGGCAGGTGGGACTTTCAGCCACTCTCTCAGGGATACTTGCTCTTCAGATGAGGGCTGTGAAACAGTGGGGCTTTGCACAGAGAGGGACAATATGAGGGGAGAGTGGTATAGGGGAAGATTCAGAGCATTGACGATTCAGCCTGAGAGAGAATGTGGCATGCATGCGTGTGTGTGGGGGGGGGGTGGTGGTCAGCAGTGGGGCAGAGTACGAAAGAGTCCAGGCATTTGGGCTTTAGAATGAAAAGGGTGGAAACATTAAACTCTACTTGTGCTTACTCTCAGACCGTCTCCTAATCTGTGGTCTCAACCCCAAACTGCTCCTTCCAACAACAGTTAGCTCTGTGAGTACAGTCTCTACAATACTAGAGCTACCCCTCTGTTACCCGTTTACAATGAAACCATACCAGCACGAAGTCCCTTTAACCAAAGTTAAATGAGGCAGTGGAGATCTTGAAAAGTGTCACCCAGCCTTATCAGAGATTATAATGTACTGTGGAGGCAAAAAAAAAAAAAAAAGTGTTTGCCTTCTCCTGGCTATCCTGTTAGGTTAATATAATTCTTACAAAAATCTCTCACATTTGCCCTTTAATTTTTCATTTCCACAGTCAACAATTAGGTCCTTACTACCTCATGCCTTCCTAATTGAACTAGGTTCATATCTGGCCTCCCTTGTCACCTGTTCTCATTCATTCACACCAGTCTACTCCCTGTCACTAAATTGCTTTTAATGCCCTCATCAAGTTAGGCCTCTGCTCAACAACTTGTTCTCGTGAGTGCTTTCAGTTGCACACTCCCTTCTGACTTCAACCAAGCTCGGTAGATTCTTCTCACATTCCAAACAGAAACCATGTTCCATCCAAGCTGAACTCTTTCAGTTTCTGAACCTGCCTTGAGATTTTTCTTCTTTTCCATCTTTGCCATTCTATTCCTTTTACCTGGATTATTTTCCTTCATCAGCTCTAATATCACCTTCTTTCCTGAAAATTCCTCTGATTAACCTAGCCAGATAAGAATTTCCTTTGAACATATAAGTTTGTTGTTACTTAGGCTCTTATCACAAGTGACCTTGTCCTAGGTTTCCCATTAGAAAGCTCCACATTTAATAAATTCAACTGCCTACTTGACATTTGCACTTCCAGGTCTCACAGACATTTCAAATAAAACCTGTTAACCAGTGACACGCACACTCTGGGACTGTTCCTTCCTCCAATTTTACTCATTTTAGAAAATGGCACCTCCACCCACTCAGTTGCTTAAGCTAGAAACCTGGAAGTTATCCTTAATTTTCCTCCTCTAGTCCTACACATCCAGTCTGTCAGAAAGTCCGTCAATTCTGTCTTCAGAGTATATCTTGACTCCATTCATATTTACTACATCTACCTTAGTCCAAACTACTATCATCTTCCATGTGCTATTCTGCTTAGTCACTTCAGTCATGTCCGACTCTCTGCAATCATATGGACTATAGCCCACCAGGCTCCTCTGTCCACAGCATCCTCTAAGCAAGTGGGTTGCCATGCCCTCCTCCAGGGGATCTTCCTGACCCAGGGATCGAACCCATGTCTCTTAATGTCTCCTGCATTAGCAGCAGGTTCTTTACCACTAGCGCCTGCAACTCCTAAGTGGTTCCTTGCTTCTATTTTTGTTCCCACAATTGTCTTACACTGCAACCAGAGTGATTAAAAAAAAAAATACAAGTCAGAGTACATGGCTCCCTGTTTAAAGCTCTTCCTCACTGCACTTAGAATAAAATCCTCACTCCTTACAATGTCCTATGAAGACCCCTGCCTGCTGCTTCTACTTAGTGTCTTCCAACTCTTCATCCTGTCTCACTTTTCCTCTTGCTCACGGTGGTCTTCCCCCAGAATTAGCTCAGGCTCTTGCTTCAGTAGAGCCTTTCCCCAGACTGTTTCCTCTCTGAACGCTCATATCTCCAGTCTTGGCATGGCTGACTATTTCTCATCCTTCAGGCCTTAATATAAATGTCAGCTTTCTCAGACA
The DNA here is from genome assembly GCF_032452875.1 of Bos javanicus. Taxonomy (NCBI): domain Eukaryota; kingdom Metazoa; phylum Chordata; class Mammalia; order Artiodactyla; family Bovidae; genus Bos; species Bos javanicus. The sequence continues at coordinate 57,344,504 of NC_083897.1, read as the reverse complement.
GGCTTTCCCCTGCAGCCATTTTTCACTGTCCAGCCAATTCTATCATGTGTCTGGTTTTGTTTAATCCATAACACATCTCACAATTTGCTGTTATAGATTTGGCTGTTTAATTTCATTTATTTAACAAATATTTATTGGATATCTACTACCCAATAATGCGTGATGTGTGATATACAGTGGAGAACACAACACAGTTTCTGTCTGAAGTGAAGTGAAGTCACTCAGTCGTGTCCGACTCTTTGTGACCCCATGGACTGTAGCCTACAAGGCTCCTCTCTCCGTGGTATTTTCCAGGCAAGAGTCCTGGAGTGGGTTGCCATTTCCTTCTCCAGTTTCTGTCTGCCTCTCACTAATAAATTCCATGAGGGGAGGGACCATGCCTGTTTTTGCCAATCATTGTATGCCAGAGCTTACCATGGTACCTGGTATAGAGTAGATAACCAATAGTTGTTCATGGATGAGTTAATGATGGAATGTGTGTTTTGCTCCTATCTCCACCTCCTTCAAGAACCTGAAACAGTGCCTCATTTATAGGAGGGGGTGGAAAAATACAATATGGGTGAGGTAGATAATCCTGGACCTTAAACTCTGAAAATGAAAGACTCAGTAATTTCTGCAGGTTATGGGAGACAAACACTGTGAGCTGGAGTGGCTTAGTGTTTCTCCTTAGCTGATCTTAGAATAATTAGAAAGGCTACCAAGGAGAAAGGGAATACGGGTGTTCTTTATAACAAATATTTGAATATTATCACGAGGAGGCTCCCTAGATTTCGATTTTAAAATACTGAGAATTATAGAATATAATCACGAGAAGTTTATAGAGACCAGATCTTGAGAATGAGAACTCAAAAGGAAAAAAAAATTCTGAGGAATTTTCTCACTTTTTCCAAGAGCAATGATAGTTTATTTCTAGGGGAGAGGCGCTATCCTTTTTCAAAGGACAGACAGCACACCTCAAGGAAATGCAGTCATACCTCATTTTATTGCACCTTGCAGATATTGCGTGGGTTTTTTGTTTGTGTTTTGGTTTGTTCTGTTTTGGGTTTGTTTGTTTTTTTTTTTTTTTAACAAATTGAAGGTTTGTAGCAACCCTGTGTGGAGTAAGTCTGCAGTGGCATTCTTCCAACAGCATTTGCTCACATCATGTCTCTGTTTTACATTTTGGCAATTCTCATATTTCCAGCTTTTTCACTATTATATTTGTTATGGTGATTTGTGATCAATAATCTTTGCTGTTACTCACTGAAGGCTCAAATGATGGTTAGCACTTCTTATCAATAAAATATTTTTAATTAAGGCATGTACATGGTTTTGTTAGACATAATGCTATTGTACATAAATATGCTACAATATAGTGTAAACGTAACTTCAACATGCCCTTGGAAACCAAAAAATCCCTGTGACTCTCTCTATTGAGATATTTGCTTTATTGTAATGATCTAGAATCGAGTGTGAAATATCTCTGAGGTATGATGGTAAGTTTCCAGAATATGTTAGAAAGTCAGTGCAAGTACAATTGGCCCACTAAATCCTGAGTTCTGCATCCACAAATTCAACCACAGATGGAAAAAAAAAAACTTTTAATCCAGCAAGTTCCAAAAAGCAAAACTTGAATCTGCCTCATTTAGGTATATAGCATTTACATTGTATTTACAACTATTTGCATAGCATTTACATTGAATTAGGTGTAAGTAATCTAGAGATGATTTAAAATGTAGGGGAGCCTGTGTATAGTTTTTATGCAAATTAAACACCATTTTATATAAGGAACTTGAGCATCCTCGGATTTTGGTATCTGATGGGGATCCTGGAACCAATCCCCAACAGATACAAAGAGACAATTGTATGTACATGCTTGTTGGATGGACAAATGGGGACCTTCCAGAGAACCAGGTCAGAGACTTTGTGGCCCCAGGGAGGAAGATTTTGCTTACCCAAGTCCACTGATTGCAAATAATCTGGGGTAACAGTTTAGAGACAGAGGCTTAATTGGTAGGCTCCTGGTTCCTACAGGTAATCTCCAGGTAGAATATGTTTCAGAGTTCTGTACTATGTATTAAAACTTCTTTCTGTAGTACTGTGTTATGAGTGAAGCATGGGAGTATGCTCAGGAAAGCTAGGGATGAGCTCAAGCTAAGTCAAGTGTAATTTCTCCAAAAGAATAACTTGTACTTGATGACAAAGTATTAGTCGCTCAGTTGTGTCCAACTCTTTGTGGGACTGTAGCCCACCAGATTCCTCTCTCCATGGGATTTCCTAGTCAAGAATACTGGAGTGGGTAGTCATTCCCTTCTTCAGGCCATCTTTCTGATTGATCCAGGGATTGAACCCACATCTCCTTGCACTGCAGACAGATTCTTTACTGTCTGAGCCACCAGGGAAACCCACTAGGTGACAAGGACATCCCTGATTCATAAATTATCTTAGGCAGAGAGGAAATTCAGGAACCATATTTTCTGATTCCAAAGTCAGGGTACGTGGTTGAATAATAACTACATCATTGGAATGGATTTAGATACTCTTGGTTATGTTAAAGCTTTAATCATTAAAGAGACATAAATAGCATTCATTTTCTAATGGAAAATAAAATCTGTAAGAGACATGTTTTGTTGCTTGCCTCTATACCTATACCCAGAGTTTTGAAGTGAATCATCAGAAATCCCTAACCCATAGATAATTCTTCAAATGTTTGGGTGCCAAACACATTTCATACATTTGGCCATTGAGTCCTCAGGGACAGGCAAGATGTCTTTAGGCAGAGGCTCAGGAAAGTGTTCCCAAAGGCCTGATTTTCCAGATGGGATGTGGAAACCTGTGAGGATTGGGAAGGTGGAGGTGTGTAGTGAGGGTTTTCCAAGTGTAGGGAATGGTACAAGCAAAATCACAAGACTGGATGTGGGATAAAACACACCGAGGGTTTGAGGAATAGTGAATTACCGGTTTGGGGCATAAGGAACAGAATGGACCAAGGGCTTGAAATGCCAACAAGAAGGGGGCTATGCTAAATTTCTTTTAACAATGGAGCCTTCATCTGATATGAATTAGGAGAATGGCTAACGAAGTCTCCCCTATTGTCACTGAGCTTGGGAAATTCCCTTGGACTAAGCTTTTCTCTAGCAGTGGGACCTGATAGATGATGATTCTGTTCCACCTCACATTTTCTTAAATCTGGATGAAGGTCACAGAGCTATCACCACCTCCTTCCTCTCCAGCTTCTCAAGTCTGTTTTGCCCCTGGCTTCTGTTAATGGAATCTGATGTCCCTGTGTGCCAAGTTGCTTCAGTCGTGTCCCACTCTTTGCGACCCCATGGACTGTAACCTGCCAGGCTCCTCTGTCCATGGACTTCTCCAGGCAAAAATACTGGAATGGGTTGCCATGCCCTCCTCCAGGGGATCTTCCTGACCCAGGGATTGAACCCACATCCCTTATGTCTCCTGCATTGGCAGGCATGTTCTTTACCACTAGCGCCATCTGGGAAGCCCAGAATTTGATGAGTAGATGCCTATTCAAAGTCTTCAAGGTATTAATTCAGACTTTTGGGAAGAATCTTGAGAAGTTTTGGCCTGGAAAAAAGAATATCCCCCTGTTAATGTAGATTCCGATCTGTGGTAGAAAATGTACTTTGTCTGTCTCCATTCCCCAAAGACACATGACACATTTTTAGTGAACTTTGGCATGACTTTTTAGGTCACCAATATGCTTAGAATTGATGCTTTTGAACTGTGGTATTGGAGAAGACTTTTGAGATACCCTTGGAATGCAAGGAGACCCAACCAGTCCATCCTAAAGGAAATCAGTCCTGAATTGATTGGAAGGACTGATGTTGAAGCTGAAACTCCAATACTTTGGCCACCTGATGCAAAGAGCTGACCCATTTGAAAAGACCCTGATGCTCGGAAAGATTGAAGGTGGGAGGAGAAGGGGCCGACAGAGGATGAGATGGTTAGATGGCATCACCAACTCAATGGACACAAGTTTGAGTAAACTCTGGGAGTTAATGATGGACAGGGAGGCCTGGCGTGCTGTAATCCATGGGGTCACAAAGAGTCAGACATGACTGAGCGACTGAACTGACTGACTGAGCTGATGCTTAGAATACAGTTAACCATTTATTGAGGTCTTACTATATGCCATGACCACACTGAGAGGCAAGTATAATCCCCATTTTACCGATGAGGAAACTAAAGTGTAAAGAATTAAAAGTGACTGGTGGCTCAGATGGTGAAGAATCTGCCTACAATTCAGGAGACCCAGGTTCAATCCCTGGGTTGGGAAGATCCCTTGGAGAGGGGAATGACAACCCACTCCAGTATTGTTGCCTGGAAAATTCCATAGGCAGAGGAACCTGGCAGTCTACCATCCATGAGATCACAAAGTCAGACATGACTGATCGACTTTCACTCACTCCCCAAGGCTACACAGCTAAGAGTGCAGCTGAAGAGCTCCCAAAGCCCAGGCTATTTTCCCACTATCCCCTACTATCTTAAAAACTATCGGTCTCGTCTTCTTCCTCTTGATAAGAAAATGCTACCACCAGCCCACACTAAAAGTAATGTCCAAGGAAGAAAGTTCATAATCCCACACAATGTTTAACTGCCCTCATGATCAGGAAATCGTTCACTTATGTAACGAATACGCTTCCAAACAATGTGGAGATTCATTTCCTCTTGACTGGGTTTTTACTCGGGGCCATTGCTTGGCAGCTTTCCTGATACCAAAACAGCCACTAAGATCCTATTCTTACACTCCAGGAGGTCTTGGAATTGTTGGCCTCTGCTTTCGAGTGTCCCCACTGGCTCCTTTGCACCACCCCCTCTAGACAGTGCTGAGCTGAGCAAGTCTCTTGGGGAGTGAGAAAGTGACACTTGAGAACATATTGGTTTATTATTACACACAGAAGAGTAAAATTAACCACACGAGATGTGTCTGAAATTGCCAAGGGGAAGATGGCTCTGCCTTTCTCATCTTGTCTCTTTTTTTTTTTTTGATTCCTACCTCATCTCCATTTTTAAAGCTATTGAATCATTTCGTTGAAGGGGGTGTGTGTGTTACTCAGAGACATCCCCTGGCCCCCCAAATTCGTGTCCATAGTCTCTGAATTAATGTTATATTTTTTAAACTCATTGGCCTCATCTCATTTTGGCTCTTTTAAGGGTTAAACTGAGAAACTAGTGCAAATTATGGTGTTAATGGTTAATCTGTGACTGAATGTATGTTTCTTCCCAGAAAATATACTTGCTTTTTATTCAGGGCCTTCAGTGCCTTTAAAACCAGGGGAGCAGAGTCCTCATAATATCCTCAGATATTCTCTGTGGGGTTGCTGATCCATCCTTCTGCATCCCATTGTATAATTCCAGAAAGCAAGTCAAGAGCATCTTCTCTTTGTACTTTTGGTGTGACTGGCCTTTCTCCTGAGCAACCCACACAGAATTTTGTCAAATATCACAGACTCTGAAAGCACTGGGCTTCCCTGGTGGCTCAGTGGTAAGAATACACCTGCCAAGGCAGGCGATGCAGGTTCAATCCCTGGGTCAGGAAGATCCCCTGGAGAAGGAAATGGCAACCCTCTCCAGGATTCTTGCCTGGGAAATCCCATGGAAAGAGGAGCCTGGCCAGCTATAGTCCAGAGGATAGCAAAAGAGTCGGACATGACTTAGCGACTAAACTGAAAGCAGAATTGGAGAAAAGGAATTAAAGCTGAAATGCTGGCTTGCCTGCCACACTACTCACACTCATTTGGCATCTTGTTTCACACCCAAATTTCACTCCCTAATGTCTATTTGAAAGCCTGTGAGTTTTCTCAAGGTTTTCTCCACAAGGCCTTATTTATGAAGAGAAAGTTCTTCAAGGCCCTCCTAAGAAGTGACTTATAAGGTGATGAGGATGCTGTAGTGGAGGAATGGGACTTTCAGGATGACAGGAAAGCAGCACCTCCTGGATTGCCCTTGTATGGTGACTTCCTGCTTTGTCAAGCCCTAAGAAACTCCTGCTTGTCTTGCAGAGAAATGAGGCCTAGAGCAGGGAATTGTAGGCAAGTTTTAACTAGGAATTCCTGAGCTGCAATTCTCAGGAAGGTGGTGGGTCGTATGAGGTGGAGGGGGTGGTCAGATTATAGTTTTTGTATAGCTGTTCCTGATAACATCCTGTTAATATTTTATCAGTGATCATATCATAGCATGTAGGTAGCCACGTTTTAGGGCAAGAGAGAGAGATAACCTGCTGGACTTCCTGTTTGAAGTTCGCCCCCCACCTTCCCATTGAGATAACAGAAATTCTCATCAAAGCTGAAAGCCGCTCGCTGGGGCCGTGAGACCAGACTTGGCAAAGGCTTTAGATTAGCTCAAAGCCCGCTGAAGAGAAGCACATGGACTTTCCAGCCTGGGGTCTGCATGTCTCAGAGTGGGCAGCTGCAGGCATGAAAGAAGCCCACATCCATGAGCATAGGGCTGAGTGGTTGACCCTGCGAGGCCTCATTTGGCTTCCTTTAGCACTTGCCCCCTCCTCTCTCCCTTCTCCCATGTACAGACATGTTTCTCCTCTGGTCGAGAGCCCAAAGGCCTCAGGTTACCTGGATGGACACTGCCTCTGCTGCTTCCAGCAGTTTCCGGAACCCTGACCAGGAGAAGGAGATGAGGGGGGAGAGGCTGAGCCCCAGTGTCTCTCTCTCCATTAGAGCCACTTAGGGTCCTGTGAGGCAAACTCAGGAGCGCGCAGGTTAGCTGTGTGGCATACCCCTGTTTCTTTCTTAGTGTAGCCCTCTCCCTACTTCTCTATTCCCTATGGCCCTTCAGCTGGAGGAAGCAGTTTTCTTTGTTTGATCATCCTTCCCCCAGAAGCTCAAGTAGTGCCAGACCCTCCTTTCCTATGGATTGGGATCTAGGGGATTTTCAAACTGTTTTTAACTAGCCCCTGATATACCCCTATCTTGTGACACTTTTCCTTATCTCTCACAAGATAGGCCATATTATATCTTGTACCACAGGTGGGTGTGCGTGTCTTATCTCCCATAGATCAAGTATCACCTGCTACTAGGCACAGACGTTACCTTGTTCACCCTTGTTACCGTCAAAGCCTTCAGCACATTGCCTGCCACCAGGTAAGAGGGCAGTTGGTGTGTGCCGGTTGGTAGCTTGCCAGCTGGAGAGCTGGCTGGATGGCTGTTTGACTGGCTGAATGAAGGTCTTTCAGAAAGTTGGAGTTCATCTTTCCACCAAGAAGCCAGTTTTGGCCTCCTCCTCCCCTATTAATAATCACATAGCTGTGGGTCAGTAGGGCCCCCAGGGGGAAAAACCATGAGTCACACCATTATCAGAGGAATGAGGGAAGGCAGAAACATCTCTCCTTGTGCAAGGGTCAGAACTGTGAGGCCAGGGAATAGATGCAATGGCCTTCACTGTCCCTGGGTCTGTGGCTAATCTAAATTACTTTATGACGGAAGGCAATGGGGTGACCTGAAAGCTGTTAAACTTGGACCCAGAGTTCTGGGAAAGTAGCTAGAGCAAGGCTTTTCTTGCTCAACCACCCAAAAGGATCACTTGCTCTTTATCACGCCTGTCCCAGTTTTTCTAGTTGACAATGAATGTCTAACTCCTTCCATAGAATCTTCCCAAATTAAAAGAAAGGAGGAGCTCTCAGACAAGCCTCAATCTAACATTACTGGAAGCTCTGTGCCCTATTTTCCTCAAAAGCCCTTATACTGTAGTGAAAGACAGGAGCAGGAAGGTGGCAGGAATTTGAAGAGTCACAGGCTGCACCCCACTTACACCTTCTGAGACAGAATCCCAGACCCACGTTTAGTGTGGGATAGGTTTCCAAGCTTATGTTCAGATTCTGACACTGTGACTTTAAGGAATTTACTCACCTCTCTGGGCCTCCCTTTTGTCTCCTGTAAAAGACCTGCTTCATTGGGGGTATTTGGAGGAGGCAGTGAAATCATGGATCTGAAAGGGCTTTGGCTACCAGGTGGTGGGTCATCAGAGACCATATCAGGTTGCAACCCACTGGCTCAGACGGTAAAGAATCCACCTACAACATAGGAGATGAGGCAGGAGCCGCAGGTTCAACCCCTACGTCAGAAAGATCCCCTGGTGGAAGAAATGGCAACCCACTCCAGTATTCTTGCCTGGGAAATCCCATGGGCAGAGGAGCCTGGCAGGCTGCAGTCCATGGGGTCACAAAGAGTTGGACACGACTGAGTGACTAAGCACACACAGCCCAGCAGAGTCAGCAAGGCTAACCCATTTACCAAACTCCAGCGGCCCCCAGTCAAGGGCCCTGGGGTTCTTGGTACCAGGCCAGAGATATGACCTCTTGTTAAACATGTGTTCAGAGAGCCCTCTCCCCACTGCCCTTACTCCTGCCTGCCACTATTCCCTCTAAATGGGATTGGATGGTAGGGTCCTAGCCTCTGCCACAAAGAAGGCTCACCTCAGAAATGTAAGGGTAGTGTGTCTTATAACAGGCTCCTGTGTGCTGAGGCCCACCAGGTCTAGGGACTGGGGAGGCTGAGTCTTGTAGGGCTCCATTCTTATTAGGGTTGCCACAGTCAACATGTTTACACATCAAACTTGGTTAATTCCCAATGAGGTTAGAACAGTGCTAAATCATTGGCTTTCCAAACTCCCACACCTCCAGAGGTAGAGGAATTGGAGTTGAGGTGTCACGTCTTATTTAAATGTAAGCTTGGCATTCCCCCTAATGGGCCAGTTAGCTGGACCCAGGCTGGCCAATTGGCCAGCAGGGCAGGATAGGCAGTTCCAAGTGGTTCACTCAGTGAATTGGTCCTACTCACCCAGATTTCTCTCATGGGAGACCAGCAGACCCTATATGTCCCCATTGTTACCTTACTGGCCATGCATTGTTTTCCTCAGACAACTTGCAACCTCTGGCAGGCTTTCAGTACTGGCTGTGAATATTGCTTGATTGGCAGAGTCCTATTTTGGGAGTCAGGAGACTCAGGCACCTATACGAGCAGTGTGGCCCTACAAAAATCTCTTTACTGATATGTGCCTTAGTTTCTCCATCTGCCAAATGGAGCTTTGCTGATCTATTTCACCTTCCTCATAATGGTGGTTCAGAGATGAGTGGAATAAATATGTAAGCATTTAGCAAGTAACTTAAAGGAAATAACTTGTAAGAAGGGAGGGTCCCTGGACATTATGAAAAGGTTAATGTTTCCCTAAGAAGGGGCAAGAACGTCCTGCTTTCTTAATGTCTCCAGTAAGGTCTAGAATTTTCTATTCACCTAGTGGGGAGAAAAACCGATTTTTATTCTACCCTCCCCTTCGCCCAGTTCCCTCAGTCACACCTGCCCTGTCTGAATTAATTAGAATTAATAAAACAGTTGTTCAATCAACAAGTGTTTATTGATCACCTACTATGTGCTCAGCACTCTTACAGATAGTCTGAGAAATATACACATGGCTAAGATATGGACCCTACCCTTCAAGAGTTTACAATGTACTTGTGAAATCGGTTACATACACATGGAAAGATAATTATCCATCAAAAATTGTGAATAATAAGCATCAAAGAGTGATTTTTTACATTGAGGGTTGGAGGATGGAGGAGTAGGAGAGGGACGGAGTGGTCAGAGGAGGCTCAGTGAAGGAGGCGGTGCCCAGTGACTTCTCCAAGCATGAGGAAGACTTGGCTAAGGGGAGAGGGCCTTCCCGCTTAGAAGAGGAGCTTAAATACAGGCAAGAACTGTGAAAGACATGTTACAATGACTGGACCCCTTCTGCTGGCGCTGAGGTTTGGGGCAGTGTACTGGAGTTTGTCAGAAGCTAGTCATGCTCAAGCCTATGGTTTGTTTGTGACTGTCACCCCACCTCCACCCCCAGGGGAAAGGGGGCATTTTGAAGTCTTGGAGCTGAAACTATCTGCCTGGGAATCCTCTACTCTTCCATCTCAACAAAAATCCCAGGCGGCAATTCAGCTGTCACTCAGATGAGGGCCACGGCACCTGGGTCAGGATGACTCCCTGCTGGAGCCCTTTGATGCCTTCTAGCAATTCCACCATGTCTGGTAAAGGATGATGGGGAGAACATGAAGGTGACTGACAGGGGGCCCACCTGGGGCTGTGGTCTTTCGGAGGTGCTACTGTGCTCTGTGGGCAGACCCCGGGGGCCTGATCTCAGTCTTCAGGCTGCTTCTCCATTAAGCCTGAAGACTCTCCTGGGGGCTGCCCCTCTCTGGCCCAATAGAAACACTCATTGTAGTTCCCACCCGTGTCCACCCGTGCTCCCATGCTGTCACCCCCAGCCAAGGGCCATCTCTAAACCAAACCAGTTTCCTTTCCCTACAGAAACCATTGTGCAGGCCCTTTTGCCTGTTGTTAGCAGGACGCCAGGTCAGAGGGAGACAGGGGCTTCAGTGCAAGTTGGAGCTGTAGCTTTTGAGGGAGCTCCTTGGTACAGTCAGAGTCTGCCGCCGCCTTCAGTGCTCTGTCATATGTTCTTTCCTTGTGCTTTCCTCTCTCTGGAAGCTAAGTCCCTGGGCCGTGATTCTGGCCTTTTTTTTTTTTTTTTTTGGTCCTCAGCTTTGGTCCTTGTCCTCTTATCCTCCACCCCATTGCTTTCTGTTCCCTCAGTACAGTGGGGTGGCTTTATTTCAGTTCATACACATTCAGTTAGACACATTCAGTCTAGACATATGGAGTCATAAGAGTGGGATGGAGGAGGCTCCAGGGCCCATTACTGGCCAATCAGTTTGTTTGGAGGGAGGCTTGCAAAGGAGATTAGCGCCATGCCCATAGGAGCCACCACCCGTTTGCACCCACCCCCATCCCCCAGCAATGAGCTAAGAGCCAACCTCTGCAAGAGGAAGGGTCTTTGATCACAGAGAGGGTCAGTCAGTGGGACGTACTTAGTGGGCTTTTGGATGGACTCCCAGGTAAATCAAAGGGTAAAGGGGAGATGCTGGGGCCTGGCTTCTGGAGGGGGGTGGTTGGAGTTGAGGGTTGGGTATTTGAGGGCTGGGGTGGGGGTGGAGGGTGCCAAGATGAAGGAAACAGAAAGTCTGGCTTAGCAAGAGTCTTGACAGTTTAACCCGCATCCTGTCACACCAGCTCCTGTTTCTGCCTTTGTTTGATCCAGTGGCCAAAGTCAGTCTATCTTCAGCAGCACCTTCTGACACGATCCAGTGCCAATATCCCTCACCTGTGGGCCTGGGGGAGGGGGGTGTCCACTGGTGTTCACAGACCCAGCCACCACCCCCAGCTCTGGCCCCTGGTTCTTCACACATACCCCGTCAGGCTGTAGGAGTTAAACTCACTCTTGCCTTTGGGCGCTTGACCAGGCCTTGGAGAGCTCCTAGTGGCCAGGGGCTGGGCCTGGTAGGCATCGTAGTAGTTGGAGCGATTTCCCTGGGGTGAGCAGGAAAAGCAGAGGAAGATTCCAGCTATCAGGGAGAACAGGGAGGAAATAATGCCCAGGTAAAGAGCCTCTCCGATCTCAAATTTCATGCTGTCAGGTACCAGCGGGGAGTAGAAGTCTCGCAAGATCCCGTGAAGATTCCAGGCAACAGGAATGAAGCCCAGGAGGCCTCCAAGGATGAAGAAGACTCCGCCCACAACTGCCACTCTGTCTTTGGCTCGAGACTCCTGGAAGAAGACTGTGCATCTCATGCCCACCACAGAGACAATGCATGCCAAGGAGGACATGGCGCTGGATGTCACCATCATGGCCTGGGCAGCTTGGATGTCAGCGGGCAGGCCTAGCATGGTGCTGTAGATGTCACACTGGGTGATGCCTGTGCTGTGTGTTGCACACTCCATCCAGAGGCCCTTGGAGAAGCCAACCGCAGTCACAATGCTGGCACCAACATAGGAGCTTGTTCGCCAGCTGGGGAGCAGCATGGCAATCACGGTGCCCAACAGCCCCAGAAGGCCCAGGACGTAGCCCACAAGCTGGAGGCCAAGAGAGGCCATGGTAGACCTCTCAGCACACGCGGCTTCAGGGCAGGCTCCCTTGTCTGCTGGCTGTAGCTTTGGCTCCTTGGATCCCGGCCTCTAATCCCTCATTTCACAGTGTCTCTGCCAGGCTGACTTCTCTCCTCCTTACAAGTGTCTGTGGGTGGCCACAAGCAGGCTCAAGAAGGCATCTAGAAGACCTTAAAAAAATCCATAAACCAGATTAAATATTGACCAGAAGCTTATGAGAAACCAGAAAATGCTGGATGCCTTTTGACCTTTGTTATCTTTAGAAAAAACACATGAGAAACAAAGAAAAAAAAAACTTTGAAAGTGGAGCCAAAATGTCATCAGCTCCTGCGTAGGCACATGCTTTATATTGGCAGCCAGACAAAACCAGGAGCCAGACAGGTGGCTGCTTTCCGAGAAGGTGGCAATGGCAGGGTCGGTTATGGTGACTATGTTAACTCCAGGTCACACTATCGGCTGGTTCCGTCTCCAAGGCCTGCTGTTTAATGCATTGCCCAGCAGCGGTGCCACAGGGCCCCTCAATTGTACCTTGGGGGCAAATTCCAAGGCAAAGGAGCAGGAAGAACAGACCCTAAGATATAACCTTGGACGCTAAGTTCTCAGAGGCCTCTTGACTCTACAGCAGCCTAGAGATCAGTGGTATAGCCCTGGGTCACCCTGTCCAAGGTTAAAGTCGACTCCAGGGCAGGTTGGGACAGACAACAGGGCATCTGTCCACACTCTCAGAGTTCAAGTCCTCCCAGCCCTGCCCCAATCCTCCTCCACAGGCTAGCCTGAGGCCTCCCGTGTGTATCACACACCCAGACATTTCCTGTCTGCTCTCCTAATAGTTGTGCCACCATCCCCTAGGCCTCTCAGGAGATGTGGGAGGATTCAAGAGCGAAGGTTTTTCCAGGGCCTGAAGGGAGCCCTGACATTCCTGGGCTGTGTGTTAGGGGCACTAAGGTAGACAGAGGAAAAGGCAGCTGCTCCAGAATGGAGGACTTTGTAAGAGGAAGTGATTCTTCAGAATCACAGAGCTGCTCAGAGTTTTCAAGTGTTCAAGGAGCGTCCCCCACCAGTGCCCCTGACTCTTACCAAGGTTCAAGACACTAAGGGTCAAGGGCACATCCTTGCTTCCATCCACCTCAAGACCCTCTGACCCACTTGTTTTTCAACCCACCAAAATCTGGCTGTTCAGTTTTAGCCTTATTCAAGACTGCTCCTTCTGTAATCATCTCTTAAATGTGAGTATTTGAAAGTCCATCCTTTCCTCAATCAACACTCTGTCCCTGAGCAAATGTATCCACCCCCATGATGCAACCTCCTACCCATCCCCTGGCACTCCCAATTCTGTGTTTCCAGCATAGGTCTTTCTCCTGAGCTTCAAGACTTCCAGACCAATCACCATCCAGTTGGAAATCTCATGGGCAGCTCAAATTTGACACGTTCAAAAGAGGCCTCATCACACACACCCCCACTGCATCCTTCCCCAAACAGTTCTTCCATGGGTTCACTGAATGATACCTATGATATCTATCTCCTTGCACCAGACCCAAATCCTAGAAGTGATTCTTGACACTTTTCTCACACATACCTGTCACCTTCTACTGTCACAGTCTCACCAATTCTTGTTGTTGCTCAGTCACTAAGTCCTGTTTGATTCTTTGTGATCCTATGGACTGCAGTATGCCAGGCTTCCCTGTCCTTCATTATCACCCAGTTTGCTCCAATTCATGTCCATTGAGTCAGTGATGCTATCTAACCATCTCATCCTCTGATATCCCTTTTTGCCTTCAGTCTTTTGGAGATCAGGGTCTTTTCCAATGAGTTGGCTCTTCACATCACGTGGCCAAAGTATTGGAGCTTCAGCTTCAGCAACAGTCCCTCCAATGAATAGTTGGGGTGGATTTCTTTTAGGATTGACTGGTTTGATCTCCTTGAAGTCCAAGGGACACTCAAGAGTCTTCTCCAGCACCACAGTTTGAAAGCATCAATATTTCAGTGCTCAGTCTTCAACTCTCACATCCATACATAGCTACTGGAAAAACCATAGCTTTGACTACATGGACCTTTGTCAGAAAAGTAATATCTCTTTTTTTTAATATGCTATCTAGGTGTGTCATGGGCTTCCCTTGTGACTCAGGACTTCCCTGGTGACTCAGACGGTTAAGCATCTGTCTACAATGTGGGAGACCCGGGTTCGATCCCTGGGTTGGGAAGATCCCCTGGAGAAGGAAATGGCAATCCACTCCAGTACTATTGCCTGGAAAATCCCATGGACAGAGGAGCCTGGTAGGCTACAGTCCATGGGGTCGCAAAGAGTCAGACACGACTGAGCGATTTTACTTTACTTTACTTTTCCTTGTGACTCAGCTGGTGAAGAATCCACCTGCAATGTGGGAGACCTGGGTTCGATCCCTGGGTTGGGAAGATCCCCTGGAGAAGGGAAAGGCTACGCACTCCAGTATTCTGGCCTAGAGAATTCCGTGGACTGAACAGTCCGTGGGATCACAAAGAGTCCGACACACTCCTTGAGTGACTTTCACTTTCAGGTTTGTCATAGCTTTCCTTCCAAAGAGCAAGTGTCTTTTAATTTCATGGCTATAGTCACCGTCCACAGTGATTCCATAGCACCCTTCTCTCTATCCCCACTGCTACTTCCACAGTCCAGGGCTTCATCATTCTCTCTCCCATGGACTATAGCAATGACTTCCTAATTGGTCTTACTTCCGATCTTGCCTCCTCTAATTCATTCTCCATGCCGTTGCCAAGGTGATCTTTCAACATTAACCTGATCAAGTCTCTACTCTCCATACAACATTCCAGTGTCTCCCCATCCACTAAAGGATAAAGTTCAAACATGACTGGACTCTATGACTTGTCAAACTTTATCTCTTGCCATTGCCCTTCTCATGTTCTATGCTCTTGCTAAACTAAATTACTTTATGTTCCTCAGTCATGTCCTGTTGTCTTTTGCTTCCAAGCCTCAGCTCAGACTGTTCCTACAATGCAGAATGCCTGGCATTCTTTCTCTCTGGTTAGCACGTTCTCATCCTTTAAGGCTCAACTCAGATGACTGTAGTCAAGGTCAAGTTCCCCTTCTCTGTGTTCTTATAGTATCTTGTATTTACTTACCTCCATCATAGTACAACTACTACTACTGATGATGATGATAAAATAGCAGCACTCATATCCTATGCAACCATTATAAACAGTTTATGCATCTTAATTCACAATCATGTCTTGTGGTAGGTACTAATCCCTATTGTATGCTTGAGGAAATACAGAAAGTACTCATTTCACTATATTGCAATCTCTTGTTTAAATCCTTATTCTTTCCCACTAGTCTGTGAGCTCCTTGAGGGCAAGGTCCGTGTCTTACTCATTTCTGTATCTCTATTGCCTTGCACCATGCATTACCCATCCATTTCACACTCAAAGCAGATGTTTAAAAATATCCTCTCAATGAATAAACAAAAGTAGTAAGGAGGTTTGAGGGACCATAAGATACAGACTTTCTAGATGAACCAATGACACTTGTGTAAGGGACCAGAGCTGCTCAATGTTGGGAAAGAGTATTGAGAGAAAGAATCAGAGGGAGAATAAGGGAATGAAGAGGAGGTGGGGAACACAGGAGAGAGAAAAAGAGTTTCACCATTTGATTTTGTCTTTCTTCAGTCACTAAGTCGTGCCCGACTCTCCGTGACTGCATGGACTGCAGCATGCCAGACTTCTCTGTCCTTCACTATCTCCCAAAGTTTGCTCAAACTCATATCCATAGAGCCAATGATGCTGTCCAACCATCTTATCTTCTGTCGCCCCCTTCTCCTCCTGCCCTCAATCTTCCCCAGCATCAGGGTCTTTCCCAATGAATCAGCTCTTTGCATCAAAGTTTTGGAGCTTCAGCTTCAGCATCAATCCTTCCAATGAATATTCAGGGCCGATTTCCTTTAGGACTGACTGGTTTGATCTCCTTGCTGTCCAAGGGAATCTCGAGAGTCTTCTCCAACATCACAGTTCAAAAGCATAAATTCTTTAGCACTTAGTCTTCTTTATGGTCCAACTCTCACATCCGTATATGGCTACTGGAAAAACCATAGCTTTAACTATATGGACCTTTGTTGGCAAACCGATGTCTCTGCTTTTTAATATCCTGTCTAGGTTTTTCATAGCTGCCCTTCCAAGGAGTGAGCGTCTTTTAATTTCACAGCTGCAGTCACCATCCACAGTGATTTTGGAGCCCAAGAAAATAAAATCTGTCATTGCTTCCACTTTTTCCCCTTTCTATTTGTCATGAAGTGATGGAACCAGATGCCAAGATTTTAGTTTTTTGAATGTTGAATTTTAAGCAAGCTTCTTCATTCTCCTCTTTAACCCTCATCAAAAAGCTCTTTAGTTCCTCTTCACTTTCTGGTATTAGAGTGGTATCATCTGCATATTTGAGGTTATTGATATTTCTCCTGTCATCATGATTCTAGCTTGTGATTTATCCAGCCTGGCATTTCACATGATGTACTCTGCATGTAATTTAAATAAGAAGGTGACAATATACAGCCTTGTGATACTCCTTTCCCAATTTTGAACCAATCTGTTGTTCCATATCTGGTCCTAACTGTTGCTTCTTGTCCTGCATACAGGTTTCTCAGGAGTCAGGTATTCTCTGGTATTCCCATCTCTTGAAGAATTTTCCACAGTTTGCTGTGATCCACAAAGGTTTTAGTGTAGTCAATGAAGCAGAAGTAGATGTTTTTCTGGAATTCCCTTGCTTTCTCTATGATCCAGTGAATGTTGTCAACTTGATCTCTGGTTCCTCTGCCTTTTCTCAACCCAGGTTGTACATCTGGAAGTTCTCAGTTCACATACTGTTGAAGCCTAGTTTGAAGGATTTTGAGCATAACCTTACTAGCATGTGAAATGAGCACAATTGTACAGTAGTTTAAACATTCTCTGGCATTGGCTTTCTTTGGGATTGGAATAAAAACTGACCTTTTCCAGTCCCATGGCCACTGCTGAGTTTTCCAAATGGGCTGACATATTGAGTGCAGCACTTTCACAGCATTATCTTAGGATTTGAAATAGCTCAGCTGGAATTCCATCACCTCCACCAGCTTTGTTCATAGTAATGCTTCCTAAGGCCCACTTGACTTCATACTCCAGGATGTCTGGCTCTAGGTGAGTGATCATGCCATCATGGTTATCTGGGTCATTAAGACTTTTTTTTTTTTTTTTGTATAGTTCTTCTGTGTATTCTTGCCACCTCTTCTTAATCTCTTCTGCTTTCATTAGGTCCTTTCTTGTCTGTCCTTTACTGTGCCCTTCCTTGCATGAAATGTTCCCTTGATATCTCCAATTTTCTTGAAGAGATTTCTCATCACCAGTTTATAAGTACATGCATTTGTTGACTATCTTGTCTCTTCAAACCAAATTCTAAACCATATATGAAACCTCTATTGTGCTTCTGCAGCATTGGACCCATGGTTGATAATCAATACTCTTCATCAGTGATGGATATGACGATGCCAATGTGGATGCAAAGCACTGCAGAGCAGGGGCCAGAAAACATTCAATGGGAGGTACAGAGGGAAATCTACTTTAATCTCGGCTCTTGTCACCTTATCAGCAGAGATGCTGTGTAAGTAACTCTTTTCCAGCCATTGGTTTTCTTATTGCTAAAATAGGCATAATTTTACCTGATCATGATTCTGTATTTCAGTGGTATCTTTAGAGCTGTTTGGAAGTCCTTCTACTTGTCCCTGGTGAACATCTCCTGGTGACCACTTCAAATACTTACCACTTTCTGAGCTTCCTACTCTACCTCTTCCCTTCTCAGCTATTACCCTCTCCTCATCATTTTCTTTGCAGCCAAGATTCTTAAATAAGCCACTTAATACTGGTGTCTCTACTTCTTTCCCCTCCCACTCACTGCTCAACTTCTGAAGTCTGGCCTCTGCCATTAGTCCTCCACTGAAAATGTTCTCGTCAAGGTTACCAAGCTTGTCCCCAAATCCCTCATATCTCTGTCATCTCACCTTGTCCTTCTCCTTCATAAAATTATCTACTCATTTGTTTTCTGTAGCATCACTCCCAGTTTTCCCTGCTCCTCAAAATGATTCTCCTAGGTCTCCTTTATAACTTCCTCCTCTTCTACCCACTGTATAAATCTGACTATTCCCCCACCCCCAGGGTTTCAGCTAGACTTCTTTTTTCTTTACATTCTCCATGAGTGAGATCATCTCTACGCCAGTGACTCCTAAATCCATATATCTGGCACAGATATCTCTCTCTCTTGAACTCAATATTTTTATATGCAACTTTATTTGGAATGACCCCATCTGGATGTTTTAATGGCACCTCAGACTCAACATTTTGCGAAGTTGAAATCATATTCACTATTCTCTCTCCACTGCCAAACTATTCTTTACACAGTGTTCCCTAGCTCAGTGAGATTATCATTCATCCAGCAACCCAAGTCAGTCATCCTTGGTTCCTCACCTCTTCTTGACATATAAGCAGTTATGAAGTCCTATGAGATCTATCCTCCAAATATATCCTAAATGCATCCACTTTGTTCCATCTGCACTAGCTAGACTTTAGTTCAATCCTGATATTGTCTCTGTCCAGTTGCAAACCTCACAGGGATCTCAAATTGGTCCCTCTAATTCCACTTCTGCTCTGTCCCTGTGATCAATTATCCATCTAGTAGCTAAGGCTCTTTCTGAAATGGAAATCAAACAATTAGTATCGCCCCATCTCTTGGCCACACTTAAAAAACTTCAGGACTTCTTCGTTGCTTTCATGATGAAGTTAAAACTCTCTAGCCCAGGAAGCCAGGAAAGCCCTCCAATGTCTGACTCCTGGTCTTCATCCCAGGCTCATCTCTCACCAATAACCTACAACTTCATGCTTTATGCTCCTATGTGTGTGCATGTACACACACACACATATACACAAACACACAATCTAATGCTACCTGAACATGTATGTGTACTTCTCTGAAGTTGCCTTTCTATGTGTCTCCAAACCCTTAAGCATGCTATTCAACCACCCAGTGTTTGCCTGGGTAATTGCTAGTTATCTTCAGGACTCATCTTCTCCTTGAAACCTTCCTTGTACCATTCTTCCCCCCAAGTTGGCTTTAACACTTTCCTCTTTGTACTTCCTATCCATATTTGAGCTTTCAGTTGGGACTGGTGGGCTATCTTGAGGATTCATGGGGAGAAGACTTCCTGCCTCCCAGAAGAGCAGCTACTGCTTCAGCTTTCCTGGGATGGTGGCAGAAGAGCCTGGTTTAAGTTTCCTATGAGAGTCAACAGTGTCCCCAAGAGGAGAGCCTCTCTCCAGAGCCAGTCCTGACTCAGTAGGAGTAAGTGGGAAGTGGTTTGGAGCAAGGGGTAGGCAGAATTTATATATGTATTTTAATTAGAGGATAATTACTTTGCAATATTGTGTTGGTTTCTGCCATACATCAACATGAATTGGCCATAGGTATACATACATGTCCCCTCCCTCTTGAATCCACCTCCTTCCCCATCCCACCCCTCTAGGTTGTCACAGATCTCTGGCTTTGGGTTCCCTGTGTCATATATCGAACTACCACTGGCTATCTATTTTACATACAGTAATGTATATGTCTCAATGCTATTCTCTCATATCATCCCATCCTTTCCATCCCCCATTGTGTCCAAAATGTCTGTGTCTCCTTTGCCCCAACATTCAAATCAGAAGAAGAAGACAAAAAGAAAGGGCATGAGAAAATATTCAAGGAGATTATAGTAAAAAACTTCCCTAAAATGGGGAAGGAAATAGCCATCCAAGTCCAGGAAGCCCAGAGTCCCATACAGTATAAATCCAAGAAGAAATATGCCAAGACATTTATTAATCAAACTAAAAAAAATTAAACACAAAGAATAAATAGTAAAAGCAGCAAGGAAAAAGCAACAAGAATTTTTAAAATGCCATCACTGAAGCTTGGAATCTCTAAAGAATCTGACATGGCAGAGCTGAGCAGGAGGAAGAGCAAGTTGTTGGAGCTTACTCAACTGGGAGAAATGGCCCAATGGGGTCAATTTTCAGCCAGGCTCAGGAAGGCATGGGGTAGACAAAATAGCCAGTGGTTGAACAGTGAGCCAGTCTAGATTCTGCTCTGGTTTGTGTGATAAGCAGCGGAGGGTTTAGAGAACCAGTGCTAGCCTGAGAATCAAGACTAACCTCTCATCTCGGTTCTGCCGGGAACCTGTTGAGGAAGTTCCCTCACTTCTCCAGGCCCTAGTTTGATGAGAAGTTTTGAGTCTCAACTAAGGCCATGGGGACAGGAAGCCACTTGGACAAATAGAGAAAGCTGAACAGCTGTCATTAGAAGCAGAAAACTGAACTGAACTGCTAAGTCACTTCAGTCGTGTCCGACTCTGTGCGACGCCATAGACGGCAGCCCAGCAGGCTCCCCTGTCCCTGGGATTCTCCAGGCAAGAACACTGGAGTGGGTTGCCATTTCCTTCTCCAATGCATGAAAGGGAAAAGTGAAAGTGAAGTCACTCAGTCGTGTCCGACTCTTCGCAACCCCATGGATTGCAGCCCACCAGGCTCCTCTGCCCATGGGATTTTCCAGGCAAGAGTACTGGAGTGGGGTGCCATTGCCTTCTCCAAGAAAACTGAACAGCTGTCCCTTGAACGAAACTCTTCTCTCTGAGGGGTCCCCCTAGAAGCTAAGCCCTGGTGGCTTTGGAGGGACAGAGAACTCTGGGTCTGGCCAGCTGAATTTGTCTTCTGGGCATGAGGCCAACACACTCCATGGTCCAGGGGCTGGGCAAGAAGGCTTCATTTAGGATTCTTACTTAATCTTCCTTAGGGGAGGGACTGGAACTGCAGGAGAGGATTAAGAGGGTCAAGACTGACAGCAGTTTCTGAATTAACCCCTTCTTGCCTAGGTCCCTGCCCTGCCACTCCCCACTTCTTGCTCTAAGAGTCTTGTGAGTGGTACCCTTTCTTTGAAGATACTTTCATGAGACTCTGTGAGATAGGTGGAGTCCGCAGGTGCAAGGAAGGATGTGGAGGAGATGGAGGCCACCACAACCCTCTTCTGTCAGCCAGTCTCATTTCTCCAGCCCTTGATCTCAGTCCCTCCCAGAAATCTGAGACACTTTTTCCACTCCACACCTCACCCCCAGCTCCCAAGCACTCTGGTAGGTGGCAAAGCCATTCCTTTGAAGCCCAATTTTCTGGAAAGCTTGTCCTTGGAGCAGTTCACAGCGAATTACAACTAGATGGAGAGATTTTCTAATTGCTTTAAAAAGAAGTTGCCCCTGGAGAAGGAAATGGCAACCCACTCCAATATTCTTGTCTGAGAAATCCCATGGACAGAGGAACCTGGCGTGCTACAGTCCATGGGGTCGCAAAAGTCAGACATGACTTAGCAACTCAACAACAACAAAATACTACAGTATACAGAACTGTGGGAAAATAAATGAAAAGTGTCAGAAGAAACACAACGTTTGAAGCATGGTATTCCCCTTTACAACTCTCTCTGCACACGGATACACCCTACTGTGTGTGCCCTCAGTGACATATATATTCAGATACAAGTTTTTGTTTGTTTGTTTCATAAAAGTAAAGTTATACTTTGTATACAAAAAAAAAGAAGTTGCTTTTTGTCCTGATCATCAAAGTAAAGCACTCTCATGTTAAAATGCTGGAAAACACAGAAAGACAGAATTTTTAAAAACAGAGATCACCTACAACCTCCCTAGCTATAAGTGCTGTTAATGTTTCCAGTCTCATTTTTTAAAGAGGCCACTTGGAGAGAAAAATGTCTCAGTCCAAAAATGGAATTTCATTTTTATTGAGATATAATGAGTCGAGAAGATCCCCTGAAGGAAGGCATGGCAACCCACTCCAGTATTCTTGCCTGGGAAATCCCATGGACAGAGCAGCCTGGTGGGCTACAGTACATGGGGTCACAAAAGAGTTGTTAGTTATTCATTCTAAGTGTACAACCTAATCATTTGATACATTCATATATTGCAAACTGATGGCCACAATAAGTTTGGTTACCATCCATCACCAAAGTTACACACTTTTTTCTTTTTCATCTGATGAGAGCTTCTATCATCTTCTCTCTTAGCAACTTTCAAATCTACAGCATGGTATTAACTATAGTTCCCACGCTGTACATTACACCCCAGGATTTATTTATTTCATAACTGGAAGCTTGTACTTTTGACCCACTTCACCCGTTTCAACCCCCCATCCCCACCCCAACTTCTGATAACATCCATCTCTTCTCTGTATATATGTGCTCATTTTTTGTTTTCGTGTTTTAGATTCCCCATTAAGTGATATCATACAGTATTTATCTTTGTCTGACTTATTTCACTCAGCATAATGCCCTCAAGATCCATCCATGTTGTTGCAAATAACAGAATTTTCTTCAAAGAAGAACTTTCTAATGAGACACTTGGAGACCAGTGGGAGAGAGTTATTTAAGGACTTAAAGAGGAGACTTTAGGACTTCACTCAGAAATCCATTTTCTGCTGACTCCGTGAGCCTTCATGGCAAGAAAGGCGCTGGAACTGGTCATGAGGAAGCACCCTTCCAGTCCTCTTCAGTGCCTCACCCCCACAGTTAAGCAGAAGGGTAAACTGTACCTCCTTTATCCCATCCCTTGATCTCAGTCCTTTTGCCTTCAAAAACTCCATCCAGAAATTATCATCTGACTTGGAGAGTGCTTCTTCTGGCCCCGCAGTTTCAAAGACTGGAAACTTTGTGGTAGCCTTGAGGAAACAAATACTACAAATCCAGGTGCCTCCTGAAGTTTCCCTCCCATACCCTCCCATCAGAAACCCAAGGTGGCCCAGCCTGGCTTCACCATAAGCCAAACTGATAACAACTGGAAATTTAAAAGGTAACAAATAAATCAGAATTGAGACACTTACGAAGCAGTTCTTTTGCAGAGCCTTGGAGGAGATGTATAGCCCTGGAGAGGAAGGAAGGGATCCTGAGGGAGGGTAGGAAGGTGCAAGGGGCCCCAGGCTGAGGTGATAAAGGATTTCTAATTGTTAGCTGCAGCTTTGCAAAATCCATCTGCAAATCTCAACCTTGGGTCAGAGACTTATTACAGATCAGAATTAAACCCCTGGAGGCTGTGAAAGATTGAGGTACTTAAAAAAAACTTCGGTGAGTTTTGTGTTTTTCCTGTCAAAAACTCCAGCTGGGCTTTTGTGTGGTGACCTCTGTAAGCCCAGGAAAGATCTTGGGGGGAGAGGGCTTTGGCCCAAGAAGGAATTTGGAACACTTCAGCTTTGGGATGGGGAGAGGTGGGGGCTCTGCTAACCCCCATTATGTGTTCCTGGCTAGTGGCCCTGAGGGCCAGCAGGAAGTAAGCCTCATAAACATGGCCCTGGTAAGCTAGTACCTCAGCAACCCTGCACTGCCCACAACCCCACAGACTCGTCCACCCAGCTTCTTCTCCAGCAAACCCCAGCTCTACCCCACCCCTAAAACTGACTCCAGGGGCAGACATGTGAACTGTAGGGTCAAACTCTGGTGGCTTCAAAGAGGAGGTCCTGGTCCCTACAAGGTGGGAGTGAGGCGGCCATGATCATGATGGGCCTCCCCTTTGTATCACACTCTATGTCACTTCAGTCTCTCCAAAGTTCTGTGGAGTGGAGTACGGCCATGGGTTTCCTCTCCAAATGGAAAATAAAAAGCTTTCCTATTATTTTTTTCTGATTAGAAACACTCTAGATGTGATTGCAAAGAATTTTTTAAAGTATAAAGAGAAAAATAGCGGTCTCTGTAATATCACAAGCAAGAAACATAGTTTTAATCACTGATAACACTTTGGTGTACTATAGAAGACATGAAAATAATTTTTTTACACAACTGAATCACTTTATCCTCTATAATTCTGTAATCTGCTATCATTTCTAAATAATATAATAATATGACATTGACAGGATCCATTGACATGGCCCTATTTTCATGTCAATTGAAAATCCGATCTGCATCATTCTCTTATGGATATGCCACACTCTATCATATAGGAATATAATTAAACCATTAACTATTAGACATTTTTTAATTTCCATTTTTTACTATTATAACCTAGCACCTTTGCATGTAACACGAACAATTTCCTAGGAATTTCCTAGGTCAAAGATTATGAATGTTTTAAAGGCTTATATAGCATATTACAGAAGTAGGGCAGCTATTAATATTTCCAGATGAGAAACCCTGGGCCCACTGAGATGAAATGAATGACTCACCCAGAAACTCAAGCTGAGCAGTAATAGTTAGACCTGGAATCTAAGGCTCTCGATGTCTGGTTCAGTAAACTTGCCAGTGCATCACACTGACTCCCTACCAAGAATTCCTCACTAAAAATGATAAGGCCAATGGCCACTATTCACTGAACACTTTCAAGGTGTCAGGCACTGTGCTCAGGGTTTCATGTACATCATCTGACTGAGCTACTGCAGAGCAGAACCACGTAAGGGCAGTAAGAGCCCACCCTGGAGCCTGACTCTTAATCATCACTCTCAACTCTGTTTTGGAAGCAATATCAGAGCAAAGAGATTTGCTGCCTAGTGTGAATTCAACAAAGCAAATCAGAAACCATCTTTCTTCCAAAGGTGACCTGTAACTGTCTTCCAGGTGCAAATGGGGTACTGACCCCCAGACGATGTTCCTGAGCCAGGGCCTCTCCAGGGGGCTACCCCATGGCAGGCTGGGACAAGCTAAAAGGGCAGCCGGGCCTGAGCACAGGCCTGAGGAGGCCTGTGGGCATGAAAACAAGCAAGACCCAAGCGGTAGGAGGGAGAACATGCTAATCCTCTACCCAGCTGTGTGACCTGGGGCAAGTCTTCCTATCTTTCTCCTGCTGACTTCTCAAGTCTGCTTGAGAAGCTTACGTAGAGGAAGACATTTTGATACGTAGAAAATGCTAGTTGAGGCGCGATAGAATTTGTAGTAAAAGGGCACCTTATCAGCTCACAGTGATTCTATGCAACTGAGGAGAGGAAAAGGCAGAACCTTAGGGGCAAGTGCCAGGGCAGATGAGGGCAGGATGTGGTTAGCAGATTGGCAACCACTCAAGGACTAAGTTCTAATGTTGCATTTCCTCCAGGTCGGCACTGTCAGATCCTGATGGAATCGTGCCAAGCTCTGATTCGTCATTGTTAAGGTTAGGAGGCCATATCTGCTGGGACACCTGCTGAGATCCAGGGAGCCTAGATAGTAGGGGAACAGAGATGAGTCTGAAAGGAAAAAGAAGAGCAGTCTGAGAAAAGCAGTATCTGTTGAAGGACAGGAGTCCTTGGTGAGAGAATAAAGGGAGGAAAATTAGATCTGGGAAGAGATGGCTTAGGAAAGAGAGCAGAAGAGGCAGGAGTGGAGACTTTGAGAAAGAAAATCTAAGAGAGATCTGTATAAAGTGAGGTCATAAGGGAGAGGGAGGAAATGGTGCTATAAAAATAGGAGTCTAGAAGGAGAAAAACGATGACAAACCTAGACAGTGTATTAGAAAGCAGAGACATCACTTTGCCAACAAGGTCTGTCTAGTTAAAGCTATGGTTTTTCCAGTAGTCATGTACAGATGTGACAGTTGGACCATACAGAAGGCTGAGTGCCAAAGAATTGATGCTTTCGAACTGTGGTGTTGGAAAAGACTCTTGAGAATTCCTTGGACAGGAAGAAGATCAAACCAGTCAATCCTAAAGGAAATCAGTCCTAAATATTCATTAGAAGGACTGGTGCTGAAACTGAAGCTCTAATACTTTGGCCATGTGAGGCAAAGAGCCGACTCACTGGAAAAGACCCTGATGCTGGGAAAGATTGAGAGCATGGAGAAGTGGGTGGCTGAGGATGAAATAGTTGGATAGCATCACCAATTCAATGGGCATGAGTTTGAGCAAACTCTGGGAGATAGTGAAAGATAGAGAAGACTGGCATGCTCAAGTCCATGGGATCACAAATAATCAGACACAATTTAGCAGCTGAACAACAATGAGAAATAAAAAAAGATTCTAGGGGGACTTCCCTGGTAGCCCAGTGCTTAACAATCCACCTGCCAGTGCAGGGGACTCGGGCTCAGTCTCTTGTCAGGGAACTAAGATCCCACACGCTGCAACTAAGTCCCAGCCAAATAAATAAATACTTTTTTTTTTTTTTTAAAGAGTGGTTCTAGGGACAAAGAGGGAGGCATGAAAAGACCATGGGAGGAATCAGGGCTGATGGCAGAGAGGGTCAGACACATGCCAAACCAAGAAATTCTCATCAAGTTCATGAAAAGTGAAAGTGAAGTTGCTCAGTCGTGTCCGACTCTTTGCGACCCCGTGGACTGCAGCCCACCAGGCTCCTCCATCCATGGGGTTCTCCAGGCAAGAATACTGGAGTGGGTTGCCATTTCCTTCTGCAGGGGATCTTCCCAACCCAGGGATCGAACCCAGGTCTCTTGCATTGCAGGCAGATGTTTTAACCTCTGAAGTCATCAAATCCAAAGGCCACATCTCAATTCTTAACTTCTTGACTTCCATGCAGAATTCAATGTCCCCAAGAGCTTTGCCCTTCTTGAAATCTTTTCTTCTCCTGGCCTCTGTAATATAACTTTCCCCTGATACTCCTCCTATCTCTCTGGCTACTTCTTCATTGATTCCTCCTCCCTTATATATGTGTTTCTCAGGAGCCTGACCTAGGACTTCTTCCCCTCTCACTCTGCATCTCCACTCTTGGAATTCTCATTTATCTCTTATGGTTTCAATGACCCTCTATAGTCTCATGACTTCCAATCACCACTTTTAGCCCAGACTTCTCTTAAATCCAGACCCCTATATATTGATGTGCATCTGTGTTTGTGTGCTAAGTTGCTTCAGTGGTGTCTGACTCTTTGTGATTTCATGAACTGTAGCTTGCCAGGCTCCTCATTCCATGGGGATTCTCCAGGCAACAATACTGGAGTGGTTAGCCATTCTTTTCTCCAGGGGATCTTCCCCACCCAGGGATCAGGCCCGGGTCTCTTGTGTCTCCAGCATTGGCAGGTGGGTTCTTTACCACTAACACCACCTGGGAAGCCCATGCCACCTGGAAATGTCTCCATTTAAATACCTCAAAAGCATCTCAGAATCAGCATGTTCAAAATTGTATCCTGGATTGCCCTTGAACTAAAACCAATCCTCCCTCAGTTTTTTCCTTTTGAAAAAGCTAGCTGTTTAAGCCAGAAGCCTCAGAGTTAATCACACTCTTCTCTCTCTCTCTGACCCTCCACACCCCATTGCGTCTGATCTTTAAATCCTTCCAATCTTATCCCCTCTGAAATCCAGACCCTTATATACTTATGTGCATGCGTGTGTGTGTGCTAAGTTGCTTCAGTCGTGTCTGACTCTCTGCGATCCCATGGACTGTAGCACACCAGGCTCCTCTGTCCATGGGGATTCTCCAGGCAAGAATACTGGAGTGGGTAGCCATTCCCTTCTCCAGGGGATCTTCCCAACCCAGGGATCTGCCTGCAATGCAGAAGACCCAGGTTCAATTCCTGGGTCGGGAAGATCCCCTGGAGAACAAAATGGCAACCCACTCCAGTATTCTTGATTGGAGAATCCCATGGACAGAGAAGCCTGGCAGGTTACAGTCCATGGTATCACAAACAGTTGGACATGACTGAGTGACTAAGCACATACACACATATCCATCCCAAACTCCCTAACTATCCCTTCTCCCCATCCTTCCCTCTGGCATCCATAAGTCTGTTCTACTTAGATAATCCATTTACATTTTGTAAGTAAATTCATTTGCATCATTTCTTTTTAGATTCCACATATAAGACCACTTTAAAGTTTTAAAAACTATTTAGGAAACAATGTATTTCAGCTACTGAATGGATAAATAAATTATGGCACATCTGTACAATGGAATACTCTGTGTATGTGTCTGTATTCTTATTCGAGTCTGATTCTTTGTGACCACTCCCCCCACCCCCACTGTAGCCTGCCAGTCTCCTCTGTCCATGGAATTTTCCAGGCAAGAATACTGTAGTGGGTTGCCATTTCTTCCTCCAGGGGATCTTCCCATCCCAGGGATTGAACCTGCGTCTCCAGCATCTCCTGCATTGGCAGGTAGATTCTTTACCATTGTGCCACCTGGACACCTGGGAACCCCACAACGGAATACTACTCAGCAATAAAAAGGATGTATTAATACCATTGATACAGGCAACCACATGCATGAAGCTCATATGTATTATGCTGAGTGAAAGAAGCTAGATTCAAAAGGCCTCTTACTGTGTGATTCCATTTATATGACATTCTTCAAATGACAAGGCTATTGGAATGGAGAACAGATTAGTGGTTGCCTGGGACTGGGAGTAGGGACAGAGGTTGACTACAATGATGTGGCACAGGGAATTGTTTTGGATGTCGTAACTATAAAGATTATTGTATAAGTCTACAATTCATGGAACTGTACACCCCAAAGAATGAACTTTAAGTATCTTTCCACATTTGGTCACACAATATAGAATGACATGTATGTCAATTTAACAATAAATAAATAAAAAGTACTAGCTAAAAAACTATTAAAGATTCCATGTTACATGCCAGCCTAGATGGGAGAGGAGTTTGAGGGAGAATGGATACATGTATATGTATGGCTGAGTCCCTTTTCTGTTCATCTGAAACTACCACAACATTGTTAATCAGCTATACCCCAAAACAAAGTAAAAAGTTTAAAGTTTGAAAAAAATTATTAAAAACTCCAAAAAGGCTTTACTTTTAATGGGTTATATCATTTGATATTTAACATAATAGAAATTAAAATGGATAAAATTTAAAACTTTTTAATTCAAAATCACAATAATAAACCCATTGCATGTTAACATATATTTAATAAATCAGGAAAGGAGTACATCAAGGCTGTATATTGTCACCCTGCTTATTTAACTTCTATGCAAAGTACATCATGAGAAATGCTGGACTGGGTGAAGCACAAGCTGGGATGAAGATTGCCAGGAGAAATATCAATAACCTCAGATTTGCAGATGACACCACCCTGAGGGCAGAAAGCGAAGAACAAAAGAGCCTCTTGATGAAAGTGAAAGAGGAGAGTGAAAAAGTTGGCTTAAAATTCAACATTCAGGAAACTAAGATCATGTCATCCAGTGACCAGAGGATGAGATGGCTGGATGGCATCACCGACTCAATGAACATGAGTTTGAGTCAACTCTGGGAGTTTGGTGATGGACAGGGAGGCTTGGCGTGCTGCAGTCCATGGGGTCGAAAAGAGTCAGACATGACTGAGTGACTGAACTGAACTGATTTAATGAAAAATTACTATTTTCCAGAACAAAAAATTTTATCAAGAAAACTGGCATTGTACTGCATTTTTCCAAATCTCTCTAATATCTGATGGTATAAAAAATAGCTGGATTCTCATACCTGCTTTTGCATTCAGTCTGTTGCAATATGTTGTTTTGGTTAAAGTATATGAGGAGAATATAGCCTCACAAGGATATGTAGCTAGAGAAGGGAGTTATTTAATAGTTTTTAGGTAGAATTCTAAGTATGATCCCCAAAATGACCCTCACCTGTGTATAAATGTCCTCTCCTTTGAAAGTGGGTGTTAAGGATGTTTATCACTCCCATGATTATGTTAGTTATTTGGCAAAGAGATTCTCAGTGGGACTCATCTAATCATATGAATCCTTTAAAAGCAGATTGCTTTCTCTGGCTTGGGGCAGAGAAGGAAGAGAGATTGGAAGCATGACAACGTGCCATTGATGGTTTGAACATGGAAGGGGCCGCATGAGAGGAAATGTGGGCAGCCTCTGGGAGCAGAGAGTGGCTTTTAGATGACAAGCCAGCAAGGCAACAAGGACCTCAAACCTACAACCTGAAGGAACTAAACTTTTCTAATGTTCTGAGTGAGCTTGGACGCAGAAATTTTCCCCCGAGAGCTTCTAGGTAACAATGCAGCCCAGCTGACAACTTGGCTAAGCAGAGAACTCAGGTGAAACCCCCTAGACTTCTGACCTACAGAAGTGTGAAATAATAAATGGTTATCATATTAAGTTGTTAAGTTTGTGGTACCTTGTTATGGCAGCAATAGAAAACTAATACACTGAATATTCTTCTTTGATGCTACACCTAAACTTCACAAGTGGTAATTTCTTAACGTATATTGGCAATGTTAAATCTGAAACCATATCAATGAACCTTTTGTACTCTGTTACATAAAAATCCATTGGTCTAGCTTGCACTTTGAATGGATCTATTATCCATGATTTTGTAACATCGTACGTTAGTCATTTGGAAAATGACTCACCCAGTTATACAGATCTTCCAATTGTTGACTCATTTTGTGATTATACAATATAAACACTCACATTCATTAATGTAACTATTAATCTTATCAAAAATGTCTTTAGGGTATTGAGAAATTCTCAAGCTTACAGTAACAGTTACAGGTTTTCCAAAATTTGACTTCTTACTTGAAAGCTTAGAGTTTATCATTGACAACAAATACTATCAGTTATTTCCCTTGAGATGACAGGATCACTTGATTCATTTTCAAAATGTTGGCCAAATACCGCAGTCTAAATAACCATAGTTTTCCTGTCAATTGTTCTTTCAAGTTAAAAAAAAAGTTCCATGAAAAACTGGCTCGTTTAGCTTGCAATTCAATCAAAAAGTGCTTTTCCTCACACCAACATCATAGTGCAATACGAGGTAGAAGTGCCTTAGATATCCTTCCTATTTGTCATACAAACTGTTAAAAACAAAACATACTCGAAGGGTTGAGATTTATTATATTAAAAATGAAATTTCACTGTTCAATCAAAGCTTTTTTTTTCTTTTTTTATCTTTTGGTCAGACCTTGTAGCATGCAGGATCTTAGGTCCCTATGCTGGGATCAAACTCAACCCCTGCATTGGAAGGCAGAGTCTTAACCACTGGACTGCCAGGGAAGACCCCCAGAACATTCTTAAGTGAAACTCACATTTCTTCTACCAGGAATATATTGACGATGAAGAATAACATGAATGCAGTTTAGTGCCACTGCTTTGACCCATGCTTAGGTACTTTGACCCACTATTGCTTTTGTTCCATCCGTGCAAATGTCAACACAATGAAAATGGCAAATAATGTCTCAGTATTACCAAGCAAGTAGCTTTGACTGAGCCCCCTGATAGAATCTTAGGAGCCCCCAGATGTCTTTGAATCACACTTTTAGGTCTGCTGGTCTAGGCTGAGGCTAGAGGAGAGGGAAAGAAGGAGGGTGGAGGTGAAACTTTAAACATGCTTAGGAATGTTCTGTCAATAGAGGAGACAACTGGAGATAAGGTGGAGAGAATTTCTAGATTCCTTCCCTTCAAGGACCTCTGCTGTGCTCCTTTTACTTCTGACCTGCCTTGCTCCTGAGCTGTCCCAACCAAGTCAACAGCTACCCTCTAAACTCCCCCATCCTGGGATCATGGATACTCTGTCTTACAAGGCCAAAATACAAACAGAGAAACCCATCCTGGCCTGTGCACCTGTCATGGCTGTTTGTCCCCCTACCCTAGAGCCCCTAAGGCTCTGCTAGACTGACTAAAATTAGTCTTCTCAGACCAATTACCCTGTTGTTGCATGGCTTCCCAGTCACATGGAATGAGTGCCCTCTGTGTACCCAGTCCTGTGCCGGGTGCTGATAGGGGCTGGGGGGAGATGACAATGACACAGCCCCTCCCCTGATCACTTCAATAGGATGCCTTGCTTCACATCTGAGAAGGGAGCTTAGATGATAAAGCCATGGAAGTAGGTGGATATTGGCATGTCCTGGAGTAACTGTCAAAGGGGCAGGGAGAGGTAGAATATGAGACATGGGGAAGAGAGAAGGCATTCCAGATGTAGGCAGGCAGGAGTAGAGATGGCCATGTGCGGGGCCAGTGTAGTAACAAGCCTGCTGGAAGTGAGAGGAGGAACTGGGTGGAATTGGAAGTGAGGCTGAAGTTACAGGGGAAATTGTGAATGCCTGACTTATCTGGTCATGGGTTGCCAGTGCAGATGCAAGAGCAGCCTGGAAGGTGTGTTTTAGAAAGCTGGATCTGGCCATGTGTGCAGAAAACACCTGAAAGTGTGTGGGAGAAAAAGAATTAATACCAGTTTACCTATGCGATTTCATTCCATCCTCACTCCAGCCCTGTGAGATGGGTACTATTGTTTTCATCTCCAGGAACTTGAGGCTCAGAGAGATTGGTTAATTTACCCAAGACCACCTGGATGGTAAACTACAGAGGAGGGATTCCAACCCAGGCCTGCTTCTGAAGCCAATGTTCTGAATAACTACAGTGATGAGGAGAAAAACAGAATAATTACAATAACTGATTACAGCCAACATATACTGGGTCCTAAATATGTGTCAGGTTGAACAATTGACACATTCTTTCATTCAGCCTTCACTACAACCCTGTGAAATAGGCACCATTATTATCGCATTTCACAGATGCGGAAATTGAGATATGAAAAGTTATTTGCCCCAGGCCATACAGCTAAGTGCCAGAGCTGGGACACACACTAAATTGATCTAACTCTAAAGCCCAAACTTTTCCACTTTAAGGTCTACTGCAAAAATACTGACATTAGAGGATAAGGGCCTGAGCTAGAGTGGTAACCAAACCATTCTATAACAATGGCTACTGAAGGCTGAGTACAGAGCTATCATGAAGCAAATAATGACAGCACTTCCGGTGGTCCCCATTTCCTAGTCAAGAAGTGGTGCCGTTGACAGGTCAGGTCGAGTCTCAGAGCACTGGTGATGGCCATGGTGCAGTTGTATATGGCTTGTGGCACCAGTCTCCCACTTCCATTGGCCCCCTCTGCCATCTGCTTAACTCCATAGCAGCACAAGGGCCTCAAAGTGGGGCACTCAGGGCAACTGTCACAAGGACCATACCCTACACAGATGGATTCTAAAGTCTCAGACAGCACTGAAACAAAACAGACTTAAATCTCAATCTCAGATCTTTTCCCCACTAGCTATTTGCTAAGTCACTTAATCTTCTGTGCCTGTTTCCTGCATGTCTTTAAATGGAAGGAATCATAGTATCCACCTCTTAAGATTTCCATAGGAGCAAATGAAATAATAAAGCAATAAAGTGCTTAGCACAGTGCCTGGCACATCACAAGTGCTCCATAGTAGTAGTAGTGTTATTTGCTCAGTCGTGTCCAACTTTGGGGACCCTATGGACTGTAGCTCACCAGGCTCCCCTGCCTGTGGAATTCTCCAGGCTAGAATACAGGAGTGGGTTGCCCTTCCCTTCTCCACAGCAAGTGCTCCATGCGTATTACCTACTCAGTGGCTCAGCAGTAAAGAATCCTGCAATGCAGGTTTACAGTAAAGAATTGCAGTAAAGAAACCTGCAATGTAGGAGATGCAGGTTTAGTCTCTGAGTAGGGAAGATCCCCTGGAGAAGGAAATGGCAAGCCATTCCAATAGTCTTGCTGGGAGAATCCCACGGACAGAGGAGCTTGGTGGGCTACAAGCCACAGGATCACAAAGAGTCAGACACAACTGA
Organism: Bos javanicus; assembly: GCF_032452875.1. Lineage (NCBI taxonomy): Eukaryota > Metazoa > Chordata > Mammalia > Artiodactyla > Bovidae > Bos > Bos javanicus. The sequence continues at coordinate 57,311,041 of NC_083897.1, read as the reverse complement.
GCACAGAACAGAACATTTTTGTTGTGGTAGTGATTATTCTTACTAGTTTGTCAGGACGCACCTCCCAAGAAGACATCTGCCGCTGGTTACCAGTATGTGTTATTTACCTAGGCAGGATCTGCAGGATGCCAAGACTAAAAAGAAAAGAGAAGAGAATGCACTACTGAGAATTCAGTACTACTGACAATTCAGCATCACTGCATCTTCCCCAGGCCTCAGGCCAGGCTGGGAAAGGAGGCTGGCCAGAGGAGCCAGGGCTGGACAGATTGAATAGAGGAGGGAGTGACGTTCCCAGGCACCCTCCCTCCTGCTTCCTCAGTGCTCTGTTTTTCTAAGCCCCTGCCATCCAAATGAGGAGCAAATGGGGAGCTGCGAGGGGCTCTGCCCAGAGAGCCCAGCACCACATGGGCCACAGGCCCTGGACTGGATGGCGGCCAAGAGGGAAAAAAGTGTAGGAGGAGAGCTGACCTGGCAACAAACTGTTCTCCAGAGGGGACCCCCATCCCAGGCACCCAAGGGGCTGGGTCCAAGGCTTGGCACATTTGGGACATTTGGACTTGAGGGCAGAGGCCCCAGGCGCCATTTGCTAGTTTTGCTCTGGGGACAGGCTTGGGTGGGAAGAGAATCGCCCCCATCCCTCCTCTCTCAGAGCAAAGGCTGCCTTGCTTCTCGCCTCCATGAGGCCCGCGTTCTGGTTTCTAGGCTTCCTGCCCGCGAACCCAGGGACCCTGGGCCAAGAGGCAATGGCTAGAGGGAACAAGTAACATCTCCTTTCCCGAGGTGAGAGCAGAGCCTTTTCTGGACTTTTCTATCTGGCATTCTAAGTCCTCCTCTAGTTTCCTGCCAGCCTAGGCTCTCCCTTTACCCTGCTTGGCCCCCTTTCCACACCAGATCCCCAGTAGCAGGGCAGGTAGCTCAGTGGTTAAGAAAACAGAGACCACCTGAGTTCAAAGTTCAGCCTAGTCACTTTTGGTTCTGTGACTTTGTTGTTGTTTAGTTGCACAGTTGTGTCTGACTCTTTGCCACCCCATGGACTTGTAGCCCACCAGGCTTCTCTGTCTATGGGATTCTCCAGGCAAGAATACTGGAGTGGGTTGCCATGCCCTCCTCCAGGGGATCTTCCCCACCCAGGGGTCAAACTGATGTCTCCTGCATGCACAGTCATATTCTTTACCACTGAGCCACCAGATAAGCTGGGATGTGACCTTAGGCAAGCACCTTAACACGTTATTGACAAGAGACGTTTCAATGCCACAGCCATCAGTTTCGGCAATCCACCCCCCACCCCACAACCCCTGGTCAATAATGTGTTAATCTCACCAATAAATGAGGCTGAAAATAGCATTTTCTTCACAAGGTTGTTTGTGAGACCAGTTAATCCATGCGAAATGCTTAGAACAGTGCCTGCTACATAAATGTTTAACAAATGTTCTGTCCTGTTACTATCCGCTCCTGTGCCAGGATTACATTCCCTCTTCTGTCTGCCCACATAAGCCCCACCCTGCTCAATCATCCCTCTTCCATGAGGCCTCCTTGGCACCACCTGTTCTCCTGACCTCTATTAAACTCCCCAGCGAAAGCAAGGACTCTGACATGAACAGCACTAATTATGAGTCCCAGAATAACATATAGTCCCTTGCATGCCTCCTTAGTCATGCTCATCTCAGAAGACAGGCATCAGCAAGCAATACACACACACACACACACACACACGCGTGTGTGTGTGTGTGTGTGTGTGTGTGTGCTGTGCTTAGTTGCTCAGTCATGTCCAACTCTTTGCGACCCCATGGACCACAGCTCCCCAGGCTCCTCTCTGCATGGAATTCTCCAGGTAAGAGTACTGGAGTGGGTTGCCATTTCCTGCTCCAATCTAGTCCCTCAAGTGTGGTCAAATTTTATGACTGGGACCCACAGTAGGAAATGTTTTTTATGGCATAAACCAGGACATGCATTTATATATCTTTCAATCTAGATCTAGAGATATATGACTAAAACATAAGCTTCACAGAATAATATATACCCTTACCCCACATGTTTCACTCTTCCATTTGCTGTTCATTCAATTTGTTAAATGCTGGCTGCAACCCACTAAATCAGTTTTAAGCTCTGCCACTTGTTGTGACCCACAGTGTTCCCTGTGATTAACCCTATACGGGATGGGACTGAGACCTTCAGAGGCTCTAAACCATGAAAAGATTACAGGTGAAAGGTGTGGCCTGTTTATAGAGTGGAGGTCTCTAAAGGGGAGCTGCAGTGGAGGGTGCATGGAGGGCCTTGGAGGCAGAAGGCTGGAGAGGAAGGCTGGGCTTAGGCAGCAAAGGGCTTCAACTGACACACAAAAGAGACTGGATACTTACCATAGACAACTGGGAATCACTGTAAGTGTTTAAGCCCAGAAAGATCAAAGTTCGTCCTGTGTTATAGAAAGATCACGGGATGAGCTGGGAGGAGGATGATTGGAAAGACCAAGTCAAGAATGGGGGAATCTATCTGGAAGCTGCTTCCAGCATCCATGTGAGAGAGGATGGATGAGACCATAATTGAAGAAACAACCAGGAGAATGGGGAGCACAGAGGAGACAAACATGAGAAATGGTTTTCTCGTTTTCTCAAGCCCAAAATCAATAGGACTTGGCGGCTGAGGCTTTTAGCTTGAGTGACTAGGCCAATATGAAACTGGTTATCGAGGCAGGTACAGAGGAGGTTGGTGGAAACAAAATCAGTTCAGTTTTGGAACAGGTTTGAGACACCTATCAGGAACATTTCAGGCTGGAAATATGTCTCAATTTTTCATTCATTGAATAACAGATTAATGGGACTGGACATTTCTATCTTGACAAATAGGGACATTAAAGAAATAAATTAATATCTGCCATTGCCATCATTTCAGGAAAGAGAATATTTTGCCACCAAAAAGTTTTAAAAAGGCAGAATGTCAGAATAAAGGACAATCGTTTATAATTAGATACATTGAAATTATTGAAAAACTCTACTTTTGATGTTTTTCCCATTTTGCCATGACCCGTTGAAAACATTACTGTGTATCAGCTTTGTTTGTGGATTGTAATTGACAGCCACATATTTGAGGACTAAGCAGAAGAAAAGTCAGCAAAAGAAACACAGGGGGGTAGTTCCAGAAACAGGAGGGAAAACCAGCAGATAGTGACCAAGAAAGAAAGGAGAGCCTCAGAAATGAGGACTTGGCCAAGAGTGCCTTTGGCCACCCAGAGTTCAAAGAGATCATTGAACTTGGCACTTAGGTGGTCATTGGTGACCTTTGGTAGTGCCCTTTCACAAGGAGGATAGGGCTGAAGCCAAATTGCAGTAAGTCGAAGTATGAATGGAAAGTTGAGAAAAGTATAGACTCTGTGTTCAATGAATTTGAGGGTGAAGGAAAGAAAAGAGAGAAAAGGAAGGAGGGGAAGAGATATTTAGAGTTAGGGGAGCAAGAGAATACATTTAGGAAAGGAGGGACTTAATTCTGGGGGATAACAGAGACAGGTACTTTATAATCAGGAGGGAAAGAGCTGGTATAAAGAAGCCGAAGTTTCCTGAAGAGAAGGGTCATAATGCCCAGAGGAAGGCCCCAGAGAAGGAGGGTGGATAAGGCCAAGGCCAGGGTGAACAGATTAGCCTTTAACGAGAGGGGCACCTTGTCCCTTGAGAAGGGAGGGCTGGAGGGGAAGGAAGTTGGAGAGGCAGGCCAGTTTGGGGGGAGTGGGGCAGGGCAGTGAGGTAATTCACGCTTCAAAGCCTGTGTTTTCTCAGGGAAGTGGGAGGAGAGGTTGTTCTGTGGGGAGAGGGGAGGGGCAGGAACGTGGTAGGAGTTGAAGCAACTTTGGAATGTGGCCCAGGGAATGGGGACACTCAAGCTGGGGAGAGCTGAGGAGTGGAAAAGGGAACATGCTCCAGGGTGGTAGGGGGAACCAGGCCCCACTGACATTGATTGAGCCTGTCCGGTCCAGGTCTTGTCTCCCTCTCTAGCTGTCAGCACTGTGAGGCAGAGTCTGTTCCTCTTTATAGTTCATTCTCTTGCCTGGCAAGGTCCAGAAGTGTCTGGCCCAGAGGAGGCAGCAAGCCATCTCTGAATGTTCTGGCAAAGCAATCAGTGACAAAACCCAGAGGCACCATAAGGCTGTTAGGGGTAAGGGAGGTAGGATCATAACTGCCGTGACAGGAAGTTCTTCATTTTGATTGTTCCAGACCTTTCTTGCCACCTTGCTGGCCACCTCACTCCTTTTATACGCTGAGGGCAAAGGAGAACAGCCAGGTTCGCATTCTTACCCAGCAACCCTTGCGGGTCTTAAATCCTTCAGACTGAGGAGAGGTCCCCAAGAGGGGCCAGTGGCTTTATCTCCCACAAGCTAAATGAGGCTGAGGCAATTCTTAGGGAGGTAGTGAGACAAAGCAGCTGTGCAACTGGAGAAGAAAGATCCACAGACACAGGCCTGAATGCCACCTGAGCTGTAGGAGAAGATGCCAGGAGCTGGCATGAGGGGAACCCTCAGGCCTGCAGCTCAGGGGAGTGAAGGAGCTGGATGGCCCTGATTGTGAAAGATTGTGGCTGAATGAACACAAGTTCAAGATGGTTTGGCATGAGCCCTGGGCTCTGGAGGAATATCTACCTCTTCTCTCTTTCCCCGCTCCTGACCATTTTCAGGGCACCTAGAAGTAAAAAAGATCCCCAGGTTTGACAATAGGTCTGCTTCTTCCTCCTTCACATGCCATCTTCTTCCAGCCCAGTCTCTTCATCCTGGCTCCCTCTCAGCCTCACCCCTCCTTTGAGCCAGTGGCATAATACATGCACATTTTCATCTCCTGGAGGTAAATTTAGCAAGAACACCCAGAGACTGATAGAAACTCAGGCTCCATCAGCTCTGCTCGCCATCCCCCACTGCCCCCTCCCTCTAGATTTTCCACTCCAACATCCAGGATCCAGGATCCAGCCCGCACTTACACAATTCAGGGACAGAGGGCTTAGCCCAGTCCAAGACTTCACTCATTTCACCACATATAATAAAGCTCTGTTTATGGAGAACCAGTACATTGCCAGGTCTCTGGGTTAGGTGGCGGCTGGGCTGTTACAAAGTTTTCCTTTGACTGAGCCAAAATGTATCTCCCTGTAGCTTCTACCCATGGGCCTCAGTCCTGCCCTTTGAAGTCACACAGAACAAGTGTAATCTCATTTCAGTCAAATCCTCAGACATTTGAAAATGACTGTCAGTTCCCCAGCAGTTTTCTCTCCTCTGTGGATAAACATTTCTTTCTTTCTTTTTAATTTTGTGTCTTTACTTTTTATTACCCAAACAGTATCAGGGCTTGTGGAACTTTCAGGAAAACTCAGAAAAGCCTAAAGAAGGAAGTAAAAGTCTACCATAATCTTATTCCCAGGAACCATTGTAACTTTCTCCTTTCTCTAACCAGACTCTTTTTTTCCCCCCTGCATACTGTATATTCTACACTTCTTTTTTTTCTTACCAAAAACAGGATCATCCTCCAAGTTATGTGGTACAGGCTTCTTTTTTTCACTCTTCAATATATTAACCTTTCCCCAATCTTCTACCATGCCAGTTTTAATATGAACCTGTGTAACTGTTCAATGATTTATTTAACTGGCTTTCTAAAGTAAGACATTTGGCTTGTTTCCAGTTTTCCTTTGCTACAAAGAACACAGTGGGGTTGAAATTGGAAATGGGGGTTATGTGAACAGAGAAAAAAACAGCACTGGGATCAAATTATTCACTTTTAGCATCTATTTTTCTAAACTTTGTGTTGATAATTATACTTCCTAGAACATGATTATGAGTGCCTGCTTCGTATTTGGTGGTAAGGACTTACCCTAAATAATCTACCTTGTTTCCTATCATTGGACATTGAGGTGGTTTCTAATTTTTGACGATTACACACCTGGCTGTGATGAATATCCAAGAAGCTAAATAAACCTGCACCGGTGCTCGACACTGAGGTCAGTAGTCATATTTTCAAACCTCTGAAGCATAAGGAACCTGCCAATAGTTGTAACTGCAAACTGTTTGGCGAAGGCCCAGAAGACTGGCTGAGGCTGAGAGGATTGTGACCCAGGTGCTGGGCTTGCCCGGGGTCAGTACCCATTTACCCAGCGCCCGTCAGTGTTCAGCCTGACAGGGCCCTTTGGAACCACTGGGCTTGCATCCTCCTCTCACACTAGAGGGAACCGAGGCGCCGGGAACCCAGGTGCCAGGGTCAGAGATGGTCTTTCAGCAGACCTCCCCCAGCACCCTGGCGCCCGGACTGGAAGCTGAGATTTGAGATCAGCAATCTGACCTGGAAACCCCTGCAAATGCTGCCTGTGCTCCCTTCTCAAACCACAGATGGCTGAGGCTGGAGAGGGGATTCAGTCAGGCACTTCTGCAAATGTACTGCCCAGTAAAGGGGAGGGCGTGGAAAGAAGACTTGAGGTCCAACCCACAGGCAGCAAGACCAGCCCCACCCAGATGCTCCATTTTTCTCTAACCCGGGGGATATGCTTCATAGTGGTCACCCCATATCCAGTCCACCTGGCCAATATATTTGGGGTTTGAACTGAAATAACGTGAGTCTCACTTGCCTCAGTTGTCCCTTCTCACTGTACTGGTCTCTCTCCCCAGCACCTGACAACTTTCTGTGGTTTCTAAGGCACTTCCCTTGTTCCCTTCCCTCAGGCCTTGCTACCACCTGGGGAATTTGCACAAATGGTGTTCGATTTGCCCCTTTTGTGTTTTCCTTTCTGACTTGGAGGTAAAGAACCGCCCTCCCCCCTGCCTATTGACTCTGTTTATTCAACTGGGAGAAATTTCACACCCAGGAACACGGGTATCCCTCCCCAAGCCCCTTTTCCTAAATCTTGACACACACACACACACACACACACACTGCTCCCCAGGTATCTCATCCTGACATGTCCCTGAATAATTTATGAGTCCAGGCAGACCTTATAAAAAGTTTGTCTCCCAGGAAAAGCCAGAAAAGTGCGGGACACTCTGAGGAATCACAGCCCCCACAGCCTGCCTGGCCTTTACACCCTAAGGATGGACCCTCCTGCCCCCGCTGCTGCCACCCCTGCTCTGGCCCTGGCCTCAACTCCAGCCCTAGCACAGGACTCCCTGGCACTGCCCTACCTGGGAAACCCATTGCCCCTTCTCTCCTCTGGACAAGAAGTAAATAAACATGAACGGTAAGTGGCATTTGGCCTTTGGTCATTTGAACTCAAGCTTAGTGGGGTTCCTGGGACAACAAAGGAAATAAGAAGTCCAGGGCCCCCCTGTTCTCTGTGCTCCCTCCACAACTCAGACTCTAATATCTCAGCTGGCTCTTCACCTCACTAATCCCTCTGATTGACAGGAGGAGACTTGGGGACAGTGGGCATTGCCAAAGCTGAAAACTGAGCAGCCAGGCCCTCGTGTGCCAAGTTGCTCAGTCCACTGAGGGGCAAAGGGGAGACTACCAGAAAATCTGGATTGGACAGGACCTAGGCTGAAGAGCAGGGAACGAGGTTCAAAGTGCCAAGAGGCTAATGACCAAGGGACTGTCTTTTTCCGGACCACACCATAAGCTTTCCATTTGCTTTTTTCATTACCTTTTGAAGTCTAGTGAGAAAGCAGTGGACCCAGAAATATATTTGGCCCCTTTCCCCATCCCAGGAAGAGGGCAGAACTGTGAGCTCTACTTTGGGGGGCAGGAGGTAGGGGGCAAGATAGTTTCTACCCAACCCTCATTCATTCCTCCAAACGTTTAACCGTTCACTAAACATTGACCAAAACACCTACTGTGTACCAGGCATTATGCTTAGGTGTTGGGGATTCAGATACCATTGAACATAAATCTGCCCTTAAGAAGCTCTAAGGTAACTAAACAGATAATCATCCAACAGATGTGATAACACTGTTGAAGCAGAGGAGTGCCATCTGTCTTGACCTAGACTCAGGGTCCTTAGGAAAGTCTTCCTGCTGGAGATGGAATCCGAGTCAAGTTTTTGGAGGGCTTCTTTTCTTATCTCAGGGAGGCCAGACTCTTTCTCCTCCACCAACTAATCTCTCCTCTTTGTCCTAGAGGAGCTTGTCTTTGGAGGCCCTGGCTGACCTCTACAAATGACCTCCCCAGGCAGGTGAGGAAACGTGTGGATTTGGTGAGTTGGAGCCCCTGTCCCACGTGTTCACACACACACATGACCACGTGCAGGCACTCAGACCTGGTCCCTTCCCAGAGGGGCCCCCAATCTCTGACCTTCAACTCAGGCTGTAGACCCGGAAAAGCACTTTCTCAGCCTTGCCCACTTTTGAGTCCCACAACAGCTCTAGGAGGAAGGCAGGGAGCCGAGGCCTCTGGGGCAATTTAGCTGTGCAGAAAGCTGAGCCCCAGAGCATGAGAGGGACATGGGCAGGCTCCACGGTGCATGTGAAGTGGGGCTAATGCTAGAATCATGGTCTCCTGGCACCCAACCGTGGCATTCTTTCCCACCCCCCCACCCCACCCCCGCATCTTTGCTGCTCAGTAGAACTCTGTCCCCTGGACCATCTCCAAACAGGTGTTAGAACAAGGACAGGAAAGCAAACAACCCCCCGGACTCTGTCCACTTGTTGTTCAACTAGAATCAGGACAGATCCCCTTATGGGACGGGGTACTGAACCCCAGAGATGTCTAAGGTCTTTTCTAGATCATCTTACCTACAGGTTGCTGACCCCTGATACAGAAGAGGCAGTTATCTGACCATGCACTTTGAGCCACATGCGTTTTGCTTTTGACAGGCCCCCGGTGGGACAACAGGTGCCAAGGTCACCAAGGTTGACTTTGAGTTCCATCACCCGGTCAGGTAAGCTTCTGGCACGAGGCGCAGAGCCTGATGTAGATCTATTAGCCTTTTAAATCCTCACAACAGCACTATGAGGCAGGAGGAGGGAGGTACTGCTATGATCACTCTTTCACAGACCAGGAAATGGAAGCTCAGAGAGGTTAAGGGACTTGGCCAAGGTTGCCTTCCCTGGAGTCACTGTCAGTGACCCCTAAGAATGAGCCCCTGTGGAGAGATCAGTGAAGAAAGCCTTAGTAGGAGATGGAGGACACAGGGCTAGAAAATTCTTGGCTGCAGGCCTTCTGGGGTGGGGAGTAGGGAGTGGGATCAGTTGCAGGATTGATATACGCCAGGCTTGGGTCTCTTCACAGCTATAGGCCCACCAGACATGACCTTCCTGCATGGAGCCATTTTGTAACACTCCAGAAGGTTCTGTTACAAAGCTCCCTTTCTTCTTTTTCCATCTCACCCCATTACTGCAACTAAGAGTTTAGGGGCTGGCTTCCTTCTTGGTCCTACTGACCCTTCTGCACATGGCAGCCTATCCAAGTTGGGACCATATTTCTTCTCTGTCCACAGACTCTTCTGGCCTAAATCCTGCTCCTTTGACTACCTGTACAGTGATGGGGAGATTTTACTGAAGAACTTCCCTGTCCAGGCAACCATCAACCTCTATGAGGACTCAACCAGTGAGGAGGAGGAGGAAGTGGAGGAAAGAGAAGAGGAGGAGAAAGAAGAAGCAGATGGAAAGGGGCCAGAAGGGTGTGTGAAGGTACCAGGGTCAGCACCACACAGGGCAACAGCTCATTCTCCCTCCCTGCCCCTGACCTGTCCCAACTGAACCAGTTAGTCTGATGGGGTTCATTATGCCTGGCAACATTCCAGGGCATTGATTAGCCAGGAATTCCCAGGAACAGTTCTCTGGATTGAAAGTTGGGTCCTCAAGTTACCAGCTCACCCTGGCTACACCCAACAGATCTGTAAGCCCAGCCCTCTGGCATCTTATTGGGTTGCTGTTGTGTTGCCAACGAGAGGGTCCTAGGAACTCTAGGGGAAGGAAAACTTACTTTCTGAACCCCCCAGGGAGCAGATGAGGATGAAGCATGCCTATGCAGAGAACTGTCACTCTTCAGGGCTCTGACTCCCCAACCATTCAGGTGGCCATGAAGTCCTGTCTTCCTGTGGTAAGCCTGATTTCTGGCTTCACCTCCATGGATGCAATACCAACACCAGTTGGGGTGCCTTGCTGACGGACCTTGCAGGAAGGAAAGGGGACATCTAAAACATCAGTCTACTTTGGGGATCGCTTCCCTTTTGGTTGTTATCTACTGGGGTCTGTATTTTGGCATGAGACCAATCAGGAGAAAAATAAACTAGATGATGTTTACCTTTTTTCCTGGAACTGGACTGATTTCTTAACTGAACTCTGCCCATGTTTTGAAGTCATGGGCAGAGGGTCAGAAACCAGCTCAAGGCCAATCCATTGCTCTACCTGAGGTCAATTGACAGATCTTTCTTCACAGGGATGTACCACGGGAGGCCCACCATGGGGCCAGGCCTTCTTGGTCAACTTGTGCAATCAGATTTGATTAAACCTTAAAGACAGCTTGGGAAGGGGGAAAAAATGGACCTCAGAGGGCAGCTTAAAAGTCAGAAGCAGAGCTGGAGGTGGGGGAAGGTTAGAGATGCAGCATCAGCTGAGCCTTGATGATGAGCCTGTGCATGTGGGGAGGGGCCTTGAGAGGCGACCAAGTCCTAAAAATGTTACCTTCTCAAGTCCCTTTGTATCTGCCATAGCTCAGCTCCTCAGACTCACCCCTGTCCCAAACAGCCTTTGAGTCATTTTCTTGCCTCCAGCATGTTCCACTGCAATTCATCCTCCACATGTGTGCGTGTGTGCTAAGTTGCTTCAGTTGTGTCTGACTCTGTGTGACCCTATGGACTGTAGCCCACCAGGCTTCTCTGTTCATGGGATTCTCCAGGCAAGAATAGTGGAGTAGGTTACCATGTCCTTCTCTAAGGGATCTTCCTCAACCCAGGGATCAAACCCTTGTCTCTACATCTCCTGCATTGGCTGGAGGATTCTTTACCACTAGTGCCCCTGGGAAGCCTACAGGCCACTAGATCAGACCATGCTGTGCCCACTGCTCAAAGCCCTACCACTGCTTTTCATTGCCTCAGCAATAGTTGGACTTTGTTTTATAAGTCACAGATCTTTCTGGGAATCTATAGCTTTTCTACTCAGATACTCACAAATCAAGTCCTCAACTTGATATTCTAGGCTGTTCAATTGCCAGTTCCTGCTTGTCTCTTTAGACTTGTCTCTCAACACTTGAAGCTCATGCTTCCTGTCTTTAAATGTGTCATGGATTCTAATCCCTCTGTGGCTTTAATGCTGTCTGGAATGCTTTTTCACTTTTGTCTGATAAGCTCCCATGCATCCAACAGGACTAGCTCAGACACCTCTCCTGTGAGAAGTCTCCCCAGACTCCCAAGCCCAGGCTGGGTGCCCCCATCATTCAGTACCTCAGCCTTCTACCATAGCATCTACCTCTCCTCCTTTGCAGTAAGATGGGGCCGTGTTTGATATCACCACGTGACTTTTTTGCACAGCACACTGTCTGGCACAAGAGAGGTGCCCAGGAAATGCTGAAGGAAAAAGATTTGCAGATCTTTTAAAAACAGTTCTTAGTAGAACCACCTCCATCCCCTCACTTGCTGGCTTCCCATGTCTTTGCCGAGCTACAGACAGGACAGGGTAGCATTATCTGATTCAGGAGCAGAACACTGCCCATCTTTCTTTCTCTCCTGTCTCAACTTAAGACAGGTTGCTCCAGTTCTGAGCCCTCACTGGGACTTCCCTTAATTGGACACAGCCTTGGGCAGCCCACCAAACACACACTGGTGCCATCTATTGGTCAAAATTTAACTTCGTTCCTTAATTAAGCCTGCCAGGCAGTTGACCTTTGATCACTTTAATCCTTTTAGGCCATTCTGTTTCTGCTTGTAGGTAAAGTGGAATTTACCAATCTTCTAGCTGTATAACCTTGGGCTACTTATCCACTCTGAACCCCAGTCTCCTCATCTGTAAAATGGGAAAAGTCATGGTACTTCCTCTCAGGGTTGTTGTAAGGATTCAGTGAGATAATATATGTCAAGTACTTAGCACAACTCCTGGCACATGGTAAAAGCACACAATAAGTAGTGGTATTCATAGCAATCATCGTTGTAGCAGTGGTTATTAATTTTATGTTAGAAATCAGCTAGTAGGCTAGAGTCAGCTAATGACTGGATTTATTCAACTAAAGATTGATTTATCAGTCATCTCCACCTGATCTCCCTGGCACCATTTGATGGTTTACCAATCTCAGGATGTATTGTTTGTCCCCCATTAAGCAAACAAACAAAAGGAAACAGAGACCAAATGTGGCTTCAACTTATTTTCTGAGCTTCAGCAGGAACACCCTTCTTTTGAATTGAATGCAGAGGGCCAACATACAAGACAGATAAAGATGGAGCTGCCCCGGGAATTACAATGGGAGACACAGAATTCCTACTTTGGTGTCCTCTCTATGTAAACGAACTCTCTTCACCCCCTTTTTGTGAGGTACCCTCAGAGGTCTCTAGATGGTGTGAAAGACTATTTGAAACCACGATCCTAAGAGTTAAACCAAGGTTGATTTGAAGTTGAAGAGGGATTAGTATTTTTAACATGTCCAGTGTTCTGATTAAAACCCTTGTTTTGGGTCCTAGGCTCCCAGCATTTCATTTCATTTGAGCATTTAATAGCTCAAAAATTGCTCAAGTCCTTGTACCATAGGTAGTAGGAGTTTAAAATCTTTGGAATCCCAATATCTTTGGTTTTAGGGTATTATGTAGCATAGAATTACAAATCCTTAAATCCCCAGTGGCTTAAAGACCCTAAAACCCTTGGAGCAGTAATTCTTAACTCAGTGAGCTCCTCTTACTTCCCTCTCTCCTCCCCCTTACTGAGCATGTGCCATTGGTCAGTGGCAGCCATTTTGTCTCATTTTCCTCCCAGTCCCTTGCCCTGAAATGGCTTCCAATCCTCTTCCCCCGACATAGTTGCTAAGTGATTGGAAGTCACTGTTCTGACTAATCAGAGTACAGTGTGAGTTGCTTTGTTGTCATGGATGTATCCATTCATTGTAGCAACGTCAAATCCAGTGCACAGACTTGGGGTGGGGGGAATCTTTGCAAAACTGAGTCCTTCCCCTGGCTCCACCTAGCTGGCCCACCCTAGGTGCCCATACGTCCTCATCCCAGCACTACTCCTCCTGTTCCCCCATAGCAATGAGAACAGGGTACTTTGGTTGAGTGCAAATCTTCATTTGAGCTGGGACTTGAAGAATGGGCCCAGGTAGAGATGGAGAGAGAAAACTTTCCACAAAGAGGCAGCTGTGTGAATTCCTTCATTAAATGAATGTTCATTGAGCACCTCCTCCATGCCAGGCATTAATATTATAGTGATTAAGAGCATGAGCTTTGGAGGCAGATGTACCTCAGTTCAAATCCCATATCTGACACTGCTGGTTCCATCATAGGCCCACTCCCCTCAGGTGTCAAGGTCAGTTCTCTACGCTCAGCCTTCTCACTACATCTCTGTAGTCCTTGATTATATCACTCACACAGTCACACACATACACGCTGTATATGCTCGTTAAGAGTTGCCTATTTTCTCCTCTGTTTCTGTAAAGGAAAGCCCTCTCTCCAACCCCAGTGGTTGTTACCAACTCCATCTCTCTCCTCTTCTCCCGGACTGTACCTGTGTGGTTATCTAGTGGGCAGTTGGTCTCCTCTTCGACCCAGGCCCCTGTTGTAAAATGGTGGCCAATCCTCCTCCCAAACAAAGTTGTTAGGTGGCCTGAGTTCACTGTTTAGACCTCTCAGGGGCCTGGTGTTGGTTACTATGTTTTGGGTTTACTCCCCAGCTGGCAAGACTTGTAGCAACCTCTGGGCAAGTGCATAAAGCCAGGTAGAAAACCTGGCAAAGAACCAGTCTTTAGGAAGTGGTAGTCACACGTTCTCCAAGGCACTTGCTGCTTGCATTAGCCACCATGATCTCCTATGCTACTATAATCACAACAATCCTGAGGAGACAGTTATGCCCATTTATGAATGAGAAACTTAAGGTTAGTAAGGATTTTGTCCCTGGGTCTGTGTGTTTGTGTGGAGGTTACTACAAGCATGGCCACTTCTTAGGATGAGGCACTTTAACCTATTACCTCATTTAATCCTTACAACAACTCTGATACATAAGTACTGTTATTATCCCCACTTTAGAGATGAACAAACTGTGGTTTGGAGAGTTTAAGGAATCTGCTTAAGGTCACACCATGAATCAATGGCTGAACCCATATTTGAATGATTACAGCACTTGCCCAGGTTATACCAGTGATAAGCAGCAGAACCAGGCTTCCGGTCTGCCTCATGGCAGAGCCCCAGTGCTTTCAGGAAGTAGAGTCTACAGAGCTTGGTGAAGGATTCAGTGTGTGAGAGGGCAAGAGAGAAAACGTTTCAACTCCAGCTGGAGGGAAGTAAGTCAGAGATTAGGAACAATTCTGAGCCAGGAAGAGCTGAGGGCTGCTGAAAGGTGTCACCAAGAGAGGGATATTTGAGGGCCTCCTGCTGGGCAGTGGCAGCCTCTCACAGAGCCTGGGCTCTTTGGAGCACAGGGCTACCAGAGACCAGGGCCGGATGAAGGACTTCTGTTCCCTCCCCTCAGTGCTGTGCAACCTCTGTGTGAACTCCATCCTGGCTGGGCGAGCTTCCTTCTGGCTGAAGGGTCTGGGCCCAGAAGGAGAAATTTTGAATAGCCCAGTTCTCCTGAGATGCACCAGGCACTGAGCTCAGCACTCCACATGCTTTATCCTGAACAAGGCTGACCAAGTCCCAGCAGGGTGGGGTGGGGAGGTGCTATCCTCATGTTTACAGATAGGAAAAGGGGGCTCAGAGAGTTGAAATGACCTCAGCAAGGCCAGAAAGTGGGGAACCTGAGGGAGACTCAGACAGTGTAGTCACGGAATTCTGGCTCTTAACCGCTCGGCTCCTTCTACTCGTTTCCCTTCAGAGTTCCGAGAAGGCAGGCACCTTGCCTGATCTCCTGTGGCCTACATGGAAGAGAAGCATATAAACTGATGTGCAAGGCATTTTTATCCCCATCACTGGGGAAATCTGGGCCCTGGGGCTAAGTGTGAATTAAAAGGGGTTGAGCAAGAACTCAAGAAAAACCTGGAGTTGGGCTCTGGGTTCTTCCAGAATTCTTCCCTCCCTGAGACAGAATAGCCAGCTTTGGCTTCCCTGGCAGCTCAGATGGTAAAGAATCTGCTTGCAACGCAGGAGACCCAGCTTCATTCCCTGGGTCGGGAAGATCCCTTAGGTGACAGCATGCCAACCCACTCTAGTATTCTTGCTGGGAGAATCCCATGGAAAGAGGAGCCTGGTGGGCTCCAGTCCATAGGGTCGCACAGAGTGGGGACACGATTGAAGCGACTTAGCATGCAGCATGCACAAGTCCCCAGCAATTCAACCGCTGCCCATTAACAGCATGGGAGGCAGCGCCTTCTGGTGGCTGAGTTCTAAACTGACCGTAGACTTTTAGCACTGGGTGAGGGATCAGGAGGTCCAGGCACCCAGGAGATTCTATGGCCAACAATTTAGTGCCAGGTGGTTATATGAACAGGCTGTGGAGTCACACTACACACACACACCTGGATTGCAAATACGGGTTCTTTGCTAGCTAAACGATGACAGCCAAAATAGCAAATTAGTCTCTAAGCCTCAGTTCCTTCATCTATAAGACAGGTATGATAATACATTCACAGGGTAATTATAAGGATTAAATTAGATAATACATGTAAAATACTTAGCAGAGTACTGGGCATGTTACAGATCTGAGACTCAGTATGTCGTGTGTTGTGTGTCGTGTGTGTTTGTGTGTGTGTGTGGAGATAGATAGATATAGATTTATAAAATGTGTGCGTATATATAATCATTTTCTGGACACACACTTGAGGGCTCAGTTGTGTCCTACTCTTTGCAACCCCGTAGACTGTAGCCTGCCAAACTCCCCTGTCCATGGAATTCTCCAGGCAAGAATACTGGAATGGATAGCCATTTCCTTCTCCAGGGGATCTTCTTGACCCAGGGATTGAACTCAGGTCTCCCGCATTGCGGGCAGATTCTTTACCATCTGAGCCACCAGGGAAGCTCCATCATGGTATCATTTCAGTAATCACATCCTTGGCTTCCCTTGACTTCCCTTGTTGTTCAGTCGCTAAGTCAGTTCGATTCTTTGCAACCCCATGAACTGCAGGTTTCCCTGTTTTTCCCTATTTGGCTCTATTAGGTCCCTGGTGCCTCCAAGCTTGCAGTCTCTCCTGAAGGGAGGCACTGTCAACGCTTACCCAAGGCTTATGGGCAAGAAATGGGTTAAAACATTTGTTTTTCTCCATGGATACTTTCAAGTACCTTGGACTGTACATCTTTGTCCTTCACCATCCTGTGATGTTAGTAAGCTGGCTTTACATACAGGCTGGGCTCTTTCTGCACTTCAGAGCAGCTTGGCATCCATGGACTCATTTGAGTCTCTTATTACTCCCCATGAGATATTCCCATCTTTCAATGAGGAAATTGAAGATGATGAGAGAAGCGATTGGTTCAAGGATGCCCCACAAGTCAGTACAGGAGCCAAGACTGGACCCCTAAATCTTATGTTGAGTCCAGGGCTTTTCCGCTAATCCTTGCAATCGTTCTGAGCTCTGGCTAAACATGAAGCATCTATAATCCAGGATACAGCCTTATTGTGTAGAAACCACATCACTGCACTCTGACAAAAGGTTTCCTGTTTCCAAGGCCAGGACTGCATCTGCTGTAAACTGTCAAACCATGTTATTTTCCTAAAAGAAAAGATAGCAACTTCCCGGGACTGGTTACCCAATATAGCCACATCTCTAACACATGCCAAGAATACAATTAAATGTCAGATGATAAGTTTGAGGTGAGATGAACATTATCTCCCTTGCCAACCTGTGGGAGAAATTAACTGCTGTCCTGTATTCACAGCCAACTTGGTTAGCCACTTGTGTTGGACTGAACCGTCGGGGCCTCAGAAGGGCAAATCTGCCCTGTTTGCAAATCTGCCCAGACATTGGGAGGTGCTGATGTGTGTCATCTGTGTGGGTCCTGATTGGTAACACCTGTGTGCAGGCACTAAGGGAAGCAATATAATAGCCCTCAGTGTCATTTGACATGAACACAGGCTTGAGTGTCAGTATCAGAGGCTGGGATCCTCTCATTCTGGCACATTGGTAGCAGCACAAGCCCTGCGAAGATAACAGGTCTTTGGGCCCAAAGACTTCTTCCTTAGGCCCTATGTTACTCGGAAGCCCCAGCAAGTTTGGTTCTACTGTGAGGGGAATCTTGTTAATTCCTCCTGGAACACTGCATCTCTGGATGACACTGGATTTCTCTTTATGCTGTCACTTACTCTTCTCTCTGTCATCACCATGGCAACCTGAGAGGGAGCCAACATCAAAATCAACTCCTCCCCAGCAAACATATGTGGAACAGTGAGCGTATTCTCTCTCATATTAGGAAAGGGAACATTTTTAAGCCTCCTCTCCATGCTTCAGCTTTGGTCCATGGTGGAGAGCAAATTCAGGTTACCTACAAACTGACGTTTGCTATACCTCTTTCTGAGCTCTTCCTGCATAGAAGCTGCTAATCTGGTGGGTCTGAGATCAATCACTATGCTACATCTCACTGGTGAGCAGGGTCATCACAGTGAAAAGTGATCTATACATCTATAGACTATATTATTGGTTCCACCTGCTTAGAATGATTTCAGTTAAGTAAAAGTCACTCACTCTTGTCCGACTCTTTGGTCCATGGAATTCTCCAGGCCAGAATAGTGGAGTAGGTAGACTTCCCCTTCTCCAACCTAGGGATCAAGCCCAGTTCTCCCACATTGGAGGTAAATTCTTTACCAGCTGAGCCACAGGGGAAGCCCAAGAATACTGGGGTGGGTAGCCTATCCCTTCTCCAGCGGATCTTCCTGATCCAGGAATCGAATCAGGGTCTCCTGCATTGCAGGTGGATTCTTTACCAACTGAGCTATCAGGTCAGGCCACATTTGTTCTGACCACCTTAGATTCTCAGATTCAGAGGAGGAGTAGCTTAAGTTGTGTTTTCTGATTAATTTGTGAAACCAGAGAACTCTAAAACAGAGAGAATGAGGGGAGGAGGGATTACCAAGTGTATCTGAATTCTCATATCAAGCTTTTATTAATAAAAGACACTTCACTTGCTGTTCTAATCACTCTGTGTGCCTATAGCTTTCTCAGTGGAAACCTTTTTTTTTTCACTATTAGTTTTATTTTTTTAATTGGAGGATAATTGCTTTACAATGTTGTGTTGGTTTCATGCAACAATGTGAATCAGCTATAAGTATACATATATCCCCTCCCTCTTGAGCCTTCCTCCCACCCACTCCCTATCCCAGCCCTCTGGGTTGTCACAGAGCACAAGGTTGAGCTCCCCGTGCTATGCAGCAGCTTCCCACTAGCCATCTGTTTTACACATGGTAGTGTATATATGTCCATGCTACTCTCTCAATTCGTCCCACCCTCTCCTTCCCCAACTGCATCCACAAGTCCATTCTCTATGTCTGTGTCTCCATTTCTTCCCTGTAAATAGGTTCATCAGTACCTCAGCAGAAAACTTTGAAGAGAAGAAGGGTGAGTGGTGGGATTCGGGCATGAAAACTCCTCCTTGAACCAATGAAACCTAGGAAGATTGGTCTAGGGTCAGCGTCTTGTCCTAGCCGATGTCTACACTGGACAGAAAGGATGTACTTATTCCATTTCCTCACCTTCTCATGATCTCTGAGGATGTGGGGGAGCAAATTCAATTTAAATTCAAATTTCATATTGAGTCTATAGATGTGTGTAACTCTTTCATGGACACCCAGGAGTGACAGGACTATGTTGTGAAATTGTGAGCCTGGGAGTACTGGTTTTACCTTGGGCTAACAGTGAAAATGTCCCCTGCTCAAAAAGATCCAAGGAAACTTGTTTAATTATCAAAGAACCTTTGGAAAACTGATGACAATTTCCACAGGTAAGAAAAGTATAAAATAAAAATCCATTGTGTGCAAACTTATCAGACATTTTTCTTCTTTTCTTCTGGTTTTACATTTAGGTCTATGATCCATTTTGAGTTAATCTTTGTGTATGGTGCAAGGTATGATCAGTTGTTGCTGCTGTTTTTTGCATAGAGGTATTCAAGTTTTCTAGTGCCACTTGTTGTCCTGCACCACATGACATGTGGGATCTTAGTTCTTCTTAGTTCCCCAATCAGGGATCGAACCCATGACCTCTGCACTGGAAGGTGGAGTCTTAACCACTGGACCACCAGTAAAGTTCCTATCAGATTTTATTATGGCAAATATTTTCTGAGGTGGGGGAGCATTGTGAGTAGGAGACTTGACTGAGGTACTTGTTCAGGTTCTGTCATTTATCATCTGTAATATGTTGGTCTATTGACTTAGTTTCCTCATCTCTAAAAGGGGGGCCAGTCCTTAGCCTATCAACTTCTTTGGGTTTGTTGGAAATGAGGTTTGGGTGGGTGATTATATAATGAAATCACTCTGAAAATTGTAAAAAATTTATATAGAGTTGTATTTTAATAAGCATCGTGAAGGAAACTTCAGTATAATAATAGTCTGCCTTTCAAAATGCAGGCACAAGCCCCAGAAATTTCTAGGAGAAACCCTTGGAGATCTGGCATAAAAGCCATTCAGGTAAATTACTGGAGGAGATGAAGCTCATGGCTTTACTCCTAGAGGTAGCTGAAATATTGCCATTTTTATGTCCTGTCCAACTTTCCTGGAAACTCCATCTCCTGGTCAACTTGGGAAATCTGTCCAAGAAGCTCTGTGTACAAACCTGTGAATATGGGAGCAGAACAGTAGTTTTGCTTGAGTTACTGGGAGTGGTGACTTTTGGTAGTTGCCATTGGCAAGGGCTTACAAAATCCTCAATTTTCTGCAAATCTAGGCTGCCTTCACATTTGAGTAAAATGAACATATTATACCACTCCAAATGTAGTCAGTGTGTTTGTTAGGAAAATGGATTTTTTTCCCTAGAAGCCATTTTAAGGACTCACACTATTCAAATTCCAAAAAGATACTGAAAATTTTTTAAAGTTCTCTAAAATGATGGGAAAACTTAAAAATAATCTATAAAAGAATTGGCATAAGAACAACAGTAAAAATGGTAGGAGACATCTCAACTGACCAAAACATTTGCTGAAACATAAAAAGTAAGATAAAAGGAGAGTAATGGGAATTAAAATAAAATTATTGAAAGTATCACAGGAAGAGCCATATACAAAGAGTTTGGATTCATGGAAGAACATGAACTTGAGGGATCAACTTCAAAAGTAAGTGAGGAAAAAATGGAACCAGTCAGGAATGCAATGAGATGGCAGATGGCCATGTATTCCTTGATATGGTCTTTCTCTCATAATATCACAAATCTTGAGGAAAAAGACAAAAATCATCAAGCACTTATTGTGTTTTTGTTGCAGGAAAGGAGACCCCTTCCAGGGCCCGAGAGTGGGCTCGTGTTTAACACTCAGAAATGAATTGTCCAAGGAGACACACATGCTGAAAAAGCAAGAGACTTTATTGGGAAGGAGCGCCAGGGCAGAGAGCTGCAAGGTAAGGAACCCAAGAGGACTGCTCTGTCACGTGGTTCACAGCCTCAGGCTTTATGGTAATGTAGTTAATTTCCGGGCTGTCTCTGGCCAATCATTCTGACTCAGGGTCCTTTCTGGTGTTGCTCAGCCAAGATTCCAATGAGGAGGATTCTGGGAGGTGGTAGGACACATGGACTGGCATCTCCTCTCTCCTTTTGACCTTTCGCGAATTCTTCCAGTGGTGGTGGCTTGTTAGTTCTGTGTTCCTTACCAGGACCTCCTGTCATAAAATAACTCATGCAAATGGTTACTCTGGTACCTGACCCGGGAGGGCGGTTTCAGTCAGTGTTTCCCCTAACATTATGATTTCTTTTAGAAGATGGTGAGAGGGCTAAAGGTTTTGGCCAGGTTCTGATTAGAGGCACCAGAAAGTCTATGTGCACATAGAAGCAGAGAATGATTCAGAGAAACAGAAGAAAATTGAAAGAAGTCTGAGTTTCCTGTTATCCTGGAATTGGGATTCCAGGATATACACTAAATATACTAAAGCCAAATATACTAAATCTTTGATGAGGGTTAGGATAGGTATGGTAGCTTGGTGTTCAGCTCCACTCCAACCCCCATCCTAGTGTGTCATGCAGTTGATGGAAAGTATAAAAAGACACACACACTTTCTGGACTTCCTTTCAGCTGAGATTCTGAATAATTTACGTTCAGCTAATCATATGCTGGAGAAGGCAATGGCACCCCACTCCAGTACTCTTGCCTGGAAAATCCCATGGACAGAGGAGCCTGGTAGGCTGCAGTCCATGGGGTCGCTAAGAGTCGGACACGACTGAAGCGACTTAGCAGCAGCAGCAGCAGCAGCAATCATATGCATAGGCTTCCCTGATGGCTCAGCCAGTAAAGAATCTCCCTACAATGCTTCCTCCTTAAACTAGCTAGAGTGGCTTCTGATCTCTGCAACTGAACCCTGACCAATGAAGGGTGCTCAAAGGCACAAGTGTTCATGCAAGTTTGGGTGCCCAATGCACAGTGAGGCCAAACAAACTGAAATGTTGGAGTTTGGAGAAGAGAAAGGTTTATTGCAGGGCTATGCAAGCAGACAGGTGGCTCAAGCTCTAAAGCCTGGAACTCCCAGAAGGGTTTCAGCAAAGCACTAAGGTCCTACTCTATAGCACAGGGAACTCTGCTCAATGCAGCCTAGATGGGAGGGGAGTTTGGGGGAGTATCCAGTTCAGTTCAGTCGCTCAGTCGTGTCCGACTCTTTGCGACCCCATGAATCGCAGCACGCCAGGCCTCCCTGTCCATCACCAACTCCCAGAGTTCACCCAGACTCACGTCCATCGAGTCAATGATGCCATCCAGCCATCTCATCCTCTGTCGTCCCCTTCTCCTCCTGCCCCTAATCCCTCCCAGCATCAGAGTCTTTTCCAATGAGTCAACTCTTCAAATGAGGTGGTCAAAGTACTGGAGTTTCAGTTTTAGCATCATTCCTTCCAAAGAAATCCCAGGGTTGATCTCCTTCAGAATGGACTGGTTGGATCTCCTTGCAGTCCAAGGGACTCTCAAGAGTCTTCTCCAACACCGCACTTCAAAAGCATCAATACTTCGGCACTCAGCCTTCTTCATAGTCCAACTCTCACACCCATACATGACCACAGGAAAAACCATAGCCTTGACTAGACGAACCTTTGTTGGCAAAGTAATGTCTCTGCTTTTGAATATGCTATCTAGGTTGGTCATAACTTTCCTTCCAAGGAGTAAGTGTCTTTTAATTTCATGGCTGCAGTCACCATCTGCAGTGATTTTGGAGCCCAAAAAAATAAAGTCTGACACTGTTTCCACTGTTTCCCCATCTATTTCCCATGAAGTGATGGGACCAGATGCCATGATCTTTGTTTTCTGAATGTTGAGTTTTAAGCCAACTTTTTCACTCTCCACTTTCACCTTCATCAAGAGGCTTTTTAGTTCCTCTTCACTTTCTGCCATAAGGGTGGTGTTATCTGCATATCAGGTTATTGATATTTCTCCTGGCAATCTTGATTCCAGCTTGTTTCTTCCAGTCCAGCGTTTCTCATGATGTACTCTGCATATAAGTTAAATAAGCAGGGTGATAATATACAACCTTGACGTACTCCTTTTCCTATTTGGAACCAGTCTGTTGTTCCATGTCCAGTTCTAACTGTTGCTTCCTGACCTGCATATAGATTTCTCAAAAGGCAGATCAGGTGGTCTGGTATTCCCATCTCTTTCAGAATTTTCCACAGTTTATTGTGATCCACACAGTCAAAGGCTTTGGCATAGTCAATAAAGCAGAAATAGATGTTTTTCTGGAACTCTCTTGCTTTTTCCATGATCCAGCAGATGTTGGCAATTTGATCTCTGGTTCCTCTGCCTTTTCTAAAACCAGCTTGAACATCAGGAAGTTCATGGTTCACGTATTGTTGAAGCCTGGCTTGGAGAATTTTGAGCATTATTTGGGAGAGAATGGATACATGTATATGGATGGCTGGGTCCCTTCGCCCTCCACCTGAAACTATCACAACATTGTTTGTTAATTGGCTATACCTCAATATGGGCTTCCCAGGTGGTGCTAGTGGTAAAGAACCCGCCTGCCAATGCAGGAGATGTAGGAGACACGGGTTCGATCCCTGGGTCAGGAAGATCCCCTGGAGGAGGGCATGGCAATCCACTGCAGTATTCTTGCCTGGAGAATCCCATGGACAGAGGAGCATGGTGGGTCCATAGGGTCTCAAAGAGTCGGACACGACTGAAGGTACTTAGCATGCATGCACACACCCCAATACAAAATAAAAAGTTTTTAAAAATATAAGTCAGGTGAGGGAGGAGGGTCGCAGGGTCTGAGATCAGCTTGTGCACATTTCTCTGGCTGATGGTGAGGCAGCAGGGTGGTATCACAGGTTGACATTATCAGTCCCTAGGCTCCAGGAGGCCTGGGACT
This sequence comes from Bos javanicus, assembly GCF_032452875.1. NCBI lineage: Eukaryota > Metazoa > Chordata > Mammalia > Artiodactyla > Bovidae > Bos > Bos javanicus. The sequence goes on along the minus strand of NC_083897.1, from coordinate 57,287,550 downwards.
CTGTCAAGTAGTTAACATCTTCCATTCTTGGACAGGGGAAGGTTTTTTACATCTGCAAAACAACTCAGAAAATGTGCGTCAAATACTATTATCTAGATATTTTGGAGAGGAACTAAAGCAGAGGATATGGAGGAAGGCCTGTCTCCTCGCAGCTCCCTCCCCTACCAAGGCTCCATGGGGTTCTTGCTGTTGTTTAGCTGCTCAGTCCTGTCTGACTCTTTGTGACCCCATGGACTGGCACCCCACATTTCTCTGATCTTCACTATCTCTGGGAGTTTGCTCAATCATTGAGGTGATGATGCCATCCAACCATCTCATCCTCTGTCACCCCCTTCTCCTCCTGCCTTAAATCTTTCCCAGCATGAGGGGCTTTTCCAATGAGTTGGCTCTTTGCATCAGATGGCCGAAGTTTTGGAGCTTCAACTTCAGCATCAGTCCTTCCAATGAATATTCAGGGTTGATTTCATTTAGGATTGATTGGCTTGATCTCCTTGCAGTCCAAGGGACTCTCAAGAGACTCTTCCAGCACCACAGTTTGGAAGCATCAGTTCTTAGGCACTCAGCCTTCTTTATGGTACAACTCTTACATCCGTACATGACTACTGGAAAGACTATAACTTTGACTGTGCAGATCTTTCTTGGCAAAGTGATGTCTCATGCTTTTTAACATGCTGTCTAGGATTGTCATAGCTTTTATTCTAAGGAGCAAGCATCTTTTAATTTCATGGCTGCAGTCACCATCCACACTGATTTTGGTGCCCAAGAAAATAAAGTCTGTCACTGTTTCCATTGTTTCCCCATCTATTTGCCATGAAGTCATGGGACCAGATGCCATGATCTTAGTTTTCTGAATGTTGACTTTTAAGGCAGCTTTTTCACTCTCTTTCACCATCATCAAGAGGCTCTTCAGTTCCTCTTCACTTTCCACCATTAGGGTGGTGTCATCTACATATCCAAGGTTATTGATATTTCTCCTGGCAATCTTGATTCCAGCTTGAGCTTCATCCAGTCCAGCGTTTCACAAGATGTACAAACAGGCTGACAATATATAAACAGGCTGACAATATACGGCCTTGACATACTCCTTTCCCAATTTGGAACCAGTCTGTTCCATGTCCAGTTCTAACTGTTGCTTCTTGAGATGCATACATTTTCTCAGGAGGCAGGTAAGGTGCTCTGGTATTCCTATCTCTTTAAGAATTTTCTAGCTTGTTGTGATCCATACAATCAAAGGCTTTAGCATAGTCCATGAAGCAGAAGTAGATGTTTTTCCAGAATTCCCTTGTGTTTTCTATGAATCAGCTGATGCTCTAAATTTGATCTCTGCTCCCTCTGCCTTTTCTAAATACAGCTTTTACCTTTGGAAGTTATCAGTTCACGTATTGTTGAAACCTAGCTTGAAAAATTTTGAGCATTACCTTGCTAGCATGTGAAATGAGTATAATTGTGCAGTAGTTTGAACATTCTTTGGCATGGCCCTTCTTTGGGATTGGAATGAAAACTGACCTTTTCCAGTCCCATGGCCACTGCTGAGTTTTCCAAATTTGCTGGCATATTGAGTGCAGCACTTTAACAGCATCATCCTTCAAAATCTGAAATAGCTTAGCTGGAATTCCACCACCTCCACTAGCTTTGTTTGAGGTCCAAAAGTGTTTCAGGAAAACAGGAAATTAGAATTGATTAGATAGCCTGATTGGATTTGAAAGTAGTGCTAATTCTATTAGTATTCAGAAAAGGAGATGCTAGTATTTCATGACACAAAATGCAAACCAATCAAATCACAACCAGTAGGCATCTACAATGAAGTGCCTCCTGAACGCAAGGCTTTGTGGTCTGGGTAGCTGCTACTACAGATTATTTAGGCAGTAATGATGAACCCAAGAACTATGGAATGGGATGACTTCTAACTGTGTTCTCAGTTCAGTCACTCAGTCATATGTGACTCTTTGTGACCCCCATGGACTGCAGCATGCCAGGCTTCCCTGTCCATCACCAACTCCTGGAGCTTATGTCAAACTTATGTCCATCGAGCTGGTGATGCCATCCAACCATCTCATCTCCCCTTCTTCTCCTGCCTTCAATCTTTCTCAGCCTCAGGGTCTTCTCCAAGGAGTCAGTTCTTCGCATCAGGTGGCCAAAATATTGGAGCTTCAGCTTCAGCATCAGTCCTTCCAATGAATATTCAGGACTGATTTCTTTTAGGATTGACTGGTTGGATTTCCTTACAATCCAAGGGACTCTCAAGAGTCTTCTCCAATACCACAATTCAAAAGCATCAATTCTCTGGCGCTCAGCTTTCTATATAGTCCAACTCTCACATCCATACATGACTAATGGAAAAACTATAGATGGACTTATAGATCCATCTATAAGTTATAGATCAAAACTTATAGATTTGACTAGATGGACTTTTGTTGGCAAAGTAATGTCTCTTCATTTTAATATGCTGTCTAGGTTGGTCATAACTTTTCTTTCAAGGAGCAAATGTCTTTTAATTTCATGGCTGCAGTCACCAACTGCAGTGATTTTGGAGCTCCAAAAAGTAAATTATCTCACTGTTTCCATTGTTTCCCCATCTATTTGCCATGAAGTGATGGGACCAGATGCCATGATCTTTGTTTTTTGAATGTTGAGTTTCAACCCAGCTTTTTCATGCTCCTCTTTCACTTTCATCAAGAGGCTCTTCAGCTCTTCTTTGCTTTCTGCCATAAGGGTGGTGTCATCTGCATATCTGAGGTTATTGATATTTCTCCCAGCAATCCTGATTCCAGCTTGTGTTTCATCCAGCCCAGCATTTCACATGATGTATTCTGTATATAAGTTAAATAAGCAGGATGACAATATACAGCCCTGATGTACTCCTTTCCCGATTTGGAGCCAGTCTATTGTTCCATGTCCGGTTCTAACTGCTACTTCTTGACCTGCATACAGGTTACTCAAGAGGCAGGTCAGGTGGTCTGGTATTCCCATCTCTTGGAAGAATTTTCCACAGTTTGTTGTGACCCACACCATCAAAGGCTTTGGCATAGTCAGTAAAGTAGAAGTAGATATTTTTCTGGAATTCTGTTGGTTTTTCTATGATCTGAGGGATGTTGGCAATTTGATCTCTGGTTCCTCTGCCTTTTCTAAATCCAGCTTGAACATCTGCAAATTCATGGTTCACATACTGTTGAAGCCTTGCTTGGAGAATTTTAAATATTACTTTGCTAGCTTGTGAGATGAGTGCAATTGTGCGGTAGGCAGATCCCATATGCCGAGGGACAATTAGGCCCATGTGCCATAACTATTGAGCCTGCACTCTGGAGCCCGCAAGCCACAACTACTGAGCCCTCGTGCAGCAACTACTGAAGCCCGAGTGCCCCAAAGCCTGTGCTCTACCACAAGAGAAGCCACCACAATGAGACGCTCACACACCATAAAAGTAAAGAGTAGCCTCCTCCCTCCAAAACTAGAAAAAGCCTGTACACAGCAATGACGACCCAGCACAACAAAAAATAATAATTAAAAAAAAAAATGACAACCCTAAGATTTAAATTGCCAGCTCAAGAAACAGAGGATGGTAAGTTTCTATTATCTCTTGTTGATATAGATCACAGACCGATTGGAACCAGAAGGTTGTTGATGCTGAGTCCCACTTACTTCACCACCTACCAATCAGCAGAATGTCCACAAGCTGATCATGCCCTTTTTGAACCATTATTAAAATAATTTCTCACTACCCTCTCCAGGTTGCAACACACAGTTTTGAGGGCATTAGCCCACTGTGGCCTCCTTCACCTGGCAAACCAATAAAGCTATTCTTTTCTACTTCACCCAAAACTCCACCTCTGAGAATTAATTCAGTGTCAGGGTACACAGGCCATATTCAGCTTCATATAGCTGAAAATTAGAGTCTTATTCCTATAGGTGTTTGAATTACAATATATAATGAACTCACAGCATTGTCATGTGTCACTTTGGGGAAAGTAAGGGCATTTGTTTGATTAGATGAGATCTCCTAGAATAGAAATGAGGATATTTGGGTGAATTCAGATGATTCTAAGTACCTCACCAATTAGACTTCTTTGTCCTAGAAGCCATCCCTAGTTGATGAACCTGGCCCTGCCTTGCTTCAGCATCCTCAAGTTACTTGCAAGGGAATGCCTATTTTCCTCATGTACCATTCCTACCACCTCTCATTGCTTCCAGACCCACAACTAGAGTTAGATCATAATATAGTCATGTATGGATGTGAGAGTTGGACTATAAAGAAATCTGAGTGCCGAAAAATTGATGCTTTTGAAGTGTGGTATTGGAAAAGACTCTTGAGAGTCCCTTGGACTGCAAGGAGATCCAACCAGTCCATCCTAAAGGAAATCAGTCCTGAATATTCATTGGAAGGACTGATGTTGAAGCTGAAACTCCAATACTTTGGCCACCTGATGCAAAGAACTGACTCACTGGAAAAGACCCTGATTCTGGGAAAGACTGAGGGCAGGAGGAGAAGGGGACGACAGAGGATGAGATGGTTGGATGGCAGATGGACATGAATTTGAGCGAGCTCTGGGAGCTGATGATGCACAGGGAGGCCTGGTGTGCTGCAGTCCATGGGGTCGCAAAGAGTTGGACAGGACTAAGTGACTGAACTGAACTGACGCTCTAAGAATTCAAATATAAGTCTGAACTGGAAGGAGGAAATTGTGAAATTTTGCTAATTTATAACAGCAGAAATTTGGAGAATATGTGTGGGAATGTATTTTAAGGATAGAAACTATGCCTTGGAGGAAGGAATGTAATTTTAATTGGGCCACTTATCAGAGATTCTGGATTCAATTACTAGCTTGCCCACTTGAAAGTGGTTCTATTTGCTTGGTTGACTGAAGTCAAGGCTGAAAATTAGCCCATATTAAATGAAGTTGATATGCCAGATATCCTTGGTGTAATGTAAAGGAAGTTCTCCAAAGGCTTAAGGAAATCAAAACATTGGAATACATTTATGATACATGATCCACTCACCTACATCCTAACCATGTCCCCCAGTAGGACCTAGGGGATGTTTTCTTCCACAAGACACTGAAAAATACATTGACAAGAGGAGCCTTATCACTCTTTTTTTTTTTTTTTAATTTTATTTTATTTTTAAACTTTACATAATTGTATTAGTTTTGCAAGCCTTATCACTCTTGGAACATGGTACAGTGGAAGTCTTCAGTAGGCCAGAGATAGGGTTGAGAGATGCTGCCATTGAAGGTAACTTGCTAATTTCAATGAGAATAATGAGATTTTAGAATAGCAGAGAACAAGTGGCAGCACTTAATGACCAGAGATGGGGTGAGCATGGCTAACATGACAGGAACATAGCTAGAGAAGTAATCTGAATGTTCTGACCTGCAGAGAAGTTTGGTGATGGCTAATTATTCTTCAGATGGAAATAGATGAGCAACCTACTAATTCCTACTTGATCTGCATAGCTGAAACAGTTCTACCTGGTGAATAAAGATCTAATTTGAGTTATTATGATGGAGATTCATGGCCTCTGGAAGCCAAATCCAGCCTTTGTACCCCAATACTGAATTAATTCTCAGAGACAGAGTTTTAGGTGATGTGGAAAAGAATAGTTTTATCTCTTTGCCAGGCAAAAGGGGCCACGGTGGGCTAATACCCTCAAAACTGTGTGTCTTGAGTGGGTAGTGAGGAGTTTTATAGTAATGATTAAAAGAGGGCATAATGAGTTCATGGACATTCCTCTGACTGGTTGGTGAGGTAAGTGGGAAAGAACATCATCAACCTTCTGGTTTCAACTGGTCTGAGGTCTACGTGTGTGGGCAGCGTACTGTTAACTTCTCCCACCTGGTAGGGGGTTTCAGTATCTGCAAAACAGCTCAAAGATAGTGCTAGTGTATCCTTTGAGGGGGAACCAGGACTCTGCCCCAAGGCTGCACTATTGTTTCTTTTGACTGTCTTGTCTCTGCATCCTTTTCCTTCCCCAATTAGCAAATGTTTGGACCTGCTCCTTGGATCTCAGGGAAGGTCATGGAGGCCAAATGAAGCCTATTTCCTGTAATCAAGAAATGGGGGACACAAAAAGACTTTTGTGCCCAAAAGCCCCACAGGGGCCTGCTTGGTTATCAATTTCACTTATTTGCAGATCTGAGTCAGTTCACACACCCAGAGGCCCTGGAAGGGAAAGCCAGGTCCCCCTTGAAGAAGAATACCATAAGCATGTATTGTAGATTTTCTCCCTAGCTTTCCTCTTTCTTTATAGCCAGAAGGGCCTTTGGTCATTTACCTGGGTAGCCATGCACTAGGAAATTGGAAACATAACAGGGAAGAACTAATTCTGACTCCAAGTTGGATCTGTTTATTTGACTTTAACCTTTGCTTTTCATTGCTTTTGTTATTATAATCATACGTAATGGCCTGCTTCAGGGAACCCTGCCCCTCTGCCTGAATGTTAAAGTGGCTTTGTTCAGCTCACAGGGAGACAATCTGACCCTGCCAACCTGTGAGTGGCTGAAGAAAAGATGAACACATCCCCTCCTATTTTGCAAGATAAATGGCCTTTTTACTTTATTTCCTCACCTTCTTTCCCTCTCTGTTCTATAAAAGAAACTAGTATCCAGACTCCAATAAGATGCTTTTTTTTGGAGACACTACTCTGCCAGCTTTCCAAATAAAGTCATTATTTCTTGCCTCAGCACCTCGTCTCCTGATTCATTGGCCTGTCATGTTGCAAGCAGAGTGAGCTTGGACTCAGCAACAAAAACACTCACACTTTTCAGTGTTTTGAACACTGATTATAAATTCACATTCATCCAGGACCAATGTGGGGGTGGGGTGGGGGGGAGAGTTTACAACACAATGGTCATTGATTGGTCAGAGTCAGGGCTTAGGGAGTCCAGAAATAAAATTTTATCCTAAATCCATCTACAATGGATCCAGTAGATCTGCAAATATATCATATGATTCTTAGTTTATGAATGAATATTTGAAGCAGTAATACTCAACAACTGGCAGACCTACCACATTTGCTCCCTGACCAGTGTAGTAAGGGCTATTTATAGTAGAAATGGCCAAGTAGAATTCACTGTATCTGTCAGTACCGGACCCCCAGGGAAATCACACAGCTGAGTGCCCACCAAATATCTGAAGGATGTATGTATGTATGTATGGGAGGTGATTTCTATTACATCCTCATTTAATTTGCCTGTTTGGCTTGTGCAAAAAGCATGCAGGTCTTGGAGAATGATGGTTGATAATCAAAATTTAATAATGTCAAACATGACTTTTAAAAAAGCTAGATAAATCATAAGAAACTGCAGAACATTGGCAACACCAAGATCTTAAAAGCAGCCATAAAGAAAAGACATTACTCTCAAAGGAAGACAAGTAGAATTAGAGAATAGGAAATCTACTGCTTGGCACTTTTGGGATGGGGGAAAAATTGTAGTTCTGATGACAGAAATGGATGCTGCAGTAAAATGTGAGATTAAGGATTAAATGCCCTTCTGCCAGTGAGTGTAAGCCTAGGAATGTGGCTACCAGGATAATTTGTTAGCCTGGCCTCAAGGGAGATGGTGCTACAGGGCTCCCAGGGTCACATGTATCAACCTTACCTTAGATAGCCAGTGAAACAGATTCTGGCTGGCAAAAGGAGAAAAAGACTTTATTGAACTGTTGGGCTCACAGATGTGTTAGGGGAATTGCTGACTGAAACCACCCACCCTGGCCAGGGACCACAGTAACCATCTGCATGAATTACTTTACAACAGGAGAGCCTGGTAAGGAACATGGAACTAACAAGCCACCACCAATTGGAAGAATTCAGAAAAGGTCAAAAGGAGAGAAGAGATGCTAGTTCATATGTCCTACCAACTTCCAAGAGTCCTTCTCCTTTGAATCCATCTTGGTTGAGTGATATGCCACCATCAAGGACCCTGAGACAGAATGACTGGCCAGTGAAAACTCAGAAACTAACCCTATCACCATAAATTTGAGCCTGTGAGCCATGTAGTAGAGTTCTCCTGGGTTCCCTTACTCTGCTGCTCTTTCCCTGGGTGCTCCTTCTCAATAAAGTTTTTGCTTTGTCAGCATGTGTGTCTCCTTGGATAATTCATTTCCAAGGTCAGACAAGAGCCCATTCTTGGGCCCTGCAAGAGATGCACTAAGAAGCTCCTCTCCCTCAAAAAGGGGGGATAAAGTCTGTGCATCCATAAGCACTTGAAGTCCTACTTCAGAACCAGAGTGTTGATGTGAAGATGCCACTACTGCCACCAGAATGTCTTCTCTACTTTCTCTCCTGCTCTGCTATAGATTGAGAAATTCAAGCAGAAGCATGCCATTAACTAATTCTTTATCACATGACTACAAGGGGCAGGGATTTGGGGACAGCAAACATCTGGTCTTTAATATGTTGGGGAAAACCCTGATGATAAGTGGTTATTAGGAATGGGGAGAGAATGTGACTATGAAAAGACAGACTGTTTCAGGGAGTTTTGGGGGTGATGGAATTCTAATTGTGTTCTGCATTCTAATTGTGGTGATGGTTACAGGAACACATACCTGTTAAAAATTCACATAAGTGGGACTTCCCTGATGGTACAGCAGATAGGAATCTGCCTGCCAATGCAGGGGACACAGGTTCAATCTCTGGTCCAGGAAGATCCCACATGCCACAGAGCAACCAAGCCTGTCGTGTGCCATAGCTACTGAGCCCACGAGCCGCAACTACTGAACCCATGTGCTGCAACTACTGAACCTGTGCGCCTAGAGCCTACCCTCCACAAAAAGAGAAGCCACCATAATGAGAAGCCTGTGCAGCACAACAAAGAGTAGCTGCTGCTCGCTGCAACTAGAGAAAAGCCTGTGTGGAGCAACAAAGACCCTGCACCACCAAAAAAAAAAAAAATCATAGAGGTGTACATTAAAAAAAAGCTAATTTATTGCATGATAATTAAAAAAATAAAATAAAATAAAATAACACACAACTATGGTTGCATTGTAGGAATGAGGACTACTGTACCTATCCATAGTTTCTGCCTTTCTTTTTTAGGTACATAATTATATACAGGAGGCAGTGATCAAGACCATCCCCAAGAAAAAGAAATGCAAAAAGGCAAAATGGTTGTCTGAGGAAGCCTTACAAATAGATGAGAAAAGTAGAGAAGTGAAAGGCAAAGGAGAAAAGGAAAGATATACCCATTTGAATGCAGAGTTCCAAAGAATAGCAAGGAGAGATAAGAAAGCCTTCCTCAGTGATCAATGCAAAGAAATAGAGGAAAACAATAGAATGGGAAAGACTAGAGATCTCTTCAAGAAAATTAGAGACACCAAGGGAACATTTCATGCAAAGATGGACATAATAAATGACAGAAATTGTATGGACCTAACAGAAGCAGAAGATACTAAGAAGAGGTGGCAAGAATACACAGAAGAACTACACAAAAAAGATCTTTATGACCCAGATAACCACGATGGTGTGATCACTCACCTAAGCCAGACATCCTGGACTGCGAAGTCAAGAGGGATTTAGGAAGCATCACTATGAACAAAGCTAGTGGAGGTGATGGAATTCCAATTGAGCTATTTCAAATCCTAAAACATGATGCCGTGAAAGTGCTGCACTCAATATGTCAGCAAATTTGGAAAACTCAGCAGTGGCCACAGGACTGGAAAAGGTCAGTTTTCATTCCAACCCCAAAGAAAGGCAATGCCTAAGAATGGCAATGCCAAAGAATATTCAAACTACCGCACGACTGCACTCATCTCACATGCTAGCAAATGCTCAAACTCTTCAAGCTAGGCTTCAAAAGTCCATGAACCGAGAACTTTCAGGTGTTCAAGCTGGATTTAGAAAAGGCAGAGGACCCAGAGATCAAATTGCCAACATACATTGGATCATGGAAAAAGCAAGAGAATTCCAGAAAAACATCTACTTCTGCTTACTGACTATGCCAAAGCCTTTGATGGTGTGGGTCACAACAAACTGTGGAAAATTCTGAAAGAGATGGGAATACCAGACCACCTGACTTGCCTCCTGAGAAATCTGTATGCAGGTCAAGAAGCAACAGTTAGACCCAGACATAGGACAAAAGATTGGTTCCAAATCGGGAAAGGAGTACATCAAGGCTGTATACTGTCACCCTGCTTATTTAACTTATATACAGAGTATGTCATGAGAAATGCTGGGCTAGATGAAGCACAAGCTGGAATCAAGATTGCTGGGAGAAATATCAATAAACTCAGATACACAGATGACACAACCCTTATGGCAGAAAGCAAAGAACTAAAAAGCCTCCTGATGAAGGTGAAAGAGGAGAGTGAAAAAGCTGCCTTGAAATTCAACATTCAGAAAACTAAGGTCATGGCATCTGGTCCCATCACTTCATGGCAAATAGATGGGGGGAAGATGGAAACAGTGAGACTTTATTTTGGGGGGCTCCAAAATCACTGCAGATGGTGATTGTAGCCATGAAAGGCGCCTGCTCCTTGGAAAAAAAGCTGTGACCAACCCAGACAGTATATTAAAAAGCAGAGACACTACTTTTCTGATAAAGGTCCATCTAGTCAAAGCTATGGTTTTTCCAGTAGTCATGTATGGATGTGAAAGTTGGACTATAAAGAATGCTGAGCACTGAAGAATTGATGCTTTTGAACTGTGGTGTTGGAGAAGACTCTTGAGAGTCCCTTGGACTGCAAGGAGATCCAACCAGTCCATCCTAAAGGAAATCAGTCCTGGGTGTTTATTGGAAGGACTGATGCTGAAGCTGAAACTCCAATACTTTGGCCACCTGATGTGAAGAACTGACTCATTGGAAAAGACCCTGATGCTGGGAAAGACTGAAGGCAGGAGGAGAAGGGGACGACAGAGGATGAGATGGTTGGATGGCATCACTGACTCAATGGACATGCGTTTGAGCAAGCTGCAGGAGTTGGTGACGGACAGGGAAGCCTGGCGAGCTGCAGTCCATGGGGTCGGAAAGAGTCTGATATGACTGAGTGACTGAAGTGAATTATATACTTAAATTTCTTTCCCTACTTCTCTACTTTATATGAGGTGAGTTGATGGTAGTTAACTATTTGTAGTTCACATGTAAGATGGGATGGAGACTGAATTAAGACTAAAAACTTGGATTTTCCCTTAGGAGAGAGGATTAGTGCATTTTTTTGCTATGAGGATTTCTGTTGTGACAGTCAGAAGCATACCACTGATGCTATTAGCTCTTCTGCAGAAGTATGAGAAGGGTATGGCTGTGTGGGAAAAGAGGTGGGTAACAGATTCTTGTGGTGAACAGACTCCACAGTGCACTCCCTGTGGCATAGAACCTTTGCCTCCTGATGTTCATGTGTAATCTTCCCCCCTTTAAAGTGGACAGAACCTGTGACTTACCTTCAATTAACCAACAGAATATGGCAAAGGGGATATGTCACACTGTGAGATCATGTGACATTATATAAGACACTGTCTTGCTAGCAGACTTGCTTCAGAGACTCTCCTTGCTGGATTGATGAAGTAAGTGGCCATCTGAGTGAAGCCCACATGGCAAGGTCAGGAAGCCTGAAGAAGCAGTTTCTGGGAACTGAGTAAAGCCTCTAGGAGCTGGGGTGGCTTCCAGTCAACCACCTGCGAGAAGCTGGGGCCTCCAGACCTATAACCGTATGGAAATAACTCCTGTCAACAGCCTGAGTTAGGCTGGAAGTGGATTCTTCCCCAGTTAAGCCTCTATAATAAGAACCACCTTGGAAAAAACCTTGGTTTTGCAGCTTGTCAGATCCTAAGCAGAGAACCCAGCTAAGCTGAGCCTGGAGTCCTGACTCATTGCAATGGTGAAATAATGTGTATTGAGATAATTTGTTACCCAGCAAGAGAAAGCAAACACAGTGCTCAGTGTCCATTCCAGCCTCTTAGTGTGCCTTTCTCTACTGTCGGGGCTAAGAAACTAAGGACATTTCCCAGATTCCCTCATAACCAGAACTCTGGACATTAAAGGGCAGTCAGATACACACATGAGACAACTGGCAGAAGGGAGGTGGAGGCTACGCTTCTGCCGTTTCTGCTGGTAAACATGGTTGTGCAGCTGTTTGGTTGTCCTACTGCAATTTAGTCACTAGCTTGTGGGTGCTGAGAGGCAGGATGCTTGGCATCCATTTCACTGGTGTAAATAGTAGTAGGTGGAGTGTGGTTCTGGGGACAGGAGCCATACAGCTGGCTTTTCATCATGGAGTAGGAAGTGGCAGTTTCCTAATCGGAGAAGAATTAGCAACTCCCTTGGTGACCTGATGCTGTGGTATAGCTTTGGAAGTTGTTCTTGAATGCTCAATTTAGAGGCAGTCCTCCTGATAATTCTATAAGTGACTTAATGTCTGGTAATAAATCTTTTCCTGCCTAAACTAATTAGAGTGAATTCTGTTCTCTGCAACTGAGCCTTAACTAATATAGGAGGGAAGTCCTCAAGTGATAGAGTTAAATATAAATATATCATAGTAAATAATAGTAAGATCTCTAAGTAAGCCATTTTCATATTTATTTAATAGATTTATAACATTTATTTTTATAAAGACAAGTAAAGCCCACCTTATAACACCTAATTTAATGTATAAGGTACAATGCACTGGTTCAGTGTGACACAACTACGTAAGAAAAACCCACTTGTTCAACAAGGTAGTGACTACAAAACTATGTGTTCTGTTTATTTCTCCTGCAGACTCAGAAAATAAATGTTTGTCTTTTTAACTTGCATTTATAATCTTTTTGCAACTCAAAAATCTCTTTAGGTACTCAATTTAACTAATCTAGGCTAAAATACAATACTAAGTAATCTTCAATATTCTGATTTTAAAACATATCAAATATCAATAACATATGCTCTTAAGAAAGTATCTTTTTATAAATACAACTGACAAAATATTGAACAATGTGCAACAGTGCATTTGAATATAAGCATAGAGCCTTGTGTCTTATAGAGCTACTATGGTATAACAATCATTGCTTAAAAGCAGATGTGTGATAGTTCACATACAAACTATTAACTGAACTCTAAAATTTGGACACATTTCAGGCAAATCATTTCTGAGAAAAGGCACAGATGTTTATTTAGCAATTATCTCTTTAAGTGGTAATTTCCTTGGAAAGACAAAGCTGACAAAATCATTTTAAAGACATTACTAGTAAATGTTTGGCCAAGTCCAATTTACAAAAATTTTCAAGGGGTCAACTTGAAAATTCTTGAATCTCTCTGAAAATAACATATTTTGTGGTGATGAAACCCTCTGGATTAAGCCTTGTTCACAGTGGATTCTTGCCAAAAGCTGATTATACCAATTCTTTTGGTATAATCAGGGAGACTTCTTGGGTCATTCTTAAAGGATGTCTGCCTTCTCATGGTTTCAAATCTGAAAAGTCAAAAGGCTTAAAGCCAAAGTCTTTTGTGAAGAAACAAGTTCCAATGGATGCATTCTCCTCAATTTTCCAAATCAATTGATTTATAAATTGCTTTTATCAGAAACAACACAGAATATCAGACAGCTATGTTTTTTTCTCTTTAAAGTGCTAACAAAGCCCATTATCTCTAAATGAACTTTCACTGTAATGACTGAAATATAAGCAGCATAAAGTATACAGAAATTACACATTTAAATTAGATAAATTACAGCTTTTTAGATAGATGCCAAAATTCTATACATTATCTTAACAATCCTTATGCACAAGTACAGGCATACCTTGGATGTTGCAGGTTTGGTTCCAGATCACTGGGATAGAAGCAAATATTGCAATAAAGCGAATCACATGAATTTTTTGGTTTCCCAGGGCATACAAGAGTTATGTTTACACTATAGTGTAGTCTATTAAGTGTACAATAATAGCATTATGTATAAAAAAGGAACAAACTTTAATTAAAACTATTTTACCACTTAAAAATGCTAGCCATCATATGAGCCTTCAGTGAGTTGCATTAATGACATTAAAGATCACTCATCACGGATCACCATGACAAACATAATAATAATGAAAAAGTCCCAAATACTGTGAGAATCACCGAAATGTGACAGAGACACAGTGAGCAAATGCTGTTGGAAAAATGGCACTGATTAGACTCGCTCAATGCAGTGTTGCCACAAGCCTTCATTTTCAATAAGCTGTAGTATCTGTGGGAATTTTCTGGTGGTCCAGTGGTTAGGACTCTGCACTTTTACTGCCAAGGGCCCGGGTTCAATCCCTGTAGGGAACTACCATCCTGTAAGCCTGGATCCCACAAGCCTACCAGTCACAAATCACGTGGTGGCCAAAAAAAAAAAAAAAAAGACAACTGTAGTATCTGTGGAGCACAATCAAGCAAAGTACAATAAAACAAGGTATGCTTGTATACTTTATGAACTTGTCAGACTAATACAATAATTCAATCTATCTATTATAACTTAAAATATGACTGGTGAAAATCCAAAATCTAAAATTAGAACCAAACTACTCTGAGAAAAATACCACAAAGAGCAGTGCTTGGAATTTCAAGTAACTTCTCAATCCAATGAGAGACGTGTACACAGTTAACTGTACATTTATTTACCCTTCTGAATTGGCTCATTTTAACCAGCTCAAATCCAAATCCAATATCATTTTTCCTCCTATCAGCCCAGTATTTGAATTTTTTATTTTTGTTAATAACAGAGCTGGAAGTGTATCATAGCTTCTGAACTGCTCAGGTTAGGGAGAAGGTAGAATTTACTTAAAAAACAACAACAACTACGTAATACTAGAAGACTGAATGAGATTAACTTTAAGAAGTTAATATTATTTCAGTTAGATAACTTGAAAATGAGGTTCCCATACAGTAATCTTCTAGATAATTAAGGCTACAGATCTAAGAGTTTGATTTTCTAAAGCACTGTAATAGGACTGAGGCAATTTGGAAAGTAAGATTTATCATTATGGCATGTCAGCATCACTAATACTCAAACATAACACCACATTTTCAAAAATCATCACTAATTCATATGTAAATAGCAGCACAAACTAGTTATTTGCTTACTAAAAGTGATATGGTGGTGCCCTCTGGTGGTGACATTTAGCATACTCTCCCTGATACTGCATGTCTTGCGAAATATAAAAAGTATATTCGAATTATAGAATATCAAAATTAGATATTACCCCAAAGGAATAAATCATTGTGCTTACAATATCTTCTTTTTAACCTTCAAACACATTGGTAACAAGATAAATCCCTGATCCCTATTTCCAGGAATCAAGCTGATGGTTATAAGAATCTTGGTAAAATGCCTGTTAAGAGCTTTACTTCTTGGTTCTACAACTTAACTGAGAGGTTTTCGCATTTTCTAGTTTGGCTTTTAGATCTATGGATTTCTCAAAAAACTTCACCAATGCCGGTTCATTCAACAAAGAGGCAAGAATCTGTTCAAACGCAAATGACCACTGAGGTTCTTCCCTGGGCGAGGAGGGTTCTTTCTCCAAGGGTTTCTCTGCCTGCCCCTCACTGGGTACTCCAGAAACACAGACTGCAGCACCAGACAGCCCTTTCATTGCCGATGTAGGGCTATGGAGTTTCCTTCCAACTTCTTCCATCCTGAGCAAAAGGCTGGTTACAACAGCAATGGCTTGATATAATGACTCTTCTTCAGGGTCCCCATGAAATAAGTTATATAGTGTCTTTGAAAACTGAATAAATTGTGACTAGAAGACACAAGTTAGAAATATCACATTTGATATTAGACTTAGCAAATATATAAAGAGAACTTAGGAGTGAATAGTCTTCTATTTAGAATCTGCACCACATAACCCTCACCATAGAAGTTTTAAGAACTGATGATCAATCCCCAAGTAAATTTTGGTTCTAGAAAAATGGGTATGAATTATGAAAGAAAATTCCACTTAAGTTTTCTTATCTGTTGCCTAATAACAGTAAATTATATATATATATATATATATATATATATATATATATATATATGTATATAGTGTGTAGCATTAGTCACTCAGTCATGTCTGACTCTTTGTGACCTCATGGACTATAGCCCGCCAGTCGTGTGATTTTCCAGGCAAGAATACTGGAGTGGGTTGCCATTCCCTTCTCCAGGGGATCTTCCTGACCTTGGGATTGAACTCCAGTCTCCTGCACTGCAAGCAGATTCTTTACCATCTGAGCCACCAGGGAAGCCCCCCAAACAACATATATGTACATATTTTATATATACAATAATTCCTGGACAGTATCTGCCAGCATTCCTTCAATGTTAGGTGATACTTTTAATTAGGCAAAGTCCCATATTTGCCTACATACAAATAATTCATTCATTAATCAATCTTAATGAACAGACTAGGATGACTTAAATTTAAGGAAGAATGTTTTGGAACCAGTTCAGTAATACAAGGAGGTCATGTGGACATGTTTCTTTTTAAAGGCTAAGGAGGGGCCCTAGTAAAGAAATAAACTGGATTGTTTGCTAACTGTCCCTAGACAATCCATAGACATTCCTAGAAGATTCTTGCCAATATAAAAAAATTTTTCTAACACAAAAGTCCTATAAGTCAATCATCCTACTAGAAAAGTTTATCTGTAAATAAAAAGTAAATAAAAAAGATATACTTTAGGTGGGGGCTGCACTGTAAGGCATGCAGGATCTTAGTTCCCCAACAAGGGATCCAACCTATGCCCCCTGCAGTGGAAGCATGGATTCTTCACTACTGGACTGCCAGGGAAAGGGGAAGTAAAAGTAGCTCAGTCATGTCTGACTCTTTGCCACCCCATGGACTAAACAGTCCACAGAATTCTCCAGGCCAGAATACTGGAGTGGGTAGCCTTTCCCTTCTCCAGGGGATCTTCCCAACCCAGGATTGAACCCAGGTCTCTCGCATTGCAGGCAGAGTCTTTCCCAGTTGAGCCACAAGGGAAATCCAAGATACTGGAGTGGGTAGCCTATCCCTTCTCCAGCGGATCTTCCTGACCTAGGAATTGAACCAGGGTCTCCTGCATTGCAGGCAGATTCTTTACCAACTGAGCTATCAGGGAAGCCCCAGGACTGTCAGGGAAGTCCCCCTAAAAGATACACTTTATAAAAATTTATTGTACCAAACTTTAAGCTTTATTTTTCTTTCTTTCTTAGTCTGTAACACTGTTTATTAAAATTTTAGTATTAATATATTGATTAATTTTAAGAAGTACTTATTACCTATTCCACTGAGAAAAATGAAGTTATTTCATATTTCTCATTTTGGTTAAGTTCTGAGAATCCTCAGTATCTGTACCAAAAGAATTTATTTAAAAAACATAAGAACATACAATGACTGAATAGTGTGCAAGCAAGAGATGGATTTATAACTGTGTCAATAGGGAATTCCCTGATGTCCAGAGCTTAAGACTCTGTGCTTCCACAGCAGAGTGCGGGTTTGATCCCTGGTCCAGGAACTAAGATCCCACATGTTACATGGCATGGCCAAAAAAAAAGTTGTGTTAACAGTAGTCATTAGTACTATCTGAGCAGATTCAAGATGATTAGGAACCAGGGTATAACCTATTTTAGTTATTTCTTATTCCTATTACCTAGTATTGGGCATGTCATCTAGTAGTCACTAAAAAATGTCTACTGAATAAATGAACATTTCTAATAAAGATAGAAGTAGAAAACACTGAAATATATGTTATACACACATCTTTTCTATAGGTACAAAATGTCACAGCAGAGGACTGTACTGAAACTCTAGATGCATTTAAGTGTTTAAAGTAGAAAATCATTTTAAAATTTACTCCCACTCTTCTATACTCATCTGAAACTTACAGATATGATGCAGAGATTATTTTTGTAATAGCATGTTAGCTATTTTAGATTTGGAAACACCCACATTCATTTTAATAAAACACATAAGAAAACCAGAATTTATGAACTGAATACCTGATTCATTCTTGGTAAATCCTTAATGTTTTCTTCTTTTTTTAGAAGTTCATCTTGCCATTGACTTAGATACGCTTGAATATTGACTTTTTCTTTTTCTAAATGAGGGGAATAAAATCATCTCATAATGAACAGCCCACTATATTTTCCCAAATCCTCAAAAGAACAATTATTATTGAAAGATATTTCATTGAGATATAAGATTCCACTTTTTTCTCCAGAAATTGATCTGACTATACCTTTTCTTTCACTTACTGACTCTCAAAATATTTTCCATTTCCATTAAACTAAAATTTTTACTTTGAAAAGGTTGGGGACTAGAGAAGATGTAAGGTGAGGGGAAGAAGAATGCCTTTTAAATTAAACAGTACACCCTGACTTGGTGATGTAAATTTCATGTAGATGTTCTCATGTATACCACTAAGTTTAAAATAGCTTCTATATGATGTTCTTAATAATGCAGTGGTCTATGGTGACTCTTTCAAAAATTCAAAACAGTACTTATTCATTCATTCCTTTGAAGAGTTTAATCACAATGATGTTATTGTGACTTTATTAATAATTATTTAGATCTCTTGGAAAACTAGGATATACTGAACAACCTGGTGAAGTGGTCATATCTAAGCAGATCTTCAAAAATTATTTTTTAGCTGTTACTCAAAAACATAAAAAGAATGATTGATTTTTGTAGAACAATTTGACAGTCTCTATCAAAATACTAAATGTGCATATTCTTTGCGACCCAGCATCCTCATACCTCTATGAATTTATCCTATCTTAAAGAAATACGCCCCAAAGTATCATTAAAGGTAAGTATAAAAATGTTTGTTGGACCATAGTTTGCAATATAATTAATTGGAAATAACCTAAGTGTTCATCAATATTGAGCTAGTTACTGAAATAAATGACAATACAACCAAACTCTGTACCCCAATACTCAGTACATGTCAGATCCACATGTACTGACATGAAAAGATGTCCATGATATACTAAAAAATAGAAAAACAAGTTGCCGGGAGCCGGCATATTGCATATTGAGTGCATAGTGCATATTGAGTGCAGCACTTTCCACAGCCATCATCTTTCAGGATCTGGAATAGCTCAACTGGAATTCTATCACTGCTGGGAGCATGAGGAACTCCGCCCATGACAAAGGTCATGAGGAAGGAGGCTCGGCATACGCAAAGGCGGGATCGAGCTTCAGGAGTCCCCCTGGAAATTCTCGAGCATATACCCCCAAAACCAGAGTCTGCCTACTTTCTGCTTTGTGTTTTCACCTACACCTCTGACTTTACGGGGGGGCTGTCCCCCACTACCTCTCTGAAAAAGAGTTAGCTTACAGCTCCAGTTAATAATTCCTGGGTGTGACAGTGTTTAACCTACAAACTCCTTTGGAAATCCTCTAGCCTGCCTGAATAGGTTTTTCCGGCCACATGTGATTGTTCAGAGCCTCCCAACTGTGAGAGGCAGGAGATGTTCTAAACTGTCTAAACACAGATTCTTTTGAGTAGTTAAAAGATTGATTAGAAATTGTATTGGTGAAGGGATTTTCACTTGTTGGGCCAATGTTTGCTGCTAAGTTTCCATATCCCTTACCTGCTGTGTCCCTGGCAGTGTATTGATTAATATAATTGGTGTAAGTAGTAGCTTTAATGTTTGTAACCTGGGACCCTTGAGTTAATTCTTTTTCTTGTTATAGCCCACCATACCTTTGCTCTGTAGGAATGCAACTTTATCTAATGCTTTTGGAGGGTGGCTCCTGACCAATCACCTTTAGAGAAAAATAAGTTTTCTGAAGAAAGGGTCTTAAAATGTTAACAGGCCTCCGGGCCAGAAGATGATGCAAATCACCTAAGCTTTTGCATATGATAAGTTTGCAGGAAGAAAGCCTGGCTTGCTGCAAGACTCTACCCCTTCCCCCATTATCCTCTATGCATAACTTAAGGTATAAAAACTACTTTGGAAAATAAAGTGCAGGGCCTTGTTCACCGAAACTTGGTCTCACCATGTCGTTCTTTCTCTTACCTTCTGGCTGAATTATTCAGCCTCTTTTCTCCACTGAATTTCCTCACTGAGCTATCCTTATTTCAGCCGCTTTTCTCCACTAAATTTCCTCACTGAGCTATCCTCATTCTATTACTCTTTATATCCTTAATTAACATTTAATTAAGCAATTGTTTCCTGATCTTCGCCTACGCCGTCTCTCCTTCGAATACCCTGGATCAGCCGGGGCTGGTCCCCGGCAACAAGTTATAAAACAGTATTTATGAAGTGTTTCTTTTTTAAAAAATAGATGTCTATTTATATTTGTTTATATGCAGAAGCAGGTCTGGAAAGAATATAGGCCAAAATGTTTTCACATCTACTTCAGGGTGGGGTTGGGTGGGGATATGAGCATTTCTGTGCCATTTAAATTTCTTTTATATGAATTATCTATTACTTATACAATTAAAATAAATATTTTTAAAATAATAAATAAATATGGGTCATTTACTGTTACATTTTCTATAACTTCTGAGACTGAAGTATCCAGAGAAGAATAAATTGTTAAACTTACACAAAGGAACTGAAAAAGCTCTAAGGACAAATCAAGAGATTTTAAAAGGAATCCATGCCTCCCCCTTGTGTAGTTAACCTTATTTACAAAAACAATAACTTAAACTAAATGATACTCCTAAATCATATACCTTTTTCTGGGCTGTTTCTTGCTGACTTTGCTTCCTTCTCCTTTGCAGGCTTGGAAACTAGAGGGGAAGAGGACAACTGCATTTTGTAAAATATTTAAAAAATACCTTTTGAAAGTAAAATAGTATTTTGATAGACTTATAAGCACACATTATTTTCTTCAACAAACCAATTATAGCTAATCTGACCTCCTATCATGAGAAGACAAAGTATTCAAGAACTTTAAAAAGAACACTGCAGGGAAAATCCATATTAAAAAATCTTAGATAGAAGTATATGAATTATTAATTTATTTCTGGGTGGTATGTGATATTTCCTTCCTTGTGATTTTCTTCAAATTGAATAGTATTACTTCTTTTATTAGGAAAAAAACATATTGAGAGCCAAAAGACTGAGCTAAAAAAAAAAAAAAAAAGACTGAGCTACTAGTCCTAACTGTGGTAAAACCTCATTGAAAAATCTCACACGAGTCACTTCTCCCTTCTGGGCCTCAGTGCCCCCTGTATAATTTAGGGACTTGACTAGATGATTTGTAAGGTTGCTTCAAACTTAATGTTCAAACACCATCATACAGTAACCATACACAAGGTTACATAAGGACTTCTCTCTAAGATACTTCTATTTATGAAAAAGCAGCAAAAGACACAACAATAAGCCCATAATACTTCCAAATTTTGTCTGAGACAGACTCATCCCTATCTCCTACACCTACAGTGATTTATAATAAGTATTCACTGTTTGAATAATAGCTATGACCTTCTATCATCAAAGATTCTATTGTCTTCATTGCATTTTAACAAGGCATTTAAAAAGTCTGATACATTTTAGAAATTTCGGCTACAAAAGTAGAAACAAAATGCATTTTCTTTCAAATTCTCCAGTAAACAAGAAATTCCATAAATCAAAATCCAAAATGTAGTTTAGTTACTCAAATATTTATGGAATACTTACCATGCATTTAGGACTATGCTAAGTGCTATGGTAGCACAAAAAAGTGTAAGGTATAATTAACTCAAATTTTACTAGTAGTAGCTGGGTAAAGAATGTTTAAACCAGAAAGATCTCTACGTGATTAATCAGCAAAACAGATATATTCAAAACAGATATTTACCATGGAGTTGACTGAAGTACAGCAATTCTTCCTTGGAAAGTTCATCTCCCTTTGAAGGGTCTTTATACTGCACTTCAGTATAAGCTGAAAATAGATAACCCAGATCATATTTGTAACAATGAGAGACAGAAACAGGTCCTATAATGGATCAATTAAATCTGGGGACAGAGAATTAAACAAAGGGTCCCTGTAAAAGAAAGACATATGTGAAGAAGTATAGAAGTAGTACTACTCTGCTGCTGCTGCTGCTGCTGAGTCGCTTCAGTCGTGTCCGACTCTGTGCGACCCCATAGACGGCAGCCCACCAGGCTCCCCATCCCTGGGATTCTCCAGGCAAGAACACTGGAGTGGGTTGCCATTTCCTTCTCCAAAGCATGAGAGTGAAAAGTGAAAGTGAAGTCGCTCAGTCGGGTCTGACTCCTAGCGACCCCATGGACTGCAGCCTACCAGGCTCCTCCATCCATGGGATTTTCCAGGCAAGAGTGCTGGAGTGGGGTACTACTCTACTGTATAGCAAATATTTTAACAAGAAGTATTTGATCACTTTGAATTCTCTTATTTCTCCAAATTACTTGCTTTTTAACAGTTTTCCAAGAGCCATTACAAATTAAAATTTAAAAATATGACACTTGGAAATCTCTGAAAACGTGACCACAGTCATCTAAAAACATCATTAATAATAAGGAAAACATGAAACTGAGTGCTCTAATAGATATACAGTGTTTTTCCTATTTTTAATCCTTCTATGGAAAATCATATTCATTCCATTACAATATTAGACAATCTAATGACAATTTGACTTGACAATGTAAAGTCCTTCACAGTTAAATTATTATTTGATTTGTCTTTGGTTTTTAACACTGTGTTTATGATTTGAGTTTGTGAAGGTTAAACATGACTTTTAGATTTTTGGTGTGGTAAAGAATGGTTCCCAACTATCCTGGGAAGACTTTAAAAGGGACCTCAGGTGTAGTTTTAGACAAATTATGAGGTGCTTTTTTTTTTTTTTTTGGTGAATCACCCTATTTAAGCTAAAAGGTACTTTTGCAATGTTCCTTTAAAGTTTAAGACTAGATTCCTAATTATGGATCAGGCTGGCAAAGGCAGCCTCTTGAGCTCAGAGGGAAACACTTAAGTAGAACTGATGTGGTGACAGTAAGGCAGTGTGGTAGAATAGAAAGAAGCCTGCATTTTGTAGTCAAACCTTAGTCTGAATTTCAGCTAAGCAATTTATTAGATATGTTGTCTTCAGCAAATTTAATCTTTCTCTTAGTTTCCATATCATCAAAATTGGACAGATAATACCTTTCAAGGATATCATGAAAATTAAATAAAAGAATGCATATAAATGCCTGAACAGAACAAGTGCTCAATAAATGGTAGTTTTTGTTTCCTCCTCCAAATGTTTAATATCCCTTGCTGCCCAGTCTCACTTTTCTGAATAATCTGTAGTATTTCACAAGTTTGGCGGTTTGTCTAAAGTTAAATTCTACTGTCTAATGACAACAACAATAAAAATTCAACATTATGCCATTACTCAAATGATAGACAGTGCTTACACATAAACTACTTATTAAATTGACTGACCACTAACAGGAAGGAAATCTATGAACCTATCTGTTACACAGAATCTCCTCTACAGATTTCAGTGTAACTATATATTAGCAAAAATATTGCTAACGTGATCCACAGGCCACAATTAAGCAACGACCTTATACCATATGGAAAATTATATTATTCGTTAAAATAGAATGATATCTGTAATTATACTTGTTAAAAAGTATAATTGATGTATAGAATCAACTTCTATACATCACTAACAACTATTAAACTCTTACCTGGAGAAATATGCAGCTTAAAAAGCAGCTTAAGCTTCTCAGTAAAACTTCCATTGTACATTATGTCTGTTCAATAAAATTAAATTGCAAATAATCACAGCCAAAGAACATTCAATCAATTACAGCAACACAGATTAATTAAGACATAGATATGAGCCAGGATTCAGAAACCTTCTGTTACTTAAACTATGAGTTAACCAACATCCAGTAGGCCAGATTCTCTCCTTGAAGTATATAAGCAAAATAAAGGGATAAATAAAATGCTCTCTTACTGTACTCTCTCCCCAACCCCAATCTAAAATTTACTTTTTCTTTTGAATGCTTCATCAGAGGAGAGAACTCCTCTTCAAGGGGGAATCCCTAAGAAAGCACATTAGGGTGTCTGGAAAAGCAAAGGAACGATATAACTGGTGGACTATCTACAGGCACAAAATGTTTGTTGACTATTTCTTTACCACTTTTCTAGGCTATGCGGTTGCATTTTTACTGAGGTAGAACATCCTCCTGAAGAATCCATATGCCTAAAGGTGGGGAAATCAGGACATTATCTTCCTTCATGTTAACCATTAAAACAACCACATCTAACAGCTTGTTTTTTTCTGGGAGGGTTGGGGCAAGATGAGATGAAATATTTAGATTTAGTAACAAACAAAGAAAATGGTCCAGTTATTGCTAAAGCTGGAGATAGTGTAAATCAGGCTGATAAAATCTGACTAAATTGGCAATTACAGGCAGTACTAAGTATTTCTAGGGGTACCTTTATTTTTCTGCTTTAAAAAAGAAAAGTTATTGGACATCATCCTACCAATTGCAGAGGAGAATTCTTTGAAGTTGATAAGGCAGTCGGAGTTTTCATCCAACAATCTGAATGTCCATAAAGCTAGTGAATCTCTATTTGCAGAATGAGCCCAGGGACTCAACAAGTGATACAACACTCTGAACTGCTGGCAGTCAATCTGATACTGCTCCAAATATGGCAGACTGGGATCATGGTGCTTCAGTACTGGAGAACTCAAACACCAATAATAAGAAAAAAATAACTCTTTCTATTTAAAAAATGGAAAAAAAGACAAAAGTCATTAAATCAGAAAATGTAACTTCATAACATTTTTTTTAAATCTGTCTACTAAAATAATTAAAGATAAAATAGTTGGGTGGTTGTGGTAAAATTCTGCTAAGAATATTATTTTTCATTTAAAGAAGGAAAAGAGTACCTTAAAGATGACATAAAGTTCATCCAGTTCATGAAGGCTCAACTTCACATCTTGTGATACAACACGCAACTTTAAAAAGATTAAAAGCAATTCAGAATTTAACACTTTGGTATAGAAATTGTCTTTGAACCCATTTAGAAAACTCCCTCTGCCAGAATACAATATTTTAAACTTTAAGGAATAACAAAAGGTAAATGTACCTATTTTTGTCCTTTAAAAAAGCTGTGCATAGAGTATAGTTCAATTCTACTCTGATATGTAATTTGACCTTTGTCTCTTCGTACACAGAGATAGCCACCAGAGGACAGCCAGTTAATATCTGTAAATATTAACTTGGATCATCGAAAAAGTAAGAGAATTCCAGAAAAACATCTATTTCTGCTTTATTGACTGTGCCAAAGCCTTTGACTGTGTGGATCACAATAAACTGGAAAATTCTTCAAGAGATGGGAATACCAGACCACCTGACCTGCCTCTTGAGAAACCTGTATGCCGGTCAGGAAGCAACAGTTAGAACTGGACATGGAACAACAGACTGGTTCCAAATAGGAAAAGGAGTATGTCAAGGCTGTATATTGTCACCCTGCTTATTTAACTTATATGCAGAGTACATTATGAGAAATGCTGGGCTGGATGAAGCACAAGCTGGAATCAAGATTGCCGGGAGAAATATCAATAACCTCAGATATGCAGATGACACCACCCTGATGGCAGAAAGTGAAGAAGAACTAAAGAGCCTCTTGATGAAAGTGAAAGAGGAGAGTGAAAAAGTTGGCCTAAAGCTCAACATTCAGAAAACAGATCATGGCATGTGGTCCCATCACTTCATGGCAAATAGATGGGGAAACAGTGTCAGACTTTATTTTTCTGGGCTCCAAAATCCCGGCAGATGGTGACTGCAGCCATGAAATTAAAAGAGGCTTACTCCTTGGAAGGAAAGTTATGACCAACCTAGACAGCATATTAAAAAGTAGAGACATTACTTTGCCAACAAAGGTCCATCTAGTCAAAGCTATGTTTTTTCCAGTAGTCATGTATGGATGTGACAGTTGGACTATAAAGAAATCTGAGTGCTGAAGAATTTATGCTTTTGAACTGTGGTGTTGCAGAAGACTCTTGAGAGTCCCTTGGACTGCAAGGAGATCCAACCAGTCCATCCTAAAGGAAATCAGTCCTGGGTGTTCATTGGAAGGACTGATGTTGAAGCCGAAACTCCAATATTTTGGCCACCTGATGCGAAGAACTGACTCGTTTGAAAAGACCCTGATGTTGGGAAAGATTGAAGGCAGGAGGGGAAGGGGACAACAGAGGATGAGATGGTTAGATGGCATCACTGACTCAATGGATATGAGTTTGGGTAAAGTCCAGGAGTTGATGATGGACAGGGAGGCCTGGTGTGCTGCAGTTCATGGGGTCGCAAAGAGTCAGACATGACTGAGCGACTGAACTGAACTAACTGAAATATAAGCCACAGTATTCTATGTCTTTTTCTACATAGGCAATTTGTCAAGTCACCCTGTGGGGTTGTCATTAAAGACTTCAAAGGCACTGGGAGATGTGCATTCCCTCTTTGTGCCAAAAAAACGTAACCCAAGAATGAATAATCTCAGAAAATATGCAATATCATTCTACTCCAGGAAGAATAAGCACTGATGGTACAATGATTTTGGTATTTAAGACATTTTAAGATAGGGTACAATGCACGATACTGGATGCTTGGGGCTGGTGCGCTGGGACGACCCAGAGGGATGGTACAGGGAGGGAGGAGGGAGGAGGGTTCAGGATGGGGAACACGTATATACCTGTGGTGGATTCATGTTGATATATGGCAAAACCAATTCAATATTGTAAAGTTAAAAAATAAAGTAAAGAAAAGCAAAAAAAAAAAAAAAGATTTAAATCCAAAATAAATAAATAAATAAATAAAGCAAGGGTAAAGATAAAGGCTAGAATTAATGAAACAGGAGTAACTAAAAAAAAGTATACTTCATAAATAAAAGAGTTTGTAAATTAAAAAAGTAAAATAAATATCTGGCAAGTTTGATAAAAGACAGCATGAATAAATATCATTGAGAAGTAAAAGAATACTATAAACACAGACATATAAATTATTGTGTCCAGCATATAGAAAGTAACATTAATTATCTGTTCAATGAATTCCAGAAGCTATAAAACAACATATCTAAAAGTCTAGATGAAATGGGTAATCTCTATAAAAATATAAATGACTAAAATTAACTCAGGAAGAACAAGTTCTGAATAGACAGAACTGAAAAAGTAATCAAATGCCCACCAAAGGCAGCAGATCCAGATGGTTTTACAGGTTAATCTCAAACTTTCAGGTACTGGTTAATTTCTATGTGGTTTAAACTATCCCAGCACATAGAAAAATATGATTTGTTCAAAACTCCATTCTATGACAAGAGTCCAATTCTAATATGAAAAAATAAAGTTAGCACACACACACTGTAAGTCAATGTCACTTTAACATATGTAAAGAACCTAGCTAAACTATTCAGGAAAACTATCAAAGCAGAATATTAAAAGAATAACACAACAAGAACAAATAGGATTCATCTCAAGAATTAAACAGAAGTTCAATCTAGGAATTCTTTAATGTACTTTACTATATTAATAAAGTAGAAAAATATATAATCTCAAGATATGGAAAAGTTATTTGATCAAAGTTAACACTCAATATTGATTTTTTAAAATGTCCCAAATCTCTTTTTTTTTTTATTTTATTTTTTAACTTTAAAATATTGTATTGGTTTTGCCATATATCAACATGAATCCGCCACACACTAAATGAAACTACTAAATTTGACTAAAAAGAGTCCTTCAAAAATTAACAGCAAACATCATACTTAATAAAATACTAGAGGCACTTCTATTAAATTCCAGAATGAGACAAGGAAGCTTGCTTCTACTGTTATTATTTAATACTTCTCTGAAGATTCTACCCACTACAAGAATACAAATAAAAATCTAAAAGAGGTATACATATTAGGAAGGGTCAAAACTCTTAAGCCTATAAAAGATATGCCTGTCTATTCAGAAATTCAACTGAAAAAAAATCAGAATTAATGAGAGTCAGTAACACAGTCATTAAAAAAAGCAACATGTACCAATCAATAGGTTTTATATATACTATAATAAATGAATTAGAAAATACAAAGGAAAAAAAGGTCTCATTCATACTAGTAACAAAACCATAAACTACACAGGAGACAAACCCAACAATAAATGTGTAAGATCTATATGATAAAAATAACAAAATTTTACACTAAAGGACATTTAAAAAGACATAATTCAAATGGATTTTAAAAAGGGCTTCCCTGGTGGCTCACTGGTGAAGAATCTGCCTGCCAATGCAGGAGACGCAAGAGACAAGAGTTCTATCCCTGGGTTGAGAAGATCCCCTGGAATAGGAAATGGCAACCCACTCCAGTATTCTTGCCTGGAAAATTCCATGGGCAGAGGAGCCTGGGGGGGCTACAGTCCATGGGGCCACAAAGAGTCAAACATGACTGAGTGACTAAGCACATACCAGATTTCAAAATGGATTATAAAGCCACAATAATTAACAGTGTGGTGTTATAGGGAAAAAAAGAAACTCCAGAAATAAATCCATGTATGTATGTAAGTATTTAGCATATGAAAAAGGCAGAGTATAGAAAGGATGGACTATTTAATAAATGGTATTCAAAAAATTGATTGTTTCAGCTGGAAAAAATACTATTAGAATCCTGTATCACACTATTAACAAAATGTATACTTTAGGTGTATTAAAGATCTAAATGTTTAAAAAAAAAAAAGCAATACCAGTATTAAAAGCTAGTATGAGAAACTGTGTTTATAAATTATATAATTTTATATGGGGAAGGCATTGCTAAGTTTGACATGAAACCCACACAATATGAAGAAAGAGATTTGACTACATAAAATTATGAAACTTACACACCCTGAAATACATCATAAAAAATTTAAGAAAAAAGATTGGGGGGAAATATTAGCCACAAATATAACTGACAAAGAATTAACACCACTAATATTTTTTAGTAACTAGTGGGAATGTGGGGAAAAGGGCATTTTTACATACTGTCAGTGGGATTATAATTTGATACAAATCTTTTACAAGACAACTTAGCAGGACTTGTCAATTTTTAAATGGGCACACCCTTTGACCCAGCTGCCGCTTCCAAGAATCCACCTTACAGAAATATTTTTACAAATGTGTAAGATTAGAAATACAGTTGACCCTTGAACAACATGGGGGTTAAGGGTGCTGACCTTCCACACAGTCAAAAATCTGCATACAGAGCTTCCCAGGTGGCTCAGGGGTAAGGAATACACCTGCCAATGCAGGAGACACAGGTTTGATCCCTGATCTGGGAAGATCCCACATGTTAAGAACAACTAGGCCCGTGTGCCGCAACTACTTAGCCTGTGCTCTAGAGCCCAGTAACTGCAACTTCTTAGCCCACGTGCCACAACTACTAAAACCTGAAAGCCCTAGAGCCCATGCTCCACAAGAGAAGCCACTGCAATGAAAAGCCCACACACCACAACTAGAAAAAGCTCACACACAGCAACAAAGACCTAGTAGAGTCAAAAATGAATAAATAAAAAAAATCTGCAGATAACTTTATAGTTGGCCCTTCACATCCATGATTCTGCATCTGCAGATTCAACCAACCATGGATCCTATAGTACTAAAGTACGTGTTCATCGAAAAAAACCCACATGTAGGTGAATCTGCACAGTTCAAACCCATGTGATTTAAATAAGGTATTACTTGTAAGAGCAAAAAATAAAATAAAATGAAAGGGGGGTATACATATTAAATGCATATCAACAAGGAATAGTTAAGTCAAGTATAGCATATCCATACTGTGGTATACTATTCAGCACATTAAGAAAAGTGAGTTATACAATGATATGCAATGACTGTGATATATTTCTGAGTGAAAAAAGTAAGTTACAGAACATGCAACTAAATGCTATCTCATTTAGAAAGCTATATTGTCCCTCTCACCCCTTCCTTACACACATAGACATGTATGTCTATAGATATTTAGAAAAAAGATCTGGAAGGATACATGCCAAATCATTTTAAATGTTGATTACTCCTAGAGTAGGTAAGTTCTACTTTTTTACATTTCTATATGTTTGAATTATACATAATGAGTATATATTCAGAAATGTTAATTTTCCCAGATTTGTATATCTGATGACTTAACCTTTAAGCAAGTAGGTTTACATAAACAATATATTCTCATGATAAAAGCTTGAACAGTACAGAAGATTCATGTGCATGTGTGCATGTTCAGTTGCTAAGCCATGACTGACTCTTTGCAATCCCATGGACTGTAGCCCACCAGGCTCCTCTCATTCAGGTGTGTGCATGTTCAGTTGCTAAGCCATGACTGACTCTTTGCAATCCCATGGACTGTAGCCCACCAGGCTCCTCTCATTCAGGTGTGTGCATGTTCAATTGCTAAGTCGTGTCCGACTCTTTGTGACCCCATGGTCTGTAACCCACCAGACTCCTCTGTCCATGGAACTTTCCAGGCAAGAATACTGGAGTGGGTTGCCATGTCCTCCTACTCCAGAAGAATTCTTTCAACAAAGTAAAATGCTCCCTCTTTCAACCAGCAATCTATTAATCCCACTCACTAGAGGCAATCAATATTAACAGCTTCTAATGTAGTCATCCAAATATTAAAAAAAGTACTTAAAACACATTGTTTCATACCTTTTTTGGGGGGTGGGGTTTAAACATTCTTTATTTTATCATCCATCAATTCCTAAGGACAGTTTAGGGTGACTTTCTCTCGTAGTGTTTGTATTTTAACAAATGGAACTGTTTAAGTCAAACAAATTAGTCTCTCATGGTTTGTTTTATACCTTTTATACTTTATCTTGAGTAAACAAGGATAATAATATATATTAGCAACCTAGACTATTATGTAGGTCAGCTGTTCTTGATATAGTACATCACAAATATGTTATGCTTAAATGCCAACATCATAGCATTCAATATTAAAGGTCAAATAATACAAAACATATTGGAGAAACCAATATGTTTCAACCAGAAGAAAATCACGTATTTCCTCTCAAAAAATTTACAGTAAGCTAAGCTGTGACAAGACTCTAGCTCAAATGTATAGTTATTCTATTTTCTTCACATGAAATGATAATTTTTTAAAAGAAGTTGATGAAAAAAAAATGTTATTCCAATTGGTTTGCCCCATTTGGTGGATACTTACCACATTCTGCTTTGTCGTTTCCTCTAGGGTCTGTATCACATACAACCTGTTTCGACAGCGCATGCTGTGTATATTTTCATAGCGAATATTACCATATTTCTGTAAGAAATATGATTTCAGTGGATACTCATTCATAATAAATACCCACTTCTCTTACAGTTGAATTTCATTAGATTCAATTCTCAGAGGCTTTGGTTCTATTTCTAGTTATTTTCCCAACTTGTTCAGTGATTATGCAAATTTTCACCTCCCACATTTCAGTTTTTCTATATATTCACAGGAGAGCATTCCATCTACTATGCGCCTAGACTAAGTACAAGAACATTGGTAAAATTCTTAGGCTCTAAGAAGAGAATATTTTTCACCTTTAAATATAGTGATGAATATTTGTGAAATCATGTGAGTAGTTCATTTAATGAAAAGCAAACTGAAGCAGAGGAAGCTATATAACTGAGGAACAGTTCACAGAACTCATTTTTAAAGTGAAGTCAGATTTTAAGTTACTACATCTTTACTTGTATTATTATCTTACTCTCAATATACTACTCTAGAGATATAGCTATAGTATCTATCATTTTAAATACGCTATTTAATTATATTTATGGAATAAGAAAAACTTACCTCATTAGATTCTCTAATCAAATCTGTAATATCCACTCTAATCTGACTGCTTTTTTCATCACTTACATTTGAACCCTGCTGCACACTTGAAGGCAGTGGGCTATCCTTATTAGTGACATTGTTGAAGAACCTATCCAAAAGTGACAGTAATACAGAATTAGTAGAAGTATGCAGAAAAATGACAACTAATTTCTCCCTAGTTAGTCAAAGGTTAATTTCAACTGAGAGGACAAGGGACAGTTTGACGAAGAAGTAGAATTTAAAGATGGTTGGGAATTAGGAGGACATGGGAGTGAGAGATGGGATGGTGATGAAAAGACTTCAGAGGTAGACTTACTAGGATGGAATTTAGGGCATGTAGAAGCATTTAAGGAGAAATAATTTAAGAAGGATACACTGAAGCCTTAACATTGAGAGTTCTAAATGCCAGAGTGAGGTGTTTATACTTTATTCTGTACATAAATGGGATCTGATACATCACTACAACAGTTACCCAAATATTCATATATTCATTCATTTAACATATACACAGTGTATACATACACACACACATCTCCATATATGTGCTTTAATACAAAATAGAATTCACAGAAAAGGTACCAGGAAAATAAAGCTCAGTCTATGCAATTGAAAATATCTAAAAACCAGAACAATTTCCCCCACTGTATATTTAATATTATCAACCAACTTTCCCCCCTCAAATTACTCTTACACACTTTATAGCTCAAACAGGGACTATGAAAGTCTCAGCATATTGAATCAACAATATTAGTGTACATGTGTATATAACCTAGCAGTTTCCTTCAAACTGATTTTTGTTATATTCTATTTGGAAACAGAGGGGTGGACTTTAGGACTAGCTTTTTCATTCAACTAGCTAGCTTTGTGACTTCGGGCCAATTATTTAATGTTTCTAGGGATCAGTTTCTTCACCTATAAAATAAAGGGCTTGAGCAACATAATCTCTAAGGGGCTCTCCATATTTAAATGTTATGGTTCTCACATTACCTATTTAAAGCTGTCACGGCTTCAGCATCATCTTTACATGCCAGCAGTTTGTCTAAGTTATAGTCAAGTATTGCCAAACCTAGTTGTAAAATGGCCTTTATTCCATCATAGAAGAAACAGTCCACCACATTCACTGCACTTTCAATGGGTAGCACACTAATAAAAAGTGTGAGGAACCATGAGAGAGAAACTGAGGAAAAGAATGTCATATCAGTCATATGTTCAGTCAGCTGGGGAAGGTGATCTCTGATAAGTTCTTCAAAGACTGCCTGATCCACCAAGGCACCTGAAGAACATAAAAAGAAATTTAAAAATGAACACCTTTCAAAAGGACTTGTTTTCAATACCTTCCCACTACTATTAGTAGGCTGATATACCTCATTTCTTTTCCTTAAATTATGAACTTCTTCAGTGCCTTTTCTGTATTTCACACATCTCTTTATCTGATAGCAGGATCATGCATAAAGAAGGACTTGAGAAACTCAATTTATATTCATTTGACAGTTACTTATAGAATATTTATTATGTCCAGAAACCTGTACTAGGTGCTATAAGAGATATACCAATTAAAATGTTCTTATCCTCAGAGAGTTTAATCTCTAATAGAACTTAAGATAAATACACAAATAACTATAACACAAGATAATATAATCAGTGACCTAGCCATGATACACCCAATCCAGTGTTCTTGCCTGGAGAATCCCAGGGAAGGGAGAGCCTGGTGGGCTGCCATCTATGGGGTCGCACAGAGTCAGACACAACTGAAGCGACTTAGCAGCAGCAGCAGCAGCCATGATACAGAAGGCTTAGTCAAAGTTGCTAGTTGTGTTTGACTCTTTGTGACCCCATGGACTATACAGTCCATGGGATTCTCTAGGCCAAAATACTGGAGTGGGTAGCCTTTCCATTCTCCAGAGGATCTTTCCATCTCAGGGATCGAAACCCAGTCTTTTGAATTGCAGGCAGATTCTTTACAAATTGAGCCACAAGGGAAGCAAACAGAAGGCTTATGAAGGTACAAAGGAAAGACCACCTATGGTTTTAAAGTAAGGGATCACAGATCTATCAATATTTGATGACTGAAGAAAATATTATATAATTAACAAACTAAGAACTTGATCCCCCTTTCCAAGCTTGCATATTTCTATAAAATTCATAAAAATGTGGAGATTTTAAGCTGATTAAAATCTCGTTCAAGAAACTTAACAATAGTAAACTTAAAACTTTGATTGTATAAAGAAACAGGCCAGGTACTTTCTTTTTAAAAAGCAATATATTAAGCAATCTTTCCAATCATATGTCGAGTGCAAAAGCTCTTCTCTTGAGCATGTCAGTGAATGTGGTATCTTGATATTGCTTACATTTTATACATTTCAAAAACTTAATTGATCAGTTCTTCCATTTGATAGGTAACTGAATAGACAAGAGGCCTATAAATTCTTTAGAAAAGAAATATGTGTTTGTATATGAATACATGTGTGTGTGCTTTTTTTTACCAATGATTCGACGATTAAAATAATCAGGTAGCATTCGTTCACATACAGCAACCAGAAGCCAAAAAGCCTCTTCCTCTTTTGCATACAGAAGCAACACTGAAGTCAAAATATTCATTGCCTAAAATTCATAGAAAAATAAAACATAAATGTTGCTTGCGTAATCATTACATCTCTTCTTCAAATATAGTAGTTTTCAGCAGTAACAACAACTATGAGAGTAATCATAATGGAAACATGAAAACTCTGAGCCAGTCCAAAGCAAAACAAGTTGAAGTCAGTCTATCATTTGCTAATCAGTTATTTTACACGGTAAATTCCAGGAAAATGAAATAGTAATATCATGAACATAGAACACAGTTAAGTAAAACTTCTGTAATTTAGACTAATTTCAACGAGTAAAAAGTATAAATTATCACAAGTCTTAAAAAATACATACTTTCTCAGATCATTGTCAAATTCAGACTGAAATTGAAGAAAGTAGGGAAAACCACTAGATCATTCAGGTATGACCTAAATCAAATCCCTTACAGTTATACAGTGGAAGTGAGAAATAGATTCAAGGGATTAGATCTGATAGACAGAGTGCCTGAAGAACTATGGATGGAGATTTGTGATATTGTTCAGGAGACAGGGATCAAGACCATCCCCAAGAAAAAGAAATGCAAAAAAGCAAAATGGTTGTCTGAGGAGGCCTTACAAAGAGCTGTGAAAAGAAGAGAAACAAAAAGCAAAGGAGAAAAGGAAAGATATACCCATTTGAATGCAGAGTTCCAAAGAATAGCAAGGAGAGAGAAGAAAGCCTTCCTCATTGATCAATGCAAATAAATAGAGGAAAACAATAGAATGGTAAAGACTAGAAATCTTTTCAAGAAAATTAGAGATACCAAGGGAACATTTCATGCAAAGATGGGCTCAATAAAGGACAGAAATGGTATGGACCTAACAGAAGCAGAAGATATTAAGAAGAGGTGGCAAGAATACACAGAAGAACTATACAAAAAGATCTTCATGACCCAGATAATCATGATGGCATGATCGCTCACCTAGAATCAGACACCCTGGAATGCGAAGTCAAGTGGGCCTTAGGAAGCATCATTATGAACAAAGCTAATGGAGATGATGGAATTCCAGCTGAGCTATTTCAGATCCTAGAAGATGATGCTGTGAAAGTGCTGCATTCAATATGCCAGCAAATTTGGAAAACTCAGCAGTGGCCACGGGACTGTGAAAGGTCAGTTTTCATTCCAATCCCAAAGAAAGGTAATGCCAAAGAATGCTCAAACTACAGCACAATTGCACTCATCTCACACACTAGCAAAGTAATGCTCAAAATTCTCCAAGCCAGGCTTCAACAGTATGTGAACAGTGAACTTCCAGATGTTCAAGCTGGACTTAGCAAAGGCAGAGGAACCAAAGATCAAATTGCCACTATCCATTGGATCACAGAAAAAGGAAGGGAATTTCAGAAAAACATCTAGTTCTGCTTCATTGACTATGCTAAAGCCTCTGACTATGTGGATTACAACAAACTGTGGAAAATTTTTCAAGAAAATCCTTCAAAATTCTTCACCTGACTGCCTCTTGAGAAATCTGTATGCAGGTCAGGAAGCAACAGTTAGAACTAGACATGGAACAACAGACTGGTTCCAACTTGGGAAAGGAGTACGTCAAGGCAGTATATTGTCACCCTGCTTATTTAACTTATATGCAGAGTACATCATGAGAAATGCTGGGCTGGATGAAGCACAAGCTGGAATCAAGATTGCCAGGAGAAATATCAATAACCTCAGATATGCAGAGGACACCACCCTTGTGGCAGAAAGTGAAGAACTAAAGAGCCTCTTGATGAAAATGAAAGAGAAAAGTGAAAAGGTTGGCTTAAAACTCAACATTCAAAAAACGAAGATCATGGCATCTGGTTCCATCACTTCATGGCAAATAGAAGGGGAAGCAATGGAAACAGTAACAGACTTTATTTTCTTGGGCTCCAGAATCACTGCAGATGGTGATTGCAGCCATGAAATTAAAAGACACTTACTCCTTGGGAGAAAAGTTATGACCAAACTAGACAGCATATGAAAAAGCAGAGACATTACTTTGCGAACAAAGGTCCGTCTAGTCAAGGCTATGGTTTTTCCAGTAGTCATGTATGGATGTGACAGTTGGACTATAAAGAAAGCTGAGAGCTGAAAAATTGATGCTTTTGAACTATGGTGTAGGAGAAGACTCTTGAGAGTCCCTTGGACTGCAAGGAGATCCAACCAGTCTATCCTAAAGGAAATCAGTCCTGAATATTCACTGGAAGGGCTGATGTTGAAGCTGAAACTCCAATACTTTGGCCACCTGATGCGAAGAACTGACTCATTGGAAAAGACCCTGATGCTGGGAAAGATTGAAGGCGGGAGGAGAGGGAATGACAGAAGATGAGATGGTTGGATGGCATCACCGACTCAATGGACATAAGTTTGGGTGAACTCCAGGAGTTGTTGATGGACAGGGATGCTTGGCATGCTGCAATTCATGGGGTTGCAAAGAGTTGGACATGACTGAGCAACTGAACTGAACTGAACTGAGGACATATTAAGATTGGAAAAAACAAACCTCATCTGTATTTTCATCTACCCACAAGGTAACATCTCTTAAATGTCATTCTCAGTTGT
This sequence comes from Bos javanicus, assembly GCF_032452875.1. Lineage (NCBI taxonomy): Eukaryota > Metazoa > Chordata > Mammalia > Artiodactyla > Bovidae > Bos > Bos javanicus. The sequence goes on along the minus strand of NC_083897.1, from coordinate 57,250,768 downwards.
GTCTAAAACTAAATTTTCTTTCTTCTATTAAATAGCATTTTCTTTGCTACCTTAATTTTGATCATGCTAGAAACCCTTTATCTACCACGTCCAATTTGTCTTCACATCCTAGAGTTTCTTCTTATAAGAAGTCTTTTATTTTTATGTATTTATTTTTCTGGCTGCACCACATGGCATGTGGGATCTATCTTCCCCCATAAGGTATTGAAACTGTGCCCCCTGCAGTTGGACTGCAGAGCTCTAACCACTGGACAACCAGGGAATTCCTAAAATGTCTTTTAAATTTGCTTTAACCTCTCCATTCTCACTACCACCCTAACTTTCTCCTTCTTCTAATCTATCTTCCATACTAATGTCAGATCATTACTTTTATATAACATTTGGTCATAGCCCCTATTATAAAGGCAATATAATGTATAGAATCTGGAAAGAATAGAAAGGTGTGAAGAAAATCAAACCTCTTGCATCCTACCTAGCCAGAGATCACCACTGTTAATGAGTTGATGTACTTTTTTCTGTGTTTCTTTTTCCCCTTCTAAAATTTAGACCAAACTGTGTATTAAAGTTTGTTTTTTTTTTCACTTAACATACATTTTCAATGCCATCAAATCATCAAATAGCTCTTCTAAAATAGTATTTTAATGACTGTAAAAAATCTAGTAAGTGTAATATACTATAAATGATTTAGCCATTCTACTATTATTGGACATCTAGGCTGATTTCAGCATTTCAGTATTATATATAACACTGTTAATGAATATCTCTGTATGTAAATCTTCATCCAAGTGGTTTACTATTTTCTCAGTAAAGATACATAGAAATTAAATTATTTGGTCAATTAATATTATTTTTAAATGACTTGATATTACTGCCAAATTGTATTCCAGAAAGACTGTACCAATTTATATTCCTGACTTACAGTATTTGAATGTTTACTTCCCTGTGCCTTTGCCAATACTAAGAACTGTGACAATTATAATTGTCTTTGCTGATTTGATAGTGAAAATAGTATGTCCTGGTTTGAATTTGACTTTCTTTGAGATTGAACCTTCTTTTTTAAACTTTATTATCTGTATTTTTTTCTGTGACTATCTTTTCATGTCCATTGCTCATTTTTATAACTCAATACTTTTCTTATAGATTTGTATATTAAGTATATCAATCTTTGTCAGATCTGGAGCAATATCTGACTTCAAGTTCAGTTTTCACTCCATCACTTTCCTGTTCAAGAAGCCATAATGGGAGCAGCATCAGTGAAAATGGCAGAGTAAGGCCCTCTGAAAAAAGCTTTCCTCAGTAAAAGTAGTAAGAACACTAGCAAAAATCATCAAAATCAATTTTTCAGAACTTTGAAAGTTCACCAAAAACTTACAGCAAGTCAGGAAGCATTAGTTAATAAAATGGCTGAATCTCAGTAAGAACAGTGAACCCTGTGGCATTTTAAATTGTCCAAGTCCCACCCCTCCTGAGCTTCACAGAAGCCTGAAAAACCAACACTCAGGAATCATGGTGAAAAGCAGCACCTAGCAGCCATGGGAGGAAACAGAATGGGGCTCAAGTGCCTCCAACATCCCATTCCCAGTGAACTGTCAGTATTTGACCTATCTGGTCATTCCTTAGAAAACTGCACTCACAAGGCTGTCTTTATTTGACCCAACACAGAGCTTACCCAAGGCAAACAGCCTTTCCTTGAAAAAATCAGAAGCAGTTGTTGAACATGTGGTTTCCTGAGGTAATGGTAACAACTGGGCCAAACAACAGGCTAATAAGGGGTGAAAATGAAAAGCTGGAGAATGAGACATCCATGGGGGGCTTTGGAAAGCGCTAATTTATTCCTGGGAATCTAGAAGGCCAAGTGCATGATACGGTTTTATGCCTGCCCACAGCTGTAGGCACATTCAGGAAAGAACAGAAAAAGCTCTAAGCTCTTATCTCTGGCTAATCTTGAGGCTCTGCACAAACAGGAAGTGATAGAGAATAGAAAAAAATAGGGAAAACTCAACAAAATCAAAAGCTGGTTCTTTAGAAAGATTTAAAAACCTGAAACACCTTTAGGTAACCTAACCAAAAAGACAAAAAATAGAAAGACTGACTCAAATTAAAATCAAGAAATAGAGAACATTACTACCAATGTTAACAGAAATAAAAAGGATTATTAAGGGAATACAAGGAATAACTCTATGCTAACAAATCAGACAACCTAGATAAAATGGACAATTTCCTAGAAAAACCAAGACCAACTCAAGAAGAAACAGAAAAATCTGACAACACTTATTACAAGTAAAGATATTGAACTAATAATAAAAAAAAAATTTCTACAAAAAAACTCTAGGAACAGATAGTTTCATTGGCCAATTCTATCACAATTTAAAGAAGAATTAACACCAAATGGGAGGGCAAGAAACATTACCAAGCTCATTCTTTGACGTGCGTACATGCATGCTAAGTCACTTCAGTCATGTTTGACTCTTTGCAACCCAATGGACTATAGCCTGTCAGGTTCCTCTGTCCATGGGCATTCTCCAGGCAAGAATATTGGAGTGGGTTGCCAATCTTTTCTCCAGGGGATCTTCCTGACCCTGGGATCAAACCTGCCATCTCTTATGTCTCCTGCATTGGCAGGTTGGTTCTTTACCACTAGTCGCCACCTGGGAAGCCCAATTCTTTTGACACCCTGACACACCCTGACACTAAAACCAGACAAAGACATCACAAGAAAATTATCAATACATTTTATGAATATAAATGCAAAAACCTCCAACAAAATACTAGAAAATCGAACACAATAGCCTATAAAAAAGGATTACACATAATGACCCAGTAAGATTTATCCTGGCAATACAAGTGTGGTGAAACATGACAACAAAAGTAATACACGATGTAAAAAATTAACAATTGGAAACTTCAATTAAATAATTTGGAGAACAGAAGGGGGTGCTCTCATGCCCTGCAACTACAGCAGAGACTAACAGGAAGAAGACTTTTCTTTCCTGACAAGGCCAATGCAAAGCTATGGACTCTTAGTTTACTATAGCCCTTCCAACTTCCTTTTCTTCTCTATAAAAGTTTTCTCCTCCCCTTGGCATGAGGGGACTTGCCAATGGCTCACCATGGTTGTAGACCCCAAACTGCCAATTCTCTGCTCATCCTAAATAAACCCATCTCTGCTGAAGAAATATCTGGTGGTCTATTTGTTTCAGGTCAACAATGATATTACTAAAATAAAGGGGGAAAGTCACATGATTATCTCAACAGACACAGAAATCCACTACTTAAAATCCACTACCCTTTCATGATAAAGACACTTAATGAACTAGGAATATAAGGGAACTTCCACAACATGATAAACATAATCTATAAAACGCCCACATCAAACATCTACTTAATGATGAAAGACTGATTGCTTCCTTTTAAGATAAATAACAAGAAAGGAATACGCATTCTCACCACTTTTCTTTAACATTGTACCTGAAGGTTATAGCCAAGTCAACCAGGCAAGAAAAAAAGGGAAAAAGACATCCAGGTTGGAATGGAAGAAGTAAAAATATTCACTATTCAGATTCCATGATCTTGTATACAGAAAATCCTAAGTAAGGAATCCACAAAAGAAAAAAAAAAAGACTCTACTAGAACTAATAAGCTCAGCAAGATTACAGGATACAAAATCAATATATACAAAAATCAATTGTATTTCTATATAGTGGCAAATGAGCAATCCAAAAATAAAATCAAGAAAACAATTCCATTTATTGTAATGTCAAAAAGAATAAAAAATTTAGAAATAAAATTAACAAAGGAAGTAAGAATCTACAGCCTTCCACATAGGAAACTACAAAACAACCTTGAATAAAATCTAAAAAGAATTAAATGGGAAAAGAAAAAAATCCTGTGTTCTGGTTAGAAGACCAGGATTTTTTTTTGCTTTCTTCAGAAATTGTCAAACAGATCCTAAAATTCGTAAGGAAATGCAAGAGATCTAAAAAAGCCAAAATAATTTTTGGAAAAATAGTTAAAGGACTCAAATTTCCCCATTTCAAAAGTTACTACGCAGCTGCAATAAAAAAGACAGTGTGATATTGGCATAAGAACAGAAACGTAAATCAATAGAACAGAATTTTGAGTCAAGAAATAAGCCCTAACATTTATAGTCAATTGATTTTCAGCAGGGTGTCAAGGCAATTCAGTGAGTAAAAGATTGTTTTTTTTTCAACAAATGGCACTGGGACAACTGGCTATTCACAAGTAAAAGAATGAAGCTGAACCTTTTCTATACACTACACATGAAAATTAACACAAAAGGGTCCAGAAACCTAAATTTAAGCATTAAAACTATAAAACCCTTAGAAGAAAACATAGGAATAAATCTTTTTAACCTTGGCTTAGGCAATGGCTTCTTAGATATGACATCAAAAGCACACACAACAAAAGAAAAACATAAAAATAAATATTAAAACTTTGGTGCTTCAAAGAGTACCATTAAGAAAATGAACAATCCATGGAATAGAAGAAAAAATTGCAACTACTATATTTGATAAAGGATTAGTATCCAAAATATATAAAGAATCATTACAACTCAACAATAACAAGATAAACAAAATTTAAAGATGATAAAGAAGAGATAAAGCCAGTCAGCCAGCCATAATGAGTTGGTATTGTTCACCTGGGTTTTTGACAACAAGCAATAAAACCTGCTTACCATATTAAATTCAAACTTTTCCCAAACTTAAAAGATTCACCACGATCTTGCTTCACACAAACTTACTTACTTCTTGAGTCCAACATGAACCTAGCCAGTTTGACCCCCATGGCCAACTTATTTTCACCTGAATAATAGTGCTCATAGTGTTACCTAACTCAGTAACTTTCCTTTGGCCCTCCAAGTTTCTAACTTTGCTTTCATTTTTTAGAAGTAAAAAACCGAGTAATGCCTACTTTGAAGCTGCCTCTAAACTACTGCATACAGATAATATCTCAGGCTTTGTGAGTGTAAGCTCTTTGAGAAAAGAAGCATTATGCTTCTTTTTTACCTTTCAGGGACCCTAAAACAGGCTAAATACTTGTCATTTAGATGGTCCATTCACTTAAATTACTTTTCAAACTTTCCTCTCTATTGATAAGTTTCAATGGATAGATAGGATTGATATGTAGTCATAATGGTTTGTTGTTGTTGTTGTTGTTGTTTAGTCGATAAATTGTGTCCAAATCTTTTGCGCCCCCATGTACTACAGCCCACCATGCTCCTGTATTCATGGGATTTCCCAGGCAAAAATACAGGAGTGGGATGCCATTTCCTTTTTCAGAGGATCTTCCCAATCCAAGGACTGAACTTATGTCTTACAAACTGGCAGGTGGATTCTTGACCACTGAGCCACTCTGAACATACGAGTATGTACTGATTCAAATTTTCTTTTGGTTTCTTCACAGAACTATCTAGCCTCTTGCTTCAATCTTTAGTAGCTGCTCTCAAGGCATGTTTCCTTAAGTTCCTTTCCTACGTTGATGTCCTCTTTCTGAGAATCATCTCTTCTTTTTTTCATCCTCCTCAGCTTATTTTGTAGGCTTCTTCAGGTGGACTCAGTGGTAAAGAATCCACCTGCCAATTCAGGAGACACTGGAGACACGTGTTCAATCCCTGGGTCAGGAAGATCCCCTGGAGGAGAGGGCATGGCAACCCACTCCAGTATTCTTGCCTGGAGAATTCCATGGACAGAGGAGCCTGATGGGCTACAATCCATGGGGTTGCAAAGAGTCAGACACAACTGAGTACACAAGCAGGCACACAACTTATTTTATAAAATCATACATTTCAGTAGCTTCTTAAGAAAGGATACATGGAAGAAAAATATTTTAAATGCTTGCATTTGACATCTAATTGACCGTTTGATTAAATATAGAATACCAAGTTAAAGATTTTTTCCTCAAGATTTAAAGGCATCATTTCACTGTTTACTACCTTAAGAGTTACTGCTGAGGAGTCTGGTGACATTCTAATTTTGTTTCCTTTCTGGTGATGTATTTCTCCCTTCTCTGGGAAGTTTAAAGATTTTCACTTTAAAAAGTTTAAAGATTTTTTCACTTTTGGAATTCTCAAATTTCACAGAGATGTAACTTGGTTCATTTCCATTCATTGTGATGAGTACTGGATGAGCCTTCATTATAAATAAATGTGTGGCTAAGAGTGCTAGCTAGTCACCATAATCCAGTCTCCCTTTCTCCCATAGTATCTGGATGTACGTGCGTGTAATCATGCTGAATTTTTGCAGACTTCTTTATAAATATGTGTTGCCTGAGACCTCCAAGATCCTCCAATAATATGTGGGCCTGGTCAAAATAATTTCCCATAATTGTTTCTCTATGCTGTCTCCCTTCTTCCTGTGAGTAGTAATGGCAATGAAAGAGGACTGTGGAAGGCATGTTTTGAAGATGACAGAGCCTGTTGTCATCCTATACCTCTGAATAATCACATGGAGTAGAGCTACCTACTGATCTGAAAACTTGCTCTGTTAAAGAAACTGTTTAATCCTTTAAGTAAACTTCTGTGTTTGAGCAATTATCTGTTTGAAATTATTGGTTAGCAGTCAAGCATACCCTTTAGTGTCCTCCTAAAGGATTTTTTTCAATGATTCCTCCACTGTCTACAAAGTAAAATCAAACTCCTGACTTATCCCAATCTACCTTATTGATCCCTCCTCCACCGCCCAATTGCCCAGTTACTTCATTTCATTAACTATACACTTCTACTAAATAGAACATCTGTCCATTAGTCACTCAGTCGTGCCCAACTCTTTGTGACCCCATGGACTGCAGCCCACCAGGCTCCTTGGTCCATGGGATTTTCCAGGCAAGGATACTGGAGGGGTTTGCCATTTCTTTCTCCAAAACAGAACATGGTCCTACATATATTCCATATTTACCTCTATCTGTGCCTGGTTACACTGATTCCTTCATCTAGAATGGTCTTTCATTCCTTCTCCATATATCCAAAATTCACGGATTTCAAGACCTACAAGTGCCACTTTTTCCATGAAGTCTTTTCTGTTCCTTCAACTTATTCCTTTTATGAATCCTGGTGAGACTTAATATTCTCTAATAAACTGTCTCATTTGTTTTTCATTTGCCAATGAATCTGTTTTAATACCTGCCAGTCCATATATTTTTAAGGGGAGGATTCTTATCTGATTCAGCTTTATGTAGTCCTGAGTACCCAGCACAGTATCTTTCACAGAGGAGGAATTCAATAAATATTTGTTAAACATAAAAGAGAAATGAAATAATAGAATATCAATTCTAAATATTTCTACTACCATTCTTAGATTAATAATATCCACTATCAATCGCAGGCCAATCTCTGTTCTTATTAGTAGAGTTGGATTTGATGTGATTTTATCATTTAGAACATGTAAATAGTTGAGTTCATAATGACAGCATACCTGGCAGTATCCAATTTTGGGATTTCTGAATGCATAAGCAGTAAGTACCCGCCTCAGAGCAGATATACCAGTGTCACTCTGAAAGGCTGGATGCTCAGGCAGGGAGCGACGCAAATCACGTTCAATTTCTTCAGTAGCCAAGTTGCAGGTCCCTAAGGACTGCTCAACCACTTCAGCATAATAGCCAGGATTAGCAGCCATGTCATTAACAGCACCTGTATAGATAATTAACATTGACACACAAAAGAAAAGGAATATAAAAAAGCTACAACTTGCATATATACATGAAGAACTGGATTGCTTTTAAATTTAGCTCTATGCTCAAGTGTTATCTGAGTACAAACAAAATGAAAAGCTTCACACTATACAGCAATCAGAGAATAAAAAGAAATTAAAGGAATCCAGATCAGAAAAGAAGTAAAGCTCTCACTGCAGATGACATGATACTAAAGATAGTATCAGAACCCTAAAGATAGTATCAGAACATTACTAGAGCTAATCAGTGAATTTAGCAAAGTTTCTGGATACAGAATCAATACACAGAAATCACTTGCATTTCTATATACTAACAATGAAAAATCAGAAAGAGAGATTAAGGAATCAATCCTATTCACCACTGCAACAAAAATAATAAAATATCTAGGAATAAACTTGTCTAAGAACTGTACATAGAAAATTATAAGACACCTAATAATGAAAGAAATCAAAGATGACATAAACAGATATTCCATGTTCCAGGGTAGGAAGAATCTATATTGTGAAAATGACTATACTACCAAATGCAATCTACAGATGCAATGTGATTCCTATCAAATTATCAACGGCATTTTTCACAGAAATAGAACAAAAAATTTCACAATTCATATGGAAACAAAAAAGACCCCAAATAGCCAAAGCAGTCTTGAGAAAGAAGAATGGAGTTGGAATAATCAACCTTCCTGACTTCAGAATATACTACAAAGCTACAGTCATCAAGACAGTATGGTACTGGCACAAAAACAGAAACATAGACCAATGGAACAAGATAGAAAGCCCAGAAATCAACCCATGCACCTATGGGTACCTTATTTTTGACAAAGGAGGCAAGAATATACAATGGAGCAAAGACAGCCTCTTCAATAAATGGTGCTGGGAAAACTGGACAGCTACATGTTAAAGAATGAAATTAGAATACCTCCTAATACCATACGCAAAGATAAACTCAAAATGGATTCTAGACCTAAATGTAAGATCGGAAACCATAATACTCTTAGAGGAAAACATAGGCAGAACACTCGATGACAAAAATCTAAGCAAGATCCTCTATAACACACCTCCTAGAGTAATGGAAATAAAAACAAAAGTAAACAAATGGGACCTGTTTAAACTTAAAAGCTTTTGCATAGCAAAAAGACAACTCTCAGAATGGGAGAAAATAATAGCAAATGAAACAACTGACAAAGGATTAATCTCCAAAATATACAAGCAGCTCATACAACTCAATACCAGAAAAACAAACAACACAATCAAAAAGTGGGAAAAAGACCTAAACAGAAATTTCTCCAAAGAAAACATACAGATGGCTAATACATGAAAAGATGCTCAACATCGCTCATTATTAGAGAAATGCAAATCAAAACTACAATGAGATATCACCTCACACTGGTCAGAATGGCCATCATCAAAAAGTCTACAAGCAATAAATGCTGGAGAGGGTGTGGAGAAAAAGGGAATGTTCTTGTACTGTTGGTGGGAATGTACGTTGATACAGCCACTATGGAAGACAGTATGGAGATTCCTTAAAAAACTAGGAATAAAACCACCATACGACCCAGCAATCCCACTTCTAGGCCTATACCATGAGGAAACCAAAATTGAAAGAGACACATGTATCCCATTGTTCACTGCAGCACTACTTACAATAGCTAGAACATGGAAGCAACCTAGATGTCCATCGACAAATGAATGGATAAAGAAGCTGTGGTACATATTCACAATGGAATATTACTCAGCCATTAAAAGGAACACATTTGAGTCAGTTCTAATGAGATGGATGAACTTAGAACCTATTATACAGAGTGAAGTGAGTCAGAAAGAGAAAGATAAATACTGTATTCTAAAATATATATATATGGAATCTAGAAAAACGGTATTTAAGAATTTATTCACAGGGCAACAATGGAGAAAGAGATATAGAGAATGGTCTAATGGACATAGGGAAAGGGGAGGAGAGGGTGAAATGTATGGAAAGAGTAACATGGAAACTTACATTACCATATGTAAAATAGATAGCCAATAGGAATTTGCTGTAAGGCTCAGGAAACTCAAACAGAGACTCTGTATCAACCTAGAGGGGTGGGATGGGGAGGGAGATGGGAGGGAGTTTCAAAAGGAAGGGGATATATATATACCTATGGCTGATTCATGTTGAGGTTTGACAGAAAACAGCAAAATTCTGTAAAGCAATTATCCTTCAACAAAAAATAAATTAAAAAAAAAAAAAAAGGAAAAGCTTCACACTAAAACCTCTAACATCAGGACACCAAAGAGTAACATTTTCATGAAATGTCATTTCCCCTTAACTTTCCTCTAACACTAGAGGTTCCCATTCCATCCCTTGCAGTTAGCTATATATTGCCTCATAAACTTATCTGCTCAGGCAATGGATGTGTGTATATAAAGGTAAGTACATGTAACTATTGTACTCTCTTTGACTAGTCTGAACTCATGATGGGATGATGAGTAAGACTTTGTTCTAGCCATCTTTGTAATTATTTTTATTGGGGCATAGTTAATGTCTGTTAAATGAATAAAGTGAGTAAGTTTAATACCTGAAAAAAGCATCCAGAGCTCTCCTCTTAAGGTCTCTGGAATCCCTCTTACAACCAGATCTCGAGTCTTTTTGGTCCGAAACATGCTAACACCACGTCCACATTCTGAAAATAGAATGTTCCAGGACTGTTCCTTCATCTTTTCTTTCAACTGTAACAACAACAAAAAAATCAAAGCAATTAAACATGATGAGAAATTAACTTAATTTGAAATTAAGTTTCAAATAACTTGACAACTTTCTTCACCAAAAAACAATACCTATGGAAAATAAGAACATAGAAATTCAAAATCGGTATTCACAGATGGGCTAACCACTGGAACACTGTCATCACAAAAATCTTCTAAACCCATGTGAGCATAACAGCTTTAATTTACTATTTTAGTTCTTAGCTAAACTCACGTTAAAATCGGAAAATCAGGACACCAATCACTCCAATTAGGATTGACTGTCAGAAATCTATGCAAATAAAACCCAAGATTCAATTTTCATCTTAATTCTAGATAATAGTCGTATTTTGTATCTGCTAGAAAATCTTTTCTAGCCCTAAAAGAAGAATTTTCAGTTGCAATACCTTCTAGTCTAATATTTTTATTTTTAATCAATTGTTTCAATCCACAGATTTAAATATTTTGTTTTCCTACCATTTTGGAATCAAGGGTCTCCAAATTCTGAGGGTGAAATACTGTCATTAAAGCTTCAGTGTTCACAGTTCTGCTGCATTCTCTCTGACATGTCAAAGACTGTACCTCAGTATCATCAGATGGGTCTATAGAATCAGAACTAACAGGAACCTGAAAAAGAAAGAATGTAATTGTCCCAAATGTATGCCTAAAAGTTTCTGCAAGAGGAAAAAGTGCTAATGTTTTATCTGTCACTTAAGAACCACGATTTATATACATAATAAATATTAATGCAATGTCTCAGAAGAACTTTGTTTTTCTATCAAAATTAGGGATGTCAACAAACCAATGTCAAGAACATCAAACTCAGGACCTTAGTGAATCAATTCCTTTATATGGGCAAACAAATACTGGCAAAATATTAAAAAGCAAAAAACAGTTCAGAACACTGGAAATTAACCAAAGGTACAGAATGAACTGAAAAGTATCAATTAAAAAAAAAAAAAAACTATTGAACCTCAGTAAGAACACCAGTCTGTTACATTTTAACTTCAAGTTATTCCCATCCTCCCTCCCTTTCAAGTTCAAAGGTATGGTAGTCATGAAAGTCAGAACTATCACAGCCAATGGATCTTTTGGAGGTTCATTAAAAGCCCCATCCCCAGAACACAGTCAATATTTTCACCGAATTAGTAGCTACCCAGAAAACTCCATTCCCAGGGTGTTGTTACCATTGGATTTGATTCTGAGCTCAGTTCAGTTCAGTCGCTCAGTCACGTCCGACTCTTTGTGACCCCATGAATTGCAGCACGCCAGGCATCCCTGTCCATCACCAACTCCCAGAGTTCACCCAAACCCACGTCTATCGAGTCAGTGATGCCATCCAGCCATCTCATCCTCTGTCGTCCCCTTCTCCTCCTGCCCCTAATCCCTCCCAGCATCAGAGTCTTTTCCAATGAGTCAACTCTTCGCATGAGGTGGCCAAAGTACTGGAGTTTCAGCTTTAGCATCATTCCTTCCAAAGAAATCCCAGGGCTGATCTCCTTCAGAATGGACTGGTTGGATCTCCTTGCAGTCCAAGAGACTCTCAAGAGTCTTCTGCAACACCACAGTTCAAAAGCATCAGTTCTTTGGTGCTCAGCCTTCTTCACAGTCCAACTCTCACATCCATACATGACCACTGGAAAAACCATAGCCTTGACTAGATGGACCTTTGTTGGCAAAGTAATGTCTCTGCTTTTTAATATGCTATTTAGGTTGGTCATAACTTTCCTTCCAAGGAGTAGGCATCTTTTAATTTCATGGCCACAATCACCATCTGCAGTCATTTTGGAGCCCCAAAAATAAAGTCTGACACTGTTTCCCCATCTATTTCCCGTGCAGTGATGGGACCAGATGCCATGATCTTAGTTTTCTGAATGTTGAGCTTTAAGCCAACTTTTTGAGTCTCCTCTTTCACTTTCATCAAGAGGCTTTTTAGTTCCTCTTCACTTTCTGCCATAAGGGTGGTATCATCTGCATATCTGAGGTTACTGATGTTTCTCCTGGCAATCTTGATTCCAGCTTGTGCTTCTTCCAGCCCAGCATTTCTCATGATGTACTCTGCATATAAGTTAATAAGCAGGGTGACAATATGCAGCCTTGACGTACTCCTTTTCCTATTTGGAACCAGTCTGTTGTTCCATGTCCAGTTCTAACTGTTGCTTCCTGACCTGCATATTCAGAGCTCAGTTCTTAGTAAAAAGTACTTTCCTCAGGGCATTATAAGAAAACCACAGCAATCTGCTGATAATGTCACAGCTGCCTAAGGCTATGATTTCAATTTGGAGCAAACAAGAGCCTGGCTAAAATGTTAAAGGAAGGCTTTGAAAACAAGATGGCCATAAGGGAACTTTGAAAGATTCCAACATATTCTTCAGAATCTGAAAGTATACATGAGTATACAAGACTGTGAACCTGCCCAGGAACAAGATGGGACAGGAGAAGGCCCCCGTCACTCAACTCTGGCTGATCTTGGAAATAAGAAATGAAAACTAAGGCTGACTGATAAACTGCCTAAAGTATGAGGAATACCTTTACACAAAGATCTCCTTGGAAAAGGTGGAGAACTTAATGGTTCAAGGCATTTAAGGACATCTCTGACCCATCATTGGCTGACCACTGATTTATAATGACTGAGGGGGTGATCTGAAGAAGCCAGGCTTAAAAATACACAAAAGGGGTTTCCCTGGTAGCTCAGTGGTAAAGGAGACACAGAAGACAATGCAGGAGACATGGGTTTGATCCCTGATCCAAGAAGATCCCACATGCTGCGGAGCAACTAAGCCTGTGCACCACAACTATTGAGCCTGTGCCACAATGAGAAACCCACACACTGCAATTAGAGAGCAGCCCCTGCACGCCACAACTACAGAAAAGCCCTTGCAGCAACGAAGACCTAGCACAGCCAAAATATTAATTAATTAAATTATTTTTTAAATACAATTTTTTTTTGAAAAAAGGCAACCAACAATTGTGTCCCTAAAGGGCCTCACTTCTTAGATTTTTTTAAACTAAGAATGGAAACCAGCTATTATACATATATTCAAAGAACTAAAGGAAACTGTTTAAAAAAAATAAAGGACTCGGTTAAAAAGTAAGCAAAAGACCTAAGCAGAGACCTCACCCTATATATATATTATATATATATATATATATATAATATATATATAATACATATAATATATATATGTATATAAAGATGACAATCATATGAAAAGATGCTCAATATCATACATCTTTAGGTAACTGCAAAGTTAAAGGGTGAGATACCATTTCATACCTATTAAAATGGCTAAAATCCAGGATACTGGTAACACCAAGGGCTAATGAAGATGTGGGACAAGAACTCATTGCTGATGGGAATACAAAGCAGTACAGTACTTTAAGAGATGGTGTGACAGTTTCTTATAAAGCTAAACATAGGTTACCTTATGATTCAGCAACTGTGCTCCAAGGGATATACCCAAATAAGCTGAAAACACATCCACACAAAAATCTGCACATGAATGTTTATAGCAGTTTTATTCATAACTGCCAAAACCTGGATGCAACTAAGGTATCCTTCAATAGGTGAATGGATAAACACTGCTATATCCATTATACATATATTATATATATCCAAATACATCCAAAAATGGAATATTTTTCAGCAATAAAAAGACATGAACAATCAACACAACTAAGAGCTGGTTTTTTTTAAAGATAAACAAAACTGATAAACCTTTAGCTAGATTTACCAAGAAAAAAAGAGAATTCAAGCAAAATTAGAAATGAAAGAGGAGATTTTGTCTGATGACACAGAAATTAAAAAGATCATAAGGACTACTATGACTGATTATATGCCAATAAATGGGATGACACTGAAGAAATGCACAAATTCCAAGAGACATACAATCTACCAAGATATAATCATAAAAAATAGGAAATCTGAACTTAACCAATGATATGTAAGGAAACTGAATCCAATACAAAATCTCCCAACAATAACAACAAAAATCCCTGGCTTCATGGGTGAAATCTGTCAAATATGTAAAGAAGAATTAATGCTAATCCTCAAACTCTTCCAAAAAATTAAATAGGAGTCAACACTCCCAAACTTCTTTTACAAGGCCAGCAGTCCCCTGAAACCAAAGCAGATGGGAACACTACAAGAAAAGAAAACTACAGGCCCAAAATCCGTGATGAATACAGATGCAAAAATTCTCAACAAAATACTGGCAAACTGAATTCAACAGCACATTAGAAGGATCGTACACCATGATCAACTACGATCTCTGGAAGGCAAGGATGGTTCAAAATATACAAATCAATAAAATGAACAGAATGAAAGGCAAAAACCATATGATCATTTCAATAGATGCAGAAAAATTATTTGACACATATTCAACATCCTTTCACAATAAAAACTTTCAATAAAGTGGATACAGAGAAACATACCTCAATATAATAAAGGCTATGTGTGACAAGCCCAAAGCAAACATCATACTCCATGGTGAAAGGTTAAAAGCTTTCTAAGATTAAGAACAAGAAAAGGGTGCCCACTGTCACTACTACTATTCAACAAAGTGCCATACATCCGGGCCAGAGAAACTAAGCAAGAAAAACAAATGAGATATAACTACACACTTGTTAGAATGGCTTTTATCAAAAGACAAGAGTTAAGTGTTGGCAAGAATATGGAAAAAAAGAGAGCACAAGCACAGTTTGTGATGATGCAAATTGGTGCCACACTATGGAAAACATGTATGAAGGTTCCTCAAAAAAATAAGAACTACCACTTGGGGACCTCCCTGATGGTACAGTGGTTAAAAATCTGCCTGCCTCAATATAATACAGGAAGGGGACACGGGTTTGATCCCTGGTCCAAGAAGATTCCGCATGCTGCAGAGCAACTACTGAACCTATCCTCTAGAGCCTGTGTTCCGCAACAAGAGAAGCAGAGAAATCACCACAGTGAGAAGCCCGTGTACCTCAATGAAGAGTAGCCCCTGCTTGCTGACACTAGAGAAAGGATGAGCATAGCAGTGAAGACCCAGCATAACCAAAAATATAAATAAATAAAGTTTTTTAAAAAAGACCGACCATATGATTCAGTAATCCCACTTCTCAGTATATAGTCAAAGGAAATGAAGTCACTATCTTCAGGAGATAACTGCATCCCATATGCTCACTGCAGCATTGTTCACAAAAGCTAAGACAAACCTAACTGTTGACAGATTAATCAACAAAGAAAATGTGGTATACAGATAAACAAAAAATTATTCTTCAGCCATAAAAGGAAGTTTTGCAATGTGCAACAACATTGACAGACATTAAGGACACTACACTAAGTGAAATAAATCGGACACAGAAAGACAAATACTGTATGATCTCACTTACGTGTGGAATCTAAAATAGCCAGCTTTACAGAAGCAGAGTACAATGGGGTTTGCAGGGGCTAGGAAAGGGGGAAATGAAGAGATGTTGGTTAATGTGTACATACTTCTAGTTTATATGAGAAATAAACCCTAGGAATCTAATCTACAGCATGATGACTATAGTTATCAATATTGTATATCTGAAAGTTGCTATGAGAGTAGAATTTAAATGTTTACAACTACAAAATTGTAATTACATGAGTGGGTGATAAGTGAAATAACTTTACTGTGGTAATCATTTAATTGACATATAAATTGTGTAAGTTTGAGATATATGATGTGATGATTTGATACAGATATATTAAGGCCTATTTTAATATATGTGTATCAAATCATCACATCATACATCTTAAACTTACACAATTTGTCAATTATCACAATAAATCTGGGGGTGGTGGCAGGGAAACAACCTGGCAGTTCCTTACACACATAGTTGAAGTTTAACAAGTATCTGTTGAATTTTTTAATTTAAAAAATGAGATATCAAACCACAAAAAGATATGGGGGAAACATGCATACTGCCAAGGAATCAGTCTGAAAAGAATACATATGTTACATAAAATTTTGGAAAAGGCAACCCCTCATTCATAAAACTAGGATGCGGCAGCTGGTCCCATCACTTCATGGCAAATAGATGGGGAAACAATAGAAAGAGTGAAAGACTATTTTTTTGGGCCCCAAAATCACTGTGGATGGTGACTGCAGCATGAAATTAAAAGACGCTTGCTCTTTGGAAGGAAAGCTATGACGAACCTAGACAGCATATTAAAAAGCAGAGACAATACTTTGCTGACAAAGGTCCATATGGTCAAAGCTATGGTTTTTCCAGTAGTCATGTATGGATGTGAGAGTTGGACCATAAAGAAGGCTGAGCGCCGACAAATGCTTTCAAACTGTGGTGCTGGATAAGACTCAAGAGTCCCTCAGACTGCAAGGAGATCAAACCAGTTAATCCTAAAGGAAATCAACCCTGAATATTCACTGGAAGGACTGATGCTGAAGCTGAAGCTCCAATACTTTGGCCACCTGATGCAAAGAGCCAACTCATGAGAAGAGACCCTGATGCTGGGAAAGATTGAAGGCAGGAGGAGAAGGGGGCAACAGATGAGAAGGTTGGATGGCACTCAGTGGACATGAGTTTGAGCAAGCTCCAGGAGATGGTGAAGGACAGGGAAGCCTGGCGTGCTGCAGCCCATGGGGTCACAGAGTGTTGGACACGACTGAGCGACTGAACACACAACACAGAAGGGTTGAAAGTTAAGAGGATTCAGGGAAAGTTTAAAAGGAGTATTCAAAACAATGTCTGAATATAAGGGTAGGACGGAAGAATCTTAGAAAGGAAAAAAAAAACAATTATTAGTGAGTATATGTCCCGTGTTACAACACTTTCTTTTTTAAAAAAGCTTGTTTTGACAAGTATGTATCTGACTCTGTGATCCCATGGACTACAGCTGGCCAGGCTCCTCTGTCCATGGCATTTGCCAAGCAAGAATACTGGAGTGCGTTGCCATCTCCCTCTCTACTTGACAAATATACTTTACTGTTAATGCTAAATTTTGATGTTCTAATTAGGGATTATGTTTTCCCAAAACCAATTCAAAAATTCATGGTTGTAGTCTGGATCTCAAAGTAAAGTGCATTCTCTTAATTTAGGACATATGACTGAGACTCCAGCTTATCTATTAGTTGTATATCTGCTGCTGCTAAGTTGCTTCAGTCATGTCTGACTCTGTGCGACCCCATAGACAGCAGCCCACCAGGCTCCCCTGTCCCTGGGATTATCCAGGCAAGAACAGTGGAGTGGGTTACCATTTCCTTCTCCAATGCATGAAAGTGAGAAGCGAAAGTGAAGTCGCGCAGTCGTGTCCGACGCTCAGCAACCCCATGGACTGCAGCCTACCAGGCTCCTCCGTCCATGGGATTTTCTAGGCAAGAGTACTGAAGTAGGGTGCCATCGCCGAGTTGTATATCTAAACTATAGTAAAAGTAGCCAAGAAGGAAAATAAAAATAACCCTTATAAAATGCCAAATGTCAACATATAAAACTGACAGCAAGTGTGCTGCTTCTCTCCATGATTACCTTTTAAGTATTCACAAAAGTCACATTAACACGCTGCTGCTGCTCAGCTGCTTCAGTTGTGTCTGACTATTAGTAACCCTATGGACTGTATCCTGCCAGGCTCCTCTGTCCGTGGGATTCTCCAGCCAAGAATACAGGAGTGGGTTGCCATTCCCTTCTCCAGGGGATCTTCCCAACCCAGGGATTGAACCTGCATCTTGTGTTTCATATTTACCTTCAAAGATGTTTGTTTAAAAATCAATTTAATATTTGATTTGAAGAGCATAATATAGAATTAGGAAGATAAGCTTAAATTTCTTAACTTTTATTTTTGTTCTGGCACTTTGAATGGGAGGATTTTACCCCAAGGCCATAACAATTCTATATATCCATATAGCTATATAGATATGTAGAATATGCTGTATATAAATATATGCTCACACTTGTGATGGTTATAAATTTGGCACTATTCAGACATTTAGTGACTGAGCAAAATCCAATCACATGAAGAAGCAACATAGGTTGCTGACTTTATAAAGGGTATTCTTAGACTGGTTTGGTTTTTAGTATCTGCTATTGACTTTAGAAATAGCATATGGCTTCTAAAAGTGAAGAAAAGGCAGAGGAAAGATAAATATTTCTGTATGTGTAACTTTAACTTTTCCACAATTAGATTTAAATTAAAATATCTCATTAAACACAGCATAATAATGACTGGGGGCCACTGTTGACCTGTAAATTCAAAAACTACAACAAAAATACAAAGAACTACTTCCCTTAGATATCACAAGCTTATCTTAAAATATGCTCCTGTACATTGTTGTTGTTCAGTCACTCAGTCATGTCTGATTCTTAGAAACCCCATAGTCTGTAGCACACCAGGCTTCCCTGTCTTCACCATCTCCCAGAGATTGCTCAAATTCATGTCCATTGAGTTGGTGATGCCATCCAACATCTCGTCCTCTGTGGTCCCCTTCTCCTCCTGCCTTCTATCTTTCTCAGCTTCAGGGTCTTTTCTAATGAGTCAGTTCTTCACACAAGGTGGCCAAAGTATTGGAGCTTCAGCTTCAGCATCAGTCCTTCTAATGAATATATTCAGGATTGATTTCCTTTAGGATTGACTGGTTTGACTGTACATTGTACATAACTTTAAATTAGTGTTAATTTTATTTTTAATAAAACTTCTGATTTCCTAATGTTGAAATTCCAATCCCAAAGAATGGCAATGCTGAAGAATGTTCTCAAACTACTGCACAATTGCTCTCACTTCACATGACAGCAAGGTAATACTCAAAATCCTTCAAGCTAGGCTTCAACAGTATGTGAAGGACTCCCAAATGTACAAGCTGTATTTAGAAAAGGCAGAAGAACCAGAGATCAAATTGCCAATATCCGTTGGATCACAGAAAAAGGAAGGGAATTCCAGAAAAATATCTACTTCTGCTTCATTGACTATGCTAAAGCCTTTGACTTTGTGGATCACAACAAACTGTGGAAAATTCTTCAAGAGATGGGAATACCAGACCACCTTACCCTTGCTTCCTGAGAAAACTGTATGCAGGTCAAGCAGCAACAGTTAGAACTAGACATGAAGCAACGGACTGGTTCCAAATTGGGAAAGGAGTACGTCAAGGCTGTATTGTCACCCTGCTTATTTAACTTATTTGCAGAGTACATTATGCAAAATGCCAAGCTGGATGAATCACAAGCTTGGAATCAAGATTGCCTAGAGAAACCTCTGATATGCAGATAATGCTAATAGCAGAAGGCAAAGAGCAACTAAAGAGCCTCTTGCTGAGGGTGAAAGAGGAGAGTGAAAAAGCTGGCTTAAAATTCAACATTCAAAAGCAAGATCATGGCATCCTGTCCCATCACTTCATGGTAAATAAATGGGGAAACAATGAAAACAGTGACAGACTTCATTTTCTTGGGCTCTAAAATCACTGCGGATGGTGACTGCAGCCATGAAATTAAGAAGCTTACTCCTGGAAGAAAAGCTATGACCAACCTAGACAGCACATTAAAAAGCAGAGACAACATTTTGCCAACAAAGGTCTGTATAGTCAAAGCTATGGTTTTCCCAGTAGTAATGTACAGATTTGAGAGCTGGACCATAAAGAAGGCTGAGCATCAAAGAATTGATGCTTTTGAATTGTGGTGCTGGAGAAGACTCCTGAGACAGCAAGGAGACCAAATCAGTCAATCCTAAAGAAAATCAACCCTGATTATTCACTGAAGGATTGATACTGAAGCTCCAATACTTTGGCCACCTGGTGTGAAGAGCCAACTCATTAGAAAAGACCCTGAAGCTGGGAAAGATTTAAGGCAGGAGAAGGGGATGGCAGAGGATGAGATGGTTGGATGGCATTCAATGGACATGAGTTTAAGCAAACTCTGGGAGATAATGAAGGACAGGGAAGCCTAGCATGCTGCATTCCATGCAGTCACAAAGAGTCAGACATGACTTAGCAAATGAACAACAAGAAATGTTGAAATCCACACAGCTTAAGCATCTCTAATTTACATTATAGCTACAGAAAATATATTACTTTATTCTGACAAGGCAAAGAAAACATCAGTTGTGTGGGTTAGATTATTCTTTTTTAAGAAATTATTTATTTTTGGCTGTGGTGTGTCTTCATTGCTGCATGGACTTTTCTCTAGTTGCAGTGCTTGGGCTTCTCATTACAGTGGTTTCTCCTGTTGCAGAGAATGGGTTCTAGAGCGCCCAGGCTCTAGAGCACAGGCTCAAAAGTTGTGGAGCTCAGGCTTAGTTGCTCCACAGCATGTGGGATCTTCCCAGATCAGGTATCAAACCCTTGTCTCCTGCATTGGCAGGTAGATTCTTTACCACTGAGCCACCAGGGAAGCCCTAAAGTATTATTCTTATCTGCATTATCATGGAGGATAAGGAAGCCGTTAGATAGGGTTGGTTATGAAAACTAATGAAACAAGTATATTTATAAACACTTCAATAATCTGTAGATTTTGCCCTTTTAAACATTCCAATGCACAGCTCAATTTCTACCTCTTCTTGACATTCTATAGTTCCATGATCCACTTACAATGTAGTTGCAAAGCATCAAGTGAAGGATCTTTAGCAGTACTTTCCCTCTTAAGTCACTTTGCTTAAAACTAACCTAAAAAGGGCCCATTTTTTTTTCACTTATTATAGTTCTGAAAAATTATCATATCTGGTAATATTTCTTGAGTATATGTGTTAATAAAAAATAAAAGATTAATGTGTTTTCTAAGCATTTGATTGGAAAATTTCAAAACCTGTGTATACACCTGGATTTTAACTTAACAAAATGTGGAGAATTTTAATTGACATATTAAAAAATTTAGACAGAACTGATACTTACGCATACTCCCAGTTGTTTCTGGGAGCATTTGTTCTTTGCTTCACAATTTGATATACTCATGGGAAAAATTTCCTAATCCTTCTTGTATTCATATTTAGATTTGTTGATTTAGACTTCCTTGAGATTTAGAATAAAAAGACTTGTTTGTGTATAATTTTTTAATATAATTTTTTCTTTGTTTCAGTATGCTAGGTGTAGCTATAAAATAACTACAATGTCTGTCATTTAGAAATCAAATGGAACCAGCTCCTCTTTAAAAAGCTCTCTTTACTATTTTTTAAAATGTAGTTTAAAAATAAAGCTAGACATATACAGATTATAGTAAAACAAGTTAATATTCCTCCTCACGGTGAAGATAAAAATCTTAAGTGAAAATAGAATGTTCTGTCAATTAAAAAAAAAAAAAAACACATTTCCAAGCAAGCCAGTTTACTAACTGGTATTTCGTACATATCTTTGTTAAAATCTTTAAAAATGGGTAAGAGAAACTAGAAAACCTTAGAACTTTGACATACATCTGAAAAGACGGCAAACTCATTTTGAAACAAAATCCTTTCTTGACAATTGAGCATATCCAACTATTAAGATGCATCTGAGAATTTTCAGGGGAAAAAATTCCAGGTATTCAGGTTGAAGATAAACAGATAAATTAAAGGAAAGGGAAAGATAAACAGAGCGTTACATCCAACACAGAGACTGAATCTGAAATGGACTTAGGACTGAAAAACAAAAGTGAGATAAGCAAGAATATGTGAGCAAGACTGATCAGTTTACTTATGTCCTCACATCAAACTGTCGTATACTGTGGGTATATATATTTGACGAGAATGAAAGATTAGCAAGTTGGGGCACAAAAACTCTTAAATGGCCAACATGAAGGTTCTGTGTCTGGAACAGAGACTGTTGTTGTTGTTCGGTCGCTAAGTCATGTCCAACTCTTAAACTGAAATATATACATATTTTTTAATTATATGCTTTCACTGCACTTTTCTATTATCAAGTAGAGAGTCAGTCTTGTCAATTCTGCATTCTCATTGACTTAGCATAATATTTTCAGTCTCTGCTCTAGGGGAAGAAATAAAAGCCTCTATAATCCAATCAAGTAAAATAATATAGCCAGTGAAGCCAATGTTGATTTTTTCTTTGAATTTTTAATTAAAATAAAAGTAGTTGTAATGTTTTATCAATCTATTAAAACATGAGATTGAAAAAGAAAAATTAATTTGAATTGAAACTACATTTCCATAAAAGACAAACATCAAAATCAGGCTTTTAATTATCTTTTGCCAAGAATATCTGCCTTGTCTAATATTTTACAAGTAAATAGATATGTCACTATTTTGCTTTGGCCCAGATTATATAAATAAGGCTGACCTGCTTGATGTTAAAAAGATTATCAGACCATCTCCCTACAGCAATTAGTCCTTTTTTAATGCCTCATTGAATTCTCAAACATAGTTTGAGTTGTTAAAAGCCATGTTATATGAAAGTACAAGGTATGTATATATGATTAAACAACAAATATAGTCAAGAAAAATAACAAGATAATTTTTTAAAAGTCTGAATTCCTAAAAAATGATAACGTCCCTAATTTTCACTTCTGCTTTATGATGGTAACTTAGAGAATACAATTTCTTTGGTATTCATCTTATAAAAACTAAACATAAGTATAAATAGGAAAGGTACTATGAGTTCCTTTTAAAGAGGGGACCACACAAACATAAATCTTTTTTCAAAATGATTTGATTGGTATATAATTACCTCTGTGCTAATATCGTGATATTGAGTTGAAGTTGCCCCACACTTGAGCCTGAGCTTTGCCACCAATTCCTCAAATTCTTTTACTTCACTGAAGCGAAAAGCTGTTTTTCCTTTGACGCTAATGATGACAGATTTGCTGGAATCATTTGTCTTATCTATAGCTAAGACCTGGGGGATGAAAACATAAGTGAATCACTTTTTTTCTCATTTTTGACAAGGTCAGGCAAAATGGCTTAGCTTATTATTATTTGTTTTTTGTGGCAACAAGTTTTGGTCTGTGGTAGGACTTAGTAAGGAATAGACTTTGGGTATTAGTAGTATCACTGATACAAGCAATCTCAGCGCAAGTTATTTCACTTCTTAAGGGAAAGGTTAACATGTAGCCTTTAAAAATGACCAAAGTAAAAATTCAATGCTGCAATACTGATAACTGATTTTTGACTTATAGAAAAGCTATCAATTCTTTTCTTTCTGACCATGTATATATATCAAATGTGATAGTGTAAGTTTTGGTATTCATGTCATAAATGTCTGAGTGATTATACTCTATGTTGCATCACCCCAAACCCTTATGTTGTACATAAACTTTTAGTTGTTTTCATTTTCAATAAGAGCTAAGGTTCTTATCCTAGTACTCTTATCCTTAGGAATGGTACTCTTATCCTGGAGAATATTATGGAACTTAAAAAAGATTATTTAAAAATTACTAAAAAGATGTTGCACATTGTTTTTAATAATTTACAAAATTAAAGGGTATTTTACTCTGTGAATGATAACATTTTTGAACTAAAAACTGATATGCAACTAAACTTACTTTACCTCTCGTAATGGAATGATTACACTACACAGATTGCCATCCTGGCTAGCAAAGCAGATATAGTTTTCCGAGATGCACATTTTTCCATGAGTGTTGAAGTGGCTGAATGGTACCCATAAGAAACATTCATGTACTTCTTTCAAAGTCTCTTCTTTGGGCAGCCTAAAAAAAGCACTGAATTGCTCACTGTGGGCTCGGTTTTCCAGACCTCTATAGGAAAGAAAAAAAGAAGGGGCTCAAATGATGCCTTCTAAAGTGTACACATGTCTACACTGATTAAGTGCACTGTAAAACAGAACGATTAAACACTACATGCTATGCTCTTCAACAAATTATGGAATGAAAGAAACACGCTGATTCCTAACCAATTTGTTCTCTTTTCCAGTTTTGTATTATTAGTAGATTCCAATGCACAACAGCTAGAGATGATGTAGGTCTTCAAACCATCTGTTAAAGGGTGATTTGCTAGGAGATTATTCTATTATTATATTCATATGTGAATATGGCTAAAACCAATCTTGGAAGATAATAATTTTTACACCTGGTTATCAGGAAAATCAAGAGAGTTACCCAGTTTAAACAAAATGATGATAATTTACGGCATCAAAATTTAGACGGGAAGACTAGTACATAAAAATAACATTAAAATCAAATGAAGCCAAAATCTAAACGAATGTTTAAAAAATTCAAAGTAGAGACACAATAAAACAGTGCTTTCACAGTTTTGGGCACAGGATGGGTGTCAATAAATACAGATGACTTGTTAACTGACACATAAATATATAAATAAAAAACAATTGCTTAAAATAGCACAATTTTTCTAGAGGCATTAAACACTTGAGCTAAGCAGCAAAGCCATCTGGGGTAGTGAGTAAATTATGCAAGTTCTAACTCTAAGCCAAAAAAGTTAAAACTAAATTTATCCTTCCAGCATATACTGTTTGAATATGTGGCAGTTCACCATGTCTTTTAAAAATAATTCTGATAAATATGAGCAGAGACTCACAATTTTTACCTCACTTAAATTGCAATTTGGTGGGTTTTTCCACTATTATTGAAAAACATAAGATCTTTTTATATGAATGAAAAGATGTATGCAATATATTATTTTAAGAGGAGAAGTAGACTGTAGCATAATATGTGATGTTTAATCCCATTCATGCTTTTGGCAAATATTTTTTAATTCATGCATTAAAAGGTCTGGAAGGATATACACTGAATTTAGCTACTATAATTCATATTTGTAAAAACAATAAACCAAAGCAATAGATATTCCATTTTATTTTAAAAATGTCATTTGGAGACGAAGTCTAAATGATCTGTTTTTTTTTAATGTACTAGGGAAAAGGATTTAGATATATATGATATTCAATGCATGTGCTCAGTCACTTCAGTCATGTCCGATTCTTTGTCACCTAATGGACTCCAGCCCACCATGCTCCTCTGTCCATGGGAATTTCCCAGCAAGAATACTGGAGTGGGTTGCTATTTCCTCCTCCAGGGGATGTTCCAGACCCAGGGATCAAACCCACATGTCTCCTGCACTGAAGGTAGATTCTTTACTGCTGAGTTGCAGGAGAAGCCCTAATTTTCAGTAGGTTCTTTTAAAAATGCACATAGACAAAAATGAATCTACTATATCTCATTTAAATACAGACTTGGTTATGAATAACTCATTGATAAGTGGCCTTTTAGGATATTTTAAGGGAAATAAAATAGCTAAAATGTTTATGCTTAGGGTGGCCAATCAAAACAACCTATATAAACAAATGCTTCACTATAACATAACATAAATTATATTCTTAATCCTTATAGAGTTTAAATCATGCACACTGGGACCTAATTTTGATAGTAAGGTGTAAAACAAATTCACCTTGCCGATCTATTTCCAGAAAAGTAAGAAGGCTCACAAAGGGAACCCTTATGTATATAGATTTTAGGAATGGGTTAAGAATAGCCAAGAGGAACACCTGTACCTAGGTTAGGGCTATGTAACAATCACACAGCATCCAGGTTACTAGTTCTGGTCTATCCACAGGACTGCAGCTTAGCTTTCTCTTATTTACACTTTCCCATACAGTCTATACCCTCATCCTTCTTGTCAGAAGCTCTTCTCACTAGCTATTTCTGGATCCTCTCCCCTTTGGCACACTCATTTCAGTCAACTGTTCTGAGTGTTGAGCAGGATGAAAGGGCTCTGGTCGGTTTCAGCAAACCAAATATAGAGGCAAACAGCCATAAGACAGATACTTCTGATGCAGGCACTAATAATGGTTACTATTTATCTAGTGCTTTATATTTTACAAAGTCCTTTACATGTTATATTGCTCATTCCTCACAAGTGCTCTCTGAGGTACAAACAACAGATGAGAAAACTGAGGTCCTGAGAGGTTACAACTTTTCCCAGGGTTGCTCTAATCTTATTCTAAAGCTCATGTTCCATTGATTCTACTAACTTATCCTTATAATAAAATGTGAAACTCTCAGGAGGAGAGGGTTGGAAGAGGGAAAAATTGGGAGTCTGGGATTAGTAGATGCAAGCTATTACATATAGGATGGATAAACAAGATCTTACTGTATAGCACAGGGAACTATATTCAGTATCCTCTGATAAACCATAAAGGACAAGAATGTGAAAAAAAATATATGTATAGCCAACTGAGTCACTTGGCTATATAGTAGAAATTAACACAACATTGTAAATCAACTATATATCAATAAAACTTTGTAAACAAAGAAAAAATGAAACTACCTATAAAATGTGTTTAAAAATAAACAATACATTTAACAATTTCAGCTTTAAATCTATCTAGGCTACTCCTCAGGCTAACCATGCACACAAAAACTTCTATGTTTCTAAAAGCACTCCAGAGCAAATCCTACTGAGATCTTAAATAATTTTCAAATCTAACTTCTATTACTTCTTAACATTAAATTTCTCAGAGAGGATACTATTTGTGAAATGCATATGAATAAACTTTAAAAACTCACACATCAGTGATTACTCCAAAGAAAAACTATCATATAACATAGAACAGTTAACTTTTTAAAAATTAATTTATTTAATTGGAGGCTAATTACTTTACAATATTGTGGTGGTTTTTGCCATACATTAACATGACTCAGCCACGGGTATACATGTGTACCCCATCCCAAACCCCTCTCCCACTTCCCTCCCCATCCCATCCCTCTGGGTTGTCCCAGTGTACCAGCTCTGAGTGCCCTGTTTCATGCATCAAACTTTGACTGGTCATGTTATTTCACATATGATAATATACATGTCTCAATGCTATTCTCTCAAATCATCCCATCCTCACCTTCTCCCACAAAGTCCAAAAGTCTGTTTATATCTGTCTCTTTTGCTGTCTCATGTATATGGTCGTTGTTACCATCTTTCTAAATTCCATATATATGCATTAATATACTGCATTGGTGTTTTTGTTTCTGACTTACTTCACTCTGTATAATAGGCTCCAGTTTCATCCAGCTCATTAGAACTGATTCAAATGTGTTCTTTTTAATAGCTGAGTAATATTCCATTGTGTATATGTATCAGAACTTTTTTATCCATTCATCTTTTAATGTTATTCAATGCCACCATTCTTTGGTCAAACAATACTTTAAAAATAAATATTAATTAAGCTTTGAATACCTTTTAGTGATTTGTAGAGGATCATCAAGGACTGGGTCATTATCAAATGTTTCCTTATCAAAAATTCTTTTTATAGCATAGTTTGCCAGTTGTTCCATAAGAAGGTATGTTTGGTTAATATGTAAAAACATTGAAAAGTAGTGATTCTCCCCTTGGGAACACACATGAATACTCTCTGTCAGTATGACATTTGAAGTCTTTTCAAGTTTTGAGACTGCATCCCAGGAGATAATGAGTTTTACTGCAAATTAGAGTTATAAGCAGATATGATTAAATTTCTCAATGTTGATTAATGTTTATCAATCAGGTCTTTCAAAACAAACAATAGTCACTTAAAAAATGCTATGAACAACTAAAATGCTTTTGAGTTCGAGATTAGTTTAAATTTTGAAGCATAACAATGAACATACAACAATTGATTTTAGGAACAGATATAATTCACCAGGGAAGTCCCTAATTTTAAATAATTTTTAATCTTTTTTTCTGATTTGATATTTAAACCTGATATTAAATTTGGTATTTCAATTTATACAATTATATAACTATTGGGGTAAAAGCTATACATATGCTATGAACAGTACTGCTTGATTCTTCTTTGTAGCTGTAGGACATTAGGTACTATGATTACTACACATATTGTGTATTGTATGTTTAAAACAATTATTTAAATATAGATTGAAGAAAGTGCATAGTTTAGAACAAGGGAAAAAAAGGATATGTCAGATCACCATCATCATTTAATATTCATTTGCTTCCCACAGCAGGCAAGGCATTCTATATACAATTCAAATGGTTCTTATGTTAAACAACCAGTCCTAAAAGTATTCTTCCCCAGATGAAGTGAACTTTTAAATGTATAGTTTAATTACCTTTAATATCTATTCTACTACTTTACATGCAACCTAATACCATCACAAAGTTGATAGGTGAGTTTGTAAATTCAAAGTCATAGTAAACAACAGAAACCACTTACTTTCTGATCCTAACAAAAAAGAATAGAAGCTCAGAAAATTGGTGCTAAGATATAGCCAACCCTGACAAGGAACCCGTCCTTTCCAATAACTGCACGAGTAATAGGTAACTAACTTTTCCTGCTCTGGCAAACCAAAACATTTTTCAAATTTCAAAAGGGCTTCTCGAAATTTTTCAGGATCGTCTTCTTTTGCAAAAGAATGTTTTCCCTCTTCAGCAATTAATCCCTAAAGGAGACAAAATAATTTCTGAAAATTAATAATTATCCATCAACAAAAATATACCTCACATGTTTAAACAGTTCCTTGAATAAAACTGTGTATACACACACACACATACCTACATCTCTTACGACAGAAGTGAGCAGATCCTCTTTAATTTTGTAATTAAATTTCTTTAAATTTGCCATTTCGTAATTTAATCTTTTCCTAATGCCTCAAAAAAAAAAAAGCTACCAAAAATACAGGTGCTAAATATTATTTTGATTGAGTGAAGGGTTCATTCAAAGAGATTCTTAAATGAAAATATCCCTAAGTGCACTCACAAGGGCACCAAAGAATAACCACTAAGTTTACAACTCTCTTTAGCTCTGATTCTGATATTTATATGTGTGCTTCTGCCAGTCCTGAAAGGTGCCAGTAAAACAATGAGCTTCTATGCAACTTTCATCCTCAAATAAAAGGGTCGAAGAGTTTAGTATTCCATCTACAAACTATATCCATGCCACTTACTCTTATCTTTCCTTGTACAAAATTAGTAATATCTTCATTTGAATCAAACACAGATAAGGTCTTCATGATATTTTCTTCTAACCACTCCCAATGTTTGGTTATTTCTTCTCTGTCAGCACCTGATTAATAATAAAAGAGAAAGAGAGACTCAAAGAAAACTTCACACGCACAAAAAAACTGCTCTTGATATTTATAAGCTTAGTTTAAAAAGCTATAAAATAATATTTGCTCTTTTAAAAAATGATCATCATAAAGGAACAGGACACAATGTTTATTCTCCATGTCATCCTTAAGTGTGAGTATGAACACTAGTTAAGTAAATACAACTCATTCGAGAAAAGATACAAAATTTTAAAAACAAGGTGCCAGTAACTGGTACCTACAGTAACCAGTTCTTTTAAGAGAATATATCGAGTGTGTGCTCAGTCGCTCAGTCATATCTCACTCTTTGTGACCCCACGGACTGTAGCCCGCAGGCTCCTCCGTCCATGGGATTTTCCAGGCAAGAATACTGGAGTGGATTGCTATGCCCTCCTCCAGGGGATCTTCCCAACTCAGGGATCAAACCTGCATCTCCTGCATTGCAGGCGGATTCTTAACTGCTGAGCCACCAGGGAAGCCGTGATATATAGTGTACGTGTGTATTTGTTAGTTGCTCAGTCGTGTCCGACTCTTTGCGACCCCATGGACTGTAGCCTGCCAGGCTCCTCTGTACATGGGATTCTCTAGGCAGGAGTACTAGAGTGGGTTGCCATTCCCTTCTCCAGGGGATCTTCCTAATCAAGGGATTGAACCCGGGTTCCCCACATGGCAGGCGGATTCTTTACCATCTGTGCCACCAGGGAAGCCCAAATATATAGAGTACTAGAATATAAATATACATAATTTAATCTTTGGTCTTCAAATAATACAGTCAGCCCTGTGCCTGTGTGACTGAAAACAGCACGCATATGACAATTCTATGCACACTGCATAAACACGGATCTCAACTGTGTTTATGGAGCTTTCTCTCAGTCAGCTCTTTCATTAAAAAGCCTAGTCAACTTACAGAAATTTTATAAAAGAGATTAGAAATCCTATAGCAAGGTTAAATCCTTGTGATCTGCTGAATCAAGGTTAGGTGGTTTACTGAGGGTCAGAGTACTTGCATTGACAGAGTACTTGCATTGTTATTAAACTTAACTCTGGGTTGCTTTGATTTGAAGAACATTTTAATATTTTAATATCTATCAATTTTCCCCTATAACCAACATAGTTATAGGATCTCCCTAGCACTGTAGATTATACAAATCTCACTCAAAAGAAATATCCTGACTTCTAAGTATGTTTTATGACATATGGAGAGTGATACATTAAAAAATGTATTGATGGGCTTCACTGGTGGTCTAGTGGTTAAGAAGTCATCCACCTGCCAATTCAGGGAACATGGGTTCTATCATTGGTCCGGGAAGATACCACATACAGTGGAGCAACTAACCCCATACCTCACAACTACTGAGCACACACACTGCAATTACTGAGCCTACGCACCTAGAGCCTGTGCTCCACAACAACAGAAGTCACCACAATGAAAAGTCTGCATTGCAATGAAGAGTAGCCCCTGCTCACTGCAACTAGAGAAAGCCCGTATGCAGCAACGAAGACCCAGTGGCAGCCAAAAATAATTTTTTAAAAAAGTATTGACACTGCAAAACTGCCTATTTCCTACAGATCAGTTAGAACTGTATTCATGTTACTCAAGTCATCACACCATGTGTAATAACTTTCTTTAATGAACCACAAATAAAAGCCATGGGGAAATTTTAAGGCCTTTATTGTGGCCCTTTAGGTATAAGGAAGCTTCACTAATAGGTAACTACTATATTTCTGTGCATTTCCCAGGTGGCTCAGAGGTAAAGAATCTGCCTGCCAATGCAGGAGATGCAGGTTCAATCCCTAGGTCGGGAAGCTCTCCTGGAGGAGGAAATGGCAACCCACTCCCATATTCTTGCCTGGAGAATACCATGGACAGAGGAGCCTGGCAGGCCACAGTCCACAGGGTCACAAAGAGTCAGACATGACTGAGCAACTGAACACACATGCACTGTGTTTCTGCATCAAGTTAATTTGGGAAGTAAGTTGTATATTCATCCTTTTTTTTAAGAAATGAGGATATAATTTCAACCAACTCAACTTAGAGTTGAGGTTATAGACATCTCATGATGTCAGCAAGTATCTTCCATATTTAGTTTAAATGGTATTCAATTTGAAAGAGTCAAGAGAAAACACTCATCAGAAACACTAAAGGAAATTGAGAGGGAGATGCAAAAAACAAGCCACACAGTTTTAAAAATTAATTGTATGTTATATGTTCACACACATGAACTGTCCAGAAGTTCACATGCTTTTGTATTTTTTAAGTATATCTACTTTAAAAAGAGAGGGGGAGAAGAAAGAAAGAATCAGAAAAAGGCAACCTTTCAACATTAAAAAAAAACCATAAATCTCAGATTCTAATTTAGACCAACATTGTAATGGCATCATTAAAGAAGTAACAACTATCACTGTATTTTTTCTTAATTTTGAGTTGCTATGTTAAGAAGAATCATCCTAATTCCTTTTCTACCACAATAGATACATGTGGAAGAAACTGAACCACCTGAATATGGACGCATTTGAACATATTCATGGATGAATATGTTGCACTACGTGTAAGTTATCCCTTCATATTTCAAGGATATGATGCCTTGTTCAGGTTTTCAGGCTTATATTTTCTTAGAGATCAGCCTTTAAGTTTTGGGCTTGATTCTCCTCATCTGAATTATTAGAGATGAAACAAAGAACTTCATGGGGGAGGTTCTCATCTTCCTAGCAGTTGGGTTAAGCAGGAAAGGTGAGTTTAAGAAAGGAGTCAGGTTAGCAGTAGCACTGACCAAAATTTGCTCAGAATCAACACTGCCAGAACACATGCTTCAGGTCTCACATATTAATTGATTTTTTA
Source organism: Bos javanicus (assembly GCF_032452875.1). Lineage (NCBI taxonomy): Eukaryota > Metazoa > Chordata > Mammalia > Artiodactyla > Bovidae > Bos > Bos javanicus. Next base: position 57,218,611 of record NC_083897.1, on the reverse strand, counting down.
AAAATCTGTAATCCTTCTTAAATAGATATTTTTCTAGTCTCTCAAAGTAGAGCTGCACATTTAACTCAATTCTAAATTAAAACAACTGGAGAGATTCTATTCCCATATAGGTCATTACAAAGTATTGAGTAGAGTTCCCGGTGCTATACAGTAGGTTCTTATTAGTTATCTATTTTATAGTAGTGTGTATATGTCAATCCCAATCTCCTAATTTATCCTTCACCCTCCCATATACCTCATTTGTTTTCTACATCTGTGACTCTATTTGTAAGTCAACTATACTCCAATAAAAATTAATTTTTAAAAACTGGGGAGTATAAATAAATTTAAATATTCAGTTCCTTAAGATCCTTATTTGTTTGAATTCTATGTTTTAAAAAACATACTCACCACATGCAATTGACAGGTAAACTTGAGAATCTGGTGTCTGATGTAGGATGCGAAATGGAGCTACTTTTGCAGTAGAGTCTAAGACTGAATCAAGAGTCCCAACCAAAAGTCCTGTTGTAATAAAGAGACTGTTGAAACAAGGATCTTACAAGAGATAAAATCAATATTGCTTCACATGAATAACAACCAACGGATTTTTTTTAAATTTCTAACTCAAAGCTTCTTTACAGAGATTTTTCTTAAAGAAAAAAGTACAATCGGGATGAAGAGATTACAGTGTTCCAGTGTCAGGAGTGCTTTAAAAACTATCTTTCAATAAAATAATATGTCAGATTCATTTGTCTAAACCTCATGATATATTTGTAGCACTTATTTACCTCCTTTACAAGGTTATGTATAAAGCAGATAAGAATGTAGATTCTAGTACCAGAAATTTCCTAGGTTTGAATCCTAGTACTAACTTGTGTCAACTTGACCCAGTTGTACTTACCTTTTCTTCTTTCTCATTTGTAAAATAAGGGGGTAAAACTGGAGCCTACCACAAAAGGTTGTTGGAAAGATAAAATGAGTTATTATTACACATAAAACACTTAGCACAATGTTAGCACATAGTAAGACTCAATGTTAGCTATTACTAGAAGAAAAACAATGGATTTTAACAAGATAAAAATCTTGATTAATTAAAATGCTTAAAGGGGATTTTTTTCTTTTTAACATTTAATTCCTCAATTTCAAATTCAAGGTTTTGATTATTTAGCTTCAATTTAATTATTTGATATTTCCTACTCCTCCTAGAATAAGTTTCCTGTTTTCCTAATTTCTCCCTTAAAGTCTTTGCATAGCAAGTCTGGGGTTCCCTGGTGGCTCAGTAGTAAAAAATCCACCGGCCAATGCAGGAGACCTCAGTTTTATCCCTGGTCCCGGAAGAGTCCACGTGCTATGGAGCATCTAAGCTTGTGAGACAACAATTAAGCCGGTGCTCTAGAGCCAGAGAGCCACAACTAATGAGCCCATGTGCCCTAGAGTCCATGCTCCGCAACAAAATAAGCCTGGGCACTGCAACTAGAAAGTAGCCTGGGCTCTCTGCAACTAGAGAAAAGGCCCATGCAAAGCAACAAAGATCCAATACAGCCAAACATAAATAAATAAATAAAACTTAAAAAGTCTCTGCTAAGCAAGTCTCTTTTTTACCTAGAAATGTAAATGGAAGTCTTGTAGCCCAGTGTGGCTAATCCAAATTCTATGTTTTCTTCAAGACCCAATTCCCCTATGAAATCTTCATTGGCAACCCCAAGCAATTATGCCTTCCCTTGTCTCTGATTATACACAGCACTTAAAGTCTGTATGATACAACCCAGCATTCTGATTATTAGGTTAGTTATTACAACTACTTTCTAAGTACTTCATGTATATTAATTTTGCCTCCTTACCTAGATTATTAGTTCTCTGAGGACAATAACCATGTCTTCTACCCCTAGGTTTCTATCCCTAACTTTCAGGAGCAAAATTTGTTAACTTATCAGTGAGATGGCTGAGAAACATAAATCAATCTTTCTTTTCTGGAAGCTTTGACTGGTTGAGTGTTGGTTTTACTTTATGAGGCATTCCTCTTTAATTTAGCATACAGACTTAAGAAAAAAATAACTCAACTATAAAACAGGCCTTTGGCTATTTTCCTATCTTTACCCACTTAAAAGGAGTTAAGATTTCAAGCAAGATTTGAATGAGAATATAGGTACATTGGCAGATGTGAGGTAGGGAGTTATTATAAGCATAGAGGGAAGTAAATTAGAAGAGTAGAAGATAAAACAAAGAAATAAAGAGAAACTTAGCTCAGGTGAAAGGAAAGGGTGGGAGAGAGATGTAGGAATTGGTAAAAACAGGGGTCACAAATACAGCATATCAATTAGCAGTCTTAAAGGGCAGTCTTAGAAGCAAGATTTTGGCAATCACAACATGTGCAGATTATAGAAAAAAGCAATTATCTGATATGAAAAAGTTATAATATGAATTGAAGACTAAGAAAAAGAAATATGAACACCCAGACAAATATTATGAAAGAGATGGTACGGGGGAAGAGAGAATTGGAATGAAGACGTGAGATACAGGAAGTGATTCTATGTCAACTAATGAGGGAATTACTGAAGGGCTGGAGATAAAAGGAAAAATAAGTCTATCACTCTCAGTATGAAAAAGTGACTGTGAGAAATTGGAGATCTGGCTAAGAGATTAGGATAAAGTAAGAAAAGTGGGAGCTGGTGAAAAAGAAAAGTGGGAGTTAAACATATGCAGATAGCTCTTCAGAGCAACTTAACTGAAATTATTCAGGAAATAGAAAAAAAAGGGAGGATGTTTTCATTTTAAAGATGGGAAAGTGAAAATACTAAAAAGAGGCAGTGAAAGAAAACCAAAAGAGGGAACTATCTTCAGATTGAAAAAATGGAATCATGTATATGAATGCCTGTTTATATAAATAAACATGCAATGACTTAACAAAATTGTCAAAATAAGGAGTTCAAATAAAAGCATTCATTAAAGACAGCACTATTAAGCTGCTGGATTTGGCTCCCATGAATTTAAGTTCTAAAAAAGCTTTCAAAAAAGTTTTTGCAAATTTGCAAGGAAAATTATTTACTGCACATTTTGCCACAATTCAAAGAAAAGGAGCTCAAAGTCTATTTCCTTCTTCATATACACTAGAAAAAGCAGTATTAGAAGAATGGGAAAAAGAACAAAGAGGTAAAGAAAAGTTTGGCTCAGCTGAAAGTTAACATGGAGTGTGGATGTGTGAGGAGGCAGAAAGGAAAGGAGAGACTACAGATCATTATTTCTGAGTAACATAAGAAAAATTAGTTCTTCGATAGAAAGTTTGAGACTGGGAACAAAGCAGTGAAAATCACTGGCATGAAAGGTCACTGTTTTTGCAACAGAATTGTTTGCAAGATTATAAGTGCTTTACACTATGCAGAAAGGAAACTGGTCAGTTTTGGTAAGTGCTTTAAACCTGGGAGCTAGTGCAAAACCATGCAAAAAATAATTTGGAAGCTAGTGCAATACATTTCAAGTCACTTGGGGAAGTCTTGAAGCTTATTAAGCTATAATCATCATCAAGTCCCTGCAAGTCATTCAGGAATTAATATGTACCAATGTCTGGGTTCTAGAAGTGCAAGAAAATAAGCAGAGAACTTTGGGTTGCTTTTCCATATAAATAGAGGTTTATCATCTGATAGCCTGAACATCCAAGGTCATGAATCAGCCTACATATAGGAAGATCTATAGCAATAGAAACGGGCTTCCTTGATGGCTCAGAGATAAAGAATCTACCTGCAATGCAGGAGCCTCAGGAGACATAGGTTCAATTCCTGGGTGGGAAGATCCCCTGGAGGAGGGCAATGGCAACCTACTCCAGTCTTCTTGCCTGGAGAATCCCATGGACAGAGGAGCCCAGAGAGCTACAGTCCACAGGGTCACAGACAGCTGGACATGACTGAAGTGACTTAGCACGCATGCATAGCAATAGTAAATTGGGAACAGAATACTGTCTGTCAGCTGCAGGACAGAACAAGAGAGTTAAAAATATCAAGAAACTCAAAAATCATTTTTTGAATGTCTATAGCTGAGTAAGGTAATGTTCTACACCCTGTTAAAGGAAACCATCGCCATAGTTGATATGAAATATTTTTTATTAAATGATACAGCAAGATAACAAAAAGCAAGGTTTTATGATTTCAAAAAACAGACAACTTGCGGGTAATGAACTGTTCATGAACCAATTATTTTTGAATGGATAGAGATAGAGCATCATTGATGTCAGAGATGAAAAAATATCCTAGCATGTCATATGGTCCAACCACCGACACATTCATCTATTCTACAGTATCCCTGATTGGAAGCCTAGCTTTTCCCTTTTTAACTCCAGAGTTATCCCAAGGGAGCCTATTGCATTGGTGGGAATGTCTACTAATTAGAAACTTATTTCTAAAATATTTTTACAATTGACCCGTGAACAACGCAGGGGGTTAGAGGTGTTGACCCCCACGCAAGTCAAAACTGCATATAACTTCATAGTCAGCCCTCCATGTCTGCAGCTCCACATCCACAGATTCAACAGACTGAAGACTGTATAATACTGTTGTATTCACTGGGGAAAAAAGTCATATAAAGTGGACCCATTCAGTTCAAACTCCATGTTGTTGAAGGGTGAACTGTAAATTTCTAGATGTTATATAATTAAAGCTAGCTTCATGAGCTTATGACCTGTCCATAGGGCCTCATGCCAGAAGGGCCCCATGCTTGCTTTAATACTCTGCTGTTACATCTTTAAATTCTTAATTTTTTAACATAGAGCCCTGCACATTTTCTTTCTTCTTCCCCCTGCATTTTCATTTTGCACTGAGCCGCATACATTAGGTAGCCAATCTGGGTTACAGTGGTTATCTCTGGGCAGCAGGATGATGCGTAGTCATTATTTTCTTTTTCACACCTATACATATTTTCTGAAATGAACATTTTTTTAACCTTTACGATAGAAAAATGAAAGTATTTCTTACACACTTTTAAAAAATAGAAAATGATGGTCTTCCTTAGGGTAAATACTACTTTTGCAACTTTGGGGCCATACAAAATATATGCTCTATTCAATATGGTAGGACTTTAAATGTTATTAATACGATTATAGTTTTCTTGTCTCCCTGTGCTTATTCTTCTCATCTACTGGCTTAAAATATACCTAGTTCTTTCATCTGTTTGTTGTAAGAGATTGAGTCTCTTATTATTTCTCTTAACATACATATTTGTCAAAGTCTCACAAAATGTGTCTTTCAAACCTGAATATGAGATAAGATCTGAACAAATGCAGGGTTTTTATACTGTAGGCTACATGGTTCTATTAATGCTGTCAAAGATCATACTAGGTTTCTAGTCATGATGTCATATTACCATCATACTAACCTTGTGATAAATTAACCTACTTTGACCTTTTTCACAAACACAAGCACCAACCTAGGTATTCTCTGTCCTGTACAGTTGATTAAAAAAAAAAATAAATACAGTTTACATTTACCTATGCTAAATTTTATCTCATTGATTTCAACTGAGCTTTTAACTTGTCCAGATCTATCTGAATCTTGACTTTATTTTCCATGATAGTGATTCTCAACTGTAACTGCAAGTTTGAACTATTTGGGGGAGGGATTTTTTAAAGATTTATTTATTTTAATTTACTTTATTTTTGGCTGTGCTGGGTCTTCGTCACTGCACAGGCTTGTCTCTAGTGGCAGCAAGTGGGGGCTACGCTCTAGTTGTGGTTTGAGGGCTTCTCACTGTGGTGGCTTCTCCTGTTGCGGAGCATGAGCTCTAGCGGGCGTGGGCTCAGTAGTTGTAGCTCCCTAGCTCTAGAGCACAGGCTTAATAGTTGTGGCAGAAGGGCTTAGTTGCTCTGGGGCACGTGAGATCTTCCCCGATCAGGGATTGAACCCATGTCTCCTGTATTCGCAGGCAGATTCCTTACCACTGAGGCACCAGGTAAGCCCTGGAGGAGTTTTACAAACTACTCAAGCTCAACTTTTAAAACCACTAAAGCCTGCTACTACTACTACTACTAAGTCGCCTCAGTCATGTTCGACTCTGTGCGACCCCATAGACGGCAGGCCACAAGGCTCCCCCGTCCCTGGGATTCTCCAGGCAAGAACACTGGAGTGGGTTGCCATTTCCTTCTCCAATGCATGAAAGTGAAAAGTGAAAGTGAAGTCGCTCAGTCGTGTCAGACCCTTAGCGACCCCATGGACTGCAGCCTACCAGGCTCCTCCATCCATGGGATTTTCCAGGCAAGAGTACTGGAGTGGGGTGCCATTGCCTTCTCCGACTGAAGATTCTAATTTAATTCAGCTGGGATAGGGCCCAGGTATTCTATTTTTCCTTAACTGTGTTTTATAAAAACTTTCAAAAAGAGAAGAATAAACTAAAACTTCTATGTGCCCATGACATAACTTCAATAATTACCAACAGTTTGCCAATCTTCTATCGTTATTCCCTCCTAGAGTACTTTAAAGTAAATCCCAAATATCATATGATTTTACCCATAAATACTCCAGTGTCATTTAGTTTGTTTAAAAAGGTTCTCAGTTGAATCTAACATGCAGTCCGTATTGAGAAAACGGATCTATGGTATTAACTGTCACTTTCAATTTTCAGACACCTGCAAATCTGATAAACATTTTTTTCTTATATTAGGTTAATAATAATATGAACAACTAGGCTAAGTGTTGGAGGAAGGGACACTATAAAATAGCCAAAGCTTGGTACTCATTATCATGTGCTAGTTTAGTACACTTTCATTTGACAAGTGGCTTTTTCTGCCTGTACACTAGATTGAGGACATTGTGTAAGGCAACACTGCTCCAGCTGCAGAAGTTATTAAAATGCACTTCCTAATACAAAGAACATTTAATTTCCATTCTAAGTAAAACACTCAATTATAAACTTTGACAATAGAAATGACTGTTGAAACTTTATAATGGATTCTGTATCTTGTCTTCAGTTGCCAGGTTTACCAAGTCAAACAAGTACACCTTTACTGAATTTTTTATAATCTCAGGTTCATTAAATGTTGATGAACAAACTAATTGGTAAACTTAGTAGGAAATACATTCAAATAGGAGAAAGTAATGTTCTCAGTAAAGGCCGTAGGTCTTCCTCTTTCTACTGCTTTTGCTGCCAGTTCTAAGTCCTTAAAACAAGATTGTGAACTCTTCTTTTACAATAATCCAACAGACATAGTTGACATTTTGAAAGCACTAAAAGCTTTTAGGAAACAGTTAATAAAAATAATTCTCTTGCCTTATTTTCCCTCTCCTTGCATTTTTTACAGACATTTACTTGAAAACTAGATATACATAAGCACTCATTTCCTTCCCTAACTGAAAATAAAGCTTTGTTTCATTAAAGGATTTAGAATTTTGTAAAGGTAAGTAATTGAGCATAAATGGTAGATTACCACGTCATGGGGAAAAAAAGAATATAAGAATTATCCATCAAATACATCCATACTTCTAAAGATTAAAACAGAGAAATATGAAAATTGTTATCATCTTTATTTACAGCATCTTAATATACTTCAAGACTTATGCATCAAGGCGCAAAAAGACTGGCCCTCAGAAAATTAAAGAAAATAACAACATCTGAATTCCTAGGGGCAAAGCAAAAAGCAAGCGTGGCAGCAAATGGAAACTCATATATAGTACAGTATTTTAAAAACATTGTTTAGAAGAACTAAAGCTGGCTACTGGTTGGGGCATAGACTTGGATTACTGTGATATCATGATGGTATGATCACTGACCTAGATAGAGCCAGACATCCTGGAATGTGAAGTCAAGTGGGACTTAGAAAGCATCACTACAAACAAAGCTAGTGAAGGTGATGGAATTCCAGTGGAGCTATTTCAATTCCTGAAAGATGATGCTGTGAAAGTGCTGCATTCAATATGCCAACAAATTTGGAAAACTCAGCAGTGGCCACAGGACTGGAAAAGGTCAGTTTTCATTCCAATCCCAAAGAAAGGCAATGCCAAACAATGCTCAAACTACCGCACAATTGCACTTATCTCACATGCTAGTAAAGTAATGCTCAAAATTCTCCAAGCCAGGCTTCAACAATACGTGAACCATGAACTTCCTGATGTTCAAGCTGGTTTTAGAAAAGGCAGAGGAACCAGAGATCAAATTGCCAACATCCGCTGGATCATGGAAAAAGCAAGAGAGTTCCAGAAAAGCATCTATTTCTGCTTTATTGACTATGCCAAAGTCTTTGACTGTGTGGATCACAAGAAACTGGACAATTCTGAAAGAGACGGGAATACCAGACCACCTGACCTCCCTCTTGAGAAATCTGTATGCAGGTCAGGAAGCAACAGTTAGAACTGGACATGGAACAACAGACTGGTTCCAAATAGGAAAAGGAGTACGTCAAGGCTGCATATTGTCACCCTGCTTATTTAACTTATATGCAGAGTACATCATGAGAAACTCTGGGCTGGAAGAAGCACAAGCTGGAATCAAGACTGCGGGAGAAATATCAATAACCTCAGATATGCAGATGACACCACCCTTATGGCAGAAAGTGAAGAGTAACTAAAAAGCCTCTTGGTGAAAGTGGAGAGTGAAAAAGTTGGCTTAAAGCTCAACATTCAGAAAACGAAGATCATGGTATCCGGTCCCATCACTTCATGGGAAATAGATGGGGAAACAGTGGAAACAGTGTCAGACTTTATTTTTGGGGGCTCCAAAATGACTGCAGATGGTGACTGCAGCCATGAAATTAAAAGACGCTTACTCCTTGGAAGGAAAGTTATGACCAACCTAGATCAGATCAGTCGCGCAGTCGTGTCCGACTCTTTGCAACCCCATGAATCACAGCACGTCAGGCCTCCCTTTCCATCACCAACTCCCGGAGTTCACCCAGACTCACGTCCATCGAGTCGGTGATGCCATCCAGCCATCTCATCCTCTGTCATCCCCTTCTCCTCTTGCCCCCAATCCCTCCCAGCATCAGAGTCTTTTCCAATGAGTCAACTCTTCGCATGAGGTGGTCAAAGTACTGGAGTTTCAGCTTTAGCATCATTCCTTCCAAAGAAATCCCAGGGCTGATCTCCTTGCAGTCCAAGAGACTCTCAAGAGTCTTCTCCAACACCACAGTTCAAAAGCGTCAATTCTTCGGCGCTCAGCCTTCTTCACAGTCCAACTCTCACATTCATACGTGACCACAGGAAAAACCATAGCCTTGACTAGACGAACCTTTGTTGGCAAAGTGATGTCTCTGCTTTTCAATATGCTATCTAGGTTGGTCATAACTTTCCTTCCAAGGAGTAAGCGTCTTTTAATTTCATGGCTGCAGTCACCATCTGTAGTGATTTTGGAGCCCAGAAAAATAAAGTCTGACGCTGTTTCCATGGTTTCCCCATCTATTTCCCATGAAGTGATGGGACCGGATGCCATGATCTTCGTTTTCTGAATGTTGAGCTTTAAGCTAACTTTTTCACTCTCCACTTTCACTTTCATCAAGAGACCAACCTAGATAGCATATTCAAAAGCAGAGACATCACTTTGCCAACAAAGGTCCGTCTAGCCAAGGCTATGGTTTTTCCTGTGGTCATGTATGGATGTGCGAGTTGGACTGTGAAGAAGGCTGTGTGCCGAAGAATTGATGCTTTTGAACTGGAGATCAGCCCTGGGATTTCTTTGGAAGGAATGATGCTAAAGCTGAAACTCCAGTACTTTGGCCAACTCATGCGAAGAGTTGACTCATTGGAAAAGACTCTGATGCTGGGAGGGATTGGGGGCAGGAGGAGAAGGGAATGAGAGAGGATGAGATGGCTGGATGGCATCACCGACTTGATGGACATGAGTCTCAGTGAACTCTGGGAGTTGGTGATGGACAGGGAGGCCTGGCGTGCTGCGATTTATGGGGTCGCAAAGAGTCGGACACGACTGAGCAACTGAACTGAATTGAACTGAAAGCTGGCTATGATTTTGGTTAGTTTAAAACAAAAGGGCAACTAATTTAAGGATAAAAATCAACAAATGTGATTACCTCCTGTTTTAAAACTTCACTTTTTTATACTGGAGTGAAAGAGAAAAAAACAAAACCATCTAGACTGAATTCAAAGGGCAGTGGAGACAAAAAACAACAAAGGTTTCATTCTCAAGTCCTTTTGAATTTCTATCTCCAGTTTTCCAGGTTTTCCTCTTCTATAGATGAGGGCGTTGCTCTTCAACAGAACTTTCTGGTTGCTAAGGGCAATATATCTTGAGTTTCCTATTTTCAGCCACAAATAAGTAAATCTGGAGTACTTACTGTATCCCCCACAACTGCCATCTTTTGCTTCTGCACTAGCATATTATTCCTCTCTACCAAGCCACATCCCAGATCTTGTTAGTGCTGAGAGATGGCTAATTTAAAAAAACAATCCAAACTGGCTTTTGACAAGTTGCTCCACAGATGTCACACTTGAATTCTGCCACCAGAATACCACCTATTGTTATTAATCACTGCTTTTAGGAAATCTTTGTATCATTTAACAGGAAATTAGATAAAGCATACTTTACACCAGATCTGGCCCTGGAAAATTGCTTTGGGAGTTTCAAATACTCCTCATGCATGACTATTTATAAGCCACTCACACCAGGCAGATATTATTACTGACTACCCCAATAATTATATATTTGCTTGCTTACTTATTATTTGTCTGTCATACCAGATTATAAAGTCTATGGGGGTATAAGTTATTTTTGTTTTATTCACCACTGTATACCCAACACCCAAACCAGTAGCCGGCTACCACCCATTTGTCTGCTTCTTTTCACAGTGAAATTCCTAGACAGAATTATGTATATTCAGTCTGTTTCAAATTATCTGCTTGGCTCATGTACTCTAGTCCCTCTGGTCTCTACTCATAGGTCACCTTAAGGAAGCATTCCTAAACCACACTTATCTAAACTACCAATCCCCTCCCCTCTCTATTACTATACCTTACTTTATTTTTCTTTATAGCATTTACTGCTACCAGCCATATATTAATTTGCCTCCCTCAACTAAAATGTTAGCCCCATGAGAACGGGGATTTTGTTTTGCTCACTGCTGTTATCTGTAGCACCTAAAACAGTGCTTGATTTTTAGAAGTCACTTGGTAATTATCTGTTGAGTATTCACATTTATTGTCACCCTGTTTATTTAACTTATATGCAGAGTACATCATGAGAAACGCTGGACTGGAAGAAACACAAGCTGGAATCAAGATTGCTGGGAGAAATATCAATAACCTCAGATATGCAGATGACACCACCCTTATGGCAGAAAGTGAAGAGGAACTAAAGAGCCTCTTGATGAAAGTGAAAGTGGAGAGTGAAAAAGTTGGCTTAAAGCTCAACATTCAGAAAACGAGATCATGGCATCCGGTCCCATCACTTCATGGGAAATAGATGGGGAAACAGTGGAAACAGCATCAGACTTTATTTTTCTGGGCTCCAAAATCACTACAGATGGTGACTGCAGCCATGAAATTAAAGAACACTTACTCCTTGGAAGGAAAGTTATGACCAACCTAGATAGCATATTGAAAAGCAGAGACATCACTTTGCCAACAAAGGTCCGTCTAGTCAAGGCTATGGTTTTTCCTGTGGTCATGTATGGATGTGAGAGTTGGACTGTGAAGAAGGCTGAGCACCAAAGAATTGATGCTTTTGAACTGTGGTGTTGGAGAAGACTCTTGAGAGTCTCTTGGACTGCAAGGAGATCCAACCAGTCCATTCTGAAGGAGATCAGCCCTGGGATTTCTTTGGAAGGAATGATGCTAAAGCTGAAACTTTGGCCACCTCATGCAAAGAGTTGACTCATTGGAAAAGACTCTGATGCTGGGAGGGATTGGGGGCAAAGAGGAGAAGGGGATGACAGAGGATGAGATGGCTGGATGGCATCACTGACTCAATGAACGTGAGTCTGGGTGAACTCCGGGAGTTGGTGATGGAAAGGGAGGCCTGGCGTGCTGTGATTCATGGGGTCGCAAAGAGTCAGACACGACTGAGCAACTGATCTGATCTGATCTGATCTGATTCACATTTAGGATTTACTCTTACCTGAGGTGCTCATATAGCAGCAGCAAAAGGAGGTAAACTGGGCAGATTTTCTAACATAAAAGTAATATAAAATCCATGGCATAGCTGTATAGCAACATGGGAAACAGTATAGTCCTATTTATTTTATTAATTTTTAGCTTATTTTACATCCATATTCCTTCCACAGTTGTCCACCAGAAGCATGGCCTTTCACCAGCTGAATGGTTATTTCTTCTTCAAGTATTATGTTTTGAAAAATATAACATAGACAACTAGCGTTGCACACACTCTTAGACACCACTCAGAAAGACAAGTGATGCTTATATCTATAGAAACACTGTTTGAGGACTTCTGGGTTTGGGGTAATAATAGATCAAAAAGAAATGCTGTCCTGCTATTTTAGTCTAAGTCCTCTTAAATATCACTGTTTTGATTTTGCAGTGTTTTGATTTTGCAGTGTTATCGCTGCATATTGTATAGATCATGGCATCCAGTCGCATCACTTCATGGCAAATAGAGGTGGGGGGAAAAGTGGAAACAGTGGCAGATTTCATTTTCTTGGGCTCCAAAGTCACTGCAGACAATGGCTGCCGCCACAAAATTCAAAGATGCTTGCTCCATCGAAGAAAAGCTATGACAAACCTAGACAGCATATTAAAAATCAGAGACGTCACTTTGCCAACAAAGGTCTGTCTACTCAAAGCTATCGCTTATCCAGTAGTCATGTATGGATGTGAGAGTAGGACCATAAAGAAGGCTGAGCACCAAAGGATTGATGCTTTCGAACTGTGATGTTGGAGAAGACTCTTGAGAGTCCCTTGGACAACAAGGAAATCAAACCAGTCAATCCTAAAGGAAATCAGTCACGAATATTCATTGGAATGACTGATGCTGAAGCTCCAATACTCTGGCCACCTGATACGAAAAGCTGACTCACTGGAAAAGACCATGATGTTGAGAAAGACTGAAGGCAGGAGGAGAAGGGAGCAACACAGGGTGAGATGGTTGGATGGCATCATTGGCTCAATGGACCTGAGTTTGAGCAAACTCCGAGAGATGGTGCAGGACAGGAAAGCCCAGCATGCTGCAGTCCATGGGATTGCAAAGAGTAGGATATGACTGAGTGACTGAACAAAAACTACTCCAAATCAATTTCTATAAGCTGTTGTTCAGTTATGAAGTCATATCTGATTCTTTGTGACCTCATGGACTATAGCATGCCAGGTTTGCTCAAACTCATGTCCATTGAACCAATGATGCCATCCAACCATCTCATTTTCTGTCGCCCCCTTCTCCTCCTGCACTCAATCTTTCTCAACATCACGGTCTTTTCCAGTGAATCAGCTCTTCGTATCAGGTGGCCAAAGTATTGGAACTTCAGCATCAGTCTTTCCAATGCATATTCAGGGTTGATTTCCTTTAGGATTAACTGGTTTGATCTCCTTGCTCTCCAAGGGACTCCCAAGAGTCTTTTCCAGCACCACAGTTCAAAAGCCATCAATTCTTCAGCACTACGGGCTTCCCTCATAGCTCAGTTGGTAAAGAATCCTCCTGCAATGCAGGAGACCCTAGTTTGATTCCTGGGTCAGGAAGATCCACTGCAGAAGGGATAGGCTACTGACTCCAGTATTCCTGGGCTTCCCTGGTGGCTCAGCTGGTAAAGAATCCACCTGCAATGCAGGAGACCTGGGTTTGATCCCTGGGTTGGGAAGATCCCCTGGAGTAGGGAAAGGCTACCCACTCCAGTATTCTGATCTGGAGAATTCCATGGACTATACAGTCCATGGGGTGGCAAAGAGTCAGATACCACTGAGCGACTTTCACTTTCAAGCCTTCTTTATGGTCCAACTCTCACATCCGTACATGACTACTAAAGAAACCATAGCTTTGACTATACAAACCTTTGTCGGATACAACATGGGAAAAGTAATTACTAGGAAAAAATGGTACAAATATAGATCCTTATTTGCTCTTCAGGTAAAGAAAATGGCACTAACAAAGACAGAAATATAGATCAATGGAACAAAATAGAAAGCTCAGAGATAAATCCATGCACCTATGGACACCTTATCTTTGATAAAGGAGGCAAAAATATACAATGGAGAAAAGACAATCTCTTTAACAAGTGGTGCTGGGAAGACTGGTCAACCACATGTAAAAGAATGAAACTAGAACACTCTAACACCATACACAAAGATAAACTCAAAATGGATTAAAGATCTAAATGTAAGACTAGAAACTATAAAACTCTTAGAGGAAAACACAGGTAGAACACTCTCTGACATAAATCACACCAAGATCCTCTAGGACCCACCTCCCAAAATAATGGAAATAAAAACAAAAATAAACAAATGGGACCTTATTAAACTCAAAAGCTTTTGCACAATGAAGGAAACTATAAGCAAGGTGAAAAGGTAGCCTTCAGAATGGGAGAAAATAATAGCAAACGAAGCAACTGACAAAGAATTAATCTTCAAAATATACAAGCAGCTCATGCAGCTCAATACCAGAAAATCGAAAAACCCAATCAAAAAGTGGGCCAAAGAACTAAACAGATATTTCTCCAAAGACATACAGATGGCTAATAAACACATGAAAAGATGCTCAATATCACTCATTATTAGAGAAATACAAATCAAAAACACAATGAGGTATCATCACATGCTGGTCAGAATGGCTGCCATCAAAATGTCTACAAACAGTAAATGCTGGAGAGGGTGTGGAGAAAAGGGAACCCTCTTACACTGCTGGTGGGAATGCAAACTAGTACAGCCACTATGGAGAACAGCGTGGAGATTCCTTAAAAAACTGGAAATAGAACTGCCATATGACCCAGCAATCCCACTGCTGGGCATACACACCAAGGAAACCAGAACTGAAAGAGACACGTGTACCCCAATGTTCACTGCAGCACTGTTTACAATAGCTAGGACATGGGTGCAACCTAGATGTCCATCGGCAGCTGAATGGATAAGGAAGTTGTGGTACATATACACAATGGAGTATTACTCAGCTATAAAAAGCAATGCTTTAGAGTCAGTTCTAATGAGGTGGATGAAACTGGAGCCTATTATACAGAGTGAAGTAAGTCAGAAAGAGAAACACCAAAACAGTATATTAACACATATATGTGGAATTTAGAAAGATGGTAACAACGATCCTATATGCAAGGCAGCAAAAGAGACACAGATGTAAAAACAGGTTTTTGGACTATGCGGAAGAAGGGGAGTGTGGGATGATTTGAGAGAACAGCACTGAAACATGTACATTACCATATGTGAAATAGATGGAGAGTGTAAGTTTGATGCATGAATCAGGGCACTTGAAGCCAGTGCTCTGGACAGCCTAGAGGGATGGAGTGGGGAGGAAGGAGGGAGGGGGGTTCAGGATCGGGGGGCACATGTGCACCCGTGGGTGATTCATGTTGAAGTAAGGCAAGAAACACCACAATACTGTAAATAAATTATCCTCCAATTTAAATTAATTAATTTAAAAAATGGCACTAAACAAATCATTCCTTTATCAACAGATAAATGAGTGTCAAATGTTTAATCAGTTGCTCACAAGTTTCAAAACTCATTTGATTCACGTAACATTGCCCCGAGATACTGAAGATAAGTTCTGTTCCCATTTTACACATGACAAAGCTTTTATAAAACAATCACAACTAAACAGACACATAAAAATATTAAAGAATCAGGGAAGATAAAGGAAATAGGGGTAATGGGGTACATGGATTCACTGGACTAGGTGGTGCATTCATGCATTTGTGGATTTTGGCTTGTAGTTGACTTACTAAAAAGAAAATCTCATTAGGGTAACCCCTGGGGAGAGCAAATCACACAGTGCTCACTTCCCTTTCTGGAAGTTCTCAAGTTTTCCTTAGCAAAATACTCCTGCATTCCATACTCACAAAGGATACAGGTGAAATTAAGTAAAAATTACCTTCAAAGATCTCTTTGAATGATATGACAAGAACAAACAGGTCTGTAGGTTTTGAAAAATGAAGGTTGGTCAGTGTCATCACTTCTTAGTATTCTTTTTTCATTAGAACAAAATCTACTTGACAGCAAATATTAATTTCCCACTTACATTATAAACCTCCAATATCTTAATCAAAAAAAGAAAAGAAATCAACCTCTTTGCACACAATCCACATCATTATCACTTTAACTCTTGAGGATTGAGGATTCATGGCCCTAAGGTGAACTGGAGTGGTGGTTCCCAGGCTATGCTTAAGGGAGGAGAGATCCTAGCAGCAAGCAGAGGAGGGAAAAGGGCAAGAGAGCAGTGTATTAACAGGTATGTGAAGAAAGGCCCGAAGCTCACAGGTATGCACTCAATAATCCTTCCATTACTACCTAGAAAAAGTGGTGACACTGACCATCCTTTATGTCTCAAAACCTCCTGCAAAGCTGTCCTTCATCATTCTAAGAGATCTTTAAAGACAACTGTTTACTGGATTTCACATGGATACACGTTCCAGGAAGGGAAGACGAGAGGGGAGCATACAGTGTGATTTGCCTCCCTAGGGGTTGCCCCATGGGATTTTTCTCTTTAATAAGCCAAAATGATATTTATTAATTTACACTGTGGTGGGGTGGGGGCGGTAGACTGGGTGGGAGGGTTGATCTTTCCTTATGTAAAATGAAATGTCAAGGCCACTATTTAGCACCCAGGTCCCAGTAATGAGATATCTGGGAGGCCAAAATTTTATCAGCTGCTTCCTTTGTAAGTATGGAATGCAGGAATATTTTGCTAAGGAAAACTTGAGAACATTTTCAGAGTTGGGTCCTTGAGTTGGGAGTAGGGAAAAGGGAGAGAAAAACTTTGTATTTTTGAGGGATGGTCATGAAGAACTTTTTTAAAGGTTACCTAATTGATTTTTATGTGTGTGTTTATTTATAACTCACATAGTGATTTATTAAGTTTATATAAATATCATAAAATGGGAAGCTCATTTCAAATGTTATCATGTTCTAGTGTTTACAGATGGTTTAATTTCAAAGTAGCAGTGCCAAGATGCAAGAAGGGATAAGGAAACATCTTCCATTTTCATGTTTCATTTCTTAGTCTAGTTCTACATCACAAAAAAGTAAGGTCTACTGAAGGAGACTGTCAGTCTAACACACAAGAACCTGCTCACACTATTCAGATATGGAAAATTCAAGAGTCAAATACTGGGACTTCCCTGGTGGTCCAGTGACTGAGACTCTGAGCTCCCAGTGCAGAGAGCCAGGGTTTGAACCCTGGTCAGGGAACTAGATCCCACATGCTGCGACTAAGACCCAGTGCAGCCAAATAAATAAATTTTTTTAAAAAAGAGTAAAATACTCTCAACAAACTATCTAAATTAAAGCTTCCTAATTGGCAGACCTTCCTAGGTCCCATACTAGAGTATTTAATAGAATGTAGCCCCATAATTTCACTCATGTAGTAGCTCCCATCTGACAAGCAAGTTGTTGATTTGTGCTTAATAAGCCAAATATGCATAAATTATTTTTAATTACATAAAGCCAAGTGGTAAGTGCCAGAGAAAAGTCATTACCCTTATCATCCAGGAGGAACAAGGAATACTGCAAGGTAACTACAAAAATCTAGAAGGGTTTATTACTTCTCTAAATGAAAATCACTTTATCTGAAAAATAATCTTATGTATAAAAAATTTTTCACAAGATATTCCACCCTGCTGGGAACTAGGACAATTAAGTAAGATACAGTTAGGCAAATGCTAAGTAATCTTACCAAATGCTAAGATATCCACTAGAAGTGTTTCAGAAAATTTAGAAAAGGACTTCAGAATTCTAACTTCCAAGTTAGTCACCTGCTAAAACCATCCTAGGGTTCTCTGTTGCTCCAATTCCATTACTAGAATTTTTAAAAAAAGAGCCAACTAACTTCTCCAAGTCCACAGCTAAATTCTTACATTGGTGGTGCTTATTGCCAATTATCACATGGCCAAGAAATGAAATCTTAAAAAAAAGTACAATATTAGAATCTCTAGGTGTTCATTTTCTTCATTAAAATAAAATGTATAAATGAAATTCTTAAAGGGGGAGCATGTAGCATTGGATTTTAGCAAACAAAATGGACAAAGGCAAGCTTATACTAGCACAGAATCAATCTCCTATGAGAGCGAATCCAAATGTGTATTTGTGGTAAAGCACAGCAAAGCTGTTGGGTTCACAATTTTAAGAATACACTAATTGAGCAGCCATGAAAATCAGCACACACTTTTGCTCTGGACGAAAAAGAACCAAATAAACCTTAAAAACACCTCCTTGCTCCATTCTGAGCCATCTTAATTTACATGAAATATAATAGTGGTAACTCTCATGTGGTAATTTCAAGCATTCTACCACACCACAGATAAAGACAAATATGCTGAGATACGAACTGACCACAAAAATGGGGCTATACCTGTTCTCATCATACAGGTGTGGCAGAAATCTTGGTTTATTTCTTCAGACAAACCCTCTCTTCTTTTACAGAGATGGGGCTAGAGTAAATGCAAATGGGTGGGAGACAGGTAAGAAACTGGTGCAACTGACGCATGCTTTAAGAAAAAGCACCTCAAAGGAATTCCCTGGCGGTCCAGTGGTTGGGACTCCCGGGCTCTTGATGCCAAGAGGCCTGGGTTCAATCCCTGGTCAAGAAACTAAAATCCCACAAGTCACGCAGCAACAAACAAACAAACAAACAAAAAAGACAGCGTCAAATGAAAACCCAAATAAAGAAAACAAGGAGTGATTATATAAAGAAAATTTGCAACAAGTAAAAACATATTTACTACTACATAATAGTGATTTGCGGAGAAGGCAATGGCACCCCACTCCAGTACTCTTGCCTGGAAAATCCATGGACGGAGGAGCCTGGGAGGCTGCAGTCCATGGGGTCGCTAAGAGTCAGACATGACTGAGTGACTTCCCTTTCACTTTTTACTTTCATACATTGGAGAAGGAAATAGCAACCCACTCCAGTGTTCTTGCCTGGAGAATCCCAGGGACGGAGGAGCCTGATGGGCTGCCGTCTATGGGGTGTCACAGAGTCGGACACGACTGAATCAACTTAGCAGCAGCAGCAGCAATAGTGATTTGATTCTCAAAAATCTGATTTACCTATTACTTTTCAGGAACACAGTAGTTGTAACAAAGTGACATAAACTTTGGTAAATGTGGACAGGAGCACCAGAAAAATTCTGATCAAATAAAATTATGGGGAACCAAAATTTTATGCTGTAACACTGGGCTGGAAAATATATTTTAAATATATTCTGATCTGTTTTCAATGGACTCAAATGGGCAAATTACATCACTGGGTAATTATGAACATTGATTCTCAAATTTTAATCTGGAAAATATATACATCTACTAAATGGAAAGACTCCTCTGCAAAATAACACTTCTAATTTTTGAAAATTATAAAGTGGCAAAACATGAAGTTTAATCAGGCAATTTTTGTGGCGGTATTTTCAAGAGGGCTCTTTTGGAAGCTGAATAGGATGAATAGGTCATGCAAGATATTTTTTTAAATGTCCCATAGGACCTCAGAATTCTCACCACACTACCTGGATCTTGAAAAAAAAAGTAAATAATAGCACATGTTCATCACCATCTCAACAATACACATTGATTTGGCACCTATTTATTTCATCCTCTCAACTCTGAGGTAGACACCATTTAACAGAAGAGAAAAAGCAATGCCTTCAGTTATTTGGTTCTAATTACAATTTGCCTGGTTTAGCAGTTACAGGTCATAATTATAATTTGCCTGGTTTGCTGATTATTTCCCTCAAACCCGACCCTCTGCCACTTATCTCGATTATGAACACTTCACAGACAGGGAACTGAATATTAATTATCTTTGTATACTAGCATTCCATATGGCACACAGTAGGTAGGCTCTTAAGGTTGAATGAATGAAAGAATTTGTCGAACATCCTTCAACAGGAGATTATGATGGGACTAACAAGCAGGTTTTGAGACACTTCCTTTTCATTCCATCTCGCTGCTGAATTAATCCTGGACCATCACTTCAAGGCCACAATATCGAACTATAAGTTGTCACGAAAATGAGCTCTGGTCTCTCCAGTGACCAAAAGTTTGCACCAAAAGTTTGCACCTGCCCAAGAAGGCTGGTCTCAAAACAAAGTTCCCAGACTAGACACAAATAGAGTTCTTGATTTGTAAATCAAAGAAGTGAAGGCAGGATGGATTAGGCGGGAAGAGAAACTTCCGTTTGTTCAATCGGTTTGCTTTACAACCTTGGCTCTGAAAGAAAGGGTAGTCAGCGCCAAACACTCAAGGAAGAAACGAGTTACAACGGTTACTTTGGGAGGGGATCCCAAGGATCGAAAACTTGGAGACAAAGTGAAAGACGCTAAATGGGGAGGAATTAGCAATTCTGAGACCTACTCCTCACCTTCCCCCCGCACCGCGACTCTCCCCTCCCCCCGCCCAACCCCGACTCCCGAATCTCTCTTTTGACGCCGATCCCCCTAGATGTGATTGGAGTTCCTCCCTTTCTCCTCATCCGTCCTCCCACACAATTACCCCCCCCACCACCACCCCCAGGGTGGTGGCTAAAGATGGGGGAGGTGGGGAGGTTGTGGAAAAAAGTTAAGTGCACAACTGCGAACTGGCCCTGATCACTAGCCTAAAAGCGATCTGCCCACGTCTAACGCTTGTCACCAGCCCCCTCCCCCATGGGTACTCTGCCTCTGAAAAAGCCCCTCCTTTACCTCAGATTCTTCCTAGGCTTCAGAAAGAACCCCCTCCTCCCTTTCGCCGTCCCATCCAAAGACCGACTGCTGGTCCAGGGAGGCGTTCTTAGGACTCAGTGAGGGCGACGGAAAGGTGGTGGTGGGGGGAGAAGAATCCGAGTCCCACCCACCCCCACCCTCCCCGCCCAGGGTTTAGAATCAGGTGGCGGGCGGCGACGAGTAACTGTCCCTCACCTCCTTTTAAGTACCAGAAAACACGGGGCCCCAGGCAGGGAGGGTGGGGGTAATGGCCACATCTTACCTGTGAGTCCCCCGCCGCCTTCCTCCCCGTAGCCCCGACGCCGCTGCAGCACGAAGTAGTCATTGGACCTTTCCATCATCCACAGCTTCAGCGCATTTTTCAAGAGCACTTCCTCGGGCTTCAGCCACATCGCGAAGAACTTTATGCCGCCCTGGAGCAGCCACCTAGATACCCTCCTCACCTCACCCCTCCACTCTTTTCCTCCCCTCTACTTCTCCTCCCACTAAATCTGCCTCAGGCGGCAGCCGCTAGAGTTCTGCTTTTCCACACTTCCCCCAACCCTCCCTTCTCTCCCACGTAGGCAGCGAGATTGCCAATTCCCTCCCACAGCGCTAACGCCCGACTGGGAAATAGTCCTGTTCCTTTCTCTTCTGGGAATTGTAGTTTGCTTCCCGCTTTTCTGTACTCAAGCACTTGGAGCGCGGGACTACACTTCCCACAATCCATTGGGGGTGAGAGCTGGGTGCGCGTGCTTTCAAAGCGAGTCCAAGCCACCAGTTCAGTGGATTTTGCCAATCGAAAGTTTAAAGCGGTTTTTGGAGCGAATAAGTGAGGCCCGGTTATAGAGGTGTTGTTTCTTCTCATCCTTTTACAGCTGAGGGTGTTAAACTGTAGTAAATAGTTTCCGGAATTTGGGAGTAACGAACGGCCATTCTGGGAAGGAGCAGTAGCGGTAACTAACGTAGCTCAGTCGTGTCCAACTCTTTGCGACCCCGTTGACTATAGCCCACCAGGCTCCTCTGTCCATGGAATTCTCCAGGCAAGAATACTGGAGTGGATTGCCATTTCCTTCTCCAGAACTAACGTTTAATACGCTCTTGCTGCTGCTGCTAAGTCGCTTCAGTCGTGTCCGACTCTGTGCGACCCCATAGACGGAAGCCCACCAGGCTCCCCCGTCGCTGGGATTCCCCAGGCAAGAACACTGGAGTGGGTTGCCATTTCCTGCTCCAATGCATGAAAGTGAAAAGAGAAAGTGAAGTCGCTCAGTCGTGTCCGACTTCTAGCGACCCCATGGACTGCAGCGTACCAGGCTCCGCCGTCCATGGGATTTTCCAGGCAAGAGTACTGGAGTGGGGTGCCATTGCCTTCTCTTACTATGTACTAAGCGATTTCACTTACAGTGTCTCACATAATCCTTACAGAAGTCTCATAATGTATATCTCATTGTGTATATCCCACTCTGTATATCCCACTCTGTACATAAACAAATGGGCAGTCGGGTTCGGTGACTTAGCCAAAGTTACACAGAAAGTGGAGTCTGATACTATTCATTGTCTGATTGAAAAATCTTTCTTGGATTAAGCTCTTTTCTGCCCATACAATAAAAATATAAAATCTCCAGAAACCATATAGTGTTTTTCACGCCGTGTGCTCCTTCCTTCCCAGATTTGTTCTAAATATTGTAATCAGCCACAGAAAATGTCGTCCAACTTTGCTTTACTGGATATAGTAATTTATGAGCGATTTTTTTGCTTCAGTTCTTTAGGAATCCCTTTCAGGGCAGCCTGTACCTTGTTAGTGATACGCAGCTGCTTAAACACTTTGAAGTCGGTACTTTGTGAGACATCATTATGAGAAATTATTTGAGGGACATTTTTATTTACTGCTGTCACTAAGCCCACCAGAATTAAAGAGGCTTCTCTGGTGGCTCAGACGGTAAAGAATCTGCCTGCAATGCAGGACACCTGGGTTCAATCCCTGGGTCTGGAAGATCCTCTGGAGAAGAAAATGGCAAACCACTCCAGCATTTTTGCCTGGAGAATTCCATAGACAGAGGCTACAGTCCATGGGGTTGCAAAGAGTCAGATAAGACTGAGCAACTAACACACAACAACTGAAAGTGAAAACGTTTATAGGAAGGAAAGAGTTGAGAGGCAGCGTACAAAAAAAGGTGGGGGGGGGGGCTCTTGGCAAGCTATATTGAGAATGAAGCCTCAAAAATATGACTTAAAAAAAATGGGGTGGGGCACACCCAGATGCCAAGGAGCCATAAAACTCTGCCTCAGAGCAGCGTCTGTGGCTTAACCCTCACAAAATGTGGGCCACCTCAAAGAAAGCAGGTGTGTGCTACAAGCAGGGATTTTTCTTGAAAGTGAAAAAAAGGCCAATTTGGGATTCTTTTTTTCTAAAATGCAGTTATTAGTCCCAATGCAGCTTTTTGGAGGTGGGGGGCGGGGGTAGTCGGGCGTGGGGGGAGTGGTGGCGGTGGACAGCAATCTTCCCAGAGCCCGAACTGCAATGTATCCTTGGGGAAAGCCATCCTAATTTGGATATGTATTAAGGAAGATAATTTCTTAAATCTTCCTGGTGAAAGATCAGTAAATGTGGCAAATAAAAAGAGATGTGAAGTATCCTTTATTTTTTATTTTTCCTTCCCCTTTTTATTTCCTTCCTCATCAAGCCACATTCTTTTCCAATACCCTTAAACTGTAAGAGTTGTGGCAGGGGCTATGCAGAGCTGGATGATTCTTCTGTCCCTTTACTGGGCAATTCTATTCAGATAAACCCACATGCTCCCTGTTACAGAAGTGGACCCACTTTTGGCTCGGAGCAGGGCATTTAGAGAGCTCCTGTTGTAGTAAACATTTTGTTGATTATGTGAATAAAACATGTTTACATTACTCCTGGAATATAACGTTTTGTATTGATCATCTACTGTATTTCAAGCCTTTGCAAATAGAAGTATTTTTCTTAAAACGACTTAAAATGACAGACCATGTCACTATATAGACCATGTCACTATTCAATTGTGTATATTAGTATACATTGTTTTTAGAGAAGAAGGACAAGAATTACAAACTGCCATGGATATCACTGCTGGTGCTGTGCTAGTAATATCTATATCTATCTATGACTGGATGCACAGATTGTCATTTGACCCTCATTAATAAACTTGTACATTTTAACATCCTTAATTTGCAGATGAACAGGAGGCTCAAAGAAATTAACTTGCCTAAAATCAGATAACTAAATAAATGGTGGAGCTAGGGTTTGAACCTGGGTTTGTCTGAGTACAATATGTCTGACAATATGGTTTATAGATACCTCAAAGACAATATGTCCAAAGCATAATTTATTTCTCTAGTATCCTCCCTGCCCAAAGTTGTCTCTTCTACTACATTCTCATAGTTCTGAGCACCACTGTTTACCAAGATGCTCAAGCTAAGAAACTTTGAATAGTCTTCCCTCCCTGCTTTTTTTACATTAAAAAAAAATGAGGTGTTAGTTTCAGGTGTACAGCAAGGTGATTCAGTTTTTTATAAAACTGAATCACCTTGCTGTACACCTTGCTGTATTATGGAAAATAATCTGATATATATATCAGATTATTTTCCATTATAGGTTATTATAAGATATTGAACTTTGTTCCCTGTATTATACAATAAATACTTGTTGCTTGTCTATTTTATATATAATAGTGTGGATCTGTTAGTCCCATACTCCTAATTTATCTATCCCCCTTTCCTTTTGGGGAAGTTTGTTTTCTGTATCTGTGAGTCTATTTGTTTTGTAAATAGATTCATTTTTATTGTTATCATATATTTGTCTTTCTATGTCTGGTTTACTTCACTTAGTATGATATTTTATAGGTCCATCCATGTTACTACAGATGGTATTACTCCATTCCTTTTTTATGACTGAGTAATATTCCATTGCGTGTGTTTATTTGTATATATGTATACCACATCTTCTCTATCCATTCATTTGTTGATGGGCACTTAGGTTGTTTCTACATCTTGGCTGTTATGAATAGTGTTGCTATGAACATTGGGGTGCATGTAAAGAACCTGAGAATAGTCTTAAACTTCCTACTTTCACCACCTGCAGTGTTACACACACACACCACTCTACTCTTTTTTTTTCCAAAAGTCCATTCCATCCTCCTGTTATCACTTCAGATAAGCCTCACATCACTTTTCTGCTGCACTGTAATAGACTCCCAACTCATCTGTCTACTACCATGTTCGTTTTCTGATTTATCCAAGCCACATATTTATGGACACAATGTTATACTATGCAGGGCTGAATAATACCCCGTTTATCCAAAATTCAGTCTTCCAGCTGACTCAGGCTTCTAAATCATAGTCTCAAACACCTATGTGAAAGGTACTGGGAAACACCAAATAGCAGTTCCAAACCCTGTGCCATGGAAAGGCTTAGGCTATCACTCAAGATTCCACTGGATTCTTATTTGAAGTGAATTTCACAAGCTTAGTTGATATTTTACAGTCTGAAGCAGGTTTAGAAGCAGTAAGATTCAAAACAGGTGGAGCATTGCTAGAGGAGAGCCATCTAAAACTTTAGTACTCAAAATACAGACCCTGGACCACCAAAATCTGCATTACCAGGGAGCTTGCTATTAGGTTGGTGCAAAAGTAAAAGAAATTCAGAATCTCAGAACCTATTCCAGGCCTTAGAATGAGAGTGTGCATTTTAACAAGATCCCGGTAATTTGTAGGAATATTAAAGTTTTAGATTCTCTAACTGAAAGCAAATGAGGTATTTGAAAATCAAATTTTACAACAAATTGGGGGTGATTAATCACATTTCTACTAAGAGCTAATAGGTATCTTTTAAAAATTAAGCTCTATCAATGAAATTTAGATGACTGAATTTTTTTTAAGTTTATATCAGAACATGCAAATTAAAATTTTCTAGGCCTCAGAATTGGGATGTTAGTTGGAGGAGAAATTGACACTAGGTATCCATGGCACCCCACTCCAGTACTTTTGCCTGGAAAATCCCATGGATGGAGGAGCCTGGTAGGCTGCAGTCCATGGGGTTGCACAGAGTCGGACACGACTGAAGTGACTTAGCAGCAGCATCCATGCTAAGTGAAACTGAAGGTCACTCAGTCATGTCCAAGTCTTTGCGACCCCATGGCCTATACAGTTCATGGAATTCTCCAGGCCGGAATACTGGAGTGGGTAGCCTTTCCCTTCTCCAGGGGATCTTCCCAACCCAGGGATCAAACCCAGGTCTCCCGCATTGCAGGTGGATTCTTTACTAGCTGAGCCATCAGGGAAGCCCAGCCATGCTAAATTCTATTTATATATACTACTATTCTCCAACTGGAGCTTCCCTGGTGGGTCACCTGGTAAAGAATCTGCCTGCAATGCAGGAGACCTGGGTTCGATCCCTGGGTCAGGAAGATCCCCTGGATAAGGGAATGGCAACTCACTCCAGTATTCTGGCCTGGAGAAGTCCAAGGACAGGGGAGACTAGTAGGCTACAGTGATGGGGTCACAAGAGTTGAACACGACTGAGTGACTAACACACACACAAACACTCTCTAAAGTGAAGTGAAGTGAATGTCGCTCAGTCGTGTCCAACTCTGAGACCCCATAGACTATACAGTCCATGGAATTCTCAAAGCCAGAATACTGGAGTGGGTAGCCTTTGCCTTCTCCAGGGGATCATCCCAACCCGGGGATTGAACCTAGGTTTCCTGCATTGCAGGCAGATTCTTTACCAGCTGAGCCACCTAACCATCAAAAAAATCTAGGTATGTCCACAAGTGTCTCACATTTATGAGATTGTATGTTTCTGGAAGAAAAAAGGTTAGAACTTGTGAGTAGTAGTTTTCAAACTTTTCCCTGAATTGCCTCTAAGGTAGAAGATAATAAACATTTTGCTCTGGAGGTCAAAGTGCCCACTGTAATAATGCACTTCTTTTAAATCCCATGTAGTATGCAAATCTAAATGTTATATTGTTTAATATGCTTTAAAATATTTTTAACCTACTCTAAATGGAAAATACAATGAGTAAGGCAAATAACTGAAAATTTTTATAACCTAAGGTGATAAAATTGATCCAGGTATTATAGAACATAGCTAGAATATTTAGTAAATGAACCAAAACCAGATGGAGGGAGGAGAAGTATTATATATCTAGCATTCTAATTGTATCCTTAAATATATTTTTACTGACTTACCTGCAGATGGTGATTGCAGCCATGAAATTAAAAGACGCTTACTCCTTGGAAGGAAAGTTATGACCAATCTAGACAGCATATTCAAAAGCAGAGACATTACTTTGCCAACAAAGGTCCATCTAGTCAAGGCTGTGGTTTTTCCAGTGGTCATGTGTGGATGTGAGAGTTGGACTGTGAAGAAAGCTGAGCATCGAAGAATTGATGCTTTTGAACTGTGGTGTTGGAGAAGACTCTTGAGAGTCCCTTGGACTGCAAGGAGATCCAACCAGTCCATCCTAAAGGAGATCAGTCCTGGGTGTTCATTGGAAGGACTGATGCTGAAGCTGAAACTCCAATACTCTGGCGACCTCATGCGAAGAGTTGACTCATTGGAAAAGACCCTGATGCTGGGAGGGATTGGAGGCAGGAGGAGAAGGGGACGACAGAGGATGAGATGGCTGGATGGCATCACCGACTTGATGGACATGAGTTTGAGTGAACTCCGGGAGTTGGTGATGGACAGGGAAGCCTGGCGTGCTGCGATTCATGGGGTCGCAGAGTTCGACACGACTGAGCAACTGAACTGAACTGAACTGTTTCCATACAAATTGTGAAATCATTTGTTCTATGTTGTGGTCCTTTAATGGACCAGAGCCTGGTGGTCTGGAGTCAACGATAAGAAAATGAAAGAGAGAGAGAGAGAGAAAGACATGGGGACCCAAGCTCTGATGGAGCAAGGGTGCTTTATTAGCAGAAATGTAGGCTTATATATCTTTAGTAAGATGATTACTCAGCTATTACACAGGATGAAATTTTATCAATAGCCACAATATGGATAGTCTAATACATACAAGGTCGCTGATGCTGAAAAGAGTCACTGAAGGGAGTTACTGAATGGAATCCAAGCAGATACCCTTTCCCATGACCTCAGTCCTGAGAATTGCGTGCAGCTCTACTCGTTCTCGGAATAGGAACCGATAAAGAACAGAGAATCCTTGAGAAATAGAAAACAGCATGCAGGAGTCCTGTTATATGTTCCCTGACAATTTACCCTTATTTATTATATTTGTAAAAAGGTCTTGACTAATTGAGTTTGTTTAGTTTTGCATAAAGGCATTTTTGCATAAAGGCAATGGTAAACAACAAATATAATTGTAACAAAAGGAAGGGGAAAACAAGCTTGTATGATATATGATTGATTATAATGAAAGAAATCGTTACTATGACTACAATTGTTCTCTGTGAAATGTCCAGTCTAAGTTCTTTGGTGTTTGCGGCAAGTTTCCAGATGTCTCATTGTTCAGGCCCAATCTGTTTATCGAGGACAATTCGAGGATGAGGGGGTGTCATTTTATCGTCAAGCTAGCCAAGAAGTCCTTTGTCATGGTAATGTTTCATCGTAGTATTAGTAACTTTTTATGTTACTTGAGTAGCATTGTCATACATAGTACTGTTAATATCATCTGAGCAGTTAGATAACCACATACCATAGGGTCTCCAATCGACAATTGTATGATTAGCTATAAACATTAATTTTTTTGATTTTGGATTTTGGTCCCTTTTGATATCCTGTTCATGTCTAACTGTCTACCTATTTTCCTTTTCAGGCATTTGGGAATCCAGTCTCAGGGGAAAGGGGGCAATGACCGCTCTGGCTTTTTCAGGCTGTACAGGGGCAGTCGTGGGGTTTTGGGTTTCCTTTGCCTGTTTTCTGTCAGGGTGTATTAACAGAGGGAGATGAGAGTCCATGGAATGATAAGGTGACTTGTTTCAGCATTGTCTAGGTGTTGGTCAG
Organism: Bos javanicus; assembly: GCF_032452875.1. Taxonomy (NCBI): domain Eukaryota; kingdom Metazoa; phylum Chordata; class Mammalia; order Artiodactyla; family Bovidae; genus Bos; species Bos javanicus. The sequence goes on along the minus strand of NC_083897.1, from coordinate 57,189,881 downwards.
GGAATATTTTTGTCATACTACCATTTGGATATTTGTTGTATTCTGGAAGAAACAAACTTAACAAAAAAGTTAAAGGTATATGGCCCAAAGATTAAGAGAAGTAGAAAAGCTGTTTAGGGGCTACCAGGAGAACTAGGACCAGACATTGGTTCACGACATTAATGTTTCTCTAGGTATGAGAAGATGCAAGAATTTGGGCTCATAAAATCTTTACCTGAAAACATCTGACTGTCTGAAGGCCAGTTTTTCTGGGTTTTTTTTTTTTTTCCAGAGCATAGAGTGTCTTATTTTTGATTTCTACCCTGAACTCCTTTCAGGGGGTGTTGAAGGTCAGCAGCTTGCAGTGGTCATGATGTAATCTTTGTAGAGGCAGTTGACAAGTATCAATTTTCAGTCAGTAGGGTCCCTTCATAGCCACATATTTGACCATGTTTGGGGGGCATTTTATGGCCATTGTGTCTCATGGTATTGGGAGACATTCCCAGGTTTAGGGACGATTTCATTGATAGGCCACTCAGTGTGCTGTTATTGGACCAGGCCTTGTAAGTAGCAAAAGTCTCTGGACCACTGTCTTACTAGCCTCTTGGTCCAGGAAAATATTTCCTCTTGTTGTTTTTTCCCATATCTAGAGTTACATTATTACAATCATTGATCTCATATGGAACTGTATATCAGCATTATATCATAGGCTCAGTCACACATTTGTTAACGTAAAAAATTCTTCCAAAACAAGTGACATAGAAAATAATATAGCTATAGTTAGCAGTTATTAGTAAAGTCATGTCTTAAGAAACTTGTATCATGCATAAAACACTTTTCTACTTGTTATAAACCTTTTGTATACTTTTTTTATTTATCTGTAAGGCATATTTTTTTCTCATATAGAACTTTTTTTGGGGTTTAACTTTCCACAAACCTTTTTTATACTTTCTGTATTCATCACTTTATTTGTCCATTCATAGAATAGCCATCTATAAGCCATACTTCTTTGTTTTCTTAATAAAATGTAATTTCATTTCTTATACCTTTTTTACTGAAAATATGTATCTTACTTTTTTTTAGAAACCATGAACTGTTGTTTAGCTCATTTATAAATTAACCTCAGCAATATTATCCAGAGACAAAGACATACATATATATCTAGACAGAGATCTCATAGATTTCTGCTTTAAGATTTAAAAGGTCTGTCCCCCACTTTTTTTTCTGGCTTGAAGTTGTACTAATCTGTCTAAGGCTGACATCTCGGGCAAAGTGGGTTGTCTATTTCAATAACGTGATAAGAGTTAATTACAGGCTTTTGCTTAGACATGTTTCTGGTATATCAAGTTTGGAGCTGTTGGGTCAAGAAGTCCCATGGGAGAATGAAGAGAGGGGAGTACAAATAATTTTAGAGGTAAATCTAGTCTGATGCGAGTAAGAAACTGTTTTTGTAATTTATTTTGCACTAAATAGAGTTCCTCTTGTGTCTCTTGAGAAAGTGAATGAGGGCTATTTAAATTAGGATCTCCTTTCATTAACTTTTCTAAGGTCTGTCAAGAGACGTCATTTGTTAGATTTCTTTTTTATAACAAAAATAGGAGAATTTCAAGGAGAGAGAGTAAGTCTAGCAAAGGAGAGACTTTTGGATTTGTGTCTGCTGGCAGAGGAGGAGCACTTGGAGCAGCCGGGGTAGGATTTGTAGGAAAGTTCTGAAATATTTTATGTTGTTCTAATTGGGCCTTTTGTAAAGTTTCATCATCTAATTCATATTTATGTAACAAGTTTTCTGTCTGTTGTTGAATATTATGAGGGCTAGAATTACCTTGAAATGGCAGAATTACAGCTTTAATGAGAGCTCATGAGGGCCAGAAATCAATTGGAATATTTTTTCTCTGCCTGGCGGCTCATTCAACATTTTCTTTGACCCAGTGCCAAATTTCTAAATCAAAACTGCTTTTATCAGGGAACCAAGGATTACACTCAACCACTGTTTGAAGGCAAGGCTCTATTAGTTTGCGTGAAACCAGAAGTCCCTGAGCTTTAAACAAATGGTGAAGTAAAGTAGAGAAATGATGGGGCTTTCCAGCTGTTTAATCCATGTCTTACCGACCTCAATAGGCCCTGAGTCACTCAGCCTGAAATGCCACATATACCAGGTCCCTGTTCTGGGGGCCACTTGTTGTGGTCCTTTAATGGACCGGAACCTGGCAGTCTGAAGTCAATAATAAGAAACTGAAAGAGAGAGAGAGAGAAAGAAAGAAAGAGAGAAAGAAAGACACGGGGACCCAAGCTCTGATGGAGCAAGGGTGCTTTATTAGCAGAAATGTAGGCTTATATATCTTTAGTAAGACGATTACTCAGCTATTACACAGGATGAAATTTTATCAATAGCCACGATATGGATAGTCTAATACATACAAGGTTGCTGACGCTGAAAAGAGTCACTGAAGGGAGTTACTAAAAGGAATCCAAGCAGATACCCTTTCCCATGACCTCAGTCCTGAGAACTGCGTGCAGCTCTACTCATTCTCAGAATAGGAACTGATAAGGAACAGAGAATCCTTGAGAAATAGAAAACGGCATGCAGGAATCCTCCTGTTAAATGTTCCCTGGCAGTTCTAATTCTGTGAAAAATACTGTTGGTAGCTTCAATCTATTGAATCTATAGATTGCTTTGGGTATATACTCATTTTCACTATATTGATTCTTCTGATCCATGAACATGGTATGTTTCTCCATCTATTTGTGTCACCTTTGATTTCTTTCATCACTATTTTATACTTTTCTATATATAGGCCTTTTGTTTCTTTAGGTAAATTTATTCCTATTTTATTCTTTTTGTTGCAATGGTGAATGGGATTTTTTCCTTAATTTCTCTTTTTTTCATTTTTAGTGTATAGGAATGCAAGGGATTTCTGTGTATTAATTTTATATCCTGCAACTTTACTATATTCATTTATTAGCTCTAGCAATTTTTCTGGTGGTATCTTTAGGGTTTTCTATGTAGAGGATCATGTCATCTGCAAACAGTGAGAGTTTTACTTTTTCTTTTCCAATCTGGATTCCTTTTCTTTCTTTTTCTTCTCTGAATGCTGTGGCTAGGACTTCCAAAACTATGTTGAATAGTAGTGGTGAGAGTGGGCACACTTGTCTTGTTCCTGATTGTAGAGGACGTGCTTTCAATTTTTCACCATTGAGGATAATGTTTGCTGTGGGTTTGTTATATAAGGCTTTTATTTTATTTAGGTCTGATCCTTCCATGCTTGCTTTCTGGAGAGTTTTTTTTTTTTTTTATCATAAATGGGTGTTGAATTTTGTCAAGGGCTTTCTCTGCATATATTGAGATAATCATATGGTTTTTATCTTTCAATTTTTTATAATGGTGTATCATATTGTTTGACTTGTGATATTGAAGAATGTATCCCTGGAATAAAGTCCGCTTGGTCATGATGTATTATCTTTTTAATATGTTGTTGGATTCTGTTTACTAGCATTTTGTTGAGGGTTTTGCATATATGTTCATCATTGATATTGGCCTGTAGTTTGTGTGTGTGTGTGTGTGTGTGTGTGGCATCTTTGTCTGATTATGGTATTAGGTTGATGGTGGCCTCATAGAATGAGTTTGAGAGTTTACCTTCCTCTGCAATTTTCTGGAAGTGTTCGAATAGGATAGGTGTTAGTTCTTCTCTAAATTTTTGGTAGGATTCACCTGTGAAGCCATCTGGTCCTGGGCTTTTCTTTGTTGGAAGATTTTTGATTACAGTTTGATTTCCATGCTTGTGATGGGTCTGTTAGGATTCTCTGTTTCTTCCTGGTTCAGTTTTGGAATGTTATACTTTTCTAAGAATTTGTCAATTTCTTGCAAGTTGTCCATTTTATTGGCATATAACTGGTCATAGTAGTCTCTTATAATCTTTTGTATTTCTGTGTTGTCATGATTTCTCCATTTTCATTTCTAATTTTATTGATTTGATTCTTCTCCCTTTTTTTCTTGATGAGTCTGGCTAACAGTTTGTCTATTTAATTTATCTTCTCAAGGATCCAGCTTTTAGTTTTGTTGATTTTTGCTATAGTCTCCATTTCTTTTTCAGTTATTTCTGCATTAATTTTTATGATTTCTTTCCTTCTACTAACTTTGGGTTTCTTCTGTTCTTCTTTTTCTAGTTGCTTTAAGTGTACATTATTTATTTGATGTTTCTCTTGTTTCTCGTGGTAGGCTTGTATTGCTATGAACCTTCCTCTTAGCACTGCTTTTATAGGTTTCGGGTTGTCATGTTTTCATTTTCATTTGTTTCTACGCATATTTTTATTTCCTTTTTGATTTCTTCCATGATCTTAACACAGTGTGACTTTTACAAATGAATTCTCATAAAACCCCACCATCTTAAGTTGGAGACTACCTATACATACAAATATATCTACTGTCACTGTTTAAAAATATCAGCCTATATTTTGAATGTCATGTTGTTGTTTAGTTTCTAAGTTGTGTCCAACACTTTTGCAACCTCATGGACTGTAGCCTGCGAAGCTCCTCTGTCCATGGGATTTCTCAGCAGGAAGAATGGAGTGGGTTGCCATTTCCTCTCCAGGAGCTCTCCCTGACCCAAGGATTGAACCCCCATCTCATGCATTGGCAAGCAGATTCTTTACCACTGAGCCACAGCCTTATATTTTGACTATGTGAAAATAATAAAGTCTGTTGCTCAAACTCTTATTTATAATCAAAATATAATATCAGGAAGAAAATTCACAAGTGACATGGATTCCTCTTCTTTGCATATCCCCAAGAGAATTGAAAGCATAAATCTACACTAGGACTTGTACATTAATGTTCATAGGAACATCAGCCATAATGGCCATAAAGTGGTAACGATCCAAGTGTTCCTTAGCTGATGAATGGATAACCAAATATGGAATACCTATAGACTGGAATATTATTCAGCAATTAAAAAGGATGAAATACTGATGCATGCTTCAACATGGATAAACCTTGAAAATATGCTAAGTAGAAGAAGGCAGTCACAAAAGACCATATACTGTATGATTCCATTTAAATGTAATGTCCAGAATAGGCAAATCCATGGAGACAAAAGGATAATTGATGGTTCCCTGGGGCTAGGAATGGGAGCAGAAACTGAGTAAAAATGGATATGAAGGGATTTTGGGGGATAATGTCAGTCAGTCAGTTCAGTCACTCAGTTGTGTCTGACTCTTTGCGACTGCATGAACCGCAGCACACCAGGCCTCCCTGTCCATCACCAACTCCCAGAGTCCACCCAAACCCATGTTCATTGAGTCAGTGATGCCATCCAACCATCTCATCTTCTGTCAACCCCTTCTCCTCCTGCCCTCGATCTTTTCCAGCATCAGGGTCTTTTCAAATAAGTCAGCTCTTCGCATCAGGTGGCCAAAGTATTGGAGTTTCAGCTTCATCATCAATCCTACGAATGAACACCCAGGACTGATCTCCTGGTTAATGTAATGTTCTCAAATTCACTTGTGGTGAGCACAATTCTATCCATCTTTAGAACCATACATTTACAATGGCTGAATTTTTGGTATATAAATTGTATGTTAATACAGCTATTAAATATTCAAAAATTATAAATGCCTCCCCAGAAGAACCCCTGCAAAGCTTGAGATGATTAACTTCCTAAGAATATAGAGAAACTTTATAGTGTGGCATCACACACATTGGGCATATTGCCATATAAGACATATGTATATCCTGGATTTCATAATCATGGTTCTGAAGTGTTCCAAACAACTGTTTATTCTTAACATGTTTGCCAAAATAAAGAGCTGCTTTTAACCCATTAACAGCATCCCAGGAATGATACTTCCAAAGAGAAGACCAAAGGAAATGTCCATCTTTATATTACACAAAACATAAAGCAATAAAATGGCCTTATGGTTTGTGTAATATAAAGATGGACATTTCCCTGGTGGCTTAGTGATAAAGAATCTGCCTGCAGTGCAGGAGACCTGGGTTTGATCCCTGGGTTGGGAAGATCCCCTGAAGAAGGGCATGGCAGTCTACCCCAGTATTCTTGCCTGGAGAATTGGTGGGCTACAATCCATAGGGGTTACACAGAGTCAGACATGACTGAAGTGACTAAGCAGCAGCAGCAGTATAAAGATGGACTGGCATCATGGTCCTTTTCTAACCTTAAATTTTCAGTGATTAATAGGAGGGGGATTCTGGAGAGAGGGGACATATGTATGCCTGTGACTGATCTGTGTTGATGTGTGGCAGAGGCCAACACAATATTGTAGAGCAATTGTCCTCCAATAAATAAAGAAAAAGAAAAAACTTATCAGTGGTCAACCTCATTATTTACCTTGCTGACATGTAAAAATAATTCATGATAGATTCAGTCATTTTATAATGGCAGCAGTTCCTCACTATGTAGTGAAATATGTAAACATGCTGTGCTGTGCTTAGTCACTCAGTCATGTCTGACTCCGTGACCCCATGGATTGTAGCCTGCCAGGTTCCTGTGTCCATGGGGATTCTCCAGGCAAGAATACTGGAGTGGGTTGCCATGACCTTCTCCAGGGGATCTTCCCAACCCAGGAATAGAACACAGGTCTCCCACATTGCAGGTGAATTTTTTTTACCATCTGAGCCACCAGGGAAGCCCAAATACTAAAGTTTTAGTTTTTATTATCAAATATATCAACAAATATTTACATTAAACCTTTTTCCTCCTAAATCCAAGCATATGTTAAAAGTTAGTATATGATTACTAAACACCAGACACAAACTTTTATTGGAATATTTTATTTTACATTTTATATTTAAAGAGAATCAATACAAATCGGGACCTATTTACAGCATTTCAAATCAGTGTACAAGAATGCAATGGTTTCATCCACTCTACATTTAGCCAACAAAAATACATGTCTATTCTGCTTTTGCTTAAATTCTGCTGGAATTTGTACTGGAAACAAAACTCTAAAACCAAAGATAAGCCACAGAAAATATAAAGTGCATTTTTATAATAGCTCTATTTAACTTTGGTGGATGAAGCTTCAAACTTTATAGTAAGGCACCTGGAATTCTCCCCCCCAACACCAATTCTTTTTCAAACACCAAGAAAATGCATTCACGAAATTTATAGCTACACAGATAGAATTTTATTTTACCTAATGTTATTTTATAAAGTCCATTTAGGTAAAATGTAAACTCAATTTTAAGTCAACTTTGGAAAACATTTTCTATAGACTAATTTCTGTAGACAAATTCATACACAGAGATCAATTACCAATTTTTGTGTGACTTATTAATAATCATTTTCAAATGGTATGATGATTTATATGTTCTGTTTTTGAAAGTCCCATAAGTAAGGTTTGAGAAATAGTTATACAGTGTTTTTGTAAGGAAAGTTTGTGTCTATGATCTTTTGTCAAATTGGTGTCATTAATATACCAATCAATCCAGTCCAGTCCATACTCTCTAAGAAACTATGCTTGACACTCAAATGAAGTAAATTTAGCCTGATTTTAAAAATAAGAAATTGTTAAAATGAGTATTTTGCTTTAATCTTGTTCTATCAACTTAATGCAGCTTAAATAGATATTTCATGAAGTACTAGCCTAAGTTTGCATTGTTTTTTAAATTACAATTCCAGATCAATATAAGCACCTGGAGAAAAACCCTGACACATATAGCCCAAGCTAAAGTAGTATTATTTTTAATTAAGATACTATCATAAAATAAAGTGATTATAGCTGTTCCACATTTTAAAAGCAACATGTTTTGATAAGAAAATTGTTATAAATGGAAAACATGATTACTTGACAAGAGTTTTGAATATTTAAAAATGTTGCTACTGCTATCAAGAGGAAACTTGCCTATGAAAAACATTATAATGTGTTTGTGGAAAAGGTTAATAGGTTTAGTATTTTAAGTCATTTAACTATAGCATAATATTAGTCATATCAGCACTTTCAGTATCATTCTTATTTTATTAAGTTTATCCAGTTCCTTAGTAGTAAACTAGGCCCTGATTGGCAGTTCTGTTATTACTAAAGGTTCAGGTTTTCTACTGATACAGATTTTATGATTTAATTTCTCGAACAGTGGTCTCCTGATCAGGACTTTCATCTTCTTCAAAGGTTGGGTTGTCAACATGAGGAACAACATCCACTGCCATGGAATTTGCTTCATGGTTTACCAGCTGTAGATTTTCATCTTTAAAAAAAAATGGCATTTGAATCAGTTCTAATGAGGTGGATGAAACTGGAGCCTATTATACAGAGTGAAGTAAGTCAGAAAGAAAAACACCAATACAGTATATTAACACATATATATGCAATTTAGAAAGATGGTAACGGTGACCCTATATGTGAGACAGCAAAAGAGACAGATATAAGAATGGACTTTTCAACTCTGTGGGAGAAGGCGAGGGTGGAATGATTTGAGAGAATAGCACTGAAACATGTATATTACCATATGTGAAATACATGACCAGTCCAAGTTTGATGCAGGAAACAGGGCACTCAGTGCCAGTGCACTGGGACAACCCAGAGGGATGGGATGGGGAGGGAGGTGGGAAGGGGATTCAGGATGGGGGACACATGTATACCTGTGGCTGATTCATGTCAATGTATAGCAAAACCCACCACAATACTGTAAAGTAATTAGTTTCCAATTAAAATAAATTAATATTTAATGGCAATTTTAGGGTGCTTTTACCCCTCTGTTCTTTAAGACAAAATTCAACACACATGTCTAGAAGTCTTTCTTATCTAATTCAATCACACTCTGATTATCACACTAATTCCCTGTTTCTTTAAAATGATTTTGCTGCCTTACATAAAGCACTTATATGTGTGTGCTCAAGTCGCTTCAGTCGTGCCTGACTCTTTGTGACCCTATGGATTGTAGCCTGCCAGGCTCTCTGTCTATGGGATTTCCCAGGCAAGAATACTGGAGTGGGTTGCTATTTCCTCCTCCAGGGGATCTTCCCAACTCAGGAATCGAACCCTTGCCTCTGGTATCTCCTGCATTGGCAGGCGGGTTCTTTACCACTGCGCCCAGGGAAGCCCTAAAGCATTTATGGCATTATATTAATTTACAATTACTATTTTGTTGATTCATACATGTGCTTATTTTTACCTACATCATAGCATTCTTAAGAGCAACAGTTGTGTCTTCTGTTTCTTCTCTATTCTAAATAATAATAGCTCTTAAAATCAACTTCATGTTTGAATCACCTGGGCACTTTAAAAAATTATCTATGCTTTTTCATAAACATAGATAGATTGATAAGATAGATCTGTGTACATGCTCAGTCAAGTCCAACTCTTTATGACCCCATGGACTGTAGCCTGCCAGGTTCCTCTGTCTATGGGATTTCCCAGGCAGGAATACTGGTTGTCATTTCCTTCTCCGGGGGATCTTCCCAACCCAGGGATTGAACCCACATCTCCTGTGTCTCCTGCATTGCAGGCAGATTCTTTACTAACTGACAGATAGATAGATAGACAGAAGGACTAAAGCTAATCAACCAGGAAGTTGTGGAGGGAGTTCCCAAAATGGAATACAAGTAGTAACAAGTGAATATAATTATTTTATAGATGAAATATATATAATCGTTCTGAAGAGAGTGGGAAAGAAAAGAACTAACCTAAGTAATTTTGGAGACTGATATTTTGACTATATCCTATAAGGTTAAAACCAAAGAACTACACTGGTTAGTGAAACTGTTTTTCACAAGGGTATGTTAGCAATGTTACAACTTACATGTACTTTAGGATTGAACAAATAAGTAAATATACTGAGGATAATAACAGCCGGGTTTCTCAATGTCCAAGAATGGAGTTAAAAGTAAGGAAAGAGGAAGGCTAGAATAAACTCTGTGATGTTGGATTAGAATCATACATCAGTATGAACTAGCTGTTCTTCTGTTAGGTCAATGTAGGTGTGTGTATATTTGTGTGAGTACATACACATATTTCCTCGCTTTGTTCCTTGAAAGGGCTAATAGCAATGATACTCCAAAAGCAATGAGCGTACCTAATGCCCGATCTTGATTCTGAGGTGCTGTTCTCCAATAAAAGCCCCCACTCCCTGATTCTAGGGTTAGGGCAAGAGAGCAGATTAACCTAGATTCTAGCCTAGGGGCCAGAAAACTACAGCTCGCAAGCCAAATCCATAGCTAAGAGTGATTTTGACATTTTTAAGAGGTTGGAAGATAAAACAACACTGTCTCAGCCCCCAAAGCAACAAAGACCTAAAGTCTTCAAAGCCTAAAATATTTACTATCTGGCCCTTTACAGAAAAAGTTTGCCAATCCTTGGCCTAGAACATCTTGTGATAATAGAAAGTAAGGAAGCGCTCAAAAAAAAAAGGGGGGGGGTGGGGTTATTTTGAAAGAAAATCAACCAACTTGAAGGAGTTCCCAATGACCAAATCTAGGGCAATCTAAGCATGAATAAATCATGAGAATAATATTATGGAGAAAAAGAAATATCTGTGAGTCCATATTATTATAAACAGTTGAATAAATAAGTGGAGAAATGGTATCTCTTCTTTAAATTAGAAGCTTAATTAATGTAGAAAGAAGGATAGAAACAGAAAATCACCATTTGGCACATACTTCAGTAATAATTATTGTAAGCAAGAACTACCAATGATTGCTAAAATTAGTAGGTAAAAATTATGATGAGAAACAGGACGTTTGCATAGTTTCCAAGTGTTTCTCTATAAAACAATAACTATAAAGGGAAAAATAATAACTTTAAAAGAAGAGGCTTGGCAGATACCACCTTAACCAAGTGAACAAAGTTAAAAACATTGATAATAAGACATGGGCATAATGTGCCTCATTATATGATATCAGGCAGACAAGATAAGATATGTGGTTTTCTTGCCAGAAATAGACAATGGACAATGATTTTAAACATTGGGAAACAGCAGACAATTCCAAATTGAAGGATATTCTTCAAAGTAACTAACTGGTGGCCTTCAGAGGTGTCAAAGTTAAGAAAAACGAAGACTTAGAAACAGTCACATATTAAGACTAAAAGGACATGACAGTTATGTGTAATGTGGACCTCTCAGCAGATTGGGTATAGAAAGAACATATCCAAACATAAAGGACATATATAGGGACTTCCCTGGTGGTCCACTGGTTAAGATTCCAAGCTTCCAATGCAGGGGGTATGGGTTGGATCCCTGGTCAGGGAGCTAAGATCTCACATGCCTCACATGCCTCATGTGTGAGATGAACTAATATTTGACAAGGGAACCAAAAACATCCAGTGGGGAAAAGACAGTCTTCAATAAATGGTGTTGGGTAAGCTGGATAAATATGCAACAGAATGAAACCGGACCTCCATCTCATACCATTTAAAAAATGAACTCTAAATAGATTAAGGACTTAAAATGCCAAAATCAACAAACGGGACTACATCAAACCAAAAAGCTTCTGCTCAGCAAAAAATAATCAAAAGAATGAAAAGGCAAGCTACAAAATGGGAAAAAATATTTGCAAACCACATATCAGGTAAGGAGTTAATATCCAAAATATGTAAGGAACTCATACAATTCAATAGCAGAAAAGTAAATAATCTGATTTAAAACTGGGCAGAATTGAAATTTTGGGGGGAAAAGATATTTTCCTAAAGAAGACATGTGTGCATGCTCAGTCATCTCCAACTCTTTGCCTCCATGGACTGTAGCCCATTAGGCTCCTCTGTCCACAGGATTTTCCAGACAAGAACACTGGAGTGGGATGCCATTTCCTCCTCCAGGGGATCTTCCCGACCCAAGGATTGAACCTGCATCTCTTGTGGCTCCTGTATTGGCAGGCAGAATATTTACTGCTGACCCATCTGGGAAGCACCCCAAAGAAGACATGTGGATACAAATGGCCAATAAGTAGATGAAAAGATGTTAATCACTAATCATCAGGGAAATGCAAATCAAAACCACAATGAGATATTGCCTCATGCTTGTTAGAACAGCTATTATCAAAATGATAACAGACGAGTGTTGCAAGGATGTGAAGAAAAGGGAACTCTGGTGCACAGTTGGTGGGAATGTATATTGGTATAGCACTACGGGAAACATGTATGCAGGTTCTCAAAAAACTAAAAATAGAACTACCATATCATCCAGCAATCCAACTTCTGGGTATACACCCAAAAGAAATGAAATCATTATCTTGAAGAGACAGCTGCACCTCCATGTTCACTGCAGCATTATTCACAATAGCCAGACATAGAAGTAACCTGTTTCTATTGACTGATCAACAGATAAAGAAAACGTGAGATACATATATATGTACACATACACACACGAATATTACTCAGCCATGAGAAAAAAAGGAGATACTGCCATTTGCAACAACATGGATAGATCTTGAGGATACTGTGCTAAGTGAAATAAGCCACACAGAGAAAGACAAACACTGTATGATAACACTTATATGTGGAATCTTTTTTTAAAAGGTCAAATTCATAGAAACAGAATGGTAGTTGCCAGAGGCTAGAAGCAGGGGGGAATGGAGAAATGTCCATCAAAGGATACAAGTTTCCAGTTATAAGATGAATAAGTTCTTGGGAATTTAATATATAGCATGGTGACTACAGTTAACAATACTGTAGTAAATACTTGAAAGTTGCTAAGCATAGATCTTAAATGTTCTCACCACACACACACACACAATTTATAATTATTTGAGATGATAGATTTGGTAACTAATCTTTCTCTGGTTATATGTCAAGTATATTTCAATAAAACTAGGGGGAAATGAGAGAAGAGGAAATGCAATGTGGGATCCTAGGACAGAAAAAGGACATTAAGGGGTCAACTGGTAAAATTTGAGTAAGTGCAATTTAGTTCCTAACATTTTATCATACAATTTCCTGATTTTGATAACTGTATATGGTTATATACGATGTTAACACTTGGAGAAGTTCAGTGATGGGCATTCTTTTTACTATTTTTGAAACATTTTTTAAGTCAGGCTGAAATTATTAAAAAAAAACAACAAAAAACTGCTTGGGCCCCACATCTCATGGATTCTGACTGAACTATTCTGGGGTAGAGTCCAGGTATCAGTAATGTTTAAAGTTCTTCTGGGTGATCCTAATGTGCAGCAAGGATTAAGAACTAGGGGCCTATTCTGTGGTTCTCAAAGTGTGGTCCCTGGACAAGCAGAATCATTACCACCTGGAAACTTCTTAGAAATGAAAATTCTCAGGGCCCATCTCAGACCTATTGAGTCAGAAACTAGTGGTTGCCACTCTGCTTTTTTTTTTTTAAATAAACTTTTATTCATTTATTTTATTTTGGCTGTGCTGGGTCTTTGTTGCTGTGCACGAGCTTTCTCTAGTTGCAGCAAGTGGGGGCTAACTCTCTAGTTGCAATGCATGGGTTTCTTGTTGCTGTGGCTTGTCCTTGCAGAGCATGGGCTCTAGAACGCAGGCTTCAAGTTGCGGCGCAGGGGCTTAACTGGCCCGCAGCATGTGGGATCTTCCTAGACCAGGGATTGAACCTGTGTCCGCTGCATTGCAAGGCAGATTCTTAACCACTGAACCAGGGAAGGCCCTCCCCTCTGTTTAAACAAGCCCTCTAGATGACTCAAGGTATGCTTAACTTTGAAAACCAGTGCTCTAATAAAACTCAGCACAATGATGGAACACACAGGCACGAACTAACCAACTGTATGTTTTCGAAGCTATTTAAACCAACTATCACCATAATAATCAGTAGTTAATAGGAAAGGTGCCAAAACAATTAATATATAATTGTATGTGAGTGTGTGTGTGTGCTCAGTTGAGTTTGACTCTTTGCAACCCTGTGGACCGTAGCCTGCCAGGCTCCTCTGTCCACGGGATTTTCCAGGCATAAATACTGGAATGGGTTGCCATTTCCTCCTCCAGTTGACAAGTCTACTTTACTATTAATGTTAAATTTTGCTGTTCTAATATTTTTTTCAAAACCAATTTAAAAATTCACGGTTGTAGTCTGATCTCAAAGCAAAGTGGTGGTGGTGGTTTAGTCACTCAGTCATGTCCGACTCTTGTGATCCCATGGACTGTAGCCTGCCAGGCTCCTCCATCCATTAGACTCTCCAGGCAAGAATACTGGAGTGGGTTGCTGTCTCCTTCTCCCTCAAAGCAAAGTATATTCTCTTAATTTAAGACATATGACTGAGGCACCAATTCATCTATTAGCAGTATCTCTAAACTATAGGAGAAGTAGCCAAGAAGGAAAAGTAACCCTTAAATTATGAAACCCCAAATATCAGTATATAAAAGGGATGGCAAGTGTGCCACTTCTATCCATGATTACATTTTAAGTAGTCACAAAAGTCACACTAACATATTCACCTTCAAAGATGTTGGTTTAAGTCAATTTAATATTTGATTTGTTTGAAGAGCATAATAAAGTATTAGGAAACTAAGCTTAAATTTCTTAACTTTTATTTTTTCTCTGACTCTGAATGGGAGGATTTTACCCCAAGGCCATACCAATTCTATGTATCCATTTATTTGGGTGCTCACACTTGTGACGGTTGTACATTTGGCATGCCTCAAACATTTAGTGTCTGAGCAAAATCCAATCATATGAGGAAGTAACATAGGTTGTTGACTTTATAACAGGTATTCTTAGACTGGTTTGGGTTTTGGTTACTGACTTTAGAAATAGCATATGGCTTCTAAAAGTGAAGAAAAGGCAGGGTAAAGATGAATATTTCTGTATGTGTAACTTTTCTACAAACTATTAGATGTAAATTAGAATATCTCACCATCTCAGCATAATAATGATGACTAGGGGCCACAGTTGAACTGTAAAATAAAAAATTACAACTGAAATACAAAGAAATACTTCCCTTAGATATCAGAAGCTTATCTTAAAATACATGATTTTAAATCAGGGCTAATTTTATATTTAATAAAACTTCTGGTTTCCTAATGTTGAAACAAATCTACTCCACACAGCTTAAACATCTCTGTCCAATTTATATTATAGTTACAGGAAACATATTACTTTATTCTTATTAAGGCAAACAAACACCATTTATGTGGGTTAAACTATTATTCTTTTTATTTTATTTATTTAGTTTTGGCTGTGCTGGGTCTTATTTGCTATGCAGGCTTTTCTCTAGTTGTGTGAGTGGGAAAATCTATTCTGTGTGGTCACTCATTCAACACTTATTTTAGTATTTGCTGTGAGGCAGCTTGTACTAGGTGCTGGGTGTACAATAGTGAACAATAAGACACTGTCCCTACCCAAATGGACTTTTTAAGGTTTTAATACAATTCAGTGCAATAAGTGCAATGATAGAAGTTCTGTGGAAGTAGACAGTAGGGCCACACATATAACTAAAGATAGGCTTCTCAGGGGAGCAAGTTTTCTTTTCAACATTTTATTTTGTATTGGGAACTAAGATACAAATACAAAATAAAACTAAGATACAGAAAACTAAGATCATGGCATCTGGTCCCATCACTTCATGGGACATAGATGGGGAAACAGTGTCAGACTTTATTTTTGGGGGCTCCAAAATCACTACAGATGGTGATTGCAGCCATGAAATTAAAAGACGCTTACTCCTTGGAAGGAAAGTTATGACCAACCTAGATAGCATATTCAAAAGCAGAGACATTACTTTGACAACAAAGGTCCGTCTGGTCAAGGCTATAGTTTTCCCAGTAGTCATGTATGGATGTGAGAGTTGGACTGTGAAGAAAGCCGAGCACCAAAGAATTGATGCTTTTGAACTGTGGTGTTGGAGAAGACTCTTGAGAGTCCTTTGGACTGCAAGGAGATCTAACCAGTCCATTCTGAAGGAGATCAGCCCTGGGATTTCTTTGGAAGGAATGATACTAAAGCTGAAACTCCAGTACTTTGGCCACCTCACATGAAGAGTTGACTCATTGGAAAAGACTCTGATGCTGGGAGGGATTGGGGGCAGGAGGAGAAGGGGACGACAGAGGATGAGATGGCTGGATGGCATCACTGACTCAATGGACATGAGTCTGAGGGAACTCCGGGAGTTGGTGATGGACAGGGAGGCCTGGCGTGCTGCGATTCATGGGGTCGCAAAGAGTCGGACACGACTGAGCGACTGAACTGAACTGAACGCCAATTAACAATGTTGTGATAGTTTCAGGTGAACAGCAAAGGGACTCAGCCATCCATATATATGTATCCATTCTCCAAACTCAAAGGGAAGCAAGTTTTAAAGGAGGAACAGGAGTTGGACTTGACTTCCCCAATTTCTTGGTGGAGGAAGAGTGGAAGGAATGGGCAGAGAGAAGAGAGTGGTTCAAACTATGACTGTTGAATTAAGGTTAGAAATTAGGAGATGGATTAAAGGAAAAATTATATTGAATCAAAAGGAAAGGGAGAGGGAAGAATCTAGGATTCTCCCTAAGTTTCTGGATTGAGGCACCTGGGTTGGTGTTCCTACCATTAACGCAGATAAAGAATACGGGAGAAGGAATATGAATCGTCATTTTATTTGCTTCTCAAATTCTCTGCAAAAACTGTTCTGCCTTCCACCCTCCCCCATAAAAACAGAACACCAAAATGGTAGGTTGGGACTTTTCTTCTTCTTTTAAACTGACCTGGCAATAAACTGAATTATCCCATACACTCATGCCTCCTGCATAGCAGGCAAGAATTCTACCACTGAACTACCAATGCTGCTAAACTGAATTATGCCACACCCTCTTCTTTCTCATCACTGAATTCTATTAGCACACAGTTACAGGAACCAAAAATTCATCTGAGGCTAAGAGACAATGATTATCTATTATAGGTAGAATAAAACACAGATTATTAAGATTCTTATGACTACTTTGTACTCTGCAAACTGTTCAAAGATTAGATTACAATATGAGGTTTGCTTTTGCATGATGGTATTCCTCGTGACCCCTGTACAAATGGTATCTATGTCACTGATAAGCCTATCAAGGACAAAGGTTCATGTTATAGGAAGCTGCAACTTTTACAAGTCATCTTGACATTTCATTTTCCTCCGATTTTTTAGGCCAGAATTAGGTCATCTCAAAATGGGGACTGAGGAAAAACTATCAAACCAACAAAAACCAAAAGACAAAGGCAGAAGTTAAAGAGAGAGAAAATAATTTGTATAGGGGTTTTCTCTAAGGAAAAAAGTAACAGAATTCCCTAAAATCTCTCTATTGGTATGGCATTACTATTTTGAAATTAATACATTCACTTTTAGTTTCCAAGGTTTGTTCATTTCATGGCAAATAACAGGTGGCAGCACACTGTTCTTAAACACAGTTTCCCATCTGGCAAAAAAAGGAGGGGGTGGTTCTGGAGAAGTTGTGTATAAATCAAGGTTTTGGAAATTAAATTATATTTTATCATTCCATAATTTCTGGTTGATATGCAATAAAGAATGGCTTCTAAAGTTGAAAACTTGTCCTTAGCTTCTGTAAGTTAATAAATCAACACTTAAATGCATTTGAGAGCAACTTTCTAATAAAAAATCTTTTTTCTGTGAATAAACCCCATTCTTAAAGCATTTCATCTGTTTCAGGTACATTTGAATATGTGTATATTAAGTCAAAAGAGGGGTGCATCCTGCATTGCATCACTGTCACTAGAAAAAACCTGGAATGTGTTAATTGTGTTAATGGATAAACAGAATAAATGCTAAAAAACAGGAGTACTCTGCCTGGGTGTCTAATCTCCAGCGGATCATTTGTGGGGCACTTGGGGCCCCTCAGCCTGGTGCTCACTTGCTGAGTGTGCATGTTCCTCCAAAGGTGGTTCATCTGCTCCCTGAACTGAAGCATATCCAGATGAAGCAGTCTCACTGCGGTTATCCTCTTCATGAGGAGAGGCATTACTGGAAGTTTCATTGGATACAGGAACTTGTAAAGACACTGACCCATCTTCAACATCCACCTGTGGAAAGCATTTGACCACATTAACAGAATCTCAGAGTACACACTTTTCCTTGACATATTATTACAAAGTTTCTTCATAGGTGACTTCTTAGAGCAAGGCTTCTTGACTTTTGAAACTTACAATCTATTTTTTGATGATCACAAACATCTCTTGCTGGTCCCAGCCAGAGCACTGGAATAACAGGGTCCAATGGGGTGAAAGATGTTACAGGCAGACTGCCATCAACATTTGACATGTTTATCTGGGTGAACACTTCATAATATAATGCCTGAGACAAGGAACGCACTCAAAAAACAAATTCCTATGCTGTCCCCTAGGAGTATTGAGAATCACTGTCATCTATATATCTCCTCAAGTCAGGAAGATTCTGTTGATCTTGAGTCTCTGTTGTGTATATTGTGAAACAGGTAGTTTTTTCACTTATGAAATATAATTCAATATTTATTATACTTTCTCAAACTTTACATGCTCATTTAACTACAAGTCTGGTTGCAATGCAATAGTAAGATAGTAAAAAACAACAAGGGGTATCAGAAGTCAGCTGGGGTTATCACTTCAAGTTCTGACCACATAATAAGTACATTTGAGGAGGGGGAAGAAGGAGGAAAACAGAGGTGGTCCAACACGGCATCTCACTGTAACTATGATGTAAGTAGTTCCTGTTTTTGGTATAACCCATAAGTCTAGCACATTGTATAGTTACAAAATAGGATGATGACTTTCTGAAGGTTAAGATATATAAATAACACACTGGTTAAGTTCCTTTGTATAAATAGTTTAGCAATGTTTACCTCAATTCCCAAAGCTTTGAGTATGTCACATTTGCACATGGGGCAAGTCCTGTGTTCTAACAGCCATGGGTCAACACATGTCTTATGGAAAACATGGCTAATGAAGGAAAAACATATAAATTGGTTATCTGTTGTGAAATAGCAACAACGCTTTGCCTAATATACTAACAAGTTACTCTATAAGTTTACTTGGTCTTTTAACAAATGACTTTTTTCCCTTTAAAACACACAATTACAGAAACAAAATTTAGAAATTTCATAATACAGTACTTTTAAATATAAAAGCCTCATTACCCTAGCTTCATAAAAACTATTTTTAATACTACTTATGAAAAAATAGTTAAGATATTGCCTGATCTAAGATGTACAGTAATTCGGATCTTGATTATTTTGTTATATCCTAACTAGACCATTCAGGTATGACCTAAATCAAATTCCTTATGATTATACAGTGGAAGTGAGAAATAGATTTAAGGGACTAGATCTGATAGATAGAGTGCCTGATGAACTATGGATGGAGATTCACAACATTGTACAGGAGACAGGGATCAAGACCATCCCCATGGAAAAGAAATGCAAAAAAGCAAAATGGCTGTCTGAATAGGCCTTACAAATAGCTGTGAAAAGAGAACCGAAAACCTGAGGAGAAAAGGAAAGATATAAGCATCTGAATGCAGAGTTCCAAAGAATAGCAAGGAGAGATAAAAGCCTTCCTCAGTGATCAATGCAAAGAAATAGAGGAAAACAACAGAATGGGAAAGACTAGAGATCTCTTCAAGAAACTTAGAGATACCAAGGGAACATTTCATGCAAAGATGGGCTCGATAAAGGACAGAAATGGTATGGACCTAACAGAAGCAGAAGATATTAAGAAGAGGTGGCAGGAATACACAGAAGAACTGTACAAAAAAGATCTTCATGACCAAGATAATCATGATGGTGTGATCACTCGCCTAGAGCCAGACATCCTGGAATGGGAAGTCAAGTGGGCCTTAGAAAGCATCACTACGAACAAAGCTAGTGGAGGTGATGGAATTCCAGTGGAGCTATTTCAAATCCTGAAAGATGATGCTGTGAAAGTACTGCACTCAATATGCCAGCAAATTTGGAAAACTCAGCAGTGGCCACAGGACTGGAAAAGGTCAGTTTTCATTCCAATCCCAAAGAAAGACAATGCCAAAGAATGCTCAAACTACCTCACAATAGCACTCATCTCACATTCTAGTAAAATAATGCTCAAAATTCTCCAAGCCAGGCTTCAGCAATATGTGAACTGTGAACTTCCAGATGTTCACGCTGGCTTTAGAAATGGCAGACGAACCAGAGATCAAATTGCCAACATCTGCTGGATCATGGAAAAAGCAAGAGAGTTCCAGAAAAACATCTATTTCTGCTTTATTGACTATGCCATAGCCTTTGACTGTGTGGATCACAATAAACTGTGGAAAATTCTGAAAGAGATGGGAATACCAGACCACCTGACCTGCCTCTTGAGAAACCTATATGCAAGTCAGGGAGCAACAGTTAGAACTGGACATGGAACAACAGACTGGTTCCAAATAGGAAAAGGAGTACATCAAGGCTATATATTGTCACCCTGCTTATTTAACTTATATGCAGAGTAAATCATGAGAAACGCTGGGCTGGAAGAAGCACAATCTGGAATCAAGATTGCTAGAAGAAATATCAATAACCTCAGATATGTAGATGACACCACCATTATGGCAGAAAGTGAAGAGGAACTAAAAAGCCTCTTGATGAAAGTGAAAGAGGAGAGTCAAAAAGTTGGCTTAAAGCTCAACATTCAGAAAACGAAGATCATGGCATTTGGTCCCATCACTTCATGGGAAATAGATGGGGAAACAGTGGAAACAGTGTCAGACTTTATTTTTGGGGCTCCAAAATGACTGCAGATGGTGACTGCAGCCATGAAATTAAAAGACGCTTACTCCTTGGAAGGAAAGTTATGACCAACCTAGACAGCATATTCAAAAGCAGAGACATTACTTTGCCAACAAAGGTCCGTCTAGTCAAGGCTATGGTTTTTCCAGTGATCATGTATGGATGTGAGAGTTGGACTGTGAAGAAAGCTGAGTGCCGAAGAATTGATGCTTTTGAACTGTGGTGTTGGAGAAGACTCTTGAGAGTCCCTTGGACTGCAAGGAGATCCAACCAGTCCATTCTAAAGGAGATCAGTCCTGGTTGTTCTTTGGAAGGACTGATGCTAAAGCTGAAACTCCAGTACTTTGGCCACCTCATGCGAAGAGTTGACTCATTGGAAAAGACTCTGATGCTGGGAGGAATTGGGGGCAGGAGGAGAAGGGGACGACAGAGGATGAGATGGCTGGATGGCATTACCGACTTGATGGACATGAGTTTGAGTGAACTCTGGGAGTTGGTGATGGACAGGGAGGCCTGGCGTGCTGCGATTCATGGGGTCGCAAAGAGTCAGACATGACTGAGCGACTGAACTGAACTGAACTGAACTATAAACTAGTACAATTAGTCATTCTTGATAATATAGACAAAAGTATTGAGTGCAAAATAATTCTCATAATTTAGGAAATGTGACAAATTCCAAGAATACCACTATTTAATAGCAAAAAGGAAGAATGTTAAGAATAACTTCCAGGAGATGGATAATGAAAAGCTAACAAACACTTCCAAATAGGTGCTCATAAATTGATTTTATTTTTTCTCAACAGGATGGGCAGAAATCTTTTGAATTAAATTATCCAGTACCGCTCACACACAAACACACAAATAAACAGTGGTGCTGGCTACACACACACACACATACACACACAATCAACAGTGGTGCTAGCTAGGTTCTCAGTTTTTTACAGAAGTAGTTTCCAAATTGTACCAGATTATGGAAACTTCATATAGTTAGCCTCATACTATTTCCAATGATATTAAAAATAAAGCAATCATCTGTATTTAAGTGAAAAGAAGTTAAAAACAAACACTTTATTTATTTGGAGACATTCAAAATAGTTTCCTGCACTATAATCATTTTTGTAAATCAGCTATTTTTATTGACAACATAAAAGAAAATCAAACTTACTTGCAGGTTAGGATGCGCACCAAATCATTTGGTTTATATAGTTCAATACACACGGCACAACTATCTCCATCAGGGCCGATTTCCTAAGAGCAAAGAGTTACTGTTATTCTGATGGATAAGAAAAACACACTAAACTACAGAGCAAGATCAGAATATACATGTATTTAATACATTACTTAAATTCCTACAGAAGGAGCATCATATCACTAAAATGACTTTCAATAAGAAATTTAAAATTATCTAGACTTAACTGGAATCTAAAAAAAAGCCAAACTTATAGAAACAGAGTAGAAAAGTAGTTTTCAAGGGCTGAGGAGGGGGGAAAATAGGGAAAAGTTAGTAAAAGGGTACAAATTTTCAACTATGAGGTCTGAAGATCTAATATAAAACATGGCGACAAGTTGATAACACTGTGTATTATGTAATTGAAATTAGAAAATAAAATACTTAAGACTTTAAAAAGTAAAAGAAGAGGATTCCTGAGTAGCCTAGTGGTTAGGATTCTGGGCTTTCACTGCCATTAGTTCAGTTCAGTTCAGTTGCTCAGTTGTGTCTGACTCTTTGCAACCCCATGAATCGCCACATGCCAAGCCTCCCTGTCCATCACCAACTCCCAGAGTTTACCCAAACTCATGTCCATCAAGTCAGTGATGCCATCCAGCCATCTCATCCTCTGTCATCCCCTTCTCCTCCTGCCCCCAATCCCTCCCAGCATCAGGGTCTTTTCCAGTGAGTCGACTCTTCACTGCCATAGCCTGGGTTCAATCCCTAGTCGGGGAACTCAGATCTTGCAAGCCATATAGCATGACAGAAATAAATAAATAAATGTAAAAGAATAAAGTTAACCCAAGAGGAATAGTATAAAGAGAAACATGAAGCACTGATGTAAACTTTTTCCTGGTTTTAGAATTTACACAGTGCCATAAGTTCTTTTGGAGAAGGCAATGGCACCCCACTCCAGTACTCTTGCCTGGAAAATCCCATAGATGGCAGAGCCTGGTAGGCTGCAGTCCATGGGGTCGCTAAGAATTGGACATGACTGAGCGACTTCCCTTTCACTTTTTACTTTCATTCATTGGAGAAGGAAATGGCAACCCACTCCAGTGTTCTTGCCTGGAGAATCCCAGGGATGGGGGAGCCTGGTGGGCCTCTGTCTATGGGGTTGTACAGAGTCAGACACGACTGAAGCAACTTAGCAGCAGCAGCAGCATAAATTCTTCGGCTACGTTTTTCCATCAAAAAAATTAAGGTATAATTCATATGAAGTTAAATTCATTCTAAATGTTGAGTAAATAGTTTTGCAAGTTTGGAGAAGCATGCAGTCACTTAATCCCCACCATAATCAAGACACAGGATAGTCCTGGTACTCCAATAAATTCCTCTATATCCCTTTGTAATTAACACCCTCCTTTTATCTCTATCTTCTGTTACCCACTGATTTGTTTTTCAGTGCCTTCTATTTTGGCTTCTCCAGGGTATCTTATAAGTGGAATTGTGTATTATATAGCCTTTGAGTCTGGCTTCTTTTACTTAACATAACGCATTTACAATTCATCCCTGTTGGTGAATATATCAGTAGGGTTCTGCTGTTTTTATGGCTAAGTAGTACTCTTTAATATAGATGTACCACAGTTTTTTATCCATTCACCATCTGAAGGACATTTGGCTTCTTTTCAGTTTTGGGTAATCATCAGTAAAGCTTCCCTGAGCAATTTTGAACAAGCTTTTACATAAGTGGGTAAACACCTAGCAGTGAGATTGCTGGGTTCTTTGGAGAGTGTATATTTGACTTCATAAAATTGCAAAATCGTTTTCCAAACTGGCTGTATATTGCATTCTCACCAGCAAATGCATGAAAGTTCCAGCTGTTCCACATCTGACCAGCTATTGGTACTGTAGGTTCAATTGGTTTTAGCCATTCTAATAAATGTGCTGTGGGTATCACAGTGTGGTTTTAATTTGCACTTCCCTAATGATGAATGATGTTGAGCAACATTTTATGTGCTTCTTTGCTAACCATATATTTCTTTGGTAAAATGTCTGTTTTGCCCATTTTTACACTAGGTTGCTTTTTCTTTTGTTGAATTTTGAGAGTTCTTTATATATTCTGAATACAGTCCTTTATCAGATATGTGACTCAAGTCTGTGGCTCATCTTTTCAGTATCTTAACAGTATCTTTCAAACAGCAAAAGCTAATTTTAACAGTCAAATTTCTCATTTTTTTCTTTAATGGACTTGTTTTTGGTATCATATCTAAGTAATTTTTGCCTAACTCAAGCAACAGAGATATTTTTCTCCAAAGTTCTCTTATAAAACTTCATAGTTCTAGGTTTTATATTTAAGTCTGTGGTCCATTTTGAGTTAATTTTTACAGAGGGTATAAAGCATGGACTGAGGTTCATTGTTTATTTTTTCTGCATATGGATATTCAGTCACTGTTTATGGTGAGCCACCAAATGGCTGTCCTTTTAAATTGCTTTTGCATCTTTGTCTAAAATCAATTGATCATATATCTGTAGGTCTATTTCTGGACTGTCTCTTCTGTTCCAAAGATCTAAAGGTCTAGCCTTTTCCTAATACCACACCTTCTGGACAACTATAACTTTAAAATAACTGTGCAAATCAGGAAACATTAGGCATCCAAATTTGTTGTTTATCAGAATTATTTTGGTTATTCTAGTTCTCTTGCTTTTCCAAATAAACTCAGAATCAACTTGTCAATTTCTACAAAAGATGCAACTAATATTTTGATTGAAACTGCGATGAATCTTTAGATTAGTTTGGGGAGAGTCTTCTAACTCATGAACATGGTATATCCCCATTCCTTTAGGTCTTCTTTGATTTCTTTCTTTCTTTGATATTTTGTAGTTTTCAGCATATAGACCTTGTACACATTTTGTAAGATGTATACCTAAGTATATAATGGCTTTGGTGCTATTTTAGATGGTATTTTTTTATTTCAATAAGTTCTATAGCTATATTTTCATTGTCGTACAAACCTCTATAGCTATTTTTTTATATGGGTTTTAAACATCAATGGTACTTTTCAACTGTGCTAAATCTGAAAATCGATGTTCAAGTAAAATTGTACTTAAGTATTATATTCATCTTCTGTTGTTGCTACAACAAATTACAATAACTTAGTGGCTTAAAATGCACAAACTTATACTCTTAAGTGTTATTGCTCATGGACCCTTTCTTGTACCACTCCAATCTCTTACTTCCATTGTCACATCTCCTACTTCATTGTCAAATCTCCTCTTGCCTCCCTCACATAAGAACACTGTGATTATATTCAGGCCCCACTTGGATGATCCCCTGGAGAAGGCAGTGGCAACCCACTCCAGTATTCTTGCCTGGAAAATCCCATGGACGGAGGAGCCTGGTAGGCTACAGTCCATGGGGTCGCAAAGAGTCGGACACGACGGAGCGACTTCACTTTCACTTGGATAATCTAGGATAATCTTCCCATCTCAAGATCCTTAACTTAATCACATCTGCAAAGTCTTTTTTGCTATATAAGATAACATTTACAGGCTCCAGGGATTTAAAAAAAAAAACCTGGATGTCCTTGGGGGTCATTATTCAGCCAACCTCCAGCATTAAATAGATTAAAAAATCAGTTATATTTATAAATTCCAATTAAAATCATACTTTGGAAGAACATGAACTTTAAAAAATGGATTGGTAGCACTGCTTTAAAACAAATAGCATTTCAAAGAAAAAAAAAAAGAAATGCATGTTAAGATCGCATTAGACCCTCAAAAAAAAAAAAAGTCATAAATGCACCTTGTCTCCTTGCTTCAGTGTACGGAGTTGAAGCCTTCCAATAGCTTTTTTAGCATCTGCCTTTAACTGTCTCTGTAATAAAAAATAGCAGGTATTAGAAAAAAAATTTTAAACAAATATGATAAAAGAGGTAGAGAGGATTAATAAATATCTATAAGGTAAAAGTCAGTGTATAAGTAAATGCTGAAAGACACAATTTAATTAACCATAATAAATGTCCATTTATCTCATATCAAACAGGATTTTTTGAACTACTGAAACCTTATGTTTCCTACCTTCTTAAACAGCAGCTTTGGGCCACAATGATAAAGCTCTATGTCTCTATTCCAAATGAATTCAGATGCTATGGATTTTCAAAGCAGTTTTCCTATTTTCAAAAGCCCAGAAGGTCTTAAAGTACATATTTTCCAATTTCTTTTTTTTTTTTGAAGTGTCTTGTTTGGTAGAAAGTGCATAGGATTTGGATTCAAATGAACCTAGATTCAAACTCTGACTTTGTCACTTATGAAATGAAAAATCCTGGACAAGTCATTAAATTTTTGTGCTTGTTTACTCATCTATAAAATGAGGATAACATCAATCCTTCCAGTGTTATTCAGTACTAGGGGAAAAACATTGCTGTTTATAACCACTACTACCTTGTAAGGTGGGTGGATTCTGAGAGTTTTTTGTTTATTTCACTTAACATATACCTAGATGAGTCTGGATATGCAAAGGCAAGTCCATGGTTCATTTAGGGAATAAGGACTAAAATATTACATTTATATGTATCTATCCATATATACACATATGTATATATTTGAATCAAAAGTGAGGTTTTAATATGGAATCTAGATAAATGGTACCAATGAACATATTTGTAGGGGAAGAATAAAGACTCAGACATAGAGAATAGACTTACAGACATAAGAATAGACTTATAGCGGGGGCAGGAGAGGGTGGGAAAAATTGAGACAGTAGCATTGAAATGCATACATATTACCATGTGCAAAACAGATAGCTAGTGAGAAGTGGCTGTATAACACAGGGAGCTCAACCTGGTGCTCTGTGACAATCTAGAGGGGTTGAATGGGGTGGGGGATGGGAGGGAGGTTCAGAAGGGAGGGAGCATATGTAAACCTAAGGCTGATTCATGTTGATGTATGGCAGAAATCAATGCAACACTGTAAAGCAATTATCCTTCAAATAAAAATAAATTAAAAAATAAAATTTAAAAAAGTATGGGGGAAATCTAAAAGGCGAGGGAAAAGTGAGAAGGAAAGGAATCAATGAGAGACTATCTCTTTGTGTGGGATGAACTGGAGGGTGGGGGTGGGGGGAAAGCCAGGTAGTATGAGACATTCAGTGTTAATTTGAAATTATTTGTGATGCCACAAATAAACCTTCCTTATATTTCAGTAAAATCTACCACATATACGAATGCCTCAAGAAAAGATAATATATATGTAAATTGAAGAAGAGGCCAGGTTTCATGCCTGGGTGGATGCTGTATGGAATAGAGAGATAGCATGTTTAGCAGGGCAAGATGATAAGCAATCTTCCTATTTTGTATTGTGAAATGAACAAACTTAGAGAAATTCAGCAAAAAGTAGATGGGCAGAACCAGAAGTCTTATGAGAATGTCAACAGCTTCCTCATCCCCACCCCGCCCCCCCCCCGTATGTACCTCCATCCCTAGAGGGAGACCCCCTAGCTGACATCAAGGCTATATGAAAATTAGAGATAATTTAAGTGTTTGTCACTCAGTTGTGTCCCACTCTCTGAGACCTCATGGACTGTAACCCACCAGGCTGCTCTGTCCATGGGATTTCCCAGGCAAGAATACTGAAGTACGTTGCCATTTCCTTCTCCAGGGGGATCTTCCCAACCCAGGGATCAAACCTGGGTCTCCCACATTGCAGGCAGATTCTATACCATCTGAACCACCGGGAAGCTATGTAAGTAAAGTACC
This sequence comes from Bos javanicus, assembly GCF_032452875.1. NCBI lineage: Eukaryota > Metazoa > Chordata > Mammalia > Artiodactyla > Bovidae > Bos > Bos javanicus. Next base: position 57,162,392 of record NC_083897.1, on the reverse strand, counting down.
CAGCATAATGTCTGGCTGATAACAGACACTCAATAAAATGTTTATTAAATGAAAATATAAAGTATTTTCATCAATAAGCATATTTATACATGTCTGTAGCAAATATATTTTGGACGGGAATAATCCATGAGTATAGGTATGTGAAGCTATTCCTTAATGCCCAAATCTACCTCCTATGTAAGATATCATTTTGTGAAAGGTATTTGACTTGATGCCAAGGTGATTACTGCCAAAGTATTTTTCTGCTGTCACAGTAGGAGCAGAAACTTCTCAGATTGTTATCTGACGGGCAAACATAGCTCATAGAAACAGTTAATAGGAAGGCCTAGCCCTTAGAAGGAAAGAAGTGCTAATTGAAGCCCTTTCACTCCCTGTTTGGGAGACTTAATCATGGAGTTCACTCACAAGGGGAATTTTATCATGGTACTTAATTTTGAGCCTAAATATTTCCCTTCTATTTTGTTACTTGCATCACAAGTAAATAATAGAATGACAGTGAAACAAGGTACACTTAGGGTCTTTAGAGCTGGAAAAATTCTTGGGAGTTCACCTAGCCTGATATCTAATCTGACAGAAAAGAAAACTGATGCCCAAAGGGAAAGAATACCTTGCTCAAAATCTCAGAGTTGGTTAGTGTCAGTCCCACTGAAGCCCAGAGTTTGGGAACACTTAACTCTGACATCAAGGTAGTCATCTTTTGTTTACTGTGGCTTGAAGTAGGAAGCTAGTACTACTACTTCCTTATATTTATATAATTGTTTAAAAAAATGTTTTAGTTTGTTTTGTTTTTCTTTCTTATTTTTTTAAATTGTGAAAGTTATGATAACACATTTACAGGAGACTTAGAAAATAGCTGTTATATAATTTAAAATTATTTTTGATATCTATTACCTCACTTAATCCTCACAATATCCCCTAAAGGAGACAATATCTCTATTTTAATGTCATTCAAATGGAGGCTTGCAAAAGTAAAATAATTTGTCCAAAAGGGAACGCAACCTCTAAACGACAGTTAGTACAGAAGTCTGCTCTTCATACCCCAAGATTCCATTATAATACAGCCATCCAAAATCGTTTGAAGTTTTTCCAACTCCTGGATTCTACGGTCTGGCAAATTATGGCCAGTATGCCCACAGGGCTCTGGCCTTGGCCTAAACTTCCAAACATTACTACTTTCGTTTCCTATAAAATATAAGCTATTTCGACATGAAGAAGAGAAAAATGCAGATGATACAAAAATAGAGCCAACAAGAGAAAATACGACAAGGAAAAAGTGAAGTTGATGAGAAGTCTTTGACAACCATTTTGCACTTTGTCTTTAGAGAGCTTCTGACTTAGGTTTAAGCAACCAGTTCCACGACAACTGGGGAAATGTACTCACAAGGAAGTGATACATCTCTAGCGTATTTACATGATTAAGCCTGCACAGTTTGATTTCTCATTCCAAAATGTTCAACAAAATATAAATGCATGAGCCTCCAGTGCTAGTGCTTATTCATCAGGGATGAATGCTAACTATACAACTTTGATTATATCCAAGACTAACTGCAAATTAATTTGAGAGGTGGGATCAAAAGCAAACTTTAAATGTAATGTTCAAGTCTATGTTGATGAGAAAAGTGGAACTTACATTAAGACAAATGTTTTAAAAAAAATTGAGGGGAGACAAAAATATAGGGGAAAATCCAAGATGCCAGAATATCCTAAGCAAGGGACTTGATTATGAAGGATTTCTAAAAGATTTGTAGCACAGCATATACCAGTATTTAAGGAAGCAGCCCTAGAATTTTAAAAAGCCTTTGAAAGGAAATCTGAATGTTTCCAATAACTCCTACCAAGCTTTTATAAGGAAAATATATTTCTTTCAATACGGAGGTGTGACTTGTGGTTTTGTTAAGAAGCACAATTTTTAGAACCTGAATAAAGGTTTTAAAACTGCCATCAGCACTCAAAATATTAATATTTCACTGTCACATTGATAGTAGGAGTTTCCAAGATGCACCCATTCCTCTAAATACTGACATATGAGAACAAGATTAAGACCAAGTAGTTTATATTAAGGGCTTCCCAGGAGGAGAAGGGGACGACAGAGGATGAGATGGTTGGCTGGCATCGCCGACTCAATGGACAAGAGTTTGAGCAAACTCCAGGAGATGGTGAAGGACAGGCAAGCCTGGCATGGTGCTGTCCATGGGGTCACAAAGAGTAAGACACAAAGAGTAAACCTGGTGTGCCACAGTCCATGGGGTCGCAGAGTCAGGCATGACTGAGCGACTAAACAACAACAGGAGGCGCTAGTTGTAAAGAATCTGACTGCCAATGTTTGAGACACAAGAGATGCAGGTTCAATCCCTGGGTTGGGAAGATCTGGAGTAGGAGATGGCACCTCACTCCAGTATCCTTACCTGGAAAAATTCCATGGGCAGAGGAACCTGGTAGGCTACAGTCCATGGGACCGCAAAGAGCCAGACATGAATGAGCACAGCACAGCACAGTTTATATTAAATACAGGTTGAGATTTCCCTGGTGGCTCAGACAGTAAAGCATCTGCCCACAATGTGGGAGACCCCAGTTCAATCCCTGGGTCAAGAAGATACTCTGGAGAAGGGAATGGAAACCCACTCCAGGATTCTTGCCTGGAGAATTCCATGGACAGAGGAGCTTTTCAGGCTACAATTCATGGGGTCACAAGAAGTTGGACATGACTAAGAAATTAACATTTTGGGAAATATGAAACCTCTCTCCAATTCTGTCTCCTCACCAGTAAGTAGGAATACTAATAATCCTATATAGGATTGTTACAACAATATTTTGGGCTTCCCTGGTGGCTCAGCGGTAAAGAATTCACCTGTCAATGCAGGAAACATAAGAGACACAGGTTCAATCCCTGGGTTGGGAAGATCACCTAGAGAAAAAAATGGCAACCCACTCTAGTATTCTTGCCTGGGAAATCCTATAGATAGAGGAGCCTGGTGGGCTACAGTCGTAAAAGTGTCAGACACAACTTAGTAACTAAACAGCACGTTTGAATAATATTAAGTCAAACTTTTGGGTGCCGCTATATGCTTTAATATTTAAAGACAATGTGCCTAATGCAAACTATAGTTTATGTTTTACTTCTTAAAAAACAGAACTTAAGAGTTTATCTACTTTGGTACACAAATTGCTTCAGACACCTTTTCAGTACCTCTCCATCATATCAGAATTCCTATCCTATAAATTCCAACAGCACATTGTTTCCACCTCTTATATTCTGTAGTTGTTATTATTCATGTGTCTTTTTCTCCTAGTAGATTGTGAGTAGGTAGAAGACTGGGCCTTAATCATTTTTTTTTTTAAATCAATCTTTACTCAAAGGATAGCTTTTGAATTTAGAAAAAGAGATTTTCCCATTTAAGTTTTATTCATTAAAAGCCTCTACTCAATCAATTTTGAGGGAAAAAAGGTTTAGAGAACATGTATTGGACTCCTGCCATGCGTCAGGTTTAACCCTAAGCTTTTACATGTGTCATCTTGTTTAAACAGTAACAACCTTATGGAATAGGCATTTTAATATCCAAATTTTACAGACAAGAAAAGGTCTTGAAGCTTGACTAAAGGCCAGGCAGCTGGTTAGTTGCAGAGCTGTGATTCAATTCAAGCCCAGGTTCTATCTGGCTTTAAAGCCCATGATCTCTCCACTATAGTACACTGCCTCCATTGTGTAACAGCAAAGAAGCCTTTAAAGGGCTTCACATTCCTTGTGAAGAAGATAAATGAAAGGGAAAAAACCCTCAAAGTCAGCTATTATCCAATCTTCAAATCCTTCTTCATTTGACTACTTAACTGTGATTTGGGGAACTCTCTTAAACAAGTATTTTATATCAACATATTCTACCCACCTCCTCCCCAGTTCTAAGAGATACCTGGTCTAAGAAAATTTGGCAGAATAGAAGACTGATTCAAAGCAGTTTGGTTGTTGGCCAATTTTGTCAGCGGAAGCTTAATGTCATTACTCTATTCAAAAGCTGGGATGTTCTAGTCACTGACGAATCTCGGCTGTACAGTTTCTTCTGTTGTTGTTCTGAGCGACACTTTTAAGTGGGCCGAAAAATGAAGATCTGCGGCAATTCTCATCTTATATTACAATGTTCAATTTTTAAATTACAGTGAACACAAAGATATTCTACCTATTTTACCTATGAATTTATATTGAACTAAGTAAAATAAATGTTTTAGTCTGGTTATTTGTCAGCCTGATTTTTGGTCCCAGGGTATTCAGCTTTCAGTTTAACTGAAACCCACATAAATAACTAGGCATGTAGTCGAACCTAATTACTTGATGGGGGGCTGGGCAGGGTGAGTATATAAAAGAAAGAAAAGAACGTGGATATAAGCAAACTAGATTTTCCTGTTCTTAAGCCACCACTTTTTTAAAAATAAAAGCTTTCATAAAAATTTGGCTTAGAATTTATACAACAGAAATCTTAAAATCAAGAATTATGGTAAGAGGATTCTTTTACTCAGATTCCTGTGAACAAAATCAAAATCTGAGTGTCGTGGCTATTTTGATATATGAGAACTGAGAGAAATCTATTTTTTCCCCAATCAAAAACCTATGCATCGAATCACTGTGTCATACATCTGAAACTAATATAATATTGTATGTCAATTATACTTCAATTTAAAAAGCTAAAATTTGCATGCTGCAACTAGAAGATTCAACATGCTGCAATGAAGACCTGACACAGCCAAATAAATAAAAATAATTTTTAAGAGGAGTAAGCAAAAACACCCCTATGTATAATATTTGAACGGGAGGATTCCTAAAGGAAAGAGGAGCTGCAGACGGTAACACAGCTTCCCCTAAGTCTATGGAATTACAGAAATATGAGTACAGATCATTTGCATGAAGACGATCCCTGTGAACAGTGTGAAGAAATACACTGTAAGGAAGAGCATTGAGAAAAGGGGGAATTTGACCCAGGGGATAGGTTATGACTCAGATGATAGCATTTTTCAAAGAAACAATCAAAACCTTTATTATAGTAAGTGAATACTTTTTTTAAAATGTCCTGAGAGACTCATTGTAAGAGCTTCCCTTTGTTCAATGAGAAAATCACAGAAAGACTATAAAACTAGGTCCTACTCAGATAAGAATTTGTTTAATCTGCTCTTCTCATATAAGAACCAAACCAGTAGTTTTGTAAAGGGTTCTAAACCTCAAATTTAAGCAGGAACAGACACATACACATGCACCCACTATAAATATATCTATATATATAGATAGATAGATACTGGTACAGTATGCAGCCACCTGGTAAGTCTTCCAGCTAATTTCATATACTAGGAGAGCAGAGAAAATTTAATGTGACCAGAAATGTTTCAGATATTTCTAGTCATGCTTTAAGTTCAAGACCATCACCATGGAAAAGAAATGCAAAAAAGCAAAATGGCTGTCTGGGGAGGCCTTACAAATAGCTGTGAAAAGAAGAGAAGCGAAAAGCAAAGGAGAAAAGGAAAGATATAAACATCTGAATGCAGAGTTCCAAAGAATAGCAAGAAGAGATAAGAAAGGCTTCCTCAGCGATCAATGCAAAGAAATAGAGTAAAACAACAGAATGGGAAAGACTAGAGATCTCTTCCAGAAAATTAGAGATACCAAGGGAATATTTCATGCAAAGATGGGCTCGATAAAGGACAGAAATGGTATGGACCTAACAGAAGCAGAAGATATTAAGAATAGGTGGCAGGAATACACAGAAGAACTGTACAAAAAAGATCTTCACGACCAAGATAATCACGATGGTGTGATCACTCACCTAGAGCCAGACACCCTGGAATGGGAAGTCAAGTGGGCCTTAGAAAGCATCACTATGAACAAAGCTAGTGGAGGTAATGGAATTCCAGTGGAGCTATTTCAAATCCTGAAAGATGATGCTGTGAAAGTGCTGCACTCAATATGCCAGCAAATTTGGAAAACTCAGCAGTGGCCACAGGACTGGAAAAGGTCAGTTTCCATTCCAATACGAAAGAAAGGCAATGCCAAAGAATGCTCAAACTACTGTGCAATTGCACTCATCTCACACGCTAGTAAAGTAATGCTCAAAATTCTCCAAGCCAGGCTTTAGCAATATGTGAACCTTGAAATTCCAGATGTTCAAGCTGGTTTTAGAAATGGCAGAGGAACCAGAGATCAAATTGCCAACATCTGCTGGATCATCGAAAAAGCAAGAGAGTTCCAGAAAAACATCTATTTCTGCTTTATTGACTATGCCAAAGCCTTTGACTGTGTGAATCACAATAAACTGTGGAAAATTCTGAAAGAGATAGGAATACCAGACCACCTGACCTGCCTCTTGAGAAACCTGTATGCAGGTCAGGAAGCAACAGTTAGAACTGGACATGGAACAACAGACTGGTTTCAAATAGGAAAAGGAGTATGTCAAGGCTGTATATTGTCACCCTGCTTATTTAACTTATATGCAGAGTACATCATGAGAAACGCTGGGCTGGAAGAAGCACAAGCTGGAATCAAGATTGCCGGGAGAAACATCAATAACCTCAGATATGCAGATGACACCACCCTTATGGCAGAAAGTGAAGAGGAACTAAAAAGCCTTTTGATGAAAGTGAAAGAGGAGAGTGAAAAAGTTGGCTTAAAGCTCAACATTCAGAAGATGAAGATCATGGCATCTGGCCCCATCACGTCATGGGAAATAGATGGGGAAACAGTGGAAACAGTGTCAGATTTATTTTTTTGGGCTTCAAAATGACTGCAGATGGTGACTGCAGCCATGAAATTAAAAGAGGCTTACTCCTTGGAAGGAAAGTTATGACCAACCTAGATAGCATATTGAAAAGCAGAGACATTACTTTGCCAACAAAGGTCCATCTAGTCAAGGCTATGGTTTTTCCAGTGGTCATGTATGGATGTGAGAGTTGGACTGTGAAGAAAGCTGAGCGCCAAAGAATTGATGCTTTTGAACTGTGGTGTTGGAGAAGACTCTTGAGAGTCCCTTGGCCTGCAAGGAGATCCAACCAGTCCATTCTGAAGGAGATCAGCCCTGGGATTTCTTTGGAAGGAATGATGCTAAAGCTGAAACTCCAGTACTTTGGCCACCTCATGTGAAGAGTTGACTCACTGGAAAAGACTGATGCTGGGAGGGGTTGGGGGTAGGAGGAGAAGGGGACGACAGAGGATGAGATGGCTAGATGGCATCACCGACTCGATGGACGTGAGTCTGAGTGAACTCTGGGAGTTGGTGATGGACAGGGAGGCCTGGTGTGCTGCAATTCATGGGGTTGCAAAGAGTCAGACAAGACTGAGTGACTGAACTGAACTGAACTGAAGTTCAAGGACAAATTTTAAGATATTAATGTAGCTAAGTTCTTCCTCATTTGAGACCACACAGGAGTGCTATCTCTTTGGCAGCAAACTTCAAGGACACATGTGACAGATCTCTGCCCAGGAAGCCAATTTGAATCTCAGGATGTGAGGCTCAGATGGGGAACTAACTGGTCACTACATAATTCTGCTAGCAGTAGGCTATGCTGCCCCAAACTCAGGACCCCTACAATGAAGCCAAGTGCATATTATTTATCTTGACTGTTGTGCCAAGTACCCATAACAAACTGGTACAACATGGTCTATTGCTTCAGATGTATATAACAAAATTATCAACCATTAACATAAAGAACACTTTGACTAATCTATTTTGTAAATGAAAGTCTGTACCACTTAATCTCCATCACCTATTTCTGCCCCCCAGCCCGATCCCCCTCACCTTTGGCAACCACCTATTTGTTCTCACTATCTATGACTCTGTTTCTATTTTGTTATGTTTCTTCATTTGTTTTGTTCTTTAGAATCCACAGGTAAGTGAAATCATATACTATTTGTCTTTCTCTGCCTGATTTACTTCACTTAGCATAATATCTTCTATGTCCATTCATGTTGTTGCAAGTGGTTAAGATTCCATTCTTTTTATGGCTGAATAATATTTCACTGTATATAGGCGATAAAGAGGTACAAATTTCAGTTACAAAATAAATGAGTCACAGGTATGAAATGCACAGTGTGTGGAATATAGTCAGTAATTATGAGTGTGTGCATTCTAAGTCAATTCTCTAAGCAAGAATATTGGACTAGATTGCCATTTCCTTCTACAGGGGATCTTTCCAACCCAGGGATCAAACTCAAGTCTCCTGCATTGGCAGGCAGGTTCTTTACCACTAGCGCCATCTGGAAGCCATCAGTAATTATTCAATATCTTTTTATGGTGACAAGTAACAACTATACAATCATGGTGATCATTTTGAAATGCACAGAAATATCAAATCATTGTGTTACATACCAGGAACTAACATAGTGTTATAGGTCAATTATACTTCAAAAAAAAAACTTATAGAAAAAGAGGTCAGATTTGTGGCTACCAGAGGCAGATAGTGGGGGGAGGGGGGATTAGATAAAAGTAGTCAAAAGCTACAAACAACTAATTATAAGATAAGTATGTACTAGGGATATAATGTACTATATGACAAGTATAATTAACACAGTTATATATTATAAATGAAAGTTATTAAGAGAGCAAATCCTAAGAGTTCTCATCACAAGTAAAAAAAATTGTTTTTCCTATTTCTTTAATGAGTATCTACATGAGATGATGCATGTTCACTAAACCAGCTGTGGTCATCATTTTAGGATGTAAGTCAAATCATTATGTTGTACACCTTAAACTTGCACAGAGCTCTATGTCAATTATATCTCAATAAACGTGGAAAAAAACAGAAAATCAAACAAAACAAACAAAATAAAACCACCTTGAGGACCATTTTCCCAGGGTTGGCTAAGGAACAAGCATGGTTTCCTGAGAGACTCTCAAGGAGTAAGCAACTAAATCTATTGTATTGTCTCTTTACAATCCACTCCCTCTCTTGTAATCAAGGTCTTTTTAACAATGAAATAGTCATATCTGGGCTTTTACAATTAGTATAGCATTTATATATAAGGTAAGCAAGAGCAACATAACCATATCTAATACTTGCAGAAGGCAACGAAGGATGAAAATAGGCTCAGATAAATTATTCTTCTAGTCATAATAAGACCATTTAAGACATCTTTATATTGATGTAACAATTTAATTATGTTTACTCCCTTGATCTATGGCCACTTGAACTTTGTGATAACCTTGTAAAGAGCTATTTAAAGTAATGAACTACATCTAATTCTTCCTCAGGCTAGTCACTCTCCATTGACATCACATGCTGGGAGGTTTTAGTTCAGTTTCCCAATACATTTGATTATCATAAAATTTGTTTATATAAGGCAGCTGAATCTTACCAACAATACCAGTATTACACCATCACAATATTTGATGTAACCAGGTTTCATTTGGTTACAAAAGAAATTGGGAAGTATCACAGAAGTGTTTATTAAATCTTCCTAGAATAATTGTTCTTTGCCCACATATCAGATATCATGGACAAGTGTTATCACCAGCGCTGATGTCATTTCTAGGTTCCATGTTAGCTGAGGACAAAGCCCATCATTTGTTTCAAGTCACACTATTATACCGTTTTCCCACTGACTGTTGTGCAGCAAGACCATCTCCCTTCCATGGGGAAAACATGTGCATCATTCAGCATTATTTCTATACCTCATCTCATTGGTCCATCCTTTTGTAAAAGTCAGAGATCAATAATGTAAGTTACAATGTCACTCAGAAAAGTTCCATAAGTTTGAGGATCTGCATGTGTCTCAAAGATGCTCTTCAACTTCCATAAGTAAAAATGAAAAGCCATTACCCCATGACTACTTGGATCTCCATTCGAAGTAAAATAGTTAACAGACCCTGTTGTGTCAGAGTATATGCTCTTTCCCAGTGCTGAATGCTAGCATTCTCTAGCAGTATTATTGGCTCTGTGTGACCTTATTACCCAGTCTTTATCATCTTTCCAAGTAGATTCCCATTCTTTTATTTGCTCTTGGAAGATGATTCCTACAAATCTGTCTATGTCAGAGTAATTTCTTTTCTTCTGAAAGACACTTTTCATTAAAAGTGAATTCAGCTTGTTCCATTACACCAAGGCCAGCTTCTATTTCACCTAGAGCCCTCTTTGGTTTCACTGGCCGATGTTTAACCCAACATGTATCTTGTTTCCATTGAGTATTGATTGCTTGAATAAGGTTAAGGTACATGCACTGTATCCCCAAAATGCAGGGTGTCCCATGCCAGAGTCATGTGTATAGTGGTCACTCCCAAATTCAGTTTAGTCTGAGCATGCCATAAGGTTTTCCATACTCTTTCTTGTCTTCGGTTAGGGTAGTCCCCCGTGAAAACATGAATCCACCTGCTGCTGCTGCTGCTGCTAACTCACTTCAGTCGTGTCCAACTGTGCGATCCCATAGATGGCAGACCATTAGGCTCCTCTGTGCCTGGGATTCTCCAGGCAAGAACAATGGAGTGGCTTGCCATTTCCTTCTCCAATGCATGAAAGTGAAAAGTGAAAGGGAAGTCGCTCAGGGTCTGCCTCTTCGCGACTCCATGGACTGCAGCCTACCAGGCTCCTCCATCCATGGGATTTTCCAGGCAAGAGTACTGGAGTGGGGTGCCACTGCCTTCTCCCTGAATCCACCATATAATGCCTAATATGTTATTTTCATTCACAACCCATTGATACTTTTCATCTTGTTTAAAAGCTTTCCATCCACAAAACCAGGGATAATGTGTGTTCTTACACAGCATACTATGGCTTGTCAGGCATACAACCACTACATGCTGTCCATTATACTTTGGCATTTTGGTCATCAAATTTATGGTTATACATTTATCGATTTGCCTCACATTATCTGCTACGTGTCAAAATGGTTCAGAGGGAAGACATACCCAAATAATTTAATGAATTCCTAATGTTCTAATGAAGGTAAATTTTTATAGCTCAGTTTCAGCACCATTTCGACCAGTGAAGTGGAGATAATGTAGTCAAATATTTAGTGATAGTTATAACTATCATATGCATCAAGCTCTACATCTTAAACATAGGAAGTTATGAAAATTAAATAACATGTAAATGACATTTCAGCACTCTCAAGTATATACAAGCAGAAGGGATCATCAGTCTCATATATTTAATCTTTTAGTCACCAAAGAATAATCAGATACAGCCCATTAAATAGTGAAAGATGCCCTCTCAAAGCCTTCTCTAAAAGGTGAGAAGTTTTAATGCTATTCTTAACTATTTGTACAGAAGTTAACTTTTCTAAGAAATAAAACTATGAAAATTACTTAAACCAGTGATGAGATCAGAGTTAAATATCAATGTAGCTTGTGCAATACCAGGTAGTTCTCTATGAACTATATTATTTGCTTATGGGGTTTAATGCCATGTTAACAGACTTCACATAGCACTTGAAGAACAGAAATACATACCTCACCATGAACATTCACAAACCAAACACTCTTCTTATTGTAACTATAACCTTTGAATAGTTCATTACACTGGACACCAATTTCTTTCCAGTCTCAGAGATAAAAACCAGCACAATATACAAATGTCAAATATTAACACAGTGTGAGACTACTGAATCGTCTGGCACAGGAATTTTAAACATCCTTTTGACCACAGCTAGTAACAGGCTGAACCTGCCACCAATGTGATAAGCTGCTTCTTTAAAGAGAAGTACAGAAGTCAATTAACTTTAAACATTGAGATAATCATCACTCCTTACCATATGCTGGTGTCTAAATCTTTACAAAGTTTTTATAATAAGATTTTAATTTTTCACCTATTCCTAAGCTTATTTTCTTGCCGTCTAGAAATCCTCACTGCTCCCCCACTCTCAAATAAATTGGGTTCATCTTTGCTTATTGGAGAAAAAGTGCATGAAATGGTCAGAATCTGTCTTTGGAGAAACTTTTAAGTACATACAAAATATAATCTTGCCCCCCACTATGTGATCAGCTGAAAGCCTTAAATTCCTAGTGAACATTCTGGAGAAGTGGTACACAGCTTTGCTGTTGTGTTTAGAATTCTTGAGAGGGAGAAGAGGTTAAGAAATGATTGTGGTGTGGATCAGAGTGGAAGTAAAGGAAGTGCTAAGAAGTAATCAGATCCTGGATATACAATGAAGGTAGAAACAAAGGACTTACTGATAGAGGTTATACAGGAAGTGAGAGAAAGAGAAAAATAAAGAATTAACTCCCAAGTTTTCTGGCCTGGGGTCAAAAGAAGTTCTTTTGAAAATGGAAGCAATTACTAGTATGTTTGGGTGTCTACAGTAACAGAAGACAAAGCGGAGGATAGCGGGTATAGACACAGATGCAGAAATGTGGTAGAAGCTTGTGGAAGTACTCTTGATTACTTCAATTTTCTCAGTGGAATAAGACCCAAAATACAAGTTGAGAGTAAAACTGGAGGTAAGTACTAGAGGTTTGAAGAGAAAGGAATGTGTATGATTAGTCATCTATGAAAGAAGAAGAAATGGCTAAGAAAAGATGGTATGATTGTTGGGCAGCATTAAGCAAACTCACTCTGAGTTTGTGGTCACAAATTTAAAGTGAGATTAGCCAGTTGCAGAGATGCTAATGTTTTTCTGCTACTTCAGCTAAGCAAAGAACAGGCACAGAACAGGTGGGAAGTAGGATATAATCAGGATTGGGTTTTGACAGCAAGTATAACAAAGAGAGAGAAGGGCCAAGGAAACTGAAGATACATGCATGGGAATGGCTATGGAAGTTAAGTTGAGTAAGGAAGAGAAGTGAGGATAACAGAGGGATGAGGGGCAGTTTAAAGGTAGTAGGATCAACATTAGACAAACAGGTACTTCCCTGTTCAATGATACTTCAGTATTTTTGTTCTATTATTTCTATACTCTGTACTTGTTTATACACCAATTGTTAATATATGGGAGAAATTATGACTCTGTCACTCTGTTTGGAATCAAGTACTATATTGTGAACAATTAGATCTTTACATTTGCCTACTCATAATATTCAGCCTAGTCTCTCTTCCCAGCCCTGCCCCCAAATGCAAATGAACACAGGCATAGGCACATAGGAGAAGGAAATGGCAACCCACTCTGGTATTCTTGCCTGGAGAATTCCATGGATAGGTAGAGGAGCCTGGCAGGCTGCAGTCCAAGGGGTCTCAAGAGTGGGACACGACTTAGTGACTAAACCACCACCTCATACTTTCTAGTTTCTAAATTTTCTATATTGCATATGAAATGCTTTTGTCATTTAGAAAAATGTGCAAAAGGACATATGTATTTATACCCATATATACTTAAATGCTTGCTGTGCTCTCTAATAAAGTATTAGAAGATTTAACCCAGTAGGATTAAGGCCTTAGACCAGTTTCAGAAAATAAAAGATCTGAGAGTACAGATGCTGACATACTTTTAAAATCTACCAGTTTTCACAAAATACACGCATGGATCATTGTCCAGCAAGGGAAGCATATTAAAATGAATGATACTGAATCTACAATTAAAACAGTAAAATATTTTTAAATTGGAAGAAAGGATCATTACAAACCTGCTTTCTGCTTTGAGCTCTTGCATTCCGTAATCTTCGAGCAGAATAAAAGATAAAATAGCCCACAGTTGCTGCCGTAATAATGAAAAAGGACACAGAAACAAAAAAAATCGAATAGTGATTCACCCAAGGACCATGTTTTTTCCCTACTTCAATGACCATTGTTACTTGTATGCCTCTTTGAATAGATTGTAGAATTTTGGTGCCTTTCAGATTGCCAATCATGATTGCAACAATGTCTCCTGCACCTGTAAAAGAAAAGGAATTCAGTTTTAGTTTGGTAAAGCTAAAGTATAAAATTTTTCTTAGTATAAAAATCCAATTGCTAAAATGATTTTAAAGGACACTCAATGAGACAAAGGAAGGACAATCCTTCATTCAATTAACATTTATTGGGCGCATATGTACACGTAAGTTACAGGGAATATAAGCATACTGAGACTTGGTTACTGACCTTAAGGAACTCATAGTTTAGTAAGGAAGCCATGATACTAATATATAATAAATGCCTCCCCCCTTCTCAGGTTTGCTACATATAATTCAAAAGTATCAGGTTTGGGGCCCAATTTGCCTCTTACATGAAGGTTTTCTTAAAGTAGTCACCTGGAGAGTAGGGAATTCTCCTAGAGAATCTGAGATTTGGGAAAAACGAAAAATTTAACTGTATATTTCTGAATTTATAAAGTGATAGACTATCTCATGAGCCTGCTACTAAAATGTATAAGGAAGGGACTTCCCTTGAGATCCAGTGGTTAAGACTCCACACTTCCACTTCTGGGGGCATGGGTTTGATTCCTGGTTGGGGAACTAAGATTCCACATCCCACATGTAACACAGTCAAAAAAATAAAGAAAAATAAAATGTATAAGGATATATATATCAGAATAATTTGTGATAATGATTACAGCCCAAATGGACAACCTATATATATATATATATACACACAAACATATATATATATATATATATATATATACTGTATATGTGTGTGTGTGTGTGTGTGTATATATATATATATATGTGTCCATGTGCCATTTTTCTATATCCTCAAAAGCAATATGAAATTTGTCCAAGGTGCCCTAAGGTTTTGCATAGACCTAATCAGGTTAGCTGGAGATGGCAATGGCAACCCACTCCAGTACTCTTGCCTGGAAAATCCCATGGACGGAGGAGCCTGGTAGGCTGCAGTCCATGGGGTTGCGAAGAGTCGGACATGACTGAGCGACTTCACTTTCACTTTTGACTTTCATGCATTGGAGAAGGTAATGGCAACCCACTCCAGTGTTCTTGCCTGGAGAATCCCAGGGATGGAGGAGCCTGGTGGGCTGCCGTCTATGAGGTCACACAGAGTCGGACACGACTGAAGCGACTTAGCAGCAACAGCAGCAGCAATCAGGTTAGCAATGAATGTAACATGTACAACTGATAGAAATGTGTTTCCATTCAACTCCAACTAAAGTCAAGTCTGAAATTAGACTTAACTTTTTATTTTATTTTTTAACTTTACAATACTGTACTGGTTTTGCCATATATCAAAATGAATCTGCCACAGGTATACATGTGTTCCCCATCCTGAACCCTCCTCCCTCCTCCCTCCCCATACCATCCCTCTGGGTCGTCCCAGTGCACCAGCCCCAAGCATCCAGTATCCTGCATCAAACCTGGACTGGCGACTTTTTACTTAGTCTAATACTTTATAAGTCTTAGTCTAAAAGGCTAAATCTCTGTAACATCTCCCACTTTACCAACTTTATAAATCTTGTGATAAAAATAAAGGACAGACATTATCTTTCCCAATCTTTCCCAATGGTGTGAGAATATTACTCTTACCAGTCCAATGCTTATCATGGTTTATATTCCTTCTAGTTTAAATGACCTGAGACCAGTAATGTTTAGGAAAAGGTTAGAGTTCTTTGCTATTCACACTTTCAATGATCAAATCAAGAGTACAAACCTCAAATGGCAATGTCTATAGCAGAATTATTACCTAAGTAATCTCCTAAATTTATGGCCCCCAGTGGCCAAAGTCTACAAAAGATCAAGATTCTCCCCTCACTTGAAGTTACTAACTCAAAAAATATATTCATAGGGTATTAGAGATCCTTGAAGTTCCCAAAGACATTATTTTACCACAGGATAGCCATTCAGTTAAACCCTTTTATATTACTGCTGACTCATTTGCCATTACTTAGTTTGGTAACACTGAAGACTCACTTTCTCCTCTCTTAACATGAGTAAAATTTCAAAAGCGGCAGGAAGTAAAGGAGGCTAAAATGTCTTCTGTTGTATCTCTTTCCTCTATCAGTATATAATGCAAATGGTCCTAAATAACTGGCTATTTTGCAAGAGAGAGGCAGATTTTCCTCTTTATTTGGGAGCTTTAAGTTTCTAGCCCTGGCACTAAAAGCACAGAAATTATTTCAATTCTATTTTGTAATTTTTTGGCTTTTCTCTACAAGCTATCTGTCAGGAAAGCTTCTGGTTATAAAGTTTTGATTAACTATAGCATTCACTTTCTGATACTGTAAAATGTATAATATTTGTATAGATCATTCTAAAAATGAGGTTTAGGAATATATGATATTTCTAAAGACTTCTTTTTAAATCACAGATGTCTTTCTAAATGTTTTTTACTAATAGAAGTACATTTTCATTCTTTTAGAAGATATGGGGTGGGTGGCAGGGGTGGATGCTCAGGAATATACTGGCCTTTGTGGTCAAATGGAGATTAAAAAATGAGGAGAGTCAAGAAATGTACATTGTCTACACATAAGGAACAATGCTGTGCTTCAATCACCCCAATTCATATTCATATATGCTATATGTAGTACAACTATCTATTGAATTAGCTTTCTAATCATATAAAAGTCCTATTTCTAAACATTATTATACATCTCCTAGTCTCTACACCCTTGCAACTATTTAAAAACTGCTCCTCTTCCACTGTTCCTGGTTACAGTTAATGGCATCACAACCCACTGGTCACCAGGTTTAGTGACACCAGAATCACATTTGAATACGCCCTGCTAACCTAGTCAGTCATGTACTGGGTTGGCTAAAAAGTTCCCTTCGGTTTTTCCATAACATCATACGGAAAAACCCAAATTAACATTTTGGCCAGCCCAATAGATAATACGGGCTTCCTGGGTGGCTCAGCAGTCAAGAATTAGTCTGCAATGCAGGAGATGAGGCAGGAGCCACAGGTTCAACCCCTGGGTCAGGAAGATCCCCTGGAGGAGGAAATGGCAACAGACTCCAGTATTCTTGCCTGGGAAATCCCATAGACACAGGAGCCTGGCAGCCTACAGTCCACAGGGTCTCAGAGTCAGACACGACTTAGCGATTGAACATGCATGTGTGCAATAGATAAAATTTCCTTAGCATCTCTCATTTTCAGAACCTCCATTCCATTCCTGTTGCCTATATAATAGGCCCTCATAATTTCTTTGACTGAACTACTTCAGTAACCTAACTGGTCACTCTTAACTCCAAATTTCCCCCTTCCCTTAAAGTTTCATCAGTGTTTACATTCCTGGTTGACTTTCGCCATTATGTACTTGGATCATGACTCTTCCCTGCTCAAAAATCTTTAGTGCCTCCTTATTACTCATTAAATTTTTGACTTCTTGGCTTAGTATTTAAAGCCTTATATGATCTGGTCCCAAACCAACTTTTCCAGTTTGATGTATCTCCACTACAACCGTATCTCATGAACACTTGGATCCATCCCGTCACATAGGATCAGCTAGTAGCGTTCACTTTTCATAAGTTTCCTTTTGTTCATTCTGTTCTCTCAGCCTAAAATGTCCTACATCCGCTGACACTCCTCCTCCCTTCTCTGCCTATGTATTACTTAACTCCCAGTTCAAATGTTGTCTTCTATGCTATTCCTCCCCCACAAGTTCCAAGTGAGAATGTAAATATTTCCTCTTTGTTCCCCTGTCACTTGGCTTTTAGCTTTTAGCTAGTACTTCATTTTCTTTTGCATTTCAATTGGCATGCCATACTCCCTCTGTCTTTTAGTTAACTATAGCAACACTCTCCTGTATCTAGTATTGTCAGGGAATTAGGTATTCCATATAAGCCAAATTCCCAAGTTCAACAAAAAAGTTTCATACAAATACTTAATTTCAACAATTTTGAATGGACATTTTAAAAAGCCATTCATACTGCCCTACTTTCCTAACTAGGATATACTGATTATGATTTACTATTGATAGTGGATCATCTTTGAAAACCATTATTTAATATTGTAGTTAGGTTATTTGTCCCTAAACTGTTGTGATTTTCCAGCAAAGTCACAGATTTGGAGAGCTAGAATCAACCTTAGAGATCATCCAGTCTGACTCATTTATGAGCTCTCACTTTGGGTAATTTTCTTTGGGGGAGAGAGCTTGTCTTTTTCACTCTTTCTAATTTTATACCTCTAATCTAGTGTCAGCTCTGAAAAGTCAGTCAAGCTTGGATCTAAGCAAAGAGTAAAACAGGCTTCCAGAGAGAACTTGAGGGGTTCGGGGCAAGTACCCTCTGATATTTAGATTGGTTGCTCAGTGATATTTTTGTTTACTTCCTGAATCCTGGCTGCTTTCTGGATAATTAAAATTGCCAGATAAGATCTATAAACTAGACCTTATTCTAAGTGTTTTACCTGTATTAACATATTTAATCCTTTTATCAACCCTACAAGGTAGGCATTGCTATTATCCCTTTAGAGAGAAGACTGACTAACTTGCCTAGGATAACACAAGCTAATACATGCAGAACTGGTATCTGAACCCAGGCAGTTTGGCTTCAGTGCCTCTGCTCTTCATTCTACATCAGTTCTCTATCTTCAGTGAAACCTAAAGCTATTATTTGACAGTAAAAAATGAAAATTAAATAGGTACATTGGAGGAGGCAGTGGTAAGATTTAACGACTGGCTCTTAAGGGAGATGGAAGAAGCCTTGATTTGTAGTGTGTGCCAATTTCCATGTCATAAATATTACTCCCATGGCCATATAACTGGCTTCCCTGGTGGCTCCAGTGGTAAGGAATCTGCCTGCCAAGCAGAACACGCAGGTTCAATCCCTGGGTCAAGAAGATCCCCTGGAGAAGGAAATGGCAAACTACTCCAGTATTCTTGCCTGGGAAATCCCACGGACAGAGGAACCTGATGGGCTACGGCCCATGAGGTCACAAAAGAATCAGACATGACTTATTGACTAAACAACAAACAACAATGGCCATAAAAATGTGGAGTTAGGAAAATATGGGTACAATTGGCTGAGTCAGAAAACTCCAGTGCACCACTGGACATTATAGAGTCAAAACTTAAATATATGTAGAATACAATTATAACAAAATTATTAATACTTTGCTTATTCTTTTCACTTTTTCATACTTACTTTAAAAAGTCAGTCAAAGTTCATGTACAGCCAAGTTAAATTTGTTTTTCTACTTGCTACTCTGTTAAACCCAAAGAATATATACCCCAAAACTTCAAAGAAGAACAGTCAGACTTCTTTTTGTGGAAAAGAAAAAAAAAACACCTTTTTCTGACTGGGGCATGTGAGTGAGTCTGTGTGTGTCTTGCCACCGCAGGCATGCCAAGTCTTTTTCTCCCTTAAGCTTTCTTCTTGTCTTTAAAATATTGGAGATTCAGGAGGCTGCTATTATGCGTCAGCTGATTCTAAACCTCTCAAATTAAAATTAATAACTTTGTAAGTGATTTTTTAAGGTCTCACACAGCATATTCTGTATAAAAAGTTAGTCATTTATTACTAACCTATATCATTGAATCTATGTTCCTCATGCTGTAGAATTTTGCATATCAGTTTATTCTCTCATAGTAGTGCAATAACATATTACATGCAAATATTTTTACCACAATCTTTAATATTATTGTTATTTCCTTAAAACCATTCTTACAGTTGATCTTTAAAACCAATGTTAGTGCACTAATACATATTCTTAAACAAGTTGTCAAGTGTTCCACTTTTCTATCCAACAACTTTGCTATAACAACTGTCTCCTTTGGAAAGGACCAAGCCTAGGAAGCCAAATACGGGTTGCAGAGCTCAGCTAATTACAACATAGTGTTAAAAAGATCAAGGCTATGGTTCAGTTAATCTTCTTGTGGATCACTTATACAGAAGACAATACCTCAAAACTCATTAAGTATATTGTAAGTATTTAGGCCTTGGGGCCACAGAAAGGAATAAAATATAGTCCTTGCCCTCTAGGCATTTGCAGATGTCTCCTGTATATTAGCCTTTCACCATTAGGAATATGAACTAAGCCTGAAAAATGAATTGTACATATCCATTTTCATGGACAGTAGTAGAAAACAATAATTTCCAAACCACATTCTGAACTGATACTGGGTTAGTAGAATTGCTTCCTACATAAAAAAGACTATTTTCTTTCAATGTCCAGTAATTTGTAATATCACAAACTATACTTGTTTTGAAATTTCTGAACTTAGTAGAACTCTTTATTTAAAAATTGGAAACCAGAAATGGACTAGAGTTTGAGGGAGGGAATAAGTATAATGTGGCAAAAATAACTTTGAAGTGGGAATCACACCACTGGGTTGCAGATTTTGCCTGAAGGAGACAGGGCTGTACTAAAGCTTCTAAAATCAATTCTGGCAAAGGAATAAGACAACTTTCTTCTGCTACCTTTATGGAATTTTCAAACCAGCTATTTATTAATTTCATTGTTTTTCCAAAAATCATCGCACCTCTTCCCTGCCAAAAGATAAATCTTTAATAGACTGAAAGTGTCATATGAAGAAAACTGATCATTAATTGGAGAACAAATGTTAATGGCATAAACCCTGATCACAGAATAGCTGTCATTTCAGGATTTAAATCTCTCTAAATCTACACTTTGTTTCAAGGACTTATTTATAAATTTTAATGCTTTGTCTCTGATAAATTTTCAGAGTTGAAAAGCAAAAAGGAAAAGCTGTCATGTTTACAATTCTAGTGTGTTAACATCACTTTATAGTTGACAATTTAATGGTCAAGAATAGCTAATCTGAACCCTTGTTGCTTAAATACACGTTCCCAGGTCCAGCAGAAATTTGACACTTACCTTGATAGACAAAATGTAGCAGTTAATCAATTCTATAGGGAATCCTTGAACTTCCCACTTAAAAACCATTAATAACATAATGAGGCTCAAGTTTCCCACATTTTCACTCTGCTATCTAGGGTACTTTGGGAGAAGAGACAGATTAGGAATAGACGATAATTTAGCATAAGAGGAAATTTAGACTCTAATCTCAAATGTTCAACAATGAATAATGGATACATGTATATGTATGGCTGAGTCCCTTCGCTGTTCACCTAAAACTACCATAACATTGTTAACTGGCTATATGTGTGTGTGTGCTCAGTCATGTCCGACCCTTTGCGACTCCATGGACTTTAGCCTGCTAAGCCCCTCTGTCCATGGAATTTTCCAGGCAAGAATACTGGAGTAGGTTGCCATTTCCTACTCCAAGGAATCTTCCCAACTTAGGGATCGAACCAGCATCTCAAACCCAAGTCTCTTATACTTGCAGGTGCATCCTTTACTACTAGTGTTAATTGGCCACACCCCAACACAAAATAAAAAGTTTAAAGTTTGAGGAAAAAAACAATGACTAAAGGTTTTGGTATGTGCTTATCTTGGGAACAAACGTAATAAAATAGGCTGTAGCAACTCTTACTACTGTTACTGAATATCATTCAATTAAAACATCATTCAATTATAATTAGCATCCTCATCACTACTGGCAAAAAACACTTCATGGTTATTATTCATAATATATAGAAATCTGACACTAGGATCCTGCTGGTGACCAATCTCATTCATTTCTTTCAAAAAACTAACAAAATTATTGTTGTTGTTTAGTCACTAAGTCATGTTTGACACTTTTGTGGCCCCATGGACTGTAGCTTGCAAGGCTCCTCTGTCCATGGGATCTCCCAGGCAAGAACACTGGAGTGGGTAGCCATTCCCTTCTCCAGGGGATCTTCCCAACCCAGGGATTGAACCCACATCTCCTGCATTGACAGGATTCTTTACCCGTGCACCACTAGGGAAGCCCGGTGATATTATGCTTGCTTCATTTGCCTCAGTCGTCTCCGACTCTTTGTGACTCCATGGACTGTAACCCACCAGGCTCCTCTGTCCATGGGATTCTCCAGGCAAGAATACTAGAGTGGGGTGTCATTTTCTTCTCCAATATCTCCAATAATATTATGGTCTGGGTCTAATCTTATTTATTTGTGAACACAGACAAATTCATTGAATAAATTATTTGTCAAATGCAAACTATGTAGTGAGCTCTGTGCTTCAGGATCTTTTCCTCACACATTTTAATATTAACATGTCAAAATGTAAAATGAACTCTAAAATATTTTATAAAATATGAAATATCCTAAGCATAATGATGACATACTTACAGCATCTTGGCATTCAAACACAAAATACAAGGAGGTGAGGAAAGCTGTTCTAATATCTCCTTCAACCAGTTTTTCACTTTTAATATTAGAAAAAAATCTTCACAATGAGTGACTTACAAATAATAAGGGCAACTGAAAGCCAAAGTAGCTCTTAAAAAACTAAGCTCACATTCATTCTGATGATACTAATGGGGTCAACACTTCTGAATTCACTTGTATATGGAATGAACAAGATCTAGGTGTGGTGAATTTCAACACAATTTTCTAACAAACATTTCCTCCTTTAGAAAATCTGGAACCAATTCACGTGAACTTCTTAAATATTCATTTGTCCACAGTAGCTTTTTTTTGGCCCACACCACCATGGCATTTGGGACCTTAGTTCACTAACCAGGGCTTGAACCCGCACCCCTGCAGTGGAAGCACAGTCTCAACCACTGCACCACCAGGGAAGTCCTCACCAAGTAGCTTTTAAAGGCTCAGTTTCCTTCCCTATAGCCCAAACTCTTTGGACAACTGGGGAAGGTCAATGTACTTCAAAGAGGGATACCAAAGCTCCCCAAACCAAGCAGTCCTAAGTGGATTTTTTTTTAAATGAGTAAAAAAAAAATTATCTAAACTTTTAAGCCAAACTAACCTCTCTTTATGCAAATTCCTGTTTTGTGACGACTTGTTTTTTGCTCACTTCTGGTTACTACCAGTTACCAACAAACCAAATTTAGTTTCTTCAATTGACTGCTTCATAGCAGCTCTCAATTAAAATTTTAGTTTTTATCATTGCACCTCAACAAACAAATATACAAGTGCTTTCTTAAAAGTATCTGGAAATATATGTCTGTGGTTTACTGGGAACCAGACAAACCAGTACTGCACATCCCTTTAATGTGTTGTGGGGCTTCCGTGGTGGCTTAGAGGTAAAGAATTCACTTGAAATGCAGGAACCGCAGAAGTTCTTGCAGGAATGCAGGGAGGCACTAGTTTGCTCCCTAGATCAGGAAGATCCCCTGGAGGAGGGCATGGCAACCCACTCCAGTATTCTTGCCTGGAGAATCCCATGGACAGAGGAGCCTGGAGGGCTATAATCCATAGGGTCGCAAAGAGTCGGTCATGACTGAAGTGACTTAGGACAGACGGACGCTCCTAACTTGCCTTTAGGTAAATTCTAGTCTATTGCAGAACATGAAACAGGTTTTAGTACAGGTTGCCTGTTAAAGCCATGGTTCTTTTTGCACTGTTACAAATCATCTTTTTGAGGGAAGGGTGGTGGCAGTGAAGATAACCAAAATCACCTTTTATTATTATCATCCTTTTAAGCCAACAAGTGAAACAGAGGCACACAGCCATGGGTAGTTCAACAAGTTGACTTTCTTTCTACCCTGTATCCCCAAGTACTTCTGCTGTAAGATTTTGAAGGTAATAATACTTTAGAGAATAGGTGACAGATTTGATATGGCATCAAAAATTTTCAGGCAGCTGGAACTTTCAGGAAATAGCATATTAAAGGCACTAGAAAATTAGAAACAATACTGTTCAAAAGGTAACAGATGCATAATTTTCTGATACCATATTCACAGGTAAACAATTTTTAGGATTCTTATTAAAAAAACCTAGTCCTGCCAGGCCTATTCTGATTTCCACAAGTGGTAATGTTTAGCACATTGTTAAGAACACAAGGGCTAGGTCAGCATTTCTCTAAATTTCTGGATTTAGGATTCCTTTAAACTCTCCAAAGAACTTTTGTTTATGTAGATTTCTATTCATATTAACCAGATTAGAAATTAACAGGAATTTTAGAAATATTTATTCATTCATATATAACAGCTATAAATATATATTAATGTAATTAACATTTTTATTAAAAATAACTATTTTTTAAAAAAATGTCATGAGTGGCATTGTCATTTGTGCAAACCTCTTTAATGTCAGACAATAGAAGACAGTTGGATCTTCATACCTGCTTCTGCATTAGACCTGTGATCTGTTTTTCTGGTTGAAATATATAAAGGTAAATCTGTACTCACACAAATATGTAATCAGAAGATTGAAGAGTGTTTTAATAGCATTTTCAAATAATTGTACATATTCTTCTTTTATGTTACAACAAAACTCAATAAGTGGTAGTTTCTTAAATATTAGGTGCAAGGGAGAATTTGAAATCCTATCAATCAATTGTTTCTACTTAGCTAAATGAAAATCCATTGATCTAATATATTGAATGGATCCTTTATCTATGCATGGTTTTGTGACACCATGCATTGGTCGTCTGGAGAGTACTGATTCACTGAATTATGCAGATTTTAAAAATGATGACTCATTTCAAGATTATACAATATAAAAAAAAATCATGGTTGTTAATATTGCTACAATTTTCACTGGAAAAGTCTAAGTCTTAGAAACTGTCAAGCTCATGTGGTAGGTAAAAGTTTTCCAAAATCCTAATTTTTGCTTGAACACTTAAATTTTATCATTAGCAGCAAATGCTGTCATTTCTTTTCTTTGAAAGGGCTTCCCTGGTGGCTCAGCGGTAAAGAATCTCCTGCAATGCAGGAGCTGCAAGAGCCACAGGTTTGATCCCTGGGTCAGGAAGATCCCCTGGAGGAGGGGGTGGCTAACCACTCCAGTACTCTTGCCTGAAGAATCCCATGGGCAGAGGAGCCTGGCAGGCTACAGTCCATAAGGTCACAAAGAGTTGGACTTGACTGAAGCGACTTAGCATACAAAGGACAGGTTCACTTAGTTCACTTTTGACAAAAGGTCTTCCAAATACCCCAGGCTGCATAACTATTGTTTGTCGGTAGTTATTTCAAATTAAAAAGCAGTTGCTTGGAGATAACAGCTAGTTTGGCTCACAACTCAGTCATGAGAGTGCTTTGCAACTACTTCCCATTGTCACCACACAGAACAGGCAAAAAAAAAAGCTGTGTAGATTTAAAAAAAAAAAATTATTCTTACTGTTACATCAAGAAGAGTCCTAAGTGAAACCGGCATTTCCTTTTTACTGCAAATGCATAGAATGTATACAATATAGTTTGCTGCTTCTGTCTTGATTGGTGCTAAGGTGCCAGCAGCTTTTACCCACCACTGCTTTTAAACCATCTGTGTAAATGTCAACACAGTGAATTCTGCAAATAATGTCTACACAGTATTGTGAAAATAGTTTTGACCTCATGGGTCCCTGAAAGAATCTCAGGGAACAGTGCTCCGAGATCATTTTTTGAAAACTACGGGACTAGATCAATGATTCTCAAACTTTAACATGCATGAGAATTACCGGACTTGTTAAAACATTGAAATCCCTGGGCCCCATTCCCTAATTCAGTATGTCTGGGGTGAGGCTTGGGAAACTGCAGTTTAACAAGTTCTGTGGGTTCACTGACTGCATGTAGTCTGTAACCCATACTTTTAGAAATATTGGCTGAAATTTGGTTATAACTTGACTGATGTTATGGCCAAGGAGTTTCAAGACAGTGGTCCAGACACTCTAGCCAGAACAAGACCAATCCTTGACTCTGCATAGAAAGACTTTGCCAATAGACTTATTTTATCAGTAAGTACTTCACAGAGAGAAGTTAGAAAATCAGCCACATAAGAAACAGGCCCATTTCTTTTCTAACACAGCTCCATTGTCACCATTGTGTCTCACCTAAATCACTGTGCTGTGTTAAGTCACTCCAGTTGTGTCCAACTCTTTGCAACCCCATGGACTATAGCCCACCAGGGTCCTCTGTCCATGGGATTGTCCAGGCAAGAACACTGGAGTGGCTTGCCATTCCCTCCTCCAGGCAATCTTCCTGACCCAGGAATCAAACTTGCATTTCTTACATCTCCTGCATCGGCTGGTGGGTTCTTTACCACTTCAGTTCAGTTCAGTTCAGTTCAGTCGCTCAGTCATGTCCGACTCTTTGTGACCCCATGAACCGCAGCACGCCACGCCTCCCTGTCCATCACCAACTCCCGGAGTCCACCCAAACTCATGTCCATTGTGTCGGTGATGCCATCCAACCATCTCATCCTCTGTCATCCCCTTCTCCTCCTGCCCTCAATCTTTCCCAGTATCAGGGTCTTTTCAAATGGGTCAGTTCTCCGCATCAGGTGGCCAAAGTATTGGAGTTTCAGCTTCAACATCAGTCCCTCCAATGAACACCCAGGGCTAATCTCCTTTAGGATGGACTGGCTGGATCTCCTTGCACTAGTGCCACCTAAATCACTGTAACAACCTGCTAGCTAGTTTCCAAGCTACCAGTCTCAGTCCTTCAATTCAGTCCCCTCATGGCTACCAGATAAATTTTTCTAAATGGGAAAAATGTTCATGTGATTCCTTTGCCAAAGGCTCTTAAAGAGTTCTTTGCCAAAGATCCCTAACCGGACTCCATAAAGCTCTGTAGCTTCATTCACCTACAAAATAAAGTTCAGCCTCCTTTTATAAGATCCTGACTCATCTACATAGATAGTCAGGTTTTACACTGTCCAGTGCAGACTTCCTTGAGTTTATCTGGTTTACCTGAGATTCACTAATCTATGGACTCTTTCACATTAGGGACTGGGTTTTTCATCACTGAAACTACAATGTCTAACAGAGTGCTTGGCACATAACACATGTCAAATGTTTGATGAATGCAATTTAGGAATGCTATATTTAGTGACAATTTGAATCTTGATTGAATCTGAAAACAAATTCATCATTAAAGATAATTGTGTGAACAGTCTAAGATGCATCACCTCCCTACATTCAACAATGGCGTATCTTCAAGACATGTCTGCCTACAGCAAGGACATATCTATAATAAGTAAGAAATTAAATACTAATCCTACTCTGCCGATCTTGGGTTTAGTGTGATGGTTACTGCTTCAGTGCTGATTCCACTGAAATCAACATATAGCCAGAGCAGTACTAATGGTCACAATAATCCCTCTCCATCCTGGGATTTGAGTTCACTACAGATTCACACCTGCATTCAGGAGCTGGACAGATATCATTTTAATGCCAAGTTCAAGTTAGAACCCAGTCAGCCATCCTGGTTCACTAGGAGATTGGTTGTTTGGGCACTTATGAGGAAGTTCAGAGGACTTAAAAGGTCTTGAAGCATTGGAACAGGTTGAGTATTTATACCACCTTAAATTTGTGCTGATACTGAGGAAAAGAAAATAATAAGATATGCTATTGCCAGGCTAGGCACAAATTCTAGTATGCATGTTATTTGGTTAAAAGGGTATTCTGTGATTGCATTAAATGTTTATGCTAAAGTTTTCTATTGCTACAGTTCTTGCTTGGGGGAGGTAAGATTTTGAGAAGCCAATTCAACATTTGTTGTTGCTATTTATTACTGTTTTCCAGAGGAATGCTAGTCAGTAAACTCCATAGCATCAGTGTATTCAATCCTTTGGGATAATAAACTGCACAATATCCAGAACTATTCAGAATCTGATAAGAATATTTAATGGCTCAAGGTAAAGGAATTACTGACTTACAATATATACATCACAGGTTAATAATAACCCGATCTTTATTGAGCAGTTAAAAAAAAAGTTAAACAGGAGATTTAGGGTTTCAAGGAAAGAAAACTTATACAAACAAATGTTAGAAAATTATAGTGCTCTTTTCTCCTTGTAGTCATTGATTCTGTTTTCTTGTAATGTGAGACCCTGAGAAGGAGAATTCCACTGAAAAAATTACTACTGTATTGGGTGGGGGATGGGATGAGCACAAAAGGAGGCCATAGCCTAGGCATAAAATAAAATTAAGATATGGCCCCCATCACTTGCCACTTAACCCTCAAATTTCCAGATCATGTGAAACTAGTATAAGAATGTATGAAAGGAAAATGTACTCGGAACCTTAAATATGGCCAGACTCTAGAGAGTGACATTTTTGTGTTGGTCTAAAAGCCCTAGTGACTGCAGCCATGAAATTAAAAGATGCTTGCTCCTTGGAAGAAAAGATACAACAAACCTAGACAGCGTATTAAAAAGCAGAGACATTACTTTGCCTATAAAGGTCTGTATAGTCAAAGCTATGGTTTTTCCAGTAGTCATGTACGGATGTGAGAGTTGGATCATAAAGAAGACTAAGCACTGAAGAATTGATGCTTTCGAACTGTGGTGTTGGAGAAGACTCTTGAGAGTCCCTTGGATTGCAAGGAGATCCAATCAGTCCATCCTAAAGGAAATCGGTCCTGAATATTCATTGGAAGGACTGATGTTGAAGCTGAAGCTCCAATACTTTGGCCACCTGAGGCAAAGATCCAACTTACTGGAAAAGTCTCTGAAACTGAGAAAGATAGAATGCAGGAGGAGAAGGAGACGACAGAGGAAAAGATGGTTGGATGGCATCACCAACTCAATGGACATGAGTTTGAGCAAGCTCTGGGAGACGGTGAAGGACAGCAAAGTCTGGCGTGCTGCAGTCCATGAGGTCGCAAAGAGTCAGACATGACTGAGTGACTCAACAACAAAAAGCCCTACCTTTATTGATATTTGAGTGCCAAACAAAAATATCACTATTAGCCAAAAAATAGGCAACACAGGCTGAAAATGTAACCTAGATGGTAAGGACCAGGTCATTGTTTATCTTCACCTACTTCCTGTTACTATTCTCCTACTACAATATCCAGTCACAAGGTTGGTCATAAAGGGGTGTTCAAACTTTTGCTGCAATTGGAACCTCTTTTTGTGTGTCTTCTCTTCACGTATAGTTTATAACAGGGGAATTAGATTGGAAATTGCATTAATCATTAAAATCTGAAAGAGCATTATGTTGAGAGATAAGGTATTCATTTTGATCCTGCCATAAGAATCTACACAGGCAAAAGTTACAGATGTTAAATTAGTATTCTATTAGGTATCTGAATCAGAGAAAAAGAGAATTTGGTATGCCTCTACAGAAATTGTGGTACCATTTAGTATAAAAAATTCATAAATAAGAACACTCTGCTAACTGAGAATACTAAATTTCCTCCTGTATTAATTATTGCAAAGGCTAAGTTAGGCCCATACACTAATTTATAAAAACAAACACAAACCCATCTCATTTGTTTTTATCCTTTCACAATAAGTTGTTTCTGCAAGTCAGTAAGAAGAATAAACCTGTGGAACTATAAAGTTACATTAACTTGATATAAAAGGTACCATATTAGTACCAAGAAACATAAATGTTTGTCATTGCAGCTGAAAACATTCTTTCTTATCATAGTGAGATAACTAGTGTAGTCACTCCTTGACACTGATAGGACTTTGGTACAGTTAAAGTATGAGGTCAGTCTAAGAGACACACAGAAAGACGGGGAGGGGGAGGGGGAGAGAAGGAAAGAGAGGAAAGAAGTTATCAAGTGCTTGGTAATCAGTGTTTTCCAAATTATATTTCAGATGTTTAGTATTCTGAGATAAAAAGCATTCTATAGATAAATAAGTTTAGAAAATAATGCATTAGACAAAGTTAAACTGTTTTAGACTCATCTAGACTTCTCAGAGGTTCTGAGAAGTCCCGCAGAGATATATATTGCCAGTCTCCAAGATAGGGCTATACATGAGGGTAAGGAGGTGGTTAAGCTATTTTTTAATGAACAAGGCTATGTACTAAGTGTATTATATATTGGCTAATTTATCCCTCATAATAACCCTATGAAACAGGTACAACTATCATCCCCCATTCAACAGATGAGTCTTATAGAGCAGTGATCTCCAACCTTTTTGAGACCAGGCACCAGTTTCATGGAAAACAATTTATCCATGGACTGGGGTTGGTGGGAGGATGGTTTCAGGATGATTCAAGTTCATTACATTTATTGTGCACTTTATTAATAGAAATTATTAATTTACTATTAATAATTATTATTAATTTATTATTATTACATCAGCTCCACCTCAGATCATCAGGCATTAGATCCCAGAGGTTGGGGACTCCTGTTATAGAGAATAATTTGGTTAAGGTCACAGAGCTATTACATGATAGATCTGGGATTTAAGTCAAAATCTACTTCATTCCTTAGTTCCTGATCTTTGGACCACTTTGACCTCAAAAGGTTCAAAGACATTTCTATTGTTAGAACTTAACATCTTGATTTTAAGGTCCTGCTGCTGCTTACAATGGAAATACACAGGGGAGAAGGACAAGAGTTGTTTCAGTTTCTTGATTATGTGATTTCTACCTGTATTTCTCAAAAACTGCCAGAAAAATAGCAATTTGGATGCCACATTTTTTCCTACTTCTACATATAAAGCAATTACTTATTTCAAAATGAGGTAGTGAACAGCTGTAATAATCAAAGTTGAAATATTATGTTTAGTTAAAAAAAGAAAAAACTGTCAACAAAAGGTTCAAGAGAACTAACAGTCACAAAACACCCACCTCAGGCCAAACACTTTATTTACAATATCACAGGAAATGGGCATTATTACCCCTCCTTTATATAAATCAAGATAAATGAAGTCCAGGTCAACAATTTGCCCAAGACTACATGTATATTAATTAGTAGGGCTGGAATTAAAAAAGAGCAGTCTGACTCAAGGACATCTGTTTTTCCATTACAATATGCTATCTCCCAATTTCAAACAGAACACATTCACCTCTAGTACAATAGGTTGAAATAAAAAAGAGTAATCATGTATCTTTCCTTGCTAACAAAGGGTAATCTGTTAGCCTTTAATTACATTAGTCAAAGTAAGTCAATTTCCTTATCTTGATTGCCAGTTCAACCAAAAGACATTAGCCAGACAGAAGCAGCAAAGTAGGTGGAGGGTTGAGGTCTAGGAAAAGGGAGGTGACTGATGCTTTTGCACTGGCCAGTTTCCATTTCTTTCACACATCCTGCTCTCTTGCCAAGATGAAATGATGGTGGTGGGAAGCAAAACTTGAAGCAGTCCTATAACTCAAAGCACTTTGGAATTCTGTTACATATAGGTTGCTTGTGTATATCTACTAATGAAAACCTTACTCAATATAATCACACTTTTCTAGCCTTCATCTGAATGACTGCCGAAATCCTCTAAAATGAGAAAAGATGTAATGACTTGGAAATCTGTTAATGGCTAAGCCACAAATCAAAATTACATTCTTGAAACTTTTGGGAACATTACAAATGCTATTAAAATAAGCCAACCTCCGAGATGATCATAGTTAGGAAAAGAAAATGGAGATTCCTTAAGGTAAAACACATGTAAAAGGTGAGGTAGTGCTTTGGTCAATATCACAAAAAAACTGATTAAGTAGAGAAATCTCTCTAAACTAGCATGATTGGGGAGAACCTAATAAACTATATTTAATGGAGCTATCATTATGAACAAAAACCACAAGAGAAACACTGATGAGTTGCGTTTCAAAAATTCATCTGCAAATGAGTTGTTTGGAACTAGAGACAATACATTTTCCCATAGTAATGTTGGTAAACACAGTTCGAGCTCCCAAATTAACCCCCAGATTATTTCCATGAGAAATGCTTTGAGGACTAAAAACTTCAAAGCAAATATAAATTATTACTTAACCCAAATTTATAATAAGACTTCTCTGTAAAAAAAAATCTCAGAAATACTTAAGCAAGCAAGCAAAAAAACCAAAACATTTAAAATATCTTAAATGCTGGGACATAAGAAAAATGCATATTTAATCAGGAGGATTACATGGTTGATGGGAAGTTTTTGTAGAGACTGTGGGAGTTAGTTATGGACACATTTAAGGTTGTTAAGATATTGACAGCACTGGCTTCTTTATGCCGAATTTCACTTCAAAAGAAATGGCACCACATAGAAAGAAGCTCAATTTTTTTTTGTAAAAATAGGACTCAGAAAGACATAATAAAAGCGAATGCAAGAGAGAGAGACTATATCTAAGGCAGAATTGATTGAGCTATGAAAGGCAAAGGACGCATGTAGAAAAGTAGGACACAAAATGTATCCTAAGAGGAAAGGAAGTGGTATAACAGCTACTCGTGAATTTGACAGTTTCTTGTGCAAACCACCAACCTGTGCATAGCAAAGTATTATTTCAAAGGAAATGCCAATTTAAAAAACAAATACATGCATGCTCAGTTGTGTCCGACTCTTTGCAATCTCATGGACTGTAGCCCACATGCTCGTCTGTCCATAGGATTTTTCAGGCAAGAATGCTGCAGCAGGTTACCATTTCCTATTCCAAGGGATATTCCTAACTCAGGGATCGAACCAGCATTTCTTGCATCTCCTGCATTGGCAGGCAGATTCTTTACCACTGCGCCACCTGGGAAGCCCCCAAAAAACAAGTACAGAAGGTTCCCAACTTACGATGATGTGACTTATAATATGAGTGGTACGATCCTCTCTCGAGGATTGATTACATGAGATAATCAATACTTTATTATCAAATAGGCTTTGTGTTAGATGATTTTGCACAACTGTAGGCTAATATAATGTTCTGAGCATATTAAAGAACATGCTATCATGTTAGGTAGGTTAGGTGTATTAAATGCATTTTTGACTTATGATATTTTCCATTTATGATGGGTTTATCAGGATGTAACTCCATCATAAATTGAGGAAGATCCGTAATTCAATTTTAATGATGTGTTAAATACAATTTTGATTGAGCTTGTATGTTCTGCACATCATTAATAAACTGTAAAATAAGAATACCATGATTCTCCTTTGTCCTTATTCTCATAAAGTTTCTTCCTCTTTTCTAGAATGACAAAAGCTATCATCATCAGTGCCTCCTGTACAACGTTACAAACTTCCGTCCATCCACAGTTCTTCAGGACCTCTGTCTATTAGATCTAATCCCTTGAATCTATTTTTCACTTTCACTGTATAATCGTAAGGGATTAGATTTAGGTCATACCTGAATGGCCTAGTGGTTTTCCCTATTTCTTCAATTTAAGTCTGAATTTTGCCATAAGGAGTTCATGATTTGAGCCACCAGATAACTATGATAGTGTGATCACTCACCTAGAGCCAGACATCCTGGAGTGCAAAGTGGAGTGGGCCTTAGGAAGCATCATTACAAACAAAGCTAGTGGAAGTGATGGAATTCCAGCTGAGCTATTTCAAATTCTAAATGATGATGCTGTGAAAGTGCTGCACTCAATATGCCAGCAAATTTGGAAAACTCAGCAGCGGCCACAGGACTGGAAAAGGTCAGTTTTCATTCCAATGCCAAAGAAAGGTAATGCCAAAGAATGTTCAAACTACCACACAATTGCACTCATTTCACATGCTAGCAAGGTCATGGTCAAAATTCTCCAAGATAGGCTTCAACAGTATGTGAACCGAGAACTCCCAGAAGTACAAGCTGGATGTAGAAAAGGCAGAGGAACCAGAGATCATATTGCCAACATTCATTGGATCATAGAAAAAGCAAGAGAGTTCCAGAAAAACATCTACTTCTGCTTCATTGACTAAAGCCTTTGACTGTGTGGATCACAACAAACCGTGGAAAATTCTGGAAGAGATGGGAATACCAGACCACCTTACCTGCCTCCTGAGAAATCTGTATGCAGGTGAAGAAGCAACAGTTAGAACCAGACATGGAACAATGGACTGATTCAAAATTGGAAAAGGAGTACATCAAGGTTTTATACTGTCACCCTACTTATTTAACTTATATGCAGAGTACATCATGCGAAATGCTGGGCTGGATGAAGCACAAGCTGGAATTAAGACTACAGGGAGAAATATCAATAACCTCAGATGTGCAGATGACACCACCCTTATGGCAGAAAGTGAAGAAGAATTAAAGAGTCTCTTGATGAAGGTGAAAGAGGAAGAGTGAAAAAGCTGGCTTAAAATGCAGCTTTCAAAAAACTAAGTTCATGGCATCTGGTCCCATCACTTCATGGCAAATACATGGGAAAACAATGGAAACAGTGACAGACTTTATTTTATTGGGCTCCAAAATCACTGTGAATGGTGACTGCAGCCATGAAATTAAAAGACACTTGCTCTCTGAAAGAAAAGCTATGACAAACCTAGCAGCATATTAAAAAGCAGAGACATCCCTTTGCTGACAAAGGTCCATATAGTCAAAGCTATGGTCTTTCCAGTAGTCATGTACGGATGTGAGAGTTGGACCATAAAGAAGGCTGAGCACCAAAGATTGATGCTTTTGAACTGTGGTGTTGCAGAAGACTCTTGAGAGTCCCTTGGACTGCAAGGAAATCAAACCAGTCCATCCTAAAGTAAATCAACCCTGAATATTCATTGGAAAGACTGATGCTGAGACTGAAGCTCCAATACTTTGGCCACCTGATGTGAAGAGCTGACTTATTGGAAAAGACCCTGATGCTAGGTCCCATCACTTCATGGCAAATACATGGGGAAACAATGGAAACAGTGACAGACTTTATTTTATTGGGCAGATTGAAGATTGGGAAGATTGAAGGCAGAAGGAGAAGGGAATAACAGGATGAAATGGTTGGATGGCATCACTGACTCAATGGATGTGAATTTGAGCAAACTCCAGGAGATAGTCAAGGACAAGGCCTGGGGTGCTGCAGCCCATGGGGTCACAAATAGTTGGACACGACTGAGTAACTGAACAACAAATTGTCATCAGATGAACTCAGTGTGTCATGGGTGAAAACTGCCAATATATTGGATTCTTCATATTAAGCTATTAAATTTAGCATTAATTTTAAAAGTATTGAATAGAAAAGATATTGAAGAGGGCTTGGGAGGGCAAGCAGGCCTCTTATGGAAAAGAAACAGACAAAAAACAAGAAAGGTAAGGTATGTATAAAAGGGGGAAAGGAAAAATACCAATCGTAATACAAAGGCTAAAGAGAAGAGAAACATTCTATATTATAATTGAAAAAGTCAGTCTTTAAAGTTCTTTAGTGTTCAAGGCTTATTTTACATATGAAAAAACCAGTTAGTATTAACAAGAAAGGACCACGCTAACAATTTTGTGAGCTAGATAGATTTAAAAAACCAAAGTAATTCTCCTTTAAATTCTAATAATAGTCTATAAATCATTTCTACCATTAGGTATGCTTTGTTCCTGCTATTGGTATAGTCACATAATTAATGCTTTCTTTTGGATTTATGAACACTATAGGAATATTTTGGATTTTTAAATAACATTATTTTTCTGATTATAAGTATAAAACATTCATCTTAGGAAATTCATAAAATAGAGACAAATTATAATGAAGAGAACAATAATCACCTGTAACTCCACCAATCGGATATAACCACGCTTAACATTTTGGTGTATTTTCTTTTCAAAGGCTAAGACTTTTGTTTTTTTTGGCTAAGACTTTTTAGTTGCAGGCAGCATTTAACTAAACTTATTCAACATTTTATCTGAAATGATAAAGACTGATATCCTGAGAGAAACACACACACACCAAGTGAGTTCAAGCACCATCTTCTTTCAAAAAAGGTCAAAATAAATAGGGTTAACTCAAAATCACTGATTTGTATCTAACTTGAGCATTCAAGCATTAAAACCAAGTAAATCATGTCTAGGATCTGAACCTAACAGCCCCTATAAAGTCAGGCATGAATCACCAAACTTTCTTTCTGGAAGCAATCAATATTGTAACAAGCCTAGGGGCAAATTCAGGCAATAATTATATGTCATGATATACAGAAAGAGGTACATACAGCTGAAAGAGGCAGAACAGGAAATGGAAAAATAACAAAGAGCCCTTGTGCTCTGCTTTGCCCACAGGGCTCCAAAGTGGGTGTCAACAGCAAAATGTGGCAATTCTGAACTGGCTTAATAACTTTGTCAAAAGTCCTTGGAAATAACTCCCTATAGTGTAGCTAAGGATCAACCACAGTTAACTAGCTCCAATGCAGTGTAGGATTTGTTTCTGTGGGTGAGTGGGCTCCTACCACATGCTGCAAGAAGTCATTTCCTCTGAAGACAAAGTTGACAATTGTGCTGCTTCAAAGGTTCTTCACTGTGGGGCGCAAGGTCGTCTTCTGGGGTTCCGGGACTATCCTGCTTCTTGATCCAGGTGCTGGTTACACAAGTGTGCTCACTTTGTGAAAATTCACTGAGCTATACACTAATTATTTCTGTATCTTTTTGGTATGTACATTATTCGTCAATAAAATTTACATATACAAAAAATTATTCACCCCTAAGCAGTATTTGTGGTACCCTATCAAGTAAACTTTGGGGAAAACCCAACAATAGTTTATAGTTCAGTGGCCATCATGAATAAGAAAAGCCATTTTAGTCAATGAGGTGCTGCTTAACCAAGCAACAAGGAAACTGGGTGTAAACTTCATTTGTGACCTAATTCCTATAATATAGGAATATTATAAGAATACTATAGGAGAAGAGGAACTAAGGCACAAATGGTGATCAAATCTTTCAAAAGGTCAAGGCCACAATAGGCAGTGAATATGGGTTAGACCAGATCATGTTTTTGACTAGTTAGCATATTTTATATAAAGCTCTCTGGGGTATATTTTTGTTTTAAATGTTCCAATTCACATCCCTCCCCATCACCATTTCTGTACTTCTTTTTGCTAGTTATTGGAAAAGAAGCTCAATTCCCACTCCCACCAAAGACTGCCATCTTCAGCTTATAAGAGAACCCTCTTTCTATTTTTAATTACACGGGAAAATGCTTACAACAAGAAGTAGGATACAAAACTGCATATCTGGTATATAATTATAATTCTTTACATAATACATATACAGAGCAAAGGGAGAAAATGACAACAAAAACACCCCAAAATGCTAAAATGGTTACATTTATGGCTTTTTCTGTTTTCCTTTAAATTGTCTGTATTTTCTTAATACTATATTAATATTCATGATAAAAGTAGGATACCAAACTATACCTATACATGGAAAAAGAGACAAGAAGGGATATTAACGATACCGTCTCTGCGTTGTAGAATTATGTGGAGCTCTTATTTTTAGTTTTCTGTATTTTCCAAGTTTTCTGCAAGAAGCATAGTTAAGTTTATAATCAGAAAATAATTTAGACAATATCTTTTGTACTCTCCTCTATTTCCTCCATTGAAGCCTAAGAATAGAGACTAAATGCATTCTAGATGAGACAACACACATCTTCCATGGACTAGGGGAAATAGTTCCTTATGTGCTTAGAAAAACAATTCATCAATCAAGCTATATTGACTTTTATATTATGGAATTTTTATATTATGGAATTCAACGTTCACCAACATGTTCAATGGAAGCACTTTAGTTGGAGACATAAATTGAATGGTATAAATCAAATTTTTTAAATATCAAAAAAATAGAAAAGGGAATGTTCAACAGAAATACTCATTGTCTTTATTTCTTTGTTATCTAGGTCATATTACTATTTAAAAACCATAAACTAGCACATGATGGTGACTACCATAGAATTTAGGGTGCTTGCAATCTTTAAGTATTTATATAATCTTATTTCTCCTTTTTTTGTATATTGAGGCAGGAAGCTCAGTACTTAGCGTACAGTAGACCCTTGATAAATGTTCAGTGAATTGAGTTTCAATCCCTTTTTTTAGATAGTTTTCTAGGGAACCTTATGATCCTCTGTCATTCTTGTGTATTTAAGGCCACTCAACAAGTATTTGCAAAGCACATACAGTAAAAAGGTTTCTAAATTGTTGTTGTTTAGCCACTAAGTCAAGTCCGACTCTTTTACTACCCCATGTACACTCGCCAGGCTCTTCTGTCCATAGGATCTTCCAGGCAAGAATACTGGAGTGGGTTGCCATTTCCTCCTCCAGGAGATCTTCCCAACCCAGGGATGGAATCCGCATCTCCTGCATTGGCAGGCAGATTGTTTACCACTGAGCCAACAGGAAAGTTAATAAAGGTTCCTATGGGGAATACGAAATTAATAAAACCTTAAAATGATTACAATACAGTAGGAAGAGAAAATACATGAACAAAAACTACCAGCAAAATGCAGAAAGTACTTATAAGGGATGGAATTCTACGGGAGATAAGAGATTATTTTGTTTTTGGTTGTGGGGGTTGTGGTGAGAAGAGGAAAAGAAGGAATTATGAAAACCTTCAACAATGAGGAGGCATCTGTGTTGGGTTTTGAAGAATGGGTAAGTTTCTGATCAACAGAGCTGGGAAGAAAGGGGTACACAGGCAAAAGCAGAAGTATGAGCAAAGGAATGATAATGGGAAAGGCTAGAGAATATGTTTCAGGATCAATATGAGACAAGAGGTACATAAAGCTTCAAAAATAGGTTGGGACTAGATTATTAAGAGTTTATATGCCATGCTGAGAAACATAATCTAAAAATGATAAATAATGGGCTCTTGAGCAATGGAATATGTGTGTCCAGAGCTATGTTCCAGTGACCATGTGGAAGAAGAACTGAAAGGAAAAAGTGACTGAAGGCAGGGAGACCAATTAGGAGGCTAAGCATTTGTTTCCATTAGAAGACATTTGGAACTGTAAGCAGTGTAATAACAATTGTGAGGGAGAAGGGAACATAGTGAGAAGAAGGAAAAGTTTAAATCAACTGGACGTGGCAGATACTTATTAGAGGGAGAGTGTTGGGGGCCTGGATGTGAATGCAAGGAAGAAAAGGTGTGAGATGAATGTGTTAATAAAATAACAGAAATGAAACAAAAGAGAAGCAAGAGACTGCTTGGGAAGGAGTTTCAAAGAAGGAGTGGTCAACAATATCAAATACACTTCCGCGGAGAGATCAAAAAGGATGAACGTGAGAATAGATTTTGGAATGGTATTTTACCTTGGTAAATCATCACCACCTAATCTCTTCTCAACTTCTTTTTGAGCCTAAAGAGGTTCTTTTTGATGTCAACTTACTAGGGGCTAAAAAATAAAAATTAAAAAACAAACAACAACAACAGCAAAACTCAAAACAGAATAAAAACTAAATGTCAAATGGTTGAGAAGGAACTGGGTGGTAATAAACCAGTGGAAAATCCTATTCCAAAGTCCTTGTGAATGGAAAAGAGATTGGTTACTCAAGGGACAAGCAGTTATTTGAGAAAAGAATGACAAACATATGCGGGCCAAAAGATTATTTTCTTGTAAGGCATTCAGTTTACTCAACTTATTCCTAGTTACAGTTAGATGTCAGATAATATGGACCTTGGAGTACTCGTGGCTATTCATTTTCAAATTATATACCACAAACATACAAATCAATTTTCATTTTCTTAAATACATTTAACTATCCCTAACCTAACTCCAAATGTATTTCTAAAATACTATCCTATCCTAAGAAAAATTATAGTTGCTTCCTAAATGTCAGGCTTTGTGTTAAACACTTTATCTGTATTATATCATTTAATCCATTAACTTTATCAGGCAAGTTTTTTATTATGTCCATTTTACATAGGAGAAAACTAAGACATAGAGAAGTAAAATACTGGCCTAAGATTTTAAAAATAGTAAGTGGCAGGGGGAGGGAGTTTGGGATTTACATATACACAGTACTTTATATAAAATAGATAATCAACAAGGACCTATTGTATAGCACAGGGAACTATACTCAATATTTTATAATAACCTACAAGGGAATTGGGCCTTCCCAATGGCTCAGCAGACAAATAATCCACCTGCAATGCAGGAGACGTGGATTTGATCACTGGGTCAGGAAGATCTCCTGGAGGAGGGCATGGCAATCCACTCCAGCATTCTTGCTGGAAAAATCCCATCAACAGAGGAGCCTGGAGGGCTATGGTCCATGGGGTCACAAAGAGTCAGACATGACTAAAGCAATTAAGCATGGCACATAAGGGAAAAGAATCTGAAAAAGAGTATGTGTGTGTGTGTGTGTGTATCTGAATCACTGTGCTATACACCTGAAATTAACACAACACTGTAAATCAACACACAAGTATATTTCAATTAAAGAAAAAAAACCTGGGGACTTCCTTGGCAGTCCAGCAGTTAAGACTCCTGACTCCCACTGGAGGGGGCACAGGTTCTATACCTGGTTGGGGAACTAAGATCCCACGTGCTGCATTGAGCAGGCAAAAACTAAAAAATAAATAAATAAAAAGTGGCAAAGGTCATCTTCTTAACATGCTCTAAGAAGTCTTTCAACAATGTATACAACAAGCAACTGTTTCATATAGCAAACTCTATTCCAAGGGAGACCACCAAATCATTCATTAACTTAAATGGCTTGGTTCACTCACTTTTTTACAACCCTCAGGAATAATGCTTCTCCTGCCATCCTTTTGAATATGTTTCAAGTTCTTGTAAGCACGTCATGGATTATGAAGGTGGAAGCTTTGCACAGGTCTTTCAATAAACTCATGCCTGCACATGTTGACTCAAGGAAAACTATACAAGGAAGTACTGACACCACTTCAACC
Source organism: Bos javanicus (assembly GCF_032452875.1). NCBI lineage: Eukaryota > Metazoa > Chordata > Mammalia > Artiodactyla > Bovidae > Bos > Bos javanicus. The sequence continues at coordinate 57,122,186 of NC_083897.1, read as the reverse complement.
CGTGGGCTGTGTTCAATTAGAAAGCATGCAAGGCTCAGGCTCATCTGCTTGGGAAAGCAGACTAGTTAGTTGTGCAATAACAAGAGCATGCGCAACGTGTCTCATCGTGACAACCCTGCATTTTAGACGGCTTTAGTGCTTACTCTAAGTTTTGGCCGCTTCTTATCTGATTTTCATATTTAAAAAAGACACGAATAGTGATTTAACTGTGAAACCAAAATTTTCTCTGAATTTTCTTCCCCGTTTCTGGATCATTTTTAATGAAAAATATCCAGAGATTGCAGGATCAGCTGTTAATAAAAATCTATCATGTACAATTTTTTATCTGAATGAATCAAGATTTTCTGGAAGATAGTATACAGAAATAAACTGCTAGGTTGCTGCAAGGCTATAGCTACCCTTTGGGAAAATTTGTTATCCATAAAAACAGTCTGATTTTTCTAATTGGTTGCGGTTAGATAGTGGAGTTTCTCTCCAATATACAAAAGTTTTAAAGCTATTGCTCTAAACCAGTTAGTTCTATTACTTGAAACAAATGGATATTCATGGTCACAGAACTGTGATAGATAGGAGTGTGGATGATCAGCACTAATTCCAGTGAAGGACAATTCAAGCACAGGCCCCTGTGAGAGGGGGTGGAGAAAGGTTTTGTAAAACGAAGTCCACAGCAATGACTTTTCCACATTCGGCGGCCCTTGTAGAATTCATGGCAATATATATTACGTTAATCAGCACTTAAACTTCGGTCTTACCTCTTTGCCACTAGGATCCAAGAGAAATCGTTTTTTGACCAGAGATTACAATGAACCCTGGGATTACTCTCAGGAATGAGCAAAGCAAACAACACAGCACTTTGCAAACAAAATATTTAACAACATACATGGATGAAATGCAAAGTGATTTCTCCCTGTGTTGAAAAATAGTTTCTCCAGGAGGGAGAAATGCGATTCCATTCCTCAAGTAACTAGCTAGCTCTTTCAGCTAGTTAACCTAAGTGTAACATTGCTACAGTCAGATAAGAATTCATTGCTACATCTCAGACAATAATTCATTTTTTAAAGTATCAAAATACTCTTCTGAGTTTTAATTAAGTGATCGCTATTTAGGGCTTTATTTCTATATAGTATTCTGAAACAAAAGAGCCATGCTGAGATTCCCAGTGTATTTAGGACTTTATTTCTATATAATATTCTGAAACAAAAGAGCCATGCTTAGATTCCCAGTGTAATTGTCTTTACCCTGACAGTTGTGTAAGCCTCTGTTTGCTCAATTTTTTTGCATCTTGTTAGCATTAGCCTATTATAATAACTAACTTTTAACTGAGTATTTATTATCTGCTAGGTAGTTTACATACATTATCCTTAATGATCACAGCAATGTAAATATCTCCATCTTACAGATGGGAAAACTGAGACTCAGTAAAGTTAAAACTGAGACTCTGACCAAGGACACAAAGCTATTATGTGGTAAATTCAGAATTTGATTCCCATTCTTGACTACAATGTCTGTGCTTTTCCTAGTACATCATTCTCTCTCTCCACAAAGTATAAGTAAGATGTATGCAGAGTGCCTGGAACATAGTAGGAACGCAAAAAAATGAATTTTATTGTGCCCTAAAACTATCAGATAAATATAAGCTTATATCCTTAAACAGAAGTAGGATGAAAGCAGTCTAAACCAGAACTCTCTAATTAAAGAGTACTTTTCAATTCCAAATCATCCGTGCAAACGAATCTCATTTGGAGGAGGCAAAGTCAAAACCTTGCATGTAAGTAGCCAATTGAAATGGAAGGACTTTAAAATTTATGAGTCCTTATTCTTCCTTTCTATCAGCCTTTAAAAAGTCTTTTCATTCTAATCAATGAAGTATCAACCAAAAGAGATGGAGTTGCTGCTATCTTTACTCTATAAAATCTAAGACTCAATAGCATTTTAGAGCTGGAAGGGAGTTTATTTGGTTCCTTTTTGTCTCTGCACAATCTACAACTTGGCCTCCCCCTCCTACCTCTGTGCTATTTATCATTTGACTGAGTAACCTGTACAAGGTCACAAAGCTGGTAGAGGCACAGAAGGGACTAAAATGAGCTCAAATCTCCTGAGTTTCCAGTTCAGTGCCCTTTCCATTAAACCACCCAGCCACTCTCTCTACAAGTGCTCTCTAGGCAGGGCCAGACACACTGTTTTAGGAAAAACACAAAACCTCCAGTAGCTAAACAAGCAGATTCATCTCTCCAGTGACTCCTAAAAGGATAATCACTTCATCCTCCTGGCAAACCTGTGGGAGTGGTTCATTCTTAGTTCTTTTCCATTTGATTGAGGGAACCCAGGCTAGACTTCAAATAAGTTGCTCAAGGTCACAGGACTAGCAAGCAATGGAGGGAGAATTTAACCAACATCTGACTTGAGGCCCAGCTCTCAACAACTATGATATACTGCTAGTATGTGTCTCTGCCTTTTTATCCCCCCACATTTTTTCTTTGTCTTTTGGGGCCTAGGATCACTATGTACACATGGTATGAATACCTAAACATAAATAGGGAGAAGGTTTCTGGAAGGATAACTGAAAAGGGAAAAAGAGTAACCCACTTCATCTGCACAAACGTAAGATCTACCTGGATTACATTTTCCAAAGTCTAGGTCCTTGCTAGCCTCGTGCATAAATCTCTCCCTTTTAAGTAACACTAATGGCACCTGTTTTGTCACTCAATAAGCTAAATCAGATTTTTTTTTTCCCAGAGGCCAAGGAAAGCAGTGATGCCAACAGTCACTTGGGACCTGAGACCCAGGGGCAGAGAAGGATCCGAGGGCTGAACATAGTTTCCAACAAAACTGGAATGAGGTTAACAGGGCACAGTAACACAATCTTGTACCTGATTCGAGGAAACACGCAGAGAAAACAGGGAGAGCGGAGGGAAAAAAATCTGCGGCGGGCCTGAGGCTGTGAATCAGGACAAGATTGAGGAAGGGATTTTCCAGATGGGCTTCTCGGTTAGGCTGCCTCCCAGTCATATCAAACCCAGTGCCCACCACCAATGCCCACCCCATGCAAGCACCCTCACAAACAGCAGGAAAAGACGACGCAAAGAACCCCAACAGCTCTCGAATTGCCAGCCTCTGCAATCCGTTGGTTTTTACCCTTTTCCACCAGAGGCAAATTCTGAAGGATTTTCCCGCCCAACCCCCCATGCAGGGTGAAGCTCGGGGAAGAGAGGACCCTGCCTCACTCGATGGGGACAGAAAGGACACTCCTTCGGAGCAAGGGGATAGGGGAGGAATATCTTCAGAGAAATATGGGAAAAACGGCCTCGGCAGGGGTTTGATGGGGCGCAATCGGATAGCTGCACTCACCCGGGTGAGACATGGGGATGACCTCATTGCGGGTCCCCGGGAAGTTAAAGATGACGGCTCCAGACGCCCCTCTCTCGTAAGCCAGATGGATCTTGTCTGCGAAGGTGCAACCCCCACCGCGCTGGATGAGGGCCAACCAAGACACTTGCACGCTGCTGCCCCAGTCCCCCGGGACCGTGGGCACCGTGAAATTCGTGTGCGGGTTACAGGCATTGAGCGCCCCCGGCCCGTCGGGCGGTACCAGGACCCCAGCCACGGGCTCGAGCGGCGAATCCTGGCCGTACACGCCCTCCTCGCTCAGCTCCCACACGGTGCGGTTCACTCCGGTGTGCGGAACCCGCCAGGACACGTTGAGGTACGCGGTCCACACGGCTTCGGCTCCCCTGGAGCCGGGGGTTTGCGGACTCAGAACCAGCAGGAAGCACCAGGCCAGCAATCGGGAAAAGCCACAACCACCGCGGCAGAAGACCCCGGCCCCTGGCAGCTGCCCCATGATATGCGCGCTCTGAGGTTCCCTAGGGCCCCTGGCACGCGCCTTCCCGACTCTCGGCGGGACCCCGGCCTGGGCCAGGTGCGCGCCAGGTAGTGAGAGGACGGGACGAGACTGGCGCGCGCGGCGGGCTGGGTCAGAGCCGGCGGGCACGTAGCGTCGCCGGAGATGTTGCCGCAGAGGAAGCCCTTTGTGGCTCCACTCCTCTCCGCGACTGCCGGGGCCGCGTTGGGCTCCGGGGTTTTAGCGCGAAGCTCCGCCCCGCCGACTGGGGGTAGAGGTGGCTGGGAGGGAGGAAAGGACACTGCGGGACCGCCTCTTAAAAGGGTAGCAGGAGGGGAAGGCTTTAGACTAGGATCGGAAGCTGTGTGGTCAGGTGTGTCGAGTAGTTGTATGAAAAATGGACAGGTGAGGAACTGTGGAATCAGCGCGAACAGAAACGCTCGCTGGTAGGATTCGAGTCCATTTTGAACTGCAAGAATGTATTTTTTTCCCTCGTAACGTTTGCCCACAAGGCTGTTCAGGCTTAAGGTGCCAGAATGCGAAAAGTACTTCTAAAAAGCCCAGATCTGAAGGGTCTGAGTTGCAGTCCAGAGAATTTGGGTAGGTGGGTGGTACCTAGACAGGCTATTTACTAATTCTCTAAGGGGGGAGGGGCAGGAAGAACCCATTATCTTTTTTTTATTTTTCCTTTCCTGCTCTAAACAAGCATCATACCTGTGTATTTTCTTTTACCCTTACCTCATCCTAAATCTACTGCATTAGATGCCCCTTCTAAAGCTAATCTTAGCTCTCAAAAAAAGAATGACTGTTTTCATACTCCTCGAAACTAAGCCTCTTCCATCTTCCGCAAACCAGATTTACCCAACCGGATATGTCTCCGCCAACTCATGACCTTAACTTAATCTTTCTCCATTGCCCACTAACAAAAATGAGCCTGATTCACCTTGACAATTCGCTCATGGCACTTTGGCGTTAAGAGTTCTCCTTATTTTAAGTATACAATTTTCATTTACCCTGTTAGTTGTTAATTTAGTATGTGCTCAATAAATAAGCATGGATTAAACTGAATTAATACTTCTGGTGTCTGACACATGAATAATCTTCAACCTTGGCAAAATTACTTCTCCGTGCCTCAGTTTCCTCATCATCTATAAAATGGGGTGATAATAGTACCTACCTCATAGACTTGTCCAGATGATCAAATGAGTTCATACATATAAAGCCCTTAGAACAGTGCTAGCAGAGTATAGGGCTTCCCTTGTAGCTCAGCTGGTAAAGAATCTGCGGATTCATTTTGATGTTTGGCAAAACTAATACAATATTGTAAAGTTTAAAAATAAAATTAAAAAAAGAAAAAAAAAAAAGAATCTGCCTGCAATGTGGGAGACCTGGGTTGGATCTCTGGGTTGGGAAGATCCCCTGGAGAAGGGAAAGGCTACCCACTCCAGTATTCTGGCCTGGAGAGTGCCATGTACTGTATAGTCCATGGGGTCGCAAAGAGTCAGATAGGACTGAGAGGCTTTCACTTCACTAGCAGAATATAAAAATTATATCTGTTAAATACTATTATTATTAAACAGTCAGGGACCCAATACTTTTTAAAGAATATCAAGGTTGTTACTTTGAGGTAATAATCAGAGAAAGTAATGTTCAGAATGTTTAGTTTTAACAATTTTTTCAGTTCAAATAAATATAATTTACTTTATCCAGCCCAACATTTGTTAGGTTCCTAATCAATCATTTCACACCTATGGCCCAACGTTTACTTAATCAATATTATTCGCAAAGATTAAGCATGGGACAATTCTGCACTTGATACCCTTATGGTTTGAGAGAAACCTAGAGGAAAATTAATACTGTAACTAAACAGCACCTAGAATCCAAATAAACGGGCAATTTTGTGAACCATGAACTGTAGGTGTTGAAAGAGACTTTAGAGGTCAAGGGAAGTATATGGGACCAATAGCATGGCACCCCCAACTACTGATTACGTTACTCTCTTAGATAAAAATTACCTAGAGTAAAATAAAAGGATAGCATCTGCCATGTAAAGAGACGGTGTGATTCCAGAAATTGTCTGAAATTGCTGGTAAAGAGCACTCAACATTCAATCAAAATTACTTGCGTGACAAACAACTATATGGTACTTTGAGGAAACAATGTGTTCAAAAGAAAAGAAATCTTTTATAAGGTGTTTACAATAATGAAGTTTGGAGAGACATTTATTAATATTCATTCTGTCTTTTCTTAAATATTTATTGCAATCTCCTATATGTCAATCATGGGCTAAGCTTTGGGATAAAAAAAATAAGACATTAACTCTGCTCTCAGAAAGCTCATAAATTATTTTTGATCAGACAAACAAGCAAACTGATCATTGTACTATGTATAGAGTGCTGGATGTAGATAGTGTAAGAGATATGCTAGAGTTAGGTGTAGGGCAGTAGTGGGTGTTAGAGAAGAGGAACTAACTCAGACTGGGAAGTTAAGAAAAAGCTTCCCAGAGGAGGTTACAATTGTGCTGATTTTGAAAGTGTCAGCCTTTCTAGACAGAGAACAATACAAGAAAAGGCATTGATGCATGAAACTGAAAATGTTGAGAAACAACAAGTACTACAGACTCTATAAACACCAAGTGTTTGGAACCCGGAGTACAAAAGATAAAGTTATAGAGGTTCAAAGGGGTCAGTTCTTGAGAGTCCTTTGGGTAAAGTTAAGGAGTTTGAACTTGATCCAAAAGCAAGGAGTAATATAATCAGGGTTTAAGCAGGGAGTAATAAAATCAGATCTGAATTTTAGTGATCATTATGGCTTCTCTGTGAATAAAAATTTGGAGGAGACAAGAGTCTCCTGCAGGGAATCCTCTGTCTGCAGGGAACCCAGTGCTCTCCAGGTGAGAAATGAAGGTGGCCCAGACTAAATAGGTAGTGGACATAAAGAGAAATGGACAGATTATAGTGTATTTTGGAGATAGAATCAATAAGACTTGTTTGGAGGATGAATGAGAGGGACTCATTCATGAATGAGAGTTAGGGACTGCTCTGAGGTTTTTGACTTGGAAGACTGAATGTCATTTAATTAGGAGGAGGGTTTTAAATATGTAGAGTTGGTAGGAAGAGAAATTATTTCAGTTTAGACATGTTGAATTCAAGGTACCCGTGATGTAACTAGGTAGAACTGTCCAGCTGGCAGTTGAATTTTCTGATTACTGAATGCCTACTAAGCACAAGACACTTGAGAGGTACAAGTATACAGGGACAAATGAAACAGTCCCTGCCCTCAAGGTGTTCATAGTTTAGTAAGAAAGTCAAAGTGTTAGTCAGTTGCATCCGACTCTTTGTGACCCCATGGACTATAACCTAACAGGATCCTCTGTCCATGGGATTCTCCAGGCAAGAATACTGGAGTGGGTTGCCATTTCCTTCTCCAGGGGATCTTCCCTACCCAGGGATTGAAGCCAGGTCTCCCACATTGCAGGTAGATTCTTTACCATGTGCGCCATGAAGAGAGGCAAGCAAATAACAGCATAGTGTAATACATGTTATCATTGAGAAGAGTATAGGATGCAACATGGGCATGGCTGTCTTTACGAACAAATAGAGTTAAGGAAAAAGTAAATATGGATATTCAGACATAGGCAATAGGTAATAAATAGCAGGGAACATTCGGGAACTCCTATTCAATAGTTAGGTATGTCTGGGGAGCAAAGGGGGAGCCAGGAGGAGCGGAGCAGGTCAAGTGGGTTGTGCCAGAGCATGAAGAGTTCAGCAATCTATGTTAAACAGTGTAGGCTCAATGCACATGTGTGCACACAGAGACATAAAGTAAATATGGCAAAATGATAACAATTGTTGAATCTAGATGGTGGGTATATAGATGCTTGCTATAGTATTTTTTCAACTTTTCTCTATATTTTAAACTTTTCGTAATGATGAGTTTAGATTGTAAATTTATATTGAAGTGGATCAAATGAATGATATTACCAGACCTAGGCTTACATATATCATCCAAATTGTATGAGGGTAAAACAGACTTGGTATTGAGGCCAACACCCTCACCCTAGACCATTCTAGCCCAGTGGTGGAGATGGAGGTATCAGACTATCATAGCTTGATGACATAAACTGTTAAAATCATCCTATGAACTCCCCTTGCTATGAGTCCACCCTCACCAAGCAACCTTCTTATTATCATTTAGCTCCTCATGTAAATATGCCTACAGGGCGATAATGCACTGATTAGAAAACACTAGTATCTGTTCCTCTTGGAAATTATGCTTATCATTAGAAATTAATCAGTTGGCATTGACTTGTATATGGGTCTCCTGTGAATTTGGTTAAGCATGAGTCAGTCCCCAGGAGGCCAGGCTCTGGTTATACTACTAATCAAATTGCAAAGCTTATGAAGCTAAGGACCAGACTGTGGATCCTGACTGCATTAGAGTGCTCCCATTTTGTGGAGCCTTGACTGGGTAACTCTCTGGCTTTCCCTAACCAAATCCCTCTGTCTCACTATGATTTCCCTTCAAACTGCAACAGAGCCTTTGCTACTAAGAGTGAGATCTGTTGATCGGGAGTATCAGTATCGTCAGTGAGCTCCTGAGAAGTGAAGACTCTAAGGTTCCACCCAGACCTGCTGAATCAGAATCTGCATTTAAACAAAATTCCCAGGTTATTTGTAGTCTACTCTGGGGTAGACTAGAGTATTCCTGACAGGTAGCCAGCACCCAGCCTCTGCTTGAACACACCCAGTGTCAGAGCTTACTACCTCCCGGAGCGCTACATCCTGAATAGTACTACGCTTTTCTTGTTGGAAAGTTCCTAGAGATGTACTGTGATTTTGCTTCAGTCTTTCCTCTTCCTCCCATCCAATTCTTCCTACCCTAGCTCCCCAGAGTTCCCATGCTGTTCCCCAGCTGTATTATCAGCACTCCACCAGGATCTTTGCTATGAGCAGTTTCCCTGTACCAGACTTCACCTTTTCCTGGTTCTCAAACTGAGTTTACCAGTTCTAGATGTATTCCTTCCGGGTTCCCAAGGCTAATAAGAGCTATTGTTCGTTGAGCATTTACTATGCTCTTTACATGCATTATCTCATTAAATTCTCACAACCCTCCATATTATCCTTATTTTCATTTTTTTTTTTTTTTTTGCTGCACCTTTGGCATGTGGGATCTTAGTTCCCCCACCAGGGATGGAACCCAACTCCTTGCCTTGGAAGGCAGAGTTTTAACCACTGGACCACCAGGGAAGTCTGCTATTATCCTTATTTTCAGAAAAAAAAAAAAAAAACTGTTTCAGAGAAGATTCAGTTCAGTTCAGTCGCTCAGTCGTGTCTGACATTTTGTGACCCCATGAACTATAGCACGCCAGGCCTCCCTGTCCATCACCAACTCCCGGAGTTCACTCAAACTCACGTCCATCGAGTCAGTGATGCCATCCAGCCATCTCATCCTCTGTCGTCCCCTTCTCCTCCTGCCCCCAATCCCTCCCACCATCAGAGTGTTTTCCAATGAGTCAACTCTTCGAATAAGGTGGCCAAAGTACTGCAGAGAGGATTAATGACTCCCTGGCTTAAAGCTCAACATTCAGAAAACGAAGATCATGGCATCTGGTCCCATCACTTCATGGGAAATAGATGGGGAAACAGTGGAAACAGTGTCAGACTTTATTTTTCTGGGCTCCAAAATCACTTTAGATGGTGATTGCAGCCATGAAATTAAAAGACGCTTACTCCTTGGAAGGAAAGTTATGACCAACCTAGATAGCATATTCAAAAGCAGAGACATTACTTTGCCAACAAAGGTTCGTCTAGTCGAGGCTATGGTTTTTCCTGTGGTCATGTATGGATGTGAGAGTTGGACTGTGAAGAAGGCTGAGCGCCGAAGAATTGATGCTTTTGAAGTGTGGTGTTGGAGAAGACTCTTGAGAGTCCCTTGGACTGCAAGGAGATCCAACCAGTCCATTCTGAAGGAGATCAACCCTGGGATTTCTTTGGAAGGAATGATGCTAAAGCTGAAACTCCAGTACTTTGGCCACCTCATGCAAAGAGTTGACTCATTGGAAAAGACTCTGATGCTGGGAGGGATTGGGGGCAAGAGGAGAAGGGGACGACAGAGGATGAGATGGCTGGATGGCATCACTGACTCGATGGACGTGAGTTTGAGTGAACTCCGGGAGATGGTGATGGACAGGGAGGCCTGGCGTGCTGAGATTCATGGGGTCGCAAAGAGTCGGACATGACTGAGCGACTGATCTGATCTGATCTGAAACTCATATAGCTAGTAATAGAGTCAGGATTTCAATGTACTTCTGACTAAGTATTAATAGCCAATAATGACCCAGTATCTTTCCTCTCGAGAGTGGTATTTGCATTCTAACATTGCCTTACACCCAAGAAGGAAAGTTCATATGAAAAGTTTCTTGCATGCATTTCAGTCACTGTGACCAGTGACAGAGATATATTTGGGCCAGGAGTCTTTTTCAACTCCTCAAATCCTACCACAAAGGCTAGCCTTGCCAAATATGTATATCAGCAACACTGAACTGAAAGCCACCCTGAGCAGTGCACTATCTAATGATGAACTGGTAAACAGAGCAGCATACTGCAGAAGCAACAGCAGGGCACCACAGCAGCTGATTAAGTTTCCGGTCACACGGAGTTTCTGTGGTGGCACAGAGATGGACAAGAGCGTTCAGCCTTTAATATATCTCCAGGAAATGAGACACCACATCTTACCATTAAATAAGTGGCAAAGTACCATCTTAGACAACTGGTGACCTGGCATCAAATCCATGCTGTAGCTAAACAACTCGACAATATAGGTGCAGAGAATGTATGGCAACACATTTCCACTAGAGGCAGTTGCCCTTCGGATAGCAAGAAGAAGATGGCAGTGCAGAGAGAGCAAACAGCCAAATGAAACAGAACCCTAAACCCCAAACGTGGTGCTGTGGCATACAAATTATGTCCCATGACTTGCAAGTGCAGGTAAACCTCAGTCAGCTCAAGTGGGTTTACAACCATTAGAAAACAATGGATATTTTTTTAAACAAAGATTTCATGCACTCAAAGAAAAGACAGAATTTCAGAGAGGGGCTTTACAATAGGTAGGTGTGCTATATCTGAATCTAAGAACAGTCTTCTCATGCCTGTAACAGTAATAGCTACCATTGAGAACCTGCCAGGAGCCAGACACGTTATACCCATGTGTTAAGTGTTATATGCTACATCTTACCAGAGGAGAAATGTGTGCTCAGGTTAAGTAACTTGCTGAGGTCACCCATTAGGGAATAACCTAATGATCGAATTGGAATTTGACTCCGTGTCTTAGAACAAAACTACACTCTTCTTGTACAACTTTTCATTCCATAACATTCCATAAACTACCTCCCAAAGTAGGAGTAGGGAGGAAACATATTTATTGAGAACTTACTATGTGCCAGACACTTTACATGTATTAATTATATCATTTCATTCTTACAACAAGTAATAAAATCCTGTTATTTTCAGATGAGAAAAATGAGGCTCAGAAAAGTGAAGTTTCTTGCTGAAGGTCACACAGCTAATAAGTGGCAGAGTTGGAATCCACATGGGAGTTATATTTGACTCCAAATTCTATGCCATTTTCACTTTGCTGTACTTCTTCTCCACATACTTAGTGAGGGTATTACTACAAGGGGGAAAGATTTGTTGTTTTTCAGTCAGATCCAGTAACACATTGAACCTACTAAGAACCCCTTCACCAGAGTGCACTGATTTCTTGCTGAGCAGCCCTAAGAATCCTAGATAACAGAGATAATGAAAGTCCATTTAGTCAAGTGCTTCATCATCCTTTATAAATGTCTACATTGAGTTGTACACACTGGCCCCCATGCTTGTGTGGAGAGGAGTGCTTGAACACGTGTTATGTGTGGAAAGGGTGTTTTCTGATCACTGATGCAAAATAGTACAGAAAGGAATCATACTGATAAGGACAGTGAAGAAAATTGGAAGTGAATTGTGACAAGTTGACTGCTATGGGGAAGGGGAATCAAGTTAGCTATCTTGAGTTTGGGGGGCATGATTGTGGGGATCACAGATTGCTAAAAAGGGATATGAGTAGGAAGAGCCCAAGGCATGGGGTCAGCAATGGTTCCAAGGGGAAAGTTGGGCAAGGGAGGTGCTTGAAAGGAATGATGGATGTGAGTGATTTTTACCCTCACCTGCAGTATCAGGACAACATTATTGGGTTGGCCAAAAAATTTGTTGGGTTTTTCCATAAAATCTTACAGAAAAACCTCAAAGAAATTTTTGTGCAACCAAATACTTGGGAAATTAATCTGTTCTCATGCAAGCTTTTCTCTCTCTCTATCTCTCTCTTTTTAGGTTTCTAGTAAGATGACTTTCAAAGAATTAAATCTGTGAACACAAGAGATTTCTGTATATTAAAAGAAAGAAAAACAACTGCTTGGGGAAAATGTTTTTAATGAATCGTGCCCTACAGATAGGAGAAGGCGATGGCACCCCACTCCAGTACTCTTGCCTAGCAAATCCCATGGATGGAGGAGCCTGGTGGGCTGCAGTCCATGGGGTCGCAAAGAGTCGGACATGACTGACTGACTTCACTTTCACTTTTCACTTTCATGCATTGGAGAAGGAAATGGCAACCCACTCCAGTGTTCTTGCCTGGAGAATCCCAGGGACGGGGGAGCCTGGTGGGCTGCGGTCTATGGGGGTCACACGGAGTCGGACATGACTGAAGTGACTTAGCAGCAGCAGCAGCCCTACAGATATGGCCACATATATGAGGTTTATTTCCAATCTGTTTGCACTATTCAGTAGACTAGATCCTGTTGTTATTTTTAACTTTGTTGTGGACTGGTTATGTGACACCGAGGAAGTTTCTGTTTCTTCTTTCTCAGCTACAAAATAGAGATAATAATAATGAAAAAATTGTGTAGATATATTCTGAACCACTTAGTGTTCCTTCAGATTAAAGCCTACCAGATCAGCTAGTGTAGCTAAAATAAATTATCTAAGATTTTGCCACTTCTAGGACAAATGACAGAATTGCTGGAGAAGGGAGTGGGCCTGGCAGGCATGGAGAAGATCAGTTTACTAAATTAGGGAGGGGTTAAGTTCTTCAAAATGTACATGGGCAGTATTTTTTTTAACCTACAGACAGAATGGGATTCCTTTTCAATAAGAGCCTGATTTGGTAATTCCTAGTAAAACTGAAGCTTCTGAAAAGCAGTTTAAGAATAAATATAGTGTAGTGCATAATCACAATCACCTGTGAGGCCAAGGTTTCCTGTTTAGAAACTAAAGTGTGGGCAAAGGTGGCCTTTGTATTTCAAGGGGCAAAGTCAAAAATTCACAGCTGCCAACAATATGCATTAGGATTAGCTGCTGCTGGCCAGAGCTCAAAATCGATCAAAAACTGGGAGTAAACAAGCATCTGGCAATAATGATCAGGTACTAACACACAGTTGAGACAAATGAAATTAGCTGGTCTCCCACTCATGATTCACACAGTAATTAAGTTCAGTCACACCATAATTAGATAACTGTCATGGTTGTGTTGGTCACAGGAAACAGGCAAGAGACAAGCACGTCTTCAACAAAAGGGTATTTTATGACTACAAAACTTACTTTGGTTTGGTTTTACCACAAATTATGCCATATAAAGTATAAGAACTTTAATGACGTAAAGTACTAACAGAACCTTCACAAGGAAAAAATGCTCAGATCCATTGAACCACAGCACATCCAGGAATCCATAAAATGAATTCTCCCTTAGCTATCAATCTTCTAGTTAGCAGAGGGTGGATAACACTCGTTTCTAAGCTGTGTCTGTGTAACTCTGGGGGCAGATAGGATCAGTATCCTTCATGTTCTTTAGAGCAAAGTAGTTTGGATGCAAAGACCAATGACTGCTTAATATTCTGGATGTTGTCAGCTCTGATGCCACAGAAAGCCTTTTAGCAGAGGCAATGAAGTAGCTTAGCAATGTTTAGTTTTTGTGTAGTGGGGGGAAAAAGAGAGGGAGCAAGTAGACATTGAAAGCCTGAACTCCTATTTGTTTGAAGAGGTTCATCAAGTTTATTTTAATAATCCCACCAGTTCATTAAATATCTTAGTTTTGCTGAGGTGGAGATGGTTGAGATGTTTGTTTACAGACCCGATGAGAGCCTATGTTTGGACTCTACAAGGGGTTTAGGGCCCAACATCCTGCTGGTTTTAGGACTTTCTGTTTGTTTGGATTCAAGGCAGGATGAACACTTTTCAGCACGTACATTCCAGGAACCAGGCTATCTCAGATCAGTGCCTTCAACTCTGCCACACATACGGTATTTTCAGCAGAGATTTTCGAGTTCCAAGATAGATGGAATGGTCAATTGCTTAAGGGTAGTGTGTGCATGTTAAGTCGCTTCAGTCATATCTTGACTCTCTGCGACCCCATGGACTGTAGCCGGCCAGATCCTCTTTCCATGGGATTCTCCATGCAAGAATACAGGAGTGGGTTGCCATTTCCTTCTTCAAGGAATCTTCCAGACTCAAGGATTGAACTGGTGTCTTCTGCATCTCTTGCATTGGCAGGCAGGTTCTTTACCACTAGCACCACCTGGGATTCTGGCCTGGAGAATTCCATAGACTGTATAGTCCATGGGGTCACAAAGAGTTGGACACATCTGAGCGACTTTCACTTTCACTTAACTTTCCACCTGGGAAGCCCAAGGGTAGTTCTAGTGTAGATTTATAATGCCTGCTGTTATCCTATTTTTTTTAAACAGAATCTTAGCCCTGTCACTGCAAGTCGTGTTACATAGCAGTGAACAAGCAAAGAATGGACTTTCCAGGGAAAAAATGTGCTAGACTAATCCCACCTGATCACTGCAGTCAGTATTCAAATTGGGAAAATAAAATGTTTCGCTAACCTTGACCCTCTGGGCTGTCAAATGACATATAAAATGTTAAGCGATAAGCATCACTGAGCATGCAGGATTTATGATTTTCTCTTCTGGAATTTCGGTGACTTAAAAGAAAATTCACACATTCTTGAATTTATTCATTAGAATAATAAATATTTTTTAGAGCTTCTAATGTCTACAAAATCTTATGATAGTTGCAACCAGATCCCTCCTTTAAATATCTTCGTCTACTGGGAGTCAGTTATACCAAGGAAAATTTTGTGAGCCCTCTTTTTGTTTTTGCCTACGTGCATCTAGATTATAGGCAATAAAAGCTTTAGTTGAAAGCCTAGTCTAATCTCGATAGCCTACTAATAAGGAATAAAAGTGATATTAATTTTCTAGACAATTGTAAATAGCCTTCTAATTGATCTCCCTGCTTTTAGTCTCTGCCCCACTCCAAGTCATCCTTCATATTACTGCCATACTGTACTTTCTAAAACATAGCTATGATTATGTTACTTCTCATTGTGTATTGAATAGAGTAGAAATTTCTAGGCTTCAAGGGCTAGGACCTCAACAATCTAGGTCCATCTGACTACTGTCTCCTTTATACCTCCACTGTATCATATATAGTATCTTCCATGCTATGGTGCATTTATTTATTTACATATCTTCTCCATCAGAGACTGAGTTCCTTAAGAGAAGGGATCATGTATTTTTCTTCTTTGTAGCCCCAGCTTTTAGCCTGGCACATTAGAATACATTTGAAAAACAGTAAATGGATGGCAGGATTTCCCAGGTGGCTCAGTGGTAAAGAACCTGCCTGCCAATGCAGGATACATGGGTTTGATCCGTGGGTCAGGAAGATTCCCTGAAGGAGGAAATGGTAACCCAATCCAGTATTCTTGCCTGGAAAATTCCATGGACAGAGGAGCCTAGCAGGCTACATGTAGCCCATGAGGTCCCAAAGCGTTGGACATGACTAAGCACACACATGCAAGTGGATGGCAAGAACTGTAGGGCAACCTCTTTAGTTTGCTGACTAGCTGGTATTAATTTCTCCCTACTGTGTTTGTTAAGGTATAATTTATACACAATAAACTTCTCTTTTTTTTAGTATACAATTCCATAAATTTTGGCAAATATATAGTCATGTAGCCACTACCACAATCAAAATATAGAAGTTTCATCACTCCCTCAAATTCCACATACTATGCCTTTATAGTCAAGTCTCCCTCTGCATCCATCCTTTACACCTGGCACCTCTTCATCTGTTTTCTGTCCCTATGTTTTTTTTTTCCTTTTCTAGAATGTCATGTAAATGGAATCACTAAGTATATCGTTTTTTTGCATCTGATTTCTTAGTAAAATGCATTTGAGACTCATCTATGTTATTGTAATGGCAAGACATTTAAGCAAAAGAGTGGTTAGAGAGATGGATGCTGGAAGGGGGTACAAAGTCCTATGTGAATGCAGAGGGGGGAATGTTTGCTTTTGACTTAATGATTTGGGGGAGATTTCATGCAGAAAGTAGCATCTGTCCGAGCAGGGCCTTGAGGGGTGGGTAGGTGGGATTTTTATAGGTGAGAGAAGATATTTTAGTAAAAGATATAGCAGAAACAGAAGCTCAGAGTCAGGAAGGAGCAGGGGGATTCAGGGAACATTATTTCAGTTTGTTTAAGCATAAGAGGAGGAGTACTGGGAGACAGGACAGAAAAGGTAGGTTAGGACTTTATTGATCTTGAATAATGTATTTAGGAATTTGGTCTTGATTTATTTGGCGGTGGTGGTAAAGAACACGCCTGACAATGCAGGAGACATAAGAGTACTGGGTTTGGTCCCTGATTTGGGAAGATCCCCTGGAGGACAACATGGCATTCCTCTCCAGTATTCTTGCCTGGGAAATCCCATGGACAAAGGAGCCTGGCTGGCTACAGTACATGGGGTCAAAAAGAGTTGGACAGGAATGAAGTGACGTAGCATGCATGCCTGAATCATCATTGCAGGTATTTGAGTCCAGCTCTTCTTAGAGGAGAGTAATAGTTCTGCCTGCAGCTAATTCTGCTGCCCTGCCTGAGTTGAAGTAGGTGGCTCTCTATTTGGATGAGTATATACAACTGTGACCCATAAAACAAGGCCATAAATGACATCTAAATATATCAAAAGCATACCAAGGATATACAATATCTGTGCTGCTGGTACTTTCTAGAAAACATGTTCATGAAATGACCTAATCTGCCCTTCCTGAGCTGAAGTAGACAGCTCTCTATCTGGGTGAGTATATACAACTATGACCCAAGAAACAAGGCCACAAATGACATCTAAATATATCAAAAACATACCAAGGATATAAAATATTTGTGGTACTGGTACTTACTAGAAAACATGTTCATGAAATGACCTAATCTAATACTTAACCAAAAGCTCTCTTATCTCTCCATTCATTTGTATTCTCTCAATTCTCTCTAGGTCAAGGTATCAAAAAGCCAAGTATTGTTCCTGGATTCTATTTTTCTACTTCTCCACAGAAACATCTTCACTGGGATGGTGGTGGTGGTGGTGGTGGTGGTTTAGTCACTTCAGTCATATCTGACTCTTTGCAACCCCGTGGACCATAGTCCACAAGGCTCCTCTGTCCATGGGATTTTCCTGGCAAGAATACTGGAGCAGGTTGCCATTTCCTTCTCCAGAGAATCTTCCCGATCCAGGGATTGAACCCATGTCTCCTACATTGGTAGGAGGATTCTTTACCGTTGAGCCACTGTAAGTATCAACTAATGTTAAGGCTTCTATCTTAGCAGATAGCCAGTAAAAATTCCTGATTGAACAGCATTTCTTTCTTTTATAAAACTATATTATCCACTGGTATTATTCAAGTTCCTATGTAAAAAGAACCCATTCCTATTTGGGATGCTTTTTTCCCCCCTGGGACAAGAACACACATTTCACCAAAGAGGATATACAGATGGTAAATAAGCATATGAAAAGATGTTCAACATTATTAGCCATTAGGGGAATGTTCATTAAAACCACAATGTGATATCACTGCATACCTATCAGAATGGCTTTAAAAAATGACCACACCAAATAATGGTGAGAATGTGGAGAAACTGCATCACACATACACAGTCGGTGAGAATGTAAGATCATGTAGCAAATTTGGAAGAGTCTGGTAGTTTCGTATAAAATTAAACATATAACTACCATATAACTCAGCAATACTAGTCTTGGGCCTCTATCTTAAATAAATGAAAAATTATGTTCACTAAAATATATGTATATGAACATTTATAGCAGCTTCATTCATAGTTGCTCCACACTGGAAAGAACCCAAATATTCTTTGATAGGTGAATAGTTAACCAATTGTGATACATCCATACCATGGAATACTACTCAGCAATAAAAAATAATGAACTATGAATATATGCAACAATCTGAATGGATCTCCAGAGAATTACACTGAGTGAAAAAAGCCAATCTGCAAAAATTACATACAGTATGACCCCATTTATATAACATTTTTGAGATGAAAAACTGTAGTAATGAAGAACAGATTAATGGTTGCCTAGAGTCAAGGAACTCCAGTAATTTTGCCTGGAAAATCCCATGGATGGAGGAGCCTGGTGGGCTGCAGTCCATGGGGTCGTGAAGAGTTGAAAATGACTGAGCGACATCACTTTCTCTTTTCACTTTCATGCATTGGAGCAGGAAATGGCAACCCTCTCCAGTGTTCTTGCCTGGAGAATCCCAGGGACTGGGGAGCCTGGTGGGCTGCCGTCTATTGGGTCGCACAGAGTTGGACATGACTGAAGTGACTTAGCAGCAGCAGCAGAGTCAAGGAAAGAGTATGGGGTGGAGGTGTGTGTCACTATAAAAGGGCCACATGAGGGAACAATGTAGTGATGGAATTGTTCTGAACCTTGGCTGAGGTGGTGATCACAGGAACCTACACATGTGATAAAACTGCATAGAACATGTAATATAAAGTAAAGTGAAGTTGCTCAATCATGTCCGACTCTTTGTGACCCCATGAACTGTAGCCTACCAAATTCCTCCGTCCATGAGATTTTCCAGCCAAGAATACTGGAGTGGGTTGCCATTTCCTCCTCCAGGGTATCTACCTGACCCATGGATTGAACCCAGGTCTCCCACATTGTAGGCAGATGCTTTACCGTCTGAGCCACCAGGGAAGTCCCAGAACATGCAATGAGTGCATGTAAAAGTAGTAAAATCTAAATAAGCTCAGTGGATTGCATTAATGTCAATTTTCTGGTTGTAATATTGTTCTATAGTTACATAAAGTGATAACATTCAGGGAAACTAGGTGAATGGTATATGGGATCTCTATTTCATACAACTGCACATAAATCTACAATTATCTCAAAATAAGTTTTTTGAAAAGAGAAATGTGTGTTGGTTGTAGAAATGTATAATACATTACTTGAATTTAACTCTAGGAAATTATCTCCCTTTTTTTTTTTTTTTGCCGAGGGATTCAGATGTTTTCTTAAGACATTAAATTTTTGAAAAAACAATAAAATTCACCAAGTTTCTAGTTCTAACTATGTTGTTAGGAGGCTTACAACCCAAACAGGGACACTACTTCTGCTTTTGCTATGATTCTTAACCTTTTGGGGGGCCAGAGTTCCTTCTGAAACTTTGATGAAACTTTGTTGTTGTTCAGTTGCTCAGTCGTGTCTGACTCTTTGTGACCCCACGGACTAAAGAGCATGCCGGGCTTCCCTGCCCTTCACTATCTCCTGGAGTTTGCTCAAACTCATGCCCATTGATGAAACTTATGTACAGAGTAAATGAACACACACAAATATGTGCACAGTTTCAAGGACTTCATGGGCCTCATGAAGCTTATCCCAGTGACCCTGTGTTAATGTTCATCTAGTGCTATACTGTTCAATACAGTAGTCAACAACTTCCTGTGTCTATTTAAATTTAATAAAAGTAAAAATTCAGTTCTTCAAGCACATTAGCCACATTTCAAGTGCTCAACTGCCATTATTGGACTGCATGGAGATAGAAGTTTATATCATTGCAGAATGTTATTGGACTGCATTGCTCTTGACATTTAGAATGATTTAAAAAAAAATCCACTCCATGTACTGCTAACTTCAAGTATACTTTACCTTGGTACTTCCCTGGTGGTTCAGTGGTTAAAATTCCACCCTTTCAGTGCACAAGGTGCAGGTTTGATTTCTGGTCAGGAAACCAAGATCCCACATGCCACGTGGCCAAAAAAAAAAAAAAAAAAAGAATACTTCAGCTGCATAGAGACTTTGTATGACCTATCTGTGCATCTCCAAGGACTCCAGCCTAAGAATTCCTCCTTTAGATTGATTCTATTTTATCCACAAATGTCTTATTTTTGTATTGGTCTTAACCAAGGGACTAACTGAGATGCCTGTGAATTAGGTAGGCTCTAGACACTGAATGTTTACTATTTAAATTATTATATATAATGGCAGAAGAAAACAGGGCTGGCACTTGCAAATAGGAAGAATTGTTTCAAGTGCGTTATTTTGGAAGACAACAGAGATACAGATGAATAATTTCAGGAGATATTCAAGAGTCAGGCTTGCCTACATAATAGCAAAACAACTAGCTAAAAGTAGAACATTCAGTTGCCTTGTTCAACTAGTATTTTTTATTTACTTTGGTGTCATGTAAACATATATGATACTAACTGTGGCAAAGGGTTATTAAAACAGAGGGGAAGCAAGATTTTTTACTCCTGTGATGGGAAGATAAATAGCTGAGTTGAGTAACATTTTAGATGTGTGGGCAGAAAAAAAGATGGAGAAAAATGTAAGAGAACTGCTGCTGCTGCTGCTGCTAACTCTGTGCGACCCCAGAGATGGCAGCCTACCAGGCTCCGCCGTCCCTGGGATTCTCCAGGCAAGAACAGTGGAGTGGGTTGCCATCCCCTTCTCCAATGTGTGAAAGTGAAAAGTGAAAGTGAAGTAGCTCAGTCATGTCCGACTCTTCGCAATCCCATGGACTGCAGCCCACCAGGCTCCTTCATCCATGGGATTTTCCAAGCAAGAGTGCTGGAGTGGGGTGCCATTTGGTGTCTTGGAATTTTCTCATTCGTTGCAGTTTGTCAAGTATTTAGAAATAGAGGGCACTCATGCTTAAAGTAGTGGTCATTTACCAAAGCTCTGATGATCTTTCTCTTATTAGAATTATATTCTTAAAATGCAAATAATATTCTTGCCTGTCTGGCTTTCTCCTTCAAATATTGAAATCAACTTTAAAATTTTTTAATTGAACTTCATTTTCCACCTAAACTAGGTGCTCACCAGAATTATTATACTGAAGGTTTAGATTTTTTAGGGTCACTGTTTATTAGTCCCCTAAGAAAGAGTTGAGTCAGATCTCAGTTATAGATAGAAGTATATGGGAAGCAGTGATACAGATAATACAAAAGAGCAGATTATCAAAGACACTTGGAGTTGGCTTTGAAATGCATTTTTCAGCACATTTTCATCTTATGTTTTATGCAGGCATTCCCTTCAGACCCATATGAGGTGACTCTGAAGTAGCTTGAGTGATCAAAGAAAATTAGCCTGAGATTTAAACACTGCCAGTGGACTAGCTGCATGCAGATAATTAAATTAATGGCATAACTTAGCATATTTATATTCTGTCTATCGCCTTACTCCCATGAGCATGTAACCACTAAAGAGGATCTATGAACTCACTGGTCTTATTCATTCTGGGAATTTATTCACATCTTCAAGGTAGTTGGTTTTAAAGTAATCAATTAGATTGATTTTTGTTCTATTTAAATCTATTTGGCTGAACTTGACTGAGTATCTTGGTGTTCTCTTAATTGAAAGAGTTGCCATATGACATCAGAAGACATTGGAAATTTTACTTCAGATGCAAATATAGCATGTTACTGCTTAAATATCCTTGAGGCAAGTACCAAGGTGTTTGTATTAGCCATAAAAATGCTCAACATGCCCTCTGCTGGGCCTTTCTTTTATAAGATTGGAATTGAAAAATGCTGTGTCATCTGGTTGTACAGCGGGTTGAGAAAAGGAATTCCCCACAATGATCACATGCAATGAATAAACCCTAAGTACAGATTCATGAGTCTTTCTGGCATGAATAAGTCTGGCTCACTTAGCTGGTTTCTTGACCCAAAGAAACGAAGACTTCATCGTGCGTTTGGGAATTCCCTTGTGTTTTGTGAAGCAAGAGCATCTTATTGTCAGGTAATCGCTCCAAAAATATGTAAACAAATGAAACAATTTTACCATTATTATATTTTATGTAATTATTACATTGTTACAACTAAATCATTCTGCTACAAGAGAATATCTGCGAAGAGGTGAATTTTAATTCAAGATTTGTGCAGGGTTTGCAAAGATGCATTTCTACCTATCCCCTCCCCCCATCCCCAGGGTTTTATCTGAGACCAAATCCTATGAATCAGTAGGTGTTCCTTCCTGTAAATTAAGAGGGTGTTTTGATTTTAGAGAAGAATGGAGATTTAGGTTCAGTGTTTTTTCTTTAAGCGAAAATTATTTTTATATTTTTGTTGGATCAAAATATTTTTTAATATCCTCTGTGGAGAAGGCGATGGCACCCCACTCCAGTACTCTTGCCTGGAGAATCCCATGGATGGAGGAGCCTGGTAGGCTGCAGTCCATGGGGTCGCGAAGAGTCGGACACAACTGAGCGACTTCACTTTCACTTTTCATTTTCATACATTGGAGAAGGAAATGGCAACCCACTCCAGTGTTCTTGCCTGGAGAATCCCAGGGACGGGGGAGCCTGGTGGGCTGCCGTCTATGGGGTCGCACAGAGTCGGACACGACTGAAGCTACTTAGCAGCAGCAGCAGCAGTGGTATAGTAACAAATATCCACCAAGAATCTTCCCCACAAATTCCTTACAGTCAAATGGGGGTGTACACAGTTCATTTGTATAAACTATAATCACCACATTTTAGCTGACCACATGTTCCTGCTTATAGCTTCAGAAGAAGCAAATCATGAAAATAGACAAAATCCAGAGACTATTGCTTCTCCTCTACCCAGTGCCAACTGGCACTCAAAAAAATAGAACTGGCCAGAATATAACTGGCTGTTTTTTTTTTTTATGAATTTATTGCTAAGGCACCAAGATCAGCTCTCGGAGCCCTGGGAGTCAAAAAGGAGTCAAAACGGTTTTCATTTTTATCAAACTGAAAATTCTTCCAGACTCATTTAGGTCAATGCCCTCAATGAAATCATTGTCCTCTGAGTTTTCTGAAGCATCCAATTGCTTCTACTATTAACAAAATAAATAATAACTGCAAAGATAATGATTGGAGCATTATAGAAATCTGCTTGTGTATATTAGTCTTTGCTGCTTTCCTTTTGTTATGAATGTTAGTGATATGTCAAAGACAAGGGTGAAACTAACTACAGGACAGGAAAACAAACATACTAAAGGAATTTAGATTACCTATTTTTTCATATTTCAGTAAAACATGGTGCTTTACTGTGTAGCCTTTCAGAAATCAGAATACTACAATCTATGCAGTAATTAAATTTATCTGCAGGTACATTTAAGACAATAGGGGTTTTGTGTTTTTTTGTTTCTTTTTGCCCTTTTGTTTGCTGAATGCAAAGAAGTCTTTAATTACCCTCCTACTCTAAGTGATATTTTCTTTCTCTCACATGCAATAGGTACATAATTTGAGAAGGTATTTTAAAAATATGGATTGGCCAAAAAGTTCGTTTGGGTTTTTCCATCCTATCTTATGGAAAAACCTGAACTAACTTTTTGGCCAACCCAGTATATACTGTCTCCAAGATCTTATTGTAAGGGAATGGAAATATTCCCATAAGAAGTTATAGCATAAAAATGTCCCAGATAAATGTCAGAAAAAAACCACTGAATACCACAACTGCATGTTTTTAAAATGTAATTACAGGTTAAGAGCATAGGTCCATTAAATGGCAGCCTAAGGGACCAGGTATGTGAAGTATTAGTGCTTGAAGAAGATGCATCTTTTATTTACCACTTTACTAACATTTTAAGCATTCACAGAGTGAGGATTAATGGGCTGTGGACATTGATTTTTTTTCAGAGAAGTATTAATAGGATATCCAAGAGTTAAAACAATTTTCACAAATGAACAATGTGGATATTCTTTTAGATTTCACTGCCAGAAATACAGTCCAAGTATATAGAATAAAGAAAATAGAGCTCTACTTTCATTATAAAATTATTTTGCAGAGAGAGAAAAACTTTACTAAATCAGACTTGCTTGAAGTGGGCAAGTGCTATAATTGGAATTATAGAATAATATTTCATTATTTTGGAGAAGGGCTAGGGCTCATTCTGTGATGAAAGGAAATTTATGGTGTAGATAAGTTCTGCACTGAGAACAGTTACCTTGTACAAGAAAACCAATTTTTCTAGTGCCTTAGGAAGCATTCATTTACATAAAAGCAATTAGATTATTAATTAAAATCATTTTCACTGTTCTTTGAAGCAGATTTCTATATTTCATTAGCTTTGATTACATTACTGTTATATGCCTGAAAAAAATATTCTTTCAAATGCCCTTCCAGAGTTCAGTGATTTCCTGTCACACAAGCTTTCCTATTAAAATTTTAACAACATACGAAATGCAGCTTTATTATTTTCAAGTAATACAATAACACAAATGAATTGGTACTAAAATCATGTCAAAGAGAAGCACTACTGGGGATCTTTTAATGAACAGGCAAAGATTGTTTGCAGGAAAATAGTTGCTTTTATGTACCACATAAAAACAGTTTTCTATTCTTTGAAGCAGTTAATCATCTTCCCACTCTTCTAAGTGCCAACCCCACATTTTTAACTTAAACACTGGTGAGAATTAATGAGGTTTTTCTTACATGCTACCCAAAGTCACATAGTATGATACAGATCACTACATCTACAATAGTTTATATAAAGAAGTGAAAGAGTCATTTTAATTCCACGATATTGTGCAGTGAAACAAGACCTGAACTGGAATTTGGATCCATCACCCTATGAACCTGTGTGGGTGTAAGCCCTCTGTGTAAGTGTGTGAATCACTGGTGGTAATCTAGGCAGTTCCTATTGCCAGGGCTTTATATAGAAGCAGCCTAACAAAAGTCATGTCCTGACTGCCAGCTGAAGGTGAGACACCAATAGCTTCAGGGAGAGACGATGGACATAAAAAGAACATGTTAATAACCAGCAAGGCTATTACTAAGTTGAGGAACCCCAACACTCTGGTATTACTATAGATAGAGTTGTGGAGTAGGTAATATTTATTTGGGAGAGTATACGCTTCTCTTTTTAGCCTCATTCATCAATCATCAGTGAGGGCTTAGTGTTAGTCTGTTACTGTGCTAAGTGCTATGTATATAGACATGAAAGAAACAAGCTCCCTGGATCTCCAACAGTCTAGTACTGCTTCTAGGTCACAGGTCATCCCATCTGCCATTTTGCACTCAAGTCACTATCAGTGAGTTAATCCTTGCTATGGTATCCAAATAGGAAAAGGAGTACGTCAAGGCTGTATATTGTCACCCTGCTTGTTTAACTTATGTCAGAGTACATCATGAGAAATGCTGGGCTGGAGGAAGCACAAGCTGGAACCAAGATTGCCGGGAGAAATATCAATAACCTCAGATATGCAGATGACACCACCTTGATGGCAGAAAGTGAAGAACTAAAGAGCCTCTTGATGAAAGTGAAAGAGGAGAGTGAAAAAGTTGGCTTAAAGCTCAACATTCAGAAAACTAAGATCATGGCATCTGGTCCCATCACTTCATGGCAAATAGATGGGGAAACAGTGGAAACAGTGGCTGACTTTATTTTTCTGGACTCCAAAATCACTGCAGATGGTGATTGCAGCCATGAAATTAAAAGACACTTACTCCTTGGAAGGAAAGTTATGACCAACCTAGACAGCATATTCAAAAGCAGAGACATTACTTTGTCAACAAAAGTCCATCTATCAAGGCTATGGTTTTTCCAGTGGTCATGTATGGATGTGAGAGTTGGACTATAAAGAAAGCTGAGCATTGAAGAATTGATGCTTTTGAACTGTGGTGTTGGAGAAGACTCTCGAGAGTCCCTAGGACTGCAAGGAGATCCAACCAGTCCATCCTAAAGGAGATCAGTCCTGGGTGTTCATTGGAAGGACTGATGTTGAAGCTGAAACTCCAATACTTTGGCCACCTGATGCAAAGAGCTGACTCATTGGAAAAGACCCTGATGCTGGGAAAGATTGAGGGCTGGAGGAGAAGGGGACGACAGAGGATAAGATGGTTGGATTGCATCACCGACTTGATGGACATGGGTTTGGGTGGACTCTGGGAGTTGGTGATGGACAGGGAGGCCTGGCGTTCTGTGGTTCATGGGGTTGCAAAGAGTCGGACACGACTGAGCTACTGAACTGAACTGAACTGATGGTATCTGTTTGGCTTCCCTAGTGGCTCAGTGATAAAGAGTCCGCCTGCCAATGTAGGAGACATGGGTTCAATCCCTGGGTTGGGAAGATCCCGTGGAGAAAGGAATGGCGACCTACTCCAGTGTTCTTGCCTTGAAAATCCTGGATTTTCAAGAAGGAGCCTGGTGGGGTTACAGTCCATGGGGTCACAAGAGTCGGACATGGCTTAGCGACTAAACCACCACCATACCAAAGGAGAGATCAGGGTAAGTTGTTAGTCAAGAAAGTCTTCATTAGGACGTAAATTTTGGCCAAGAGTTTAAAGTGAGAAAGAATTGGATAGGAAAAGAGAGGGAATAAATCAAGAAGTGGAATTACTTCATCATCATCATCCTACTATTACAATTTTTTGAGTGTCTGTGATAGAATAGGCACCATGCTAAGTGCTTTCTTTACATGTGTTATCTCATTTGATCCTTACAACCATGCTATAAGGTAGTACTGCAGTATACCCACTTTACAGATGAGATAACTAAGATGAGAAGACTGGAATTCAGAGAAGTTAAATAACCTGTTCAAGATCACATAGCTAGAAAACAAACAGTAGACCTGATATTCAAATCCAGATCTGTCTCCCTACCAAGCCCATGCCCTAAATCACTATGACATGCCACTGCTTCTCATAGAGCCCTTGTTACATTTTTGAAGGCTGAGAGTGAGCGAGCTATGAAATGTAAAATTTGGGAAGATAGGACCAATAGTTGGTCCTTGCACGTATTTGTTAAATGAATAAATAAATCCTTGCTTTTTAGATGAAAAAACAAAAGACCCCACATTTTATGTCTCTTTCTATTCCCATGTTAGAAAACCCAATTGTCAGCCAGAACTTGCTCTCCCTAGGAGCTTACATCTTAGTCACTGCAGGGCTATCCCTAGGTCCAGGTTATGGATATGTAAACAAGGACGAGTGGCACCCAAGGGTTTTATGCCCTAGTGTTTAACCTCACCTCTTGTATCCCAGGAGTGATGGGGGAGGTGTCATGTATAATATGCATCAGATTAGGGCCCTAGCATTTCTCTTTAGGCCTTCTTTAAGCTTCTCTTGTTCAGACAAAGAGCTGCAGTTTTCTGAGGAGAAAGGATGTGTTCTTTGTGAAATGGTCAGAGAAACCATACATCTTCCTTCAGCCAAAATGCAACTAACCCCTCTCTCCATCTGAGTTCTGGTCCAAGAATTCTCCACAAAGCCCTCTGGTAAATACAGCCTTTCTGCATATCCTGGCTTTTGAACAAGACTAATTTTCTAAGAACATTTGCCTGTATGGTTGGAATAGTAATATATTTCTAAGAATTAACCACTGTGGCCTCCAATTGCAAATGATCTTTACCATACACAAGTTACTGAGCATTTAGATGCGGTTATATCCTATATGAGGCTAATAAAAATAATCAGTGGGAAAATTAATTTGACAAACGGTTATTTGGTCCATGGAAGTATTTTTTTAGAGCTAAAATAATATCAAACATCTTATTTGACCGATTCTCCACTCCTTCTACTCAGCCTCCATCACTGAATTGACTGCTCTGAGGAAAAGAACTCAATTTATATTTCCATTTAAAAGCTAAAAATACATACAAGTAAATGTAGGTTGGATTTAATTCAATTCTGGAATGCAGGGCAACCAGGCATTTAATCATTGCAGTTTTGACATCCTAAGGCCTTGACTAGGTTTCTACCAGTTTTTACTAAAAGCATTAGTCATAACAAACAGATCATTTCCCAGAACATTTAATTTATTAGATGGACTCAAATAATTTTTGTCATGAGCTCACTCTTTATAAGGATTTCATATTTTTATGAAACATCCTCCACTGGATGCAAGTCCCAACTTATACCTGGTTTAAGACTTTAAAGAAGTTCCATTTGGAAACTTAAGGCTGGTTAGTTTTACTTTCGGGTCTTTCAACATCTATTACCTTCAGTGTACTCTCCCTCCCTGCTCAAACATTCACATTCCCCTCTTTCACTCTTGTAATCTATAGCCACAGCTCTAGGACCCTACTGATCTCAATTCTTTCATATTTTCAGCTTTACTGTATTCAGCTCTGCCCTTCTCAACTTTTTCAAGAGTTCCTGCTCTCTTGTGAATAATTCTCTTATGTTTTATATACACTGCCAGCCTTTTACACTGGTAAACCAAGTCCTCTATTTGTCTAAGACATCTTTACCTTCACACTAATGCTTCCTGATCTCACATTCATATCATCCTTAGTTATTGTCCCAAATGGAAGCTAATTTGTTTAATCTTCATTCTGTGCTCCCCTCTTTGTTCGGTTCATTACTTTCTTCTTCCACTGCTTTTCCCCCCAAAGTTTCCATGGAGTCTTCCAGGTCTCTGGTTCCATGACATATGCTTAACTGATAAAATTCCATCATTTCCTCTTTACTGAGGGTTATACTAAAACTTATGATGTTTCCTTATGGTCCCTGACCCATCTTACCCCAGAGGACACCACTTTTCCTTCAGTTACTTTTAATAGAGACAGCTCATCCTTCTGTATCCCACATATTTCAGAGCTATAGGGGGTTTCCTCACTCCCACATGGTTGTTTCCAAACCACTTTCCCCCAACCATCATGAGTAAAACCCATTTCTTGGAAACTCATGGCAGTCAAGGGACTCATGGCACTTGGTTTTACCACCTCCAAGTCCTTCTCTCCCTATTTGGTCATGGACCAACTTCCTAGTCATTGCCCCACAAACATGGAGACTTTGGCATTTGAATCACAGTTATTCTCTCCACCCTAAGTTCTTCCATCATTCAACAGTCTGGCCTCCTTGTGATTCAACCTCAGGGACATTTGTCTCTGTTCCACTGTAGTCACTCCACTGTCATGACTAGACTCTGGACATTATTATCATCCTGATCTGCTCAACTTCTGAAATCTTAACAGAAGTATTTCACTTGCTAACTGCCTCCTCGGGTAGCTCTCCCTTTTATATTCCCACTCCTGATCTTTGAGTTCTTTGCTATTATCTTCTATAACTCTAACATCCACCCACATTGATGACCTTTCCAACACTATGACCTCATAATTTCTTAACCTCTTCAGCTCCAACAATCTCAACAGGTCTCTGAATAGTGCTTTGTATATTCTGCCTTTTACTAGTTGTGTAGCTATCGGTTTTCCCTACTATGTCTTCCTCCTTGAGGGCAGCGATCGTGTCTTGGTACTATTTTGTATGGCGCCTTGTGTTGTGTGTGCTCACCAGAAGGGCATTATTGTGTACTGTTTAAAAGCACAGGTTCTGATGTTAGGATTGCAAACCTTAGTTTTGTAATCTACTAGTTGTTATGACTATGAGGGGAAAGTTAACCAACCTTTCTATGTCTCAGTTTCCATAGATATGAAATATGAATACTAACACTTTGCACCTTGTGGATTTTTGAAATGATTAATTACACTATGTGCAGCACATAGCTAATAGAATATTTACTGTTAACAACTGCCCTCATAAAGGGCAAGGAAAACCAGTTTTTAATAGGAATTAGATACAATACTGAACGAAAAGAGCTCCAGATCTTAGGGATAATGGTATGGAGACAATCATTTTTTAAAAATTGAGAGCAAGTGAATTATTAAGCAAATTTTCATTTCCCTCTATTTGTACTTTCCACTAAGGAGATGCCAATGTACTGATCACTGCCAGAGACCAATTTATTTAACCATATACTATCACTATGTATCATTGCATGTAAAGTCATTAGAAAATCACATAATAATATATATTATTAAAATTTAGATACAAATATGACATATGTCTAAAAATCTAAAACGTTAGGTAGAGTACATTGCTCCTTGTATGATGTGATAAGGGATGCTCTGAAATATGATTTCCTCCAATTTCCTGTTCCACAGTTCTGTCAAAGGTCTTGATATTATCATCAGAAATCAGGTTTGTTTGTTTAAATCATGTTGTTTCTAGAGACAACTAGTAAAGTTCTCCCGGGGATACTTTCTTAAAGTAGCTCTGGCATATCTAATAATTACCGAAATGAGTAGGACATAAGACTTGTGAGTTGAGATGGAAATGGATATAATTTCTTTACATAAAGTCCTTGCTGTCTAGGGAAGGTAAGCTTGAGTGATGGAAAAGAACTAGCTAGGGTAAGAGGACTTAGGAACCAAGGATTGCTGAAAATGGAGAGGTTACTTAAGAGGAACTGTTCTATTGTATGCAATGCTATTCAGGCATTTCTCCATCTAGTTTAGGAGAAAGAGGACAGGAGTTAAGCAGAGAATATATCAATAAACAAAAAGCACAATTTAGACTTACAAAATATTCCTTGATTAAAAAATATATTCCTAGATTTTAAAATGGAGAAAGGGGACATAAAATGTCCTTTAAATAGCTCATAGTGAATTTACTCATATTGTTATTTTTCTGGAAACCAGCATTCAGAGGTACTGTATCTTTAACTCACTTATAAAAACATAAACTTATGCAGTTGTGTATGTTTGTGTCTATATGGTGGGAGGTGGGGGCGGGGAGAGAAAAAGAGAGACAGACACTTGGGAATTTATGTGAGAATATGAGAGAGAGGTACTAAAGTCCTGTTATTGTAAGCCAGGTTATAGTAAGGCTTATGATATTTTCAGAGTTTTGTGAATTCCAAGCATAACCATGGTATTTTCCAGGCCTATCATATTATATACTTGCTGGTACATCTTATGATCATGCTAGTTTTAAAATAACTGTGTGTCATTCTTTATTTAACTTGTGGTACAATGTGACTGGGCTTCCCAGGTGGCACTTGTGGTAAAGAACCCACCTGCCACTGCAAGAGTTGCA
Source organism: Bos javanicus (assembly GCF_032452875.1). Lineage (NCBI taxonomy): Eukaryota > Metazoa > Chordata > Mammalia > Artiodactyla > Bovidae > Bos > Bos javanicus. The sequence continues at coordinate 57,091,171 of NC_083897.1, read as the reverse complement.
AGACATGGAGGTTCAATCCCTGGGTCAGGAAGATCCTCTGGAGGAGGGCATGGCAACCCACTTCAGTATTCTTGCCTGGAGAATCCCATGGACAGAGGAGCCTGGTGGGCTATGGTCCGTAGGGTCGCAGAGTCGGACACAACTGAGTGACTTAGCATGCATGCACAATGTAACTGTCAAATATTTTGGTTATAAACCTGTCTTAAGATTTTTCTATTTTACATGTCTCTATATTTATTATTCTTTACTATTTTCTGTGGCACTTCATCTTGTTTTAATATACACTTTTTCTAATTTGTCAAGATATTTTAAAATTTCACTTGTGTCTTACAATTTGACACTCAACTTGAAGTCATATGTATAAGCAACAAAAATGTTTTCAATCCTTTTATCAAGGGCACCTGGGAATTTGCTGGCAGTCCAGTGGTTAGGGCTTGGCACTTTCACTGCTGAAGGCACTGGTGGGATCCCTGGTTGGGGAACTAAGACCCCTCAACCTGTGTGGTGCAGTCAAAAAAAAAAAAAAAGGCACCAATACAATGATATCTTTAAAAAAAGGAAGAAAAACAAAACTGTCCCTTTTACCTATTGTTCCCATAAATATATGCCTATACATATGTATTTATATTATAGCTTGCCAGTAAGGATAAGATTCAAAAGCTTTACTAAAGTTTTGAAACTTGATAAAGAGTGTCTCCCAGAAACTTCTCTCAAACAACACACTTATTGGTGGAACAGTGGGAGCATTTTTGTAGTAAAGTCAGAAACAAGTCAAAGGGGTACATTTTACCACCACTGGAGCCCTAGACAGTAGAATAAGACCACTGGAAAGAATGAAGAGGTACAATTAGTATAAAAGACAAAACTTTGTAGAGAAAATGGTCATTTATCCTGAAAATTCAAGAACAAATTATTAAAATAAAATAAGAGTTTAACAAAGTGGTCAGATATAAGAGCAACATCAATATTGATGCAAGGTCAATGTCATTGGCTTCCTTAGGTATCAGCATTAATTATGTTCATTGGAGTATTGTCTATAAAAAAACAAAGTTGAAAACAACCTAATTGTTCATTAATAGAGGAGTGGTTGAATAAGTTATGAGTGTGCTTGCACTATGAAATATTATCCAGTAGTTAAAAATTGATACAATCTAAATATGAATTTATTAACATGGAGATAACTCCAGTTCCTACTGTTGAGTGACAAAAGCAAGTTGCAGAATAACTTCATTAATGTGAAAAATAAAAGATAGATTGATTTTGTATTTTCTATTGGTATACATATGCAATAATGAATACAAAAAGCCTGAAAGGTTACCTACCGAATGAAGCAATGGTTATCTTTTGGGAGAGGCCTGAGATTGGGGGCAATGGTCAAGGAGAACCTTATATTTTGTGTTTTGTTTTTTTTAAAGAGAAAGTATTACCTGCATAGGAAAAAATAAAAACAACTTTAGAGTGAAATAGTTTGCTGAATTCACCTAAATTTCATTTGAACTAGTCCATCTTTTCATACATAAAAGGGAGTTGCTTTTTAGTTTCTTAACCTTTCATCCACTTAACAACTAGGGAAGACTATGCACTATGCTCTGTACAATGAGTGACATGTTCTCCGCCATCCCGGAACTTACAGTCAAGTGGGAGAGACGCGTAATAAGCAAATGAGACAGTCATTACACTTTATAAGAGATTTCAACAGAAATGAGGACCCGGTTTTGATTGAAATTAATGTGGTCAGGGGAGATTTCTGTGAAGAAGAGACATTTAAACTGGGATTCAGAGTATTGAATACTCTGAATATCATGTATTATAGTGATGATGGTGATGAGGAGAAAAACAAGCCCAAAGGATCTCGCAGAAAAAGCTTTATGGGTTAGTGAAAATATCTGAGGGTCAGAGTGGTTAGGCTTTAGGCAGGGTGGGTGGCAGTGTTAAGTTGGGAAGGCAGGTAGAGGCCAGATCATACAAGTCCTTTCAGGCATGTTAAAGTTTAGATTTTATTTGAAGAATAATGTTAAGTCACTGGGGGTGGGGGTTGGTTTGGAGAAGAGAAGCAATGTGATCTGACCTCTATTTTTAGAAGATCATTCTAGCTGCCATGTCAAGAAAGTAGTGACACAGTTATATTTTTGGAGGCAGCATTATATGAAAACATGAAAGAGAAATGACTTCAGTAGAGGGGACAGCAAGTGCAAAAGCTAGCTCTTTTGGTTTAGAAACAAGAAAGACAAGAGTGGCAGAGGCATAGTAATGTGGGGGAGAGGGGTGTGGAATCAGGTCTCATCACCCAGGGTTTTGTAGAACCTGCATGAAGCCTGGGTTTTATTCTAATTTGGACTGAATTCTATTTCCCACAGGATCACTCTGACTGCTGGGTGGAAGACAAGACTCTGTAGGGGGGCGAGAGTAGGAGGGAGAGCTGCTGGGAGGTTATTGTCATGGTCCAGGTCCCCAGTGGCTCAGCTGGTAAAGAGCCCACCTGCCAAGGCAGGAGACGTAAGAGACATGGGTTCGATCCCTGAGTCGGGAAGATCCCCTGGAGGAAGGCATGGCAACCCACTCTAGTATTCTTGCCTGGAGAATCCCATGGACAGAGGAGACTGGCAGGCTGTGGTCTATAGGGGCGCAAAGAGTTGGACATGACTGAAGCAACCTAGCACGCATGCAGGTGAGGCATCATATTGGCCTGGGCTTGGGTTGAAGCAGCAGAGGTGGGAAAAGGGACGGATTTCAGCAATGCTTGGAGATTGAATCAATAGGACTTGATGCTTAATGAGATGTGGGAGTGTAAAGAAGAGGGTGCTTTCAAGTACTTTCAGGCTCAAGGTAGGGAATGGTTTATTGGGACTGAGGGCCTGAAAGGGGCCCTGTGTGGCTGGAGCTCAGTGTAGAGGGTGGTGTGTGGGGAGGTGAGAGGAGATGAGGTCAGAGTGGTGGGCATGAGCCAGGTGATTCATGGCCAGGTGAGGACATGGAAAGGTGTCTGAATGTACTCTAAGCACCATGGGAAGCTACTGAGGGTTTTAAACAAGGTGTGGTTTGGTTTTATTCTCAAAAGCCACTTTAGCTTCAGAGTGGGTAGTGGGCTTAGATGGGGACAAGAGAGGCAGGGAGATGAGTTAGAAAGTTATTGTAGAGGTCTGAGGATGAAGTCTTGGAGATGGTGCCAGGCAGATTTGAGATTCATTTGAAATGGAACTGATTAGTTTTCTTGAATTAAACACACACCCATGTGTGTGTGTGTATGTATATATATATGAGTTTATATATAGAAGTGAATGAAAGTCAGTCGCACAGTCATGTCTGACTCTTTGCAATCCCATGGACTGTAGCCTGCCCGGCTCCACTGTCCATGGAATTCTCTAGGCAAGAGTACTGGAGTGGGTTGCCATTTCCTTCTCCAGGGGATCTTCTGACTCGGAAATCAAACCCGGGTCTCCTGCATTGCAGGCAGATTCTTTACCAACAGAGCCATTAGGGAAGTCCATATATATGTGTGTGGGTGTGTATATATATATATATGTGTGTGTGTGTGTGTGTGTGTGTGTGTGTGTGTGTGTGCTGCGATTCATGGGGTCGCGAAGAGTCGGACACGACTGAGCGACTGAACTGAACTGAACTGATGTGTGTGTGTGTGTGTGTGTGTGTGTGTGTGTATCAGAGTCTAAGCCTTATTGAAGTTTTTATCATTTCCTCATTTCATTTATATACTATATTTTTATTTACCCCCTCATTTCTAGGAAAACATTTTTCTAAAACATGTGAGTTTTCTGTTCTGATGAAACTCTTCCTTCCATGCACATAACTGCTTGGGAATTGGTGAGTTTGGGGGATTCTGAAAGACTATAGACATCACCCTGTAATCCATTTTGTTGAACATAGTCAAATAGATAAAGAACCATTTTATTCCTTTCAAATTACTGACTTTGCTGAAATAAACTACAATACATTCAAATCTAATTGCTTCTTAGGGCAATTAACCTATTAATAGCATGTTTAACTTTCAAAAAAACCTGTTTGGTCAGAAAGCCAATACTTAACGTATTCATTCAGAATTAATTAATTCATTCTGCATTAATAACTGAGGAGTCCTGCCTTTTCTTGCACATCTGGGACAACTGGATAGATAGATGTCTCCAAAATATTTGGAAAGAATTGTTAAGAAGTTACATAATTACTTAAGGATACCATAAACATATCTTTCTATTTCCAGTCACATCAAAATGCAAATCCAAATACACTACAAACTGGGAAACTTAGAATTATAGCTTTACTGGGCTATACACTATTCTTCCTCAGTGAGAGCATGTCTCAGACTGAAGTTGTCTCCATCAGAAAAAGGATACTGCTAGTAGGGGGGCTATGAATGAATTGGGCCCAGGAGTAAAGACATTCTGTATCCATATCATGAAACCCTAAGAGGTAAGGGGTGCAGAAATATCTCTTGGGCTTCTTGGGGACTTTGAAGGCAGGGTATAGGGGGTGGGGAAGCACTGATACATAAAATGGGGGGAGATAATGTATTTGCACATCAGTAAAGACAAAGACATAGTGTATTGTTGATGAGAAAGAGACAAGCAGCCCCTGATATCTGGGACCTGGCTTGGTACTAACAATCAGGACTTGGTGTTTTCTTATTGAACATAAATTATTTCACAGAGCATCAACAGTAGAGAAGTTCATTCTGTACCCATGATGGATCAAGACAAAGACAAGACCATTCTGTAATTATGTCTGAATCCAGTCAAAATATGAACAGCATCCAAGGCACAAAAATGACCAAACATCTCCATCCTGACAAACGTGAGTGACGATTACTTTACCAATTATCTGCCTGTTCAGATTAGTCTTTGCCACTTAAAAATAAGATTTTTTTAGAAATCCAATCACAGAATTACCCCCTACTTTCTGACAGCATCCAAATCCAGAACAATGCCAGCTAGAGTGACCTACTCAGCTTGGTTTTCCCAAGAATTTCCTGGCTTTAGCACTGCAAGACCCACAATCCAGGAAATTCCTGTCTCAGGCAAACTGGGATGTCTGGTCAAAGGCCTGTTTCTGTAAATCCTCCCCCAAGTCATCTGAAGCAAGCCCAAATCCTAGAAATCCTTTCTAAAGCCCTCTTACTAAGATACCCCACCGTTTTTGATGGTATGCATTCCCCTTTTGCTGCAGTAAGTAATAAATCCAACTTTTAAAACTACAGGTCTACTCCTAGCAGCCTTTGGTTAGAGGGTGTTGACATCAATAAGACATAAAGAGGCACAGCATTATGGAAAGGCTAGGGAGGCCTAGCATGGAAAATGAGACTGAAGGAATGAAGAGGTAGTGGGAAGCAAGGAAGTAAAAGGGTGGTTCAGCCCTGAGGCGGTAGAGTGTGGTTTTCCGAAAAGGTGGTTTTCAGGGGTGATAAAAGATAAGGTGATGGAAGGTAAGGCCTAGAGCCTTTGTAGAAGGAGCAGGAGTTGTTCCCCCATGCTCTGTGCCTGAAAACACACACACACACTAATGAAAGACAGCAAAAACAAACACAATTTTGGCTTATGTTATATAATAATGACGCAGTCTTTAATGGCCTAGGGGCTGGTCATTGAGTTTTCATATCCACACAATTCCCTATGTTTGTTGTTTGTCAACTGCATTACATAATAGTTTCTATCTAAGAGAAATTTCTAGGAAGGAAGAACTCCAATGACACACTAGCTGACAGGTTTAGCTGCAAAACACTAAACTTACAATTTTAATTCTTTGGGGTTGAGATCATTCAGTGTTAAAGATCACCATTCATTAGTTAAAATAAAGACCCTAAAACAGTGCCTGACATATGTTAAATGGCAATAAATATTAACTATTACAATTACTGTGATAATGCTATGTTTTCCCGTGTGCTTATTTTAAAACAGGAGCAATGCTGTAGTTTTTACAAATGTTTTTGACCACATAGCCTTGACTATATTGGTATTATATATTCAATGATAAATGTAGTTGCTTTGTTTCTTAAACTGTACTCAGAGACATATACTCAAATGACTGTGCATGCCTTTTGGAGAGATTTACTGTTCTGGCAATCTTTTAAATTCAGTAGTTGGGCACCTACTTTTCAGTAGTTGGCCCTTCATGTTGCAAAGCAAGTTTTGAAAACATAACTGCTGTTTAGTCTGATACTGTTTATACTTTTAGAAAACCAGAGGATTTATAAAACAGAAACAGTCTCACAGACATCGAAAACAAACTTATGGTTACCGAAGGGGAAAGGTGGGGAGGAAAGATAAATTAGGGATTTCGGGAATAACATATACACGCTACTATATATAAAATTGATAACCAATGCATGTGTGTGTGTGTGTGTGTGTGTATATGTGTATATATATATATATATATATATATATATATATATATATATATAACTGAATCACTTTGCTGTACACATGGAAACTAATACAACATTGTACATCAACTATACTTCAGTTAAAAAATTATGCTAAATAAACCAGGGGAGTAAACAGCAGAATGTGACTGTCCATATAAAAGGAAACCTTGAATACTTAGAGTCTCTAATTTGAAACAGAGCACATAGATTCCTTAGAAGAGGTTTAACTCCTAATTTTCAACAGAAGTGCCTCATTTTATTTTTACAAGAATAAAAGTCATCTGTAAAAATATAGGAACATAGGGAATGCTTATGGAGTACTCTTAACTTCAGAAGAAAAAACAATGTGAATACTTGGGTTCTGGTGATGTCCAGGATATGTTATAAAAGGTAGCAAGTAGAGTTTTGTACATTTACAATAATTTTGTACTGCTAAAGACCATGTTACCTGGTTTTTCAATACCCAGAGAAACAAGCAGCTTGGTTTTCAAACATTAGTACCAAATTGCCATATTGTATGTACACAACCTGGATGTTTCAATCATTCTACTACTCAACACAAATTTGATTTTTTTCTTATAATTTTGAAATCTGGTTGATTTAATTTACATTAATTTTCTCAAACACAAAATTTGGTGGTGAGAATACTAATTATCCTGATATTGCATTCAACCAGATCTTACTCTGTTTGAAATTATTTTTTTCCTTTGGCCAAGTCTGGGGTCAAAAATACCTATATCTACCTAAAGTATAGAAGACTTGTTTCAGAAGTCTACTTTTCCACTGATTTAAAACCATTTATTTCAAAACTGGCATTTTTTACAAAATAAACAAAATTAAAACAGTAGTTCTAAGAGATAAATTCCTTTACAAAGTTAATACGTTAGATAATTATATTTACTTGAGTCATAAGTAAACATTTTTAAGGGAAATCTTTACTTTTGGTGTGAATTACAGAGCTATCCAATTTCAGCCATACCATTTTAAATGTATAATGTTTCTTACAGAGTAGTTTTATACGTATTAGTCCCACAAATATTAAAATCTCACATGCATACAGCAGATAGTTGAATTCTCATTTCTGTAAACATTTTGAACACTTAAAACATGCTACTGTTTGATCATAATAATGAATCAGTTTTGCAGTTACTGCATACTTGAATACATACAACCCTGAATCAAAATGAAAAGTACAAATTAAGAATGAAATTAAAACATTTATATTTTCTTTAATGTTTACAGGTAAAGGCACATTTATTAAAAAGCAATTATATAATATGCACTGAGAAAGCTGATAGAGCTAAGAATATCATGAAGGAAAACAGGAACCATTTCCTGAATTGCTTTTGTTCTTGAAACAAATTAATTCCAAATATTAATAGTAAAGTAACTCAGAGTAGTGCCGGGCAAAAAAATTTAAAATACACTTGTTTAACAGTCTCATTGCCAGATCCTAGACCCATTCTAGATAGAAATACCATTTTAAGATAAACAAAGACATTAACCCTCTTTGGGAATCGGTTCTTACCGAAATTTGCCATCTGTATCGTCTGGTTGCCAGTCTCTGGAAGATTGTAAATCACAACAGCATCAGCATTTCTTCTGCCCGCTGTTTGAATTTTTTCTGAAAATGTACAATTACCTCTTTCTATCAGCGCAATCCAGGGCTTCTTAGTATAGGTAAACTCAGTGTTGTAGTCACAAGCTTGGTAGTTATTGTTCTTAGGGATGCCTACCACCCCCATAGCATTAGCCACTGGTGAGGCTAAGCCATAAACACCACATTCGCATGTCTCTGCTGAAGTGTAGTTGCTGGTTTCATTGTAGTAAGTCACAGTCACATAGGCATTAATTGAAAAAGATGCTGTGATTTTAAATAAAAATGTAAAAATTACCAGCAGCTGAAAACTGGACTTAGTCTCCTGGTTCATTGTTCATTCATTTGAGCATAAAATTTAAGATGTCTGCTGATTTTTCCAACTATCAGTCACCATTTGTCCATGCAGGTCCCTGCTAAGCAGAAGTCTGAAATTTCAGTTGCAAGTAGGTAACTGATCTCACCTCTAGCAATGTAAGCTCTGAATACATCAGCTCTATTTCACTGTACTTAGCTATATTCCCCGTCGCCTGTCCTTCCTCCAACTGTACACACGTATAACCCTTAATCAGGACTGCCTTAGCGATAAATAACACCATCAACTTTATTCTACGTGTCAACTTATCAGGATTGGATGACTTCCTGCATTGACATTTTTTCCTTCTTCTTGTTCCAGCTAATGAACTTTCATAAACATGGAGTGGATTGGAATGAGGAACTGGACTATTGGTACTCCCACGTGACAAAATGAAAGTCACCTCTCTCAGATTATCTAAAACACCAAACTGGTTTTCCAAGCCCTGCTGAAATATGCTATCAACCAATTCAGCCAGAAGTAAGTTAAGATCTGTCATTTTAATTGCTATCGCATTGGTGGAATTGATTTTGCGGCCTTTTTTGGTCTTATTTCTTTGTGGAATTTTTCTTAACAATCTCCCCAAGGAATATCTTCTGCTACCTTGTTTATTCATTGAAAGGGAAACATATTCCAGTCACTAGAGATCATTTGAAGTACAATGCCTTGCCAGTGGTGGGCACTCAAATATTTCTCAACTGATTGATACCTATAATGTGATGCATTCCATTAATTTTTATGTCCCGTGTCTTATACTCTAACAAAAGATTATGCAAGGTTTATCTCCTAACATTTAGAATAAAAAGAAATTATTTTAGTGTAGTTGCTTTACAATATTGTGTTAGTTTCTGTTGTAGAGCAAAATCAATCAACTTTATATATACATATATCCGCTCTTTTTTTGGATTTCCTTCTCATTTAGGTCACCACAGAGCACTGAGTAGAGTTCCCTGCACTAAAAGTAGGTTCTCATTAGTTATCTATTTTTTACACTGTTGTTGTTTCGTTGTTAAGTCATGTTTGACTCTTTTGTGACCCCATGGACTGTAGGCCCCCGGGTTCCTCTGTCTGTGGGATTTCCCAGGCAAGAATATTGGAGTGGGTTGCCATTTCCTTCTCCAAGGGATCTTCCCAATGCAACCTGCATCTCCTGGATTGGCAGACAGATTCTTTACCACTGAGCTACCAGGAAAGCCCATATTATACATAGTAGCATATGTATGTCAGTCTCAGTCTCCCAATTCATCCCACCCCAATCCTGTTCCCCCCTTGATGTCCATGTTTGTTCTCTACATCTGTATCTCCATCTCTGCTTTGCAAATAGATTCACCCATTTGTACCACTCTTCTAGATTCCACATATATGTGCTAATATACGATAATTTTCTCTGACTTTCTTCACTCTGTGTGTCTCTAGGTCCTAGAATTTTTAATTCTAGTTATTGTAAACATATAAATAGCTTTATTTACTTCATTGCTTCCTTTACTGTAAGCTGTTTTTAATCAAGAGTACACTGGACACTAGCAGCAGTTGGACATACATTGGTGTGGGCTCGATTGGTCTGGGTAAGTTGCTGGGAAAGGTAGATTGCAATGTGTGCCAAGGGCTGGTGAAGGAGTAGATGAATGGACAACAAGACAGAGATATCAGGAGTCTGATTGGGCCAAGGTCAAAAAAATAGATAAATAGGTATCAGACTGACAGAGAAGTAGAAAGACACCAGGTCAAATGGAAGGCAGAAACAATGGTAGTCTGAAGTCCAAGGGAAATAGTCTGGAATAAGGAATACCACTAGAGTCAACGGGACAGGACAACAAAAAACAGGAAAATAGGAGACATTGTTGAAGATGACCAATGAAGCTATTTCCATCCCACTCCCCCACTTGTCCATTCCTGGGCATCTGAAGTATTAGCATTGGGAATGGACACTGCAAGTGGAAACAAACAGTTAACATCAGAAGGGAGTTCAGGGAACCTGCAGTAGAAACTTATGGATAAACCCCAGCAAATGCACAATACAAATATGAACCTTTCTCTCCTTCTACAGCTGCTGATTACTCATGGGTGTATCCCCTCCTTCACAGTACCTGGTATTAGTAACAACTTACACACAGTAACCACTCAACAGTTATTCATGGAATTGAACTGAAAAGTTTAAAGGTCTTGTGTATTAGCTTATGATCTGTTTCAGAGTAAATGCAAGTAGTTTATTATTTTGCTATTAGCACTATCATATTGACGTCAAAACTCATAATAAAGACTACTCACTGGACAAAGAAAACTATCAAACTGAAAACACAAGTATTATTGTCAAAATGATTAGTCTGCTGATTGCTAATAGACATCTGTGATCAATTCAACAGATAATTCATTAGTAAAGTTCTAGAGATTTAACCTTCTATCAGATCAGATCAGATCAGTCGCTCAGTCGTGTCCGACTCTTTGCGACCCCATGAATCGCAGCACGCCAGGCCTCCCTGTCCATCACCAACTCCCAGAGTTTACCCAGACTCACGTCCATCGAGTCAGTGATGCCATCCAGCCATCTCATCCTCTGTCGTCCCCTTCTCCTCTTGCCCACAATCGCTCCCAGCATCAGTCTTTTCCAATGAGTCAACTCTTCGCATGAGGTGGCCAAAGTACTGGAGTTTCAGCTTTAGCATCATTCCTTCCAAAGAAATCCCAGGGCTGATCTCCTTCAGAACGGACTGGTTGGATCTCTTTGCAGTCCAAGGGACTCTCAGGAGTCTTTTCCAACACCACAGTTCAAAAGCATCAATTCTTTGGTGCTCAGCTTTCTTCACAGTCCAACTCTCACATCCATACATGACCACTGGAAAAACCATAGCCTTGATTAGTCGAACCTTTGTTGACAAAGTAATGTCTCTGCTTTTGAATATGCTATCTAGGTTGGTCATAACTTTCCTTCCAAGGAGTAAGCATCTTTTAATTTCATGGTGGCAGTCACCATCTGCAGTGATTTTGGAGCCCCCCAAAATAAAGTCTGACATTGTTTCCACTGTTTCCCCATCTATTTCCCATGAAGTGATGGGACTGGATGCCATTATCTTCATTTTCTGAATGTTGAGCTTTAAGCCAACTTTTTCACTCTCCACTTTCACTTTCATCAAGAGGCTTTTTAGTTCCTCTTCACTTTCTGCCATAAGGGTGGTATCATCTGCATACTTGAGGTTATTGATATTTCTCCCGGCAATCTTGATTCCAGCTTGTGTTTCTTCCAGTCCAGCATTTCTCATGATGTACTCTGCGTATAAGTTAAATAAACAGGGTGACAATCTACAGCCTTGACGAACTCCTTTTCCTATTTGGAACCAGTCTGTTGTTCCATGTCCAGTTCTAACTGTTGCTTCCTGACATGCATACAAATTTCTCAAGAGGCAGGTCAGGTGGTCTGGTATTCCCATCTCTTTCAGAATTTTCCACAGTTTATTGTGATCCACACAGTCAAAGGCTTTGGCACAATCAATAAAGCAGAAATAGATGTTTTTCTGGAATTCTCTTGCTTTTTCCATGATCCAGCGGATGTTGGCAATTTGATCTCCGGTTCCTCTGCCTTTTCTAAAACCAGCTTGAACATCGGGAAGTTCAGGGTTCACATATTGCTGAAGCCTGGCTTGGAGAATTTTGAGCATTACTTTACTAGCGTGTGAGATGAGTGCAATTGTGCAGTAGTTTGAGCATTCTTTGGCATTGGCTTTCTTTGGGATTGGAATGAAAACTGACTTTTTCCAGTCCTGTGGCCACTGCTGAGTTTTCCAAATTTGCTGGCATATTGAGTGCAGCACTTTCACAGCATCATCTTTCAGGATTTGGAATAGCTCAACTGGAATTCCATCACCTCCACTAGCTTTGTTCATAGTGATGCTTTCTAAGGCCCACTTGACTTCACATTCCAGGATGTCTGGCTCTAGGTCAGTGATTACATCATCGTGATTATCTGGTAATTGATTCTAAAAGGAAAATCATTATATGATTTTAAATGACAGCTTTGCCTAACACTTTGTGGCAGTGCTCATGAGAAACCTTTGCTAAACTATTTTAAATTGCTTTGATGGTTGAAGTGCATGACTTTAAATGGTAGCCAGCATTATATACCTTGTATGTAAGTGCCTTTATGTTTCCTTTTATAGCTTTCAGAGAGTCACACCTTACAAAGATAATTTTAAATTGTTTTTAAAATTTTGCAGTTAAGTAAAATTAGTCCTAGAACAATAAATACCCATCAGTGCAATTTTCCGGTTGACTCAAGTTAATTTGCTGGGGGATGAGTAGTCTAGTATTTATTCAGTGTTTTTAAGATTTTCTCTGTGAACACCTACAGTAGAATCATTTAGAAATTTATCAAAAGTGAAGATTCCTGGGTCCTACTACCAGTCATCCTGAATCAAAATCAGAGGGAAATATCTAGGAATCCACATTTTAAATAGCTCTCCAGGTAATTCTCATGCACTCAATTTAAGAACTTTATTTTTAAAATTTATTTTTAACTGGAGGTAATGAAAAACAACTATTTCTGCTTTATTGACTATGCCAAAGCCTTTGACTGTGTGCCTTTCACAATAAACTGTGGAAAATTCTGAAAGAGATGGGAATACCAGACCACCGGACCTGCCTCTTGAGAAACCTGTATGCAGGTTAGGAAGCAACAGTTAGAACTGGACATGGAACAACAGATTGGTTCCAAATAGGAAAAGGAGTACGTCAAGGCTGTATATTGTCACCCTGCTTATTTAACTTACATGTAGAGTACATCATGAGAAACGCTGGGCTGGATAAAGCACAAGCTGGAATCAAGATTGCTGGGAGAAATATCAATAACCTCAGATATGCAGATGACACCACCCTTATAGCAGAAAGTGAAGAAGAACTAAAGAGCCTCTTGATGAAAGTGAAAGAGGAGAGTGAAAAAGTTGGCCTAAAGCTCAACATTCAGAAAACGAAGATCATGGCATCTGATCCCATCACTTCATGGGAAATAGATGGGGAAACAGTAGAAACAGTGGCTGACTTTATTTTTCTGGGCTCCAAAATCACTGCAGACAGTGATTGCAGCCATGAAATTAAAAGACGCTTACTCCTTGGAAGGAAAGTTATGACCAACCTAGATAGCATATTCAAAAGCAGAGACAGTACTTTGTCAACACAAATCCATCTAGTCAAGGCTATGGTTTTCCCAGTGGTCATGTATGGATGTGAGTTGGACTATAAAGAAAGCTGAGCACCGAAGAATTGATGCTTTTGAACTGTGGTGTTGGATAAGACTCTTGAGAGTCCCTTGGACTGCAAGGAGATCCAACCAGTCCATCCTAAAGGAGGTCAGTCCTGGGTGTTCATTGGAAGGACTGATACTAAAGCTGAAACTCCAATACTTTGGCCACCTGATGCAAAGAGCTGACTCATTGGAAAAGACCCTGATTCTGGGAAAGTTTGAGGGCAGAAGGGGAAGACAGAGGATGAGATGGTTGGATGGCATCACCAAGTCGATGGACATGAGTTTGGGTGGACTCTGGGAGTTGGTGGTGGACAGGGAGGCCTGGCGTGCTGTGGTTCATGGGGTCGTAAAGAGTCGGATACGACTGAGCAATGAACTGAACTGAATTGCTTTACACTATTGCATTGCTTTCTGCCATGTATCAACAGGAATCAGCCATAAATATATGTATGTTCTCTCCCTCTTGAATCTCCCTCTGGCCTCCCACCCCATCTCACCCCTCCAGGTTGTCCCAGAGCACCAGATTTGAGCTCCCTGCATCATACAGCAAATTTCTACTGGCTGTCTAATTTTACATATGCTAGTGTATAGGTTTCAATGCTACTCTCTCAATTTGTCCAACCCTCTCCTTCTCCGTGGCCACAAGTCTGTTCTCTGTCTGCATTTCTTGCTGCCCTGCAGATAGGTTCATCAGTACCATCTTTCTAGATTTCGTTATATATGTTAATATACAATTTAAGAACTTTAGATGATACAAGTTGTACATGAAGAATAGTGTGGTATCTAGTTGTCGTTTTGACAGATTAGCTGCTGTCATTTAATTTCAACCTCATAGTGCTTCCACTTCCAATCTATAATGGTTTGATGTTTTAATTATTTTATATTGCAGTATAGCTGATTAACAATGTTGTGATAATTTCAGGTGGCCAGCAAAGGGATGCAGCCATACACATACATGTATCCATTCTTGTCCAAACTTCCCTCCCATCCAGGCTGCCACATAACATCAAGCAGAATTCCCTGTGCTATACAGTAGGACCTTGTTGGTTATCCATTTTAAATGTAGCACTGTGTACTTGTCCACCCTAAACTCCCTGACTATTCCTTCTCCCCAAGGTTTGATGTTTGTACTTTAGGTGCTTCTCTTAACATTCCTGAAGTTCTCTTACAAGACAAAAGGTTGTACATGTGCTGACAGGGCAGCAGCTAGTATTATATCCTCAGGAAAACAGTAAGTTCTGCGGGACTTTTTCTTCATTGACACAATGAAAGAGGTTGGATTAGAATTGACCTATCAATTCTTTTCTGGATCTGACATGCTAGAACTCTTACAAAAATGAAAGTTGTTTCAAAACTATGAGGTTTTAATTTTTCCTTCTTATCAGAACAATTCAAGATGAAGCTGCATCGAGTGTAGATGAAACTACAGTGCCTAGATAGGAGGTTAAGTTCCATGTACTGGGTAAAGCTTGAGCTCTAATAAAACTAACAAGTGCTTGAAATGGGACTCTACCCATTTAGTGGTATATAACTTTAGTGGTGTACAAACTTGCCTGCATATTAGAATCACTTGGGGAGCTGTTACCTATCTTGATGTCCAGGCTACACCCAGATCAGAACTTGGGGTGGGTGACACGTTGGCATAGTCATTTTTGAACCAATATGAAGCCAAGTTTGAGAACCACTATTGTGTTTCAAACATTTGATACTATTGGACTTTTCCTATTGCTTGTGCCTTTATTAAGTACCTTAATACATATCAAGAATCTTAACAAAGGTATGTAATACTAATAAAGGCATAGAGAAGGGAATTACTTCCCTTAAGCAAGAAAAATTTCAGACTTTTCCATATGATTGAATAAGAGCTATGACAAACCTATCATTTATAGATGAAGTACAGGGCTTAGTAGATACAGGAATGGTATCTAATACAGATACTCCTTGATTATTCATAGCAAACTTCCAGTTCTGGGCTGGGTGACTAACTGTGTATGTTCAAAACAAGTAAGTTAACTTTATTATTTATTTTAATTGGAGGCTAATTACTTTACAATATTGTATTGGTTTTGCCATACAACATGAATCTGCCACAGGTATACATGTGTTCCCCATCCTGAACCCCCTTCCCACCTCCCTCCATGTACCATCCCTCTGGGTCATCCTAGTGCACCAGCCCCGAGTATCCTGTATCCTGCATTGAACCTGGACTGGTGATTCATTTCTTGTATGATATTATACATGTTTCAATGCCATTCTCCCAAATCATCCTGTCCTCGCCCTCTCCCAGAGTCCAAAAGACTGTTCTATATATCTGTATCTCTTTTGCTGTCTTGCATACAGGGTCATCGTTACCATCTTTCTAAACTCCATATATATGTGTTAGTATACTGTATTGGTGTTTTCCTTTCTGGCTTACTTCACTCTGTATAATAGGCTCCAGTTTCATCCACCTCATTAGAACTGATTCAAATGTGTTCTTTTTAATGGCTGAGTAATACTCCATTGTGTATATGTATCACAGCTTTCTTCTCCATTCATCTGCTGATGGACATCTAGGTTGCTTCCATGCCCTGGCTATTATAAACAGTGCTGCGATGAACACTGGGGTACATGTGTCTCTTTCAATTCTGGTTTCCTTGGTGTGTACGCCCAGTAGTGGGATTGCTGGGTCATAAGGCAGTTCTATTTCCAGTTTTTTAAGGAATCTCTACACTGTTCTCCATAGTGGCTGTACTAGTTTGCATTCCCACCAACAGTGTAAGCCTTTTCTCCACACCCTCTCCAGCATTTATTGCTTGTAGACTTTTGGATCGCAGCCATTCTGACTGGCGTGAAATGGTACCTCATTGTGGTTTTGATTTGCATTTCTCTGATAATGAGTGATGTTAAGCATCTTTTCATGTATTAGCCATCTGTATGTCTTCTTTGGAGAAATGTCTGTTTAGTTCTTTGGCCCATTTTTTGTTTTGTTTTGTTTTTTAATTAAAATAGAGTTTATTAGCTTTTCTTTTAATATAAACATGAGGAAGAAAAACCACATAAGTTGTAGCATTCTTTTCAAAATAAAACTGCAATCCATACTTGAATCTCCAAGCTCCATAAACAATATTTTTTGAGGTGGTAGATTGTAATATTTTTATATCCATTATTTATCATTTATGTCTCTGTCCTTTAAAAATGATGGAACCTGTGGCACTCAATATAATGTGAAGCCTTGCTATAAAGAGAGAAAGTATTTCTGGCCCAGAAATGCTTTGTTTACAGGCAAAATTCCTAGGATTACATTTGAGAAGGTAGGAGGAGAAAGATTTTACATAGTTGAGAACACTTTTTTTTTTTTTAGTGCTTCAAGTTTAGGTGACATCATTACCAGTTTCCTAAAAGACTGATTACTGGACCTCCCTGTCTTTTAATGGGCTTCCTGGTGGCTAAGTGGTACCCTGTGTTTTAAAAAGCCTGAGGTAAGGGTTCCTAAGATTTATCTCTCCTCAAATAACAGAACACACCTGCAGCTAGGTCAACACGCAGGACAGAAAAGCTGTTTCATATCACTTACTTTCCTATTGCTGCTGCTGCTGCTGCTGCTAAGTCGCTTCAGTCGTGTCCGACTCTGTGCGACCCCAGAGACGGCAGCCCACCAGGCTCCCCCGTCCCTGGGATTCTCCAGGCAAGAACACTGGAGTGGGTTGCCGTTTCCTTCTCCTGGCCCATTTTTTGATTGAGTCATTTATTTTTCTGGAATTGAGCTGCAGGAGTTGCTTGTATTTTTTTGAGATTAGTTCTTTGTCAGTTGCTTCATTTGCTCTTATTTTCTCCCAATCTGAAGGCTGTCTTTTCACCTTGCTTAGAGTTTCCTTTGTTGTACAGAAGCTTTTAATTTTAATTAGGTCCCATTTGTTTATTTTTGCTTTTATTTCCACTATTCTGGGAGGTGGGTCATAGAGGATCCGGTGATTTATGTCGGAGAGTGTTTTGCCTATGTTGTCCTCTAGGAGTTTTATAGTTTCTGGTCTTACATTTAGATCTTTAATCCATTTTGAGTTTATTTTTGTGTATGGTGTTAGAAAGTGTTCTAGTTTCATTCTTTTACAAGTGGTTTGACCAGTTTTCCCAGCACCACTTAAAACAAGTAAGTTAACTTTAATATTAGCCCAACCCAAATAAAAGTGTCACACGGCCATATCCGGCCACAAAGGAAGCAAGGAAAAGTATTCTTTATTCTAGGTAGCTATCTGCTTAGCTAAAAATGGACAGAACTATTACTCTATGAGAAGAATGGGTATTAGGATACAGCTAGCAGTCTCAGCTAACCTCCTTATATTCCACTCTCTTTCCAGGATACAGTGACTGCTCTAAAACATTATAAATCCAATCAAAGCATATCAGTGGCCACAAACCATTTACTGGCTTCCTAGAGCTCTGAAGGGGCTTCTCAGGTGGCTCAGTGGTAAAGAATCCGCCTGCCAATGCAGGAGACGCAGGTTCGAATCCTGGGTTGGGAAGATCCCCTAGAGAAGGAAATGGCAACCCACTCCAGTATTCTTGCCTGGAAAATCTCTAGACAGAGGAGCCTGATGGACTGCAGTCCATGGGGTCGCCAAGAGTTGGACAAAACTGAGCAACTGAGCAAGGACACAGCATGGATAGTCCATATTGGCAGAAGGTACCTAGCTAGATTTAATAACATCAAATGCTACCAGTGTCACAAAATAAGGGTTTCAAATTTCTTTAAAGACCTAGCCTTAATGTGAATAAAATTAATGCAGGATAAGTCCAACAAAGAAATAAAGGTGCTCAGATTCTTAATGGCTTACCAAAGGATTTAAATGTGTAGATCTCATGTACTATCTTAAATTAGAAACTTCAGTGAAAGGTTGTGGTCTTGTGGTAGACTATGTAATATTTTGTAATTTACAAACCAATTTTTTAATATAAAAGTGATACCACAGTAGTGTATTTGTGTTGATTTGGGAAGAATCAGCACTTACTGTCACTTGAAGATAAGGTCTTCTGATGTTTGCTATTTTCCTTAGGAAATCACCACAGTACCTATCCAATTTTTCTGTAACTGGAAATGTAGACACATGTTAAAACTCCAAATTTGGATAGAAAGATTACTATAAAATAAATTGCCATGGAAGTTGTTTTTAAAGATCTTGAATCTTAAAAAATATTTCCTATTTCTCATTCAATATGAGAACAGAAATCACACCTGTTAAAGTGTGTAATTTTGCAATCTCAGCCTGAGGGATTTTTAGTCAACAGTTACTTAAGTATTAACTTTTCCCTTCTCCAACATTTATGTGGCACTAAAACTGAACTGCCTATTTAAGTTTCTAATAGCTTAATATGAAAACCCAGATTCTATTTGATAAAAAACAGTTTTCAACCCATATGGAAGAATCATACTGGCTCATTTAGCAAGTACATGTAGGTCTATTATAGGTCAAAAATATGGAGGAAAGACATCAAATACATTCAGAAAGAGACAACTTTTAACTTCTTTAATAACACATTCAAAATTTTAACATGAGGAGGATTCACTACTTTAATTAACTTTAAACACAATTTTAAGAACAAAAGACCACACACTGGTCAAAACATTTAGAAATTCAACGGGTATGAAGTAACAATAGAGTGGAAAACCTTACAACAACTGAATTCAGTATGCTCATTGTACAGTTGACCAAACTAAAGGCCAAGGCAACTGGAATATAACAATCCACATGTGATTTTGAAAATGACAGAAACTACCTCGGTTATGAGAAATGCAGGTTGACTGCTTTAGGGGAATGTAATCCTCAAATTAGAATTTTCCACTGTAGTCTATGGCCATACCACCTGTCTGTGCCTGATGTTGTCCAAACTCAGAAGCTAAGCACAGTCAGAGTATGGTTAGCTTATGACCACAAACTTCTTCTGGTTAGAACTTGGATGGGAGAATTCCATCATAACCCAATCTAAAATGGGAGGATGCTAAATGTCCATGAAAAGTTACTCTTGTAAGTTGGGATGCCTTAATGATGAGGCTGTAGAATAAAATGGCTACACAAATAACCACCCCTGGTGGCTCAGATGGTAAAAAAAAAAAAAAAAAAAAAAAAATCTGCTTGCTAATTCAGGAGACCTGGTTCCATCCCCAGTCGGGAAGATGATCACAGGGAAGGGAATGGCAACTCACTCCAGTATCTTCCCTGGAGAACCCTATGGACAGAGGAGTCAGTGGGCTACAGTCTCTGGGGGTGGCAAAGTCGGTCATGATGGACACTTTCACAAATAGAACAGTGAACACAAATTCTAAGTCAAGATAATATTCATATAGAAACAAGTAACATGAATTTTCTTGATACACAAGAATTATTTTGATGATCTTTTCAAGTAATGAATTTAAAATGAAGTGTGTTAGCTCCAAATACAAGATGAACAGAAAACCACTTTAGAATTTATGTAATATTCTTGCTGAAAAACGGTTATTGAAATCACAAACAAAATAACAGAATATCTTTAAAGCAATGCTGTATTTATAACCTTCAGTAATTGCAGTTGCCAATTTTTAAGAAGTTTTATTTGGTTTGTAAATTTTGTGCAAGTAGACTTCTGCTTTATTGCTTCCCAAATTGCAGATATCCAGGATACAGATGACATGTTCTCTATCCATTTTAGATACTGCTTTGATAATATCACCTAAAAGTAAAACAGATGGAAAGTATTATAAAATAGATAAATATTTACTCAGATTAAGTATCAACAAAAGCTGATTTTTTAAATAATTAACAGTGTCTGATTTTCTCCCTCTTCCCTCAAATTCATCACACACATCCATCGAGTTATGTCACAGTAATTTCTGCAGATAACAGTAAATACATCAAACAAATGCTACAAAAAATGTCAAGATACAAGCTGGTACTCCCCATAATTAATTAATTAACTAAATAAATATGTATTTTCAAGGTCATTTAGGTGCCAAGTAAACAGTTTCCTAGTACTCCTCAAGGAAATACAAAGAATAAACTTTTCTATTTTGAAATTCAATTATCAATTATTTACAAAACTTCTAAGACATAAAGCAAAGTAAGAATAATAATTGAAGCTGCTTTTAAAGTATATTTCCTTTGAAGTAGCTTTATTAACTAACTTAGCTTTGGATATTCTTAAGCACCTTTATCAAGAGGGGATTGGGTGAGACATTGATGAAAATGGCAGAGTACAGAATTTCAGGGCTCTCTCCCTCCACTAAAGCAACTTGTAAGCTGGCAAAAAGCTCTCAAATCAGCTTTTGCAGAACTCTGGAATTTAGAACAAAACTTAACAACCTGGTGAAAGATTAATGAATAGAGATTCTGCTGCACTGTGGTAAGAGTGTGCTTGTTTTCAATTGCCCACCTACTCCCCAAATCAGCAACAGTCATGAAGATGGCAGCTTGCCCTCCTGGTACAGGTCGCTAGCATCAGAGAGAGCAATGCTGGCCTTTTTCTCAAAGATGTGGTTGTGTATTTTTGATCTCTTAGGCAGCTCCCTCAAGGTCAGATGCAATAAACTGCTTTTGTTTTACCCAGTTTGGAGCACCCCCATGACTAGGGTAGCTTTCCCAGTGGCTTTTGCTGAAAGCAAAAGCACTGATCAATCAGAGCAGATAGAGCAGGGGATAAAGTTGGGACAAGCAATAGACAGACCAAAAAGCCTGGGGAGGAAGGAGCTGGGAAGAGATGTGGGGGGAGTATTATTGGCTTTTAAGACTTCCTGTGTATTTCAAGGAATCAAGGTGGCCACTTATATGCCCATTGCTGGAAGCATGTTCAGAAAACACTCACTGTTCACCTCTGGCTAACCATCAGTCTCTGCAGAGCAGAAGTGAGGGCTAAGACAGGATCATAAACAACTGGCAAAGTACTGAAGGGGCTTCCCTGATGGCTCAGTAGTAAAGAATCCACCTGTCAATGTAGGAGATGCGGGTTCAATTCCTGCGTGGGGAAGACCCCTGGAGAAGCACAGCCTGGCAAACCACTTCAGTATTCTTGCCTGGAGAATCCCATGGACAGAGAAGCCTGGCAGGCTACAGTCTATGGGGTCGCAAAGAATTGGACACAACTGAGTGACTAAACAACAAAGCACCAAAGGGGCGCCACAACACAGAGTCAATCTGCAAAAAATGAGAGAGTGCTGTTTTTCTTTTCTTCCTTTTCTTGGGTAAAATGGTATTTAAGGAATCTCTTTCAAAACACTACCTGACCACTACTAAGCTACTGTATCACAGATTTCTGTGACTACACATGACAAATATTTCATTTTAAATATGAGAAGATTAAAACATTTAGAGGTTAAGTAAAATAACCAAAGTCACAGGGTCATTCTAAACTGGACAGTCTGGCATCAAAGTATGGGCTCTGAACCTTTTGTGCTAGAGCTACTTCTCTAAAAAATTATGCTAAAAGGCTAGCAGTGCATCTACATTTTATGGGGCCTGAAAAGGTACAGTATTTGGGGGCCCTCTTTATGAAACAGAAAGAAAAATACCTCCAAAAAAACCCCTAGAAGGGCCTCGGAAGGGATTTATGCAAGTGAGAACTCCTCAAGCTTAGATTTCATCAGCTTCACGCAAAAGCCACATCTGCCACAAAATCGGATGATTGTTTTTAATCTTTAATAATTTTATTTATTTTTGTCTCTGCTAGGTGTTTGTTGCTGCATGGGCTTTTTCAAAGTTGCACAGAGTGGGGGCTAGTTGCAGTGCACAGGCATCTCACTGCGGTGGCTTCTCTTGTTGTGGAGCACAGGATCTAGGCGCGTGGGCTTGAGTAGCTGTGGCCTATGGGCTCAGCAGTTGTGCTGCATGGGCTTGGCTGCTCCAAGGTATGTGGAATCATTCTGGACCAGGGATCAAACCCACATCTCCCACACTGGCGGGTGGACTCTCTACCACTCAGCCACCAGGGAAGCCCCTGATGAATTATTTAAAATTGTGCAAGTTCACTAACACACAATGAATATAATAAAAGTGCTAGGTCTTCCCTGGTGGTTCAGTGGTAAAGAATCCACTTGCCAATGCAAGAGACCTGGCTTTGATCCCTGATTCGGGAGGATCCCACATGCTGCAGAGCTACTAAGCCTGTGCGCAACAACTACTGAGCCTGTGCTCTAGAGCCTGGGAGCCATAACTGCTGACCCCATGTGCTGCAACTACTGAAGGCCTTGTGCCCCAGAGCTCATGCTTTAAAACAAGAGAAGCCACCAGAACAGAAGCCTGTGCACTGCAACTAGAGAGTAGCCATCCTTCCTCACTCCACAACTAAAGAAAAGCCCATGCAGCAACGAAGACCCAGCACAGTCAAAGTTAAAAAAAAAAAGAAAAAAAAAATTGCCAGTACTATATAGTTTTCTTCTTCTTTGATTGGAATGGACTTTAATCCAGGTGCTTTGGAAAGATTTTAAGATCTTCAGATTTGATGCTAACAACAGAAACCCAAACCTTAATAATTCTAATTGCTATCATGTCATTTATAAATATTGAGTTACACAGTACCTGCAACAAAATGTATAAGTAAGTCTTCTGTTTAGGTGACTCTGCCTACTTGTGTAAATGATAACCTCTCTGTGCTTCAATCTGCTCATGCAGTAACTACATCATAGGAGGATTAAATGCATGAAAAAGCACTTTGGTAGCTGACATAACAATTAAATGTCAGCAACCATCATTTTCTACTTAAGAAAAACTGGTATTAAATTACAAATTTTTGGAGGTTTTCGTTAAATGTAATATTGCTTCTCTTGTTATCATACTGATTCTTTTCTATTTATAAATGTGTTTTGATGGGCAGTAAAACAAAGTGTCTTAAAAGTTTTAAATAGATAAAATGTGCTTTACACAGTTGTCTATAAAAAGTGCTTTATGTAATCCAAGCAATTCATACTATAAACTTCACTCTTATTGTTGTATGCAACTTTTGCTATCATGTAAATAAGTTTAAGTAAAAAGAACTAATAGATGCCCTGCTTTAAAAAATACCCTGCTATTAAGTTACAATGTTCTCATTTATATTACAAAGGAATTGTTTTAAGAGGGTTATAGATTTTACCTATAAAATGAGCTTCTCTACATCTCATTTGAAATTGTTGGACTTACAAAAATTGTGTATTTTTAGGAACATCATATATGCATAAGGTGTGTGACAAAGGAACGCTGTGTTTACCTCTCCATTTCCTATTCATGGTCACATGGGAGACAAAGTGGCCTGGCCTCCCTTTAGTTAGATTAGCGTTAGTCACTCAGTTGTGTCCAACTCTTTGCAACCCCACGGACTGTAGCCTGCCAGGCTCCTCTGTCCACGGAATTTCCCAAGCAAGAATACTGGAATGGGTTGCCGTTCCCTTCTTCAGGTTATCTTCAAAAGCCAGGGATCAAACCTGGGTCTCCTGCACTGCAGGCAAATTCTTTACCATCTAACTGAGCCACCAGTTA
Source organism: Bos javanicus (assembly GCF_032452875.1). Lineage (NCBI taxonomy): Eukaryota > Metazoa > Chordata > Mammalia > Artiodactyla > Bovidae > Bos > Bos javanicus. Next base: position 57,067,159 of record NC_083897.1, on the reverse strand, counting down.
GGTTGAGATCATGTAAATAAGTTCTGGCAAATAAGAATGTGAGTGGAAATGATGTAGCAGTTTTGCTCCAACACAATTACAAGCCAGTCTCTTTCATCCCTTTCTTCCTCTGCCTAGACAACCCTAGAAGTCATTTGTTCCTGTTGGGAGCTGCAGCAGGATGGAAGCGGGCTGCATTCCTGAATCACTGCTGGGGAGAAAGCTAATAACTGATTGCATCAGACTTGACTTGAGCAAGAAACAAACTTTTACTGTGTTAAGTCACTGAGACTTTGGAACTGCTTTGTACTGCAGCACAGTCTAACCTCTCGTGTAATACAGTGTGTTATTCCTTTCTCTGAACATAATATCGGAAATCCGGATTACCTAGAGGATAATACAATTATTTTCTTAGATGTGTTAAAACCTTTTCATACCATGTTACGCTTCTGAAATGTTTATCAATGGAAACTGCTTTCAAAGGGATGGCATGTGTATGTGTGTGTGTATACACATACATATATTCTTGTACTTAATAGTTAAAAGTATAATAGCAATTTCAATATCGTATCAGTATTATTCAACATGATTTGGGAACTATGGCTAATTGTTGGAAAAACATTAAGCTGGATCCCCCATCTCATTCTCTATACCAAAATAAATTCCAAATGGATTAAAATTTTAAACTATAAAAATGAAACCATATTAACAAAAGGAAAAAAAAAAAAAAACGCCCAAACAACCCAATTCAAAAATGGGCAAAGGACTTAAATAAACATTTCTCCAAAGAAGATATACACATGGCCAATGAGCTCATAAAAATACGCTCACTATCATTTGTAATTAGGGAAATGCAAATCAGAACCACAATGAGATATCACTGTAGGATGGATGTTATAAAAGCAATCAAAAGCAGAGCCCCCCCCCAAAAAAAAAACCCCCAAATAATGTGTTGGTGAGAATGTGGAGAAATTGGGATCCTTGTGAATTGCTTATGGGAATGTAAAATGGTACAGCTGCTGTGGAAAATGGTTTGCTGGTTTCTCAAAAAGTTAAATATAGAACTACCATGCTGCTGCTGCTGCTGCTAAGTCGCTTCAGTTGTGTCTGACTCTGTGCAACCCCATAGACGGCAGCCCACCAGGCTCCTCTGTCCCTGGGATTCTCCAGGCAAGAACACTAGAGTGGGTTGCCATTTCCTTCTCCAATGCATGAAAGTGAAAAGTGAAAGTGAAGTTGCTCAGTCGTGTCTGACTCTTAACGACCCCATGGACTGCAGCCCACCAGGCTCCTCGGTCCATGGGATTTTCCAGGCAAGAGTACTGGAGTGGGGTGCCATTGCCTTCTCTGAGAACTACCATATGACTCAACAATTCCAACCCTAGGGATATTCTTAAAACGACTGAAAGCAGGGACTTAAACAGGTACTTGCACACCAATTTACATAGCAGAACTATTCACAGTGGTCAAAAGATAGAAACAACCCCAATGTCCATCAACAGACGAATGAATAAAAAAAATGTAGTGCATACATTCACCAGAAGATTGTTCAGATGTAAAAAGAAATGAAATTCTGATATATATTATAACATGGATGGACCTTGAGGATATTATACCAAGTTAGTAAGTCAGACCAAAAAGGACTAAACTGCATTACTTCTCTTAGATATCTAGAATGGGGAAATTCATGGGGACAGAAAGTAAAATAGAGGTTATTAGGAGCTAAGGAGAGGGGGGAATGGGGAGTTATTGTTTAACAGGTATAGTGTTTCTGTTTTCAGATGATGAAAATGTTCTGAAAATGGTTAACATTGATGGTTGCACAACATTGTAAATGTACTTAGTGTCACTGAATTGTACACTTTAAAATGGTTAAAGTGGTAATTTTATGTTATGCATATTTTACCAAAATACAAATTATATGTGAGTAAAAAAACATATAAAAGTATCAGAAAAAAAAAAAACAGTGAATTTTAAAAAAATCTTGGACTGAGTGATGTCTTCTTGAGTCTGACATAAAATCAATAGCCACAAAAATGAAAGACTGATATATTTGAGTACATAAACATAAAATTGCTTAACAAATCAAAACAAGATTCCCATTGAATAAATTTCAAACTGATAAAAGTATTTGCAACACACAATGAAGGTTAAATTTTTACAATATGCAGAAAGAACTTACAAATTAATTTTAAAAAGAACTCATAGAAAAATGGAAAAAACTAGCATAGAAAGTTCTAGAAAGTTCACAGAAAAATATAAATGGCCAATAAATATATGAAGATACTGAACCTTAGAAATAATTCAGAACTGCAAATGAAAATAATGATAGCAATACATTTTGCCCATCACCTGCCAAAGATTAACAAGACTGATACTATCCAGTATTTTTAAAGGAGTGAGTCAAGTGGCACTCTTTCTTTTGGTTGAAGTGTGAACCGTTATAACCTTTTTGAAGGACATTTTGACAATACCTACCAAAATTTTGGGCTTCCCTGATGTCTCAGACAGTAAAGAATCTGCCTGCAATGCAGGAGACCCAGGTTCAATCCCTGGGTTGGGAAGATCCCCTGGACAAGGAGATGGCAATCCACTCTAGTATTCTTGCCCAGGAAATCCCTTGCATAGAGAAGCCTCATGGCTACAGTCCGCAGGTCACAAAGAGTCAGACACGACTGAGTGACTAACTTTCACTTTTCACTTACACCAAAATTTTAAATTTGGTGACATCTAAGAAGTAGGTAAAGGAGTACATCAAGGCTGTATATTGTCACCCTGCTTATTTAACTTATATGTAGAGTACATCATGAGAAATGCTGGGCTGAATGAAGCACAAGCTAGAATCAAGATTGCCGGGAGAAAAATCAGTAACCTCAGATATGCAGATGACACCACCCTGGTGGCAGAAAGTGAAGAAGAACTAAAGAGCCTCTTGATGAAAGTGAAAGAGGAAAGTGAAAAAGTTGGCTTGAAACTCAACATTCAGAAAACTAAGATCATGGCATCCAGTCCCATCACTTCATGGCAAATTGATGGGGAAACAGTGGAAACAGTGACAGACTTTATTTTGGGGGCTCCAAAATCACTGCAGATGGTGATTGCAGCCATGAAATTAAAAGATGCTTATTCCTTGGGAGAAAAGTTATGATCAACCTAGACAGTATATTAAAAAGCAGAGACATTACTTTGCCAACAAAGGTCTGTCTAGTGAAAGCTATGGTTTTTCCAGTAGTCATGTATGGATGTGAGAGTTGGACTATAAAGAAAGCTGAGTGCTGAAGAATTGATGCTTTTGAACTGTGGTGTTGGAGGAGACTCTTGAGAGTCCCTTTGACTACAAGGAGATCCAACCAGTCCATCCTAAAGGAAATCAGTCCTGAATATTCATTGGAAGGACTGATGCTGAAATTCCAATCCTTTGGCCACCTGATGGGAAGAAGTGACTCATTTGAAAAGACCCTGACGCTGGGAAAGATTGAAGGCGGGAGGAGAAGGGGCCGACAGAGGATGAGACAGTTGGACGGCATCACCGACTCAATGGACATGAGTTTGAGTAAGCTCCGGGACTTGGTGATAAGACAGAGAGGCCTGGCATGCTGCAGTCCATGGGGCCACAAAGAGTTGGACACGACTGAGCGACTGAACTGAACTGAAGAATTCATCTTACAGATATATAAGTGCACAAAGATTATAGATTATATATACATACACATGGGGCTTCCCTGGTGGCTCAACGGTAAAGAATCTGTCTGTCAACACAGAAGATGCGAGTTCAATCCCTAATCCAGGAAGATCCCCTGGAGGAGGAAATGGCAACCCACTCCAGTCTTCTTGCCTGGGAAATCCCATGGACAGAGGAGCCTGGCAGGCTACAGTCCATGGGGTCACAAAAGAGTCAGACACAACTTAGCAACTGAACACCAGCAACATACATTCACACAGATAGATACAGATACTCATTTCAGTACTGTTTGCCAGTATAAAAAACATTTGGAAACAATCTAAATGCCCATCAATATGTGACTAATTAAGTAAATACCGGTATAGCTACACAGTGGAGTATTTATAGCTACTAAAACGAAAGAGGTAGCTCTCTATATATTGATACTAACATGAAAACTATTCAAGTGTTAAAAGATAAAAGTTGGTTATGAAACCATGTATAGTATAATTCCATGTATGTATCTAAGAGACAGAGAAACAGACTGTATGTGTGCATGCGTGCTTGTGTATGTGAGACAGAAAGAATATACTGTCAAATGTAAAAATAATTTCTTAAAGGATTCAAATACAGGTTATCTCCAGAGAGTGGGTGGGCTGGTAGAAAGGGATGAACCTTCAAAGGCGGGAGGGAAACTTTCAGTTTTACCCTGTACCTTTTGGTATTATTTGATTTTTTAAATTATGAACATGGATAGCTTTTATAATAAAAAACTAGTTCATAAAAATGTTGAAAAGATGATACCAATGTTATACTGTAAGCCACTGTATTACTTTATTCTGTATATTTTTTAAAATTAGTTTATTTTAATTTAATTTAATTTATTTATTTAAATTAGTTTAATTTAATCACTTTACAATATTGTGGTGGTTTTTGCCATACACTGACATGAATCAGCCATGGGTGAACATGTGTACCCCCTCCCGAACCCTGGTCCCACCTCCCTCCCCATCCCATCCCTCTGGGTTGTCCCAGTGCACCAGCTTTGAGTGCCCTGTTTCATGCACTGAACTTGGACTGGTCATGTATTTCACATATGGTAATATACGTGTTTCAATGCTATTCTCCAGAGAAGGCAATGGCACCCCACTCCAGTACACTTGCCTGGAAAATCCCATGGATGGAGGAGCCTGGTGGGCTGCAGTCCATGGGGTCGCTAGGAGTCGGACACGACTGAGCGACTTCACTTTCTCTTTTCACTTTCATGCATTGGAGAAGGAAATGGCAACCCACTCCAGTGTTCTTGCCTGGAGAATCCCAGGGACGGGGGAGCCTGGTGTGCTGCCATCTCTGGGGTCACACAGAGTCGGACACGATTGAAGTGACTTAGCATAGCATAGCAATGCTATTCTCTCAAATCATCCCACCCCCGCCTTCTCCCACAGAGTCCAAAAGTCTGTTCTTTATATCTGTGTCTCTTTTGTGTATCTTTCCGTTTGTAATTATGGAGGGAATGGAAATGTTTCGAACCAAATTGATCTGTGCTCAAATCCTAGCTGTTATCTATGTTGATGAATCTCTCTGATCTTCAGTTTAATCATCTATCAACAGGGGATAATAATGTTTACCTTGCAAGGCTCTTCTTGTTAGGATTAGTTGTAACTTATGTAAAATGTCCAGGCACAATGCTCTGCAGAGAGCTAAATGGACACTATCATTATGCCATGAAAAATATGGTATTCCATGTTTGAAATGAATTACCTTGCTTTTGATTATATCACTTCTCTCTTCTAGTGATTCTTGCCCTTCATGTCCCAAATATTAACTGCTCTGGCAGAATGGTACCAGGTATTTTCACATGATCATGTTAAGTGACTGCTGGAAGAACGCTGGCTCTAGCAAGTAGTGGGTAACTGTGAATTTTGTCTTCATTTTTTTATATCATTAATAACATACACAAACAGCAGAAGAAACATGACAGAAGTGGATACTGCAGTGAAGCAAGAGCAAGAGTTCCACAAAGATTTAAAGTACAGATTAGGGTCCTAATTACCAAATCCAGAGTTACTGACAGTCTAAGGAGCTGAAACGTAAGAAGTAATGTGTATGCATGCTCAGCTGCGCCTGACTTTTTGCAATCCCATGGACTGCAGCTTGCCAGCCTCCTCTGTCCATGGGATTTCCCAGGCAAGAATACTGGAGTGGGGTGCCATTTTCTCCCCCAGGGAATATTCCTGACACAGGAATTAAACCCACATCTCCTGTGTTTCCTGAATTGGCAAGTAGATTCTTTACCACTGAGCCACCTGGGAAGCCCCGTATGAAGTAATACTGCAAGTTAATATATCATCTTTAAAATGGACTGTGGGAAAAATAAAGAACCTTATCTCTTACAAAACTGGATACTTAAGTTCAGTTTGAAGTGAAGTGTTAGTTGCTCAGTTGTGTCTGACTCTTTGTGACCCCATGGACTATAGCCCACCAGGCTCCTCTGTCCATGGAGTTCTCTGGGTAAGAATACTAGAGTGGGTTGCCAGGCCTTCTCCAGGGGATCTTCCTAATCCAGGGATTGAACCTGGGTCTCCCATATTGCAGGCAGTTTCTTTACCATCTGAGCCACCAGGGAAGTTCAGTTTGCAGTAACCATTACTGCCAAAAGTTACTTCATCATCAGGCACAACTCCTAAGACTTGTTTAAAAACAACATACACTCAAGAGTTTCATCAGCTTAGAAAGACCCACCACAAAATCCCAAGATAATAAGGCCTTTCTTTAGTGCTTTTTTAAAGGGAATATTCATATAATCTCAATTAAAATTGCTAGAAACTTTACCACATGCTTAGGAAATAGAAATGACAGAAGAAAGTGAATAGGATAATTATAATTGGAATGTAATTTTACTCATATATATATAAATGATTTAAAGTTCAGGATGTTAAATAGCAGCCTAAACAATTCGTTGGTTGAAGGGTTTCACTATTGGGATTACACACATGCTTAGGAGTCCCCAAGGAATTTATTGCATAGCACTTGAATAACTATTTATAAGAGAAAACAATTGTACTGTACTATAGTATGGGGCTTCCCTGGTAGCTCAGCTGGTAAAGAATCCACCTGCAATCCAGGGGACCCCAGTTTGATTCCTAGGTCAGGAAGATCCCCTGGAGAAGGGATAGGCTACCCACTCCAGTATTCCTGGGCTTCCCTGGTGGCTCAGATGGTAAAGAATCCGCCTGCAATGCGGGAAACCTGGGTTCTATCCCTGGGTTGGGAAGATCCCCTGGAGGAGGGCATGGCAACTCACTCTAGTATTCTTGCCTGGAAAATACCCATGGACAGAGGAACCTAGCAGCCAAAGTCCATGGGGCCACAAAGAATTGGTAATGACTGAGTGACTAAGCACACAGTATGGAGGCACTGAGATTTCAGGCAATTATAAGGTGAAAGGACAAATTGTCTTGCCTGAATTAAAAGGAGAGAGGAGTAGAAGCTGCACTGTTCTGTATGCATACCACTTCAGTTTAGCGAATACTTACATTTAGAAATGTATTATAAAAGAACATTCTTAATGCCTGCCTGGAATAGAAACCATTAATCTATCCAATTTTATTTTTAAATATATTCTCATTTATCTTTGGGTACCTTTACCAAATAACTCTTCAAACTGTGTCAAATGTTAAAGCTAGAACTGTTTATATAGTAACATCTTAAGGTTGGGACCATTTGCATTATTAATTAATTTTATTTTCTGACTGCAAAGATCCTGAGATTGTCTTACCTGCAAGCACTCTTGAACCTGTAGTTTTTTCACTGCTAGTTGATGCCTGTGGATACACACAGCTGTAATTCATGCAGGTTAATAATGTGTCTACTTGAGATGTTTGGGCATCTTGTAGAGAATACATGGGGAGGAAAGCCACATCGATTGCTATCTCATGGTTCAGACCTGTTACAGAAAAATCACACATTATTAAAAGTGTAGTTAGTAACATGGTGCTAATGAGGCCAGATCTGATGGTCTGATCCTCACATGTGCCAGATAGCTTCAAAACTATAAAAAAATAACTTTCAAAACTAAGGGACTAAGCCCTTTGCTGTGCAAATGCTTATAAATACATTGTACTGATTGAAAGAGGAGACACTTTAGAGCAATCTAGCATCATTGTTGGAAATAACAGTCCCAAATCTTTTAAATATTGATGGATGGCTTAAATATTAATATCTAGAGAACAGCCTAGTCACAAAAATGAAGACATGTAGAGAATTTTCATCATCATTTATGATAGATGCCATTACAGGACAGGAGAATTCAGAGATAAGTACTGGTTCTCTTACTGCCATTTTGGACTTATGGATATAAGACTCAAGCAAGGCCAGGGATGGAAGTACCAAGGTTCCATTTGTCCTCAAACATACAAGAAAAATTTCAGTCACTCACCATTAGGGCGAGAAAAGGTTGCAGCTTGGGGGAACCACCACCATGCATCCTGACCTATGTCTGTTGTCTCTTTATGAGGGTCAGTGTCAGCTAGGGTGGATTAAAAAAAAACTTCTGACAGGCAAGGGTTTTAGCTGGGTATTCAAGCATGAGTAGCGCTTAAATAGAGAGAAGGGTATTTCAGGTAGGGCAGGAAGAAGCCAAAAGTACAGGCCAGAGTAAGGAAACCATCTTGACTGGATGAAGGAAAAATATGCAGAGCACAGCTTGAAAACTCTGAATTCTACCCACTCAAACCAGAAACTTAGAAGTTATCCTTAACTCTTCCCTTTCATTCTTCCCTGATATTTAGTCAGCAAGTCCTATAGATTCTATGACTTCAGTATCTACACTATTCATCCCATAGCAATTCTTAAGTATAGAGCATGAGCCAATGATATGTAAACAAGTCCTTCCAGTTAAGCTGTAAACTGATCCAGAAACTCAAGTCCATTCTTTGTTTTTTATGGGTAAACAACATTAAGTTCCATAGCTTTAACTTAACAAACAACTAAGGGCTACTTAAAGCTTTTTAAGGATTACTAAAATCTGGTATTCATAAACTAAAATAGTCATACCATCTAGAATTTACTGTGGATTCCAATTCAGTATTGTAACTCCCTCATAACTCAGCAATGCTGCAAAACTCATGTCAGTGTGCATACTGGTATTCTATTTCCTTGATTCTAATACCAAATCTAAGGCATACCATCAATTTAATAATGGGTTTTTAATAAAAAGAAAACACTGCATTAAATGTACCCATTGACCATAAGATGCATTCCAACTTGCAAATGTAAAAAAAGAGAAAGAGTGCTTTAGAATTGAGAAAATATCAAGTTGGAAACCTTGATTTTTAGGAAGATAGCTTTATTATCATTGTGTCATTGACACTATTATGAGTTGCTTTCTAAATTATAGAATACTGTGAGTTTAGCTTCAACATTACTGGTAAAATTTGTCATGAGTTGTTTGGCTAAACTAGAGTTCAGAGTGCAAATGTATAAGCAAATATGCCCAAGGCCGCTGTACTTGATGTTCCTGTACATAGAATGCTCTTTCCCCAGATAAACACACAGCTTGGTCCTTCACCTCTGTTAGGTGTCTGGTGAAATGTTATTTTCTTAGGGAGACCTCCCTGACCACTCCATTTAAAATTTAGCCATTTCCAATGACAGCACTCTCCAACCCCTTTCTTTTAGCATTGATCATTATACCTCATTTCACCACAGGGCTCTGTTATCGTTTGCATTAACTCATGTAACCTCAGTCCCAAGAGCAGCACTGAGCATGCCTTAGGTGCTCAGTAAATATTTGTGAAATTGAGTAAAAGAAAGTATACGTGCGCATTTCAATGTACAATTTTCAACTACTTAGACTTTAGGACATTTGTGCACTGTATTCAAATACGAATTCATCCATATTCACAATAGCAAAAGAGATGAACACAAATATCCTCCCCACAATGTACAGGTATAATGCACTTCAATGGTGACAATTTATGTGTTACTTAGGTAACTTGCAACATACTACCTAGGTAAGTGTGGTAATATATGTGGATTATATTAAAAATTAGAGGGAAATAGAAAATCAACAAAATAAGCTCATATTCCTCTTTTGTAAAGTGTATTGTACGCAATTTATATATCTTCCTCTCAAATTCTTCGTTATCACTGTATTCCTTTTCCAATGAAAGTCTATGTGTTTGTGTGTGTATGTGTTGGGTAGGATCCCACCACCTAGCATAGTACTTGGTATATGCTATATTTTATGAAATCTAAAATATCATTGTTTTTTAAGATGATCATTATTTTTTACACCACTAAGGAAAAAAATACTACCAATTAAACAAAGGCATGGCATCAATTTTAAGATGCATATACATTTTAAAAGATATTAACATACGGGGAAAAAAGTGTGTCTTACACTGATGAAATCTGATAGTAGGTACTTAAGGTTTAAGGATTAAATTACTTTTATTATGCAATGGAATAAGGGACAGAATTAAGGGGTAGCAACAGTAACCTATACAATCCAGTGTGCTGCTCCATTTGGGATACAAGAATGAGAAGCATGTCAGTGGAATAGGATATCCTAAGGATACAGCCAGTGAAGAAACCAAGAGGAAGGGAATCCAGTTCTACTCAGATTTTAATGGTTCAAGTAGCCTTCAACATGGAAGGAGGCATTCCTCAGGGCTACAAATAATTGGTCCTGAGCCTGCAGGCTAGTGCCAAGGAGGGCAGGAATTATGTTGCTCTGCTTAGTTGCTTTAATAAGAGAAAAAAATCAAGAGAAGTAAAGCCTTATGATTTCCATGTAACTACAGCATATTACATTACTTTGATGTTAATGCAATTACTTACAATTTGTGATGATTTAAATGCATTTTCCAGAAAAGGAAAAGAATGATACAAAATTTTTTGACAAAAAAAATCCTGATTAAAAAGTCTACAAAACACTATCTTAACATTCTCCTTGCTGCTGCTGCTAAGTCACTTCAGTCGTGTCCGACTCTGTGCGACCCCATAGACGGCAGCCCACCAGGCTCCCCTGTCCCTGGGATTCTCCAGGCAAGAACACTGGAGTGGGTTGCCATTTCCTTCTCCAATGCATGAAAGTGAAAAATGAAAGTGAAGTCACTCAGTCGTGTCTGATTCTTAGCGACCCCATGGACTACAGCCCACCAGGCTCCTCCGTCCACGGGATTTTCCAGGCAAGAGTACTGGAGTGGGGTGCCATTGCCTTCTCCGAACATTCTCCTTAAATTACACCTATTGTTACTGGAGTTTGTATCTCTTGATATCCAAGAGATAAACAGATGGCTTTCAGAGGTTTACTAAAGGTTGGCTGAGTAATTATTTTCCTTACTGTCTAAGTCAAATGCAAACTGAAGCTTTAATTGACTCATAGCATTTCATGAACAACTATTAATAAATTAGTGTTTGCAGAATCAATGATGTACTAATGCCATCTTTAAGTCCGATCAAGCTTTTGAGAAGTATCTTCTTAATATTTTAAGTGAGAAACAATTCTTAAAATTGACCAACAGATTAAAAAGCTTATACTTGGGCCAAATGCATTGAAAATTTCATCTTACTTCATTCAAATATCTTCTCTTTGAAGTATGTTATTATGTAATATGCAATGGGCTGAGATTTTAGCACATACTATCTACTTATTTGAGTTAAGTGAGATGGCATAACAAGAATTATTAACACAAGAATTGGTACTTTTGGGATAGGTTTCTGATATTGCCACAGTACCCAACTGGTTGTTGGGAGCCATTTGAATTGTGGGAAGGAAGATTAATAATTCTGTGCAGTATTTTCAATAATGATTCACCCTAGAGCAGTCAGAGCTAACGACCAAGTAATGGGATTATGGTCTGAATAACCTTTCTGGCTCCCAGAATAAGACACTTCAAAATTACTGGGCCCTCCAGAGATCAGCAAGATAAAGCTGAAGGATAATAAACTACTAGAAGGTAGTATCAGTGTAGGTTGTACACTCTTAATGTCAGAAGAACTTTAAAAATCATTCAGACTTATCTGCCTTCATTGGTTTAGCCAGTTATATCTGAAAACAGGGATCTAGAATAGGGGTCAGCAAACTATGAGCTGGGGGCAGGGATCAAATGTAGCTTCTACCTGGTTTCAAAGAATCCATGGCCTAGGAAACTTTTTTTTCATTTTAAATGGTTGGAAAAAAAAGAATATTTCGTGATACATGAAAATTACATGCAATTCAAATTTAACTGTCTATAAATAAAGTTTTAGTTAAACATAGTCAGGCACATTCATTTACACATTGTCTATGACTGCTTTCACACTAAAACAGCACAGCAATGAAGTATCACCTCACACCTGTCAGATCAGCCATCATTAAAAAGTAAAAATGGAACTACCATATGACTCCTGGCTATATATATATATAAAAACCCCACTAATTTGAAAAGATACACACACCCTATGTTCATAGCAGCATTAATGATAACTGCCAAGATATGGACGCAACATAAGTGACCATCAACAGATGAATGGATAAAGGAGATGTGGTGCACATGCACAATAGAATACTACTCACTCATAAAAAAGAATAAAAATTTGCCATTTGTAACAACATGGATGGACTTGCAGAGCATTATATTAAATGAAATAAGTCAGACAGAGAAAGACAAACACTATATGATATTGCTTATATGTGGAATCTCAAAAATAAAACAAACTAGTGAGTATAACAAAAAAGAGGCAGACACAGATATAGAGAACAAACTAGTTGTTATGGGAAGGGGGAAGAGAGAAGGGGGAGGGACATTATAAGGGTAAGGGATTAAGACATGATTTCTCATTATGGCCTGACTTTTACCTATCTAGTAGGTAAGACTAGAAGATATTCAGGATTCTTTTATCTTTAAAATTAAGTACCTCATCAGGAACGATCCCTTTTCTCCCTTCCTGCAAGAAAACTCACAGAAAATTACTACTGGATGCTGGTAATTTGTTATTTACAGGCACCTAGTAATACTTACTTTTTCTGTTTTATTTATTTAGTTTTCTTTTTAAAAAATTTTATTTGTTTTATTTTAAATGTTCTGTTTTATTTAATCCACAGGTAGCTTATTTTTCAATGTTTTTATCCCTGTAAATCCACTTACGCCCTTGAAAAATGGTAGGATATAAAACAGTCCAATTCTAACATGAATTACAGCTGGTTAGGCATAACAACAAATTAGCCTCCTTTACATCTGATTCTTGCTTTTCGGTGACACATAAGATAGCTGAAATGTTTAGAGGATCAGTAACATGTTGAAAAGAAGAAAAATATTCAATTTCTATGACTCCAAATGAACTCATGATTTTCATGGTTACTTCTTGTGATGTATGGGAAATCTCTGCTGTAATTTGTTTCCTCGATATAAAACTAAGATAGATAAACTACCCAAAGAGACCAAGCAATGCAGTCTAGTAAAAAGAAGCATTTGAAACTTAGATCTGAGACTGTCTAACAGTCAGTGGGAATTCATACTTTTCATAAATTATATACATATACACAATCACATGGATGTAATATTTATATGTGAGGAGGTAGGGAAGAAGAGTGGGAGAGAGTAAGGGGGAAAAAGGAATCTTGATAAAGGTCAAGGTAATTCATTCCAGTACTAGAGATATAAAAATCTATGAAATACATTTTCTTTCAGGCATTAAATTAATTTGCTAATGGCATTGCATCATTCTTTCACTTAAGGTAATTATATCTTCCTTTCAAGTACAAATAAAAAATTTCCCTTGATCTAGAGAGTATCTCACTTTGGCTAAGATTTTATTTCATAATTAACTTTGTGTACATTTTTCATTCATGAGAAACAAAATTTAAAAATGAAGTTTAAAAATGTGTTGACTTTAAATTTTTATAAGTTCCATAGCTACATGTCAGTTTAGAACAACCTGAGAAAATAAGTTTATTGTCACTTATCAGACAATATAGTTTTGGGACTTCCTGGTTGGTCCAGTGGTTAAGACTTCGAGCTTCCACTGTAGGGGGCTCGGTTTCGATCCCTGGTAGGGAACGAAGTTCCTGCATGCTGTGCAGCATGGCCAAAAAAAGAGAAAAGACAAGATCGTTTTTTTCAGTAGCTTCTTTCTTTTCAACCTAAGTTACCTGAGAATTTTATTTTCTTCACAGGCTAAACAGACAGAAGTTCATAGGATCTTCTCTTAATTATCCCTTTCTCTTTAACCGACATTTTACCCTTTAGTGGTTCAGATGCACTGAGAAAGAAAGGCAGAGAATATGAGCAAGAAAGTGGTGGCTAAAGGAGAAGAGAATCGGTTTTAGAGACAGTCGGTCAGGGAATAGAAAAGTTCCCTTGGTTCCCACTCTTCTCTCCTCAAATACTTTCCAAGGATTTGCCAATATTTAAAAGCACACAATTAAAGCTTCATGTATTCTAGGATGTGTTCCCATTCCTTTGGTTTGAGCCAAACAGGAGCTCTTTGGGTTTAACTTTTTTTTTTGGATGGGTGGAGGTGAAATGTTTAGTTTTTTTTGTTTTTTTTTGTTTTTTTTTTTAAGCAAAATAATATCATCTGTATTTAAATTATGTCACGTAAATAACATTCACAAGGGCTTTCCTGGTGGCTCAAATGGTAAAGAGTCTACTTGCAATGCGGGAGACCTGGGTTGGATCCCTGGGTTGGGAAGATCCCCTGGAGAAAGGCACGGTAACCCACTCCAGTATTCTTGCCTGGAGACTCTCCATGGACAGAGGACCCTAGCAGGCTATAGTCCATGGGCTCGCAGGACATGACTGAGCAGCAAAGCACAAGGAGACAGTAACATTCAAAGAAAAGAACAGGTGACTTACCTAAGATGGTTAATTCAAAATGTCCAAGGCTTCGGGCGCTCTTAAAATGATCAAGTTTTGGGACCCTTCCTTCTGGTGGTACGTATTTTGCAGGCTGAGAATTAAACTGCTGACCAAGAAAATGTCTGTGCTCGGAACTAAATTTTCGTGGAATACTTTCAGGATGAACCCGGCTGTAACGCAGGTGATCTATCAAGCTGAACTTCTTGTCTCTCCACAGCTGACTTTCCCATTTATCACTTATAGTTTTTTTGGCTCTCACTACGAAGGTATGACTGGGGTTTTCTCGACCTGCTAAAGAAACAATGAGATAAACACAAATAAACTATTACTTATATTAAACATAAATAAACTATTATTTATATTACTTATAAACTAATGAAATCAGGTAATTCAGTACAAAGAAGCAGATTAATAAGAAATAGCTTAATTAACTGTAAAAATCAAACAGCCACCTAGAAAACATAAACTGAATGTCCAAAAGATAAATGTTATTAAAGTGAGGAATGAACTAAAATTTGCCTTCAAAATAAACTTTTACTCCAAAGTATTAAAAATATTGTTTTCTCTGTTGCTGGAATTAATGAGATTTTTAATTATCTTCTTTATACTTTTTCTGTCTTTCCTAAATGTTCTTAAACAAACAAACATTCCTTTTATTTTCAGTGATAAATTCAAGTTAAGTCAAATTCATGAGAATAAGAACATTTAGAGATTGAACCACTCCTCACTACTTGTGGAAGGTAAGCTTAAAATAAATTTTGTTAACTTTTGCTAAAAGTACCCTGAACAAATACAAAATATAGTCTATTTCTTGGATGTAACACTCTTTCAAAAGGACCATTTATATGATATTCCTTTCAGATATAAATAACATATGAAAAACAAAGAGGGAACTAAATTGAAAGACCACTTCAACTCTTGATTGTTCTCTGTCATCAAGTCCATTTATCATTTATGTACAACTTACTTAACATATTTAGTTTCTAAGGCAGAATATAATTTATCTCTTACACACTGTGATATTCATTCACTCAGCAAACCTATTATGTACCAGATACTGCACTGAGGAATTTGGTAAAATAACATTTTAATTTAATAATATACACTGGAATCTGAAGACATAGAGTAGAATCAGTAAAAAAGCCAGATTTTAGCACTTCTCACTTTGTCAGTTCTGCTAGCTCAGACAACCTGAAGCAAATTGTTTTTTCAGAACTTCATTCCTAAGTTTAATAAGGTTGCTGAATTGCTTCCTTGTATGCTGCTCGTGCCTTGGCGTTTATTATTTTCCTAATATAAAAGACCTTGCTGAGACAGAAGGGTGTTTCAACAGCGAGGTTTCAGTGTGGTTAATATATCACTTCTGCTTTTGGACTTTATTCCATATCCCCAGACTACTTTCTTGGTTTCTTAACCCTAGACAGAGACTGAACATTTATTACAAGGTAAAATACTAGACTGAATTTTGAGAGAAGATAAAGAAGTTGAACTTCTTACCAGGAATTTAAAATACTGCAATATTACAAAAGAGTTTCTTTTTAATTCTCAAAATTTAGTTGATGAACACACTTAACTTCCTTATAATACCGCTTGATAACAAAAAGGATAGAACATATAATCACATGTGAAAAGGAAAGGACTCAATAAAAGCCAAGAGGAAAACTCTAATAGGACTAAACTGGAGATTGGGCAATGGATTTAATCCTTTTATCTTCTAGAAATGAATTCCTCTTATCTAAACTAATAAAAGTACATAATCAGATCAGCAATAAGTAGATATTAGAACCCAATATAGTGAGAATTCCTGACTGATTTGTTCTAAAATATGCAAAGAACAAGTTATAGGCCATTCCAATTCTGAAAAATTAAATAATTTCATCTACTCCATAGGAAAAAAAATCCTCTAATTCACACTGTCTGATAAGAATAAGTCTGATAGTCTGATATATTTTCTGTGCTTGTGTTCTCATTTGAGTGTTAAGAACTGGCAAGGTTTAATGCTCACATGAAAAAGTTCTTCTGAAAAAAATAATGTATAGTTTTTTAATTTAGTAACTTGGGACTGTAACTATCTCAATTATATGTTTCAAAATTAATACAAATGGGTATGAGATCAGTACAGGAGATATTGGCAGTCACCGGTTATGAATAGTAAGATTTCAAGGGCAACAATTAGGAAAGAGACAAAATGTATCTAGAGTTCAGGTTTTTCTAAAAATGGAAAATCATATACTATAATTCTTCAATTTTTAGCTTGAATATTACTAATATTACCATACAAAACACATTATGCTTTAGGCCCAATACATAACTAAGATGGGCTTCCTGGTGGCTCAGTGGTAAAGAATCCACCTGCAAAGCAAGAGACCCAGGTTTGATTCCTGGGTTGGGAAGATCCCCTGGAGGGCACGGCAACCCACTCCAGTATTCTTGCCTGGAGAATCCCATGGACAGAGGAGCCTGGTGGGCTACAGTCCATAGGGTCACCAAGAGTCAGACACGACTGAAATGACTGAGCATGCACATATGCACATATCTAAGATACAGCTTAATTACCTAGCAAAATTATACACACACATATATAATTATTTATCAGAATTATAGTAATCATTCTTATTTTAGTGAATCATTTTACCCTTATTCCTGATGAGAATGGATATATATTTTAATGAAGAAAAATTTCAGAATACCACATTTAGGTTGTGAGTTGAAAAGGTCATTGTATAAATGTGTATGTGTGGTGATTTTGTTTCTTCACTGAATCTACACTAAGCATTTCATTGTGTGGATAAAGAGTGACAGGTAGGGGTATATGAAGGCATAGGGGAGTGGGAAGAGCTATTTCCTTTGCCTCTTTCCTGTTTGCCTTCAATGACCCCATGCTGGTGCAAGAGCTATAAGACTGGAAAAAAACAGGGTATTTCAGTCAGTGATCAGGTCTGTGCTTGGTAGCAAACATATAAGGACTTTGTAAAGGATGGTGTAAGTCAGAAGCTACTTATAATGTCTTATGATCTCAGTAGTACTATCACTGTTTATTGCTAGATTTTCAGTGTATGTCTCATTTACTTATGTTACCAGATACAAAGGATAAGATGTTAAACTCTGTAATCTTCAAAATACCTAACACAATCAAATTGCATACACAAATTAGCTATATATTCACAAAATGAGTACTTTTGAATTTACACACATAATAATTTCCAAAACTAACATGAAACATATCTGGGAATACATTAGTAACCATGTTAACACATATAGATCCAAATTCATTAATTAAGCCTGAAATATAATAACACAAAGGGGACTGTGTAAAACTAGAAAGCTTCTGCATGGCAAAGGAAACCATCAACACAAAGGAAAGGCAACCTACTGAATGGGAGAAAGTGACTGCAAATCATATATCTGATATGGGGTTAATATCCAAATATATAAATAATTTGTTTACCTCAGTAAACAAAAATAAGCAATATGATTAAAAAGGGGGCAGAGGATCTGAATAGACATTTTCCCAAAGGCATACAGTTGGCATACACGTACATAAAAAGATGTTTAACATTATTATTAGCAAAATGCAAATAAAACCCACAAGGTATCATCTCACACCTGTTAATATGGATATTATCAAAAATACAAGAATAAACAAGTGTTGGTGAGCATGTGGAAAAAAGTCAACCCTTATGCACTGTGGGAATGTAAATTGGTACAGCCACTATGAATAACAGTATGGAGGTTCCTCAAAAAAATAAAAATAGAACAACAATATGATCCAGCAATTCCACTAGTGGGTATTTATCCAAAGAAATAAAAAACACTAACTCATAAAGATATATATACCCCCATGTCCACTGTAGCATTATTTACAATAGCCAAGACCTGAAAACAACCTAAGTGCCCATCAATGAATGAATGGATAAAGAAAATGTGGTATATTATTATTCATTCATAAAGGGAAATCTTAACTTGGATGAATCTTGAGGACACTATGCTAAGTTAAGTAAGTCAGACGAAGACAAATATTATATGATCTTACTTACATGTGGAATAAAAAAAAGACCACTCAAAAAAACAAGCTCACAGATATAGAAAACTGACTGATGGTTGCCAGAAACAAGGGTTTGGGAGGGGATAGGTGAAGTGGGTCAAAAGTTATAAAATAAATAAGTCAAGGAGATGTAATGTACAGCTTGGTGACTATAGTTAATACCATACTGCATATCTGAAACTTACTAAGAGTAGATCTTTTTCATCACAAGAAAACAAATTTTTATAACTATGTATGGTAATGAATGTTAACTAGACTTATTGTGGTAATCATTCTGTTATACATACAAATACCAAATCATTATGCTGTACACCTGAAATTAATATAATATTATATGCTAATTATACCTCAATTTAAAAAAGAAAAAATGTAAAAGAGTTTTGTAAATTAGGAAGAACCATTATCAACTTCATGTATCGGACACTTCTTGAGAAACTATCTCCTTAACAGGTATGCTATAGTGGGGATTTGGGACACTACACTAACTGAATAAGATTTGATCTTTTGCTCACACTCTAGTTAAATTTCTCCATTTTTTTTTTTTAACAATTCTGACCATTTAAATTTAATTATCAGTTTCTTTAAGGTTTGCTTGCTCTGAATAGCTAAAAGTTATCAATATACTTTAAATATTGATAATAATTAAGAAAAATAAAGAGAAATTAAATTTAAAGGGAATTATTTATAATCCTGGGCAAAATAATTTATTATGAAAATCATATAGATTCAAAAAAAGTAAAAAATTAAACCAGTCATTCATATGGTAACACATCCCAGGGTTTATACTCACATAATCTGTAAGAATTAACGGATTATTTTTACTTAGTTTCCAGATTTTTTCTGTAGAGGGATGCTATACAAATGTGACAACTCTGAGAAACATTTACAGTTTAAAAAGTACTTTTGAACATCTGTTTAAAAGTCTTAGGCTAATTTTATTAAGTAAATAAAGGGATGCTATCATCCCTTTTGAGTGCATGCCAGTCACTGAGTCCCATCCAACTCTTTGCAATGCCATGGACTGTAGCCAACCAGGCTCCACTGTCCATGGAATTTCCCAGGCAAGAATACTGGAGTGGGTTGCCATTTCCTCCTCCAGGGGATCTTCTTGACCCAGGGACTGAACCCGCATCTCCTGCACTGGCAGCTGATTCTTTACTACTGAGCCATCTGGGAAGCCTGATGTCAATTTCAGAGATGAGTAGGTTGACATATAGAGTGACTGAGTTACCTCTGTTCACACAAGTTAAAAAACAACCAACCAACCAACCCTGAGGTATAGTATTATGGTACATAAATAAAAATGAAAATACAACATAACAACTTTTAGGATTCAGTGAAAGTAGTGATCAGAGGGAAATTTATAACATAAATACTGATATTAAAAAAGATATTCAATAATGTAACATTAAACTTAAAGGAACTAGGAGTGACAGAAGTAATTATGCTTGAAGTAATTATGCTTAAAATAAATATAAATGAAATAGAGAATAAAAAACATAATAGAATCTAAGAAAGCAAAAGCTTGTCCTATGTAAAGGCCAGCAAAATTGATAATCGTCACCTCTACAGACCCAAGGAGTGAAGACATAAATAACTAAATTCAAAAATACAATGTGATTCATTACAGAGATAAGAAGAATTAAAATAGAATACTATGAACAATCATACACCATAAATTAGAAAACTGAGCTGAAACAAATTCATAAAAGCAAAAAAAATTGCCAAAACTCATTCAAAAGAAAAAAAAGGAAAAAAAAAATCTCCACAGACCTATAGCAAGTAACAAAAGAGTCCAAAATGCAGTACTTGGATGCAATCTCAAAAACGACTGAATGATCTCTGTTCGTTTCCAAGGCAAACCATTCAATATCACAGTAATCCAAGTCTATGCCCCAACCAGTAATGCTGAAGAAGCTGAAGTTGAATGGTTCTATGAAGACCTACAAGACCTTTTAGAACTAACATCCAAAAAAGATGTCCTTTTCATTATAGGGGACTGGAACGCAAAAGTAGGAAGTCAAGAAACACCTGAAGTAACAGGCAAATTTGGCCTTGGAATACAGAATGAAGCAGGGCAAAGACTAATAGAGTTTTGCCAAGAAAATGCACTGGTCATAACAAACACCCTCTTCCAACAACACTAGAGAAGACTCTATACATGGACATCACCAGATGGTCAACACCAAAATCAGATTGATTATATTCTTTGCAGCCAAAGATGGAGAAGCTCTATACAGTCAGCAAAAACAAGACTGGTAGCTGACTGTGGCTCAGATCATGAACTCCTTATTGCCAAATTCAGACTTAAATTGAAGAAAGTAGGGAAAACCACTAGACCATTCAGGTATGACCTAAATCAAATCCCTCATGATTATACAGTGGAAGTGAGAAATAGATTTAAGGGCCTAGATCTGATAGAGTGCCTGATGAGCTATGAATGTTCGTGACATTGTACAGGAGACAGGGATCAAGACCATCCCCATGGAAAAGAAATGCAAAAAAGCAAAATGGCTGTCTGGGGAGGCCTTACAAATAGCTTTGAAAAGAAGAGAAGCGAAAAGCAAAGGAGAAAAGGAAAGATATAAACATCTGAATGCAGAGTTCCAAAGAATAGCAAGAAGAGATAAGAAAGCCTTCTTCAGCGACCAATGCAAAGAAATAGAGGAAAACAATAGAATGGGAAAGACTAGAGATCTCTTCAAGAAAATTAGAGATACCAAAGGAACATTTCATGCAAAGATAGGCTCGATAAAGGACAGAAATGGTATGGACCTAACACAAGCAGAAGATATTAAGAAGAGATGGCAAGAATACACAGAAGAACTGTACAAAAAAGATCTTCATGACCCAGATAATCACGATGGTGTGATCACTGACCTAGAGCCAGACATCCCGGAATGTGAAGTCAAGTGGGCCTTAGAAAGCATCACTACAAACAAAGCTAGTGGAGGTGATAGAATTCCAGTTGAGCTATTCCAAATCCTGAAAGATGATGCTGTGAAAGTAATGCACTCAATATGCCAGCAAATTTGGAAAACTCAGCAGAGGCCACAGGACTGGAAAAGGTCAGTTTTCATTCCAATCCCAAAGAAAGGCAATGCCAAAGAATGCTCAAACTACCACACAATTGTACTCATCTCACACGCTAGTAAAGTAATGCTTAAAATTGTCCAAGCCAGGCTCCAGCAATATGTGAACCCTGACCTTCCAGATGTTCAAGCTGGTTTTAGAAAAAGCAGAGGAACAGAGATCAAATTGCCAACATCCGCTGGATCATGGAAAAAGCAAGAGAGTTCCAGAAAAGCATCTATTTCTGCTTTATTGACTATGCCAAAGCCTTTGACTGTGTGGATCACAATAAACTGTGGAAAATTCTGAAAGAGATGGGAATACCAGACCACCTGATCTGCCTCTTGAGAAATTTGTATGCAGGTCAGGAAGCAACAGTTAGAACTGGACATGGAACAACAGACTGGTTCCAAATAGGAAAAGGAGTTCGTCAAGGCTGTATATTGTCACCCTGTTTATTTAACTTATGTGCAGAGTACATCATGAGAAACGCTGGACTGGAAGAAACACAAGCTGGAATCAAGATTGCCGGGAGAAATATCAATAACCTCAGGTATGCAGATGATACCACCCTTATGGCAGAAAGTGAAGAGGAACTAAAAAGCCTCTTGATGAAAGTGAAAGAGGAGAGTGAAAAAGTTGGCTTAAAGCTCAACATTCAGAAAACAAAGATCATGGCATCTGGTCCCATCACTTCATGGGAAATAGATGGGGAAACAGTGGAAACAGTGTCAGACTTTATTTTTCTGGGCTCCAAAATCACTGCAGATGGTGACTGCAGCCATGAAATTAAAAGACGCTTACTTCTTGGAAGGAAAGTTATGACCAACCTAGATAGAATATTCAAAAGCAGAGACATTACTTTGCCAACAAAGGTTCGTCCAGTCAAGGCTATGGTTTTTCCTGTGGTCATGTATGGATGTGAGAGTTGGGACTGTGAAGAAGGTTGAGTACCGAAGCACTGATGCTTTTGAACTGTGGTGTTGGAGAAGACTCTTGAGAGTCCCTTGGAGTGCAGAGAGATCCAACCAGTCCATTCTGAAGGAGATCAGCCCTGGGATTTCTTTGGAAGGAATGATGCTAAAGCTGAAATCCAGTACTTTGGCCACCTCATGCGAAGAGTTGACTCATTGGAAAAGACTCTGATGCTGGGAGGGATTGGGGGCAAGAGGAGAAGGGGACGACAGAGGATGAGATGGCTGGATGGCATCACTGACTCGATGGACATGAGTCTCAGTGAACTCTGGGAGTTGGTGATGGACAGGGAGGCCTGGCGTGCTGCGATTCATGGGGTCACAAAGAGTCAGACACGACTGAGCGACTGATCTGATCTGATAGCAAGTAAAGAGATTCAAAAGAAAATTTAAAAGGCTATTCCATTTAAAATAGCAACTAAAAGAATAAAATACCTAGGAATAAAATTTAAGCAAGGAGGTGAAAGACTTCTATACTGAAAACTACAAAACATTGTTGAAATAAATTAAAGAATACCTAAAAATGAACAGAAAGAAATCCCATGTTAATGGACTAGAAGAACTAATATTATTAAGACATCAATACTATCCAAAGTACCTGCAGACTCAACGCAACCCATATCAAAATCCCAAAAGCTTATTTTGCAGAAATGGTCAAATGGATTCTTAAATTTTATATGGAATTACAAGTCCTCAACGCTAAAGCAATCTTGAACAACAGGGACAAAGTTGGAGGGCTCATACACCCCAATTTCAACAGCTGATACAAAGCTATAGTAATCAAAATACTGTGGTGCTGGCATAGGGACATACATATAGACCAGTGAAAAATAATTTGATATTTAACAATGGTTTTCAATTCAGTGGATACTAAGTCAATGCAATTTTTCCTATTCATTGTCCATGGACTACAGGAAACTTAGTGATACTTCCCCATGTTGATGGCAATAATTTATCTGACCATTAACAACCTTTCAAGTTTATATTGGTTCTACTTCAAATCCAAGAGGCCTGTGCTCTGGACTCTGTTTTCTAAGTGGTTATTACACCTCAGTCTATAATCATTTAGGCCTCTAGTTCTTAAATGTCCATGAGCAGTTTTAGTTTTAGTTCCTATTCACCACTTAATCTTTTTTGTTTCTGCCACTTAGGGATTTTTAATTCTTGCTTTCAACTTGGTTATATATTTATACTACAATGATTTCCCCCTTATTTTCTATCTTTTATTTGGGGTGGAGTACAATCCAAATCCCTTTGTGGGTTCTTAATCAGTCAGACTGACTAGAAGTCAATTCTCAAATAAGAATAACTCATAAAGCAAGAAGGATCTAAAGTATTAAAATGTCTACAGAGATGACCCCTTATAAGATCTGCTTTAAACAAACTCACTTTAAGGATACCCTGCCAGAACTAAATTTGTGTCAGAAAATTTGTGTCACTTCAGAAAAAAAAAGCCCCAAAACTGAAACTACAACTATCTTTTAAGCTTTAACTACGGTTATTGTCAAATAAAAATTAAACTTCCTACTTCATTCTTCTCTTAATTAAAAATAGTACATCTGAAGGAATGTACTACCAGGGAACCAATTTACTAAGTGTTGTTCAGTTCAGTTACTCAGTTGTGTCCGACACTTTTTGACCCCATGAACCATAGCACGCCAGGCCTCCCTGTCCATCACCAACTTCTGGAGTCTACCCAAACCCATGTCCATTGTGTCAGTGATGCCATCCAACCATCTCATCTTCTGTTGTCCCCTTTTCCTCCTGCCCTCAATCTTTCCCAGCATCAAGGTCTTTTCAAATGAGTCACTTCTTTCCATCAGCTGGCCAAAGTACTGGAGTTTCAGTTTCAACCTCAGGGCCTCCAATGAACACCCAGGACTGATCTCCTTTAGGATGGACTGGTTAGATCTCCTTGGAGTCCAAGGGACTCTCAAGAGTCTTCTGCAACACCACAGTTCAAAAGCATCAATTGTTCGGCGCTCAGCCTTCTTTATAGTCCAACTCTCACATCCATACATGACTACTGGAAAAACCATATCCTTGACTAGACGGACCTTTGTCGGCAAAGTAATGTCTCTGCCTTTTAATATGCTGTCTAGGTTGGTCATAACTTTCCTTCCAGGGAGCAAGCGTCTTTTAATTTCATGGCTGCAATCACCATCTGCAGTGATTTCAGAGCCCAGAAAAATAAAGTCAGCCACTGTTTCCACTGTTTCCCCATCTATTTGCCATGAAGTGATGGGACCAGATGCCATGATCTTAGTTTTCTGAATGTTGAGCTTTAAGCGAACTTTTTCACTCTCCTCTTTCACTTTCATCAAGAGGCTCTTTAGTTCCTCTTCACTTTCTGCCATCAGGGTGGTGTCATCTGCATATCTGAGGTTACTGGCATTTCTCCTGGCAATCTTGATTCCAGCTTGTGCTTCTTCCAGCCCAGCATTTCTTATGACGTACTCTGCATATAAGTTAAATAAGCAGGGTAACAATATACAGCCTTGACGTACTCCTTTTCCTATTTAGAACCAGTCTGTTGTTCCATGTCCAGTTCTATCTGTTGCTTCTTGACCTGCATACAGGTTTCTCAAGAGGCAGGTCAGGTGGTCTGGTATTCCCATCTCTTTCAGAATTTTCCACAGTTTATTGTGATCCACACAGTCAAAGGCTTTGGCATAGTCAATAAAGCAGAAATAGATGTTTTTCTGGAACTCTCTTGCTTTTTCCATGATCCAGCGGATGTTGGCAATTTGATCTCTGGTTCCTCTGCCTTTTCTAAAACCAGCTTGGAACATCTGGAAGGTCAGGGTTCACATATTGCTGAAGCCTGGCTTGGAGATTTTTGAGCATTACTTTACTAGCATGTGAGATGAGTCCAATTGTGTGGTAGTCTGAGTATTCTTTGGCGTTGACTTTCTTTGGGATTGGAATGAAAACTGACCTTTTCCAGTCCTGTGGCCACTGCTGAGTTTTCCAAATTTGCTGGAAAATTAAGTGTAGCACTTTCACACCATCATGTTTTAGGAACTGAAACAGCTCAACTGGAATTCCATCATCTCCACTAGCTTTGTTCGTAGTGATTCTTCCTAAGGCCCACCTGACTTCATATTCCAGGATGTCTGGCTCTAGGTGAGTGTGAGTAATCACACCTTCATGATTATCTTGGTCGTGAAGATCTTTCTTGTACAGTTCTTCTGTGTATTCTTGCCACCTCTTCTTAATATCTTCTGCTTCTGTTAGGTCCATACCATTTCTGTCCTTTATTGTGTCCATCTTTTGCATGAAATGTTCCCTTGGTATCTCTAATTTTCTTGAAGATATCTCTAGTCTTTCCCATTCTATTGTTTTCCTCCATTTCTTTGTATTGATTGCTGAGGAAGGCTTTCTTATCCCTCCTTGCTATTCTTTGGAACTCTGCATTCAAATGGGAATATCTTTACTTTTCTTCTTTGCTTTTCGCTTCTCTTCTTTTCAAAGCTATTTGTAAGGCCTCCCCAGACAGCCATTTTGCTTTTTTGCATTTCTTTTTCTTAGGGAATTAAGTGTTGTACTGGTGCAAAATTCAGAACAATTTTGGACTAGTACTTTTGACAAGGATTTCAGGTAATATAAATAAAAATGAAACAAAAATAACTAGCTACATATCTACTTAAAGTATTTATATTATGCCAGTGGCAGGCACAACCCAAAAATGCACAATCAAATCAAACAGCAGTATGTATATAATAATAGTGTTCCACAAAGTCTTCATAAAATCATTATCATTATCAAACCAACATACAGTCGGAGGAGCTTGGCACGCTTGGTTTACTTTCTTTTGTTTGTGAAGAAGTTTCTGGTTGAGGTACAGGAATTCTGCAAAAGATTAAAAAAAGATAACAGTTATAAAAACAGACTTTAATGGGAAAACTGTTTCCATTTGGAATTTATTCTAATCCAATACAATTAGAAAATTTATAGGTTTAGTTTCTTGAAAGTAATGCATTAGAAATGTAAGGAAAACACATTCAAATTCTGAACAAATATCCATACTAACATAATTCAAATACTGAAACAGCGTTATATGTTTTTTTAAGGAGTATTACACAAAAGAAAGTATTCAACTTTTATTAAATTAGTTGACACTAAAGATGGATATATATATATTTCATTCCCTACAATATAAATTAAATTATTCAGTGGCCTCCTTTCATATTTGCTTTGTTCAAATATTCTGGAAAACAAACTGCCTTAACTCTCCAACCTCATTTCAGAGTTTTCTATAAGCCTCATGCTGCTTCAAAACATCACGTTTTTCCTTCAGCCAGAAAAACCTTATTCCCCCTTTCCTTTGCCTGGTTAACTCTTATTCAGCCTTCAAAATTTAGTTCGTAGCATTATTTTCTATAAGAAGCCATCCTTGATCTCTACTCAAGGTTCACTAATCTTTATTTATGCTGTAATAGCTCTAAGAATAAATATTATCATACCACTCACCACATGATATTAAAATTACTGGCTTTTCAGTTTATTTCCTCTACCAGATTCTACTTGCTCTACAAAAACATAGACTTTATCTATTTTTGTATCTCCACAGAATAGCCACTCAATAATTGTTTATTGAAAGAAAAATAAGTGAAAAGGAAGCATCTTATTTTGAAGCTGATGAGAGAAACTTGCACTTATAACAAAGACCTCCTTCTTAAAAACTTTCAGTAAATTTCTATGATGAGTATTTTCTGCTGTTGTAGTTCCAAAACTAAAAGCATAAAGCAAAACAGAAGTGCCATGTTGTAGAATACTGCATCACACTGCTCAGCTTACTTAAGCAATAGAAATGTCTGTTACAATAACAGTATTCTTCATTTTATGAATGAGTTCTTAATGAATGCAAAGAACAAGCTTTCATGAAGGAAGACTTCATTTAAAGAACTCCAGGAAATAAAACACGTTTTATAGTTGTAATTAAAACTTTTTTCTGAATATCAAAAAATGGTTTATTTCTAAAAATTAATAAACTGATAACATCAGCTCTCAGATATATTTAAATAAATAAAAATTTTTAGTTAGATTACATGTATTTTGAGATCATTAAACAGTATGTGTATACTTTTAAATAGGGTCTTCCCGGGTGGCACAGTGGTAAAGAGTCTGCCTGCCAATGCAGGAGATGTGAGTTTGATCCCTGGGTCGAGAAGATACCCTGGAGTAGGAAATGACAACCCACTCTAGTATTCTTGCTTGGAAAATTCCATGGACAGAGGAGCTTGGCAGGCTACAGTCCATGGAGTTGCAGAGTCAGACATGACTGAACAATCGAGCACATACAGCAGCATATACTTTAAAATACATGGTGTTATAAAGTGATTTTTTTCATCTGAAACAAATTAGAAGTAGTTTTCCAAATTCTGACAGCATCATTATATTGTATAGAATTTTTTTAAGTGGCTTAGGAAAGTTTTATCGAAACATACAATTATTCATTTGTATGCCTTAAGTGTCTTAAAGGTGACGGCCTAAATGACAGAAGTGGAGATACCAATGTCTATGGGTACCAACTGAGGAAACTGAAAAAAAGAGATGAAAACTTAAAGCATAAGAAATATAACAGGATGCCTGAGGAAAGAAAGGGAACAGATGGCTAAGACAATAATGTTAAATATGGTGGATAGTAGCTGAATAGTATAAAAATTATGTCAGAGGCAATAAGCTGCACTCTTCATCAACTTATTGGCCTTAGATAAAAGTCATATAGATTGTATAGTATGCCATGCCCTCATTGATATAACAGTATTATAATTAATATTGTAGTCTTTCCTGTGGTCTTCCCCAGTGGCTCAGTGATAAAGAATCACCTGCCAGTGCAGGAGACATGGGTTCAACCCCTGGGTCAGGAAGATTCCCTGGAGAAGGCAATGGCAATCCACTGCAGTATCCTTGCCTGGAAAATCTCACGGACAGAGGAGGGTGGCAAAGATTTGGACATAACTGAGCACGCATGCACAACAAAAGTCATTCCAATAGTGCCTTCTCCTTTCTCATGGGACACTGATAATGATTTTTAAGGATTCACATAACCTTGATATGGTGTACTTTCTTGCTTTATGAAGTAAATACAACCAAGAGAACACAAATAAGTTTTAACATCCCATTTATTATGTTTTATTTCTCAGTGCTAAATTTTGAATGAGTTGATATACTTTGACTACATTTTACTATCTAGTAGAGAGCACCATGGGTCACTAGCTCCCATGTTCATTGATACAACCTCTTAAATGGTCATATTTATTACTACCATAAATTGTACCAGTGGAAACAGACCAATGGGTAATACAGACACTGGAGTCAGCAAGCCAGGAATTAAAATACAACAATGTGCCAGAAGAGTGGCATGCCCAGGTTCCACAAGTAGAGTGCACAGAAGCTCCATGTTTCTTCTCAGACCTTTCTCTATGTGTCTCTTCATTTGGCTCTTCCTGATCTGTAACCTTTACAATAAAACTGTGATTTTAAGTATAGTATTTTTCATTCTAGTGAGCTACTGACTCTGAGCGGGTCATGGGAACTCCTGAATTTGTAGCCAGTTGATTGGAAGTGAGGGGGACCTGGGGACCAGCTGAACTGTAGCCATTAGCACCTGAGCTAAGGTCAATCTTGAGCAGGATTAAGCCCTTAAGAATCTGATGTTAAGTCTGGTTATTAGTATTAAAACTGAATCACAGTATGGCTAGTTGGGTTGGAAACCCCACAAGAGCTCAATGAACCTAACTGATAGGTTTAACAGCACACAGGACATAGTTAAAGAGTAAATGGAGTGACAGGTCCAAACTGAAACACAGAATCAAAAATAGAAATGAAATATGTATATGAGTAAAAAATGCAGTGTAAGAAACTTGTTGGTCAGTCAGAAGTGCTAATATATATGAAGTATGAATCATGGAAAAAAAGGAAATAATGAGGAAGAAAACATTTGAAGAAATATGGCAGATGGTTTTCCAAAACTGATGAAAGATATGAATAAACAGATTCAAGAAGCTTCGTAACCTCAAAGCAGTATAAAACAAAGAGAACCACTCCTTGGCACATCACATACAAACAGTTGAAAATCAAAATGAAAATCTTAAAAGCACTCACAGTAAAAAGATACAGTATCTTTGAATGAACAATCAGAAGGCATTAGTCTGATTCTTAATAGAAACAATGAAAGCAATAAAACAGTAGTTTCAGATTTCAAAAAAATAAACCTGCAACCAACTGAAAATATCCTTTTAGAAGTAAAAGTGAAATAAAGATGTTTTTAAACAAGCAAAAATAGAGACTATATCATCAGCAAGCTGTATTGAAATAAATGCTGAGAGGAATTCTTCATTCAGAAGGAAAATGATCCCAAAGAGAAGCATGGAAATATAAGTAGGAATGAAGAGAACTTAAAAGAAAACTGTGGTTAAATATAAAAAAATACTAACCATATAAGAAAAACAATATTAACAATGTCTCTTAGAATTTAAAATATATGTAGAATTAAAATATAAAGCAAAAGTAATGAAAATGGAGATAAATGGAATTATCCTAAAGATCTAGCATTATCAGGAAATGGTAAAATTATTAGCATTTATTTATTTACTTATTTTATTTATCTTTGGCTGTGCTGGGTCTTCGTTGCAGTGGGGGCTTTTCTCTAGTGGCGGCAAGCGGGAACTACTCTCCAGTTGTGGAGCGTGGGCTTCTCATTGTGGTGGCTTCTCTAGTTACAAGGCACAGGGTCTAGGGCACATGGGCTTCAGTACTTGTGGCTTGCGGGCTCTAGAGCACAGGCTTAATAGTTGTGGCACAGGCTTAGTTGCTCTGTGGCATGTGGGATCTTCCCGGACCAGGGATCAAACCTGTGTCTCCTGCACTGTAAGATTTTTTTTTTTTTTTTTTTTACCACTAAGCCACTAGGGAAGCTCTAAATAATTTGTATTTATCTACAATAAGTCAAGTGTTTAGGCTGTAATTAACAGAGTAACTACTGAAGAACATATATCAAATTAAAAGAGGGAAAATTGAATAATGAAAACTATTTGATTAAACAAATAGTATAAAAATTGATATAAGCCCAAAGTACAGGTCTCCATCAACTTATGATGGGGTTAAGTCCTGATAAACCCACTATAAGTTGAAAATATAGTAACTTGAGAATGAATTTAATACACTTAACCTACCCAATATCATAGCTTAGCCTAACCCACCTTAAACATGCTCAGAACATTTTCAATACCCTACAGTTTGGCAAAATCACCTAACACAAAACCAAATTTATAATAAAGTATTGTATATCTCATGTGATTTATTGAATGCCATGCTAAAAGTGAAAATCAGAATGGCTGTCTGGGTACAGAATGATTATAAGTATATCAGTTCTTTACCCTTGTGACTGCATATTTGATTGGGAGGTGTGGCTCACTGCCACTGCCTTTATCATGAGAGTATAGTACTGCATACCACTAGCCCAAGAAAAGATCAAAATTCAGAATTTAAAGTATGTTTTCTACTGAATTTGTATTGCTTTCACACCATCATAAAGTTTAAAAATAGTAAATTGAAACATAAATTGGGGACTGTATCATTAGTTTCATTAAAACTGAACAGAGTGATATCAGCATCAAGGCAAAGGAAGATGCTCTCTTTGTCTCTCTCCTATCTACAACCAGTAAAACATCCACAACTCAACAAAAGTGCTTCTGCCCAACATACCAGAGCAGTGGAGATTTCAACATAGCTGTATATCTAAAGGTGGGTGGACTAGACTTATAGAGTATGTGGAATTTGGGGAACAGTGGAGTTGGTGCCTGTAATCCTGGTCCCCCAAGCCATGGCAGCTGAACTTGCAGTCCTGGAGAACTCGGTGGCAACAAGGTAAGCAGTGGATACAACTCCGGCCTCCTGGCTACAGCGGTGCCCAACAGCCACAGATTAACTGGATGGCAGTGGTAGTAGGGTCTGGGACCTTGCCTCTCTAGCCATGGAGGTACCCATGATTCTGACCTCTCCCCTCGCTTACAGCCGCAGAGTCCTCATCCGACAACGCTGAACATGGCCAGGGTTCCTGTGCCACCTGTGCCACCCCAACCTGCAGTGGGAAAGTCTGCACCTCAGGAAATCCTAGACATGGTAGAACTGTCCACCATCCTGGTGCCCCAGGTAGTGACACCAGCCACACCACCAGCAGCATAGCACCAATGACCCTGGAAGCATAAGCAGTAACAACAAAGGCACTGGGAGATACCTCTGATGGAGGTGGTTAAGACTGGCAAGTGCTGACTGTTAAATATAACCAGAGGCAGTGCAGGTAAGAGAAGCCAAAAACTTGTGCTATAGCACCACCTACTGGAAGATAAAAGAAAGGCCTAATCTGTTGAATCGGAGAAGGCAATGGCACCCCACTCCAGTACTCTTGCCTGGAAAATCCCATAGACGGAGGAGCCTGGTGGGCCGCAGTCCATGGGGTTGCTAAGAGTCGGGCAGTCCATGGGGTTACTAAGAGTTGGGCACGACTGAGCGACTTCACTTTCACTTTTCACTTTCATGCATTGGAGAAGGAAATGGCAACCCACTCCAGTGTTCTTGCCTGGAGAATCCCAGGGACAGGGGAGCCTGGTGGGCTGCTGTCTCTGGGGTCGCACAGAGTCGGACACGACTGAAGTGACTTAGCAGCAGCAATCTGTTGAATTATCAGAAACAAAAAGTTTTACCTAGAAATGAAAGGGGCTTCCCTGGTCACTCAATGGTAAAGAATCTGCCTGCAATGCAGGGGATACAGGTTTGATCCCTGGGTTAGGAAGATTCCCTGGAGAAGGAAATGGCAACCTATTCCAGTATTCTTGCCTGGGAAATCCCATGGACAGAGGAACCTGGAGGGCTACAGTCCACAGGGTCTCAAAAGAGCCGGACACGACTTAGCAACTAAAACAACAACAAAAAAAAGAAGAAAGGTTTCTGCCACTTGAAATGGGCCAGCAGAGTAACACCTCATTAAGCACCATGAAAAACCACAGTAACACTGCACCACAAAAAGAAAATGACAATTCTCCAGAAACCAAAATTAAAAATCACAGAATATTGTGATCTAACTGATAAGAGAATTCAAAATAGCTATCATAAAATTCAATGAGCTACAAGATAAATCAGGATACCAATTAGTTCAGGTATAAAATTAATAAACACAAGGAATACTTTACCAAAGACACCGAAAGTAAAATGAAACAATCAGAAATTCTGGAGCTAAAGAACTTAATAAATGAGTTGAAGAATGCATTACAAAACACTGGAAATAGAGCAGACCATACGGAAGAGAGAATTAGTGAGCGTGAAGACAGAAATAGATGATACAAGGAGAAAAGAGAATTGAAATATTTTTTAAAGTGAGTAAGTGCAAAGAAAGCTAGCTGACTCTTTTAAGAAGGGCAGTATTAGGGTAATGGATATCCCAAAAGGAAAAGAGAGGGAGAAAGGAGCAAGGAGAAGAAAGAAATAATAGCTGAGAATTTCCCAAGTCTGCAGAAGGAACTATATACAAGTCCATGAAGCTAGGAGAACTGTTGCCTCAATGCAAAAAGATCTTCTGCAAAATGCATTGTACCAAAGTTGTCTTCATAAGTCAGTGACACAGAAAGAATTTCAAAGGCAGGGTAAAAAGGATGGTAACCTACAAAGGAACCTACATTAGGCTATCAACAGATTTCTTAGCAGAAACTCTACAGGTCAGGAGGGAGTGGAATTGACATTCTCAAAATACTGAAAGATAAAAACTGTCACCCAAGAATACTCTATCCAGCAAAGTAATCATTCAGATATGAATGGGAAATAAAGAGTTTCTCAGACAAACAAAAGCTATGCCTTACAAAAAATGCTGAGAAGACTTCTTCTACCAGAAACAAAAAGGCAAAAAAGTTCATGAAAGTTTGAGTAAGGTAATAGACAGAATCATAAAACTGTAACTACATCAAAATAGGCTTTTTAACATTTTATTATAGCATAAATGTTAAAGCAGAAAAGAGGGAAACATAACTATAGCTACTTCAATTTGGTAACAAATTCACAACATAAAGAAAGATGTTTTGTTTTGAGAAACAAAAACATGAACAAGAATGGGGAAAAGGACATAACCTATATAGGCAAATGAAGATAAGATGCTATCAACAGAAAAAGGACTAGTTTATCTGTGAGATGTTGTATACAAACCTTATGGTAACCATAAAACATAAATCTAAAGCAGAAAATTTTCTGGTGGCTCAGTGGTAAAGAATTTGTCTGCCAAGAAGGAGATGAGGGTTTGATCCCTGGGTTGAGAAGAAATCCCTGGAGAAGTAAATGGCAACCCACTCCAGTATTCTTGCCTGGGAAATCCCATGGACAGAAGAGCTTGGTGGGCTACAGTTGGTAGGGATGCCAAGAGTCAGACATGACTTAGCAACTTAACAACAAGCAGAGACACCAAACAAAAGAAAAAAAAAGGCAGGAGGGCTTCCCTGGTGGTCTGGTGGTTAAGAATCTGTCCTGCAATGCAGGGGATACTGATTCAATCCCTGGGGCAAGAGGATCCCACATGCGATGAAGCAATTGAGCTTGTGCCCAACAACTACTGAGGCTGTGCTCAAGAGCCTGTGAGCCAAAGTTACTGAGTCCATACACTGCAACTACTGAAGCCAGCACACCTATAGTCTGTGCCCTGCAACATGAGAGACCACCAAAATGAGAGTCCATACCACAACAAAGAGTGGCCCCCACTAGCCAAACTAGCGAAAGCCCAAGTTCAGCAATGAAGACCCACCAAAGCCAAAAACAAGAGGAAGAAACTGAGAAAAATATCAGAGAAAACCATGAAACCAAATGGTAGATCAAAAAAGAATGAAAAAGAAATAATGGAGATACAGAGCAACTAATTAGAACTGGACATGGAACAATGGACTGGTTCAAAATTGGGAAAGGAGTATGTCAAGGCTGTATATTGTCACCTTGCTTATTTAACTTATATGCAGAGTTGCTGCTGCTGCTGCTAAGTCGCTTCAGTCGTGTCCAACTCTGTGCGACGCCATAGACGGCAGCCCACCAGGCTCTCCTGTCCCTGGGATTCTCCAGGCAAGAGCACTGGAGTGGGTTGCCATTTCCTCCTCTAGTGCATGAAAGTGAAAAGTGAAAGTGAAGTCGCCCAGTCGTGTCCGACTCTTAGCGACCCCATGGACTGCAGCCTACCAGGATCCTCCATCCATGGGATTTTCCAGGCAAGAGTACTGGAGTGGGTTGCCTTTGCCTTCTCCGATATGCAGAGTACATCATGTACAAAGAGGAGCTGGGTGAAGCTCAAGCTGGAATCAAGATAGCTGGAAGAAATATCAATAAACTCAGATATTGCAGATGACACCCCCCCCTTATGGCAGAAATCGAAGAAGAACTAAAGAGACTCTTGATGAAAGTGAAAGAGGAGAGTGAAAAAGCTGGCTTAAAACTCAACATGCAAAAAAACTAAGATCATGGCATCTGGTTCCATCACTTCATGGCAAATAGATGGGGAAAAATGGAAACAGTGACACTTTATTTTCTTGGGCTCCAAAATCATTGTGGATGGCTACTGTAGCCCTGAAATTAAAAGATGCTTGCTCCTTGGAAGAAAAGCTATGACAAACCTAGACAGCATATTAAAAAGTAGAGGCATCACTTTGCCAACAAAGGTCCATCTAGTCAAAGCTATGTACGGTTTTCTAGTAGTCATGTATGGATGTGAGAGTTGGACTATAAAGAAGGCTGGGTGCCAAAGAATTGATGCTTTCGAGCTGTGGCGCTGGAGAAGAGTCTTGAGAGTCCCTTAGAGATCAAATCAGTCACTCCTAAAGGAAATCAACCCTGAATATTCATTGGAAGGACTGACGCTGAAGCTGAACCTCCAACACTTTGGTCACCTGATGCAAAGAGCTGACTCATTCGAAAAGCCCCTGATGCTGGGAAAGATTGAGGGCAGGAGAAGGGGGTGACAGAGGATGAAATGGTTGGATGACACTAAATGGACATGGGGAGAAGGAACTGGCAACCCACTCCAGTATTCTTGCCTGGAGAACCCTGTGGACAGAAGAGCCTGGTGGGCTGCTGTCCATAGAGTTGCATAGAGTTGGACATGACTGAAGCAACTTAGCATGCATGCATGCATTGGAGAAGGAAATGGCAACCCACTCCAGTATTCTTGCCTGGAGAATCCCAGGGAAGGGAGAGCTGGTGGGCTGCTGTCTGAGAGGTTGCACAGACTTGGACACGACTGAAGCAACTTAGCAGCAGCAGCAGCAATGGACATGAGTTTGAGCAAACTCCAGGAGGTAGTGAAGGACACAGAAGCCTAGCGTGCTGCAGTCCATTGGGCCACAAAGAGACAGGACTGAGCGACTGAACAACAACAGAGCAACCAGAAAACAGAAGATAAGATGGCAGTAACTAAATCCTCATCTATCGATAATCACTCTAAATGTAAATGGATTGAATTCACCAATCAAAAGATACAGTGGCTGGATGGATTAAAAAGCATGGCTGGATGGATTAAAAAGCAAGACACAGGAGGCGGTCCTAAGATGGTGGAGGAATAGGATGGGGAGACCACTTTGTCCCCCACAAATTCATCAAAAGAACATTTAAACGCTGAGTAAATTCCACAAAACAACTTCTGAATGCTGGCAGAGGACATCAGGCACCCAGAAAAGCAGCCCATTATCTTCAAAAGGAGGTAGGAAAAAATATAAAAGACAAAAAGAGAGACAAAGAGGTAGGGACGGAGCTCCGTCCCAGGAAGGGAGTCTTAAAAAAGAGAGAAGTTTCCAAACACCAGGAAACACTCTCACTGCCGAGTCTGTGGCGAGCCTTGGAACCACAGAGGGCAACATGACCAGGAGGAAAAATAAATTAATAATTAAAACCCACAGATTACATGCCCAATGGTAACTCCCCCAGCAGTGAAGCAGCACAGACACCTGCATCCGCCACTAGCAAGTTGGGGCTAGGCAGGGAGGCGTGGGCTGCAATGCTTAGAGTAAGGACCGGGCCTGAATGCCCTGAGGGCAATCTGAGGGAACTAACTTGGGATAGCAAACCAGACCGGGGGATAGCTACCACGCGAAAAGCCCTAACCTAAGACACAGCCAGGCCTGCTCACAGAACAAAGGACTGACGAGAGCTACATGAAAAGCCCTAACTTAAGACACCATCAGGCCCCCACACAGAACAAAGGACTGAGCAGAGCTAGCCGGCTGCAGACCATCCCCCTCTGCTGACAGGCAGCCAGAGCCAGAAGGGGGCAATAGCGGCCCCAGAGAGGCATTATCTACCAAACTGCAAGCAGGCTTTGTTGCTGACTAAGATTTCTTGGGATTCTGGACGGTCAACATCTGCCTGAGAAGGTGTGCCGGTAGTACACCCAGAAAACTGAGCAGCAGGGATGGGGGAGGTGATAAGTTGCAGCGACCGTGCTTACCAAACACCTGATCACCTGAGCTGCTCAGACCTGGGAAGGGCACAAAACGCAGGCCCAACTGAGTCTGCACTCTGAGGACTACCCAAGTGCCTGAACCTGAGCGGCTTAGACCTGGGAGGTACTTGCAGCCCAGGGCCGGCCTCAGACGGTTCCCAGCAGAGCAACCTAGAGCTTGAGCAGTGTGAGCAGGGAGGGCACATGCACTGTGAGCAGGGGGCAGGCTCAGTGTGGCTGAGGCACTGCGAGCACACGCCAGTGTTATTTGTTTGCAGCGTCTCTCCCTCCCCAGCGCGACTGAAAAAGTGAGCCTAAAATAGTGTCCACCATGGCTCCCTTGTGTCATAGAGGAAATCAGACACTGAAGAGACCACCAAACAGAAGGAGCTAAAACATAGGGAACCACAGTGGAAGTGACAGGTGCAACAGATTAAAACCCTGTCGTTAGTACTGACTACATAGGAAGAGGCCTATAGACCTTGAGAAGTACAAGCTGGACCAAGGAACTATCCGAAAATGAATTGACCCCACACTGCCCACAACACCAGCAGAGAAAGTCCTAGATATATTTTACTATCATTCTTTTTTTTTTTAATTTTTTTAATTTTTAAGTCCTCTATTACTCCTTTAATTTTCATTTTTATAACCTACTATTACTTTGCAAAAAAAGAGACCCTATTTTTAAAAGCAAACTTCATATATATATACTTTTTATAATTTTTGTGACTTTTTCTTCTTCTCTTTAATATGATATTTTTGAAAATCCAACCTCTACTCTAGATTTTTAATCTTTGCCTTTTGGTATTGGTAATCAATTTTGTACCTTTAAGAACCCAATCTTCAGTACCCATTTTTACTTGGGAGCGAGATTACTGGCTTGACTGTTATCTCCCGCTTTGCACTCTCCTTTTTCTCCACCGGGTCACCTCTATCTCCTCCCTCTCCCTTCTCTTCTCTACTCAACTTTGTGAATCTCTTTGTGTGTTCCAGATGGTAGAGAACACTTAGGGAACTGATTACTTGCTGGATCTGTCTCTCTCCTTTTATTCCCCCCTTTATCCTCCTGGACACCTCTATCTCCTTCCTCCCTCTTCTCTTCTCTGTATAACTCCATGAACATCTTTGAGCGGTCCAGACTGTGGAGCGCACGTAAGGAAGTGATTACTGCCTAGCTTGCTCTCTCTTCTTTTGATTCCACCTCATCTCATTCGGGTCACCTCTAACTCCCTCCTTATGGGAGGAGTTGGAATGGGCAACTTGGGCAAAATGGGCAACTTGGAAGAAATGGACAAATTCTTAGAAAAGTACAACTTTCCAAAACTGGAGCAGGAAGAAATAGAAAATCTTAACAGACCCATCACAAGCACGGAAATTGAAACAGTAATCGGAAATCTTCCAGCAAACAAAAGCCCAGGTCCAGACGGCTTCACAGCTGAATTCTACCAAAAATTTAGAGACGAGCTAACACCTATCCTACTCAAACTCTTCCAGAAAATTGCAGAGGAAGGTAAACTTCCAAACTCATTCTATGAGGCCACCATCACCCTAATACCAAAACCTGACAAAGATGCCACAAAAAAAGAAAACTACAGGCCAGTATCACTGATGAACATAGATGCAAAAATCCTTAACAAAACTCTAGTAATCAGAATCCAACAGCATATTAAAAAGATCATACACCATGACCAAATGGGCTTTATCCCAGGGATGCAGGAATTCTTCACTATCTGCACATCAATCAATGTAATACACCATATTAACAAATTGAAAAATAAAAGCCATATGATCATCTCAATAGATGCAGAGAAAGCCTTTGACAAAATTCAACATCCATTTATGATAAAATCTCCCCAGAAAGCAGGAATAGAAGGAACATACCTTAACTTAATAAAAGCTATATATGACAAACCCACAGCAAACATTATCCTCAATGGTGAAAAACTGAAAGCATTTCTGCTAAAGTCAGGAACAAGACAAGGGTGCCCACTCTCACCACTACTACTCAACATAGTTTTGGAAGTTTTGGCCACAGCAATCAGAGCAGAGAAAGAAATAAAAGGAATCCAGATTGGAAAAGAAGAAGTAAATCTCTCACTGTTCGGAGATGACATGATCCTCTACATAGGAAACCCTAAAGACTCCACCAGAAAATTACTAGAGCTAATCAATGAATATAGTAAAGTTGCAGGATATAAAATCAACACACAGAAATCCCTTGCATGCCTATACACTAATAATGAGAAAATAGAAAGAGAAATTAAGGAAACAATTCCATTCACCATTGCAACTAAAGGAATAAAATACTTAGGAATATATCAACCTAAAGAAATTAAAGACCTATATATAGAAAACTATAAAACACTGGTGAAAGAAATCAAAGAGGACACTAATAGATGGAGAAATATACCATGTTCATGGATCAGGAAAATGAGTATACTACCCAAAACAATCTATAGATTCAATGCAATCCCTATCAAGCTACCAACAGTATTTTTCACAGAGCTAGAACAAATAATTTCACAATTTGTATGGAAATAAAAAAAAAAACTCAAATAGCCAAAGCAATCTTGAGAACTAAGAATGGAACTGGAGGAGTCAACCTGCCTGACTTCAGGCTCTACTACAAAGCCACAGTCATCAAGACAGTATGGTACTGGCACAAAGACAGAAATATAGATCAATGGAACAAAATACAAAGCCCAGAGATAAATCCACGCGCCTATGGCCACCTTATCTTTGACAAAGGAGGCAAAAATATACAATGGAGAAAAGAATCTCTTTAACAAGTGGTGCTGGGAAAACTGGTCGACCACTTGTAAAAGAATGAAAGTAGAACACTTTCTAACACCATGCACAAAAATAAACTCAAAATGGATTAAAGATCTAAATGTAAGACCAGAAACTATAAAACTCCTAAAGGAGAACATAGGCAAAACACTATCCGACATAAATCACAGCAGGATCCTCTATGACCCACCTCCCAGGATAGTGGAAATAAAAGCAAAAATAAACAAATGGGACCTAATTAAAATTGAAAGCTTCTGCACAAAAAAGGAAACTCTAAGCAAGCTGAAAAGAGAGCCTTCAGAATGGGAGAAAATGATAGCAAATGAAGCAACTGACAAAGAACTAATCTCAAAAACATACAAGCAACTCCTGCAGCTCAATTCCAGAAAAATAAACGACCCAATCAAAAAGTGGGCCAAAGAACTAAACAGACATTTCTCCAAAGAAGACATACAGATGGCTAACAAACACATGAAAAGATGCTCAACATCACTCATTATCAGAGAAATGCAACTCAAAACCACAATGAGGTACCATTTCATGCCAGTCATAATGGCTGCTATCCAAAAGTCTACAAGCAATAAATGCTGGAGAGGGTGTGGAGAAAAGGGAACCCTCTTACACTGTTGGTGGGAATGCAAACTAGTACAGCCACCACGGAGAACCATGTGGGGGTT
Organism: Bos javanicus; assembly: GCF_032452875.1. Taxonomy (NCBI): domain Eukaryota; kingdom Metazoa; phylum Chordata; class Mammalia; order Artiodactyla; family Bovidae; genus Bos; species Bos javanicus. Next base: position 57,026,653 of record NC_083897.1, on the reverse strand, counting down.
CCTTAAAAAACTGGAAACAGAACTGCCTTATGACCCAGCAGTCCCACTACTGGGCATACACACTGAGGAAACCAGAATTGAAAGAGACATGTGTACCCAAATGTTCATCGCAGCACTGTTTATAATAGCCAGGACATGGAAGCCACCTAGATGTCTATCAGGAGATGAATGGATAAGAAAGCTGTGGTACATATACACAATGGAGTATTACTCAGCCATTAAAAAGAATACATTTGAATCAGTTCTAATGATGTGGATGAAACTGGAGCCTATTATACAGAGTGAAGTAAGCCAGAAAGAAAAACACCAATACAGTATACTAACACATATATATGGAATTTAGAAAGATGGTAACGATAGCCCTGTATGTGAGACAGCAAAAGAGACAGAGATGTATGAACAGTCTTTTGGACTCTTTGGGAGAGGGAGAGGGTGGGATGATTTGGGAGAACGGTATTGAAACATGTATAATATCATACATGAAACAAATCACCAGTCCAGGTTCGATGCATGATACAGGATGCTTGGGGCTGGTGCACTCGGATGACCCAGAGGGATGGTACAGGCAGGAAGGTGGGAGTGGGGTTCAGGATGGGGAACATGTGTATACCCGTGGCGGATTCATGTTGATGTATGGCAAAACCAATACAATATTGTAAAGTAATTAGCCTCCAATTAAAATAAATAAGTTTATATTAAAAAAAGCAAGACACAATTATTTGTTGTATCCAGGAGACTCATCTCAACTCTAAAAAGAGAAATATAAGGTGAAAATGAAGGCATGCAAGATGATGCTTCAAGCAAAATGCAGACAAAAGAAAGCAGGTGTAGCCATACTTATATCAGACAAAATAGACTTCATTCCCAAAATTGGACAAGTTAGAAGAAATGGACAGATTTTAGAATCATACAAGCTTCAATGACTGAAAATCTGAGTAGACTGAACACTAGTATAGCGATCAGTTAAATGATCAAACAGTAATAAAAAACCACCCCCAAACCAAAACTCCAGGACCAGACAGCTTCATAGGTGAATTCTACCAGACATCCATAGATGATTTAATACCTTTTAAAATTCTTCCAAAAAATTGAAGGGAATGCTTCCTAATTTAAAATGTCCATATCACCTAAAGCAATCTACAGATTCACTACAATTCCTATAAAAATCCCAAAGACATTTTTCCCAGAAATAGAACAAAAAATTCAAAAATTTATTTGGAACCACAGTAGACCCCAAATAACCAAAGCAATCATGAGAACAAAACTGGAGGTATCATACTTCCTGATTTCACACTATATACACAGCTATAATAATCAAAACAGTATGGTATTGGCAGAAAAACTGACACATAAATCAATGAAACAGAACTGAGATCTCAGAAATAAACTCATACATATATGAACAACTTATTTATAACAAGGGAACAAAGAACATAGAGTGGTGGGAGAAATCTCTTCAATAAATGGTATTGGGAAAACTGGACAGTCACATGCAAAAAAATGAAACTGGACCACTATCCCCAACCACACACAAAATTAACTCAAAATAGAGTAAAGACTTGAGTGTAGGTCCTGAGACTATAAAACTCATAGAAGAAAACATAGGCAGTATGATCTTTGACCTTGGTTTTAGAATTATCTTTATAGATAGGTCTCCTCAGGCAAGGGAAACAAAACCAAAAATAAACACAAATGTGACTACATTAAACTAAAAAGCTTCTGCACAGGAAAGAAAACCAGCAACAAAATGAAAAGACAACTTACCAAATAAGAGAAGGTATTTACGAATCATATATCCCATCAGGGGTTAAGATACATAATATATAAAACACTCATACAACTCAGCTTCAAAAAAATAAACAATCTGAATAAAAAATGAGCAGAGGACCTGAACAGACTTTTTCCCAAAGAAGTCATACAGATAGCAAACAAGGACAGGAAAAGATGTTCAACATCACTAATTATCAGGGAAATGCAAATGAACACCACAATGAGATTATCATCTCAAACCTTCACACCTGTCAGAACATCTATTATCAAAAAGATAGCAGGGACTTCTTTGGTGGTCCACTGGTTAAGACTCTGTGATTTCACTGCAGGGGGCACGGGTTTGATACCTGTTTGCAGAACTAAAACCCTGCAAGATGCATGGCATGGTCAAAAAATTTAAAAAATAGAAAAGATACATGCACCCCTATGATCACAACAGCAATATTGGTAACAGCCAAGATAATGGAAATAATCTAAGTGCTCATCAACAGATGGATAAAGATGTAATATATACAGTGGAATACTACTCAGCCATAAAAAGATGAAATCTTATCATTTGTAACAACATGGATGGACCCTGAGATTACCATACTAAGTGAAATAAGTCAGACTAGGAAAGACAAATACTATATGATCTCCCTTATATGTAGAATTAAAAAAAGACAAAAATGGTTATTTCCTTTTTGTAATTCCCTACTTTAAACTTACATTCAATTACTCCATGCTGAATATGGCAGATAAGAGCTTATGTTATGGGTTGAAGTATGCATCCTCAATATTCACATTGAAGTCCTAATCCCCATTACCTTGGAATTTGACCTTACTTAGATATAGGGTCATTGAAGGTGTAATTTAGTTAAGATGTGGTCATATTAGAGTAGAGTGGGCCCTTAATCCAATGACTGATGCCCTTACCACATGGGGAAATTTGGACACAGATTGGAGTGATGTTTATACAAGCCAAGGAAAGCCAGAGATGGCTAGCAAATCACCAGATGCTAGGGGTAAGGCATGGTGCAGACTTTCTCACAGCCCTCAAAAGGAATCCATTCTACTGACACTTTGATTTTGGACTTACAAAGCTGTGAAACAATAAATTTCTGTTGTATAAGTCAAACAGTTTGTGGTACTTTGTTATAGCAGCCCTAGAAAATTAATACAGATTTTGGTATCAGTAAGTGGTGTGCTGCTATAAAAAATACATAAAAAACATAGAAGTTGCTTTGGAATTGGGTATTAAGTGAAGGGGGCTTTCCCTGTGGCTAAGTAGTAAAGAATCCATGTACAATGCAGGAGATGCCAAGAGATGTGAGTTCATTCCCTAGGTTGGGAAGATTTTTGAGGTGCATAACATAAAAAGCCTAGAAAGCCCTGAAGAGAATGTTGGTAAAAATATGGATTTTGAAGGAGAATCTCTTGAGGGCTCTGAAAGAAAAGGAGTGGTAGAGAAAGTTTCCGCTGTCTAAGAGAATACATTCAGTGTCATGAACAGAACTAGAAATGTGAATGTAAAATGTGCTTCTGGTAAGGTTTCAGACAGAAACGTTATTGGAAACTGGGTGAAAGATAATCCTTGATACAAAGTGGCAGAGTATGTGGCCAAACTGTTCTGTTGGATGGAAAGTGAAACATCTGTAAGATGAACTTGTATATTTAGATGAAGAGATTTCTAAGCAAAGTGTTGAAGACACAGTCTGGTTTCTTCTTAATGCTTATAGTAAAATACAAGAAGGGAGAAGAGTTGAAAAGGAATTGTTAAGAAAAAAAAAAGAATCAAGGAATCCCCTGGAGGTCCAGCGGTTAGGGCTCCACACTTTCACTGCCAAGGGTCTGGGTTCAATCCCTGGGTGGGGAACTAAGATCCCACAAGCTGTGCAGCATGGCCAAAAAATAAAAAAATGACATAAAAATGAAAAAAAAAAGAACCATCAATACTTGAAAAATTATCAGCCTTTCATATTGGAAAACATATGAAAGCTTGCTTTGGGAAGCATACTAAGAACATTGCTAGATAACCATATGCCCAAGAGATTACGACTTGTGGATCCAGTCAACCAACTCAGTAGGCATGCTATTAGCTTCAACTGAAAGGAACATAAGTGGGAAGAAATGCAGGAATGCAATGCCATTGGACTTCTGGGATTCTACAGTCAGGAAATGAGTTGACAGAGATATCTAGCTGTGATCAAGTATTATCCTTCAAGAAAATGGGAAAATGACCCTGAGAAGTGAGGCCATTTCCTCCGTTCTAGAAGGCAGGGACACCTCCTGAATTCCAGAAGCCAGGGCCACTTTCTCAGTTCCAGAGTGCAGGGCCACCACTCAGTGCCATGGGGGTAGGGCTGCCATCTCAGTGGGCCCAAAGGACACAGTACTCTGCCAGAGAGGATAATTCTGGGGCCTTAAAGCCAAATGGTATTTGCTTCACTAGGTTTCAAATTTGCCTGTGGCCCATAACCTCCTTTTTCTTCCCAATTTCTCCCTTTTGAAATGGGGAATACTTATCCTATGTCTGTCCCACCATTGTATTTTGGAAGGTAATAGTTTCATAGTTTCATAGGCTCACAGATGGAAAAGAATTTTGTTCCAGGATGAAACACCCTGCATCTCATCCATATAAGATTTATATGATATTTAGGAATGAGAGTTAATACTGGTATAGATTAAGACTTTGGGGGATGTTCTGATGGAGTGAATGTATTTTGTATGTGAGAAGGACATGAGTTTTTAGAGGGGCAGACTGTTATGGACTGAATTATGTTCCTGCCAAACACCACCCTGACTACCAATATGTAACCAATTACATGTTCAATGACCATAAAAATATGACATTATTTGGAAGTAGGGTCATTGAAGATGTAATCAGTTAAGATGAGTTCATACTAGAGTAGACTGGTACTCCAGAGTGGTTCCCTAATCCAATATGGCTGGTGTCCTTAAAGAAAAACTTGGACACATATACAGCCACAGGGAGAATGCCATGTGAAGACGAAGGCAGAGATTCAAGTGATAACTTCCATAAGCCAAGGAATGCTAAAGATTGCCACTAAACCACTAGCAGCTAAGGGAGATGCATGGAACAGATTCTTCCTCATAGCCTTCAGAGGGAACCCACCCTGCCTATACCTTGATCTTGGACTTTGGCAGCTGTAGAAAACTATACAACTTCCAGTAGCACTGCTCATTTTATACGATAGAAAAAATGAAAAAGCATATGCTATGTATATACTTAATACAAATGACTTACTGTTTGCCACTTGGAGTTTGTGTAATTCTTTTCTTCGGGACAGGGTTTGAACTTGCACATGCAGAATGACATTGAGATCTCCCAGAACCATCATCGTGATGACGTTTACCATCTTTTTCCTGACTTTGACTTTCTTTTCTAGCTGCTTCAGATGTTGAGGGTCGCTTAGCATTCTAAAAACAAAAATTTGAAGAAAACATTTTAAACTAATTCACAAGAATTATTTCTCTCTTAAAAGACTCTACACTTTTAGCATATCCATTTTTCGTAACTTGAGTTGTGACAAAACTTTGTAATCATAACAATGCTTTTATAAAGTTGATTTATCTTAATCTAACTGCTAGTAACATATTTCAAAAAGATAAACAAAAGTCTTTCTTATGTAACTGTAAAGTTGGATTAGATGCTTCTTTCCATAAGAATAGTAATCTTAGAAATAACTTTTAAAAACACAAACTCATGGAAAAAATTAATTTGTCTTGATTTTGCCTAGAGTTCAGAAGTGGCCTCTTCTACAGCATTTATCCTCCAAGAGTCATTGCTACTTCTTAATAAAATTTGGGTAGAACTGCCAAGTCTGACAATAGAGCTAAAAACTTCCAGTGGGAATGTACATATACTTTCGGCCTGGACATAAGGTAAGAAATGAATGTAGTCAAAAATACGACCTGGAAATCTAAATAAATGCTATCATGACAGGCTCATATTACATAGAAAGCAAAACCAAAATACCAAGTTTGGAGGGCCTAGGGAAATATCAGAGGCTGTGACTTTAGTCCAGACTGCTCCAAAATAAATGACATAAAAAGAAAACAAACTAAAAATGAAGCTTTTCCTTTTAGGTTTACATCATTAAGAGTTAATACATTTGAGTTCTGAATGAATTGTACAAGATATAATGCCGGGGAGGCGGTCCTAAGATGGTGGAGGAATAGGACAGGGAGACCACTCTCTCCCCAACAAATTCATCAAAAAACATTTAAACGCTTAGTAAATTCCACAAAACAACTTCTGAATGCCGGCAGAGGACATCAGGCACCCAGAAAAGCAGCCCAGTGTTTTCGAAAGGAGGTAGAAAAAAATATAAAAGACAAAAAGAGAGACAAAAGAGATAGGGATGGAGCTCCATCCCGGGAAGGGAGTGTTAAAAAGAGAGACATTTTCAAACACCAGGAAACACGCTCACTGCCGAGTCTGTGGCGAGCCTTGGAACCACAGAGGGCAACATGACCGGGAGGAAAAATAAATAAATAATTAAAACCCACAGATTACGTGCCCAACGGTAACTCCCCCAGTGGTGAAGCAGTGCAGACACCTGCATCCGCCATAGCAAGTTGGGGCTGGGCAGGGAGGCGCGGGCTGCATTGCTTAGAGTAAGGACCGGGCCTGAATGCCCCGAGGGCAATCTGAGGGACCTAACTGGGACAGCAAACCAGACTCGGGGATAGCTACCACGTGAAAAGCCCTAACCTAAGACACCGCCAGGCCCACTCACAGAACAAAGGACTGAACAGAGCTAGCCTGCTGCAGACCATACCCCTCCGCTGACAGGCAGCCAGAGCTGGAAGGGGGCAATCACAGCCCTAGAGAGACATTATCTACAAAACTGCAAGCAGGCTTCTTTGCTAACTAAGACTTCTTGGGGTTCTCGACGGTCAACATCCGCCTGAGAAGGTGCACTGGACGTACACCAAGAAAACTGAGCGACAGGGACGGGGGAAGCGATAAGTTGCAGCGACCGCGCTCGCCAAACACCTGATCACCTGAGCTGCTCGGACCTGGGAAGGGCACAAAATGCAGGCCCAACCAAATCTGTGCCTCTGAGGACTACCCCAGCACCTGAACCTGAGCGGGTTAGACCTGGCAGCTGCATGCAGCCCAGGGCTGGCCTCAGACGGTTCCCGGCGGAGCAACCTAGAGCCTGAGCAGTGTGGGCAGGGAGGGTACACGCACCATGAGCGGCGGCAAACCCAGTGTTGCCGAGACACTGCAAGCACACGCCAGTGTTATTTGTTTGCAGCGTCCCTCTCTCCACACAGCACTACACAAGTGAGCCTAAAGAAGTGTCCAACACCGCCCCCTTGTGTCAGGGCAGAAATCAGACACTGAAGAGACCAGCAAACAGAAGAAGCTAAAACAGAGGGAACCGCTTTGGAAGTGACAGATGCAATAGATTAAAACCCTGTAGTTAGTACCGACTACATAGGAAGGGGCATATAGACCTTGAGAAATATAAGCCGAACCAAGGAACTATCCAAAAATGAAATGACCCAACACTGCCCACAACACCACCAGAGAAAGTCCTAGATATATTTTTACTATTTTTACTATCATTCTTTTTTTAAATTTTTAAAAAATTTTAAAGTCCTCCATTACTCCTTTAATTTTCATTTTTATAACCTACCATTACTTTGCAAAAAAAGGACCCTACTTTTTAAAGCAAACTTTATATATATTGTGTGTGTGTGTGATAATTTTGTGTGTGTGTGTGATAATTTTTGTGACTTTTTTTATTTAATATTGTATTTTAGAAAATCCAAACTCTACTCTAGATTTTTAATCTTTGCTTTTTGGTATTTGTTATCAATTGTGTACCTTTAAGAACCCAATCCTCAGTACCCATTTTTACTTGGGAGTGTGATTACTGGCTTGATTGCTCTCTCCCCCTTTTGACTCTCCTTTTTCTCCACGAGGTCCCCTCTATCTCCTCCCTCCCCCTTCTCTTCTCTACCTAACTCTGTGACACTCTTTGGGTATTCTGGGCAGTGGATAACACTTAGGGAACTGACTACTGCCTGGATCTATCTCTCTACTTTTGATTCCCCTTCTCCTCCTAGTCACCTCTGTCTCCTTCCTCCCTCTTCTCTTCTGTGTTTAACTCCATGAACATCTCTGAGTGGTCCAGACTGTGGAGTGCACATAAGGAAGTGATTACTGGCTAGCTTGCTCTCTCCTCTTTTGATTCTACCTCATCTCATTTGGGTCACCTCTAACTCCCTCCTCCCTCTTCTCTCCTCCATGTAACTCTGTGAATGTCTCTGGGTGTCCCTCACTGTGGAGAAACTTTTCAACTTTAACCTAGACGTTTTATCAATGGTGCTGTATAGATGGAGAAGTATTGAGGCTACTGTAAAAATAAGACTGAAAACCTCCATGTAACTCTGTGAATGTCTCTGGGTGTTCCTCACTGTGGAGAAACTTTTCAACTTTAACCTAGACGTTTTATCAATGGTGCTGTATAGATGGAGAAGTCTTGAGGCTACTGTAAAAATAAGACTGAAAACCAGAAGCAGGAGGCTTAAGTCCAAACCCTGAGAACACCAGAGAACTCCTGACTCCAGGGAACATTAATCGACAGGAGCTCATCAAACATCTCCATACCTACACTGAAACCAAGCACCACCCAAGGGCCAACAAGTTCCAGAGCAAGACATACCACGCAAATTCTCCAGCAACACAGGAACACAGCCCTGAGCTTCAATATATAGGTTGCCCAAAGTCACTCCAAACCCACGGACATCTCATAACTCATTACTGGACACTTCATTACACTCCAGAGAGAAGAAATGCAGCTCCACCCACCAGAACACCGACACAAGCTTCCCTAATCAGGAAACCCTGACAAGCCACCTGTACACCCACAACGAGGAAACTCCACAATAAAGAGAACTCCACAAACTGCCAGAATACAGAAAGGCCACCCCAAACACAGCAATAGAAACAAGATGAAGAGACAGAGGAATACCCAGCAGGTAAAGGAACAGGATAAATGCCCACCAAACCAAACAAAAGAGGAAGAGATAAGGAATCTACCTGATAAAGAATTCTGAATAATGATAGGGAAAATGACTCAAAATATTGACAAAAAAATGGAATCACAGATAAATAGCCTGGAGACAAGGACTGAGAAGATGGAAGAAAAGTTTAACAAGGACCTAGAAGAAATAAAAGAGAGTCAATATATAATGAATAACACAATAAATAAGATCAAAAACACTCTGGAGGCAACAAATTGTAGAATAAGGGAGGCAGAAGAGAGGATTAGTGAAGTAGAAGATAGAATGGTAGAAATAAATGAATCAGAGAGGAAAAAAGAAAAACGATTTTAAAGAAATGAGGAAAATCTCAGAGACCTCCAGGACAATATTAAATGCCCCAACATTGAATCATAGGAGCCCCAGAAGAAGACGACAAAAAGAAAGACCATGAGAAAATACTTGAGGAGATAATAGTTGAAAACTTCCCTACAATGGGGAAGGAAATAATCACCCAAGTCCAAGAAACCCAGAGAGTCCCAAACAGGATAAACCCAAGGCAAAACACCCCAAGACACATACTAATCAAATTAACAAAGTCAAACACAAAGAACAAATATTAAAAGCACCAAGGGAAAAACAACAAATAACACACAAGGGGATTCCCATAAGGATAACAGCGGATCTTTCAATAGAAACTCTTCAGCCCAGGAGGGAATGGCAGGACATACTTACAGTGATAAAATAAAATAACCAACAGCCCAGATTACTGTACCCAGCAAGGATCTCATTCAAATATGAAGGACAAATCAAAAGCTTTACAGACAAGCAAAAGCTGAGAGAATTCAGCATCACCAAACCAGCTCTCCAACAAAAGCTAAAGGATCTTCTCTAGATAGGAAACACAGAAAGGGTGTATGAACTCAAACCCAAAACAACAAAGTAAATGGCAATGGGATCATACTTATCAGTAATTACCTTAAATATAAATGGGTCGAATGCCCCAACCAAAAGACAAAGACTGACTGAATGGATACAAAAAAAAGACCACTATATATGTTGTCTACAAGAGACCCACTTCAAAACAGGGGACACATACAGACAGAAAGTGAAGGGCTGGAAAAAGATATTCCATGCAAACAGAGACCAAAAAAAGCAGGAGTAGTAATACTCATATCAGATAAAATGGACTTTAAAACAAAGGCTGTGAAAAGAGACAAAGAAGGACACTACATCATGATCAAAGGATCAATCCAAGAAGAAGATAAAACAATTATAAATATATATGCACCCAACATAGGAGCACCACAATATGTAAGACAAATGCTAACAAGTATGAAAGGAGACATTAACAATAACACAATAATAGTGGGAGACTTTAATACCCCACTCACACCTATGGATAGACAACTAAACAGAAAATTAACAAGGAAACACAAACTTTAAATGATACAATAGACCAGTTAGACTTAATTGATATCTATAGGACATTTCATCCCAAAACAATGAATTTCGCCTTTTTCTCAAGCACACATAGAACCTTCTCAAGGATAGATCACATCCAGGGCCATAAATCTAGCCTTGGTAAATTAAAAAAAAACTGAAATGATTCCAAGCATCTTTTCTGACCACAATGCAGTAAGATTAGATCTCAATTACAGGAGAAAAACTATTAAAAATGCCAACATATGGAAGCTGAACAACACGCTGCTGAATAATCAACAAATCACAGAAGAAATCAAAAAAGAAATCAAAATATGCATAGAAACGAATGAAAATGAAAACACAACAATCCAAAACCTGTGGAACACTGTAAAAGCAGTTCTATGGGGAAGGTTCATAGCAATACAGGCATACCTCAAGAAACAAGAAAAAAGTCAAATAAATAATCTAACTCTACACCTAAAGCAACTAGAAAAGGAAAAAATGGGTTAGTAGAAGGAAGAAATCTTAAAAATTAGGGCATAAATAAATGCAAAAGAAACAAAAGAGACCATAGCAAAAATCAACAAAGCCAAAAGCTGGTTCTTGGAAAGGATAAATAAAATTGACAAACCATTAGCCAGACTCATCAAGAGACAAAGGGAGAAAAATCAAATCAATAAAATTAGAAATGAAAATGAAGAGATCACAACAGACAACACAGAAATACAAAGGATCATAAGAGACTACTATCAGCAATTATATGCCAATAAAATGGACGACGTGGAAGAAATGGACAAATTCTTAGAAAAGTACAACTTTCCAAAACTGGAGCAGGAAGAAATAGAAAATCTTAACAGACCCATCACAAGCACGGAAATTGAAACAGTAATCGGAAATCTTCCAGCAAACAAAAGCCCAGGTCCAGACGGCTTCACAGCTGAATTCTACCAAAAATTTAGAGACGAGCTAACACCTATCCTACTCAAACTCTTCCAGAAAATTGCAGAGGAAGGTAAACTTCCAAACTCATTCTATGAGGCCACCATCACCCTAATACCAAAACCTGACAAAGATGCCACAAAAAAAGAAAACTACAGGCCAGTATCACTGATGAACATAGATGCAAAAATCCTTAACAAAACTCTAGTAATCAGAATCCAACAGCATATTAAAAAGATCATACACCATGACCAAATGGGCTTTATCCCAGGGATGCAGGAATTCTTCACTATCTGCACATCAATCAATGTAATACACCATATTAACAAATTGAAAAATAAAAGCCATATGATCATCTCAATAGATGCAGAGAAAGCCTTTGACAAAATTCAACATCCATTTATGATAAAATCTCCCCAGAAAGCAGGAATAGAAGGAACATACCTTAACTTAATAAAAGCTATATATGACAAACCCACAGCAAACATTATCCTCAATGGTGAAAAACTGAAAGCATTTCTGCTAAAGTCAGGAACAAGACAAGGGTGCCCACTCTCACCACTACTACTCAACATAGTTTTGGAAGTTTTGGCCACAGCAATCAGAGCAGAGAAAGAAATAAAAGGAATCCAGATTGGAAAAGAAGAAGTAAATCTCTCACTGTTCGGAGATGACATGATCCTCTACATAGGAAACCCTAAAGACTCCACCAGAAAATTACTAGAGCTAATCAATGAATATAGTAAAGTTGCAGGATATAAAATCAACACACAGAAATCCCTTGCATGCCTATACACTAATAATGAGAAAATAGAAAGAGAAATTAAGGAAACAATTCCATTCACCATTGCAACTAAAAGAATAAAATACTTAGGAATATATCAACCTAAAGAAATTAAAGACCTATATATAGAAAACTATAAAACACTGGTGAAAGAAATCAAAGAGGACACTAATAGATGGAGACACTAATAGATGGAGAAATATACCATGTTCATGGATCAGGAAAATGAGTATACTACCCAAAACAATCTATAGATTCAATGCAATCCCTATCAAGCTACCAACAGTATTTTTCACAGAGCTAGAACAAATAATTTCACAATTTGTATGGAAATAAAAAAAAAAACTCAAATAGCCAAAGCAATCTTGAGAACTAAGAATGGAACTGGAGGAGTCAACCTGCCTGACTTCAGGCTCTACTACAAAGCCACAGTCATCAAGACAGTATGGTACTGGCACAAAGACAGAAATATAGATCAATGGAACAAAATACAAAGCCCAGAGATAAATCCACGCACCTATGGCCACCTTATCTTTGACAAAGGAGGCAAAAATATACAATGGAGAAAAGAATCTCTTTAACAAGTGGTGCTGGGAAAACTGGTCGACCACTTGTAAAAGAATGAAAGTAGAACACTTTCTAACACCATGCACAAAAATAAACTCAAAATGGATTAAAGATCTAAATGTAAGACCAGAAACTATAAAACTCCTAAAGGAGAACATAGGCAAAACACTATCCGACATAAATCACAGCAGGATCCTCTATGACCCACCTCCCAGGATAGTGGAAATAAAAGCAAAAATAAACAAATGGGACCTAATTAAAATTGAAAGCTTCTGCACAAAAAAGGAAACTCTAAGCAAGCTGAAAAGAGAGCCTTCAGAATGGGAGAAAATGATAGCAAATGAAGCAACTGACAAAGAACTAATCTCAAAAATATACAAGCAACTCCTGCAGCTCAATTCCAGAAAAATAAACGACCCAATCAAAAAGTGGGCCAAAGAACTAAACAGACATTTCTCCAAAGAAGACATACAGATGGCTAACAAACACATGAAAAGATGCTCAACATCACTCATTATCAGAGAAATGCAACTCAAAACCACAATGAGGTACCATTTCATGCCAGTCATAATGGCTGCTATCCAAAAGTCTACAAGCAATAAATGCTGGAGAGGGTGTGGAGAAAAGGGAACCCTCTTACACTGTTGGTGGGAATGCAAACTAATACAGCCACCATGGAGAACCATGTGGAGGTTCCTTAAAAAACTGGAAATAGAACTGCCTTATGACCCAGCAATCCCACTACTGGTCATACACAGCGAGGAAACCATAATTGAAAGAGACATGTGTACCCCAATGTTCATCGCAGCACTGTTTATAATAGCCAGGACATGGAAGCAACCTAGATGTCCATCAGCAGATGAATGGATAAAAGAGCTGTGGTACATACACACAATGGAGTATTACTCAGCCATTAAAAAGAATACATTTGAATCAGTTCTAATGAGGTGGATGAAACTGGAGCCTATTATACAGAGTGAAGTAAGCCAGAAAGAAAAACACCAATACAGTATACTAACGCATATATATGGAATTTAGAAAGATTGTAACAATGACCCTATATGCGAGACAGCAAAAGAGACACAGATGTATAGAACAGTCTTTTGGACTCTTTGGGAGAGGGAGAGGGTGGGATGACTTGGGGGAATGGCATGGAAACATATATAATATCATATATGAAGTGAATTGCCAATCCATGTTCGATACAGGATCCTTAGGGCTGGTGCACTGGGATGACCCGGAGGGATGGTATGGGGACAGAGGTGGGAGGGGGGTTCAGGATGGGGAACACGTGTACACCCATGGCAGATTCATGTTGATGTGTGTCAGAACCAATACAATATTGTAAAGTAATTAGCCTCCAGTTAAAATAAATAAATTTAAATTAAAAAAAGATATAAATCTAATTGTGGTTACAATCAGAGTGCTTTCAGAGATATACTATTAATTCTCTGCCACCATACCCGTAGTGTTTCAGATGCTGAGGCACTTTGAGTTGCACTGTGATATGGGACATACTTTATAACCGTAATTATTCCCTGAATTGCAATGCGCTTTTGTTCCCTATACTGCAGATCTTCAATCTCCACCTTTACTTCACTTATAGCTGTCAAGAGTGATTCAACTGCAAAAGAGTAATTCCAAGGAAATTGTAAGTTTTAAAGAACTGAAATTACAAAAACAAGAATTAGATTTGCAATGTAATTTCACAACATGAAAATTATAAACTTGCTAATAACTTAAATATGTGAGACTTTGTGTTTATATTTGGCATCCCCTTAGGTGATGTTGGTAAAACTGGCAAAATACATTTCAGTTAAATTGTTATACCGTCTTCTAGTCTGGTGTCTTAATTTGAAACAGAAATTTTACATATTGAATGCAATTTATATATCATACTTCAAACTATAAAGTGTTGCTTAGCCATTGCATAGAAGCACACATGTTAATATTTTCTATATTCTATATGCTATATATAGCATATACTACATATTGCTGGCATTATGAAGTATAGAAGGATGCCAATATTTAGCTAATGATAGATCAGTATTTCAAAGTTTCTTTTTTTCCAAAGCTGTGAAATTATCTCACAGCTTTTCAAAAAGAATATATGCTAAACTTTTCAACTATCATATTTTAAGTCTACTAAAATAAATTAATGTCTCTCATCAGTACTTATTCTGAATCTCACTAATTTTGATATCATTTTTATTTAAAGGTGGAGCCTCAGCCATGTTATATCCAATACACAGTCATCCACAAGTTTTGCAATACACATATCTATAAGTTTTGCAAACCTTCAGATACAAAGAGCCAACTGTAATCACTGTATATCCCTTATGTAAGGCATTTGAACATCTGAAGATTTACGTATCCATGGGGCTCCTTGAACCAATCCCCTATGGATACCAAGGGATATCTATGTATCATTTCATAAAAGTGGCCTAATACAGTTATATCTTGGTATCAAATTGTCCAATGTATCCTTTCATAGGTTTAATTTAAATAATATTATAAGAGTTGGGATCTACCAACTCAGATTTGATCTCAAAGACCTTAAATCAAGATATCTCCATTTAGTCAGTCTATATTCCTTTTTCTTTACAGTCTAATAAAATCAAAATATCCTTTATGGGACATGACATATGTTTTTATATCTTTATAAAGATCAAATTATTAACAGTGAGTATTGCTACACTCTGGCCTACTCAAATTAAAGAGTAAAGATGACTAAATGACAAGGCATATACCATACATATAGCATATAATCATAAACGACTAGTAATTTCATCAGTACCTTTAAGAGAACTACTATACTTCCAAAATGTCTCTGGCACTGGTGGATAGGGGTAATATCCACCTATAACAGTATTCTTCCCTTCTCCAGAATCGTTCTTCTCTTTAACCCACTGGATAAAGTTTTTTACCTTGGCATCATCGTTTCGCAGCTGGCCTTTATGACCTCATTGCACGAAGGGTAAAAAATAAGGGAAAAAAAAAATAAATCACTGTAGTAAACCGCCTGGACTTTTTTGTGTATAAAAACATTTTAATATAAGATCAATCTCATGTCACCAAGAAAAGAAGTCAACTTATTCACTATGTAGCACATAATTATACTGAATATGCATACAAAATTATCAAAGATGGTAAATAAATCCTAAATCTAGAAGGAAATCAAACATACTACAGTTTCTGTGGACTACACTGTAGCTGTCTGTAGGATACCAAAAAAAGCCAGAAGAAAAAGAAAACTAATAGTCTGGACTTTTCTAGCTATCCAACTGGTTAGCATCTTCTTAGAAAACCAATTTTTATGTATTAACCTGAAGGTATGATAGCACATATGAACTAAATTTTCTGTGAATATAGCTCAGCATTTAAACTCATGCTTTTGAAATGTACTTAAGTGTCATTTACATCTGATATTATTAGTATATTTTAGATCTGATATTATTCATATTTATAAAATGAGGTATAAACAAAGATGTGTATTACATCCTTCCTAGCACTCTTCTTTGACAAATTTCCTAATTACCAAGATGGTAGCATTCTAGTAAGTAAAACATTCCACAGTACTCTCTCATTCGTCTGATTTTTTTGCCCACATTATCAGAGAGAATGGAAAAAAATAATAAACTTATAGATAAGCAGTGAGACTTTGCTTGCTATGTTAAGTAAAATGCAAGTCTGGGAACCAAAATTTAACATACATTTTCATTTTAACATTTTAAAACTACTGTTAGTTGAATCCTTATTGTGATACAGGGCCAAACAAGTCTTCAATCTGTGAAGCCATTTATGATTATCTAACTTAACATTAAGCAGGAATTAAAGTTAACCAAAGGACATAAAATTCTCCAGAAATTCTTCAGAAAGTCAGAAAATTGTTGCTTGAATTGTAAATCATCTCGAAGCAACAGATTTCATAGGCTGTATATTCTTTGTTGGGGCCTCCTGGTGGCTCAGATGGTAAAGAATCTGCCTGCAATGCAGAAGACCCGGGTTCGATCCCTGGGTTAGGAAGATCCCCTGGAGAAGGGAATGGCAACCCACTCCAGTATTCATGCCTGGAGAACCCCATGGACAGAGGAGCCTGGTGGGCTAGTCCATGGGGTTGCAAACAGGCAGGTACGACTGAGCAACTACTGTGCACACACACACATACTCTTTGTTAAACCAATCTTATAGTGAAGGAGTTCAAAATAAGGCTATCTTGTGGTTGAAAGTTATAATAAAATTTAATTTAATGAAGAGAAAATATATTAGATTTCCAATTAAATATATACAAAGAAATTGCTTACCAGTCATAAATATGTGACTCTCGTTTGTGGTGGTGAGGTAAAGCAGTTTAGGTACTTGATCATCATTTCTGACAACTTTCAGCTGTGTACACGTGAAATATGTCACTGCAGGAAAAGAAAACACTTATGAAATTATTTATGCATTTCAAAGGGAAATACCTAGATCACAATCTAACAGAGTACTTCTCAAGTTTTACTGAACTCAGGAATCACTTGGGATAATTGTTAAAATGTAAATTCAGATTCAGTAGTTTTAGTGTGGGGCCTGAAATTCTTTGCTTAGTGAGATCTTAGCACTAGTGATACTAGTGCTGTTAGCCCTTTGACCACACTTGGAGCAACAAGGATCTAACACTTTTCCTTTAGCAAGTATTAATACAGCAGCTGCACATAACCGAAGGCCCTGCTTGCTGGACAGCTGAAGAGTGAAAGTCTTTTAATTGGCCACACAACTGAGTGTGAACCGTTATTTCCTACAGAGAAAAAAAAAAAACTGAGCTTCTCCATGTTTTCACTGATTAACCCAATCTAACCTTGATCCCTGAAATTACTCTCACTCTTTCCATCAGATAGGGCTACACACTATTAATGTGAACTTGTTTATGCAAGTGTTTTAATTGTGTTTATCTCAATTAGACTTTAAATCTCAAAGACAGGGCTTCTACCACATATTCTTTTCTGTTGGCTTTCCTCACCAACTAGATAGACTAAAAAGAATCCTTGAAAATGAGATTATCATGTCTTCAGATTTCAACCACTTTCAAAAGCTATCAACTGTTTTGTAACTATCAGGTTATTTAGGAAGAGTTTACTTATGCAAAAATATCTTTAAAATTTTAACTTATATGTCCCAAAACAGTTGTCTTACAAATCAGGAAATGAAGAAATAAATATAAATACTTGCAATTTCCTATCAACAGTAAGCTCTCATTTGAGAATAAATATTTTCCTAGAGCATGATAATATCTATAAATTCATTTCCTGTATCTCTCATTTACTAGTTCTTTATTTTGGAGCAATGAAAAGAAAGAAAATCTGTTCAAATGACTAAGAATAATTCTCTTGATTTATACAGTTTTTCATTTATTTCAAAAATTATACAAAGATGTGAGTATTCATTATTAAAGATGCTGACATAAGCATACTAAAGAAATCTCTAATTCTAAGTTCATGGTTGCTAAAAATAAGATATTTGAACCTAACACCTTCTAGCTGTTTAAAATCTCTCTTGACCTTTATTTCCTCACCCATAAATTTGTAAAAACATCACCTCTTTAAAAGGTAACTGTAAGTACAAAATTAAGTAACATCTATGAGCAACTAATATATAGTAAGCAGTGAAAAAGTTTTCCCCTTAGTTCTTCACTTTCCTTAATGAAAAGTAAAAAAAGTGGCCCTGGGCCGGTGGTGCCCCAGCGTGCACACACCATGGGCCTTCCACAGCACCATGTATCGCCAAAGCCTGTGATTCTGAGCACACACACATAAAGTAAAACAGATGCCCTACTACCAAAGGATTCTGGTACTGTTCCAGAAGATCCTTAGTTATGTTCTCCTTCATAGGTCTGAAGCTTCCTTAATATTCACCATTTATTTCACAATTTTTTCCTTCACTCTTGGTCAAAAGATGAAAATGAATAGTGATTGTTGTCAACTCTTGTACTAGAGTAAATCTCACTAGGCTCCATATAAACTTTTCTTAAAAGATATATTTCATGTTTCCATAAGAAATAGAATGTGACTACATGGCAACACGTCTGTGAAAAATCATTTGCCAAAACCTGTGTCAGTTAGCTATTAAAACAGCTATAGTGGCTATAAAGAGAGAGGGATCTGGCCATAAAACCCATCCAAATTGTCATGAGCGATCATCACTATCAACCATCTATGCCCTGAGAGAAGTTATATGAAAGGTCATAGCCCCACTTACCTTGGAAACCTGTACCTTGGTTTTGGTCAAAATTCTCTTTCTGCTCTCCCCTCCAATCATAGTTGGGGTAATGTTTAGTTCTATTCATATACATATATTTTAAAATTTTAATCTCACAAGCATAAGGTGGATTCTAATGAAGTAATATCTGAATAGTGGGTAATACCATTTTACAATAGAGAATAAAGGGGTAGCAGAACAGCCCTGTATATGGTCTCTAGGTATCCTGATGTTCTACCATTTCTATGTTGTTGTCGATCAAAAAAAAAAAAATACATGTAGTCAAGATTGGGAATTTCCTCAATTTTGGCAAGCATTTAACAATCAGTATTTCATTCATATACTTATTTGGAAAATAGCTCACCATATCTAAAATAGCTTTATGTTACAAATTCAAACAAGGAAAAATTTCACTGAAGTTGTTATAAGAAAGTATTAAATATATTTTTCCTCATCAAAATAGATTTGTAGACTAAGTTGTTACATAAAATACATAGTAGGACATACTTTAAATGTCTTGAAAGTAGTGGAAAAAATACCTATGTATATGAATAAATATAAGGGGAAAAATCAACACCAAAGTAAGTAAAATATTGACCAGGTGGTATAACACCATTAACCTAATATTAATTTCATACTCAAATGACATCATATTTACCACTGTCATTATTTAATTACATAGTTTCCCAATCCTCTACCAGTTAATTCTACATTAGTAAAGTCTTCATTGTCTTAAATGGGGTCTATTAATTCAGTTTCCAAACGGATACAAAGGAAATGGTCTATGCTTTAGTTTCACAGAATTTCAAGTTTTTATGTCTAAAATGCTAAAAGTGAGAATTAATAAGAGCACCTGTTTTCTGAAAAACTAGTTTCAATCCCAAATTAATTCTGAATAGAAAACCAGAAGACAGTTAATATCTATAATACCACTTATAATATTAATATAGAAAAAAATTTATATGTGCTATCAGATTGCTTGAATTTGCTAGCTCAGTATCATGGCATTCTGTAAGTTAGTATACTCTACTATTTTTTTCAGATAATGATCCCATTTCCAAATATAAAATGATAATAATATTTGAACTGAGTACTTGGGTAAATATGTTCAAAGATTTCTGGCTGAGATGTTGAAAACAGCTCCACTATAAATGGTTGTTCTGAAGTCCCGTCAGCAATGTGAATCCAGCGATATGACCAAAAATCTTCACGGCTATCTATATGGATAGAATATTAGAATAAATGAAGACAATGGATTATGCACATATGAACACAGAATTATTCACTGAAATACATTTTATGACTTTCAATATCAGAAGCTTACCCTTCTTTTTTGACCGCTGGACCCTTCCTACAAAAACCAAAACTCCAATAACATCACAGATATAATTATTTGGCATCTTATCCAGTTCTGATCTAAAAGAAGGAAAATTATTAAATAGATATTTTATTTTTAAATAGCAAAAAAGCATTCTACAAATACGAATGAAAATACATATCTATTTAACTGCTACAGCATAATTTGGGGTAGATTTTGAGCAAATTATAATACCTTGTTTCAGTGACTAACAGTGAAAATTCATATTTGAGATATTTTACAAGAATCTATTTTACCTTGTAACAAAACGGTGATTTAATTTTGGCAATCTCCATTCTGGTTTCACCTGTTTTTCTGGGATGATAATTATATTAGGAAAATCTCGAATATTCAGGCAGATTTCTGAAAAAGAAATATATTACTTTAATATGATATACATATAAAATAATATACACATGTATATATCACACAGCAAAAAATAGATTGAATGCTTTGAGTCCACCACTAAACCTAAGAACTAGATCATTTTCAATAGCTTTCTTCTATCTATTCTGACATTATCACATCCACTTATCTTTGTGTTTTACCATATACTTAAATTTTTAAAAAGGTTTAAAAAAAATCACTTAAGTGTTTTTGCCCAAATAGTACACTATTTGGATTTGTTTTTGAACTTTAAATGAATGGAGTAACACCATAATGTAGTATTCTAGGGCTACTTTTTTCCCCACTTAACATTATGGTCTTAAAATTCATCCATGCAGCTGCGTGTAGCATTTTTTTTTTTTTTTCCTTTCTACTGCGAATAATGTTCCAGGGCGTTGATATACTACAATTCTATTTACTCTTGATCATATTGCTGGACATATGGGTTATTTCCAGCTTTTGTCATGACAAACAGTAACTATGAATTTTTTTCGACATATCTCCTTGTACACACAGGCAAATACTTTCTAAGGTATTATATCCAGAAGGGAAAACCTGGATTATAAAATATGCAAATGTTCCACTGTATAGGATGAAGAATTTGCTCAGTCATGTCCGACTCTTTGTGACTCCAGGGACTGTAGGAGCCTACCATGCTCCTCTGTCCATGGGATTTTCTAAGCAAGAGTACTGGAGTGGGTTGCCATTTCCTTCTCCAGAGGATCTTCCCAAACCAGGGATCGAACAAGGGTCTCTAACATTGTAGGCAGATGCTTTACTGTCTGAGCCACCAGGGAAGTCACTCTATAGGATAATTCCAAACTATTCTAAAGTAGTATTTATTAACTCTTCACTTAGTTTATTAATATTATAAATATTTATTAATATTTACTAAATATTAAATATTAAACTATTAACAGTTTCAGCAGCAATGTACAAGAATTCCATTGAGCCACATCCTCTCCAAATTTTGGTTCTGTTAAATTTATTTATTTATTTATTTTGGCTGTACCACGCAGCGTATGGAATCTTAGTTCCCTGACCAGGGATTGAACCTGTGACTCCTGCAGTGGAAGCACAGAGTCTTAATCTCTGGACAGCCAGGGAAATTCCTAACTTTCTTATTTTTTGTCAATCTAATGATACAAAATGGCAATTTGTTGTGGTCTTATTTTGTACTTCTCTTACGACTAATTATGTTCAACAACATTTCATATACCTATAGTTCATCTATGCATCCTCTTTCGTGAAATACTCCTAATATTTTTGAACATTTTTTCTACTGGATTGCCTTTTTCTTATTTGTATTAGTTGTTTATATATATTGCATACCTTTGTTGATTATACTATTGCAAATATCTTCACCCAGTTTTTGAATTTTTGGGGGGTGTCTTTTGATGGACAAAAGTTCTTAATTTTTGTTTTATCCTTTAAAAAATATTTTATTTATTTATTTGGCTCTGCTGGGTCTTAGTTGCAGCATGCAGGATCTTTTTTACCTGTGGCATTTAAACTCTTAGCTGTGGCATGTGGGATCTAGTTTCCCGATTAGGAATAGAACCTGGGCCCTCTACACTGGGAGCATGGAGTCAGCCATTGGACCACCAGGGAAGTCCCAGAAGTTCTTAATTTTAATGTAGTTAAGCTTATTAATCTTTCTTTTATGGTTACCATTTCTTTGTGCTATCCACAAGATGCTTCCTTATCCTAAAGGCAAACAGATACTTTCTGTAAGTTCTTCTAAAAGTTTTGCCTATCATATTTAAGCATTTGATATCTCTGGCATTGATTTTTATAGCTGTGATATAGGAATATAATGTCATTTTTTTTCTCTTCATATTGTATGCTCAGTCGTGTCCAACTCTGCGACCCCATGGACTGTAGTCCACCAAGTTCCTCTGTCCATGAGGTTTTCCAGGCAAGAATACTGGAGTGGGTTGACATTTCCTCCTCCAGGGAATCTTCCCAAGCCAGGAATGAAACCTGCATCTCCTGCATCAGCAGGCAGATTCTTTACCACTATGCCACTATTACTCTTAATAGAATTTATCTAAAGCTCTTATTTCATTTACATTTTCTGTCCTTAAAATTTTCTTCATACCAAGTTCCTTTCCTTGCTGACAAATTTGTAATAACAAACATTAATTTCAGATATTAATTTGATTCTAAATACTTCCCAGCTCATGTGAGCCTGAAACTCACTTAGCTTAATTTCTTTTGTATTTTGAATTGTTTGGTTTGTAAGTACTTACTTTTATTTAAGCCAATTAAATAGAGCTCTTTTACAAATCAACCAAGGCAATGTTATCCAAAGTCAAAGATACATATACACACACAGAGACCTTAGTTCTTATTTTAAGATTTCAGTCCTGAGTCAGGTTCAGCAATGTAAAACCCATCAGTTTACAAAAGAAGTTGCATTAAAATTGGGTTTCTGACAGATGAAACAAGTCAGATTCACTTGGCTAGATGGCTAAATATTTGCAGAAAAAGCATTTAGGATTTCTGTTTACCTTGGACAAGCCAACTTCTAGTTTACCCCCTCTAAAATTTGCATTTTAAGAGACAGCAGAGATGAGTGGTCCTGAGAAGACCAGATAGGACACTTGCATCTCAAAGATACAGGCAAGTTCTTCCTAGGATGACTTTGTTTCCCTTTTTGAAAATATTTACAAGCCTCTTAAGATAAACATGGAAGATTTGGGAAGTGGTAAAAGGACTGGTGGGTTTTGGATTAATTTTGGAGCCACCCTTCTGGTCCTGTAAAGATTACATTTGTAAAACAAGGATAGTTTTGTTTTTCCTTTTTTTTAAAAAAAAGAATTGTGTGGCTACCTCAATGAAACTGAAGGACTGACATACCAATTTACCTATGTTGGAAAGTTTTTCCCTTTCTAGCTTAGGGAAGAAGGCCTCTTGGGAAGGCTCAGAGGCAACACTTAGCCTCCTGTAAATCAATCCGGACCAAGGGGGAAAGAGGTGACAGTAATAGGAAAGATAGGCTGAGGAATCCACCTCATAGTCTTGCCAGGAAGGCAGCGGCCAGGGAAAAGTGGGCTCAGTGTTATGCTTGAACCAGATGTGTCTGGCATTGCACGGAAGTTGTCTTGTTGGGGGTGGATACCCTATTAGCCTGGTCCATTCCATGATCCCCCTTATCCTGTCAAGGGAGTCTTCAAGCAGCAGGCACCCTAATGGCTTTTAAGTGCCTGACCTGTGCTTGCACAATTTTAATTGGCCTGGTTCTCAACTTAAGGCAGAAGGAAAGGAGAGCCTTCACTTGCTTGGGTGGCAGATACTGTGGCACAGTGGGCTGCAGGGCCTTTGGAACACACCAGAGAGTAACCCTGGCCAGAGTTCCTCAGTTGCTTCCATAGCCACTAGCCTGTTCGCAGGGATTTGAGGAGAAAGAAACAAGAAAACGTAGAGGAAGCCTTACAGGAAGCAGTTAGTACCAGATGTCTGTGCGTTACCAAAGTAACCAGAATAAACCAAAACCTAGCCAGCCAGAGTCACATTAACATGGCTTCCCAGTTCCATTAGACCTGTGACCTTTATCCAAAAGGTCAGAGTTTTCAAAACACATACATACATACATACCAACACACAAACACAGAATGTCCTAGGAAGATAAGATAGAACATTTACATCTCAAAGACAGAAATCCAAGTTTCCCCCTAGAAAGCCTTTGTTAAAGTTTCATCAAGTTTCTGTTTTCTCCTCATTGGATCATAATGATAGGTCTACCAATCACTTAGGATTTTTCCTAGGGGACTTGGAGATGGAACCTTAAAGGAAGCAATTAGTACAAAATATCTGTGCACTCAAAGCAAACAAACCAAACCAAATCACGCCTGCAGGAAGTTACCCCAAAAAAGCAAATGGCAAAGAGATGCCCAGAAATTCAAAAAACCAAATGGCAAGAATGCCCCAAATGTGACTTCCAAGTCCCACTAAGCCTGTGACATTTGTGCAAAGCAGTGCCTTACAAACTGGGTGCCCTGTCTACAGGGAGAAACCCCTGAACTGGAACT
This sequence comes from Bos javanicus, assembly GCF_032452875.1. NCBI lineage: Eukaryota > Metazoa > Chordata > Mammalia > Artiodactyla > Bovidae > Bos > Bos javanicus. The sequence continues at coordinate 57,002,154 of NC_083897.1, read as the reverse complement.
GCATCAGTTCCTCAAATGGAAAACATCAAGAGACCTCAAGGTGCACCTTGGGGGACTTATCAAAATCCTAATGGGTGTCTCAATACACCAGATGCCCTCTTTCTGATCCTCCAGTATTTAGTGTTTTCTCAAGAGTGAAAGTTAGGGATGACACAGACTAGAGAAGAGAAGGTGTCCTTAAGGTGAAAGAAACCTTGCCAGGGCAGCCTCTCCCCCATTCTCTGCTGCATCCTTGAAGGTCCACAGCAGAGTCTGTGGGTCAGGTGTGACTGGGGCTTTGCCCTATGGCAGAAGTCTCTGGCTTACACACCCACTAGCTGGTCAGCTCCAGTCCTGGGACACCTCCATACCAAGCAGCTGCTGCTGCTGCTAAGTCGCTTCAGTTGTGTACAACTCTGTGCGACCCCATAGAGAGCAGCCCACCAGGTTCCCCCATCCCTGGGATTCTCCAGGCAAGAACCCTGGAGTGGGTTGCCATTTCCTTCTCCAAGCAGCTATTCCTGCAGTAACCCAGGCCCACCCACCAGCAGGCTGGCACTAGCCATGGACCCACTCGACAATCCCATCCCTTGCCCAGGGACTGGCTCCCACCTTCCAGTGGCTAGCAGCCTCCACACAAGGTAGGGTCTGGCAGCCAACTAGGCCAGGGGTGCCCTGCCTACCAGCATGTCCACAGTAGTCATTCACAATAGGAAGGCTCACACAACCGGCATAGGAGGCACCCCTAAGCATATAGCCCTTGTGATCCATGCTTATATGGTCAATTAATCCATGACAAAGGAGGCAAGAATGGGGAAAAACAGCCTCTTCAATAAATGACATTGGGAATATTGGACAGCTCTATGCAAAAGAATCAAACTGGACTACTTTCTCACACCATATACAAAGATAAAACTCAAAATGGATTAAAGGCTTAAATGTAAGACCTAAAACCCTAAAACTTCTAAAAGTTAAAAAATAAAAAATAAAAAAAAAAAGAAAACAGAGGCCCTGTGCTCTCTGACATTGGTCTTAGCATATATTTTTGGATCTGTCTCCTGAGGCAAGGGAAATAAAAACAAAAATAAACAAATGTGACCACGTCAAACTTTTGCAAAGCAAAGTAAACTATCAACAAAATGAAAAGAGAGCCCATTGAAGGGAGAAGGTGTTTACAAATGATAATTCAATAAGGGATTAATATCTAAAATAGACAAATAATTTATACAAATACTAAAGAAAAAAAAAACTAAATTAAAAGCTGGGAAGAGGACCTGAATAGATATTTATTTTTCTCAGACAACACAAAGATGTCCAATGGACATGAAAAGATGCATAACATCACTAATCATTAGGAAACTGCAAATCAAAACCATAATGAGATACCACCACACACCTGTTAGAATGGCTATCATCATAAAAGACAACAAATAACAGATGTTGGCAGGTATGTAAAGGAAAGGGTACCTTTGTGCACTGTTGGGATTGTAAATTGATGCAGCCCCTACAGACAACAGTATAGAGGTTTCTCAAAAAGTTAAAAACAGAACTACCATATGACCCAGCAATTTTACTTCTGGCTATTTACCTGAAAAAACAAAAACACTAATTCAAAAAGGTATATGCACATCAGTGTTCACTGAAGTGTCATTTACAATAGTCAAGACATGGAAGCAACCTAAATGTCCAATGACAGACTAATGGATAAAGAAGATGTGGTGTGTGTGACAAACACACACACACACACACACACACACACACACACACACACACACAGTGGAATATTACTCAGCCATCAAAAATAATGAAATCTTGCTACTTGAAACATGGATGGATCTAGAGGATATTATGCTACGTGAAATAAGCTAGATAAAGAAATATAAATACCATATGGTCTCACGTATGTGTGGAATCTTAAAATAAATTCAACATACAAAACAAAAACAGATTCACAGATACACAGAATAAATCAGCTGTTGCCAGGGGTTGGGGGATGAAATAGGTGATGGGAATTAAGAGGTACAAACTTGCAGTTATATAATAAAACAAGTAAGCCAAGGGGATGTAATATACAAAATACTGCTACTGCTAAGTCGCTTCAGTCGTGTCCAACTCTGTGCGACCCCATAGACGGCAGCCCACCAGGCTCCTCCGTCCCTGGGATTCTCCAGGCAAGAACACCGGAGTGGGTTGCCATTTCCTTCTCCAATGCAGGAAAGTGAAAAGTCAAAGTGAGGTCACTCAGTCGTGTCCGACTCTTAGCGACCCCATGGACTGCAGCCCACCAGGCTCCTCTGTCCATGGGATTTTCCAGGCAGGAGTACTGGAGTGGGGTGCCATTGCCTTCTCCAAATATACAAAATAAGAAGTTATAATAACTTTATAAAAACATTATAATAACTTTCTTTGGGGACAGGTAGTCACTAGACTTATGGTGATCATTTTGTAATGTATGCAAATGTCAAGTCACTATGTAGGACACCTGAAACTAACATATTGTAAAGCAATACAGCAACTGTGTTGTGCTGTGCCTAGTTGCTCCATTGTGTTCAACTCTTTGCAACTCCATGGACTGTAGCCAGCTAGGCTCCTCTGTCCATGGGATTCTCCAGGCAAGAATACTGGCGTGGGTTGCCATGCCTTCCTCTAGGGGATCTTCCCAACCCAAGGATCAAACCAAGGTCTGCTGCATTGCAGGATTCTTTACCATCTGAGCTACTGGGGAAGCCCAAGAATACTGGAGTGGGTAGCCCATCCCTTCTCCGGGGGAACTTTCCAACCCAGGAATCAAATGGGGGTCTACTGCATTGCAGGCAGATTCTTTACCAGCTGAGCTACCCAGGAGGCCAATACATCAACTATACCTCAATAAAAAGCTCTTATGCTTTTAATGGATTTTATCTTCTCACTAGGCAGTGCAGTGGTAAAGAACTGACCTGCCAAAGCGGATTTGATCCCTGGGTTGGGAAGATCCCCTGGAGGAGGAAATGGTAACCCACCCCAGTATTCTTGACTGGAGAATTCCAAGGACAGAGAAGCCTAGTGGGCTAGAGTCCATGGGGTCGCAAAGAATCAAGACACAACTGAGCACACAGGCACTCACACATCCCCACATTGGCAAGGGCAGCCTGTACAACATTAAACAGAAATAGTAATAAGAGACCATCAGTGGTCCCCATTTTACAAAGGAGTGTTTCAGGACTTCCTTAGTAGTCCAGTCATTAAGATTCTGCCCTTCTGCTACAGAAGGCTCAGGTTCAATCCCTGGTTGGGGAACTAAGATCTGGTATGACACAAGGCATGCCCCCCCCAAAAAAAAATTTTGGAGTGTTTCTAAATTTTCCCCTTAAGAGTTGTTTGTTTTCATTTGGTTTTGCAAACATCCTTTATCAGTTATGGAAAGTTCCTTTTCTTGGTATTTTCTTTTTAAAATTTATGAATGTGTGTAAAATTTTAGCAAATGACTTTTATGGCTCTGCTAGGACAACCTTCTTTAATCTATTAATGTGGCAGTGACACTTGTCTATTTTTGTAAGTAAAATCAACTTTGCATTGCTGGAAAACAATACAGCTTAGTCACAATGTGTAATCATTTTTTTTTTTACATATAACAATTCAGTTTGCTAACCTTCAATTTTGTATATCTGTATATATGTTCATAGCTGAAGATAGCCTTTAGTTTTCCACATTCATAAAATTCTTATTTGGTTTTAATTATCAAGGTTATATTGGTAGCAAAGAATAAGTCAGAGAGTATACCTTTTTATTTTATTCTCTAATGATACATTCCTTCGATGTTTGCTAGAATTTGCTTATACAATGATACCTGCCTGGTGAGTGAGTGGTGGGTGTGTGTGTGATTATTTTAAACCTCTGATTCACTTTAATAGTTATAGAACTATCTGGGTTTCTTATTTCTTAATGTCAATGTTTTTCTAAGGATTTGCTATGTAGCAAACAAAGATTAAACCAGAATGAAGATGACTGCTTTCTCATTTTGCCTATTACCAAACATGTGACTACAAAATTCTCTTTTACCTCTTCATATATGAGTGAACAAAGTTTGTATTACATGGTATTACCTTGTACCTAGAAAATAGTTTGCATTTTACAAAGCACTTTCATAGCCATAGTTATTCAGTTATACTCAAGGTCCCTCCCAGCTCTAAAATGCTAGGATTTCAAATGAATTAAAAACTTCCTTCACTCCAAACCCAAAACACCTAAGGTTATTACCTCAATATGTATTATGTAATACAGTCTGAAAATCTCAAGACTTTAAAAGGTTTATCATTTGTGTATGTCAACTGAACACTATTTTGTATAAGATAGGACAGAACAATAAACAAAAAGTCAGTATACAAAAATCATACATTGCCAGCAAATATGTCCTTTTTTTTACAACAGAATTTTCATCTTCACAAGCTTCCATTTATTTAGTTTCTTTAAAATTACATTATTTTCTATAACTTACAACTATTATGTGTAAGCATGAAAAAATAAACCAAGCTAAATTACCCCAACGGTTTGTGTTCCAACATCAACACCTAGAAGGCAGTGATAGTATCACAGATCCTTATTTCTGTACTGACCAAACTGACCCTCGTTGCGTACTCTTTCTCATGTGTTCTCTCATAACATTTAAACTACACTGTTCTTATTCCTAACCCTTACTTACGTTTTCTCCAATTCAACCCATTCTCCTACTGTCCAGACCATTCACTCTTTCCTCAACTACATTTCTGTTCATTTCCTCTCCCCTTCCATTCATCCTTTTTTCTTACCGTTTACTGTCAGCAGTCTTTCATGTTAATGTAATTTGTTCATCTTACATATCTGTTACCCTGCTAGACTAATTATTTTTTTAAATTGGAGGATAATTGTTGTGTTGGTTTCTGCTGTACGACAACATGAATCATCTATAAATATACATATATCCCCTCCTTCCTGAGCCTCTTAACCACTCCTTAGGTCATCACAGAGGACCTAGTTGCGCTCCCTGTACTATACAGCAGCTTCCCACTAGCTATCTTTTTTACACAGAGTAATGTATATGTTTCAATGCTACTCTCTTAATTCGTCCTACCCTCTCCTTCCCCCGCTGTGTCCACAGGTTCTCTATCTATGTGCTAGATTAATTCTAAGGGTAGAATTCTATATTACTTATCTTTGTGTTTCCTGTGCCTACCACAGTTCACAGAACTTTTTTTTTCCCTTTAAAAGATGATTAATCACACTGAGATTTTTAAAAATCATAGAGCAATAGTTTTCAACCCTGGCTGTACATTAGAATCCATCTGAGGAGTTTCAGAGATACATCAATGTGTGGTCCCCTCCTCAGAATAATTATTAATAATTCAAAATCTCTGAGAGTGGGGTGGTCATGGTTCTTTAAAGCTCCTGAAATGATACTAATATATCAATAGTATTGAGATCCACTTATACAGGAACACTAGGCAAACTATGGCTTGTAGATGGCTGCCTGTGTCTTGCACATAAAAGTTTTACTGTAATACAGCTATGCCCATCCATTGCCATATTATCTTTGGTTACTTTCACTCAATAAAGACAGAGCCGAGTTGTTGTGAAAGAGATTATACTGCTTATACATCCTATAATATTTACTATTCAGCTATTTATAGAAATAGCTCACTGACCCTTGATGAAGAGGGAAAAAGTCCTGTTACTTATTAAAAAGGTGTGGGATAACAGAGACTGATGCTAACACTGATAAGTAAAACTGTTCTAAAGACTAAACGGTGCATTTTAAACATATTCTCATTAAGGCTCTCATTTTAAAAATGATTTCTGTATTTGTAATTATTCACTTAAAAGTATAAATAGCTTCGCCTAGTGGGCTGCCGTCTATGGGGTCGCACAGAGTTGGACACGACTGAAGCGACTTAGCAGCAGCAGCAGCATATCCTAAAAAGAGAGTTTATATTATCAAAATCTGGCCCTATAATTCTGTGTAGCAGAGGTAGCATAGAGCTCAATTCACTTTCACTGCTATGTTTTAATAACTATTTATCTACTGACCACATGCTGTCTATTGCCCACTTTCCATATGTTTTTAAGGTTTAGAAGCAGCTATTAGTACAGACTCATTTCTAGATTTGTCCACAGCCACATAGAAACTGTGATTGAAGTTAATTTTCTTTATATCAGAAAACACTGTATTTAGTAAAAAGAACATTAGGTTAGGTATCAGGAGAACTAGGTTTCAATTTTCACTATGCCAGTGATCAATTATATGACATCAACAAAGTCACTTACCTTATCTGCTATTGACAAAGAATGTCTCAATTTTTACTAAAAAGCAATTTTGTCACTTGGAGATGCATGGTTGTTGGAAAGAATTTATAAATTGGCAGACACAATAATACACGTTTAGAATTAGCTTCCTCTTGCCAACTTTCACTACATTTTCTTAATTAAATCTCAACAGCAATCAGTTTATCTTCTCCTACGATAAAGAGTAATGCGATAATGGACTAGTCGTACCAAATTAATTAATATCTTGTTCACCCAGCCAAATTGATGTCCACCTTCAATAGCCGGTAGACACTAATACAGAATCATATGAAATTGTCCTAAATATATGTTTCGGTAAACAGTGAACAAAGGCTACATTATCTGAACATTCTTTATGTAATTAACCTTAATAGGTCAGCTAGGGAGTTCAGAATACATAGAAATACAGGTCCAGTACAAAACTATGACAAACCAAAAACAGTGCTTAAAACTGTTGACTGATGTGTCCTACAATTTTGAAAAATGGAAATTCAAAGAAGTCATATCCACACCTTAAGCAATCACTTAATATATTAATTCTAATGTTCCCCAAATATTAAGGATGATGCCAAGATATCAATACTGTGATTTCAATACTAATTAGGAAGAGTCCTTTCAAGATTACAATAATTGGCAACATTTGAATACTGATCATAAGTTATATAGCATTATTATATCAACTTTAAATTTCCTAGTTTTGATAACTATACTGTGACCTGTGACTGTGTAATAGAATGTTCTTGTTCTTAGGAAACAGAGAGTAAAATATCACCAAAGTGTTTAGAGGTAAAGGGATATGTATATATGATGGCTGCCACTTATTCTCAAATGGTTCAGAGGTGAGATCGATCTATCTATCTATCTATAGTGGAGAAATGATAAAGTAAATGTTGCCAACTGCTGAATCTGTGTGGTATACAGGAGTTCTTTATACTATTCTTTCAACTTCTGTGTATAAGTTCAAAATTATTTCAAAATAGAATGTTGACAAAAGCCCTGTGAAATGGTACCTTGAAGTAACAAAAACTATATTCAAGTCACTATTTAATATTTTAATACAAAAATGAAAGAAAAGAAAAATAAGTAAATCCAAAGTGGCATTCATTAATCAATAATAAATATCTCAGATGCTTTTCCTTAATAAATGAATAAATACACTTATTAAGTGATTGCTTAAAATTTTTTTATGGATAAAGGAATTTAAAGGTTTGTCAGGTTCTAATAGCTTCAGTAATTTTTAAGTTCTTTTGACTGATATGGTACTTTACAAATTTATACAAACAAAATACTGATAAAATAACAAATTCACTGAATACTTAACCCATTGTAGAAATTAGTTTGATGTGTGGATCCACAGGAAGAGGCTGCATCCTGAATGGATAACTCTTTCTAATAGAATAATTTTGAAGCAGAAGAACTAAACCAACATGCAGACTTTTGTACCACTCAGGACACAGGGTATTCCACATAATCATGGACACTGTGCCTGAGCTGTCAGCAACTTCCAAAAAGGTCTAGGAAAAAAAAAAGTAAAAGCATATTTTACCTAATAAATGCATATTTGTTACTTTTACCTACATGGTGTTCAAATTTTATTTTTTAAGAATGAGGAAGCAAAATTATAGGAGAACCACTGAGTAATTTATGATGTAATATGAGAGACTCTGTAATGATGAAAAGTTATGAAGAACTTTTAGTAATGTGAGAAAAACTTAAGAAAATGTTAAATGATACAAAATGTTATATATACTATGATTCCCATTTTGTAAGAAAATTTACTATGATACATGACATGCTGCTGCTGCTGCTAAGTCACTTCAGTCATGTCAGACTCTGTGCGATCCCCATAGACAGCAGTCCATCAGGCTCCCCTGTCCCTGGAATTCTCCAGGCAAGAACACTGGAGTGGGTTGCCATTCCCTTCCCCAATGCGTGAAAGTGAAAAGTGAAAGTGAAGTCATTCAGTCGTGTCTGACTCATAGCGACCCCATGGACTGCTGCCTACCAGGCTCCACCGTCCATGGGATTTTCCAGGCAAGAGTACTGGAATGGGGTGCCATTGCCTTCTCCAATGATATATTACATAGTCATATGTAATATATAATAGGGGACTTCCCTAGTGGCTCAGTGATAAAGAATCCACCTGCCAATGCAGGAGACACGGGTTTGATCCCTGGGTCGTGAATATCCCCTGGTGAAGGAAATGGCAACACACTCCAGTATTCTTGCCTAGGAAATCCCATGGACAGAGGAGCCTGGCAGGCCATAGTTCATGGGATCACAAAGATTTGGACATGACTTGGTAACTAAACAACAACAAATACATGATAGGAATACATATATGCATAGATGTGGTATATATGACATACATATGCTATCAGAGACATATGCATTTATGAGAGATACATACATGTATGTATATATATGATCTATACATACAAAATGGGGAAATAAAACACACTAATATTAACAGTGATTCTCACTGAGTGGTAGGATTTGGGTTGATATTATTTATCAGCTTAATATATCTTTATATACTTTGCAAATTCCCTAGAAGTATGTATAACTTTTATTATAAAAGCTTAGCAAAGCACTCTAAATAATTTTTGATAATGTGGAAATACAGTAAAATGTTAAGTTTAAAAAAAATGGGACAGAAATCAGCATCATATGCAGTCAAGATAACAGAGAAGTGTCAGATAGATTTGACAATTAAGGTCTCTATAGTGAGTGACCAGCTGAAGAAAAGAGCCGAGTTAATTGTGTTGAGAAGTAAACAGGAGGCAAGACAGTGAAAACAACTAGTGTAGACTACTTCTTCAAGGAGCTTGCCTGAAGGAGAGAGAGAATACAGGTGTCCTGATGTCAAAGATTGTTTTCCTTTTTTAAAATGGAAGACTATACTATATATCTGGGCTTCCATGGTGGCTCAGTAGTAAAGAATCTGGCTGCAATGTAGGAGATGCAGGCGACACGGGTTTGATCCCTGGGTCAAGAAGATCTCATGGAGGAAAGCATGACAGCCCATTCCAGTATTCTTACCGGGAAAATTTCATGGACAGAGGACTACAGTCCATGGGGTTGCAAAGAGTCGGACACAACTGAAGCAACTGAGCATGCCCACACAGACTATATATTACTAATATTTATATGCTGGTATAGAAATCTCAGTAAAAAAGGAAAACACTGAAGATACAGAAAAAGGTATGAAGGAGACTAGCTGGATCAAGGGAACTAAAGAGCACTAATACAGAAATAATTCCTTTTTGTATAAGAAATTATACAGAAAAATACTCTGAAATATATATTTATGTTCATTATATACATTACTCAGTTGAACTTTTAATGTGTTATTTAAACATAAATTATCCTAATGAAGGTATCATGTCTGCAAGTTATAATTTATGATTGATAAATTAACATATAACATCTTATCACTATTCATACCTGGTATGGCTCAATTATCTTTTTATTGGGTTTTCCATAGTATCGCAGTTTTGATTTATATAAGATTCTCACAAGCAATGGAGGAAGATTCTTTGTATTAGACCAGGTCATCTCAAGGTGAGAAAGGGAAATTATTTTGGTATCTAGAATACAAAAAAGAAAAAATGTCATAGTGATTTCAAAATTCTATTTTATTAGTTAAAAATGGTAGCCAGATCAGACCCAAATCAACTCCTTCTCACCAGCTAAGCCAGTCTATATACTTCTCACATACAAAACTTAGCAATAAACAGTAACCTTAATAATAATGGTTAAATATATATATATATATATATATATATGTGTGTGTGTGTGTGTGTGTGTATATATATATACACACACACACACATACCCATGATTTACTATGTTACTGGAATATAGGTAAATACCTATGCTAACTAACACATTTAGATGGAACTGTCCATCTATAATACTCTCTATCTTGTCAAACTGTGTAATTACTTCCTGGAAGACTTGGATCAAAACTTACCTTCCTTAAGAAAAAACTCAAAACCATGGAATATTTTCCCACTACTAAGCACTTATACATTTAATTTGTAGAATTTTCATGATATATTTCTTTATTGCCCCCACCTTAGTCTCATATGTGTAAGTTCAATTTTCCCCAAACATTCCAGACACGGTCCTGTATCAGGGCCTTTGCACTTGCTGTTCCCTGGGTCTGGAATGTCTTTCTCTTAGATATCTGAGTGACTTTTTCTCCTTCAAGTTTTGCTCAAAGGTCACTTTCTTAGTGATGCTAGCTCTAACCCCCCTATAGAAAACTAATCCCCTTACTTATCTCCATCCCATTTTTCTACATACCAATGGCACTTATTACATTTTTATATGCCATATAATTTACTTGAAAATGTTTTAATCTCCAAGCCTGTTGGTAAGTGCCAAAACTGTTTAAAAGCTATTCATCACCTTTAAAAGATTAATTTGTATTTCTAATTTTATTCTTCCTTGGGCTAAGAGGGATTCCATCTGCAATTTTCTCCACATTTTGTTCTCATAGCCTACAGTCCCAGCTTTTAAAACCTGAACTAGCATTTGTTCAAACATTTCATTTACTTCCCTAAGGCATCTTCCACTTCCATTTTTATTTATATAATGTATCACCACCTCAACTTTGGTATTAAAAGTATTCTCGTATTTTGTTTTCAGTAACAGTTTAAATGGCCTTTTATAATTACAACACTACCATTAATACCCACCCCATTTTCAGTATTAGGTATCTTGTATAAATTTCCCTCCAGATTCTCCCAAAACTACTAGTCCAGGATCACAGAGACTAGTATTTGATCTGACACAATTAAGTAATTTCCTTTTTAATATGGTGAAACAAACTGTACCTCAGCTCTGAATTATCTAGAGTGTATGTGGAACACTCTTGACCAATGAAGGCACATACACCTCCTTTACAAGTGGAATAAATTCAAAAGCTACACACTTTTATAAAACCAGAGCTGTAAGAGCTACTATTTCTGCTACAATTGAGTCCAGACAGCCATGATCAAACATCTGCCTGGAGAACATTTTCCCAGATTGGGTAAAAACAACAACAAAAAAACCCCTCATTAACTTCATAGAATATACATATCTCTAAAATCTAAAAAGAAATTACAAGTTAAAAAGAAATTACATAGACAATGGGGAATCCATGTAAATTCATAGAAATAAGTGGATTCTTTATCAAAAGAAAGAATGAAAATAATAGACTACATATTCAATATAAAAATTAGTAAACAACACAATAGTGTTTCTTAAACTTGGTGGTCTCAGGACCCCTTTATAGTCTTAAAAAATTACTGAAGACCTCAATGCTATACTAAGTCACTTCAGTGGTGTCCTACTCTGTGCGACCCCATAAACGGCAGCCCACCAGTCTCCCCCATCCCTGGGATTCTCCAGGCAAGAACACTGGAGTGGGTTGCCATTTCCTTCTCCAGTGCGTGAAAGTGAAAAGTGAAACTGAAGTCGCTCAGTCATGTCCGACTCCTAGCGACCCCATGGACTGCGGCCTACCAGGCTCCTCCGTCCGTGGGATTTTCCAGGCAAGAGTACTGGAGTGGGGTGCCATTGCCTTCTCAATAAGCTTCTGTTTACGTGGGTAATATTTACCAATACTTACCATATTACATAGTAAAACTAAGAAATAAAAATATTTATTAATTCCTTTAAAACAAAAACAATAAATCTGTTATACATAGTAAAAAGATGTATTTTTGAAAAATGACTACATTGTTCAAAATCAAAAATGTAGTGGGAAGAGTGGTATTGTTTTACATTTTTGCAGATCTCTTTATTATCTAGCTTAAAAGAATACAGCTGGATAAATCATATTTTCTTTGGCATTTATTCAGTCTGTTTCAATGTCCTTGACATGCAGCCTCTGGAAAACTCCACTCTGTACTTCAGAAGGAGAGTTTAAAAAAAGAAAATAAAGCCTTAATATTATTATTACATTGAAAACCACTTCAAAAGAATAAGTCTAAGGAATATAAAGAGGAATAAAGATAAAAATTGAAAATAATGAATTAGAAAACAGTATGACTGTTAAGTCCAATTCCCTGGAAAAATTAATAAAAAGGTAAAACCTTATAAGTGCAATCAGGAAAAAATCAAACAAAAAGATAACACCCAGAATGTGATCACCTATAAACATAGAGAAAATCATTTTAAAGATTATATGATTATATAGCACTAAGCATGAAAACAGCAATGAAACTGATAGTCTTCTAGAAACATATGAACTACCAATATAGTTGCCCTAAGAACAGAACACTGGAACACATCAATAACCATGGAAGAAAATGAAAAAGTTCCTAATAATGACCTTCCAAACTGCACCAGATTCACATGGTTAACAATTTTCAAAGAATAGCTTTCTCTTCAGTTGTTCTAGAGCACAGTAAGTATAAAAATTGTACCAATTCATTTGATAAACTTAGATAAATCTTAAAAATTATAACAAATAGTAAAAAAGAGAACTAAAAACCCCAAACATTTATAATGGCAAAAATCCTAAATCAAATACTTTAAAATCCAATGTAGCAGTATGCTAAAATGCATTATGATTAAGTAGAGTCCTAAACATCTTGTGCAGGAGAATATTAAAAACTCTAAATAATTCTGGATATTGACATAAAATGCAAGTTCAAATAATTATGCTAAAACATTGAAGAGAATAAAAATATAATACTCTTAAATCACTAAGATAAAAATGTTTTCAAATAGTTAAAAAAATAATGCATGGACAAGGAAGAAGATGGTGGAGGAACAGGATGGGGAGACCACTTTCTCCCCCACAAATTCATCAAAAGAACATTTGAACGATGAGTAAATTCCACAAAACAACTTCTGAATGCCGGCAGAGCACATCAGGCACCCAGAAAAGCAGCCCATTGTCTTTGGAAGGAGGTAGGAAAAAATATAAAAGACAAAAAGAGAGACAAAAGAGGTAGGAATGGAGCTCCGTCCCAGGAAGGGACTCTTAAAAAAGAGAGAAGTTTCCAAAACCAGGAAACACTCTCACTGCCAAGTCTGTGTGAGCCTTGGAACCACAGAGGGCAACATAACTGGAGGAAAAATAAATAAATAATTAAAACCCACAGATTACATGCCCACGGTAAATCCCTCAGTGGAGAAGCAGCACAGACGCCTGCATCCGCCACTAGCAAGTGGGGGCTGGGCAGCGAGGCGCAGGCTGCATTGCTTAGAGTAAGGACTGGGCCTGAATGCCCGGAGGGCAGTCTGAGGGTACTAACTTGGGGTAGCAAACCAGACTGTGGGATAGCTACCACGCAAAAAGCCCTAACGTAAGATGCCACCAGGCCTGCTCACAGAACAAAGGACTGATGAGAGCTACATGAAAAGCCCTAACCTAAGAAACCATCAGGTCCGATAACAGAACGACTGAGCAGAGCTAGCCCACTGCAGACCATCCCACTCCGGGGACAGGCAGCCAGAGCCAGAAGGGGGCAGTCGCAGCCCCAGAGAGGCATTATCTACCAAACTGCAAGCAGGCTTCATTGCTAACCAAGACTTCTTGGGATTCTGGACAGTCAACATCCGCCTGAGAAGGTGCACTAGTTGTACAGCCAGAAAACCGAGCGGCAGGGATGGGGGAGGCCTTAAGTCGCAGTGACTGCGCTCACCGAACACCTGGTCACCTGAGCTGCTTGGACCTGGGAAGGGCACAAAACGCAGGCCCAACCGAGTTTGCCCCTCTGAGGACTACCCGAGTACCTGAACCTGAGTGGATTAGACCTGGGAAGTGCATACAACCCAGGGCCGGTCTCAGACAGTTCATGGCAGAGCAACCTAGAGCCTAAGCAGCGTACAAAGGGAAAGCACACATGCCGTGAGCAGGGGCAAACCTAGTGTTGCCGAGACACTGCGAACACACGCCAGTGTTATTTGTTTGCAGCATCCCTCCCTCCCCACACCACAACTGAACAAGTGAGCCTAAAAAAGTGTCCACCACCACCCCCTTGTTTTAGGGTAGAAATCAGACACTGAAGAGACCAGCAAACAGAAGAAGCTAAAACAGAGGGAACCGCCTTGGAAGTGACAGATGCAATAGATTAAAACCCTGTAGTTAGTACCGACTACATAGTAAGGGGCATATAGACCTTGAGAAATATAAGCCAGACCAAGGAACTATCCGAAAATGAACTGAACCCACACTGCCCACAACAACAGAGAAAATTCTAGATATATTTTTACTATTTTTACTATCATTCTTTATTTTGAAAAAAAATTTTAAGTCCTTATTACTCCTTTAATTTTAATTTTTATAACCTACCATTACTTTGCAAAAAAAAGAGAGACCCTATTTTTTAATGCAAACTTCATATATATATATATATTTTTTTTATAATTTTGTGACTTTTTTTTCTTTAATATTGTATTTTTGAAAATCCAACCTCTACTCTAGATTTTTAATCTTTGCTTTTTGGTATTTGTTATCAATTGTGTACCTTTAAGAACCCAATCCTCAGTACCCATTTTTACTTGGGAGTGTGATTACTGGCTTGATTGCTCTCTCCCCTTTTGACTCTCCTTTTTCTCCACGAGGTCCCCTCTATCTCCTCCCTCCCCCTTCTCTTCTCTACCTAACTCTGTGACACTCTTTGGGTATTCTGGGCAGTGGATAACACTTAGGGAACTGACTACTGCCTGGATCTATCCCTCTACTTTTGATTCCCCTTCTCCTCCTAGTCACCTCTGTCTCCTTCCTCCCTCTTCTCTTCTGTGTTTAACTCCATGAACATCTCTGAGCGGTCCAGACTGTGGAGCACACATAAGGAAGTGATTACTGGCTAGCTTGCTCTCTCCCTCTTTTGATTCTACCTCATCTCATCCGGGTCACCTCTAACTCTCTCCTCCCTCTTCTCTTCTCCATGTAACTCTGTGAATGTCTCTGGGTGTCCCTCACTGTGGAGAAACTTTTCATCTTTAACCTAGACATTTTATCAACGGTGCTGTATAGATGGAGAAGTCTTGAGGCTACTGTAAAAATACGACTGAAAACCAGAAGCAGGAGGCTTAAGTCCAAACCCTGAGAACACTGGAGAACTCCTGACTCCAGGGAACATTAATCGACAGGAGCTCGTCAAATGCCTCCATACCTACACTGAAACCAAGCACCACCCAAGGGCCAACAAGTTCCAGAGCAAGACATACCACGCAAATTCTCCAGCAACACAGGAACACAGCCCTGAGCTTCAATATACAGGCTGCCCAAAGTCACTCCAAACCCACTGACATCTCATAACTCATTACTGGACACTTCATTACACTCCAGAGAGAAGAAATCCAGATCCACCCACCAGAACACCGACACAAACTTCCCTAACCAGGAAACCTTGACAACCACCCATTCAACCCCACCCACAGTGAGGAAACTCCACAATAAATAGAACTCCACAAACTGCCAGAATACAGAAAGGCCACCCCAAACACAGCAATAGAAACAAGATGAAGAGACAAAGGAATACCCAGAAGGTAAAGGAACAGGATAAATGCCCACCAAATCAAACAAAAGAGGAAGAGATAGGGAATCTACCTGATAAAGAATTCTGAACAATGATAGTGAAAATGATCCAAAATCTTGAAAACAAAATGGAATCACAGATAAACAGCCTGGAGACAAGGATTGAGAAGAGGTAAGAAAGGTTTAACAAGGACCTAGAAGAAATAAAAGAGTCAATATATAATTAATAATGCAACAAATGTGATCAAAAACACTCTGGAGGGAACAAATAGTAGAATAAGGGAGGCAGAAGGGAGGATTAATGAAGTAGAAGACAGAATGGTAGAAATAAATGAATCAGAGAGGAAAAAAGAAATACAAATTAAAAGAAATGAGGACAACATCAGAGACCTCTGGGACAATGTTAACCGCCCCAACATTCGAATCACAGAAGTCCCAGAAGAAGAAGACAAAAAGAAAGACCATGAGAAAATACTTGAGGAGATAATAGCTGAAAACTTCCCTAAAATGGGGAAGGAAATAATCACCCAAGTCCAAGAAACCCAGAGAGTCCCAAACAGGATAAACCCAAGATGAAACACCCCAAGACACATATTAATCAAATTAACAAAGATCAAACACAAAGAACAAATATTAAAAGCACCAAGGGAAAAACAACAAATAACACACAAGGGGATTCCCATAAGGATAACAGGTGATCTTTCAATAGAAACTCTTCAGGCCAGGAGGGAATGGCAGGACATACTTAAAGTGATGAAAGAAAATAACCTACAGCCCAGATTACTGTACCCAGCAAGGATCTCATTAAAATATTCAAACCTTTACAAACAAGCAAAAGCTGAGAGAATTCAGCACCACCAAACCAGCTCTCCAACAAATACTAAATGATCTTCTCTAGACAGGAAACAAAAGGGTGTATAAACTTAAACCAAAACAATGAAGTAAATGGCAATGGTATCATACTTATCAATCATTACCTTAAACGTAAATGAGTTGAATGCCCCAACCAAAAGACAAAGACTGGCTGAATGGATACAAAAACAAGACCCCTATATATGTTGTCTACAAGAGACCCACCTCAAAACAAGGGACACATACAGACTGAAAGTGAAGGGCTGGAAAAAGATATTCCATGCAAACAGAGACCAAAAGAAAGCAGGAGTAGCAATACTGGTATCAGATAAAATAGACTTTAAAATAAAGGTTGTGAAAAGACACAAAGAAGGACACTACATCATGATCAAAGGATCAATCCAAGAAGATAAAACAATTATAAATATATATGCACCCAACATAGGAGCACCACAATATGTAAGACAAATGCTAACAAGTATGAAAGGGGAAATCAACAATAACACAATAATAGAGGGAGACTTCAATACCCCACTCACACCTATGGATAGATCAACTAAACAGGAAATTAACAAGGAAACACAAACTTTAAATGATACAATAGACCAGTTAGATCTAACTGATATCTATAGGACATTTCACCCCAAAACAATGAATTTCACCTTTTTCTCAAGTGCACACAGAACCTTCTCCAAGATAGACCACATCCGGGGCCATAAATCTAGCCTTGGTAAATTCAAAAACATTGAAATCATTCCAAGCATCTTTTCTGACCACAATGCATTAAGATTAGATCTCAATTACAGGAGAAAAACTATTAAAAATGCCAACCTATGGAGGGTGAACAACACATTGCTGAATAACCAACAAATCAAAGAAGAAATCAAAAAAGAAATCAAAATATGCATAGAAATGAATGAAAATGAAAACATAACAACCTAAAACCTGTGGAACACTGTAAAAGCAGTTCTATGGGGAAGGTTCATAGCAATACAGGCATACCTCAAGAAACAAGAAAAAAGTCAAATAAATAACCTAACTCTACCCCTAAAGCAACTAGAAAAGGAAGAAATGAAGAACCTCAGGGTTAGTAGAAGGAAAGAAATCTTAAAAATTAGGGCATAAATAAATGCAAAAGAAACAAAAGAGACCATAGCAAAAATCAACAAAGCCAAAACCTGTTTCTTAGAAAGGATATATAAAACTGACAAACCATTAGCCAGAGTCATCAAGAAACAAAGGGAGAAAAATCAAATCAATAAAATTAGAAATGAAAATGGAGAGATCACAACAGACAACACAGAAATACAAAGGATCATAAGAGACTACTATCAGCAATTATATGCCAATAAAATGGGCAACTTGGAAGAAATGGACAAATTCTTAGAAAAGTACAACTTTCCAAAACTGGAGCAGGAAGAAATAGAAAATCTTAACAGATCCATCAAAAGCATGGAAATTGAAACTGTAATCAGAAATCTTCCAGCAAACAAAAGCCCAGGTACAGACGGCTTTACAGTGGAATTCTACCAAAAATTTAGAGAAGAGCTAACACCTATCCTACTCAAACTGTTCCAGAAAATTGCAGAGGAAGGTAAACTTCCAAACTCATTCTATGAGGCCACCATCACCCTAATACCAAAACCTGACAAAGATGCCATAGAAAAAGAAAACTAAAGGCCAATATCACTGATGAACGTAGATGCAAAAATCCTTAACAAAATTCTAGCAATCAGAATCCAACAAAACATTAAAAAGATCATACACCATGACCAAGTGGGCTTTATCCAAGGGATGCAAGGATTCTTCAATATCCAAATCAGTCAATGTAATACACCACATTAACAAATTGAAAAATAAAAGCCATATGATTATCTCAATAGATGCAGAGAAAGCCTTTGACAAAATTCAACATCCATTTATGATAAAATCTCTCCAGAAAGCAGGAATAGAAGGAACATGCCTCAACATAATAAAAGCTATATATGACAAACCCACAGCAAACATTATCCTCAATGGTGAAAAATTGAAAGCATTTCCCCTAAAGTCAGAAACAAGACAAGGGTGCCCACTGTCACCACTACTATTCAACATAGTTTTGGAAGTTTGGGCCACAGCAATCAGAGTAGAAAAAGAAATAAAAGGAATCCAAATTGGAAAAGAAGAAGTAAAACTCGCACTGTTTGCAGATGACATGATCCTCTACATAGGAAACCCTAAAGACTCCACCAGAAAATTACTAATCAATGAATATAGTAAGTTGCAGGATATAAAATCAACACACAGAAATCCCTTGCATTCTTATACACTAATAATGAGAAAATAGAGAAATTTAGGAAACAATTCCATTCACCATTGCAATGAAAAGAATAAAATACTTAGGAATATATCTACCTAAAGAAACTAAAGACCTATATATAGAAAACTATAAAACACTGGTGAAATAAATCAAAGAGGACACTAATAGATGGAGAAATATACCATGTTGATGGATTGGAAGAATCAACACAGTGAAAATGAGTATACTACCCAAAGCAATCTATAGATTCAATGCAATCCCTATCAAGCTACCAATGGTATTTTTCACAGAGCTAGAACAAATAATTTCAAAATTTGTATGGAAATACAAAAAACCTCGAATAGCCAAAGCAATCTTGAGAAAGAATGGAACTGGAGGAATTAACCTGCCTGACTTCAGGCTCTACTACAAAGCCACAGTCATCAAGACAGTATGGTACTGGCACAAAGACAGAAATATAGATCAATGGAACAAAATACAAAGCCCAGAGATAAATCCATGCACCTATGGCCACCTTATCTTTGACAAAGGAGGCAAGAATATACAATGGAGAAAAGACAATCTCTTTAACAAGTGGTGCTGGGAAAACTGGTCGACCACTTGTAAAAGAATGAAAGTAGAACACTTTCAAAAAATAAACTCAAAATGGATTAAATATCTAAACATAAGATCAGAAACTATAAAACTCCTAGAGGAGAACATAGGCAAAACACTCTCCGACATAAATCACAGCAGGATCCTCTATGACCCACCTCCCAGAATAGTGGAAATAAAAGCAAAAACAAACAAATGGGACCTAATTAAAATTAAAAGCTTCTGCACAACAAAGGAAACTCTAAGCAAGGTGAAAAGACAGCCTTCAGCATGGAAGAAAATAATAACAAATGAAGCAACTGACAAAGAATTAATCTCAAAAAAATACAAGCAACTCCTGCAGTTCAATTTCAGAAAAAAAAACAACCCAATCAAAAAATGGGCCAAAGAACTAAACAGACATTTCTCCAAAGAAGACATACAGATGGCTAACAAACACATGAAAAGATGCTCAACACCACTCATTATCAGAGAAATGCAACTCAAAACCACAATAAGGTACCATTTCACGCCAGTCAGAATGGCTGGGATCCAAAAGTCTACAAACAATAAATGCTGGAGAGGGTGTGGAGAAAAGGGAACCCTCTTACACTGTTGGTGGGAATGCAAACTAGTACAGCCACTATGGAGAACTGTGTGGAGTTTCCTTAAAAAACTGGAAATAGATCTGCCATATGACCCAGCAATCCTACTGCTGGGCATACACAGCGAGGAAACCAGAATTGAAAGAGACACGTGTACCCCAATGTTCATCACAGCACTGTTTATAATAGCCAGGACATGGAAGAAACCTAGATGTCCATCAGAAGTCAAATGGATAAGAAAGCTGTGGTATGTATACACAATGGAGTATTACTTAGCCATTAAAAAGAATCCATTTGAATCAGTTCTAATGAGGTGGATGAAACTGGAGCCTATTATACAGTGTGAAGTAAGCCAGAAAGAAAAACACCAATACTGTATACTAACACATATATATGGAAACTAGAAAGATGGTAATGATAACTCTGTATGTGAGACAGCAAAAGAGACACAGATGTATAGAACAGTCTTCTGGACTCTGTGGGAGAGGGCAAGGGTGGGATGATTTGGGAGAATGACATTGAAACATGTATAATATCATATGTGAAATGAATAGCCAGTCCAGTTTCGATGCATGATACATGATGCTCGGGGCTGGTGCACTGGGATGACCCAGAGGGATGGTACAGAGAGGGAGGAGGGAGGGGGTTTGGGATGGGGAACACGTGTACACCCGTGGCGGATTCATGTTGATGTATGGCAAAACCAATACAATTTGTGAAGTAATTAGCCTCCAATTAAAATAAATAAACTTTTTTAAAAAATAATGCATGGCATATAATAAAGTAGGACTGCAAGAATAAGTATAAACATCATTAATTACATAAAACGTAACTTGATTAACTTCATCTCTTGAAAGAAAAAGAATTTGTTTGGGTAAAAAAGAAAAGGCTTAGCTATGCAGAGAAACCTAAAACAAGGATGATTTGAGAGAATAGCATTGAAACATGTATATTATCACATGTGAAATAGATCGCCAGTCCACGTTTGATGCATGAGGCAAGGTGTTCAGGGCTGGTACATGGGGATGACCCTGACAGATGGGAAGGGAGGGAGGTGGGAGGCAGGGTCAGGATGGGGAACACATGTACACCCATGGCTGATTCATGTGAATGTATGGCAAAAACCATTTTTAAAAAAATGGAAATAAAGTGATGAGCAAAGAAATATACACTAAGCCAGTGGTTATCAAAGTGTGGCCTTTGCACCAGCAGAATCAATGTGTTAGTAATGTAAATTCTAGGGCAGATGTACTGAGAATCATAAACTGGTGGCAGGATCCAGCAATCTGAATTTCTGAGGTCATATGGCTTCCCTCATAGCTCAGTTGGTAAAGAATCCGCCTGCAATGCAGAAGACCCAGGTTCTGCAGCCGGAAGATCTGCTGGAGAACGGACAGGCTACCCATTCCAGTATTCTTGGGCTTCCCTTGTGGCTCAGCTGGTAAAGAATCCTCTTGTAAAGCGGGATACCTGGGTTCGATCCCTGGGTTGAAAAGATCCCCTGGAGACGGGAAAAGTTACCCACTCTAGTATTCTGGCCTGAAGATTTCCATGGACTATAGTCCATAGGGTTGCAAAGAGTCGGATATGACTGAGCAACTTTCACTTTCACTTTGAGGTGATGTGGATGCCCACTCAGGTTTGAGAATCATGGCTGTAAATGCTAAAAGACCATGTAAGTGGTAAACAGTACTATTAGACAAAATATAATTTGAGGCAAAAAGGGACTAAGAGAAATTCTATGTTGTTAAGTGTAAAATCCACCAAGATATACTCAAGTTATGAAATTTTACGTATTACTGAAAGATCTAAACTTAAAACTTTTAGAAATATAAGCAGAAATGAACAAAATCACCTTCCTAAAAAGAAGTCAATATTCCTCTCAAAGAAATGGGCAAATAAAATAGATTTTAAAATAAGGACATGGAATGTTCTAATTAAAAAATTTAAAACCTGGTATAACAAGGAACTGCACAGCTAATAAGCAAACTTTTTCTAAACTTTTCGGGGTAAACAGAAACTCAAATTTAAAATCAGAAAATATGAGTAATGAGTAAAAATAAAATCTCTATACTTCAAAACCTGGGGTATACAGCCAAAACAGTAACTGTGTTAAATTTCAGAACTGTTAAAGCTTTTGGAAGAAATAAAGAAGGGAATAAATAAACCAAGCATTCAACTCTAGAAGGAAGTACCAAAAACAAAAATAAAAAATGAACAAAGGATGTAAAAATAATTAAAGAGGACAGTACAAATAAAGTAGAAACATCTCCCTGATACAGACTTTTAATTAGTAAAGTTAAAAGTCTTATTTTTGAGTAACAAGACAGTAGACAAACCTCTGCCAAGGCTGATCACGAAAAAGGGTGAAGACTTGAACTTTAGGAACATATCAGGGGATGTAACTGACAAGATAGAGATTAAAACATGTAGATTATGTACAGCTCTGAGATTTAGGTGAAATGAGATTTCCCAGTGAAATGTCAACTCTCAAAAATGCACTCAAAAGAAGCGTTACAGGTTTTACTACTTTCTCAAAAATTGAAAAGGAAAACATTTTCCGAACTCCCAATGCTCACCCAAGGTCCCAGGTTCAAATAGTTTTGGGGGTAAATTCCACCAAACCTTCAAAGAACATGTTATTTTTCTAAGTTCAGAAAAACAGGAAAGCTTCCTAACTCATTCTTTAGACTAATATTAATTAATCTGGTATCAAAATTGAACTGAAATAGTACTTTCCTAAAATATAACAAAACTTATGGATCAAATTCACTTGAATATATAGAGGTAACAATAACAAGCATGACCAAGTAGAAACAGTAGTGGTTCAACATCAGAAAACCTATTAATATAATCTATTTCATTCATTCCTTTATTCAATGAACACTTCTAAACTGCCTACTATGTGCCACACATTTTCCTGGCTATAAGAAAAATAGACCACAGCAGTGAAAAAAAAAAAACACACACACGAGTGCTTACCCCCAAGGATCTTATAAATTAGAGGGAGGAGAAAGAAAACAAAATAATTTCTGAGTGTTATCAATTCTGTTATAGTGGTGTAATAACAATAAAGTGTTAGTCCCTCAGTCGTGTCCCGCTCTTTGTGACGCCATGGACTGTAGCCCTCCAGGTTCCTCTGTCCATGGGATTCTCCAGGCAAGAATAGTGTAGTCGGTAACCATTTCCTTCTCCAGAGGATCTTCCCGAACCAGGCACTGAACCCCTCTCTCCTGCATCTCCCGCGTTGCAGGCGGACTCTACTTTCCCTAGTGGCTCAGATGGTAAAAAGTCCGCCTGCAATGCACAAGACCCAGGTTCGATCCCTAGCTCAGGAAGATCCCCTGGAGAAGGAAATGGCTACCGACCATGGTATTCTCTAGGCAAGAATACTGGAGTGGGTTGCCAGTTCCTCCAGGGGATCTTCCTGAGCCATGGATTGAACCTGGGTCTCCTGCATTGCAGGCAGACTACCGTCTGAGCCGAAAACGGCAAGGGGAAAAAAAAAAAAAAGGCGGTTGGTGGGCGGGGTGGAAAAATGGCGGCCGGAAAAAAAAAAAAAAAGGCGGCTGGTGGGCGGGGTGGAAAAATGGCGGCCGGAAAAAAAAAAAAAAGGCGGCTGGTGGGCGGGGTGGAAAAATGGCGGTCGGAAAAAAAAAAAAAAAAAGGCGGCTGGTGGGCGGGGTGGAAAAATGGCGGCCGGAAAAAAAAAAAAAAAAAAAAAGGCGGCTGGTGGGCGGGGTGGAAAAATGGCGGCCGGAAAAAAAAAAAAAAAAGGCGGCTGGTGGGCGGGGTGGAAAAATGGCGGCCGGGAAAAAAAAAAAAAAAAAAAAAGGCGGCTGGTGGGTGGGGTGGAAAAATGGCGGCCCGTATGCTGAAACAACATGGTGCAGAAGAGAAGTAAGAAGGCTGCAGTTGTGTACAGCAGGGCTCCGCAAACTGTGGTCCTCAGGACAAATACAGCCTGCTGCCAGCAGTCCACGGGGTCGCTAAGAGTCGGGCACGACTGAGCGACTTCACTTTCACTTTTCACTTTCATGCATTGGAGAAGGAAATGGCAACCCACTCCAGTGTTCTTGCCTGGAGAATCCCAGGGACGGGGGACCCTGGTGGGCTGCCATCTATGGAGTGGCACAGAGTTGGACACGACTGAAGCGACTTAGCAGCAGCAGCCAGGATTTGTTAATAAAATAACCCATACATTTACATATTTTCTATGCCACTTTCCATAAACAACAGCAAAGTTCAATAGCTGCAGCAGAAATCATAAGTCTCAAAAAGACAAAAAGATTTACCATCTCTTTACAGAAAGAGTTTGCATACACCATAGGGCCACGTGGATCCTGGTAGGTGGTCTAGATGTTTGTCTAAGTGCAATGGGGAGCCCTGGGGAGGGGTTTAGGCAGGAAAGTGGCACAGTCCAACTTCCATTTTACTTTTTGCCTGCACCCTCTGCTTGCAGGATCTTAGGTCCCTGACCAGGGATGGAACCCTGGACCTGGACAGTGGAAGTGGAGTCCTAACAACTAGACTACCAGGGAATTCTCCTAACTTACATTTTAAAAAGCTGTCTCTGACGTATTATAGTTTACTTTTGAAATAGGGTACTGAACCAGAAGAGGAAAATTTTGGGGGTTCCTGAAATGCTCCATATCTTGATCTAGGGGGATGGTTACATAAATATATATATAGTTGTATTTTTAAGATTTTTCTCTTTTACTGTGTACACAGTATACCGAATAGAAAAGTTTAAAAAGCACAAAAGCACACAACAAATCTAAGAGAACAGAGACACAGTGGGAGAAAATAACCTGAAATATACAGCAGGTAAAAATTTACTGCCTTTAGCAAAGAAATCCTATAAATTAATTAGATTAAAGATATAATTAAAAACAATAGTATAAAATGGGGAAATGGGCACTCTACTAAATATGTTGCTGCTGCTAAGTGGCTTCAGTCGTGCCCGACTCTGTGCGACCCATAGACGGCAGCCCACCAGGCTCCCCCGTCCCTGGGATTCTCCAGGCAAGAACCCTGGAGTGGGTTGCCATTATCTTGTCCAATGCATGAAAGTGAAAAGTGAAAGTGAAGTCGCTCAGTCGTGTCCGACTCCTAGCGACCCCACGGACTGCAGCCTACCAGGCTCCTCCGTCCATGGGATTTTCCAGGCAAGAGTACTGGAGTGGGTTGCCATTGCCTTCTCCATTCCATATACCTACATACCTATAATTCTGCTCATTTCCATCTCTTATAAATAAAAATATATTTTAGAGCAGTGGCTGATGACTAAGGAGCCAGCATTATCAGGTTAACTTCCTTCTTATGAAACTGAACTTAGATTAGTTTTGTTCGTGGTAAGTAATAAACACAAAAATGAGAACTTCAAGCTTTTCCACAAAAATCACACATTCCAAAAACAGTATTTAGGTAACTGCTACAGTTAACGGTATACAAATGGCATTTCATTAAATGTAAACTAATGAATAAATCAACGAACATCCTTTTTTGAATCAAAGTTTAAAAAGGCAAACCCCAAATTTTTACAACGTTTATGCCGAATTCAAATCTTTCCAACAACACAAAGTACTACTTCCATGACTGGAATGGGAATAGAACTAAAATGAATTTCACTCCGTCAAATGTATAACCAACACGTGAGGAACAATGACTGCAATGAGACTACGTTCGTCAGATTAAATTTAAACCACATGCAAGCCACTTGCCGACATGGCCCCTTTTCACAATCAACCCAAGACACAAGCTGTGCAAATTTCATTAAGCGACCGTCTCCGTCACCCTGCAAAGCTTGTCTCTTACCACTCCCGGCTTATAATTAACAAGACCCAAACACCTTCGTTTCCTTTTCCATTAAAGTGAATTCCTAAAAACTATTTTTTAACCCCCCCGGCATTCCCTCCAATTACTTACGGTTAAATTCGTGCTCCTTTGGTTGCTTATTGTTTAGCCAGATATCTCCATACGGATCTTCGTTATTCCACAGGGGCAGGTAATGACTTTTTTCGCCTCTTAAAGGTCTCTCGGGGACCTCTCGGTGCGCACTATTTCTGAAGGGAGTTTCTAGAGAAACAGACTCCAGCAACTCCCCACAGAGAACGTTATCTATGCACAAGATTCCCTGGCCTATTCTTTTCTCGTTGTAAATGCACGAGACTCTGAAAATTCTCACTTCTATGCCAACTTTGAGGATATTTTTATATACGAGAGAATTCAGGCTGGGGTCCAGGTAGCACTTCTCTTGGTACACCCCGTCTGAGATTGTCACATCAAAGCAGTAAAGCGGAGGTTTAGGTTTCACGTCGCGTGGCTCATCCTCTAACAGGTATCTCTGGACGGCCAAAACTGCAACAGGAACCACCTCCAATGGGGTGACCCACCGGCGAGGTGAATCTATTACTTGCTCAAAAACCTTTTGGATCCAGGACCGGCGCCCTAAGGCACCGACCCGTCGGACCACACCTCTCGGGACCGCAGCCCCATTTCTCTCAGGGTGCGGCATATCGACCCCAGCCTGGGATGGGTCAGCCTGAGGCTGACCCGACTCACCAGACATTGCTAGGTGACTGCGTACCCTCTTCACTTTCAAAAGCCAGCTTGCCGGGTCCGAAGCTAAAAGAGTAAGAAACTGCGCGCTCGAGCCTTAAATGTTACTCGGCCCCAGGGGGCCGCCCTAAGGCTCCGCCCCGTCGCGAAGCTACAAAGACTTTACGCGTGTGTGCTTCGCGTGTGTGCTTCGGCTCTCTGGCCCTGCCCCTCGCCAGGCGGGCTTCTGTATCCCAGGAACTATTATTAGGCAGTAACGCACTGTGGTGTTGGAGAAGACTCTTGAGAGTCCCTTGGACTGCAAAGAGATCCAACCAGTCCATTCTGAAGATCAGCCCTGGGATTTCTTTGCAGGGAATGATGCTGAAGCTGAAACTCCAGTACTTTGGCCACCTCATGCGAAGAGTTGACTCATTGGAAAAGACTCTGATGCTGGGAGGGATTGGGGGCAGGAGGAGAAGGGGATGACAGAGGATGAGATGGCTGGATGGCATCACTGACTCGATGGACGTGTGTCTGAGTGAACTCTGGGAGTTGGTGATGGACAGGGAGGCCTGGCGTGCTGTGATTCATGGGGTCACAAAGAGTCGGACACGACTGAGCGACTGAACTGAACGGAACACACGTGGTTGCGCGGCGGGTTCTCTAACTTAGAGCCGGCTGGAATGCCCGGATTGGAGAAGCGGGAAAAGCTCTGGTCGCCAGGGTTTCCAAAGCAAAGTAACCAGAGGGAGGGGAGGAGCCCTCGTGACACTTCTAGTAGGGAGGGTACCGAGAGGCTACGGTGACGAGAACTGGCTGGAAGCCAGAAGCAAGTAGTCAAAGCTCAGAGTTGGGGGTGGGGTGGGGTGGGGCGGGGCCTTTGGCAGAATCTTTACCATCTGAGCCACCAGGGAAGTCCCCTTGGGCCAGTGACAGAAAGTAAATGGGGGCTTCCCAGGTGGCACTAGTGGTAAAGAACCCCCCTGCCAACGCAAGAGACGCGTGTTCGACCCCTGGCTCGGGAAGATCCCCTGGAGGAGGGCATGGTAACCCACTTCAGTATTCTTGCCTGCTGCTACTGCTGCTAAGTCGCTTCAGTCGTGTCCAACTTTGTGCGACCCCAGAGACGGCAGCCCACCAGGCTTCCCTGTCCCTGGGATTCTAAAGGCAAGAACACTGGAGTGGGTTGCCATTTCCTTCTCCAATGCATGAACGTGAAAAGTGAAAGTGAAGTCACTCAGTCGTGTCCGACTCTTAGCGACCCCATGGACTGCAGCCCACCAAGCTCCTCCGTCCATGGGATTTTCCAGGCAAGAGTACTGGAGTGGGGTGCCATTGCCTTCTCCGATTCTTGCGTAAAGGGTCACAAAGAGTCGGACAGGACTGAAGCGACTTAGCACGCACGTACACAGGCGATCCATGTTATCACGTTCACGTATATTGCATGCATGTGTGTTAAGTCACTTAATCGTGTCCCACTCTTTGCCAGCCTGTGGGCTGTAGCTCGCCAGACTCCTCTGTCCATGGGCTTCTCAGGCAAGAGTACTGGAGTGGATGCCGTACCCGCCTCCAGGGGATCTTCCTCACCCAGGGACTGAACACGTGTCTCTTACGTCTCCTGCATTGGCAGGCAGGTTCTTTGCCACTAGTGCCACCTGGGAACCCCGGGCTTTTGGTAGTATGAACAAAACTGGATAAAGTATGCACAGCCTTTAGGACAGTTCCTGGTGCAGAAAATCCTCCATAAACATTAGCTGCTCTTGCTATTAGCGTTCACATAATTGTAGTGGCTCACTGAGTGCAGGTTGGGTGAATTTATGATTAAATGCAAATGAAGACAGAAAACTATAGAACTGGCTTGTGAAGGGCTCCCTTTAGTTTACAATTTTTAAAATATATTTTATACAATATCTGGCTTAAAATACAGGCAGGATATAGAATTTCAGAAGCTGCATTTCTAAACTACAAGGAATGTATAGGGAATGAATGTAATGTGAAAATTCTGAGAAGAATAGTGAGAATTTATATATATTTATATATCTCCAGATGCACCAGTATACACAGAATGTAGTGATTGTCCAAGAATATTTTCAAAGATAGAAATAAGCATGCCTTGATTATATTAATCTCCCTTGGTTCTCTATTTCATCATTCTTAATTCACTATTTATGAAGTCCCTACCAAAAGGCAGGCACTGTTCTAGACCATTGCAGATAACAGTAGTCAGGCTCCTTTACTCAAGCTTCTCACTGCTTGGGCTGAAGAACCCTACCATTATTAATATTTAACCAATTCACTAATTCTACATGTATTTATTGAGTGTCTGCTCTAGACCAGGTGCAGCCTTGCCTTGGAGACCAAAAAACATATTAAGGGGAAAGTGAGGAGAGGGAGCAGGAGTTAATGTGTATTAATACAATATGATTAAGGGAGGGTTTTCTATTCAGAAATTGAACAGAGCAGAGACCTGCAAGAAGTGAGGGAGTGAGTGTGTGGACTTCTTGGGAAGAGACACTGAAATTGGAGGGAACAGCAAAAATAGATTCTGTGATAGAGAAACATTCTTGATATCTTTTTAAAAATTTTATTTATTTTGATTGGAGGCTAATTTCAATATTGTGATGGTTTTTGTCATATATCAACATGAATCGGCCATAGGCATACGTGTGTTCCCTCCATCCTGAACCACTTCCCATCTCCCTTCCCATCCCATTCTTCCAGGTTGTCATAGGGCACTGGCTTTGGGTGTCCTGTGTCATACATCAAACTCCCACTGGCTATCTTACATATGGTAACGTATATGTTTCAATGCTATTCTTTCAAATCATCCCACCCTTTCCTTATCCCACTGAGTCCAAAAGCCTGTTCTTTACATCTGTGTCTCCTTTGCTGCCTCGCACATCAGATCATCGGTACCATCTTTCTAGATTCCATCTTGTTTTGCTTTGCAGTTTTCAATTTTTTAAATTGGAGTATCATTGCTTTACAATGTTGTGTTAGTTTCTGCTTTACAACAATGTGCATCAGCTATGAGTATACATATATCTCCTCCCTCGTGAGCCTCCCTCCAACCCCCTAACCCATCCTACCCTCTAGGTCATCACAGAGCATTGAGATGAGCTCCCTGTGCTTTACAGAAGCTTCACACTAGCTATGTATTTTGCACATAGTAGTGTATATATGTTAATGCCACTCTCTCGATTCATCCCACTAAAAACAAAACTTCTAATGTATGTAGCTCATCTCCCTAACTCAGGGTTTCTCAGCCTGAAGAGTCTTGACATTTGGGACTGGAAAATTGTTTGTTGTGAGAATGTCTTGTGCACTGGAGGATGTTTAGAAACATTCCTGGCCTTTATCAACTAGATGCCCTCCCAGTTGTAACAACCAAAAATATCTCTAGACATTGACAAATGTTCCCTGGGAGTCAAAATTACTCCTTGTTAGGAGCCACTAATTTAGCTAGACTATAAGCCTTTTGAGAGTAGAAATTTATTTTTCTTTATTGTTTCCTATACTTCTTTCTGTTATATGTAAAAGACACCCAAGTATTTTAAATAAGTGCTCAATAGTAATTGTTGAATGAATAAATGAAATGGTGGGTTTTTACTGGATTTACTGCAGGAGTCATTAAATATCAACTATCTCTATCCATGAAGAACTGCTTTTAAATCTTTCAAATATGTTCCATCAGCACCCCCTAAACTGTATGTGAAGTGAAGTGTGAAAGTCACTCAGTCATGTCTGACTCTTTGTGACCTCATGAACTGTAGCCCGCCCGGCTTCTCTGTCCATAGAATTTTCCAGGCAAGAATACTGGAGTGGTTAGCCATTACCTTCTCCAGGGGATCTTCCCAACCCAGAGACTGAACCCAGGTCTTCTGCATTGCAGGCAGATTCTTTACCATCTGAGCCACCAGGAAAGCCCAAGAATACTGGAGTGGGTAGCTTATCCTTTCCCCAGGGGATCTTCCCGACCCTAAACTGTACACTCGGTGGAATTTATACATAACAGTATGACATAATCACATTCTGGGTCTTTCTATCTAATTCATAAAAAATGCATATTGGCAGTGGTGCTCAGTAGTTGTATAATTATTGGAATTGAGAAGAAATAGCACCCATGTGTGTTTTTACAAAACTAGACACAATAAAGATATACACCAACTATGAGAACACAATGGAAGCCTTTTGTATTGTTCTGAAAATCTGCTGAAAGTGCAAGAATCAACAATCAAGGTGTATGTGTGAGTGTTCTCTGAAAGCATTATCAACACCTGTTTTAGGATTAATTATGTGATAATAGAATAAGTAAGAGAAATGACTTTTAGAGCCAATAATGTATCATTCAGGTTATTGAATTTTTCTCTCCCCTCAGATCTGGACAATCTGAGATATTCAAAATACTTTAAGTAAAACATGAAGTTTATTTTGGTAGTTCACTAAATTTGGTGCAAATATCTGCCACATTGATTTTCCTCATCTTTAAAACGAGAGTAGTGAAAATATTCAGTTGTTGAAAAATTAAGCTACTTCATATAGACAGTGCTTAAGACTGTTTTTGGAACATCCTTTTTTGAATCAAAGTTTAAAAAGGCAAACCCCAAATTTTTACAACTTTTATGCCGAATTCAAATCTTTCCAACAACACAGAAAGTACTACTTCCATGACTGGAATGGGAATAGAACTAAAATGAATTTCACTCCGTCAAATGTATAACCAACACGTGAGGAACAATGACTGCAATGAGACTACGTTCGTCAGATTAAATTTAAACCACATGCAAGCCACTTGCCGAAATGGCCCCTTTTCACAATCAACCCAAGACACAAGCTGTGCAAATTTCATTAAGCGACCGTCTCCGTCACCCTGCAAAGCTTGTCTCTTACCACTCCCGGCTTATAATTAACAAGACCCAAACACCTTCGTTTCCTTTTCCATTAAAGTGAATTCCTAAAAACTATTTTTTAACCCCCCCGGCATTCCCTCCAATTACTTACGGTTAAATTCGTGCTCCTTTGGTTGCTTATTGTTTAGCCAGATATCTCCATACGGATCTTCGTTATTCCACAGGGGCAGGTAATGACTTTTTTCGCCTCTTAAAGGTCTCTCGGGGACCTCTCGGTGCGCACTATTTCTGAAGGGAGTTTCTAGAGAAACAGACTCCAGCAACTCCCCACAGAGAACGTTATCTATGCACAAGATTCCCTGGCCTATTCTTTTCTCGTTGTAAATGCACGAGACTCTGAAAATTCTCACTTCTATGCCAACTTTGAGGATATTTTTATATACGAGAGAATTCAGGCTGGGGTCCAGGTAGCACTTCTCTTGGTACACCCCGTCTGAGATTGTCACATCAAAGCAGTAAAGCGGAGGTTTAGGTTTCACGTCGCGTGGCTCATCCTCTAACAGGTATCTCTGGACGGCCAAAACTGCAACAGGAACCACCTCCAATGGGGTGACCCACCGGCGAGGTGAATCTATTACTTGCTCAAAAACCTTTTGGATCCAGGACCGGCGCCCTAAGGCACCGACCCGTCGGACCACACCTCTCGGGACCGCAGCCCCATTTCTCTCAGGGTGCGGCATATCGACCCCAGCCTGGGATGGGTCAGCCTGAGGCTGACCCGACTCACCAGACATTGCTAGGTGACTGCGTACCCTCTTCACTTTCAAAAGCCAGCTTGCCGGGTCCGAAGCTAAAAGAATAAGAAACTGCGCGCTCGGGCCTTAAATGTTACTCGGCCCCAGGGGGCCGCCCTAAGGCTCCGCCCCGTCGCGAAGCTACAAAGACTTTACGCGTGTGTGCTTCGCGTGTGTGCTTCGGCTCTCTGGCCCTGCCCCTCGCCAGGCGGGCTTCTGTATCCCAGGAACTATTATTAGGCAGTAACGCACTGTGGTGTTGGAGAAGACTCTTGAGAGTCCCTTGGACTGCAAGGAGATCCAATCAGTCCATTCTGAAGGAGATCAGCCCTGGGATTTCTTTGCAGGGAATGATGCTGAAGCTGAAACTCCAGTACTTTGGCCACCTCATGCGAAGAGTTGACTCATTGGAAAAGACTCTGATGCTGGGAGGGATTGGGGGCAGGAGGAGAAGGGGATTTTTCTGGAACTTTGGCGACATTTGCTATTTTCTGTCTTTGTTTATCTTAATAGATGTGGCTATCTTATATCATATTATACATGTTTCAATGCCATTCTCCCAAATCATCCCACCCTCTCCCTCTCCCATATGGCAAAGCCAATACAATATTGTAAAGTTAAAAAATAAAATAAAATTTAAAAAAAAAACAAAAAAAATTAAAAGGAAAAAAAATAGATGTGGCTATCTTATCCTAATAGAAGTGGATATCTCATTGTGGTTGGATTTATATTTTTGCAATGACTAATGATTTTTAGCTTCTTTTCATTGTGCTTATTTGGCCACTTTTATATTTTCTTTGGAAGAATGTCAATTCAGATCTTTTGCCTGTTTTTATTTGTTATTTACTTAATTTTCCCTTTGTTTATTTTTATCATTTCCTTCTGCAGGAGATCTTCCCAATCCATGGATCAAACCCCCATCTCTTGTTTGGTAGGTGGATTCTTTACCACTGAGCCACCTAGGAAGCCCTCCTTTGCCTATTTTTAGGGCTTCCCTGGTGGCACTAGAGGTAAAGAATCTGCATGCCAATGCAGGTGACCTAACAAGGCATGGCAACCCACTCCAGTATTCTTGCCTGTAGAATCCCATGGACAGAGGAGTCTGGTGGGAGTCCAGAGGGTCACAAAAGAGTCAGACATGACTTAAGTGACTTAGCTCGCACACCTATTTTTAAATGGAGTTGTTTCTTGATTATTGAGACCTCAAAGAGGTCTTTATGGGGCTTCCTTGATGGCTCAGTGGTAAAGAATCCACCTGCAATGCAAGAGATACAGGAGACACAGGTTCAATCCTGGGGCCAGGAAGATCCCCTGAAGAAGGAAATGGCAACCCACTCCACTATTCTTGCCTGGGAATTCCCATGTACAGAGGAGCATGGCAGGCTACAGTCCAAAGGGTCGCAAAGAGTCAGATGCAACTGAGCAGCAACGGCTGTTATTTTGTTATCTTCTAGATACAAGTCCTTTATCAGATATATGATTAACAAACATTTTCTTTGATAATGTGGGTTATATCTTAATTTTCTTGAATGTGTCTTTTGTAGAATCTGCTTTTCCTTCTCCTCCTTCTTATTCATTTTACTCATCTTTGCCATTTCATCTTAGAATATTGAACCTCTTCATATAAGGCATCATTATCCTCTCTGATAGCTTCTCTTGAGTGATGTTCTACTGATCCTGGGACTCATAGAAAATGTGCTCCAGTTTATTTGTGGTAAGGATAGCTTCAGCAGCAGCATTTAGGGATTCTTCCTCAAGAACTTCAGGGGCTTCCCTGGTGGCTCAGTGGTAAAGAATCCACCTGCCAATGCAGGGGACACGGGTTTCATCCCTAGTCCAGGAGGATATCACATGCCACAGGGCAGCTAAGCCCATGCACCACAACTACTGAGCCTGTGCTCTAGAGCCTGGGAGCTGCAACTACTGAGCCATGTGCCACAACTACTGAAGCCTGTGCATCTAGAGTTCATGCTCTGCAACAAGAGAAACCACAGCAATGAGATGCCTGTGTGCTGCAACTAGAGTAGCCCCAGCTCACTGCAACTGGAGAAAAAAAGCCCATGCAGCAACAAAGACCCAGTACAGGCAAAAATAATAAACAAATAAATAATTTTTAAAAAAAGAACTGCAAGAAGACAAAAGCAACTAAAGAAGGAATCATTATTTACCCACTTAACTGGAAAAAAATAACAAAGCCTAGGAATGCCAAGTGTTGTAAAGAATGTCAAACAATAAACCAGTGTAAATTTTTTCACTAGTTGTAAAGTTTATCATATATATACCATATGATCCATAAATACTCCTTTGTATATACCCAAGAGTAGTAGTGTTTGTCAAAGGAAAAGATGGTATTAATATTTTGTGGAGAGATGATCTTTATTTGTACTGGGTAGTACCAGACATTATAGGATGTTTAACATCTGGCCCTCACCTTCTAAATACCAGTTGTACTCTCCAATCCCTGGGACGATCAACACATCCCAGGTAAGAACCACTACCCAGATCAGATCAGATCAGATCAGGTGCTCAGTCGTGTCCGACTCTTTGCGACCCCATGAATCGCAGCACGCCAGGCCTCCCTGTCCATCACCAACTCCCAGAGTTCACTCAGACTCACATCCATCGAGTCAGTGATGCCATCCAGCCATCTCATCCTCTGTCGTCCCCTTCTCCTCCTGCCCCCAATCCCTCCCAGCATCAGAGTCTTTTCCAATGAGTCAACTCTTCGCATGAGGTGGCCAAAGTACTGGAGTTTCAGCTTTAGCGTCATTCCTTCCAAAGAAATCCCAGGGCTGATCTCCTTCAGAATGGACTGGTTGGATCTCCTTGCAGTCCAAGGGACTCTCAAGAGTCTTCTCCAACACCACAGTTCAAAAGCATCAATTCTTCGGCGCTCAGCCTTCTTCACAGTCCAACTCTCACATCCATACATGACCACAGGAAAAACCATAGCCTTGACTAGATGAACCTTTGTTGACAAAGTAATGTCTCTGCTTTTGAATATGCTATCTAGGTTGGTCATAACTTTCCTTCCAAGGAGTAAGCGTCTTTTAATTTCATGGCTGCAGTCACCATCTGTAGTGATTTTGGAGCCCAGAAAAATAAAGTCTGACACTGTTTCCACTGTTTCCCCATCTATTTCCCATGAAGTGATGGGACTGGATGCCATTATCTTCATTTTCTGAATGTTGAGCTTTAAGCCAACTTTTTCACTCTCCTCTTTCACTTTCATCAAGAGGCTTTTTAGTTCCTCTTCACTTTCTGCCATAAGGGTGGTGTCATCTGCATATCTGAGGTTATTGATATTTCTCCCGGCAATCTTGATTCCAGCTTGTGTTTCTTCCAGTCCAGCATTTCTCATGATGTACTCTGCATATAAGTTAAATAAACAGGGTGACAATATACAGCCTTGATGAACTCCTTTTCCTATTTGGAACCAGTCTGTTGTTCCATGTCCAGTTCTAACTGTTGCTTCCTGACCTGCATACAAATTTCTCAAGAGGCAGATCAGGTGGTATAGCTGCATTAGTAGATGTGAAAAAGAATGTTCAGTAGCATTATTAATAATAACTCCTAACTGGAAACAGCCCAAATATTTATAATAGAAGAATGAATAAATAAGTTGTGGTATAATCACCTAGTGGAATATCCTGATAACCTCATGATACCAGCATACCAGCCTTCATTTGCTTATATCTAGGCTTTTAAATTTAAGAGTAAAATAATCTTACTGTCTTGTTGAGTCGCTCTTTTATTTCCCAGTCTCTAAAAAATACTGGTTTGAAAATTAATGACTTAGAAATGAGTCCTGATCTTTGGTAAGGACCACATTAAACAAATGTGGTATTACAATGAGATTTTTTTCCCCTTTTAATCACTAGGTTGTTCCCTAACATATATGAAATGTTTAAGACTTAGGCATAATGCTGGCTGATGCAATTTGAGTATGAGATAGCATTCTGAGTTTCGATGCTGCTATTACTTTTGAAATTAAAGTATACAGTTGGTTTCTAGCTATATGATTTATAAGGCAGATTACTGTGCCTTAGCAAATCAGCCTTTGAATGTCTGGTCATTTTTAAAAACTTAATTAATTTATTTATTTTTGGCTGTGCTGGGTCTTCGTTGCTGCCCGCGGGCTTTCTCTAGTTGCGGCAAGAGCGGGCTACCCTCTAGTTGCAGTGGGCAGGCTCCTTATTGCAATAGCTTCTCTTGTTGCAGGGCACAGGTTCTAGGGCATGTTGGTTCAGTAGCTGTGATGCATGGGCTTAGTTTCTCTGTGGCATGTGGGATGCTCCAGGATCAGGGATCAAACCCATGTCCCCTGTAGTGTTGGCAGGCAGATTCTTAACCTTTAGACCATCAGGGAAGCCCTGTCTAGTTATTTTTAATGTAGTTAAGTTGTTCAAATCCTGGATATCTGGAGGTCTTCAATGTGCTTGGATAGCCTGGACCTTGAATGTTTTGCTAATTTTCATAAAAACAGGACTTGGCTGGCTTCATAAGATAGAAGCCTTAATGGTATTCTCTCTTAAACAGCTTGGATGAAATTCTTATCACTAATCTGTGCTGGTGCTGTTGTAACATCTGGTTACACATGGTTAAGGTCGTGCTATTCCTTTTCTAACTAGACACAGTTTTCCGGAAGCCCCAGTTTCTTTGGTGGTACCCCTCAGTTCAGTCACTCAGTCATGTCCAACTCTTTGTGACCCCATGGACTGCAGCACGCCAGGCTTTCCTGTCATCCCCAGATCCTGGAGTTTGCTCAAACTCATGTCCAGCAAATCAGTGATGCCATCCAGCCATCTCATCCTCTGTCATCCCCTTCTCCTCCTGCCTTCAATCTTTCCCAGCATCAGGGTTTTCTAATAAGTCAGTTCTTTGCATCAAGTGGTACCCTAGGCTGTTGAAATTATTTCATGTACCCTTATCCTTTTCCAAAGTTGCCTATATTCTGGAGAATTATGAGAAATTGCAACTCATCTTTCTCTTTGGTTGGGGATCTTTCACTTTCATCCCTACCACATCTCAGAAGACAAGCATCAGCAAAATATACATACATATATATATAGAGAGAATATATATAGAGAATATATATATATATATATATATATATATATATATATATATATTCTCTATCAATAGTTTGCATAGAATGATGCTAAAGCTGAAACTCCAGTACTTTGGCCACCTCATGCGAAGAGTTGATTCATTGGAAAAGACTCTGATGCTGGGAGGGATTGGGGGCAGGAGGAAAAGGGGACGACAGAGGATGAGATGGCTGGATGGCATCACGGACTCGATGGACGTGGGTTTGGGTGAACTCTGGGAGTTGGTGATGGACAGGGAGGCCTGGCGTGTTGTGATTCATGGGGTCTCAAAGAGTCGGACACGACTGAGCGACTGAACTGAACTGAACTGATAGTTTGCATCCAATTTAACTAACTAGAAATTGAAGTGTGTTAGTCGCTCAATCGTGTCTGACTTGTGTCTGACTCTTTGTGATCCCCTGGACTGTAGTCTGCCAGGTTCCTCTGTCCGTGGAATTCTCCAGGCAAGAATATTGGAGTGGGTTGCCATTCCATTCTCCAGGCGATCTTCCTGACCCAGGGATGGAACCTGGGTCTCCTGAATTGCAGGCGGATTCTTTACCACTTGAGCCAAAGCTAGCTTTTAATTTGACTAACACAAATTTAAATTCTCATTCTCCTGCTTACTATTTGTTGATCTTGACCAAGTTACCTAAACTCTCCAAACCTGGTTCCTCTTTTTAAAAATGGAATGGAGGGAATTCCCTGGCAGTCCAGTGGTTAAGACTCCAGGACTTCTACTGCAAAGGGCACAGATTCAATCTCTACTTGGGGAACTAAAGATCCCACATGCTGCATGGCATGACCGAAAAAAAGAAGAAGAAAAAAAAGAGAAATAAATAATCAGGACTTCTCTGGTGTCTCAGTGGTAAAGAATCTGCCTGCCAGTGCAGGAGACACAGGTTCAATCCCTGATCCAGGAAGATCCCACATGCTGTGGAGCAACTAAGTCCATGTGCCATAACTACTGAGTCCGTGCTTTAGAACCCATGCTCCATGACAAGAGAAACCACTACAATGAGAAGCCTGTGCACTGCAACTAGACAGTATTCCTCACTCAGCGCCCCCATGCACCAATGAATGCCCAGCATAGCCAAAAATAAATAAATGAATAAAGAAATATTATAAAAAGAAACAAAAAAAGAAATAAATAATGATAGGAAAAGTATCCTAACTCCTTTAGTAGTCAAGAAAATGCCCATTAACATTACTTATAAAATTGCCCCCACCCAATTTTGAAGCATCATAATTTGTTATTCATTGGCTGTCATTTTGTCTCACCTCCAAGTTGTTGGATATTATTTAGGCCAGAGGA
Organism: Bos javanicus; assembly: GCF_032452875.1. Taxonomy (NCBI): domain Eukaryota; kingdom Metazoa; phylum Chordata; class Mammalia; order Artiodactyla; family Bovidae; genus Bos; species Bos javanicus. The sequence continues at coordinate 56,963,470 of NC_083897.1, read as the reverse complement.
ACAGGAGGAAGATGATCATATTATTAATAACTGAACTGCAGGGAAAGTGCCAGTCTCAAGGATACTGAACTTCACTGGAATATGGCCAGACTGCTCATGTATCTTTTATGCATTTTCTCCTCCCATCCTATAAGACTAATCAAAGCTCTCAACAACATGACAAGGCTAGAAGATCTCTCTTCTCTTTTCTGTACTACAGAGAATTATATCTATGTTAATGAAGAAGAAATATTCATGATATATTGAGCTAAATACATACACACACACTGAATATGAGAAAAGTGTGGAATAATACATAGAAGGTTATCTGGAGTTTGCAGGTGAAGAAGGAAAAGGGGTGAAATTATATATATTTTTATAAGATCAACATATTATTTACTTGTTTTCAGTAAACACAGGCTAATTTTATAATTCTGGAAGAAAATTTGATCACAGATTGAAGAAATATACAAATTTGAAAACTTTTAATTTAATATGGATATATAGTTTAAAATATATTTTATTATCATTTATTATTAATATAAGCTTAAAACTTATAATTAACTTATCACCTTAAAGTAAAAATATATTTTTATTTTTTGGCTGTGCTGGGTCTTCATTGCTGTGCTTGGGCTTTCTCTCATTGTGGCAAGCAGGGCCTACTGTCTAGCTGTGGTGTACGGACTCCTCATTGTGGTGGCTTGTCTTGTTGCAGAGCATGGGCTCTAGGGTGCACAGGCTTCAGTAGCTGTGGTGCTTGGGCTCAGTAGTTGTGGCTTGTATGCTCTAGAGTGCAGGCTCAGTAGTTGTGGTGCATGGGGTTAGTTGCCCCAAGGCATGTGGAATTTTCCCGGATCAGAGAGCAAACCAGTGTCCCCTGCATTGCAAGGCGAATTGCTAACCACTGGATCACCAGGGAAGCCCCAGAAAAATTAATATATTGCATAAACCTGAATATTCAGTGACATGAGCATCAAACATATGTTTAATTTAGAGTCATTTCACAGAAAAATTTCTATTTGTAGTATACATTTCTTCCACCAAAAGGGCCAAACATCATTCCAATAATATGAGTTATGAAGTTTTATTTATTATTGCATATGCTAAGTCACTTTGATCGTGTCCAACTCTTTGAGACCCCATGGACTGTAGCCCACAAGGCTCCTCTCTCCAGGCAAGAATATTGGAGTGGGGTGCCATTTCTTTCTCCATCATTGTATATAGTCTTTGTGAAATGGATGCAATAAACATGATTTTTTCTTTGAAATCACCCGTAGATCATTTGGTATTTCACAGAGGCATTTTGAGGAACACACTTTAGAAACTTGGAATTAGAAGAGTGATTTCCATACTCTTTAAACAATGCACCCTTTCTGGTAAAATATTGATTATAAATATTTATCTATTAATGATAAATTATATGTTTATTTCTCTTCTAAAATTTTATGTATGTTTAAAACCTACACGAAATTCAAAACATTAAAATGATAAAATCAAACAAAATTATGTTTTAAAAATACTTTACATTAATGCCACAAAAATGGACCTTTAAATATTTATCTTCAGGTATAAGTATTTTATTGAGCTCTGTATTGCTAAACATACTTTATTATTTTGAAAACCACGGTCAACATTTTGTGATACAATGATTAAAAGGATTGGTTCTAATTTAAAAGAAATCCTAATTGCTGACAGATAACGGTTGGATAAAATTACTTAGAAGATATGATAATATAGCATTTGCAGAAGCCAGATAAAAGAATGATACAAACAGCTCTTTTGAGAGGCTCTTCAGTGTTATTTGCTTGCTTTTGCTCTGTATTTCCTTTTCAAATTTCTATTTTAGCTTGTAATTTTGGAAAAGCTCCTGATTATAGTAAATGACCATTGTTCTACAAAATTTATGATGTTTCAGCAAAATGAAATAGCCTCTATCACATTAATTTTCTTCTTGTCAATACATTCCAATCATCATAGTCTTTAGTCTGTTGCAGAGGTTGCAATGGTGTCAATAATTTCCCAGTCTGTCAGAAACTGGTAAATGACAGAGAACTGTCATAATCTGTATGTTACAAGTGGTACTGCCATGATGTCAGTGAGATTATCTGCTGCAGATGTTAATGGTCATAATCACAGCTTAGTGGGTCACCATGTCATTGTGCACCCTGCAGCATATAGAATTGATTCAATGCTTCCTGTGTGCCAGGAACTGTGCCAAGCATTGTATAAGCATAATATCATTTAAGATAAACACTTATCCAGTTAGATGTGCTTAGTTGCTCAGTCGTGTCTGACTCTTTGCGACTCCATGGACTGCAGCTCTCCAGGCTCCTCTGTCCATGGGGATTCTCCAGGCAAGAATACTGGAATGGGTTGCCATGCCCTTCTCCAGGGGATCTTCCCAACCCAGGGATCGAACCCAGGTCTTCTGCACTGCAAGCAGATTCTTTACCGACTGAGCCACCAGGGAAGCCCATCCAGTTAGATAGGTATTATTATCTACACGAAGACTCAGAGGTTAAGCCATTTGTCAGGTGGCAAATAGCGAAGCTAGGGCTTGAATTTAAGGTTTGTGATTCCAGATGTGCTCTTTACCTATAAGCTATACTGCTTCTGGTAGTATCTGAAGTATACATTACGAAAGCTCAAAAATGTTTGGTTCTCTTCTATTTTATGCATGTTGTGTGTGTGTGGTGTTAGTCACTTAGTCATGTCTGAATCTTCGTGACCCCATAGCCCACCAGGCTCCTCTGTCCACGTAATTGCAAGGATATATTTCCTAGTGTTCTTGTAATTGGTAAGGGCCACCTAATGAGTTCTGGCCAAGGGGCTGTGAACAGAAGTGATATCTTTTGTTTCCAGGTAAAAACACTTAATTGGTAATATGCAACTCTCTTACCACCTTTCTTTTGTGTTCAGATGCTATAGCTTCTCAAATTCAAATAAACCTGATAACTCTGGAGAGTTACCTGAATCCATAGAGTAATTTGTGTGAGTTAAAAGCATACTTTTGTTCTGTTAAGCTACTGAGATTATAGGACTATTTGTTAACATACGTTTGTATGTGTGTGCATGCTCAGTCACTAAGTCCTATCCAACCCCTTGCAAACCCATGGGCTGTAGCCGGCCAGGCTCCTCTGTCCATGGGACTTTCTAGGCAAGAATACTGGAGTGCATTGCCATTTCTTTCTCCAAGGAATCTTCCCAACCTAGGGATAAAAATTTTGCTTGGCAGGTGAATTCTTTACCACTGAGTCACCCGGGAAACCCTAGCTTACTATAACCTGATTACTTCAGAAAACTGGTACTGGAAGTAGAGTACTGCCACAACAAAACTCTGAAATATGACATTGGCTAAGTGGTTTTGTGGTAGGATTTTTCAATGGCAAAAATGTGGTGAAATTGTAACTTGCAATAGACTCAGCATATATAATTAAGGAATTTGTAACTCCAAGAGATTGGAAAGCAATGCTAGTGGGAAAATATGGGGAAGAATCTAGAAAATAAGATGTTAGTACTATTTGTCATAGTGATGGCATTGTTCATCAATAGTTGCTGGCTTTGATTGGTGTGATGGTTAATTTTATGCGTCAACTTGATTAGGCTAATAAGAAATGCTCAGATAGCTGATAAAGCTTTATTTCTGGGTGTGTCTGTGAGGGAGTCTCCAGAACAGATTAGCATTTGAATCAGGAGACTGAGTGAAGAAAACTACCATCACCAATGTGGGTAGGCATCTATCAATTTGTTGAAGGCTTGGATAGAACAGACAGACAGAGAAAGGGCAGTTCACTCTCTCTACTTTGACAAAACACTCATTTTTTTCCCCGGTCATTGGATATCAGCACTCCTGGTTCTTAAGTTTTGGGATTCAGACCGGGAATTACACCATCAGCCCCTCAATTCTTAGTCCTTCAGACTGAGTTACATCACTGGCTTTCCTGGTCCTTCAGCTTGCAGATAGCAGATGGAGGGACTTCATGGCTTCCATAATAGCATAAGCCTACAAGAAATTTCTCTGTGTGTGTGTGTGTTTCTCTTTCTCTCTGTCACCGTCTATCTATAATATATACATATAACATATATATATATATATGTATATCTTAATGGTTCTGTTTCTCTGAAGAGCTTGAGTAATTCAATTGACAAGAATAGCTCAAGAAAGAATTAGCTGGTTTGCAAGCAGAAATAAAGGGGAATATTGGGAGACTGGGATTGACATATACACAATACTATATATATATAGTATCATGTATATGTATATATAAAATAGATTAATAAGGACCTACTGTATAGCACTGGGAGTGAACTGAAAGTCACTCAGTTGTGTCCGACTCTTTGCGACCCCAAGGACTATACAGGAATTCTCCAGGCCAGAATACTGGAGTGGGTAGCCTATCCCTTCTCCAGTGGATCTTCCCACTGGAGAACCAGGGTCTCCGGCATTGCAGATAGATTTTTTACCAACTGAGCTATCCAGGAAGCACAGGGAGCTATACTCAATACTCTGTAGTGATTTCGATTCACTTTGCTATGCACCTGAAACTAACACAATGTTGTAAATCAACTATAAAATGTGAACGTGTTAACCACTCAGTCATGTCCCTGCTCTTCATGACTCCATGGGCTGTAGCCCTTCCAGGCTCCTCTGTCCAGGGGATTCTCCAGGTAAGAATACTGGAGTGGGTTGCCATACTATACACCAATAAAAAATTTTTTTTAAGAAATAAAGGGGAATAGTTTATGGTTGGAAAATCCAACTGTATTTCAACCTCAAACTGTAAAAAATAAGATTGAGAGATCTTTGGAAGGACAAATACCCATTGAAATGTTTCAAATTATTAAAATGTATCATGGGAAAATCAGACTAATTTAGTATTAAATAAAATACTCAGGTCAAAGATTACCTTAATGTGGTTTTTCCACAGAAGACTGACAACCTCAAGTTAATCCACATTAAAGAAATGGGGAGATATGGGAGCAAGAAAGAAAAAACAAAAACAGTCTATGGCAAATCTGAAAACTACATCTGCATGAGAAGTGCAGGTGTGGTTATTGGCACATGTTGCTGACTGAAACCAAGTCTGTTTTTGAAACAATGGAACTGTTAAACCATAAGCCTGTAAAAAAGACTTATACCACTCCTTGGACCACCAGGATGAAAATAATTCTACGTCATCAGGGTCAATTTAGGCCATAAGACTTAAAAACAACTCTTAGGCCACCAAAATTATATAGACAAGAAGCAGGCATACCCCTCAAGGCATACCTCAAGGCATACCCCTCATAGTCCATAATGCTTAGTTCAGATATAATACCTGTACAAACATGCGTAGAGATTCAATTAATTTTATGAAACTAGCATAGCCTTAACACAAATCTTGTAAAGATAATTTAAAATAATAAGCTAATTGTATTTATGGGTAAAAATACATCCATTTCTAATAAATAATAGTAAATATTGTGGATTGATTAGCTCAACCTCCATTCTATCTTCCTAACTGCAGTTAGAGTTCTGATGGTAAATTCATTTCTGCCAATTAGATTGACTTGTTAGATATGTATAATGTGTGTATGAGATGGAAGACATGCTGCTGTTGCTGCTGGCAATGTCATGGATATGAGACTGGTGACTCCATTTAGCAAAGACACCTTTGAGTCCAGGTGTGGCAGACATATTTGATGCCTAACATTGAATAACCTGATTTCTGACTTGTCCTGTCCATGTCAGCCAGCCTCCATCCTTGGCCACCTCAGTGTTTGCACAATGAGCCTACAAGTGGAATAGCCATGATGGTAAGGATGGATGCTATACATGGGCTCAAAAACATGGAGTACCTACCAAAACAAGCTAGCATCTTGGTGGCAAGTTGATTATTTCAGACCTTTCTGCCATGGAGGATAGTGTGAATTGCTCTTAACAGAATTGACACCTTATCCAGATATGAGTTTAGCTTGCTTTCTCTGCTGGCATCATAATGTGAAATTTACAAAATGCCTGATTCAAGGGATCCATTTTATGGTGAAGAAGGTGTGGCAATGGCCACAAGACCACAAGGACCCATTGGTCCTCTAATATACCATAGACCTCAAGATTAACTGGTCCAATAAACTGATTGAATGGCTGGTTCAAGGCACAGCTAAGGCACCAGACAGAGGACAACACCTTGCAATGTTGGGATATTGTCCTTCACAATGAATAATATCTACTTAGATATCAACAAATGATATGTAGCATTGCATTTCTAATATCTAGAATGCATGTCTTGGAACCAACTCAGTGACTCACTTACAAAATTTGTATTTCTTATTTCTACATACACAAATCTGCTTCTCACGGGGAATGCTTCCACCAGGAAACACATTAAGGGTTCTACCTAACCTGAAACTACACCTACCAGTGGTAACTTTAGTCTTCTCATTTTGATAGAGGAGAAAGCAAAGAAAGGAGTTACTATACTAGTGGGCATAACTATCTCTGATTATCATGAGAAGTTAGAGCTTCTGCTTCATAATGGAGGCAGGATAGAATATATTTGTCACTCAGATGATCCACTGGGATCTCTTTTAGTTATTCCATGTCTGATGATAGCAGTGAATGGACAACAATTACAGTAAAAGTGACTCATAATGGCAAGGCAACAAAGGGCTCAAACCCCTTGAAGATAAAATGTTAGGTTGTCCCAAAAGGTAAATGACTTAAACCAGCTCCAATGTCGGTCAAGAGCAAGGGTAATAAAGAATGAATGATAGAAGAGAATATGTTGATCAACTGGTCTTCAATCAAGATTAATCAAAGCAGGGGGGCTTCAGTTTGTTAATTAACTCTCCTAAATTACTTAATTTTAGAGACTATGGCCTGCATCTCCTTAAAAAATTTGATATAGTATACTTAATATAGGGTAATAGTGTATCTGATTAGTACAAAGGGTGAACTGAGGCAGATACACATATGTTGTGCAAAGGGTAAACTGTTGTACATTTGAGTCCTCCCTTTTAAAGAATATGTATTGTATGAAGATTCTTCAAAAAACTAGGAATAAACTACCATATGACCCAGAAATCCCACTACTGGACATATACCCTGAGAAAACCACAATTCAAAAAGATACCAGTACCTCAGTGTTCATTGCAGCATTATTTACAATAGCCAGGACATAGAAGCAACCTAGATGTCCATCAACAGATGAAGAGATAAAGAAGTTGAGGTACATATATACAATGGAATATTACTCAGCCATGAAAGGAATGAATGTGAGTGAGCTGAACTGAGGTGGATGAAACTAGATCTTGTTATACTTACTTTCTGAAGTAAGTCAGAAAAACAAATATTGTGTATTAATGTATATATTTGGAATCTAGAAAGATGGTGCTGATGAACCTATTTGCAGGGCAGGAATAGAAATGCAGATATAGAGAATGGACTTGTGGACACAGCAGGGGAAGGAGAGAGTAGGACGAACTGAGAGAGTAGCATTGACATATATACACTATAGATAGCTAGTGGGAAGCTGCTATATAATACAGGGAGCCCAGCCTGGTGCCCAGTGCTCTATGATGACCTAGAGGGGTAGGATGGGGAGGTAGGGATGGGAGGGAGGCTCAAGAGGAAGGGGGTATATGTATGTGTGTGTGTATATATATATATATGTATGTATGTATATGTGTCTATATATAGTTATGGCTGATTCAGGTTGTTGTATTACAGAAACCAACACAACAATGTAAACCTCCAATTTAAAATTTTTTTTAATTATTTATTTTTTTATTTGGCTGTACCAAGTCTTGGTTGCAGCCCACATGTTCGTTAGTTGTGGCATGTGAGATCTAGGTCCCTGACCAGGGACTGAAACCAGGGCCCTGCATTGGTAGCATGGAGTGTTAGCCACTGGACCACCAGGGAAATCCCTCTTCCTTAATTCTTTAAAATTTGACTTCACTTTACATAGCAAAATTTTACTTGCTCCTTTTCTCCATTGGACTATTCATGGCACCATTAAAATGATTTCATTGTCTATTGACCAATGTTTTATTCACTTATGTTATTAGTACTCCTTAGAAGTTTCTTGTTTTAAAGGTTACTCTAGATGGGGCTCATAGACTTAGCTGTAACTGAGGTTTAACATGAATTTTTTTAGGTAACAACATTTGTGTTTTAAAAATAGTTAAACCATTCCAATCCATGATCATGCAACTAGTTTACTTTTCAGAAAACCCTATAAGGCATCCATGCCAAGATATATATATCACTAGACAGATAAGTAACAATATAGATATAGGCAGTTGGTTTTAAAATTTACTTCTGGGCAGTATAAGTAATGACTTGTAGTAAGAGTTAACTGTTGTTATTTGGAATCTTCACTGTTTAATTTGAGATTCAAACTTACCTGTTCATTTTGTTCCATCATTTCTTTAACCAAAGCCATACATTTTTACAAGTATGTACAACAGACCCATTATATACTTTTGTGCCTGCTGTTGCCAATACTCCTTAGTAAGCTCCTTTTAGTGGTAAATCTAGGAAGTTGTCATTATGTAAAGAATTCATGTGACACTTACCTGAATATTGCCTAACGTTATGAGTATTTGTCTTCCCTCCTAAATTCATATGGTGAAGCCCTAACTCTCAGTGTGATGGTACTTGAAGATGGGGCCTTTGGGAAATAGCTACAGTTAGAGGAGCTCAGGAGGACAGTTCCCTAGTCTGATAGGATTAGTGTTCTTATAAGAAAACTTTATCACTGGAGGAGGAAATGGCAACCCACTCCAGTACTCTTGCCTGGAGAATCCCATGGACAGAAGAGCCTGGCGGGCTGTGGTCCACGGGTTCACAAAGAGTCAGACACGACTGAAGTGACTGAGCAGGAAAACAGACCAGAGAACTTGTTCTCTTCCTCCTTCACTGTGTGTGCACAGTGAAGAAGTCATGTGAGCACACAGTGAGATAGCAGCTAAGAGAAGAGGCCTCAGAATGAAGCACATTTGGTGATAATATTGGCATTCTTGATATTCTGTTTGGAAATCAATCAACTACAAACACACAGGATTTTTTCTGTTGAGAAAACCTCACTGGAAGATCCCCCCACCTGGCCTGCAAGCACTCCCAATGTCCTGAGTGCCCAGTCGTCATCTATCTCAGTCTGAAACCAGCTGCTTGTCCATATTCTCAAGGGTAAAAGCAAAAGTAAGTCCTGGTAGACAGGGAGTATGCTCAGAAGATGGACTATGGCAAGGGACAAAAACAAACAAACAAACAAACAAAAACCACAAATGTGAACTCTAGCACCACTTATGAGAAAACAAAAAAGAGGCTATCAGGGACTTCCTTGGTGGTCCAGTGGTTAAAATGCACTTATAGTGCAGGGGATACAAGTTCAAACCCTGGTCAGGGAATTAAGATCCCACATGCCATGCAGAAAAAACAAAACAAAACAAAAACAGGCTATTAGCAGCCAGCCTGGTTTGTTGTAAGATCGAATGAAGACGTACAAGATTAAAAATTATGCCACAAGAGAGAACAAAAAGCATGGAGAGGAGGTATATCCATATAAGGTTTAAGAAAGCTTCAGAGTTTATAGCAGGATTGATGAAGATTTTTTCCCTTAAAGACAGTTATTAAGGATTAGAATAGGTGACTCCTATTTCAAATTCAAAAATCAGCAATAGAAAACTCCAAAGAATACAACAAATCAAGGAAACACGACATCATCAAAAAATCACAATAATCTTCCAGTAACCAGGCCCAAAGACATGGAGTTTTGTTATTTACCTGATAAAAATTCAAAATAGTTATCTTGAGGAAATGAAATGAGGTACAAAAAGCACTTAGAGACGATTCAATGAAATCAGGAAAATAATACATGAACAAAATGAAATTTAACAAAGAAAAAGAAACACAAAAAAGAACCAAGCAGAAATATTGGAGCTGAAGAATTCATTGAATGAAACAAAAAATGCAATAGAGGACATCAGTATAATAGACCAAACAAAAGATAGAATCGGTAACAGGAACTTCAAAATAACTTAGTCAGAGGAGAACAAAGGAAAAAGAATGAAAGAGTGAAGAAAGCCTATGCGATCTAAGGAGCACTGCAAAATTGAAGTTCCAGAAGGAGAAGAAAAGGAGAAGGGGAAGAAAGTTTATTTAAAGAAGTAATAGCTCAGAATATCCCAAACCTGGGGCGAAACTTGGATGTCCAAGTTCATGAAGCTAATAGATCACCCCATTATCTCAATCAAAAATGACCTTCTCTAAGACACATAAAACTGTCAAAAGTTAAAGACAAATAGAAAATTCTAAAAACAAGAAGTAAAAAAGATTGTAACCCACACAGGTATATCCATTAAAGAATCACTATAGTTCTTAAAAGAAACTGTACAGGCCAATAGAGAGCGGAATTATATCTTCAAACTGTTGAAAGGAATAAAATGCCATTCAAGACTACTCTGTCAATGTTGTCCTTCAGGAATGAAAGAGAAATGAAGACTTTCCCAGACAAAGCTGAGGGAGCTCATCACCATGAGACCTGCCTTCAAGTTGAAATGAAAAAACACTAATGGTTAGCATGAAAACATGTGAAAATACACAACACAGTGGTAAAGTTAATATACAGTCAAATTTTGAAAATTCTAATTCAATGATACGATGATGTATTAACCACTTAACTATAGTATAAAATTTAAATGAAAATAATATAAGGTGTAATTATAGTGACTCTAATTTGTTAATGAATGCACCATATAAAAAGGTAAATTGTGACATGAAAAACATAAATGGGGAGAGCTTTTGTATGTGATCAAAGTGAGATCAGCTTAAAGTAGACTGTTAAAATATAAGAGGTTTCTGGATTACCTGGTAACTCAGTGGTAAGGACTCAGCCTGCCAATGCAAGAGACATGGATTCCAGATCCCAGAAGATCCCACATGCCATGAAGCAACTATGTCCATGTACCACAACTACTGAGCCTGTGCTCTAGAGCCTGGGGACCTCAACTATTGAGCCCTCATGCCACAACTACTGGAGCTTGCACACCTAGAGCTTGAAGTTCACAACAAAAGAAGACACCACAATGAGAAGCCCACATGCTGCATCTAGAAAGTAGCCCCCACTCTCCGAAACTAGAAAAAAGCCTGTGCAACAACAAAGCACAACCAAAAGTAAGTAAATAAATTTTTAAGAAAAATATAAGAAGTTTTATGTAGGCCTTAAAAACCACAAAGCAAAAACCCATCACAGCTTCAGAAAATATAAAGAGAAGTGAATCCGAGAAATAAGCTACCATGAAAAGCACCAATTCACAAAAGCAGAAAGAAAGTGGGGGGAAAAGGAATAATGGAAACACAATACAGCCAGAAAACAATAACATGGCATTAATAAGTCCTTACATATCAATAATTCCTTTAAACATAAATATATTGAATTCTTCAGTCACAAGGTATAGAGTGGCAGGATGGATTAAAAAACAAGACTCAACTATATACTGCCTACAAAAAACTCACTTCAGCTCTATGGACAATCTTACACTAAAATAAAAGGGATAGAAAATGATATTCCACGCAAGTGGAAACCAAAAGGAAGGGTGGGAAGCTATAAGACACCAAACTAAATAGACTTTATACCAAAAATGATTAACAGAAGACAAATAAGTTCATCATATAATGACTAAGAGGTTGACTCATCAAGAAGATTTAACAAATGTAAATATGCATGCACCCAACATCAGAATCCCTAAATATATTAAGAATATACTAAGAGATATTAGGGAGAAATAGACAACAAAACAATAATACTAGAGGGTGTCAGTAACTTGCTTTCAACAATGCACAGATTATTAAGACAAATTAAACAAGGAAACATTAGACTTGAACCATACTTTAGATCAAGTGGGCTAAACAGGCATATAAAGAACATTCTATTCAACAGCAGCAGAATACACATTATTCTCAAGTGCGTATGGAACATTCTCCATAACCATATAAAGTGCTCCATTCTCTACTCTTATTCAACATATTTCTAGTACTGGAAGTTCTAGCTAGAGCAATCAGGCAAGATGAGAAAATAAGAGGCATCCAAATAGGAAAGAAAGAAGTAAAATTGTGAATATTTGTAGATGATATGATCTTACATAGAGAAAATCCTACAGACTTCACCAAAAAAAAAAAAAAAAATGTTAGACTAATCAACGAATTCAATAAAGCTTCAGGATATAAAATCAACATACAGAAGTCAGTTGCATTTCTATACAATAACAGCAAAATATCTGAAAAGAATATAGAGAAAACAATTCCATTTACAATAGCATAAAAGCAACAAAATACTTAAGAATAAACTTCACCAAGAGAGTGAAAGATCAGTACACTAAAAATCATAGAACTCTGATGAAAGAAATTGAAGGAAAGACGAATAAATTAGAAGATATCCTGTGATAATGGATTGGAAGAACTGATATGGTCAAAATGTCCATACTACCCAAACCTGTCAAAATTCTAATGTTATTTTCCATAGATATAGCAAAAAAAAAAAAAAAATCTTAAAATGTGTATAGAATCACAGAAGATCCTAAATAACCAAAGCAATCCTGAGAAAGAAAAACATAGCCAGAGGCATCACAATTCTTGGTTTCAAACTATTCTACACAGCTATAGTAATGAAAATAGTATGATTCTGGCATAAAAATATATACATAGATCCATGGAACAGAATAGAGAGCCCAGAAATAAATCCCTGCATGTATAGTCAATTAATATTTGACAAGGGAACCAAGAATACTCAATAGGGAAAGGATAGTCTCCTCAATAAATGGTCCTGGGAAAATTGGATAACCACAGGTAGAAAAATGAAACTGTATCCCTATCTTGCCTACTCACAAAATTAACCTGAAATGGATTAAAGGCTTAAACAGAAGACCTGAAACCATAAAACTCCTAGAAGGAACTTAGGGGAAAATATCCTTGACGTTGTCTTGGCAATGATTTTTTTTCAGACATGACATTAAAGCACAAGTAACAAAGCCAAAAATCGACATGTGAAACTACATCAAACTAAAAAGCTTCTGCAAGAGGAAGAGAAAATCAGCAAAATGAAAAGGCAACCTATGGAGTGGGAGAATGTATCTGCAAAAAATATACTGGATAAGGTGTTAATACCTAAAATATGTAAAGAACTCTTACAACTCAGTAACAACAACAACAAAAACAAATGTCCAGTCCCTTGCCTCAGGTGAATGTGGGTATTAAATGCCTTTACATGCTTTTGACCAACTGTCCCAGCCTTAAGAGACTTCTAAGTGGGGAGCAAAACAAAGGCAAGTTTATGAGCTGACATCTCAGAAAACCGTCAGAAAGGTCAAAATGCACAACTACTATTCTATGAGAAAAGGTCCATAGTTCCCCTCTGTACCAACAACTTGTACCAGGAACTCAGTCTGTCATTCCCATATCCACCATGGAATGTGCTGGAATGTGGGTGACACAACAACATTCATTTCCTGAAATTTGAAACCTCTTTCCATATTAAGCAGTCTTCTATTTGTTGTAAGTTATTTTTTTTTCACAATCCAGAGTTCAAAACTGTAAACAGGGACAGATTTTATTTTCTTGGGCTCCAACGTCCCTGCAGATGGTGACTGCAGCCATGAAATTAAAAGAATTTGCTCCTTGGAAGAAAAGCTATGACAAACCTGTGTGTTTGTATTAGTTGCTCAGTTGTGTCTGACTGTTTGTGACCCTGTGGACTGTAGCCCGCCAGGCTCCTCTGTCCATGGAATTCTCCAGATAAGAATACTGGAGTTGGTTGCCATTCCCTTCTCCAGGGGATCTTCCTGAGGCAGGGATTGAACCTGGGTCTCCTGCACTAAAGGCAGATTCTTTGCCATTTGAGCCACAAGGGAAGCCCTATGACAAACCTAGACAGTGTATTAAAAGCAGAGACATCACTTTGCTGACAAAGTCCCAAATAGTCAAAGCTATGGTTTTTCCAGTAATCATGTATGGATGTGAGAGTTGTACGATAAAGAAGGCTGAACATCAAAGAGTTGATGCTTTTGAATTATGGTGCTGGAGAAGACTCTTCAGAGTCCCTTGGACAGCAAGGAGATCAAACCAGTCAATCCTAAAGGAAATCAACCTTGAATATTCATTGGAAGGATTGATGCTGAAGCTGAAGCTCCAATACTTTGGCCACCTGATGCGAAGAGCCAGCTCACTGAAAAGACCCCGATGCTGGGAAAGATTGAGGATAAGGGATAAGGGGGCGACAAACGATGAAATGGTTGGGTGGCATCACCAACACAATGGACATGAGTTTGAGCAAACTCCGGGAGATAGTGAAGGACGGGGAAGCCTGGTGTGCTGCAGTTTATGGGGTTGCAGAGTCAGACATAACTTAGTGACTGGACAACAACAAGAGTTCAAAAAATTTGACTCTGACAGTTCTGGCATCTTAATAATTGCTTCTGTGCAGGAACAGATTCTTGGGACTCCCTACTTGCCATTTGACATCATTTTTTCTTTAACTATTTTTAAGGAAAAAAATTATTAGGTCCAGGAATCAAAGAAAACTTGGTATAATTACAAGTGCATGCAGAGTTTGATGGTTAGAAATTAAATATATTGAGGTCCAGCTTAAGGTTCTCATATCCCATCTATGGGCACAATCATAATAATAAAAGGTCATCAAAATTCTAAGCTAGGGATTTTTAGGGTATAACCAGGATAAGAATGGATCCCAAGTCTGTACAGGTCCAGTGCCTCTGACTCCAACGCACAAAACAGGGTTCCTGCGGGTGGGGGATGGGTGGAGATGTGCCTTTCTCATATGTCGACAGACTCTGAAGGTACTGCTGCTGCTGCTAAGTTGCTTCGTACTACCCACTAGCAAATCTCAGCTGAATCAGATGGAGCAGAAAACAAGCTGTACCAAGTTTTGTATACTAGGAGTGGACATGAACCTGCCGTGGCATCATAGACCTGAGCTTTCCACTGCCTTGCTGTAAGATACATGCACCCATGACCATTCCGTATGTGAGGTGTGCCCTGTCCTTTTCAGTTTGGACAGTGAGAGTGAGTGTCAGATAGAAAGACCCATCAGATTTACTACTGATATTTAGCACACAGCTTTGAAACCCCCAGGCTTCCCTGGTGGCTCAAACAGTAAACTGTCTGCCTATAATGTGGGAGACCCAGGTTCGATCCCTGGGTAGGGAAGATCCCCTGGAGAAGGAAATGGCAACCCATTTCAGTATTCTTGTCTGGAAAATTCCATGGACAGTGGAACCTGGTAGGCTATAGTCCCTGGGGTTGCAAAGAGTTGGACACGACCAAGCAACTTCACTTTGAAACCCCAGTGCTAAGTGTGGTCATTTCCACTAACTCTATTTGCTTGAGAAGAAACAATGTCATGGTACAATCACCCTCTATCTAGTCACTGCCTTGTCAAAATCCCCCAATGGCTTTCTAATGCCCTCTAGGTAAAGTGTGCACTATTTAACCTGACTTCCAAGTCCCACTATAGACCGTGGCTTAGGCTTATCTCAAACTAGCTCCCTTTCCCCCATTCTTAACATGCACACATCTTTAATGTAGTCCTGAAGCAGTGAGTGTCTGAAATGAGATGATTCACGTCACACCCTGCACATGGTAAATACTCTGGAGTTGCTGTTGCTACTGCACTCACTGACTGACCAGGGTTCTTGGCCTTCCCCAATCAACAGAAGTTGACTAAATGCCAGACAAGTACTTCGAACAAGGCTTTATTGGGAAGTGAGAACAAACAACAGTTTCCCTTGTTCGCTATCTCTTGGGGTGGGGCAAACTTGTTCCTTATATGGGATGAGGGTAGGGGTGTGTCCAGAGGTTAGGCTGGAGGGGTGACTTAGGTGGTGTTATATGCAGGAGGCATGCACAGTACCCTGCTTTTGCTCCCAACACCCTGTTTTTGCTCCAGGCTCCTCAAAAGTAGAAGTTGGGTTATTTTGGTCTCTGTATCTTTTGGGTGCAGAATTTGCCCCAACTGCACATGCATGATTTTTCATCCCAGTTTATCCGTGTTGTGTTGCTCAAGGAGAGGTGTATCCAGGCATAACCACTGCAGCACTGTAGCAAAAGTCCCAGGTCCCAGGCCTATCTCATTCCCCTGAGAGACTCTACACCTTTATTTTTAAGGGATGAGGGGCCGAAGGTCTCTTCTTCTGAAACTTCTTCCTGCGGGACAGGGGCCACAGACCCTAACCTGTCCTAGAGGTGTAGAAGTCCCTCGCTGACTGTTCCAAGGACCTGTAGGGACCTGGGCCACTTACTGCTAGAATGGGCTGAATTCCTTGAGCCATGATGAATGAGCCTTACTTCAAACTGTTGGAGCTTGAAAGACACAAACCTAACCAAAGGTTTAAACATACAAGGGCTAAAAAGGAGAATAACAACAATAGCCATTAAAAGGCCTGGTAAAGGAGGGAACCACTTTGAGCTTCCTTAACTGTTGACCAGACAAGAGAGGTGATATCAATCCTGCCAAAATTATGAAACCATTCTGCCTTGCTCTGCCAGAAGGCAATCAAGGGCCAGATAATTAAGAAGAACATTAACCAAGGAAACAAGAGAGGTCCCAAGTCCCATTAAGGTTTCAAATAGGAGCTCATCCATGCCATCATTTTACTTATCTATTGACGGTGCCTATCATTTGAATAGGCATCTCAGATCTTCCACGGGCTCACAGGTGTACTGTTCTTCTGCTGTGACCTGCGGGGTTTTTGGAGGTACAAGCTTTAGTCCGGACAAATGTACCCAACTAGATATCCCTTGTGGTTTGACAGCAATGGGAGTGGTTAAAAGTACTTTATAGGGACCCTTCCATTCTGGCAACAGTTGGTGTTAGGGGAACTCCTCTTTCCAGGTTTTAAGAAGAACTTGGTCCTCAGAATTTGTTTGTGAAGGAATTGTTCCTTCCTCTGTAGTTTTAGTGGGAGCTCACAGGGCCTGTGGGCATAGTCCTAGACTGCCTTCTGAACTTACCCTAGATTAAGAATATCTCAGGGCCTGGCTCATGTCATCATCCAGTAAAATGTCAGAAGCAAGAAAAGGCCTCCCATAGTTCAAGTCCCATAGTGTGTGGCATCATGTAAGCTCTCGGTGGATCTCTATTTTTGGGCTTCAGGGATTAGAATCTTATCCTCCTTTTTATACCACACTGTGCTTCCCTTCCCATAGCCCAATTTCTCAGCATGTTCTTGTTCCTATGGGAATACTGGGGGAGGCTAGGAAGCTCAAGGAGGTCAATCACTAGAGCCATACCTTGTTCAGGTTCTTGCAGTTGAGCTGGAGCTGCCTGTTTTGCAATTTGATCGGCTCTGCTGTTCCCTTGGCTCAGAAAAAACCCATTGTTCTGATGGCCCCTGCAGTGGATTACTGCTACCTGATTGGGAAGCTGCAATGCTTCTAAAAAAGCCAGAATCAAATCTTTATGTTTGACGAAGGAATTTTTACCAGTTAACATTCATCTTTCTTTCCAAATGGCAGCATGAGCATGTAGCACATGGAACCCATATTTAGAGTTATAAAAATATTACAAAGCTCTTATTAATGCAATTAGTTTAGGCTTCTGGGCTGATGTGTGGGGTTACAGGGCCTTGGCTTCTATGATTTCATCTAGACCAACGATGGGATACCCTGCCTTTCAGGTTCTCATCTCTACAAAATTGCTCCCATCGGTAAATCATT
The DNA here is from genome assembly GCF_032452875.1 of Bos javanicus. Classification (NCBI taxonomy): domain Eukaryota; kingdom Metazoa; phylum Chordata; class Mammalia; order Artiodactyla; family Bovidae; genus Bos; species Bos javanicus. The sequence continues at coordinate 56,945,778 of NC_083897.1, read as the reverse complement.
TGCCTCAGGACTGCCAGTAGGCTCATCTAGAAGATTAGACCTGCTGGAGTAGGTCTGTTCTACGGTCTCTATACACTGAGGTACTAAGTTTGCATTCTCAATATTTAGAAGCAGAGTTACTGAGTTTGGCACACCTTTAAGGCAATGTTGAGGGTGTCCATTAGAAAGGCCTGAGATCTTAACTTTCCTCCAGTCAACCAATGACGGCCTTTGACTTCCAGCACAGATTGTACCTGATGAGGGGTTAACTCATCTAAATGTTGCCTCAGGGTGAACTTGGAAGCCTCATTAACCAACAGGGCTGTGGCTGCTACTGCCTGCAGGCAGCTTGGCCATCTCAGGGCCATTGAGTTCAGTTGTTTTGAAAAATAAGCCACTGGTCTCTGATCCAGTTGGAAAGACTTCATATCCCATTTGCCAGAAAACTTAGGACTGTAACAGTATTTTTGAACTGAGTCTTGTTTGGTCACTAGGGAAGTTGCTCAGTCGTGTCCGACTCTTAGTGACCCTATGGGCTGCAGCCTACCAGGTCCATGGGATTTTCCAGGCAGGAGTACTGGAGTGGGGTGCCATTGCCTTCTCCAATGCACGAAAGTGAAAAGTGAAAGGGAAGTCACTCAGTTGTGTCCGACTCTTAGCGACCCCATGGACTGCTGCCTACCAGGCTCCACCGTCCATGGGATTTTCCAGGCAAGAGTACTGGAGTGGGGTGCCATTTCCTTCTCCAATGCATGAAAGTGAAAAGTGAAAGGGAAGTTGCTCAGTCGTGTCCGACTCTTAGTGACCCCATGGACTGCAGCCTACCAGGTCCATGGGATTTTCCAGGCAGGAGTACTGGAGTGGGGTGCCATTGCCTTCTCCAATGTTTGGTCACTACTTATCCATAAATCATTGACATGTAGCAGAGTTCCCTTCTCAAGACTCAGTTCCCTTGCTAATGCATTTGCAAAAAGGTGGGGCTGTCCAAGAAACCTTGTGGAAGCACGGTCCATGTATATTGGCCCTCCAGGGACCCCTCGAGGGTGAATCAGAGCAACCAAAATCTGAACTATCTTTTGTTAGCCTCTTATCCTTATTGGCTTCCTCTGTTAACGCTCAGTCATTATAGACCGTGATGTCCTGCCCCGTGAGAGATGTCAACCTCAGCCTGATAAATTCATCCCTAAACTTGTCAGGGTTCTCTGAGAACCTGCCAAATCTCTCCTTACAGATTTCTAAGTCCAGCTGGAGTTGGGCACAGTGTAAAATGCTACAAGATCAGGACCTGAGGGCCTAGAGGTGAGAGTATTCCCACCTCTAGGAAATTTTTGGACATAAAGTAAGGTGAGAGACTAGACAGCAGAAAAATCGAAAACCTTTTCCCCTATCTGTTTGGCAGCCATGATAGGGGAGAGCCTGAAGATCCATCTGACACAGGCAGTAGTGGGTTTGAACAATGTTTCCCATATAATTTAATATATCAAATGAATGTAATTAGTTTAGGATACCTCTTTGGGATATTCCAGGAGCCACTTGAAGCACCCCAAATTTAACTAGAAGTCAAGAGAATTTTAATTAGAATTTGATATTTGGGAATTCTGTCAAAAATTTTTTTAAACATTTAAACATCTGGTCAGATAGGATCATAGGTCACTGTGAAACCATTATTTCTTGAGCTAAGGTGGAAAAAAAGATATCAAAAGTAAATACAGATCACTTAAAGGCTGGACGTCCTGTCCACTTAAAGAAACTCACACAATATGGTATCAAAAGGAGTGTTCCAAGAAAACTTCATTCTCTTATGAAAGAGAAAAACCAAATCCAGTCCCACAGCGATATTTGTCCTCTATTCCTTCCATTCAGAGATAACCATCTCTAGGGCAAAATCACCTTTTCCTTTTAGCAAGATATATTTCCATTCCTCATATCTTCTTTTCTGAAAGCACTCCTTGTACTTTCCTTAAGCAACCATGAACTGTCTTCTACATTAGTATTCTAAAGTTCACTAAAAAAAAAAAAATCTCAAACATCCTTAGTTTCTCTCTCATAGAAAGACAAAAGTAAGCAAATTTAGATCTATTTAGCAGTTAAAGTTCCAAAATTTTATCTTAGTTGAAATGACCTGGATATTCAGTGAATTCTTTTCATTTAACTTAGTTTAGTTTCAAATACCAAACTTTGGAGAGACTGTTTTAGATGGATATTTCCAAAACATAATTAATCCTATAGCGTTTACCAAAAAGTTCTTATCCATTACATTTACTTTAAAATTTGATCTTACCAGGTTGTTTTCCATGTTGGCAAATTTCATAACGAAAACAATATGCACTTATTGACTTTCAGTAACCCTAGGTACAGTGAAAGTATTAATCTTCATGTTGAGGACTCTAAAGACAGATCTATATTAATTAAACCCACAAGCTGAAGCCAGATAAGCCAGTTTCTGTAGAACCAGAACATAGTTTTCCTGCTTGAATTTAAAATGGTCCTTTTTTTCCCCTTAAGTCTGGGGGACTACAGATGAATCAGGCAGTTCTGAGAGCTCAGGCAAAATTAGTTACATTGCAAAGGTAGAGGCTGCTGCTGCTGCTAAGTCGCTTCAGTCGTGTCCGACTCTGTGCGACCCCATAGACAGTAGCCCACCAGGCTCCCCCGTCCCTGGGATTCTCCAGGCAAGAACAATGGAGTGGGTTGCCATTTCCTTCTCCAATACATGAAAGTGAAAAGTGAAAGTGAAGTCGCTCAGTTGTGTCCGACTCTTCATGACCCCATGGACTGCAGCCTACCAGGCTCCTCCATCCATGGGATTTTCCAGGCAAGAGTACTGGAGTGGGGTGCCATTGCCTTCTCCGAAAGGTAGAGGAGAGAGATGCAAACCACCCAAGCTCAGGCAACAATAGTTACATTGCAAAGACAGAAGAGAGAAATGCAAGCCCCTGGAACTCAGGCAAGAATGGTTACATTGTAAGAGCAGAAGAGGGAAAAATGCAAGCTCCTGTCTTTTCTTTTTGTTCTTTAAAATCCCACTAGTACTTTGGCCACCTCATGCGAAGAGTTGACTCATTGGAAAAAGACTCTGATGCTGGGAGGGATTGGGGGCAGGAGGAGAAGGGGACGACAGAGGATGAGATGGCTGGATGGCATCACTGACTCGATGGACGTGAGTCTGAGTGAACTCCAGGAGTTGGTGATGGACAGGGAGGCCTGGCATGCTGGGATTCATGGGGTCGCAAAGAGTCGGACATGACTGAGCGACTGAACTGCAGCAGGAGGGAGTAAAAACAAACAGCAGGTTCTGTTGCTCAGTGCCTCCCCAGTAGGGGAAGGACAAACATGTTCCTTATATGGAGTGAAGGTAGGAGTGTGTCCAGGTGTAGGCCAGAAGGGTGGCTTTGGTGTTTTGCCCATCCCTTAGGTGAAGTTGAGTGCTGGGATCATGTGCAGTACCCTGCTTTTGCACCCAACCCTTCGCTTTTGCTCTAGGCCCCTCAAAAGTAGCAGTTGGTATTTTGGTCTCTTTGTACCTTTTGGGTCAAAAATTTACCCCAACTGTGGGTGCACACAGTTATTTTTAGTCCCATATAGTTTCTTTGTGTTTTGTTGCTCAAGGAGAGGTGTGTCCAGGTGCAAGTATTGTAGCTCTGCAGCAAAGGGTCCCAGGTCCCAGGCCTGTCTCACTATTACTGCTACTACTGCTTCTACCACTAGGACTAGAAATTGGCAGAAGCAAGGTGGAACTCAGGTCTCCTGACCAAGTCCAGGGCTCTTGGCCCCCTCTGCTTCTTTGCAGCACACAGTTCAGTACATAGTGAACATCTAACAATGAACTTTTTGATTCCACTCTTCTTGGCTCCTTCTGCATCCTTTCTTAGGGTCCTGGGCCCAAGGGACAGAACAGGGGATTTTAGTAACCAGAGGACAGGACTGGTTTCCCCCTGAGCAGACATAGATGTGTGCAGCATTGGAAGTCTGGAGTTGGAGCTGCTTTTGACACCATCTCCTCCAAGCCTATGCATAAATAATTTCTACAGCACCTATTACAGAAGCTTACCCAGTCTCTTCATGTGTGTACCTTTCCCTTAAAAGGCTGCTGATCCCAGCACTGTTCGGCTGTGATGGGAAAACAGTTTTTGCCCTGTTGCCTCTTGGCATTTTTGCCCCTGGCCCTCATTCTGCCTGCTGAAAAAACACATTTCCTAGCATGAACCCAGACCCTGCCAGCTCAGACCATCCTCTTCCTCTCTTGTTATAGCTGAAAAATGTGGCAGCAAAGCAATCATTCAAAGTTCTATCCTTACCATTTTTCACTTTGTTCTTTTTGGCCTTGGTTTTGTACATTGGCTTTGAAACTATTACCCCAGAGCTAATGCTGGTGATGATGAGTAACTAAGAACACGCCACTTTTGCAATACATGGCACATTACAAAAATGGAAAGATTTTGCTTTCTGAGAGATGCAAGTGGCTTCTTGGCCATATATGGTAAATATCTTTTTCTTCTCCTTTCAAACTTTGAGCATCTCTATCAGCAAGTCAGAATCTCAAATAACCATGAACTCCAAATTCCTAACCCTAGAGGTCTAAGTGTCATGGCAGTCTGAATATGTGTTGGGAAAGAATTACCAGACACAGAGTTTTGCAGAAAGGAGTGAGTTTATTAAGAACAAAGAGCAGAGATAATGCTGTAAGCACAGTGGGCCAATCTCTTAACAAACCAGGGAGAGCTGACCAGACACTGTTAGAACAGCAGACTGGCTCAAGGGAGAGCCAGTGATTTTCATGAGTTAGTAGCCAATTTTTATAGCCTCAAGACAAAGAAAATTCCTGCTGGAAGAATATCATTAGGTGATTGGTTAGGGTGCTATAGGGTGAGTACCTTGATGGGCATTTTTGCGTAATTTGGGGTCAGGAAGCTTGTTGGTGATGATCAGAAGAGCTTTGGCAACAGTGGGGCTCAGTCAGTTCTGGACATGACCTTCATTCTGAGCTCCACTTCTGGGACCTCCCACCTGTGACCTTGGGATAGGACTCCCCACTGAGCTCTGCTTTGCTTAGTTGCTCAGTCATGTCTGACTATTTCTTTATTTTTAATTAATTAATTAATTTTAATTGGAGGCTAATTACTTTACAATATTGTAAAGTGGTTTTTGCCGTACATTGACATAACAGCAACTCCCAGTGCTCGTATCTGCCACCAGCAAGCGGGGCTGAACAGGGAGGCATGGACTGCATTGCTTAGGGTAAGGATGGGGCCTGAATGCCCTGAGGCCAATCTGATGGAACTAATGTGAGATAGCAACCCAAACTGTGGGATAACCGGAGAGAGAGAGAGAAAAAAAGAGAGAGAGAGGGAAAAAAAGAGACAGAGAAAAGAGAGAGAGAACTATCCAGCAAAAAGCCCTAACATAAGGCACTGCTGAGCCTGCTCACAGAACAAAGGACTGAGTGAATACTAGAGGAGAGCTAGCCGGCTGTGGACTGGCCCATCCCCCGCCAGAGATAGGGGGGCAAGTGGCGGGCAGCCAGAGCCAGAAAGGGGCAATCTCGGCCCCAGAGAGGCATCCTCTACCAAAAAGCAGGCACCCAGTTGCTAACTAAGACTTCGTGGGATTCTGGATGGTTGACATCTGCCGGGAGGGTCGCAGCCAGAGATCAACTCCCCAGAAGAGAAACATGGCACACCTGAGACAGGTGCGCCAACTGACACCCAGGAAACCAATTGGCTGGGACTGAGGAGGTGATAAGATGCACTCCCCACCTGGGGAGTCTGCAGTCACCAAGCACCTTGTCGCCTGAGCTGCTCAGACCTGGGAAGGGCACAAAATGCAGGCCCAACCAAGTCTGCGCCTTTGTGGAGTACCCGAGAACCTGAACCTGAGCAGCTTAGACCTGGGAAGTACACACAACCCAGGGCCCGCCTCAGACAGTTCCCTGGAAGAGCAACGTAGAGCCTGAGAAGTGTAGACTGGGAAAGCACACACGCTGTGAGTGGGGGCAAACCCAGTGCGGCCGAGACACTGCGAGTACTCCCCCCACACGCCAGTGGTATTTGTTTGCAGTGTTCCTCCCTCCCCACAGCACGGCTGAACAAGTGAGCCTAAATAAGTGACCACCTTCGCCCCCTTGTGTCAGGGCTGGAATTAGACACTGAAGAGACCAGCAAATAGAAGAAGCTAAAATAAACAGAGGGAGCCGCTTTGGAAGTGACAGGTACAACAGGTTAAAACCCTGTGGTTAGCACTGACTACATTGGAAGGGGCCTAAAGATCTTGAGATATAAGCCGGATCAAGGAACTATCTGAAACAACACTGACCCCCACACTGTCCGCAACTCCTCAACAGCTCCAGAGAAATTCCTAGATATATTTTTAATATTATCATTTCTTAAATTAAAAAAAATTATTTTTAAGTTCTCTATTACTCATTTAATTTTCATTTTTAAAATTTACTATTACCTTGCAAAAAAAAAAAGACCCTATTTTTAAAGCAAACTTCATATATATATATTTTATAATTTTTGTGACTTTGTTTTGTTTTATTAATATTGTATTTTTGAGAGTCTAACTTCTACTCTAGATTTTTAATCTTTGCTTTTTGGTATTTGTTATCAATTTTGTACCTTTAAGAACCCAATCTTCAGTACCCATTTTTACTTGGGAGTGTGATTACTGGCTCAATTGCTCTCACCCCTTTGGACTCTCCTTTTTCTCCACCAGGTCGCCTCTATCTCCTTCCTCCCCCTTCTCTCTACCCAACTCTGTGAATCTCTTTGTGTGTCCTGGGCTGTGGAGAACACTTAGGGAACTGATTACTGGCTGGATCTGTCTCTCTCTTTCTGACTTCCCCTCTTCTCCTCCTTGTCACCTCTGTCTCCTTCCTCCCTCTTCTCTTCTCTGTGTAACTCTGTGAACCTCTCTGAGGGTTCCAGACTGGAGAGCACAAAGGGAATTGATTACTAGCTAGCTTGCTCTCTCCTCTTTTGATTCCCCCATTTCTCCTCCTGGTCACCTCTATCCCCCTCTTCCCTCTTCTCTTCTCCATGTAACTCTGTGAACTTCTGTGGGTGTCCCTCACTGTGGAGAAGCTTTTCATCATTAACCTAGATGTTTTATCATTGGTGCTGTATAGATGGAGAAGTCTTGAGGCTACTGTAAGAATAAGACTGAAAACCAGAGGCAGGAGGCTTAAGCCCAAAACCTGAGAACACCAGAGAACTCCTGACTCTGGGGAACATTAATTGACAAGAGCTCATTCAAAAGCCTCTTTTACTGAATCCCACAGGTTTGGGGTTGTTGTGTTTTCACTTTCATTCGTTTCTATGCATATTTTGAGTTCTTTTTTGATTTCTTCTGTTATTTGCTGGTTATTCAGAAGTCTGTTGTTTGGCCTCCATATGTTTGTATTTTTAATAGTTTTTTCCTGTAGTTGACATCTAATCTTACTGCATTGTGATCAGAACAGATGCCTGAAATGATTTCAATTTTTTTGAATTTACCAAGACTAGATTTATGGCCCAGGATGTGATGTATCCTGAAGAATGTTCCGTGTGCACTTGAGAAAAAAGTGAAATTCATTGTTTTGGGGTGAAATGTCCTGTAGATATCAATTAGGTCTAACTGGTCCATTGTGCCATTTTTTAAAAATATAAATTTATTTATTTTAATTGGAGGCTAATTACTTTACAATATTGTATTGATTTTGCCATACATCAATATGAATCCACCACAGGTGTACATGTGTTCCCCATCCTGAACCCCCCTCCCACCTCCTCCCCATACCATCCCTCTGGGTCATCCTAGTGCACCAGCCCCGAGCATCCTGTATCATGCATTGAACATTGCATCATTTAAAGTTTGTGTTTCCTTGCTAATTTTCTGTTTAGTTGATGTGTCCATAGGTGTGAGTGGGGTATTAAAGTCTCCCACTATTATTGTGTTAATGTTAATGTCCCCTTTCATACTTGTTAGCATTTGCCTTACATATTGTGGTGCTCCTATGTTGGGTGCATATATATTTATAATTGTTATATCTTCTTCTTGGCTTGATCCTTTGATCATTATGTAGTGTTCTCCTTTGTCTCTTATCATGGCCTTTATTTCAAAGTCTATTTTATCTGATATGAGTATTGCTACTCCTGCTTTCTTCTGGTCTCTATTTGCATGAAATATCTTTTTCCACCCCTTCACTTTCAGTCTGTCTGTGTCCCTTGGTTTGAAGTGGGTCTCTTGTAGACAGCAAATATAAAGATCTTGTTTTTGTATCCATTCAGCCAGACTTTGTCTTTTGGTTGGGTCATTCAACCCATTTACATTTAAGGTAATTATTGATAAGTATAATCTCATTGCCATTTACTTTGCTGTTTTGGGTTCGAGTTTATAAACCTGTTCTCTGTTTCCTGTCTAGAGAAGATCCTTTAGCATTTGCTGAAGAGATGAATTCTCTCAGCTTTTGCCTCTATCTTTTCCTCTGTTGGGTTCTCTTGATACCTGGACTTCTAAATACAATCCATTGTGTACCACTCAACAGCTCTGAAGTTAAAATAACCACCTCCCATTTCTCTCAAAAATGTACTACTCTTGTAAGATGCCAGTCTACAAGTTGCCATTGCATTCAACCTTACTGCAAGTTCACTGTGGCGATCCCGGATTGAATCATCTTCTCCTCTGTGAGCATTTCTGTAGCTTTGGCCATGCTATCCCTTAGGGCATGTTCTGGCACCCAAACTGAGATCCTGGAGGGCTTGGGGTTCAACCTCACAGATACTCCAATGATAGAGATGCATCAGAGCTTTCAGCAACTGATCTGGTCACTGAATTTTCCGAAGCAGGAGCTGGAATTGCCAATGGGAAACACTCTCTTCATAGGGAAATGGCTAAAATCAATGGTAAAGTTTTTGGATTACTTCAAAACGTGCCCAAATCCTATCTCTCCAATGTTTCTGTATAAGAGAAGGAGATCAAAAGTCAAACGGAGATGCAAACCAAAAGAAGGTGCTGGACCTTATCGACAATACTCAAACCTCAAACTTGGTGAATTAAGCATGTTTTAATGATATGACTCTAAGATGTCAATTTCAAATTCAGTGTTCAGATAATTTAAAGGTAGAGGAAGAAGCTCATGGTGTCTTCTCACTTGGCACTAGCAGGTATCCTCCTAACCCTCAACACAGTGACCTCCTCTGCTGAACATAGCTGTACATGTTGCTGGCTCTCCCATGGATGTGAGTGGGGGTGGTTGGTGGTTTTCATACAACTCTTTAGTTGAATCCGGGAAAGTTCAAGGGAGAAGGCAGTTTCAGAGAGGTGGGTAACAATGGCATGAATATCCTGCTCACACCTGGATAAATCATCACAGTTCCCCAAAGATGTGGTGAACACACTCTGTGCACTCTTATGACATAAATGTTTTTATCATATCGTATAACTCAGCTCTGGCTGCCATAACAAAATACCGTTGACGGGTGTCTTAAACAACAGAACTTTATCTCTCACAGTTCTAGAGGCTTGGAAGTTCAAGATCAAGATACAGTTAATTCAGTTTCTAGTGAGGGTTTTCTTGCTGGCTTGCAGATGTGGCTTCCTGGCTTCTCTCTATGTCCTCATATATTCTTTCTTCAAGTGCATGCATGTGGAGAGAGACATTTATCTCTTTCTCTTCTTATAAGGTTACTGATCCTACTGAATTAGGATACCACCCTTGTGCCTTAGGGCTTCCTGCTGCTGCTGCTGCTGCTAAGTTGCTTCAGTCGTGTCCGACTCTGTGCGACCCCATAGACGGCAGCCCACCAGGCTCCCCCATCCCTGGGATTCTCCAGGCAAGAACACTGGAGTGGGTTGCCATTTCCTTCTCCAATGCATGAAAGTGAAAAGTGAAAGTGAAGTTGCTCAGTTGTGTCCGACTCCTAGTGACCCCATGGACTGCAGCCCACCAGGCCCCTCCGTCCATGGGATTTTCCAGGCAAGAGTCCTGGAGTCGGCTTCCTAGGTGGTGCTAGTCGTAAAGAATCCACCTGCCAGAGCAGGAGATGCAAGAGGCACTGGTTCAGTCTCTAGGTCAGAAAGATCTCCTGGAGTAACAAATGGCCTTAGTGCACATACTATGCACAAAGGTTTTAATTTTGATGTAGTTCAATTTACTTGGTTATTATCATTGCTGGTGCTTTTGATGTCAAGCTGGCTCTCCCACAGAAGAGTGGGGTCACAAAGCTCTTTGGATGAACCCAGGAGATTTCAAAGTAGTGGAGACTTTAAGAGAAGTGGGTGTTGTGGCAGATATTGGTGAAAAAGGAACAAAAGCTATAATCTATCCCTGAAGTCAGTTTTCTGTGCCTATCTGACATGAATCCCTTTTACTTTACCATGCAATTTGATAAATCCTTGTTGTTGATTGTGGAGAAAAGCACTGGGAAACTTTCTAGGGAAAGTTGTGGACCCAATGGAAGTGTAGTGCACCCCTGCTCTATTTGCTCAATGATGAATGTCCTACTTAATCCGTTTTTTGTCTCCACTCTCATCAAAGTTTGATACCTTCCCATCACTAGATCCTTCCACAACTTTCCCTTGCCTGTGCATGCCATTCTATCCTTACTCACCACACTAGACTTCGTCTGAGACAATGCATATTCAAAGCCCCAGTATTAGAATTCAGTACACAGGAATAATACAGTGACTCTTAATGATGTACTGTCTGAAATTCTAGCCTTATGGTGAAACCCTTTAGAGAAAGAGCAATAACAAATGTGTAAATGCTGTTGCACATGTTATACTTTCCATTTGAAATAAATATATACTGTTTAGAAAAATATGTAGCCCTTAAGCATTTCTAGAATTTTTTTCTCATCAGTGTTATTTGCATGTAGGTTTGCTTACTCCTGGTATAGTTAACATTTTGTTTTTACAGATAATAAATTGGAAACTCAAAGAGGAAAAGTGACTTATGGGTAGAAAATTCATTGATAACATAGAATTTGGTTTTATTGGAATTACATTACAATCCTGGTTCTGCTATTGACAGTGTTCTGTGCCCTTGAACAAGGTACTCTATCCTTGCACATCTAATTTTTCTCATCTGTAAAATGGGAACATTAATAACATTCCTGTAATCAGGCTTTTGTGAACATCTAATGCTGCAGAGCATATAATTTGCTTATTGCTGACCATGACGCCTGATAACAGCCCTATAAATATTGTTTTATTATTGTTGGTTGACATCAGACGGTGGGCCAGTATCAGATCCAGGGGTGTAGGGTGAGATCCCTGACTTGCAGACTTTTGTTTTCTAGCACAGACTCTACACCCAGAGGCCAGTAAGAACAGAAGTTGTTCTGGGAGAATTTTCAGTATCTCCAGAGGAAAGTCAGAGAGTCGCAAGACAATGTCCCTTAAATAATTTATGCATCTTGTTAGAGGCTAAACCTCATTCAAGCCATTCATTCCTGTGGCCAAATCATAAAGGACCATTATTCACCTTGTAAATCTCATTCATCCTAGCAAACTAGGAATAGAAAATAACTTCCTTAGCTTCATAAGGGTTAATTCATAAAATATCTCTACTAATATCTCAATAGTGAAATTTACAGCAGAATTTCTGCTAAATTGGGGGAAAAGACAAGTATTTTCTCTATCATTGTTTCTATTAACCATTATGCTGGAGGTCTTAGTCAATGCAGCTAGATAAGAAAAGAAAACATTATCAAAGATGTTGTGGAAAGGAGAAAACAAATCTGTCTATACAGAAAAATCAAGAAAAATCTATGGGTAAACTTGTAGAACAAAGTGGAAGAGGATACAAAGAGTTGTGGTGTATATAAAATAGATAAGCAACAAGAATATAGTATATAGCACAGGAATTTATACCCATTATCTTGTAGCAACCTGTAATTTAGTATAATCTGCAAAAATATAGTCACTTTGCTGTACATCTGAAACTAATATAATATTGTAAGTCAGCTATACTTCAGTTTTTATAAAAACAGTAGTGGTGTGAATTGCATGGAATTCATCAACTCTGTTTTCCTCTCTCCATTGTAATAGCCACATGGCTTTCCTTATATATATTACATTTATTAGCCTTTCTTATAATTAAGGGTGCCCATGAGACTACGTTCTCATCATCTAAATATGAGTGAAAGTGATGTGTGACATTTACTGGTCAGGGTATAACAGTTGAGTCCCTCCTCCATTCTCTTTCTACCTCCTTTGAGCTAGATAATGGACTTACATCATGGATCCAGCTTTGACTGCCAAGTAAGTGAAGAATTCTTTGGCAGTCTGGTGAAAAATACGCATTTCTTTTCAGAATAAACTTTTAAATGCCAAAAAGTTATTTAGGATTACAAAGGGCACTGATAATGTTGAAATATAACTATAAAAATACTACAATGACAAATTAGTGATATAGTGTGGGTTGGTCTCATCCTGTCAATAGAGGTCCTATCAGCTAGGAATGCCTAAAGCACTCGCCCACTGGTACTACCTGTGAGGAGACCCCCATGGACATTTCCCCAACCAGAGCCAGTGTTGTAGCTGGACTGGCCCTTGTGGTTCTTATTATGACTGTAACATGTACCTCAGTAACAACCATCAGGAAACTTTGAAAAAACAAAGTTAATTACTCACAGGTCCTAGAGGGCATACAGCACACTTGGGCCACATAGCAAGGCCATGGAGAGAGAGAAACAGAGAGACACAGAGACAGAGAGAGAAATGAACTTGAGGTTTGCATTTATTAGGGTCCAAGGGCAGGGTGACTAAATTCACTCTTTATTGGTGTATTTAAAGCATAGGAGGGGATTTGGCATAGGAAGGGAAAAATGAAGTCACTCACCTGGTCAGTTATCTGGGTTACCCAGAGCTTTCTAAAAGAAGGACTTAAGAGTTATCATGGGTGGGGGTGACCTGGGTACTTATCTAGTTGTGTAGCTAGTAGCTGTCATGCAGCTGGCAATGTATTTATTTGAAATGGATGTCTTTGAATTGGATGCCTTGGCAATCAAAAGCTTAATATCAGGCACTTACACTGCATACAGTAACATGTGCTTTTATGCTAACAATATCTATCTTCCAAAGTAACAGGAAGTATAAACGGTATTTTGAAATCTCTACAACTATAATATGTCTTGAGGTTATGTATGATTCTATAATATGTATTTTTTTTGTGTGTGACAAAAATTATAGGTACGGCTACCACTACTGTGGTTCTTAGCCCATATTCATAAACTAAGAAAATGCTAAATCTCAGCTTGAGGTTGTTGAAATAAAAAATAAAAATTTTTATTTTTCAAATTTCATGTAGCTGTAGATTTGGTGTGTCTGTTGAAGAAGGTGAGTTTAGGACCTTCCTACATTCCCATCTGGAACCACCTCTCACGTGGTGTTTTTTGATTTGCATGTCTCTGTTGAGAGCATGGTAGATGGGTAAAAAGTTTTAAAGATAATAACAAAAAGGAAAACACATGCAAGAATATATTGGAAAATTTGACCTCAAGAATAAAAACTGCATGCTTGACAAAATACATCTTAAAGTGAAAATAAGATCATAGATAAGAATAAGATTTCTGAAATAAATGGATAAATGAATCAGGCACAGTGATATAATAAATGCCTACAAAAGTAATAAGAAAATGACATATAACCTGAGAGAGGAAAATTGGCAAAATTTTGAAAAACCGGTGCTCAAAGGAAGAAAAAATGATTGTCCAGTAAGACTATGAAAACTGCTGGTAACTGGACTCTGGGACTGGCTGTAAAGGTAAATTTTAGGGTATCATAGGTTGGAGACGTTAGTCTTATGACTTCTATCATGACTGATACGCACTACATATTCCACAGAAACAAAGGTCTTTGGCAGAGGCATGTTTTCAGGAACATCTGAAAACCAGCTTCTGGTATTTGGAATTTCAAGTGACCTTCTGTGTGCTTGGGAGTGAAAGTGCTGGTTGCAGGGAGACAGAAGGGTTCTAACCTCTTCTGCCACTTAATCCACACCGGAGGCACTTACTGCAGGTGTGAGGAAGACTTTATGTGGATTTCCCAGGACAGGTCTTCCTCTATATCCTCTGCTTTAGCTCCTCTCTGAAGTACCTAGATAATAATATTTGTTGCACATTTCTTGAGTTGCTTTGCAACTATAAACAACTCCCCTCCATCCTCCACTCCCATCCCCCCACCCCACTGCCCATATCCCCCTCCACGTCCCCATCCTCATCCCCTCTCCACCCCAACCCCTCTCCACCTTACCCCACACCCCTACCGCCTACCCTCTATGCCCCCTTGTGTTCCAACTAAAGGAAGATGCTTTGCAAATGTAAACAATCCCCTTTCATCCCCCACCCACCCTTCCCCTTCCCCCGCACCCCATCCACCCTACCCCCCCACTCCCCTTTGTTTTCCAACAAATGGAAGATGTTAACCAAGAACACATACCCCTAGGCCTCCTGAGCCTAAGGACTGGTAATATTAACCCCTGTGACAACACCCTATTACCTCAGCATCAAGCCAATCAGAGAATTGTGCACTAGCTGATCACAGATCCTGCGACTCTCCTCCCTCACTTGGCTTTTAAAAGTGCTTTGATGAAACCATTCTGGGAGTTCGGGGGCTTTTAGGGTAGGAACCCTGAAAGTCTCCTTGCAGGACCTTGCAATAAACCTTTCTCTGCTCCAAACTCCAATGTTTCAGTTTGTTTGGCCTCACTGTACATTGGCCACACAAACTTGCGTTAACACAAGGAGTTGGAAAATATCTCAGATATTGCTTTTTTTATCCTTCTCTTAGAAAACTGGTATCATTAGATAGATAGATAGATAGATACCTGGTGGAAATGAGAATGGAATTCAGATTGAGTGACTTCTGACATCTCCTTCAGGCCCAGCATATGTTATGGACATCTTGCAAATGTATGCTGAACTGGGACTAGAACGCAGATGTATGTCTGACAGGAAAGCCAAATGTTTCAAGCTCTCTATCTAAAGTGATTTCCTTAAATTTTTATATAGAAATATTTTTCCTCTAATGCATGTACCCTGGTAAGTTTCTAGTGTTTTCTCTAATGTTTATTCATTAATTTATTGGATTGAAGGGTTCAGGTGTCTGAGGTGGAGATTAAAATTTTGCCTCTGAGGATGAAATTTTGCAGTATCTAGTTGGTGTAGAAAACTGCTGTCAACCATAAAGACTTGAGGTACTTTTGGTCTCTATGACAACCAGACTATACCATCTTACCCTGGGAGGGGAAAAATTTAACTTGATGTTTACAGGCAGGAAGTGTGTGATACTTGCATCAAAATAATTTGGTTGTCTACCATCACTGTGAGCATGTGTGTATGTGAGGGTATTGGAGAGGAGTTGAATATATGATTGCAAATGTAAGGTCTGATCAACGAAGTTGTCAGAGCCACTGGCAGCCTCTGCTGAGAGGCTGAGTCACCAGTTAATCCATCCCCTCCCCTGTTTCTGTGTCCTCAGATGACACACCATAGTGTGAGGGCTCTGTGATCTTGGATTCTGTAGAGACAAAATTTGTAAACCCTTTTGATTATACACCCCTCTCCAATAAATATTTTTGCAGTGTTGTGGAAAAGACCCTGATACTAGGAAAGATTGGGGGCAGGAGAAGAAGGGGAGGACACAGGATGAGATGGTTGGATGGCATCCCCGACTCAACGGAGATGGGTTTGGGTGAACTCTGGGAGTTGGTAATGGACAGGGAGGCCTGGCCTGCTGCAGTTCATGGGGTCACAAAGAGTTGGACATGACTGAGCGACTGAACTGAACTGAACTGAAAAGATGTGTAATATGTCTACATATATTGAGGAAATTTGGGGAAGGTAAATTATAAATGCACAAGTTTTGAAGCAAATGAATTGTGAGATACAATGAATATATTGGAAACATTAATACATTTTTTCCTGGTCTCCAATGGATCATTTACATACATCCTAGGTATCTGAATAGCACTTAGGAAATTACTACGCCAAAGGAAAGCTTTTAAGTTATTGCCATGCAGTGCTAAATTGCTTCAGTCGTGTCCAACTCTGCGACTCTATGGACTGTAGCCCACCAGGCTCCTCTGTCCATGGGATTCTCCAGGCAAAAATACTGGAGTGGGTTGCTGTGCCCTCCTCTAGGGATCTTCCCAGCCCAGGGATCAAACCCACGTGTACTGCGGCTCCTGCATTATAGGTAGAATGTTTACGGCTGACCCACCAGGGAAGCCCCTTAACTTATTACATCACTAGTTAAATACTATAAATGGCTCCCCATTGCTACATGCATAAGGGACAAACTCCTTAATAAAACTTCTGGTCTCTGATTGA
Source organism: Bos javanicus (assembly GCF_032452875.1). Classification (NCBI taxonomy): domain Eukaryota; kingdom Metazoa; phylum Chordata; class Mammalia; order Artiodactyla; family Bovidae; genus Bos; species Bos javanicus. Next base: position 56,929,486 of record NC_083897.1, on the reverse strand, counting down.
ATTCTGATTGCGATTTTTTTTGATGCAGCAGTTTTTTTCCACATTCATTAATTATGTTTCAAAAGAAAGGCAGATGAGTTTAAGTTCTTGTTTCTTTTGAATGAAATATGCTTTAGTAAGCAGTTGGAATAAAGTATATTTAAATCTCTTAGCTTCACATTTCTGACTCTGCTCTGTGACACTGAGGCATGTCACTGCTAACCCTGTTTCTGATTTTCTACCTTGTTCACTGTCAGCCTGTGCTCATGGTAGAGGGAGCCACATGATGACTTGTATCGGGAGGAAGGGAAGCAAGTAAGCCACACTTCTGTTCCTGGAATGAACTCTATTTGATCATAGCATATTATTCTTGTTATATATTGTAGGCTTATTCTGCTGAAGTGTGTTTTTTTAAAAAACTTTTTATTTTATATTGGAGTATGTGTGTGTGCATGCCTAGTTGTGTCTGACTCTTTGCAACCCCATGGACTATAACCCTCAAGGCTCCTCTGTCCATGGAATTCTCCAGGCAAGAATACTGGAGTGGGTAGCCATTCCTTTCCCCAGGGGATCTTCCTGACCAGGGATTGAACCCTGGTCTTCTGCATTGCAGGCAGATTCTTTACTACTGAACCACCTGGGAAGCCCCATATTGGCATATAGCTGATTAACAGTATTGTGATAGTTTCAGGTGGACAGCAAAAGGACTCAGCCATACATATACATATATCCATTCTCCTCCATAGAATATGTTTAAATTAATGAGTTATATCAGACTGAAATTTTCATTTCATGTCATGACTTTTGTTATCTGATTTCATGGTAATGCTGGCCTCATTTAATGAGTTGAGAATTGGGACATCTCTGGCAGCCCAGTGGTTAGGACTCAGCGATTTCACTGCTGAGGGCCCTGGTTCAGTCCTTGGTTGGGAATCTAAGATTCCACAAGCTGTGCAGAGTGGGGAAAAAATTGAGGATTGTTCCCACCTCTTATTTTTCCTCAGGAATAGTTTATGTAGAAAAACTGTTAATTTCCTTCTGTTTCTACATATGATGGAGAAACAGGGACCTATTAGTGTCCTGTTAACTGCTATAAAAAAATTACCACAATTTTAGTGGTTTAAAACAACACACATTTATTGTCTAACAGTTCTGGAGGTCAGAAGTCTGAAATGGGTTTGTCTGGGACGAAATCAAGGTATCAGTGGTGGCCATGCTCCTCCAAGTTATCAGTGGTGACCATGCTCCTCCAAGGTATCAGTGGTGGCCATGCTCTAGAAAGAATCTGTTTCCTTGTCTTTTCCAGTTCCTAGAGCTGCATATTTTACCTTCCTTTTCTTATGGCCTCTTTTCCCATCTTTAAAGCCATCCAGAAAGTATCTTCAAACCTCTATTTCCATTGTCACATCACCTTGTCTCTTACAAGGACACTTCCTTACAAAGACACTGGGCCAACTCAGGTATTGCAGGATATCTGCAATATCCTGAAAAATCTCCCCACTCAAGATCCTTAACTTAATTACATCTTTGAAGTCCTTTTTGCAATACAAGGTAATATATTCACAGATTCTGGGGGTTAGGATGTAGAAGTCTTTGGGTGTCTATAATTCAACCTACCACAAGTTCCTATGAAACAACCAAAATATCAGAAAAAAATATGAAATAATGGTTTTCAGCACACTGAACAAAAAGAAACAAAATAAGAGACTGGAAACAAATCAAAGCTAGCATCATACTCACTAGTGAAAGACTAAAATCTTTCCTCTTAAAAATCAAAAGCAGATGAGGATCCTTGCTCTTTCCACTTCTATTTAATAATGTGCTGGGGGTTTTAGGTCAATTAGCCAAGAAAAAGAAATAAAAGGCATGCATACTGAAAAGGAAGAAATAAAACTATTTCTATTTGCAGAAGACAAGGTCTTACATATATATGATTGAGTGTGTGTTCATATGCATACATGCTAAGTTACCTGATTTCTGACAAATGTGACACTTAAGTACAGTGAGGGAGCAGTGGTCTTTTTTTTGGTCAGTTGAATATCCACTTCAAAAAATTAATAGACTTTTTTTCAAACTATGAACGAAAGTCAGCTGGATATGTTTGCATATATAAATGCGAAAGGTAAAAAATAATTTAAAGAAAACATAGGGAATATCTTCATGATTTTGAAGTAGGCAACATTTTCTGTAACAGGTCACAGCAGAAGTAAAATGCTAGCAATAAAGAAAAAAGACTGTATAAAACTTAACATTTGTTCAGCAAAAGGCATCATTAAGAAAGAGAAAAGCAATGGACCAAAAAAAAAAAAAAAAACCAAACCACTGTTTCCTCACTGTACTTAAGTGTCACATTTTTCAGAAATAAGGTAACTTAACATGTATGTATATGCACATACACACATTTAATCATATATATAAATATAAGACCATGTCTTCTGCAAATTGAAATAGTTTTATTTCTTCCTTTTCAACATGCATGCCTTGTATTTCTTTTCCTTGGCTACTCGACCTAAAACCCCCAGCACATTATTAAATAGAAGAATGGGACTGTTTATTTGTGTTACATGTGTCCCGCAAAGGAATTATATCCACAATACATTAAAAATTCCTATAAATTGATAAATAAAGGCAAACCATCCATTAGAAAAAATGGGAAAAGACAAACAGGTACTTCAGAAAAAATGGCTAATACAAATGACTAATAAACAAATGAAAAGGATTTCAACCTCATTATTCATGAAGATCTGGGAAATGAATATTAAAGCATACTGTGATGCTTTTACTTTCACACTTGAATAGGTAAAATGAAAAATGATAGAAATATCATGTTTTTGTGAGAATGTGAAGCAAGTGACGCAAATGAAAGTTGATACAACCACTTTGGAAATTTATTTGGCAACACCAATATATGTGCATTTATACATAACCTATGATGCAACAGTTTCACTCCTACTTATCCAACAGAATTATATGCATATATGCACCAAAACACACATATGAGTGTTCACATCAACACTATTCACAGTAGGCAAAAATATTTTAACTCTCCAAATGCATATGAAAAATAGAATTTCTAGATAAATTGTGGTATATTCACATCAGAGAATAACATGGAGCAATGAAAATGAACAAGCTACAACTACTCACACAAAAAAATTAGATGACTCTTACAAAAGCAGCAGAGATCAGTCACAAAAGAGTGTATAGTAAAACCCGTTTTAAAGCTCAAAAATAGGGAAAACTAATCCATGAAGATAGAAGTCAGATTTGTGTTTGCTCTTGGAAGGTTTAGTAACTTGAAGCAGACATGAGAGGGGACTCTAGGATGTGGCAATGCGCTGTTTCTTTTTCTGAGTGCTGCTATACCGACGTGGTCCCATTGTGAAAAACCATTGAGCTACATATGCACTTGTGGTTTGTTCACTGTTTTTCTGTAGGTTGTACTTCAATAAAAATTACTACAAATATGACTTCCCTGCTGGTTCAGTGTTTAAGAATCCACCTTGCAATGCAGAGGACACTGGTTCTGGACTGGGAAGATCCCTGGTCTGGAAATACCCCACATGTTTTGAAGCAACAAAGCCCATGTGCCGCAACTACTGAGGTTGTGCTCTGGAGCTGGAGAGCTGCAACTACTGAGCCCGAGTGCCCAAAAGTCTGTGTTCTGCAACAAGAGAAGCCACCACAAGGAGAAGCCCATGCACCACAGCTAGAGAGTAGTCCCCTCTCGCTGCAACTAGAAAAAGCCTGCTTGCAGCAATGATGACCCAGCACAGTCTAAATAAATATATAATTTTAAAAAATCACTAAAAATAGAAATGAGGAGATAAAAAACACAGACTGGGGTCAGCCAATTATGAACCCTAAATCCTTGTCAAATCTAAAAGGCTTCTGTGGCCAGGCTTAAAGAGATCCTTATCTGGCCACAGCAGGGCAGACTGTGCTGAAAACCAGGGTCAGCAGCTACCAGTAAGAGAAGTAGAGCTGTCAAATGGCATGGGGTGCATAACTTGAACAGATCGTCTATGTCCAAATCATGGCCTTCATGAAAAATAGTAAGACCTTAAGACCTTAAATAGGGAGATTTGCATGCAAGTGTGGGAAATAAAACCCACTGACCCAAACCCAAGGAATGGACTTAGAGACACAAGGTGCAGTGGGAAGCGAGGCCTTACTAACAGTCTTGCAAGATTGGGTGTCTGATGGGTAGGCACATCCAGAGTCATTACAAGGAGCAATTTATCTTCTCAGCACCCAAGTCCTTCCCCCAGTTCATCATTTGCTGAGTATTATGGGTTAACAAAAGCAGAGACATTACTTTGCCAACAAAGGTCTGTCTAGTCAAGGCTACGGTTTTTCCAGTGGTCATGTATGGATGTGAAAGTTGAACTGTGAAGAAAGCTGAGCGCAGAAGAATTGATGCTTTTGAACTGTGGTGTGGGAGAAGACTCTTGAGAGTCCCTTGGACTGCAAGGAGATCCAACCAGTCCATCCTAAAGGAGATCAGTCCTGGGTGTTCTTTGGAAGGGATGATGCTAAAGCTGAAACTCCAGTACTTTAGCCACCTCATGCGAAGAGTTGACTCATTGGAAAAGACTCTGATGCTGGGAGGGATTGGGGGCAAGAGGAGAAGGGGACGGCAGAGGATGAGATGGCTGGATGGCATCACTGACTCGATGGACGTGAGGTTGAGTGAACTCGGGGAGTTGGTGATGGACAGAGAGGCCTGGCGTGCTGCGATTCATGGGGTCGCAAAGAGTTGGACATGACTGAGCGACTGAACTGAACAGGTTAACAATCTTCCTGTAGTCAACTACAAGGTTAACAGTCTTTGCCCTAGATTTATTACCTATCCTGCACACTTACTCCCATTCTTATTTTTTGATTCACCAATAGAATGAACCCCTGTGAAAATCCTAGGCATTTTATTCTCCCTTTGTTTGCCCAGACTTTCCCACACTAGTATCCCTTACTATTACATCAGCAGGCTGTTACTCAAAGTTTAGTAGTCCTTGAAAATGGATACTTTAAATTTTATTTCTTACAGCAAGAACCTAAGAAACTTAAACTACCAGATTTCCTTATCATTCTAGAAACAGTCCTTCCATACCCATCCCTCTGACTTAACTAGAGCAGAGCAGCCTCCTCATATTTGGAGGCCCTGAAGATGTATTACTAACACAAGATATTTGCCAAACTACACATAGAACTTCCACACTTTCATTGGCTCCAAGCCCATTAAGCAAGGCTGGTTCTCATGACAGGCAGAGCAGGGAGGTGAAGGTCCTGTTCTAGGAGGAGAGTTTTCAATCAAAGGAAGTAGAAAACTAGGCTCAGATACACTGGCACAAACCAGGGACATATTTGGGAGTGGATCTTGAGGCTTTGAATTGAAACTAAGGAGAATAAAGGAGCATTATTGACATGATCTCATAGTATGACTGGCTAAACCACTACTCAATCTCTGGAGAATAGTGACTGGCCAGTTAATTACTTGCTGTAGAAAGTCACTTGGTCCTTGGCTCTGGTTTTGCAGCTGTTGTGCAAACCAGTGTTTCTAGCCACCATGTGCTCCCAGAGTGTCACACTGTGGATCAAGGGGGCAGGGAAATTGATGCTACCAGGCTGATACTACTGCTGATTGCTGTGATTAATAAACTTGTTTACTCTGATTCCTTTCTCCAGGGGATCTTCCTGACTCAGGAGTTGAACCCAGGTCTCCTGCATTGCAGGCAGGTTCTTTAATGTCTAAGTCACCAGGGAAGCCCAGTTCAGTCACTCAGTCGTGTCTAACTCTTTGTGATCTCATGGACTGCAGCATGCCAGGCCTCCCTGTCCTTCACCAATTCCTGGAACTTGCTCAAGCTCATGTCCATCAAGTCAGTGATTCCATCCAACCATCTCATCCTCTGTTGTCCCCTTCTCCTCCTGCCTTCAATCTTTCCCAGCATCAGGGTCTTTTCCAGTGAGTCAGTTCTTTGCATCAAGTGGCCAAAATATTGGAGCTTCAACTTCAGCATCAATCCTTCCAATGAATATTCAGGACTGATTTCCTCTAGGATTGACTAGTTTGATCTCCTTGCAGCCCAAGGGACTCTCAAGAGTCTTCTCCAACACTATGGTTCAAAAGTTTCAATTCTTTGGTGCTCAGCTTTCTTTATAGTCCAACTCTCACATCCATACATGACTACTGGAAAAACCATAGCTTTGACTAGATAGATCTTTGTTGGCAAAGTAATGTCTCTGCTTTTTAATATGCTGTGTAGGTTTGTCATAGCTTTTCTTCCAAGGAGCAAGTGTCTTTTAATTTCATGGCTGCAATCACCATCTGCAGTGATTTTGGAGCCCCAAAAAATAAAGTCAGCCACTGTGTTCACTGTTTCCCCATCTATTTGCCATGAAGTGATGGGACCAGATGCCATGATCTTAGTTTTCTGAATGTTGAGCTTTAAGCGAACTTTTTCACTCTCCTCTTTCACTTTCATCAAGAGGCTCTTTAGATCTTCTTCACTTTCTGCCATCAGGGTGATGTCATCTGCATATCTGAGGTTATTGATATTTGTCCCGGCAATCTTGATTCCAGCTTGTGTTTCATCCAGCCCAGTGTTTCTCATGATGTGCTCTGCATATAAGTTAAATAAGCAGGGTGGCAATATACAGCCTTGACATACTCCTTTTCCTATTTGGAACCAGTTGCAAATATCTTCTACAACGGCAAGCCTCTGGTGGAGAATGTAGAGGATGTGTTAATTTCTTCCTTCCTGCCATCTACAGGTGGACAGGGTTCTGAACAAAGACACTTCGGTTTAACAGTCTGTTGGTGCAGGACTCTCTAAAGGCAGGCCATTATGCATGATTATGATAACAAAGGCAATGAAAAGCAACTCAAAGAAAACAGTTCCAACCTGGAGTCAGAATTGGCTTTTTGCTGCAGCACAGCTGCTACCTATACTTACAACATGATGCCATACAGAGTAGTAAGATGCACATCTATAAGATGCAGCCATGAGGCAAATAAGGGAAATCTGAGAACACATCTCCCAAAAGGCAGGAGTGTTAGAGATTCAGTTGGTGCATCTAGGGCCAGAGTGAAAACCGTTGTTGCTAACATGCATGAACGCCAAGGGTTGGCTCATTCATCCTGATAAGACATAGAGACCAGCCACTCAAGTCAAATTCTAAGGATCCATGTGGGTTGACCAATCTCCAAAATAGTAAAGTTAGAGTCATTCACCCTACGGCTCTGCTGCTGCTAAGTCTCTTCAGTCGTGTCCGACTCTGTGCAACCTCATAGACGGCAGCCCACCAGGCTCCCCCATCCCTGGGATTCTCCAGGCAAGAACACTGGAGTGGGTTGCCGTTTCCTTCTCCAATGCATGAAAGTGAAAAGTGAAAGTGAAGTCACTCAGTCGTGTCCGACTCTTCGTGACCCCATGGACTGCAGCCCACCAGGCTCCTCCATCCATGGGATTTTCCAGGCAAGAGTACTGGAGTGGGGTGCCATTGCCTTCTCCGCACCCTATGGCTCACTACTACCTAAAAAGAAGAGTGACCCCATGAACTGAAGCCCACCAGACTGCTCTATCCATGGAATTTTTTAGGCAAGGATACTGGAGTGGGTTACCATTTCCTACTCCAGGGGATCTTCCTGACCCAGGGACAAAACCTGTATCTCTTGCATCTTCTGAATTGGCAAGTGGATTCTTTACCACTGAGCCACTAAGGAAGCCCAAAATGAAGACCAGCACAATTTTGGTCTCAAAAGGAGAGGAGTGAGTAGTCCTGAATAGAGAGCTTAGTTCTCTGCCTAGGGATTGAACCTAGATAGCCTGAATGAGAAGGCAATGGCACCCCACTCCAGTACTCTTGCCTGGAAAATCCCATGGACAGAGGAGCCTGGTAGGCTGCAGTCCATGGGGTCGCTAAGAGTCATACACGACTGAGCGACTTCACTTTCACTTTTCACTTTCACGCATTGGAGAAGGAAATGGCAACCCACTCCAGCGTTCTTGCCTGGAGAATCCCAGGGATGGCGGAGCCTGGTGGACTGCCGTCTATGGGATCGCAGAGTCGGACACAACTGAATCGACTTAGCAGCAGCAGCAGTAGAAGCCTGAATGAAAACTCAGGAATCCTAGCTACCAGACAAGCAGGAGCTAGCGGCTGGAAGCAAGTGGTCCTGGCTCTTTCCCCCATTTGAAAGCAAGAATATTTAAAGGATGCAAAAACTGTAAAAACAGGTACAAAGTTTATTATTAGAGATACAATGTATGGGAGAGCATACAGAGAAACAGGTTGTTTATTTAAGAGAGAAGCAAAGCAGAAATACACACCAAGAGAGAAAGGGTATGGCCATCCTCTCTAATGAGTTGGAGTGCAGTAAATCAGAAGCTAGGCAGAGACACACACCTGAAGAGGAGTGTGGGCATCCTGAATGAAGAGAAACTCTGTAAGTCGGAAGCTAGGCAGAGACACACACCCAGAGAGGAGCACGGGCATCCTGAGTGAGGAGGAGAGCTGTAAAGAGGTGATGTAAGTCACTTATATAGGACAGTCCTTCCGGGTCTTTGTTTACCTTTGGAAAATCATCTTGTTTCTTTTTTCACACCTGACTGGTCCTTGGACCCTCCCCCATCTTTTTCTAAGATGGATCCTACTGCAGAGGCCTATGGGTGCATGACCACTCTAATTGAGGCTCCTTCCCTTTTAGGCTCCCAAGAAGCCTTCCCACTCATGTGCAGACAGGGAAGTCTTCCTTGACCTCAGGAGTGGACACCTTATCTCTGATTTAGGAGAGCTCAACTTTCACTTTCATGCATAGGAGAAGTAAATGGCAACCCACTCCAGTGTTCTTGCCTGGAGAATCCCAGGGACAGGGGAGCTTGGTGGGCTGCCATCTATGGGGTCGCACAGAGTCGGACATGACTGAAGCGACTTAGCAGCAGCAGCAGCAGCAGCAGCAGCAACTTTTGCCACTAGCTTTGTCTTTGGAGTGTCTGGGTGAGAACAAAGCTTGAATTCTACTCCACTTAACAAACACCAGGTGTCCAGCCCAGAGGCATACTATCTCCTGCCTCAATTTGACTGTTTGGGTATTATAGAGACAATATGTCTCACCTAGATAGTTTTTGTGCCCTATGTATACATTGAACAGAAAAGCTAGCAAATTTAACGGAGTCCAGGAGTAGCAGATAGCTGGGGTAGTGCACCAGGCTATCTCAGCAACCCTACATTTGATGCCTGTAAAACCCCAAGGGTCTCCTAGAATTGTAGGTGTCTGCTGCTGATAAGTAGGTTGATTTGAGCTTCTAGCAAGGGAGACCACCTCCACCTGGAAGTGCCTCTTGGAGTCCTGAACTTGATGCCTCTCTGACAGGGCCATCCACTGCACCCTATTTGAGCAACAGCTACTCACCTGCTACTGGGCATTTGTGGAGAATGAAAGCCTTAGTTAGGACTATCAGGTAACAGCACATCCAGATATCTCTACCTTGAGTTTTTTTCCCACTCATATCCTAACAAGGTTGAGAAAGTACAACAGTCTTATTAAATGAAAATGTATTTGTGAGGCAAGTCTGGTCCTATAGCTATGACTTGTTAGTATGGAAAGGTTAAGGGCCATTTCACCTATGTTTATTCAATATGGAAAGGTTGTGGCTAATTCTTTAAGGGCCATTTCACCTATGTTTATTCAACCAAAAGGGAAGTCTTTAGCTAGGGGGGTGACCACACTTCTAAGAAACCCCCAAGGATGTTTGGCCTTGGCTTACTGGCATGTTGGCCAAAATAAAAGGTAATAGTGACTCTGGGCATCAGCAGTCATTCAGCCTCAATGCCTGTCCTAAAGAACTCACTGAAGGGAGCAACAGTTAGTATCATGGGCTAAATTAAAAGCTGGCATCCTTGCCCTAGAAAATGCTCCTGAAGAGCAGGCATGCTGTATTTTCACTGGCTCTTGGGCTATGGCTAATAGCCTAATTGTCTATTTGAATTAATGGGGGGCGATTTATTATCAGATTGGGCAAGTGGCCCTGCCACCAGAATTAAATGAGCTCAAAAGGCCTCCATCAGGTTACTTACCAGCAAGCGATTTGACTGAGTTCTGCCCACTGCTGGCAAAGAGACTACTTCTGTTCTCTGCTGCCATCTGGCGGCTACTTCTAGTGTCTAACAGCATCATCTTTCAGGATTTGAAATAGCTCCACTGGAATTCCATCACCTCCACTAGCTTTGTTCGTAGTGATGCTTGCTAAGGCCCACTCGACTTCGTACTCCAGGATGTCTGGCTCCAGGTGAGTGGTCATACCATCGTGATGATCTGGGTCGTGAAGATCTTTTTGTACAGTTCTGTGTATTCTTGCCACCTCTTCTTAATATCTTCTGCTTCTGTTAGGTCCATACCATTTCTGTCCTTTATTATGCCCATCTTTGCATGAATGTTCCCTTGGTATCTCTAATTTTCTTGAAGAGATCTCTAGTCTTTCCCATTCTGTTGTTTTCCTCTATTTCTTTGCATTGATCGCTGAGGAAGGCTTTCTTACCTCTCCTTGCTATTCTTTGGAACTCTGCATTCAAATGGGTATATCTTTCCTTTCCTTTCCTCCTTTGTCTTTCCTGTCTCTTCTTTTCACAGCTATTTGTAAGGTCTCTTCAGACAACCATCTTGCCTTTCTTTTCCATGGGGATGATCTTGATCCCTGTCTCCTGTACAATGTCATGAACCTCCGTTCAGGCACTCTGTCTATCAGATCTAATCCCTTGAATCTATTTTTCACTTCCACTGTATAATCATAAGGGAGTTGATTTAGGTCATACCTGAATGGTCTATTGGTTTTCCCTACTTTCTTGAATTTAAGTTTGAATTTGGCAATAAGGATTTCATGATCTTAGCCACAGTCAGGTCCTGGTCTTGTTTTTGCTGACTGTATACAGCTTCTCCAACTTCGTCTGTAGATAATATAATCAACTTGATTTTGGTATTGACCATCTGGTGATGTCCATGTGTAGAGTCTTCTCTTGTGTTGTTGGAAGAGGGTGTTTACTATGACCAGTGCATTCTCTTGGCAAAACTCTATTAGCCTTTGCCCTGCTTCATTCTGTACTCCAAGGCCAAATTTGCCTGTTACTCCAGGTATGTCTTGACTTCCTACTTCTGCATTCCAGTCCCCTATAATGAAAAGGATATCTTTTTTGGGTGTTAGTTCTAGAAGGTCCTGTAGGTCTTCATAGAACAGTTCAACTCCAGCTTCTTCAGCATTACTGGTTGGGGCATAGACTTGGATTACCATGATATTGAATGGTTTGCCTTGGAAATGAACAGAGATCATTCTGTCGTTTTTGAGATTGCATCGAAGTACTGCATTTCAGACTCTTTTGTTGACCATGATGGCTACTCCATTTCTTCTAAGGGATTCTTGCCCACAGTAGTAGATATAATGGTCATCTGTGTTTAATTCACCCATTCCAGTCCATTTGAGTTCGCTGATTCCTAAAATGTCTATGTTCACTCTTGCCATCTCCTGTTTGACCACTTCCAGTTTGCCTTGATTCATGGACCTAACATTCCAGGTTCCTATGCAATATTGCTCCTTACAGCATCAGACTTTACTTCTATCACCAGTCACATCCACAACTTGGTGTTGTTTTTGCTTTGGCTCAGTCTCTTCATTCTTTCAGGAGTTATTTCTCCACTGATCTCCGGTAACATATTGGGCACCTACCGACCTGGGGAGGTCATCTTTCAGTGTCCTATCTTTTTGCCTTTTCATCCTGTTCATGGGGTTCTCAAAGCAAAAATACTGAAGTGATTTGCCACTCCCTTCTCCAGTGGACCACATTTTGTCAAAGCTAGTGGAGGTGATGGATTTCCAGTTGAGCTATTTCAAATCCTAAAAGATGATGCTGTGAAAGTGCTGCACTCAACATGTCAGCAAATTTGGAAAACTCAGCAGTGGCCAAAGGACTGGAAAAGGTCTGTTTTCATTCCAATCCCAAAGAAAGGCAATGCCAAAGAATGCTCAAACTATTGCACAGTTGCACTCATCTCACACTCTAGTAAAGTGATGCTTAAAATTCTCCAAACCAAGCTTCAACAGTACATGAATGGTGAACTTTCAGATGTTCAAGCTGGCTTTAGAAAAGGCAGAGGAACTAGAGATTAAATTGCCAACATCTGTTGGATCATGGAAAAAGCAAGAGAGTTCCAGAAAATCATCTGCTGCTGCTTTATTGACTATGCTGAAGCCTTTGACTGTGTGAATCATAATAAACTGTGAAAAATTCTGAAAGAGATGGGAATACCAGACCACCTGACCTGCCTCTTGAGAAACCTGTATGCAGGTCAGGGAGCAACAGTTAGAACTGGACATGGAACAACAGACTGGTCCTAAATCAGGAAAGTTGTGTGTCAAGGCTGTATATTGTCACCCTGCTTATTTAACTTATATGCAGAGTACATCATGAGAAACACTGGGCTGGATGAAGCACAAGCTGGAATCAAGATTGCCGGGACAAATATCAATAACCTCAGATATGCAGATGACACCACCCTGATGGCAGAAAGTGAAGAGGATCTAAAGAGCCTCTTGATGAAAGTGAAAGAGGAGAGTGAAAAAGTTCGCTTAAAGCTCAACATTCAGAAAACTAAGATCATGGCATCTGGTCCCATCACTTCATGGCAAATAGATGGGGAAACAGTGAACACAGTGGCTGACTTTATTTTTGGGGCTCCAAAATCACTGCAGATAGTGACTGCAGCCATGAAATTAAAAGACGCTTGCTCCTTGGAAGAAAAGTTATGACCAACCTAGACAGTATATTAAAAAGCAGAGACACTACTTTGCCAACAAAGGTCCATCTAGTCAAAGCTATGGTTTTTCCAGTAGTCATGTATGGATGTGAGAGTTGGACTATAAAGAAAGCTGAACACCAAAGAATTGATGTATTTGAACTGTGGAGTTGGAGAAGACTCCAGAGAGTCCTTTAGACTGCAAGGAGATCTAACCAGTCCATCGTAAAGGAAATCAGTCCTAAATATTTATTGGAAGGAATTAGGCTGAATCTGAAACTCCAATCCTTTGGCCACCTGATGTGAAGAACTGACTCATTTGAAAAGACCCTGATGCTGGGAAAGATTGAAGGCGATAGAAGAAGGGGCCAAAAGAGGATGAGATGGTTGGATGGCATCACCGACTCAATGGACATGAGTCTGAATAAACTCCAGGAGTTGGTGATGGACAGGGAGGCCTGGCGTGCTGCAGTCCATGGGGTTGCAAAGAGTCAGACATGACTGAGTGACTGAAGTGAACTGAACTGTACTAGCATCTGTATAGCCATTGAAACCTGTTCTGTCTATGAAATTGTCAGTCTTTTATAAGTAGCAGCTTCTGGCAAGCCCTTAGTAACACTTGAATCTAAGTTCTGCCCGGTTTTTGGCCACTCTCAATGTAAGCCATTCATGGTGAAGGAGTCTCAACAATGCACTGATGGGCGTGACAATTACCGGGTATTCTTTGCTCATTTTCAGGCTCTAGCTGCTGGCATCATCAAAGAGTGGATTATCAAAGTTTTAACTATAAAACATTGCTGGACTGGCTACCTTGCTAGAATATTGCCAGACTAGCCATCACAATCAGACTATATGGTCACTATACAAGGCTGTTCCCAGCAAAGGGATATTTCCTTTCTTTTATTTTGGGAGGGGGGCAGGGTGGGTACCTCTTGTCTGGCAGGATCTTAGTTCCCTGACCAGGGATAGAACCCAGGCCCAGGAGTGAAAGAGCCAAGTCCTAAGCACTGAACTACCAGGGAATTTGCTGGGAATATTCCCTTTCTAAAGGGAACGGTTTCTTGGGGAATGTCAGGACACAGATGTCAGTTCACTGTATCAGTGATTCCACATTGACAATCCCCAATCATTCCTCTTTTTTTCCCCTTCACTGACCTTAGTTATACAACAAGGTGAAAGTGACTCCAGCTTATTGCTTTTTCTATCTCCTGACTTCAGTCATTGGACATTGTGGGTCACAGATCACAAGGATAATGGTCCATTGGTAGAATTTGTGAAATCTAGATTACACTTGTGTTGGCCTATTCAGACTGCAGTAGGTGATATAATGGACCATTGAAAGTTCTACCATTGTGTCACAGCCCATGGACCTCCTGGAACATCCAGATATATCTGGGTGCAGGTGGTCAATGGGAAGGGTACTGACTACTGAATTAAAATAGGCAGATGATGTGGTCATGGAAGGAAAGCAAGAATCTTGATATCTGGGGTGGAACTCCTTGTACCCTGACAGGTGCAGGGATGGGGATGAGCTTTATGACCTCTGAATCCAGCACCACATCTTGGCAAATATCCCCATGGTCCGCTTGAGTCAAGTGGCAGCAGCAGCTGAATGAATTGTATGAGGCTTGTCATTCCATCCACATATGCTGTGCTCACGCTCAGTAACTCAGTCATGTCTGACTCTTTGAGACCCCATGGACTGTAGCCCTCCAGGCCCCTCTGTCCATGGTTCACAGGCAAAAATACTGCAGTGGGTTATCATTTCCTATTCCAGGGGATCTTCCCCACCGAGGGATCGAACCCACATCTCTTGCATCTTCTGTATCGGCAGGCAGATTCTTTACCATTGAGCCACCTGGGAAGCTTGTATGGGGACAGAAAATCTTCCATGGCCATGGCTAACAAATTTGAACCCCCTCATAGAAACACACTAGCCAGGGCAAACTTGTTTCAGTATTACTGATACAAATCCACATGGTTCTCCTGTAGGCATGTATGGACATTGAAGCTGCATTTATTCAGCAACAGTGCCCATGTGGCTTTTCCAAATCAGTATAAAAAATGATCCAAATTGAGTGTAAGAAGCCCCTTTTATTTATATGCTTGTCTACATTGCAGAGTGGGCCACAGAACACTTTTCCATTAGGAATAGGGGTAATGTTCTAATTCGTGTACTGTCCCCTGTAGTTATTGGAAGTGATACCACCCCTTGGACCACTCACTGGGACACGAGGCAAAGAGGGCTGTTCTACCTGGGGATATGTTGACTCCTGGTTCCATACCCCTGGCATCAGTGTCCATGCCCTAGAGACAATGGCCAGAAACTTTAACTTTGGCTATCATAGCCAATGAGATGGCACAAGCTCTGGAAGATAAGAAAATCTCTCTAAACTTCCTTGTAATAGTATAATGGATGACAGACTGGCCTTAGGTACACTTGGGCTCAAGAAAGAGTATATCCAATCAACATCTTCTTTGTGTTCAACTCAATCCCATAAGGTGGAGCAACTCAGTTATACTCAGTTTGGGTACAACACTCTCACAGTTCGGGCACATTCCTCCAAGTTCTGGATATATGCAGTGAATCAAAAACTAACATTTGATGCTATGTTCCCAAATCCAGAGTATATGAATCTGGGAACCAAGGAGTGAAAATCAGATTGACTCATGCAAAAATGAGTCTGATTCCATCTTAAGGTGTTTGCTGAGGACTTTTAGGGACTCAACCTTCCCTCTTTGCCTCCAACCCACAACTGGGCAAGCTAGCAAGAAATCTCAAGTAGTCTCTTCTGGAAGCCAGCAGGAGGTTTAAACCATTGAGGTCCTACCTCTGCATCAGAATTCTCACTCTGGCCCCACCCCCTAACCAAAACAAAAAGCTGAAATCAGTGTCCATTCCAAATCTTTCAAGCTGTTTTCAGAGCAGTTTGGGAAGGCTTCCCTTCTCTTCCCTGAAAGCCTTATTATGTAAGGAATAAACCTTGTCATACCTCCTTAGTATGTGTATGTTTGGTGTCAACAGTCTTGATGTCTACAACAAATTTTAGTTGGGAGAATGGGGTCCATCCTTTCTTACTAGAGACTAGATATCTTACATATTGGATTCAACTGAACTTGAAAAGTGAAAGTGACAGTCACTCAGTCCTGTCCGACTCTTTGCGACCCCATGGACTATAGAGCCAATGGAATTCTCCAGGCCAGAATATTGAAGTGGGTAGCCTTTCCCTTCTTCAGGGCATCTTCCCAACCCAGGGATCGATCCCACGTCTCCCACCTTGCAGGCAGATGGATTCTACTGAACTTGAAGCTAAAGCTACTATCTGATCACTTCAGTCTCCTCATGGCAGTGGATCAGCACACAAAGAAAGGAGTTTTATATATTGGGGGGTGGGAGGCAAGTTGACCCTCATTACCATGCAGAGATATGAGTGGGTGGTACATAATGAGGATAGGGAAAAGTATGTCTGAACTGAGAGGATTTATCAGGATTTCTTTTGGTGCTTTTTGCCCAGTAACAATGGTAAATGGAATCAGTATAAAAGAGCTAGTGATTTCTTCATAATTTTAAGATTCATTTATTCTTGAAATCTTAGCTTAACAAGGCTGAATGCAACAAAAAACCTGGGACTGTTGACTCAGAAATCATTCTAAGAAGTCTGCCTTTTAATGTCTATTATGCTTAGCTTGGTCCTTTAAAAGAATTATCTCCCTTTCTTTATCCATTCTTTGAAGGCTTGAAATGAATATGTTACTGAACCAAACTTGGGTCTATTCATCCAATGTGCAGCAAAGCTAATCTACTGACAGCCGGTTGTGGTGAAGGAAAGTATAGCATTTTCTGCAAGGTGTCAAGCAAGGAGTAAAGCAGCTCGTGTTCAAAAGACCCAGACTCCTGAGTGGTTTTCAGGGAAGGGTTGTAAAGGTAAGGTGAGGGAGGTGGTAGTTGCATACATGATCAACATGTGGATATCCTTCTGATTGACTCGTGGTGAGGTGACAAGGTGGTATTTTGGGAGTTAACATCATCAACCTTCTGATTTTAACCTGTCTGGAATCTACTTGCTCATGGTCAGCATACAGTTAAATTATTCCACCTAGTGGAGGTTTTAGTATCTGAAAGCAATTCAAGGATATAGCTCAGATTATTACCTATAGCCCCGGAGGAGGAAATAAGGGTCCATGACTCTGATTTATGGCTAAACTATTATTATTTTCTCTTGCATGACTGTTTTCCTTTGTTTCTGCATTTTCTCACTTCTCTGATTAAATTTGCTCTTTGAAACTCAGGGAAGGCCCAGGAGGCTTTTCTACAAAGGAGAGGTTGGGGGAGGGGGAGGGTGGGGGAGTGGGTGGGTGGGGGAAGGGAGAGGGTGGGTGTAGGAGGAGGGTGAAGGGATGGGAGGGGGAGGTGGGAGGGGAAGTGGAGGGGAGGAGGAAGTGAGGGGGCAGGGGGAGTGGAAAGGGGGAGGAAGGTGGACAGGGGAGGGGGGAGTAGGAATGGTGGGAGGGAGGTGGGTTGGAGGGTGTCTGTAATCACGGGGTCCTGTTCCTTTCAAATTTAGCAGAGTTCATTAAGTACTTTCTAGCTCTGTCCCTATTATCCTGAGCCATCTCCTGGTGGAAATCAGGGAACATTTAAGCCTGTGCAGCAAAGTGCCTCTATTTTGAAATACTTTAGTTTTTCTGGTAATGGTAAAATTATAAGAACAGGACATGCCTGGGCTTAAAGTGTAATCCACGACTCCAAGGACCTGGAAGGAAAGGGAGGAAGGACTCAAACTGTCTTGAAAATTCATTGAAACCCAGGCCTGTCAATCCTCATCTTTCAGCCAATGAGCTTAGAACTCCTGATGAGGGAAGTAGTTCCCTGTTGACCTTTTCAAGCTCTGCCTCCTGTCACTTGCCCATCATATTCTTTCCCACCAAGTCCAACGGCCAGCTCAGGCACAGTTCTGGTTGGCCATGCCTTGGGCTGCCCCAACCCCACCCTTCCTGTCACGAGGCCTCCACACTCGCCATCTCAGACTGTTAGCTTGTGTGCCACCATCTTCTCTGCCAACTCCCGTCGGGCCACACTGTCAGCAGCGAGCGGCCGCCATCTTTGCCAGCTCAGTCTAGCAGCCGGATCGCTTTTCTGGTTGAGGCACTGACTGGTGCATCTTTCTTGCCATGTCTGCCCCAGGAAAGCAATGTGCATCCACTGGTGGTCAGAACACAGCACGTAGCAGGATGGGCCGAGACCCTGGATTAGTCAGAGGAGCGATTCCTGCAGAATGGCATGCCAGAGTTGGCAGGGATGCCTAGGGATTTCCAGGCTGTAGTGTGAGCCCTTTGGGAGGAATAGGGTGGGGCGTATGGCACCCAGTCCATAGTCGAGGAGTACTGGGATGAACAGCCGGTGGAAGAGGAGGAAGAGGCAGAAGAAGAGGAGGAGGAAGTTGAGGAGGTAGATGAGAAGGAGGAGGAGGATGATGAAGGTGGCAAGGAGAGGGATGAAGAGGAGGGAGAAGGGAAGGGAGAGGATGAGAGAGATGAGAATGAGGAATACGACAATGATAAAGAGGACGAAGCGGAGGAGGAGGAAGACAGCGAGGAGGACAAGGATGAGAATTATGTGGACAAAGAGGAAGAGGAGGATGGTAAGGAGGACGCAGAAGTCATCGCGAGTATCTGTGAGTCCCTACCGCATGGTTTCGGTTTCTGTTCTGCAGTTTGGTCCAAACCTTTCTACACCATATCCGTTGTAACCACCATGCCCTGGTCCACTCCTTTACAGGCCATGTGGTGGTCAGACGCTGCTCTTGGGAGCCTCAAGAGCCCGGAGGGGACCAGATGCGTGGAAGGCAAGGTCTGAGGGGGCGAGTACCAGGCAGAGGGCACTCCTCCCTGGGAGCCACAGGATGCTCCGGAGGGTGCTGCATCCCAGAAGGCCTAAAATACTAATTTTGTCCTAGAGTTACCCTAACAAATTGCCACAAACCAGGTGGCTTAAAACACCAAAAATTCATTCCCTCTTTGTTCTGGAGGCCAGGAGACTGAAGTCAAGGTATCTATCGGCAGGGCTGGTCCCTTCCAGAGGCTCTGAGGGAGAATCTGTTCCATGCCTCTCTCCTAGTTTCTGGTAGTTGCTGTCAGCCCTTGGCATCATTCAGCTGGTATTAATAAATGCATGATTCCAATCTCCTTCATCTTCACATAGTGTTCCCCCGTCTCTATTCGTTTCTCATAAGGACATCAGTCATATTGGATTAAGGGCCCATGGTAATCCAGTATGACCTGATCTTTATTACACCTGAAAATACCCTATTTCCAAATAAGGTCACATTTATAGATTCGGGGAGTTAAGATTTCAACATATCTTTTGGGAGGAACTAAATTCAACTTATAACAAGGTTGGACAAAGATTCAGGGGTGAAAGTGATAATACATAAATCCTAGTTCCAAAAGGATAAAGGCATTATGATACCATGCATGCTGCTAAGTCACTTCAGTCGTGTCTGACTCTGTGCGACCCCATAGATGGCAGCCCACCAGGCTCCCCCGTCCCTGGGATTCTCCAGGAAAGAACACTGGAGTGGGTTGCCATTTCCTTCTCCAATGCATGCAAGTGCAAAGTGAAAGTGAAGTCGCTCAGTCGTGTCGGACTCTTTGTGACCCCATGGACTGCAGCCTACCAGGCTCCCCTGTCCATGGGACTTTCCAGGCAAGAGTCCTGGAGTGGGTTGCCATTGCCTTCTCCGATACCATGCATATATGAAGTTTAAAAACATTCAAAAATTCTTACACTGATTATAGGTACATATATATGTAGTAAAAGGTATACATCAGAGTGATGCATACATATGGAGCATGCAGAACGGTGTCTATGAGAACAATAAACTTATTTAGGACAGCAGTTAAATCTTACAGAAGAGGAAGAATTCAACTGGGGAGAGGTATACTGGGTTCCAGTTTTATTTATAATCTTATGTTTTTTAAGATGGACAATGGTTGCATGGGTGTAGTATTCTCTGTACCTTTGTCTAGGTCTGAAATATGTCCTAATTTAAAGAAAAATAAAAGAGGAAATGGGCCTAATATCTGGAACTTACTGAAGGAAAAAAGTAAAGTACTTAAGCTGAGTAGAGGATCAGAAAAGGGGAGGACCAGGGGTTTGAGGGTAGAAGGCCTTATTTCTACATTTAGTTAACGCCACTTGAATGCTCACTAGTTAGCAATGCCTTGTTCTATTTTTTGTGCTCGTTCATCCCATATCCTCGAGTATATTAGCATTATTTATTTTTGTGTGTATCTCCCCACCTCCTAAAGTGTGAGCTTCTGAATAGTTGGGAATATAAAGGCTTTATTTATTTGTCTCTCCTAAAGCCCTGTGTTTTCTTCATAGGGATTTGATGAAGGTCTGTTAAGTGAAGTTAGTACAAGGTATTCACAACCCTTTTCCCTGTCACTGGTTTTGACATTTAAAAATGTATTATCACATACTAACAGAGTATTCTTTATGGCTAGAACAAAGAAGAAAAGGCACAAGGCCTTTTGTCACCATTGTTTAGTGAAAGAAGAGTCCAAGTAAAATTTATCCATGTAGTGTCACTTAAAGGCTTCAAATTGGTTGTTAGGTTCATGCCATGCTAGGAGGGGTGTGTGTGTGTGTGTATTTCTGTGTTAATATAGTTAATGTAATGAAATTCACTCATGTCCGACTCTTTGCAACCCTGGGGGCTGCAGCCCACAAGGCTCCTCTGTCTATCAGATTATCCCAGTGGGAATACTGGAGTGGGTTGTCATTTCCTCCTCCAAGGGATCTTCCTGACCCAGGGATCAAACCCACGTCTCCCATATCTCCTGCATTGCAGGCGGATTCTTTACCATGGAGCCACCCATAGATTAACCATAGTTGATTAAAAGGCCTTATGTGGGCTTGAGAATTTTTGGAGGTTCACTTTAGACAAAAAACACACATTTCACGTGTACACTCATGGCTGATTCATGTCAATGTCTGGCAAAAACCATGACAATATTTGTAAAGTAATTAGCCTTCAATTATAATAAATAAATTAATTAAAAAAAAAACCCACACAGCTTTTTTGAGTGCTATACTCTCAAGACTAAGAGGTATCTAAGAGGTGATGGCTTTTATATAGGTAACAGGACAAGTGGAATTCCCTGGTAGCTCAACTGGTAAAGAATCCACCTGCAATGCAGGAGACTCCAATTAGATTCCTGGGTTGGGAAGTTCCCTGGAGAAGGGATAGGCTACCCACTGCAGTATTCTTGGGCTTCCCTGGTGGCTTAGCTTGTAAAGAATCCGCCTGCAATGTGGGAGAGCTGGGTTTGATCCCTGGGTTGGGAAGATCTCCTAGAGAAGGGAACAGCTATTTTCTCCAGTATTCTGGCCTGGAGAATTCCATGGACTGTATAGTCCATAGGGTTGCAAAGAGTTGGACATGACTGAGTGACTTTCACTTTCAAGAAGACAAGTGGGCCACATTATCCACATAGATGCACGTGAAGCCTCTCATAGTGAGGAAGGAAGCTCAGGGTTGCTGCTCTGAGGGTTGCTTTAGCTCTAACATATCAGGCTTCTCTGGGTCTCTGAGAGATAGATGGTTCCTAACTCAGGTCAGGGACAAACCCTGCATTTCCTGTTTGTCTGGCTGTTTGTGGGTTTTTCTATTTTCACATATATCAAATATATTCTCACTGAGTCCTTCAACCTTGAAAACTTTGTGTTTCTTCTAGGAAAACATCTGTCTAGTACCTCTCTGTCTCAACCCAGGAAAGGTTAGGATGTTTTGGTATTTTCCTTGCTTATGGCTCTGTCTTCTGAAAGGATTTGATCCCAAACTCTCCTTTTATTCTACTACCTGGGAGGTGACCACTGGGAGAAAATCAAAGGAGTAGGGTGGGTGCCAGAGGTGGAAACAGTTTTCTGTACCAGTTAGGGATATTCTAATGATAGTAAAGTTAGTGATGAAGAATCACTTTTACTCTAAGCCCCCTATTTTCAGATGCTTATAACTCCAAGGAATGCAAATGAGTACATGTTTACAATTCTAACATGGCAGGATGCTCAGACAAGGGAGTTTCGTGAAATGTGGTATTATCAATTCCTGTGAATCACATCATATAGAAGAATAGATTTTGAGGAATGAAATTTACATTTCTTAGAAGTCTAAGCAATGGATTATGTGTGTTTAGAGATGAGGAATTGATTTCATCTCCAAATCCATGAAGAAAATGAGTTTAAAACTAAGAGGCATCTAAAAATTGGCTCTTCTCTTTTTCTCTCTCTCATACAATTTGTTATTTACTCTTGTGCCTTTCTTTCCATCTTCCCACCTTATTTTAGACCCCATCAGTTCCTTATAAATTATGAACTATTTAATGTATACAGAAGATAATACAGCATATATGTAAGGTATACCATAATAATATAAAAACTTGTATATCCATCACCAAGCTTGAGAATTAGAACACAACCAATGCCTTTGAGGCCTACCTGTGCCCTCCCTGATTCAGCCACGCATTCTTTTGCAGAGGTAACAACTATCCTGAACTTTGTTAGTAATTCACTTATTTATGCTTTCATTGCACGCAATATCCCTTTAAATAACTTTACATCTTATCCATTTTGGACTTTATGTAAATGTAATTATGCTAGATGTATTACTTGTCTTCCTCTTCCCCTCCCTCAATTTTGTGTTTGTGAGATTTATTCATATTGATGTGTTCAACTGTAGTAATCAGTTTTAATTGTTGTATTGTTGTCCATCATATGAAAATCCCACAACGTGTGTATTTCCTGTTGCTGGACATATGGGATTCTTTGGGTTTTAAGCTTTTGCAAATTATTGTGCGATGAACTTTCTCATTCATATCCCCCGATGCCCACACATGATAGTTTCTCTAGTTTCTCGGTTGAGGGTGATTTTATACACCACCCCCCACCCCCGAACCAGGGTGCTATTTGATGTCTGGAAACATTTTTGGTGGTCATAACTGAGTATGTGTGCTCCTGGCATGTAGCAGGTGGAGGCCAGGGATCCTGCTAAACATCCTACAATGCACAGGACAGCCCTGCACAACACAGAATTATCTGTTACACAATGTCAACAGTTGAGAAGCCCTGATCTAGAGTACATGCCTAGACATGAAATTGGGTCATAGGGTGTGCCCAAGTTCTGTTGCAGGGAAAAGCCAATTCTGACCCCATGTTGGAACTGTTTCTTTGACTTGCTTTTCATTGCTTTTGTTATTGTAATCATACATAATGGCTGCCTCAGGGAGTCCTGCCCCTCTGCCTAACTGTTAAGCTAAGGTGCCTTTGTTCAGGACCCTGTTCTCCTGTGGATGACAGGAAGGAATAAATTAACACATCCCCTGCCTGAGGCTTGCCATTCTAGGAGATATTTACAAGATTAATGGGCTTTCTGCTTTGTTTCCTCACCTCCCCTCATCTATGATCTATAAAAGAACCTGGCATCCAGATCCTGTGAGACATTAGTTTGCCATCTGATAGGTCAAACAGCTTTTTGAATAAAGTTGTATTCCTTGCCTCAGCACCTTGTCTCCAATTCACTGGCCCATCGTGCAGGGAGCAGAGCAAGTTTGGATTTGGGAACATTTCAACTTTACTTGTTGTTTAGTCGCTAAGACACTTCCTACTCTTTACGACCCCATGAACGGCATCCTGTCTGACTCCTCTGTCCGTGGGCTTTCATAGGCAAGAATACTGGAATGAGTTGCTGTTTCCTTCTCCAGGGAATCTTCCTGACCTGGGGATCAAACCCAAGCCTCCTGGATTGGCAGGCAGATTCTTTACTGCTGAGCCACTAGAGAAGTCCCTCAACTTTACTAAGTAATAATAAAATTATGTTTCAAAATGGTTGTACCAGTATATATTCCCAATAGCCAAGAACGAGATTTCTGGTTGCTCCACATTCTTGCCAACTTGCAGCATCATTACCGTCACTATACTTTTTTTAATCTTAAGTTTTTTGTTTTGTTTTTAATATTTATTTAGTTGTATTGGGTATTAGTTGCAGCATGGGGGATCTTTGTTTCAGTGCACGTTGTGGCACATGGGCTCAGTAGCTGGGCCACTTGGGCTTTCTAGTTGTGGGACGTGTGCTTAGCTGCTAGGATATTAGTGGGATTTAGTCGGATATTAGTGGGATAATATGTGGGATATTAGTCCCCTGTGTGTGTGTGTTTAGTTGCTCATTCGTGTCTGACTCTTTGTGACTCTTTGGACTGTAGCCCGCCGGGCTCCTCAGTCCATGGGATTTTCCAGGCAATAATACCGGAGTGGGTTGCCATGCCCTCTTCTAGGGGATCTTTCTGACCCAGGAATCGAAGCCATGGCTCCTATGTCTCCTGCACTGAATGAATATTGGTTACCCACTAAGCTGTCCGGGAAGCCTCTTAGTTCCCTGACCAGGGACCAAACCTGTGTCTGCTGCCTTGCAAGGCAGATTCTTAATCATTGACTACCAGGTAAATCCCAAGAATATATACTATATGAGGCCATTTTTAAGGGTTCTCCAGGTGTCTCAGATGTTAAAAGTATGCTTGCAATACAAGAGACCCGGGTTCTATCTCTGGGTCAGGAAGATCCTCAGGATGAGGGAATGGCTACCCGTTCCAGCATTCTTGGGGCTTCCCTGATGACCCAGATGGTAAAGAATCTGCTTGCAATGTGGAAGACCTGGGTTTGATCCCTGGGTCAGGAGGAACCCCTGGAGAAGGGAAAGGCAACCCCACTGCAGTATTCTTGCCGGGAGAACTTAACAAAGTTCAAAAACAAGCATGCATAAATAGATGATAAGAGTATACAAAATAACTGGGGGTATGAGGAAAAAGCATGAGGGACTTTTTGGGGTGGCCATTTTTATTTAACTCAGGTATTAAAATTTACAGAACTGTTTTCCTGAATAATACTGTTGAACTAGTATAATCAAGAGGGTGGAAAGTGCGGAAGCCACTGGACTACTCTGTTTCTGCTAAGACCATCACAGACATTTGCTTTGAGACCACACTGCTTCCTTCTCCATCTACAGTCAAAGTAGATGTCTCATGCCTTTCCTTTTGATACCCACAAAACTAGGAACTGTACTGGTACCTCTATTATCACTGCTACAGAAGAAGTTAAATTTTCTGAGCCCATGCTCACTAACAGAAACCAGAAATCACAGAAGAAGCATGGACTACACCTCACTTCTCCTTCCAAGTCTCATGGGTGTTTATTATCTGCTTGGCAGAGGTGAAGTTATTAGTGGCATCCAGGCCATCGAGGCAGGAGTTCAGGAAATGTAGACTTGGTTTCCAACCTCTGTCAAACCTTACTTGCTGTAACTGAGATTGGAATGGAGTCAAGTGCACTAATCTATGATATTTGCTACAGGATGTAAAACTGAAGGTGGAGATGCCAGTTAGGAGGCTATTGTAGTAGTCCACCAGAGAGATGATGGTGGCATGGATCAGAGTGACAAAAGCAAAAGTGTTAGAAAGTGGTCAGATTTATATTTTACTCAGAAAACAGGAATTGCCTATACATTATGGCAGGGTTGAGGGAAAGCTATTAAAGTGTGAAGATTAATACTTTCACTCCTGCCCAAGACATCCAGTTTTCTTTGCAAACCCTCAAGAATTTAAATTCTGTGATGACAATAAAACACTAAGTCCAGTCATTAGAAATTATAAAGTAAGGTGATAAGGTGGTTCCATGTAACTTAGGGGCTTGACACCTGTACTGGGTAAGCCAGAAACTGTGCTTCAGGTCTTCCAAAGCAAAACTATGACGAACAATTAGTTGTTTCATACATTGCCACTTCTAAATCAAGAGGGTAAAGTAATACATTTAAAATGAATTTATTGACATTCATTGAGCTTAGTAATTTGTATAGAGTAAGCCCCTACATATGAATGAGTTCTGTTCTAAGAGCACTTTCATAAGTCCAATTTATCAAAGCCTAACAAAGTTAGCCTAGGTACCCAACTAACACAATTGGCTATATAGTATTTACTGTAATAGGTTTATAATACTTTTCACATGAATAATACATAAAAAAACAAACAGAAAATAAAGAAAACATTTTTAATCTTACAGTACCTTGAGAAGTGCAGTAGTACAGTACAACACAGGGTATACAGGGGCTGGCATGGAGTGAACAGGCAAGAAGAGGTACTGAGTGGAGGAGGAAGAGGTGGTGTGAGATGGTAGAGCTGGAGGATCCTCAGCCATAGGAGATGGAGGGCAAGCTGCAATTTCACTTATGCCAGATATTGATGGAACACACATTTGCATCTTTGAAGGTTAGCATCTTGAAGGTTCGTATGTAGGGAATTTACTTGGGGTTCTAAACTCTTCCTGGAGCCTGTGTAGGAAAGGGCCTTTTCTCATCTGGATTCCAGGAGCTGCTGACTGAGGCAGACACATGTGGGAATATCCTAGGCACTAAGTCCCCCTGGACTGCATTTTCTAACCCTTCTGTACACCTGCCCCTCCCCCAATCCAAGTTACACAGCTCATCTCAAGAACTATGGGTAAGGCCAGTTTGCCCCCATGACCTATGTTTTCTCTTGTAGTTTGCTTCAGTGATCCATATTTTTCTTTCTCATGTGTCTGATTAATTGGCCAGAAACAAATGGCCATCTAAATCCAGAAGAAAATCTTCCATTTTCTGAGCATTGATTGTATGTTTGGCAATAATAACTTAGGTGCTTTCTGTGAATTAACTCATTGTATCCTACAAGAAAGTTGTTTTATTATCTTATTCTAGAGATGAGGAATGGAGAAGGCAATGGCACCCCACTCCAGTACTCTTGCCTGGAAAATCCCATGGACGGAGGAGCCTGGTAGGCTGCAGTCCATGAGGTCACTAAGAGTCGAACACGACTGAGGGACTTCACTTTCAGTTTTCACTTTCATGCATTGGAGAAGGAATGGCAACCCACTCCAGTGTTCTTGCCTGGAGAATCCCAGGGACGGGGGAGCCCGGTGGGCTGCCATCTATGGGGTCGCACAGAGTCGGACATGACTGAAGCAACTAAGCAGCAGCAGCAGCAGAGATGAGGAAACTGAGGCACGGTGAAGCTATGTAACTTGCTTAAGATTCCACTGCTGGTGAGTGGCACAGGTTAAATTCAAACCCAGCCAGTCTGGCTTCAGAGTCTAAGCTCTGGTTTCTACTACATTATCTCCCCCTCCTGGCTGGAAAATGGGAAGTATAATACCTACATTTCAGTGGGAAAAAAAGCTCTCTGAATATGTTTGCATCAAATGGAACACAAGTAGGGTCACTCTGACTTCATTTCCATAGCTGACTCCTAAATAGGATGTACAGGTCCACCGGGAAACTTTTCTGGACCTAACAGTGCCTGGGTCTGGAAAACATTTGCACCCTGTTCCAAATGCCCTTTGTCTTACTTCAGTCATGTCAGTATTGACAAACAGCCTTGGTGGTGGTTTATCTACTAAAGCACGTTGACCCGTTTTGTTCCACCTCAACTCAGTATACTTCATGTGGAAGACACAAAGACTAGGGAAATCAATTCACTGTAATGGGCAATGTTCTCACAAACAACATCAGGAACATGGATGCTGACTGAAGAACTGAGGTGGGTTCTTATCTTGTTTTGTGGAAACTGATGCTGCCCCAGTAAATGCTATATTCAGCTCTGGTTTCCATGCTAGCCCAGTCTATAAAGTCAAGAGATTTTAAATGGATGTAATATGTCCACATCCTGAAGAGTGAACTAGAGAATGTCTCATTTCTTTAAAATTCCGTAATACCTCAAAACAAACCAGTGGCTCAAGTTAGTCAGGTTCACAAGCTAAGAAATAAATAGTTCAAACAACATTCTCTCTCGGGTTTGAAATTTCTAAAAAAGAGAAAGGTGCACCAAGGAAGCTAAAGTGGCTTCTTGCTGATTAAGAACACCTAGGCAACATTTAATGGAATTGATCAACTGTAACCTGAATGTTTTTCCACTCAGACTTCTACAATGCCAATTACCTAAAATGACTTCTCTAATTTATCTTCTCAGATGTAAGGTGTTAAAACTGCTTTTTAGTATAACTTACACAAACCCTGATTGTGTATATTTGTTAAAGGAGAATAGGGATTCAGAGACTAAATCTGAATGTGGAATTATGAGGCACAGGAAAAATTATGAGGTACATGGCAAAAAATAGTTTGTTTTTATTTTATTTTTTTGGAATAATTTTATTTATTTTTGGCTCTGCTGGGTCATCATTGCTGCATGGGCTTTTTCTCTAGTTGTGGCAAGTGGGGGATACCCTATAGTTGTGGTGTGCGGGCTTCTCATTGAGGTGGCTTCTCTTGTTGCAGAGCATGGGCTCTAGGGTGCGCAGGCTTCAGTAGTTGTATCACATGGGCTCAGTAGTTGCGACTCCTGGGCTCTAGAGCACAGGCTCAGTAGTGGTGGCACACAAGCTTAGTTGCTCTGTGACATGTGGGATCTTCCTGGATCAGGGACAGAACCCATGTCTCTTGCATTGGCAGGCAGATTATTTACCACTGAGCCACCAGGAAAGCCCCAAGAATGTTTTTTTTAATGAGAAGAAATACAGGGAGGATGCAGTTACTGATGAGAGAAAGTGAACTTACAGATTTTCATGGGAAATAATATACACACACACACATAAAGACATACACACAAAGACTCTAATAAAAGGTACTATGTGATCAGGACATAAAGAGAACCACACAGCACATGCAGGTAACACCCTCATGGTTTGCTCTGAGGAGAAGTATATACGGTACTGACTTTTTAAAAAAGATGGGATATTGGAAAAGGAAGGAAAACTGAGTATCTGCAAGAGAGCCTTGCTCAGGGAAAGGCCAGTGAAGTTTTTATCTTATTTTATTTTTTTGTGATTTCTAAAATCACAGTGAATTTATTTATTTATTTTAATCAATTAATTTATTTTTTTACTTTAGAATATTGTATTGGTTTTGCCATACATTGACATGAATCTGCCACGGGTATACATGTGTTCCCCATCCTGAACACACCTCCCACCTCCCTCCCCATCCCATCCCTCTGGGTCATCCCAGTGCACCAGCCCCGAGCACCCTGTATCATGCATCGAACTTGGACTGGCGATTCGTTTCACATGTGATAATTTACATGTTTTAGTTCCATTCTCCCATATCATCCTGCTCTCCCCCTCTCCCACAGAGTCCAAAAGACTATTCTATACATCTGTGTCTCTTTTGCTGTCTTGCATATAGGGTTATCATTACCATCTTTCTAGATTCCTTATATATGCATTAGTATACTGTCTTGGTGTTTTTCTTTTTGGCTTACTTCACTATGTATAATAGGCTCCAGTTTCATCCACCTTGTTAGAACTGATTCAAATGCATTCTTTTTAATGGCTGAGTAATACTCCATTGTGTATATGTACCACAGCTTTCTTATCCATTCCTCTGCTGATGGACATCTAGGTTGCTTCCATGTCCTGGCTATTATAAACAGTGCTGCGATGAACATTGGGGTACATGTGTCTCTTTCAATCCTGGTTTCCTCAGTGTGTATGCCCAACAGTGGGATTGCTGGGTCATATGGCAGTTCTATGTCCAGTTTTTTAAGTAATCTCCACACTGTTCTCCATAGTGGCTGAACTAGTTTGCATTCCCACCAATAGTGTAAGAGGATTCCTTTTTCTCCATACCCTCTCCAGTATTTATTGCTTGTAGACTTTTGGATCGCAGCCATTCTGCCTGGCATGAAATGGTACCTCATTGTGGTTTTGATTTGCATTTCTCTGATAATGAGTGATGTTGACCATCTTTTCATGTGTTTGTTAGCCATCTGTACGTCTTCTTTGGAGAAATGTCTGTTTAGTTCTTTGGCCCACTTTTTGATTGGGTTGTTTATTTTTCTGAATTGAGCTGCAGGAGTTGCTTGTATATTTTTGAGATTAATTCTTTGTCCATTGCTTCGTTTGCTATTATTTTCTCCCATTCTGAAGGCTGTCTTTTCACCTTGCTTATAGTTTCCTATGTTGTGCAGAAGCTTTTAATTTTAATTAGGTCTCATTTGTTTATTTCTGCTTTTATTTCCAAATATTCTGGGAGGTGGGTCATAGAGCATCCTGCTGTGGTTTATGTCGGAGAGTGTTTTGGTTTTTATTTTTCAATTTGTTAATGTGGTGTATTGCATTGATTGGTTTGCAGATATTGAAGAATCCTTGCATCCCTGGGATAAAACCCACCTGGTCACGATGTATGATCTTTTTAATATGTTGCTGGATTCTGTTTCCTAGAATTTTGTTAAGGATTTTTGCATCTATGTTCATCAGTAATATTGGCCTGTAGTTTTGTTTTTGTGTGGCATCTTTGTCAGGTTTTGGTATTAGGGTGATGGTGGCCTCATAGAATGAGTTTGGCAGTTTACCTTCCTCTGCAATTGTATGCAAGAGTTTGAGTAGGATAGGTGTTAGCTCGTCTCTCAATTTTTGATAGAATTCAGCTGTGAAGCTGTCTGGTTCTGGGCTTTTGTTTGCTGGAAGATTTCTAATTACAGTTTTAATTTCTGTGCTTGTGATGGGTCTGTTAAGATTTTCTATTTCTTCCTGGTTCAGTTTTGGAAAGTTGTACTTTTCTAAGAATTTGTCCATTTCTTCCAAGTTGTCCATTTTATTGGCATATAGTTGCTTATAGTAGTCTCTTATGATCCTTTGTATTTCTGTGTTGTCTGTTGTGATCTCTCCATTTGCATTTCTAATTTTGTTGATTTGATTTTTCTCCCTTTGTTTCTTGATGACTCTGGCTAATGGTTTGTCAATTTTATTTATCTTCTCAAAGGACCAGCTTTTGGCTTTGTTGATTTTTGCTATGGTCTTGTTTGTTTCTTTTACATTTATTTCTGCCCTAATTTTGGAGATTTCTTTCCTTCTACTAGCCCTGGGGTTCTTCATTTCTTCCTTTTCTAGTTGCTTTAGGGATAGAGTTAGGTTATTTAGTTGACTTTTTTCTTGTTTCTTGAGGTATGCCTGTATTGCTATGAACCTTCCCCTTAGCACTGCTTTTACAGTGTCCCCCAGGTTTTGGGTTGTTGTGTTTTCATTTTCATTCGTTTCTATGCATATTTTAATTTCTTTTTTGATTTCTTCTGTGATTTGTTGGTTATTCAGCAGCACGTTGTTCAGCCTCCATACGTTGGAATTTTTCATAGTTTTTCTCCTATAATTGACATCTAATCTTACTGCATTGTGGTCAGAAAAGATGCTTGGAATGATTTCAGTTTTTTTGAATATACCAAGGCTAGATTTATGGCCCAGGATGTGATCTATCCTGGAGAAGGTTCCGTGTGCACTTGAGAAAAAGGTGAAATTCATTGTTTTGGGGTGGAATGTTCTATAGATATCAATTACGTCTAACTGGTCCATTGTATCACTTAAAGTTTGTGTTTCAGTGTTAATTTTCTGTTTTTGATTTGTCCATAGGTGTGAGTGGGGTATTAAAGCCTCCCACTATTATTGTGTTATTGTTAATTTCCCCTTTCATACTTGTTAGCATTTGCCTTACATATTGTGGTGCTCCTATGTTGGGTGCATATATATTTATAATTGTTCTATCTTCTTCTTGGATTGATCCTTTGATCATTATGTAGTGTTCTTCTTTGTCTCTTTTCACAGCTTTTGTTTTAAAGTCTATTTTATCTGATATGAGTATTGGTACTCCTGCTTTCTTTTGGTCTCTATTTGCATGGAATATCTTCTTCCAGCCATTCACTTTCGGTCTGTATGTGTCCCTTGTTTTGAGGTGGGTCTCTTGTAGACAACAGATATAGGGGTCTTGTTTTTGTATCCATTCAGCCAGTCTTTGTCTTTTGCTTGGGGCATTCAAACCATTTATGTTTAAGGTAATTATTGATAAGTATGATCCCATTGCCATTTACTTTACTGTTTTGGATTCAAGTTTATACACCCTTTCTGTGTTTCCTGTCTAGAGAAGATCCTTCAGCATTTGTTGGAGAGCTGGTTTGGTGATGCTGAATTCTCTCAGCTTTTGCTTGTCTGTAAAGCTTTTGATTTTTCCTTCATATTTGAATGAGATCCTTACTGGGTACAGTAATCTGGGCTGTAGGTTATTTTCTTTCATCACTTTAAGTATATCCTGCCATTCTCTTTTGGCCTGAAGAGTTTCTATTGAAAGATCAGCTGTTATCCTTATGGGAATCCCTTTGTGTGTTATTTGTTGTTTTTCCCTTGCTGCTTTTAGTATGTGTTCTTTGTGTTTGACCTTTGTTAATTTGATTAATATGTGTCTTGGGGTGTTTCACCTTGGGTTTATCCTGTTTGGGACTCTCTGGGTTTCTTGGGCTTGGGTGATTATTTCCTTCCCTGGTTTAGGGGAGTTTTCAACTGTTATTTCTCAAGTATTTTCTCATGGTCTTTCTTTTTGTCTTCTTCTTCTGGGACTCCTGTGATTCGAATGTTGGGGCATTTAACATTGTCCCAGAGGTCTCTGAGGTTGTCCTCATTTCTTTTAATTCTTTTTTCTTTTTTCCTTTATGTTTCATTTATTTCTACCATTCTATCTTCTACCTCACTTATCCCATCTTCTGCCTCCGTTATTCTACTATTTGTTCCCTCCAGAGTGTTTTTTATCTCATTTATTGCATTATTCAGTATATTTTGACTCTTTTTTATTTCTTCTAGGTCCTTGTTAAACATTTCTTGTCTCTTCTCGATCCTTGTCTCCAGGCTATTTATCTGTAACTCCAATTTGTTTTCAAGGTTTTGTATCATTTTCACTATCATTATTCAGAATTCTTTATCAGGTAGATTCCCTATCTCTTCCTCTTTTGTTTGGTTTGGTGGGCATTTATCCTGTTCCTTTGCCTGTTGAGTATTTCTTTGCCTTTTCATCTTGTTTATATTGCTGTGTTTGGGGTGGCCTTTCTGTATTCTGGCAATTTGTGGCTCCTCTTTATTGTGGAGGTTCCTTGCTGTGGGTGGGGTTGAATGCATGGCTTGTCAAGGTTTCCTGGTTAGGGAAGCTCGTGTCTGTGTTCTGCTGGGTGGAGCTGGATTTGTTCTCTCTGGAGTGCAATGAAGTGTTCAGTAATGAGTTTTGAGATGTCAGTGGGTTTGGTGTGACTTTGGGAAGCCTGTATATTGAAGCTCAGGGCTATGTTCCTGTATTGCTGGAGAATTTGCGTGGTATGTCTTGCTCTGCAACTTGTTGGCCCTTGGGTGGTGCTTGGATTCAGTGTAGGTATGGAGGCGTTTGATGAGCTCCTATCGATTAATATTCCCTGGATTCAGGAGTTCTCAGGTGTTCTCAGGATTTAGACTTAAGCCTCCTGCCTCTGGTTTTCAGTCTTATTTTTACAGTAGCCTCAAGACTTCTCCATCTATACAGCACCGATGATAAAACATCTAGGTTAATGATGAAAAGTTTCTCCACAGTGAGGGACATCTGGAGAGGTACACAGAGTTACATGGAGAAGAGAAGAGGGAGGAGGGAGATAGAGGTGACTGGGAGGAGAAGAGGGGGAGTCAAAAGAGGAGAGAGCAAGCTAGCCAGTAATCACCTCCCTACGTGCTCTCCACAGTCTGGATCCCTCAGAGATGTTCACGGTGTTACACAGAGAAGAGAAGAGGGAGGAAGGAGACAGAGGTGGCTAGGAGGATAAAAGGGGGAGTCAAAAGGAGACAGATCCAGCCAGTAGTCAGTTCCCTAAGTGTTCTCCACAGCCCAGAACACACAAAGAGATTCACAGATTTGGGTAGAGAAGAAAAGGAGGAGGGGGAGATAGAGGCAACCTGGTGGAGAGAAAGGAGAGTCAAAAGGGGGAGAGAGCAATCAGGCCAGTGATCTCTCTCCCAAGTAAAAATGGGTACTGAACATTGGGTTCTTAAAGGTAAAAAGTTGATAACAAATACCAAAAAGCAAAGATTAAAAATCTAGAGTAGAGGTTAGATTCTCAAAAATACAATATTAAAAACAAAGTCAGAAAAATTATTAAAAAAATATATATATGAAGTTTGCTTTAAAAATAGGGTCTTTTTTTGCAAGGTATTAGTAGGTTTTAAAAATGAAAATTAAAGCAGTAATAGGGGACTAAAAATAATTTTTTTTTAATTTAAAAAATTGTAATAGTAAAAATATATCTAGGGCTTTCTCTGGAGCTGTTGTGGACAGTGTGGGGTCATTTCATTTTCGGATAGTTCCTTGGTCCAGCTTGTACTTCTCAAGGTCTATAGGCCCCTTCCTATGTAGTCGGTGCTAACTACAGGGTTTTAATCTATTGCACCTGTCACTCCCAAAGTGGTTCCCTCTGTTTTAGCTTCTTCTGTTTACTGGTCTCTTCAGTGTCTAATTTCTGCCCTGACACAATGGGGATGGTGGTGGTCACTTTTTTTTGGCTCACTTGTTCAGTTGTGCTGTGGGGAGGGAGGAACACTGCAAATAAATATCACTGGCGTGTGCTCACAGTGATACAGCCACCCTGGGTTTGCCCCTGCTCACAGTGTGTGTGCTTTCTCAGTCTACACAGCTCAGGCTCTAGGTTGCTCTGCCAGGAACTCTCTGATGCGGGGCCTGGGTTGCATGCACTCCCCAGGTCTAAGCTGCTCAGGTTCAGGTTCTCGGGTACTCCACAAAGGTGCAGACTTGGTTGGGCCTGCGTTTTGTGCCCATCCTAGGTCCGAGCAGCTCAGGTGACCAGGTGCTTGGCGAGCACAGTTGCCCCCAGTTGAAGGCTGTGACTTATTGCTTCCCCCATTCCAGCTGCTCAGTTTTCTGGGTGTACAACAGGCGCGCCTTCTCAGGTGTGCCATGTGTCTCTTCTGGGGAGCTGATCTCTGTCTGTGACCCTCCCAGTGGATGTCGACCGTCCAGAATCCCAAGAAATCTTGGTTAGCAATGAAGTCTGCCTGCAGTTTGTTATAGGATGCCTCTTTGGGGCCACGATTGCCCCCTTCCGGCTCTGGCTGCCCTCTGGCAGGGGATGGGCCAGTCCACAGCTGGCTAGCTCTGCTCAGTCCTTTGTTCTGTGAGTGGGCCTGGTGGTGTCTTATGTTAGGGCTTTTCGCGGGATAGCTATCCCACAGTCTGGGTTGCTATCTCAAGCTAGTTCCCTCAGATTGCTCTTGGGGCATTCAGGCCCAGTCTTATTCTAAGCAATGCATCCCGCGCCTCCCTGTCCAGCCCCCACTTGCTAGTGGGGGATGCAAGCATCTGGGCTGCTGCTCCGCTGGGAGTTGCTGTTAGGCATGTAATCTGTGGGGTTTAATTATTTATGTATTTTTCCTCCCGGTTATTTTGCCCTCTGAGATTCCAAGGCTTGCCACAGACCTACTGAAGAGAGTGTTTCCTGGTGTTTGGAAACTTCTCTCTTAGGACTCCCTTCCCAGGACGGATCTCGGTCCCTACCTCTTTTGTCTCTTTTTTTATCTTTTATATTTTGTCCTACCTCCTTTCGAAGACAATGGGCTGCCTTTCTGGGTGCCTGATGTCCTCTGCCAGCATTCAGAAGTCATTTTGTGGAATTTTCTCAGCGTTCAAATGTTCTTTTGTTGAATTTGTGG
The DNA here is from genome assembly GCF_032452875.1 of Bos javanicus. Taxonomy (NCBI): domain Eukaryota; kingdom Metazoa; phylum Chordata; class Mammalia; order Artiodactyla; family Bovidae; genus Bos; species Bos javanicus. The sequence goes on along the minus strand of NC_083897.1, from coordinate 56,894,144 downwards.
GGGAGAAAGTGGTCTCCCTGTCCTATTCCTCTGCCATTTTAGGACTGCCCCCTCTACCAGTGACATTTTTAAAGTAAGAAAATGATGTGATTTTATTTGGGTTTAGACATGGCACTATGGAAATTGTGTAAGAGTCATAAATAGGTTTACATCCCCCTTGAAATCTGTATGTTGAAATCCTAATCCCCAAGTATGGTATTAGAAGGCGGGCTCTTTGGAAGTTGCCTAGGTCATAAGGGTGGAGCCTTCATGAATGAGATTAGTGCATTATTTAACAGGGTCCAGAGAGATACTTTGCCCTTTCCACCATGTGAGGGCATAGTCAAAAGTTGCCAGTTAAGATTCAGGAAGTAGACTTCTGCTGCTGCTGCTGCTGCTAAGTCGCTTCAGTCGTGTCCAACTCTGTGTGACCCCAGAGACGGCAGCCCACCAGGCTACCCTGTCCTTGGGATTCTCCATGCAAGAACACTGGAGTGAGTTGCCATTTCCTTCTCCAATGCATGAAAGTGAAAAGTGAAAGTGAAGTCGCTCAGTCGTGTCCGACTCCTAGCAACCCCATGGACTGCAGCCTACCAGGCTCTTCCATCCATGGGATTTTCCAGGCAAGAGTACTGAAGTGGGGTGCCATTGACTTCAGGAGATACCAAATCTGCTGGTGCCTTGATCTTGGATTAACCAGCTTCTAGGACTGTGAAAAATAAATGTTTGCTGTTTATAAGCAAAAATAAAACAAAAACTCTCTTTCTTAGCTTCACTTATTCACTTAATAGGTATTTTCTGTGCTCTGAATGTGTGCCCCTCAGTAAGCTAGGTGCTACCTATTCTTTTACTTCTTACCTCTTTTACCTTTTGTCTTACCTCCCAATTCACCTATACTCAAGTGAAACTGGAATGCTCATTGTCACGTGGCAGAGCTGGGTCAGATTACAGATGAGCTAACTCCTAGGTAAGTGCTATTTCCTGTACCTCATAATCCCATATTCATGTTCAAGTCCATTCAGTCTGGATACTTGTATACATTCTAATAAATGACCTAGACAAAAATTCAACAAATACAAATTGTACCAGCTTTTTCATATTCCTTGCTTCCTTTTGTGATCTTTTTCATGTGAGTCTGGGATGAAAAATCTGGAAATGAATTCATTTTTGCCATCAAGTTTTTGGCAATTTCCAAAGTCACAATGGGGAGTTCTCTGGTGGCTCAGAGTTAAAGAACCCACCTGCAAATGCAGGAGATACATGTTCGATCCCTGGGTAGGGAAGATCCCCTGGGCAAGGAAATGACAAACCACTCCAGGAGTCTTGCCTGGAAAATCCCATGGACAGAGGAGCCTCGTGGACTATGTCCATGTGATTGCAAGAGTCTGACACGACTTAGTGACTAAACAATAAAAATGTGAGGCTTTTTTCTCTACATGTTGGGACCAGAATGCTGGAGCATTAGCGTGGCCTGCTCTCCAGGGGTTAACTGCCTTGAAGATCTGATACTGACCTTTGCCTTCTTCTATGATGTCAGCCAAGAAACCTCACTTCACATTTGCATCCCTTTGCTATGGGAGGGGGGGCGCTTAGGGAGCCCAGCTTCTGTCCTGATGAGGCGCCAGAGCCCTATCAAAAAATGCATTGGCTGACTCTCTTTCACCCCTTCCAGAGGAGAAGCACTCAGGGTCACTGGAATCCCAAGGGTCTGGGAGCTACTGCAAGTCAACTATCTCCTGATCCCTCAAAGGTGTCTGGATCTTTCAGAAGCCAATGTGCGTACTCAAATTACTCCTTTCACCACACGAATCAAACTCTTGGGCATAGGAGCTTTCAAGCAAAAAGCAGATTTTGCCTTCTTACAGAGGGTAGGTGCAGGGCGGGTTGGCCCACGCTGCCAACACCCAGCCCCATTCTTCAGCTGCCAGGGAGCTGAAGCTGGAGTTGAGCCAGCAGTGACTGAAGAAGCCAGAATACCCAGAGGGCTGCATAGGTCCACGCCATGATAGGAAGCAGGACCACACATATTTTTGATTGGCTCCTGGCATCTGTGGAATTTGTTAACCTCGTTATGCCATCCAGGTGGGTGGAGCCAGTTGTGCATCAGGCTTTCTGCTCTGTTGCTTGCAGCCACAAATGCGTCAGACCCAGCACTCTTAGAATCCAAGGGATTGGCTCGTGGAGTGCGTCATGGAGTTGAGCGGCTCGGCTACTGCTCTTCTCGCAGCTCCCAGGCTCAGGGCTCCTGATCGATTTATCCCCGCCCCCTTTGCCAAGATGGTCTCATCCGAGAGGCGGCTGTTGGCGGAAGAACAAGCTTCGCATCCCACCTCTGGTTAGTCTGCTCATCCCCTCCTCTGTCTTCCACCAGTGTTCTCCAACTCGGAACTATGGGGTCCAATGAGGGGCAAGTCCCTGTGCCCCTACTGCCCACCAGAATCCCCCTCTTGAAGGCTGACGACCACAATCCCACCTGGAGATTCCACTTTGACATCTAACTTCTCTTCTGATGTTCCTGAGGTAGTTCTGGAATTCTTTGATTGGTAAGCTTCAGGCTGCCAGGAGCTGGGATGCCAGTGGGTGAGTGGACAACCTTTTAGAAGGAGACAGCTGGGGGAGACCCCTGCCCATGTACCCTGCCACTGGTCAGTCCTTAGAGGAATTGGTGGTAGGGATGGGGACTTTGGGTTGAGATGGAACCCCTTGTTTCAGTACCTGTGTTAATGTAGCTAACAGTGCCCAAATCACAAGGATTGGGGAACTGGCGCCCCAGGGTCCACCAGTTCATGTCCAGGGACTGAGTTCTCCTCAGTCGTGTGCACTGTTCCCTCTGTGTGTGTGTGTGTGTGTGTGTGTGTGTGTGCACATGCGTGTGCAGGTGGGTGCTTGTACAGGGAGGGGCCGGTTGTATGGTGAGGGCTAAAATTAGTAATTGTGAAGAGTTGACATCTAGTAAAATTGAGAGGACCTTGAATGGCCTAATCCCAAGTTTCTTTCCTCGTTCTGCTCCACCAGATAGTGTCCTCTTCAGACTCTCCTTATTGAATGCACCAGATGCATTCCTGCATATTCCTCCTGAATAGTGTTTCCTTGTCAGCCAGCAGAATTATTCAGAGAAACCAATCTTTTGTTGGATGAAGCTTTTTATCATTTTGTTAATGTAAATTCTTTTAGTAAATTCTGGTTTTCTAATTGGATTAAATTAGAACTTTTGACAGAAAGCACCATAAAAAAGTTTATATATTGGTTGATGAAAATGTTGTGACTAGAGGCTCATAGGAACCTTACCCTGTATATCCCCAGGGAGCAGATGTTTAATAGTCACTAGTTCATTACTTGTAGTGAATTTATAGAATATAGTGTGAACACACACAAACAAATTGCATGGACTGATATTCCTTGGTCATTGTCTGCAGGTACCATAGGATCACAGTGATGCTCAGGGACTGTTCCTATGCCCATGCCTTTTGGGAGGAAAACATCCATGCTGAAGTTCTCAGGTGTTTTGGGTGAGCACATCAGCAGTCTTTGAAAAGGCCAGCTCTCTTCAGGGCTCGTGGTGGGTCCTTGTGTATACTCATCCAAGACACCTCCAGGCTGGAAGAATGTGATTAATAAGAGAAACTCCAACTACCCTAATGAATGTTGAGAAGACACCCTTGAGGCCTAAGAATCTGAAATGATTTTGTTGACCGAGGGCCAGAAGGTTCTCTCTCTTTCTTAAGCCATCAGCCAGCAATATATAAGAGCTGGTTGACATGAAGTAACAACAAAATGTGACTTTGTGCTGGAGAATGTAGACTGGTTAGCTCAGTTCAGGAGGGCACTGAGAGTGGAAAATTACTTTTCCTGGGGAAATCAGCTGCCCCTGGATGGATCCCAACCAACATGGAGAGCTGTGTCCATGCTGATTCCAAGATGGGGCTCTTTAGGGAGTTGAAGTAATGTTTTTTTTTTTTTTTCTGTGGGCTGCCACCTGCGTACTTCCTCTCTTCTCGATTTGCCAGAATGTCTGCGCCCTCTACCCCGGCCCCTCATCTTGCCTGATGGCATGGACCCACTGTTTGTACCCATCTTCTGGATAAAAGCTGGGGAAGAGGTGGAGGAGACTTCCCTGCCATGTTCTTCTGGCTCACTCAGTGTAGGGAGAGAAGGGAGTGGGGGAAAGAATGTGTACACTTATGACTATACACGTTTACATGTGTTCCAGAGAAGTCACTGCCCTGGAAAGGTGACAGTTGGGGTGTTCTCTGTTGTTTGTTTTCTGGGAAATTATGTGACATTTACTGATGACCAGTGACTTCTCTGTTTCAGCAAAAACTATGCAAGGAAAATGGTTCAGAGGGTTTTGGACAGAATGCTGACAGGATATCATGTCTGTCTGAGTCTACATATGGGAGGTAAGCCACGTCTAGACATTTGAGGATTTTTTTTGAAGTATAGTTGATTTACAATATTGTGTTAGTTTCAGGTGCACAGCATAGTGACTCAGTTTTACGTATTTAGACATTCTCTTTTTATATTCTTTCCATTATGGTTTATCATGGGATATTGAATATAGTTCCCTGTGCTATGCAGTAGGACCTTGTTGTTTATCCATTCTGTGTATCATAGTTTGCATCTGCTAGTCCCAAACTCCCAATCCATTCCTTTCCTACAGCCTCCCTCCACCCCTGCTTTGGCAACCACAAGTCTTTTCTCTGTCTGTAAGTCTGTTTCAGAGAAAAGATCATTTGTAGACAGTTGAGGGTTGCTAAATGAATCTTTTATTTTTAATTTTTAAAAATATTTATTTTTAAAATTTATTTGGCTATACTGGATCTTAGTTGTGGCATGTGGGATCTTCATTGCCACATGCAGGATTTTTTAGTTGCAACATGCAGGGTGTTTCGTTACAATACAAAGTATGTTTGAGTTGTAGTATGTGGGATCTTTATAGCAGCAAGTGAGATCCTTGCTGCAGCATGTGGGGTCTTTGTTGTGGCACACAGGATCACTATTTGTGCCATCTGGGATTCTTAGTTGCAGTACGTGGGATCTTTTATTTGCAACTTGGGATCTTTTAGTTGCAGAATGTGGTATTTTTGTTGTGGCATGTGGTATATTTGTTGCAGCAGGTCAGATTTTTGTTGTAGCACGTGGGATCTTCAGTTGCCACACACGGGATCTTTGTTACAGCCTGTGGAATATTTAGTTGTGGCACATGGCATCTTTCCTTATGAGTGCTGAATCTTTTAATTGCGTCATATGGGACCCTTGTTGCACCATGTGGGATCTTTAGTTGTGGCAGTGGGATCTTTTGTTGGGGCATGTGGGATCTTTGTTGAGGTATCGGAGATCTTTTAGTTGCAGCACGTGGGAACTTTCTTGCAGCAGGTGGTATCTTTAGTTGCAGTATGCAGGATCGTTGTTGGGGCATACGTAATCTTTAGTTGTGGCATGCAGGATCTTTTAGTTGTGGCATTTGAAGTATTCTTAGTTGCGTCATGTGGTATCTTTCATTGTGGCATGTGAGATCTTTGTTGAGGCATGTGGAACTTGGTTGCAGTGCTCAGGATCTTTAGTTTCGGTACGCTGGCTCTTTTTCTTGTGGCAGGTGGGATCTTTAGTTGCAGCATGTAGGCTCTTTGGTGCGGCATGTGGGAACTTTGTTGCCGCCCTCAGGATCTTTAGTTTCAGCTTGTGGCAACTTTTATTTGCAGCACGTGAGATCTTTAGTTGGGACATGCAGGATCTTTTAGTTGTGGTATGTGAGATCTTTGCTGTGGCATGTGGGATCTTTTAGTCTGGGTATGTGTGATTTTTGTTGGGGCAAGTGGTAACTTTTGTTGTGGCATTGGAATCTTTGCACCATGTGGGATTTTAATTGGGGCATATAGTATCATCTTGGTTGTGGCAAGCAGGATCTTCAGATTGTGGCATGTGGAACCTTTTATTGTGAGTATCTGGGATCTTCATTGTGGTATGTGGAATCTTCACTGCAGCATGCATGATCTTTTAGTTGTGACATGTAGGATCTTTTATTTGGGGCATGAGAGACCTTTGTATTTGCAGCATGCAGGATCTTTGTATTTGTAGCATGTGAGGTCTTTTTAGTTGCAGCATGTGGGATATTTATGTGTGGCATGCTGTATCTTTATTTGCAGCATGTGGTGTACTTGGTTGCAGCATGAGAACTCTTAGTTGTGGCATTTGGAATCTTATTTACCTGACCAGGGATTGAACCTCAGCCCCCTGCACTGGGAGCAGAGAGTCTTAGTGAGTGGACCACCAGGGGAGTCATTACACTTGAGACTTTTTTGTTAAGTTGAATAGAGCAGAACCACAGCAAGCCATCCCTACCATGTAACTTACCAGTGGCACTCCCCCAGGCTCTACACCTTTGCTTCTTGAGATCCTACTTTCCTTCCTTGCAGAGTTGTGCTTTGGGGTACTCGCAGGCTCCAAACCTCAGGATTTTTGCTCAGGCCCTAGAATTTCTCACACTTCTCTGGCTTCATATGTGGGAGCCCTTCTGCTCTCTCTTCACTCCCTTGAGAAGAACCTGAACCTGAAGCACACTCCCTGGTGGCACTGGAGGAGCACTACCCACAGAAATGGATGTGCAGGCCAGAGGGCGCAGTGCTGCTCAAGATAGGATTTTTTTGCTCCATTTGTTAGGCTCTATGGGGAGGGCACTTGAAGACACATTCTCTGCACGCTGGGTACTCACCCTATTGAGTTTGTTAAAAACTGAGCACATAATCCCTGTCTTGTCTACCTCACCTACCCAGGCCCCAGGTGCTTGGTACTCTGCCCAACAAGCCTTTAACTACTACTGCGTTTGATTGGTTTTACCTCCAGATACATCACAACTCTGCTTATCTCTCAGTTGATCATGAGCCACTGCCAGATCACTCTATGGGCATTTTCCTCCTGAATTAGTGCAACAGTGTCCCAACTTCTCTACTCCCTGATATTAGTGTTGGTCTGCCTAGTCCATTTAGCAGACTGCAGTCAGTGTGCTAAATGATATGATCTTATAAATCAAGCCTGATTATGTCAAGAACTTTTGATGACATTAACTGTCAAATAAAATCCAAATTCTTTAGATCTGAATTCTAGCATTCAGATTGATAGAGCAGGATGAGAAATGGCAATTAAATGGAAAGACAAACCACCAGGAAATCAAGGAGGCAGTTTCTTTCTATATTCCCTCTGAGCCTTCCTTTGGAAAGGGCAGCTAGTCTGTGCCCCAGAGCTTAAAGTGATAGGAATTCCACCCTGAGCCTGCAGAACAGGAGTAGTATTCTCTGGCCAAGGGTCACCCAGGAACCCTAAACCAATTACAGACAAAAGAAGGCGTACGTTGAATATAGGTTCTAATAGGAGGTTGAACTAGATATGAACACTAAAGGGTTAATGATGCAAATAGCTTACATCTGTGGTGGTGAATATAGGTCTTCTGAATGTCCAGAATCTCTACCCTAAAGAGCGCATAGCTCTGAGGATTTGGCACCTATGGATAGACTGAGGAAGACACCATGTTTGCCCTGGGAGCTACCTTGAAAAGCAAGGCCACTGCCCTGGTCCCTGAGCTTTGGAGGTGAATCACATGACTGTTGCTTTCCTTTTGTTCCATTGTTCCCTCCAGAATGTTAGAGGATAAAGTGTGGGGCACATTTTCCAAGGTGAATTTGTACCTAGGAGCTGGGAAGCTAGGATGGAGAATGCAGAGCAAGCTCCTCCTGTAGCCTTACAAGGACAGTGCTTCTAGGTTGGGTTCTTAGGGAGGAGACTGAGGGTGAGAGGGCTGAATGTGGAATAATTCAGGTGTTGAAGCACAACCAACCCCCCTTGGATGATAATGTTTGACTCAATTGGGCCAAACACCAGTGGGTGTCAAGGGAGTTGCTGCCTCATGAGTGAAACTGGTGATACTGGTGGGTGTCACAGGACACCATGCAGTCCCTCATGAATTGCCACCTCGTGTTGTCCGGTATCTCAACAAATGCTAACAGCAACAACGAAAAAACCCCAAGCACATTCTCCCAATGTTTTAAGCAAGAATGCATCTCAGCAGGCATCCAGAGCCAGAGGGAGGGAGCAGGGGCCAGGGTCAAAGTCTGGGGATTATCAGATGTGGATCAGTCCAGTTCAGTTGCTCAGTTGTGTCCAACTCTTTACGACCCCATGGACTGCAGCACACCAGGCTTCCGTGTCCATCATCAGCTCCCGCAGCTTGCTCAAACTCATGTCCATTGAGTCATTGATGCCGTCCAACCATCTCAACCTCTGTCGGCCCCTTCTCCTCCTGCCTTCAATCTTTCCCAGCATCAGGGTCTTTTCAAATGTGTCAGCTCTTCACATCAGGTGGACAAAGTATTAAAGTTTCAGCTTCAACATCAGTCCTTCCAATGAATATTCAGGACTGATTTCCTTTAGGTTTGACTGGTTGGATCTTTTTGCAGTCCAAGGGACTCTCAAGAGTCTTCTGCAATACCATAGTTCAAAAGCATCAATTCTTCGGCGCTCAGCTTTCTTCACAGTCCAACTCTCACATCCCTGCATGACTACTGGAAAAACCATAGCCTTGGCTAGATGGACCTTTGGCAAAGTAATGTCTCTGCTTTTTAATATGCTGTCTAGGTTGGTCATAACTTTTCTTCCAAGAAGTAAATGTCTTTTAATTTCATGGCTGCAGTCACCATCTGCAGTGATTTTGGAGCCCCCCAAAATAAAGTCAGCCACTGTTTCCCCATCTATTTACCATGAAATGATGGGACTGGATGCTATGATCTTTGTTTTCTGAATGTTGAGCTTTAAGCCAACTTTTTCACTCTCCTCTTTCACTTTCATCAAGAGGCTCTTTAGTTCTTCTTCACTTTCTGCCATAAGGGTGGTGTCATCTGCATATCTGAGGTTATTGATATTTCTCCCTGCAATCTTGATTCCAGCTTGTGCTTCATCCAGCACAGCATTTCTCATCATGTACTCTGCATATAAGTTAAATAAGCAGGGTGGCAATATACAGCCTTGACGTGCTCCTTTTCCTGCTTGAAACCAGTCTGTTGTTCCACGACCAGTTCTAACTATTGCTACCTGACTTGCATACAGATTTCTCAAGAGGCAGGTCAGGTGGTCTGGTATTCCCATCTCTTTCAGAATTTTCCACAATTTATTGTCATCCACATAGTCAAAGGCTTTGGCATAGTCAATTAAGCAAAAATAGATGTTTTTCTGGAACTCTCTTGCTTTTTTGATGATCCAGCGGATGTTGGCAATTTGATCTCTGGTTCCTCTGCCTTTTCTAAAACCAGCTTGAACATCTGGAAGTTCACGGTTCATGTATTGTTGAAGCCTAGTTTGGAGAATTTTGAACATTACTTTACTGGCATGTGAGATGAGTGCAATTGTGTGATAGTTTGAGCATTGTTTGTCATTGCCTTTCTTTGGGATTGGAATGAAAACTGACCTTTTCTAGTCCTGTGGCCACTGCTGAGTTTTCCAAATTTGGAGTGCAGCACTTTCATAGCATCATCTTTTAGGATTTGAAATAGCTCGACTGGAATTCCATCACCTCCACTAGCTTTGTTCGTAGTGATGCTTCCTAAGGCCCACTTGACTTCACATTCCAGGATGTCTGGCTCTAGGTGAGTGATCACACCACTGTGATTATCTGGGTCATGAAGATCTTTTTTGTACAGTTCTGTGTATTCTTGCCACCTCTTCTTAACATCTTCTGCTTCTGTTAGGTCCCTGCCATTTTTGTCCTTTATTGTGCCCATCTTTGCATGAAATATTCCCTTGGTATCTCTAATTTTCTTGAAGAGATCTCTAGTCTTTCCCATTCTGTTGCTTTCCTCTATTTCTTTGCATTGATTGCTGAAGAAGGCTTTCTCATCTCTCCTTGCTATTCTTTGGAACTCTGCATTCAAATGGGTATATCTTTCCTTCTCTCCTTTGCTTTTTGCTTCTCTTGTTTTCACAGCTATTTGTAAGGCCTCCCCAGACAGCCATTTTGCTTTTTTGCATTTCTTTTCCATGGGGGTGGTCTTGATCCTTGTCTCCTGTACAATGTCACGAACCTCCACCCATAGTTCATCAGGCACTCTGTCTATCATATCTAGTCCCTTAAATCTATTTCTCACTTCCACTGTATAAAACTTTAAGGGATTTGATTTAGGTCACACTTGAATGGTCTAGTGGTTTTCCCTACTTTCTTGAATTTAGTCAGAATTTGGCAATAAGGAGTTCATGATCTGAGCCACAGTCAGCTCCTGGTCTTATTTTTGCTGACTGTATAGAGCTTTTCCATCTTTGGCTGCAAAGAATATTATCAATCTGATTTTGGTATTGACCATCTGGTGATGTCCATGTGTAGAGTCTTCTCTTGTGTTGTTGGAAGAGGGTGTTTGCTATGACCAGTGTGTTCTCCTGGCAGAACTCTATTAGCCTTTTCCTGCTTCGTTCTGTACTCCAAAGCCAAATTTGCCTGTTACTCCAGGTGTTTCTTGACTTCCTACTTTTGCATTCCAGTCCCCTGTAATGAAAAGTACATCTTTTTTGAACATTAGTTCTAGAAGGTCATGTAGGTCTCCATAGAACCGTTCAACGTCAGCTTCTTCAGCATTACTGCTCAGGGCATGGACTTGGATTACCGTGATATTAAATGGTTTGCCTTGGAAATGAACAGAGATCATTCTGTCGTTTTTGAGATTGCATCCAAGTACTGCATTTCGTACTCTTTTGTCGACCATGATGGCTACTCCATTTCTTCTAAGGGATTCTTGCCCACAGTAGTAGATATAATGGTCATCTGAGTTAAATCAGAGGTAGATAATCTGCATTATTTCTAAGGTCCCTCACCACTGTCTTTCAGACATTGATCTTTTTACATCTGATGTCTAAGGTGGAATAGGGTGGGACGGATTACATTTTTTGTCATGTAGACCTGGTACACGTGGGAAAAGGAGGTACCTGGATTGATATGGTCAGCTGTTCTATGAAGAGAGGAATGTAAGATAACTTCAGACTCGTTTAGACAGAAGAGGGCACAGCCAGTGCTAAGTCTGGGGCTGTCTTGTGTGTGTGTGTGTGTGTGTGTGTGTGTGTGTGTGTAGTGTGGAGGCCAGTAGGTGGGGCAGTTGTACTCTGAATGGACTGTGTGGCAGCATTGGGGGAAGCAGAGAACAAAGCTGAACACTGATAGAAGTGTGTGTCCTAGGATGTAGCTTCTCTGCCTGGCCTGCAACTGCAGCATGCTCTGGAGAGGAAGGATGCTCAGTCCAGGGGAGCAGGAGAAGAGGATGGTGAGAAGCTGCAGAGGCCAGTGAGTACCGCTGGGCAAGGGTAAAGTTGCTGGGGTGTCACACTGGGATAAAAGAGGACCTGGGAAGAGATTTGCAAGTTGATTCTGAAAGAGAGTGAGACTCAGTGAATCAAGGAGCAAACATTACTGGGTGTGAATTGCATTTATTTGAAAGAAGGAAGAGCATCAGGAGAATGAGAGCTGACACTGGACACAGATGAGTAGAGAAGTCAGTACAGAGAGGATGAGAGATGAGGGTAAAGTAGAACAGTGAGAATGGGAAGGAAACCACTGCCCAGATAAGTGGTAGTTTCAGACCTCTTAAAACCCCATTTAAATCATTGTCTGCTCCACAGGTAAGTTGAGCCCAAGCCCATCCCCTGGTCTTTGAGGTTATCAGTGTCAAACAGGATCCAGGTAGTGGCACATGCCCATGAGAGTTTCCTGTCCTCCCCCCTCTTCCTCTCTTCAGGCAGGACTTCGGGGAATTTGTGCTTATGGCCTCAGAGTTTGGGAACTCCTAGATCTCCCTCTAATGCTTTAGACTAGACTGAGTCAACTTTCTCTTTGTGTCTGAGGTGGAGTAGTGTCTCAGGGTTTAACTTATTCTTCCTATTATCCACAAGTTCACAAGCAGAGGCCTTAACAACTTAGTCCTGTTTTGGTTCTTAACGTTTGTTGACAAAGAACGGGCAATGAGAAGCGGAGGAGGAGGAGTCAGAGTAAAGTTAGCAAAGCTGCTTCCTTAGACCTGGAAGCCACAGTGTTGTGAAAAGCAGCTGCCTGAGGGCTTCACCCTATCCAGCACTTGGTATGACACAGGCACTTCCATATTGTGGAGTAAAGGAATAAATGAGACATTTTTTATTATTCCTTCATCCATCTTTCCTTTGAACACTGAAGCCATGATGAACACTGGGGAGAGAGAGAAGTTGAAGCAGTAAAGTTCAAAGAGGTAGAGCAGCGGTTACCTCCACAAGTTTTCTTGTTTCCTGAGCTCATCAGAGAAGACAGTGATGGGATATAGAGCTGAAGTCATCACTTGAAAGATTTGGTACCTTATCTGGAGGTTTCTTGTCTTAATTCTGGATGTTTTTGTTGTTTAGTGGCTAAATCACGTCCATCTCTTTGTGACCCCATGTACTGTAGCCCTCCAGGCTCCTCTGTCCATGGGATTTCCCAGGCAAGAATACTGGAGTGGGTTGCCATTTCCTTTTCCAGGGGATCCTTCCAACCCAGGGATCAAAGTAACATATCCTTCATTGGCAGTCGCATTGTTTAAAATTGTGCCACCAGGGATGCCCTAAGTTTTGGCTACTATAACAAATATCTCATAGACTGAGTGGCAACAACAGATGTTTTTTCCTATACTGGAGGCTGGAAAGTCTAAAACCAAGGTGTTCACCATTTTTGCTCCTGGTGAGAGCTGTCTTCCTGGCTTGTTGATGACTGCCTTCTTCCTGTGTGCTCATATGGAAGATAGAGTTCTGGTATCTCTTCATCTTCTTGTAAGGGCACTCATCCCATCATGGGGAGCCCACTGTCATGACCTCATCTAAGCCTCATTACTTCCAAAATACCATTACATGTTAGCCTTTCAGCATGCATTGTCAGGGGTACACAAACATGCCGTCCATAATAGTTTTAATTTTCCTTTAGAGATGTATGGATACTGTGGGTGCTTAGGTCTTATACTGATCACTGAAGGCACATAGGGCGTCCCCTCTGGGCAGATTAATAGAAGTGTCCCTTCTTCTGGGCTGCATCTTGGAACCAGAGCACACAGCTTGATGAGGGAAATGTGGACTGCATTTCAATTCCCATTTGCTTATTTAGCTGGGAGTCTTTGGACAGGGCTCTGTGCTGTCCCTTTAGGGTCCTCACAATTCCATCAAAAGGGATGGTCTTGCCTGAATGGTACTGAATGATCTAGAATGTAAAATATGACCCTGAGATCGCTGTGGTCCCTGACTCCCTGGCCTTGCTAGGGTTTGTTAACTGCCTTGCACAGCTTCGATTCTCTAAAGGCATGTGGGGACCTGAAAAGTTGTAATTAAGGACTTTTTTTTAATAGCAATCCCTGTCATTACATAGCACTTTGCTGGGGTTTGTTCATAATGAACCTAAATGCTGGAATCTTGGATATGAACTAACACAGATACCCATGTACTTCTAAGTTGTCATTCAGACAGTTATTCCCAATAGCTGTTTTGTTTCTGAAGCAATAGGCTTGGAGTAACTTATTTCTCTGCATCTCAGCTTCTGGGCAGTTATCCTGCAGTGAAGCCAGCAGGTTGAGTCACGAGAATCATACATGTTTTTATAGAAGCAGTGTGATGTAATACACAGAAGAGACAGCTTTGAGCCAATGGAGAATAAAAACTTACTTGTGCACGGTGCCTTACGATTCACCATGTGGACATGAAGTCTTGAAAAGAAACACCTAGGAGGAAAAAACACACTCAATCACATGCTCACACATTCAGTCACAGTTACACATTTAATCTGTAATATACATAAACATTCTTACACATTAACTTACACAGATACATTCACATACTGACACATTCACTCATGAACATATTTACTTATACGCTTACATTTTCACATCAACATGCTCACATATGTGGACATGCTCATACATTTTCTATGCATGAACATGCTGGTACCTTCACACACACAGAGACTCATATACTCACATTCACTGACACATGAGCATTTTCACACATGGACATACTTGAATATTCATTGAAACATACGTGCTCACACTCATACAGTCACAAATCACTCACATGTCAAGTTTACACGTTCACACAAATGATGGTACTCAAATTTACATGCATATAAACTCAATAACACACAACAGCATACTAACACATTGCCAGACACAATGACATACACTCACAAACTCAATCACTTGCACACAGACATGCTCACATACACTTACACTCACTCACACACATGAACATACTGATATCCTCTCACAAATAAACATAAAAATCATACGTTGCTTTACACTTGCATGTGAACATACCCTTATAGGCTCACAATTATTTCCAAAAACACACTCATGCATTCAGACACATACAGGAACACATTCTCACATTCATACAAATTAACACATTCACATTAACCTGCTTACATGCACAAACATGCACACACATTCATTCACACACAGATAACACTCAGATCAAATCACAGGACACTCAAACTTAGTCAAACTTAGATGTCAACATTTTCACTGACATGAACATGCTCACACACACAAAACTGCTGATAACATTCACTCACACATGAACATGTTCATATATCAATCCACACACGAATTAATCACAGAGTCATGTACATGAATGTACACATAATAAAATACATATCAATATAGTCACACATATAGTTAAATGTTTATTCACACATATACCAATATTCACACATTCACTTAATGAACATCCTCACATTTTAACATACCCAAACACTCAGAAACCTCACAAATTCATTAAAGAAAAGACAAATTTCACACAAATGCACATACTCTATTTAGTCACACACATAAATCCACTCAGACACCCATGGACACATGAAGACATAAACATGCTCAAATAAACATTGATATATTCACTCAAATGAACTTGCTCCCAGATTAATTCATGTACACAGACACACCCACAAATACTCACAACTTCATTTACAGTTTTACATCATGCTCACATACATGAACTTGCTTACACATTCAATTGTACACATGAAAAATAGTCATACATTACTACCTTAACACACACAAACTTGCTCGTGCCTTAATTTACATACATGGCCGTGCTCCCATACACGCACATTCCTGTAAACTCATATGAATGAACACAAATTCAATTATACACAAATTTTCACACTTGCACATTAGCATGCTCAAAATATACATGTGTTCACACTTTGATTTATTAATGCATGTATTCATGTTCACACACACAGTTACTTAGATGTTCACTCAAATGTGAACATACTTTAACATTCCCAGATGCACTAAAATGCTTATACATTCACTCACAAGTGTACACTCTATCACTCACAATCCCATATAAACACACACATTCTCACAGACTTACATATGAATGCAGTTGTACACTCACACACACTCACTCCCCATGTCCACTCACATTGACACACAGACATGTTCTCAAACTGACTTAAAAACAATATGCTAATACACAAATTGCTCACGCATGAACAACTTCATACATATGAACAAGTTCACATATTCACAAAGCCTATATGCTCATAAACATACATGCATGTCTATTAACACAGTCACGGACACCCCAAAAATACTCGTGCACAGACATGGATATGATCACACATTCACATACAACCTCAATATACTCCCACACTAACAGATGCATATACACATGCACATGTTATCACTTCCACACAAGTGAACACACATTTAGTCACATACAAACATAATTATATTCACTCACAGAAAAGAACACACACATTAACATGCCCTTACACACAAGCATGTTTACATATTCATTAACACACACATTCACTTAAACTTTCATTTTAATTATATATACCCATATATATGTGTGTATATGTATATATGCCCATGCATTTACTGACAAACTATTTTTCTTATTTACTCAAATACAAGTGTACAAAAACACAAATACAAAGCATATATTCACTCATAGTTATGAACATACATGATATGCTTACACATTCATTAAAAAACAGGAACATGATTACATATATATACTCACAAAATCATTTACACATAAACATGAACATGGTCCTATATACACACAGCGTACCTGCTCACAAACTCACCAGTACACTCATTAACACAGTCATGTACATGCATATGAACAACATTCACACATACATTCATGCATTGACTTAGAAATCGATGTAAACATTAACGAGCTTGCAGAAATGAACATGTTTACATATTCACTCACAGGTGAATGTGCTACCATCATGCACATCCTTACAAATTCTTTCACATACAGAAACCCTTACATATTATAAATTTCACAGACACATTAACATGCTCACATACACAAGTGTGGTCACTAGTCAAATTCACAGCATAGTCTTGACATGAACACATTCATAAATTCTTTGAGATACAAGATATGCTTATATACAAGTGCACAGACCCAAATTCTGTAATATTGGAGCATATTCCCTGACTTAAAAACATATCCACACATCTACTCATATGCTTAGACACACATATACAGTCATACTCTTTCACTCACACAAAAGGCTCACATGTCTACTAACACATGAATGTACTTACAGATTCATTCACAGACACCCATACATGCTGACAACACTACACTCAGATTCCCTTATAAGTGCATATTAATATGTTTACAAGCAACATTTTCATGCATTCACTTGAACAGATTTTCTCAGATGCATTACAAAGCTCATCCTTTCACAAACAAATGCACTCATATAAACTCAAAAGCACATTCTCCTATGGTCTTCACAAACATTCACTCACATATGAACAAGCTTACACAAATGAACAGTTACACACTCACTCATGAAAATGTGCTTACACATGCATTCCCTCAAACTTGCTCACACATTCACTCACAAAAAATCTCCTATATGCTCCCAGTCACATACTTGTACATTTCCACAGATACAACATAATCACAAAGAGCATCATACTCATATGCTTACAGATGAATATGCTCATACTTACCATGAAGTTCACACATTTACATACACACACAGATGCTCTAGTATATTTACATGCACACGCTTGCACGTTAACTCACAGAAGTATACTCCACTTTCATGTGCTCTCACATGCATTCACTCAGACACACATGAATATTTTAACATTTATGCCCATGGTCACAAATGCACTGATCCATAAGAAAAGTCCCATTCACTTTCCACCTGCAAACTCATATTTGAATAGGCACCCACAGTCACTCTCACATGTGCTTATACACATGCACATGGTCAGATTCACTTGCTCAAAATATTCACACATTCATTTGCTCAAAAAACTGCTCACACATTTACTTGAATGCACTGGAAATTAAGTCATAATCATGCTTACATACATACACTTATATTCACTCACGTACACATTAACATGCTCAGAAGTAGAAATGTGTTCACATGCACCAAAAAGCTCTAAAGAGACTATCTCTTTCCCATTATTGGAATAGATAACCTCATGAAACAAGCCTAAGGCACTTATGCTACTGGTAGGCCCTGGCTAGTGGGTATGAGTTAACCTTCCTCTACCTGTGTGAGAGGTACTGAGTAAAAGTAAAGGACCGAAGGGTTATGGACTGTTACAGGTGAGTTAGTAAAAGGATACGGATCCCCACCTTTAAGTTTCCTGCTATGGCCAGTCCTCAAAGCCACTACTAGTGGGTAGAGGCTGTCTGTAGACTAGAGAAAGTTAAAGAAGGCTTCTCTCTGTAGTAGAGCCCCTCTCCTGGGTATTGACATTATGGATTTCATACCTTAATGAATGACATTCGAATAATATTGGTAAATGGTTTGGAGTCCTAGACTGGGATAATGTTTTCTTTGTTAAATATGTCATAGGATAGCTGATCACAATTTGCCTTCCACCTTTGAGGATCAACAGTATACTTTTTTCCCAGATACCTGTGGGCTACATGAATACTTCTGTGATTGTACGTTGGATTTGCCATCTGGATCTAGATGCCTGCTCTGTACCAGCTTATTGATGTCATCTTCATCAGTGGACCTGGCCAAGACTTTGTGTCATACACCGCCACAACTGTGAGTAAATACCTCATTGAGGGGATGGGCAGTTGCTCTCCATAAGGTACAAGGCACCTCATAGTTTGTTAAATTTCTGGGCTGTAATTGAAACTCTAAAGGCTAAACTAGTCTAAATTTCGTAAAAGAAAAGCTTCTGCTTCCCCAACCTCCCATGTTAGTAAAGGAGATCCAGCATTTGGTAGGAATGTTTGGCTTCTGGTGCCAGCCTCCAATATTTGCTGGTCCCCATCTATGGAGTCACTCTTAGGGCTTCCACTTATCCGTGGGGACCCCAGCAACAACACATACTAGATAAACTAAAGAAGGCTATCATTTCCACTTTCCCATTAGTGCTCTGAGGGCAGGACTTAGAGGTAGAAGTTCAGCCACCCTAATATTCACTCTGTGAGCCACTGGACCAAATGTCCCTGGGCTTTTGACATAAGCAACTCAAAGAATCAGTCCAGAGTTATTCACCAATGGAGGGGCAACGTCTGGAGTTACACTGAGCCCTTATTGAAACTCAAGTCTCTACTGGAACAGAGCTATTTACCTTATGGATTGAGATTCCTGTTATGCCCTGGGGAATAGCAGAAGCTCCCCATATGGCAACAGAAGTCTCTATTCAAATGGTAATGTATCTACTGGATGGAGCTAAACCTGAACCTATTTAAGTGTTGTAACTAGATGAGAAACAGCCACATTGCCTGCCATAAAAGTTAATTTGCCAAAACCATCCCATCTTCTTTTTATTAATGTTTAATTAATCACATGCATATAATACTGAATATTTTATACTTTTAATTGCATTTTATATTACTTAAATATATATTTTTTATTAATTTATTTAATTGGAGGCTAATTACTTGACAATATTGTAGTGGTTTTTGCCATATATTGACATGAATTCAGCCATGGGTGTACATATGTCCCCGATCCCAAGCCCCTTCCCACCTCCCTCCCCATCCCATCCCTCAGGGTTGAACCAGTGCACTGGCTTTGAGTACCCTGTTTCATGCATTGAACTTGGACTGGTGATCTAATTCACATATGGTAATATACATGTTTTTCTGGAACTCTCTTGCTTTTTTGATGATCCAGCAGATGTTGGCAATTTGATCTCTGGTTCCTCTGCCTTTTCTAAAACGGGCTTGAACATCTGGAAGCCCATGGTTCACGTATTGCTGAAGCCTGGCTTGGAGAATTTTGAGCATTACTTTACTAGCTTGTGAGATGAGTGCAATTGTGCGGTAGTTTGAGCATTCTTTGGCATTGCCTTTCTTTGGGATTGGAATGAAAATGGACCTTTTCCACTCCTGTGGCCACTGCTGAGTTTTCCAAATTTGATGGCATATTGAGTGCAGCACTTTCACAGCATCATGTTTCAGGATTTGAAATAGCTCAACTGGAATGCCATCACCTCCACTAGCTTTGTTCATAGTGATGCTTTCTAAGGCCCACTTGACTTCACATTCCAGGATGTCTGGCTCTAGGTGAGTGAGCACACCATCGTGATTATCTTGGTCGTGAAGATCTTTTTTGTACAGTTCTTCTGTGTATTCCCGCCACCTCTTCTTAATATCTTCTGCTTCTGTTAGGTCCATACCATTTCTGTCCTTTATTGTGCCCATCTTTGCATGAAATATTCCCTTGGTATCTCTAATTTTCTTGAAGAGATCTCTAGTTTTTCCCATTCTGTTGTTTTCCTCTATTTCTTTGCATTGATCGCTGAGGAAGGCTTTCTTATCTCTTCTTGCTGTTCTTTGGAACTTTGCGTTCAGATGTTTATATTTTTCCTTTTCTCCTTTGCTTTTCACTTCTCTTCTTTTCACAGCTATTTGTAAGGCCTCCTCAGACAGCCATTTTGCTTTTTTGCATTTCTTTTCCATGGGGATGGTCTTGATCCCTGTCTCCTGTACAATGTCACGAACCTCATTCCATAGTTCATCAGGCACTCTATCTATCAGATCTAGTCCTTTAAATCTATTTCTCACTTCCACTGTATAATCATAAGGGATTTGATTTAGGTCATACCTGAATGGTCTAGTGGTTTTCCCTACTTTCTTCAATTTAAGTCTGAATTTGGCAATAAGGAGTTCATGATCTGAGCCACTTTCATACTTGTTAGCATTTGCCTTACATATTGTGGTGCTGCTATGTTGGGTGCATATATGTTTATAATTGTCATATCTTCTTCTTGGATTGATCCTTTGATCATTATGTAGTTTCTTTCTTTGTCTCTTTTCATGGCCTTTATTTCAAAGTCTATTTTATCTGATATGAGTATTGCTACTCTTGCTCTCTTTTGGTCTCTATTTATGTGTAATATCTTTTCCCAGCCCTTTACTTTCAGTCTCTCTGTGTCCCTTGTTTTGAGGTGGGTCTCTTGTAGACCTCATATATAGGGGTCTTGTTTTTGTACCCATTCAGCCAAACTTTGTCTTTTGGTTGGGCATTCAACCCATTTACATTTAAGGTAATTATTGATAAGTATGATCCCGTTGCCATTTACTTTGTTGTTTTGGGTTAGAGTTTATAAACCTTTTCTGTGTTTCCTGTCTAGAGAAGATCCTTTATATTTGTTGAAGAGCTGGTTGGTGGTGCTGAATTCTCTCAGCTTTTGCTTGTCTGTAAAGTTTTTGACTTCTCCTTAATATCTGAATGAGATTCTTCCTGGGTATACTAGTCTGGTTTGTAGGTTTTTCTCTTTTATCACTTTAAGTATGCCCTGCCATGCCCTCCTGGTCTGAAGAGTTTCTGTTCAGCTGTTATCAGATCAGCTGTTATCCTTATGGGGATCTCCTTGTGTGTTATTTTTTGCTTTTCCCTTGCTGCTTTTAATACTTGCCCTTTGCGTTTGATTTTTGTTAATTTGATTAATATGTGTCTTGGGGTGTTTCCCCTTTGGTTTATCCTATTTCGGGCTCTCTGGATTTCTTGGACCTGAGTGAATATTTCCTTATCCATTTTAGGGAAGTTTTCAACTGTTATCTCAAGTATTTTCTCATGGCCTTTCTTTTTGTTTTCTTCCTCTGGGGTTCCTATGATTCAAATGTTGGTGTGTTTAACATTGTCCCAGAGGTTCTGAGATTTTCCTCATTTCTTTTAATTTTTTCTTTTTTCCTCTCTGCTTCATTTATTTCTACCATTCTATTTTCCACCTAACTTATCCTGTTTTCTGCCTCAGTTATTCTACGCTGCTTCCCTCTAGAGTGCTTTTGATCTCAGTTATTGCATTATTCATTATTGATTGACTCTCTTTTATTTCTTCTAGGTCCTTGTTAAACATTTCTTGCATCTTCTCAATCCTTGTCCCTAGTCTATTTATCTGTAACTCCATTTTGTTTTCAAGATTTTGGATCATCTTTATTATCATTGTTCTGAATTCTTTTTCAGGTAAAAGAACTCCCTATCTCCTCCTCTTTTGTTTGGTTTGGTAGGCATTTATCATGTTCCTTTACCTGCTGAATCTTTCTCTGCCTTTTCATTTTGTTTAGATTGCTGTGTTTGGGGTGGCCTTTCTGTAGCCTGGAAGTTTGTGGTTCCTCTTTATATTGCAGCTTGTTCTCTGTGGGTGGGGTTGGACGAGTGGCTTGTCAAGGTTTCCTGGTTAGGGGAGCTTGCGTCTGTGTTCTGGTAGGCAGAGCTGTATTTCTTTTCTCTGGAATGCAGTGAAGTCTCCAATAGTGAGTTCTAGAGTGTCTGTGGGTTTGGCATGGGTTTGGGCAGCCTGTCTTTTAATGCTCAGGGCTGTGTTCCTGCATTGCTGGAGAATTAGCATGGTATGTCTTGCTCTGGAACTTGTTGGCTCTTGGGTGGAGCTTGGTTTCAGTGTAGTTATGGAGGCTTTTGGATGAGTTCTTGTCTATTAATGTTCCATGGAATCTGGAGTTCTCTGGTGTTCTCAAGTTTTGGATTTATGCCTCTTGCCTTGGCTTTCAGCCTTATTCTTACAGTAGCCTTAAGAGTTCTCCATTCATACAGCACAGATGATAAAACATCTAGGTTAATGGTGAAAAAATTCTCCATAGTGAGCAACACCCTGAGAGGTTCACAAAGTTACATGGAGAAGAAAAGAGGGAGGAGGGAGATAGAGGTGACCAGGAGGAGAAGAGGGGGGATCAAAGGGGGAGAGAGCAATCTAGCCAGTAAACAGTTCCCTAAATGTTCTCCACAGCCCAGAACACCCAGAGAGATTCACAGAGTTAAGTAGAGAAGAAAAGGGAGAGGGAGGAGATAGAGGTGACCTGGGGAAGAAGAGGGAGAGTCAAAAGGGGAGAGAGCCATCAAGCTAGTAATCATACCCCTAAGTGAAAATGGATACTGAAGATTAGATTCTTAAAGGTACAAAATTGATAACAAATACCAAAAAGCAAAGATTAAAAATCTAGAGTAGAGGTTAGTCTCACAAAAATACAATATTAAAAGTACAAAACAAAAGCAACCACAAAAAGTATAAAAAAATATATATGAATTTTCCTTTAAAAATAGGGTCTTTTTTTTCAAGGTAATAGTATGTTATAAAAATGAAAATTAAAGGAGTAATAAAGAACTTAAGAATTAAAAAATGATAATAGTAAAAATATATCTAGGAATTTCTCTGGAGCTTTTGTGGGCAGTGTGGTGTCAGTTCAGTTTCAGATATTTCTTGTTTCAGCTTGTACTTCTTCTCAAGGTCTATAGGCCCCTTCCAATGCTTAGTCAGTGCTAACCACAGGGTTTTAAATCTGTTCCACCTGTCACTTCCAGAGAGGTTCCCTCTTCTTTGTTTATTTTGGCTTCCTCTGTTTTCAAGTCTGTTCAGTATCTAATTTCCGCCCTGACACAAGGGGTGAAGGTAGTCACTTATTTAAGCTCACTTGTTCAGTTGTGTTCTGGGGAGGGAGGAACACTACAAACAAATATCACTGGCTTGTGTGGGGAGTGCTTGCAGTGTATGGATCACACTGGGTTTGACATAGCTCAAGGCGACATGTTCTTTCCAGGACTACACTGCTTAGGGTCCAGGTTGCTCTGCAGGGTTACTGTCCAAAGCAGATGCTGCGTTTTGTGCACTTCCCAAGTCTAAGCTGCTCAGATTTAGTTTCTCGGGCACTCTGCAAGGGCACAGACTCGATTGGGTGTGCGTTTTGTGCCCTTCCCAGGTCTGAGCAGCTCAGGCGACCAGGTACTTGGTGAGCACACTGTTCCAGGTGGGCCGTGGATCTTAATCACCTCACCAGTCCCAGCCACTCGCTTTCCTGGGTGTGGCACGAGAGCACCATCTCAGGTGTGCCATGTAACTCTTCTGGGGAGCTGATCTCTGGCTGTGACCGTCCTGGCAGATGTTATCAGTCCAGGATCCCAGGAAGACGTGGTTAGAAGAGGGAGCCTGCTCACAGTTTGGTGGAGGATGCTGGTCTCTGGAGCCAAGATTGCCCCTTGCCTTCCAGCTCTGACTGTTGCATGCCTGCCTCTCTGCCTCCATTGGTGGGGATGGGCCTGTATGCAACTGGCTAGCTCTTCTTTGGTGTTCACTCAGTCCTTTGTTCTGTGAGTAGGCCAGGCTGCACATGAGGTTAGAGCCTTTCACGGGAAAGTTCTCTTTTTTTTTTCTCTCTCTCTCTCTGGCTATCCCACAATTTCGGTTGCTCTCTTATGTTAGCTCCCTCAGATGGTCCTCAGGGCATTCAGGCCTGGTCCTTATCCTAAGCATACAGCCTGCACCTCCTTATCCAGCCCCTGCTCACTGGTGGTGGATGTGAGCATCTGGGCTACTTCTCTGTTGGGAGTTGCAGTTAGGCGTGTTTTCTGTTTTTTTGTTTTTGTTTTTTTTTTTTTTCTCCTGGTTATTTTGCTCTCTGAGATTCCAAAACTTCCCACAGACCCACCCATGAGAGGGTTTACTGCTGTGTGGAAACTTTTCCTCTTTCACAACCCCCTCCCCAGGATGGGTCTCCGTCCCTAACTCTTTTGTCTCTCTTTTTGTCTTTTATATTTTGTCCTACCTCCTTTTGAAGGGAATGGGCTGCCTTTCTGGGTGCCTGGTGTCCTCCGCCAGCATTCAAAAGTTGTTTTGTGGAAGTTGCTCAGCATTCAAATGATCTTTTGATGAATTTGTGGGAAAGAAAGTGGTCTCCCCGTCCTATTCCTCCACCATCTCGGGACTGGCCCCCTTATTTATATTTTTATTGAAGTACCATTGATTTAAAATGTTGCATTAGCTTCAGACATACAGCAAAATGATTCAGCTATATATATGTGTATATGTATATATTCAGCTACATAAAAGTGTGTGTGTGTGTGTGTGTATATATATATATATATATATATATCTCCCTTTTCAGATTCTTGTTCCTTATAGATTATTATTAAAATGTTGAGTAGTTCACTGTACTATATGGTAGGTCTTTGTTGATTGTCTACTAATATATAGTAGAGTGTATAGTTTAACCCCAAACTACTTTTTATTTAAAATTTTAGAACTCATTGTTTTAAATTCCACCTTTGTTTCTTTTATTAAATATATTTTTAATGGAGCATAATTACTTTATAATGTTGTATTGATTTCTGCCATAAAACAAGGAGAATCAGCCATAAGTATACATATATTCCTTCTCTCTTGAGCATCCCTCCTACCTTCATCACGTCCCACCACTCCAGGTTGTCAAAGAGCAACAGGCTGATGTGGAAGAACCTAGAACCTGTTATACAGAGTAAAGTAAGTAAGAAAGAGAAAAACAAATATATTAACACATATATATGGAATCTACTGATGAACCTATTTGCAGGGCAGGAATAGAGACAGACATAGAGAATGGACTTATGGACACAGAGCGGGAAGGGGAGGGTGAGATGATTGGAAGAGTAGGATTGACGAATATATATTAACACGTGTAAAGTAGATAGCTAGTGGGAAGCTGCTATATAGCATGGGGAGCTCAGCTTAGTGCTACTGGCCTTCTGCACAAGTTGTTCCAATAATTTATGCATGCAAGGCACTAACTTCTCCTAGTGTTACTGCAGTCTGAACAAAATAGCTTTTACAGCCTTTGGGACTGCCGTACAAGTGATACAGCCAACCCAAAGTTGCCACATCAGTGTAAAGTGATGTAAGTATGGGCATTACAAGAAAACATTGCTTGGACTTTTAGCTTTCCTGTCATCCTCTAGTGGCAGGTATCATGAAAAACACGATGGACTTTTAAGGGTTAGTGAGAGAACGTGGAGGGCAGTGGTCCTTCAAGCGGTCAAAAATACTGCCCATGGTTTAAATTATATTAAATTCATGTCCTTATGGCATAACTCAGCAATATTTAAATTTACAACAAATGAGGAGCTCAACCACAGAGACATTTCTATCTCTGTTTGTGTATATATCCACACCAGACACAACCCAATTATTGTTTTTACTAACATGGAAACCCAGGCACTGCTATGCATAGAAAAGAAACATTCACCTGGTACTTTTATCTTTCCTTTCTTCCTTATAGAAAACCCAGAGCTTAGGCACCACCTTCTTGATCCTGATAAGAACCTGATGTGGACCAATGATTCTGAAACCATCCTTAGCCCGTGTTCATCATCATCTAGTATAAGCCAAGAAAGTACCCACCACTTTCTGGAGAAAGAGGTGACCTTATATGCCATCCATGTACTTTGGTCCACTGAAGACACTGTGGAAGCCAAAAGGTGGACCTAAACCATTCCCTCAACAGGTAACACCATATGAATACCCGGGGACAAGTCAGGTCCCCTAGAGCTGAGTACAAGGTGACCTCCAAGTTTAAGCCATACCTTATTATTATGCCCCGTCTCACCTGAGAATTTCCTACACTTGCCAGTGTTGACTTCATGTCTATTGGTGGTTCATCCAGGCCTAGTAATGTACACTACTGTTGACAAGGTCTGTCTGGACACTGTACCACACACATGTAACAGGGAGTCTTAGAACACAAGTCAGATTGGAGACAATGGGAACCATGCTGTTGTCTGTTCGGGTTGGTCAGTCCTACTATCATGACCCCAGATACCACCACTGAGGCTAGACCTTCTCCTGTCTCTTCTACTAGAGCAACATTCATCCTGGCTAAACCAGACTCTTTGGATACAGCTTATGACTCATAGATGCTTTGTAAACCCTCAGAGCCAGTTTTGACTTAGGATCAAATGAGACAGACACACTGTTATTAAGTAGTGCCTTTAATCACATCGAGCCACTGTCTCTTGAGTCTTATTTGAGGAATGCCCAGAGATAGCATGCACCCAGTATTACAGCCAGGATGCTTGTGGTCAGTGCAATCATATTAAATGTGCAGTAATGCAGAGCCATACTAACAAAGTCTATGGGATTACAATTAGATAAAATTATAGCTCTTAGTAATCCCTGGTGTAATTGAGTCATTTCCTAGGCAGGTTGATAAGAAGTCTAAGGGTCCCCAAGCAGAGAGGGGTCTGGAATTCTCAAGGAGGAAGAAAGGACAAACTTTTTCCCCTCTACATTCCTTAGGATTATGTATCCTGCCTGAGGACAATCTCTGGATTAAACCTTCTGGCTAATCCTGTTATCTTAAAATGTAAATTATGGGAGTAGGTTTGGTCTTTACAAGGACTTCCCTGGTGGCCCAGATGGTAAAGCACCTGTCTACAATGCGGGAGACCTGGGTTCGATACCTGGGTCAGGAAGATCCCCTGGAGAAGGAAATGGCAATCCACTCCAGTACTACTGCCTGGAAAATCCCATGGACAGAGGAGCCTGGTAGGCTACAGTCCATGGGGTCACAAAGAGTCGGATAGGACTGAGCGACTTCACTTTCACTTTCAGTGTATCCTGCCTGAGGACAGTCTCTGGATTAAAACTTCTGGCTAATTCTGTTATCTTAAAATGTAAATTATGGGAGTAGGTCTGGTGAGGTCTTTACAACCTCCAGACATTCTTTGGATTCATTGGAGAGTGTATAACTCTATTGCTAACACTAGCAAGCAGGGTACTCTTTCTACCCCCTTCTGATGTCTATGTCAGAAGCTTTCTCTATCTCCTTTATACTTTAATAAAACTTGATTACTCAAAAGCTC
Source organism: Bos javanicus (assembly GCF_032452875.1). Lineage (NCBI taxonomy): Eukaryota > Metazoa > Chordata > Mammalia > Artiodactyla > Bovidae > Bos > Bos javanicus. The sequence continues at coordinate 56,867,059 of NC_083897.1, read as the reverse complement.
TGAGCAATCAAGCCTCCTCTCTGGCTCCGGATTGAATTCTTCTCCTTCGGAGGCCAAGAATCCCAGCATCTTTGCGTGGTTCAGCAACAACCTTTCATAATGATGAATATAAACCTTGCCAAAACATATACCTTTACAACTAATTGGTTTCTTTTTTTATATGTTATAATGATTTTTTTCTTTATCTAGTGCAAGTCCCATTTATTGATGCTTGCACTGGAAAAAATTGCACTAAGTGACTGAGCACAGCTTACCATGAATTTCCTTCCTGTTTGGGAACTTATATTTTAAATATATATACCCACACTTGATATATTGCATATATGTTGCATACATTCCTTTATATATAAAGGAATATATATATTCTCTCCTGCAAATAGGTTCATCAGTTCTCTCAGGAAAGGCATGTCTAAAGAGTCAGGCACTTCATCCAGTTTGGGAGTTCTTTCCTAACCTAACTCTTCCAGTACAAACTTCCAGATTTACATCACATTCAGTGGGAGGTGGCTTTTCAACAGCTGCAGCACTTACTGCCCACAGGAAACAATCATAGCTTTCGGGTGTGACAGCAAAGACAGTTCTCATGAAAACATATTTGATTCCATGGAGAAATCTAACTACAGTTATGTGGGACTTTTTCCATTCAAAATGACGGCTGAAGTGAAGTGTTAGTCGCCCTGTTGTATCTGACTCTTTGCATCCCCATGCACTCACATTAACAAAATCACACAAATTTGCATGCATATTTATTCATACAAGGGGATGCTCAAATATTTCCTGTCTCACAGCAACATGCTCACATTCATGAACACACATATTTATCGTACACATGTTCATAAGTTCATGGACACACTTAAACATATGTACTCAAAGCTTCATGTTTACATATATGACAGTGATTGTTCATTCATCTGCCAAATATAATCACATACACAAAGTCATTCACACATTATGTCAGACACTGACACACTATCATCCTCCATCACAAATATAGTTTTACATGGTCACACACATTGAGACATTCACTCACACACACACACACACACACACGTATACTTGATGTTAATGTGCTCACACACTCAATAATCTTAAATACACAAACATGCTACAGATTTATTCACATACATAGCTGCTCTCACATAAAATTGTTTTTACACATGTCCATTCTCACTCTCCCATTAACATGCTCACATATACGAATACCCACCATTCATTCACTAAGATACTCAAGAATTCATACAAACACAAACTCACATATATTCACATGTTCACACAACACTCAGTTGCATGAGTTTGCTCAGGAAATCACTTACACACTGGCAGATGTTTATTTTCTTTCATGTACATGCCTACATGTTCAATTATACATGTGCATTAACATACAAAAAATACATATACTGTTACTTACAAATATATTCTCACCTTATCATGCTACTCAGTGCAGTCAACCATGAATATCTTTACACATATATACACACACAAACACACTCTATCCCTCATACAAACAAATATGATCACACATTCACATATTTACACCCTCAAGTGAGGACATGCTTGTACAGTTATTCACTCTTTTTCTGAGGCAAGGAAAGCGACTTTATTCGGAAAGCAGCTGATGGATAAGATGGCAGGCTAGCACCTCCAAATAACCATCTTGTGGGTGTCTGGATGCCAGGTTCTTTTGTAGATCAGAGAGAAAGAAGCAATGAGGAACTAAAGACAAAAGGCAGAATTGAGAGTGAGAGGCAGTGAGGAAGTAAAGTGAAAGGGTCTTCAGCCATGCAAAACATCTCCAAGTGAATGGCAAGTCTTTGGAAGGGGTATGTGAATCTCTGTTTACAGATGGGAAGGGACAGATTACCTTTCTATGAACTGAACAAAAGCAGTTTAGTTTACAGTCAAGCAGAGGGACAGGGTCCTCTGAGACAAGCTATGAAGTATGATTATAATAACAAAAGCAACAAAAAGCAAGTCAAAGAAACAGTTTACAATATGGATTGAGAATTGACTTCCTCCCTGCAACACTGTCGCAGTCTCTCCCACAATCTTGTGGAAAAAAGGGGTTCTGACCATTCTGCTTAGTCAGATGGATCTTTCTGGGAGTGTCTGCCATCTTTGCCAGTGTTTCAAATATTGAGATTTGTCTTCTTTTTGTTCCTCTTTGGAAGTGTCTTATTTCACACCTGTAGACTTAGAAGTACTGAACTTCAGATCCATGAGACAGCATCTCAAGTTAAGAAATTTAGCACTTTTCTATGTATGGGAAGATGCAAAAGTCAGGTCTCACTAAAATTATTTCCTTGGTATGTACCTCAGTCATCTGGGGCCTGAAATCCTGCATTCTCAGGTTCCTCAGGGTTCACCATAGGGAGTGTTTGCAGCGTGATGACTGCCAGGTGGCAGGCATTCCCATTCACTGGGGCTCACTGGCTCACATTGAAGGACTGGCTCACATTGAAGGACACAGATTTCATGCCTCAGGTCTTCCCCTCTTGGTCATGAATGACCATTATCTGGGAAACATTATGTGATCAACCTTTGTCCCGCGGTGCTGGGAGGCTCATCCTAGTTCAGGCAAACATTCTTAATATGCCACTTCAGGTGTTAAGTTTTGGACCAGGCCCCATCAATAATTAAAAATTCTCTGGATTCTAACTACAATCTAGGAGACATTTTTCCTTGTTGCCTTTTCCCTAGAATCACACTACGGCAATTATTTTATGTTACAAATGTGATTTCCTCAAAACATTTAACCATATACGTTTTGTTGTAGGCCTAGTTACACATTGGTTACTGCATGATACAATAATCTTATAAATTAAACAGGATATAAGTAATACAGACAATGACATAGTACAGCAGGGAGACCCAAGGCACAATTGGAAAACAAAGAACAAATTTAAACACTGATTAGTATAACTAGTTCTAATCCAGTTGCAGTAATCAAGTGACTAAAGGAGCCATGAGTGATTTAATGAGCTTTCTGCAGTTTCATTTTACTGGCCATGCACACTCATGCATGGCTTAATCTTTGAGACAAACATATGTTACTGGCAGGATCAACCAGGTAGAGAGAAAAAGATAAATATTCCAAACAGCATAATCTACCAAATTATTACAAGTCACATTTAGTTGAAGGGGAAGGTTTTTATTACACCTGGAAAACAGATTTCAACCAATAATCCTTTTGGATAGAAACCATAAAAATGGCAACCATATTTACCAGTTTACTCAGTTCTATGTAACTAATCCTTTTTGTTAATAGCTTTATGAAGTCATCAAGTTTCTCAATAGAATTCTTTGATTTTTTACTCAGTTTACTATTATGTTTTGAAATTCAGAAATCTGTAAAGTCCTTTTTATAAATCTTCTTAAACAGGAGGCATTTTTACAAAGGCATCTTAAACAAATTTCCCCTCACACATAGACACATATACCCACAAGCACATATTAATGCTCAACAGTCACACATATAATCTTGATCACATATATAGTCATAGTCAATATGTAAATTTATTCATATGTTAATTCCCTAGACTGCCTGGTTCCACATATGAACATACATGTTCTCTATCGAAATTATTGTGCTCACATATTACATACTCAACACATTCACTTGCGTACAAATTCACTCACATAGTCAAATATACCCATACAACAGTTATCTGACAGATAAATAATATTCATATATTGATTCATAGGCAGGAACAAAGATACCTGTATACTCTGTGACACTAATAAAATTTGTTTACACATGTGTTCACTCAAACTGGCTCACACATTAATTTACAAGGGCATGGTTATAATAGCACTCATACATAATACATTCATATGTTACAGGTACACACACATGCTTTCATATATGCATGCACACACAAACAGGAACATGCTTACACATTCACTTGTGAATGAACATGCTTCTGTTAGGTAGGTAGAATGGGGAAAAGGAGTCCAAAATGGCAGTGGCTAAAAGACAAGGAAGGTCAAAGGAAGGTCCGAGGACCAGAGTGAAGACTTCAGGCAGAACAAACAGCACTCCTGGCTAAGCCCAATTTGCATAGGGCAGGCCCAGGTGGAGGAAAAACATATAAAAGGAGGAGCCAAAGCGCTTTCTCTCAGACTCTCTCTCCCGCGTGCATGCGCACGCTCTCTCTCTCTCTCACTCCCTCCCCACGCACTCCTCCACTCTCTTCTCTTCGAGTCTTGGATTCTCCTGCTATCTTCTAAATAAAATAGAGCTGTAACACTGATTTGCCTAAGAGCTGTAACACGGTTTGTCCAAGACCCGAGAGCTGTGACGTGCCGAGGGCTTTAATGTCCGTTGCTCCAAATCTTTGTTGTGATGAGACAAAGAACTGAGGAACATACACTCGCATGACACTTCCAAACACACATACATTCACTCACAGAAATACATTCTTCCATTAAGAAGCTCAAATTAATAATCACACTTGCAACATTCACTCACAGACATAAAAATGATGGAACATCTATTCACTCAAAACAACATGATCACAAATTTTCCCAAGATAAAGACATATGCTCACTTTCACAGATCCTGCACATATATATACTCTCAAATCCTTCACACATGCAAATGAACACAAACAGAAACATACTCATTTTCATTACAAATAAACATTTTCACACTCATGAAGCTCACACACACAGAGAAGTATTTGCTCAAATGTTTACTCAAACATTAGTGAAAGGTTGTTGCTGAACCACAAAAGATGCTGGGGTTCTTGGCCTCTGGAGGAGAAAAATTCAATCCGGAGCCAGAGATGAGCCTTGATCACTCAGAGCTTTTGTGTAATCAAGTTTTATTAAAGTATAAAAGAGATAGAGAAAGCTTCTGACAGAGACATCAGAAGGGGGCAGAAAGAGTGCCCCCCTGCCAGTGTTAGCAAGGGAGTTATATACTCTCCAATTAGTTATTACAATGAATCAAAAGAATGTCTGGAGGTTGCAAAGATCTTACTAGACGCACTCCCACAGTCCACATTTCAAGATAACAGGATTAGCCAGAAGGCCCTCAGGAAGGAGAAACTGTCCTCAAGCAAGATACATTGCTGCTATATAATCCTCAGTACAGAGTCCAAACCGAGTTGTTTGTTATGTAATCATCAGTTCCAGGCTTAAAGATAAAAACGTTTTATGTGACTAAGACTAAGGAATGTAGAGGAAAAAAAAGGGAAAAAAAAGTTTGTCCTTTTCTCCTCCTTAAGAATTCCAGACCCTTCTCTCCTTGGGGACCCCGGACTTCTTATCAACCTACCTAGGAATTGACTCTGTCATCAGCAACCCCATGCAAACTAGTATGCTTACACATTAATTCATCCACACAAACAAACACCCATGTACAAATTAAAAAATTTAGTCATACACATGAATAGGTATAAATATGTATAAAGTGCTTGAATATACTAACAACACACTTAACAAGGAATGTAGCTCACTCATCAGTTTCAGGCATGCACACACATTTATTCACTGACATGATCATTCTCTTAGGTTACTCACTAATGGATACACTTATATACTCACATATGCATGTTCATTCTCTCATTCAAACAAATATACTTCAACCACCATTTACACTCATGAAATGTTCATACATTTACACACCCAAATATGGTCATATAACCACATACTCAGTCACTCATATATATCAACATTCATATATGTATGTATGTGTGTTCTTCAATTTATGCTCACACACATTCACATATTCACTTAGACACAAACATGGTTTAAAATTCACTTGAACACACTCATTTACACATACCCTGTCCCAGATGCATATCAACATACTGCGTATATAACTTGATTACCATTCACTCATACATACATGCGTATTCAAACATACAAGTAAACTTACGAATTTACTCAAACACAAAATTGACAATATACATGCATATGCAGTGTCACTAATGATAACATTCTCACAATTCACTCACTCAAAAGGGCATATGACAGATTAACTCACAGGCACATACATAGTCTCACATATTCTCTCTTTTACACAGACATGCTTGAAAATTCACTCACATGAGCATGACAATGCATTCATTCACTCACATGAACACACTCACAAAATCACTGACACACTAGACAGTTATTTGTACTTACATGTACAGACTCACACTTCAACTTCCAAAAAATAACCTGATCATAAATGGAGTATGCTTATGTATTCACTTGTACATGAACCTACTCATACTTACAAATGCTTATACAATCACTATATAAATACACTCACACATGAACATGCTTATAAGATGAACCCCATTCACTCACTGAATGCTTACAAATTTACTAACACTCATGGACACACTTATATCCACATGTTCACATGTTCAATCCCACAGACTTACACACATAAATTTGCTTATGTAAATATACCCACAGATTCATTCACACACATAGAACACACTCATACATGCTCATGTTCACTCACTGATACTTTCTTTCATTAATGTATATAAACACACATACAAACAAAGACATATATTCAGTCACACATATGTGAATCCCCATTTCAACATGATTATACACTCTAGTGCTAACACATTGAATCACATACATATATTCACAAAATCATTCACATATATACTCTTACATATAATGGTTTATACAAATCACATGTCCAGTCTTAATTCTATATTTACATACTTGTGCACAAACATCTGTGTGTTCTCTCACAACACACATACCTGCTGTCACTAATGCATATGCTTACAAATTTCCTAAAACAATTCATGCATATATGAAGACATAACACATTCACTAACAGATACATCCTAAATTCTTACACACAAGTAGACACATGGATGCTACCACAAATGCACACATTCTCTCATTCACATGAATATGTTCACAAATGTATTCACATGTAGGACACACTCAGTGTCTCACATGAACACACACATCCTTACAAATTCACTTATGAACACACAAACCCATGATTTTACATTTTCTTTCAACACACTCACACATGTGGACACACTCACATATTTCCACACATGAACATGCTGGTACTTCCACACAGAGAGACTGATATACTTACATTCACTCACACATGAATGAGCTCACACACAGACATACTTGCATGTTCATTGAAACAAATGTGCTCACACATATAGTTACCATTTACCCAGATGTCAAGTTCACACATTAACATGAGTGATCATTGACCCGTGTACATGTATATTAACTCAGTCACATACAAAAACATGCTCACATGCTGTCAAACACAGTGACCCACACTCAGTCACTTGCACACAGATATGCTCACATACATTCATATCAACACATCTACTCAGATACATGAACACTCTGAAAATAGCAGTCATACATTCATTCCCACTTGTACATGGATGTACACCTACAGACAATCACTCCCACATGAACACACATGCATTCAGTCACACATCAGAGCACATTCTTACATTCATTCACACAAATGAACATGCTCACATTAACATTCTTAGATGTGAAAACATGCACACACATTCAGTCACACCTAGATACACTCACATCTAATCACAGGATGCTCACATTGTCATGTAAGCTAAGACGTTGACATTAAATGGCATGAACCTGCTCACATGAAACTGCTTCTATATTCCTTCACAGGAAAGTGTCCATATGTTAACCCATACATGACTGCCATCACATACATGACCATACCTACACATTACCACACGTTTCAGTATAGTCACACCAATACTTATATGTTCATTCAGACATAAACCATATTCAAACATGTGCCTAATGAATGTATTCATATTTTATTATGTTCAAACACACAAAAACCTCTCAAGTTTATATACACAAAGGAAAATTTGACATAAGTGTACATAATCATATTCAGTCACACACATAAACTCACTTAGATACTCATGAACAGATGAAGACTTAAATACATAAACAAACAGAAATAAACATATTGATATATTCACTCACATGAACTTGCTCACAGATGAATTCAGGTGCACAGGCACACCCACATACACTTAAAACTTCACTTAAAATTGTACATCATGCTCATGTATATAAACTTGTTTATACATTTAGTTGCACTAATGAAAAATACATTAATACCTTCATGCACACCAACTTACTCATGCCTTAATTTACACACATGAACATGCTCACATATATACAAATACACACTCACATATAAATGAACACACAAATTCATGTTTCCACAAATACAAGCTTTAACATTTGCATATTCACATGCTCAAAACACAAATGTCTTCACATTATCACTTCCACACAAGGAACACACATTTAGTCATACACAAGCATCATCACATTCACTCACAGAAAAGAACACATATATTACATACAAGCATGCTTATATACTCATTAACACACACATGATGCTATATATTCGCTTAACATTGCATTTCCATATGTACACATAGATGTGTGTATATGTGTGTGTATACTCATGCATTTACTGACAAACTTGTTTGCACATTAGCTCAAGAAAAAATCTAGAAAAACAGAAATATAAAGCATACATTCACTCATAGTCATGAACATACATGACATGCTTACATTTTCATTCAAACACAGAAACATGATCAGATGTATATACTCACACAGTAATTTGCACACAGAGATGAACAAGGGCACATACAGTGAACCTGGTCACAAACTCACAAGTACATTCATTAACAGTCACGTACATGGATATGATCAACATTCACACATACACATACACTCATGCAATGACTCAAAAGCAGATGTACACATTAAGAATCTGACACAAATGAACATGGTTATACATTCACTCACAGGTGAACATGCTACCAGCATGAACATGCTTACAAATTCACTCATATGTATGAACACAGAAAAACACATTAACACACTGATATATGAACAGGCTCAATTCACTCTTACACAAAGAGATGCTCACATACCTCCACAGGTTACACATTCACTCAAATGAACATGCTCACAGATTTATTTCTATTCATAGACAGTCTGTGGTTCCCTGGTGTTGCAGTGGTAAAGGGCCTACCTGCCAGTGAAGAAGATGCAAGAGACACTGGTTTGATCCCTGGGTCAGGAAGATTCCCTGGAGAAGGAAATGGGAACCCACTCCAGTACTCTTACCTGGAAAATTCCATGGATCGGAGGAGCCCGGTAGGCTACATGGAGTCACAAATAGTCAGACAGGACTGAGGACTGAGCACACACACACAGATACACTGACACATGGACATATTCAAATAAAGATAGACTCAAGTTAACATGGGTATACATTCACTCACATACTCGAATATACCTCACATACACTGTGTCACTCATACATTTACTTACATGCATGAGCATACTCATCCTAAAGTTGTTCACACAGTCACATGTACAGACATTGTCACACACACAAGTATGGTTACAAATTCCTTCATACACATAGACACCCTGACATCTAATCAATTGCACATAGACATGCTCACAGATACTTTGTGGTCACTAGTCACTCAAATCAACAGCATATTCTTCATATTTACACATTCACAGATTCACTAAGACACAAGAAACGCACATATACACGCACAACAGACCTAAATTCTCTAATATTGGAGCATATTCACAGACTGAAAACATATTCACCTATTTATTCATATGTATAGACACATTTGGTCTTCCCTCATGGTTCAAATGGTAAAGAATGTGCCTTCAATGCAGGAGACCTGGGTTCGATCCCTAGCTTGGGAATATCCCCTGGACAAGGGAATGCTCCCCACTCCAGTATTCTAACCTGGAGAATTCCATGGACAGTGGAGCCTTGTGGGCCACAGTCCAAGGGGTCAGAAAGAGTCAGATGCCTCTGAGCAACTAACACATTCACTTTCATAACGTGCTCTCTCATTTACTTTCATAGACACACTCATGTAGCCATACACATTCCCTTATACAAAATGCTCACATGTCCACTAAGACATCAACATGCTTACAAATTCATTCACAGACACATATATGCTCACAACAGTACACTCAGGTGCCCTTATATGTGCATATTAATATATTTAGAAAGAGGAGCATTTTCATGTATTTATATGAATACAAATTTTCTCACAGGCATCACAAAGCTTATACCTACACACACAGATGACTCACATAAAAACACAAACTCATATCGTTTTCACAAAAATACTCACACATTAACAAGCTTACACAAATGAACAGTTACATACTCACTCATGAAAATGTCGTTACACATACATTCCCTCAAACTAGCTCACACATTCACTTACACACATTCAAATATGATCCCAGTCATATACAATTCCCCATGTAGAAGATACAAGCAGCATCATACTTACATTCTCACAGGTGAATATGCTCACACTTACTATTAAGTTCCCACATCTACACACGTAGAGGTATTCAAGTGTACTCATATGCACACACTTGGACATTAACTCACAGAAATATACTCCACTTTCACATGATCAAAAACAGACATTCATCTCACATACATGAATATGCTAATATTCATGCCCATGGTCACACATTCACTCATCCATATGAAAAGTCCATTTACTTCAACACACAAACTCATATTTAAATAGGCTCCCATGCTCATTCTTACACATGTGGTTATAGACATGCACAAGGTCACATTGACTGGCACAAACATGCTCTCACACTTGTTCACTCATAATAACTGCTCACACATTCACTTGAATGTGATAACAAATTAAATCAGTTATACTTACATCCATATACTCATAGTCACTCACATACACATTAACATGCCCAGAAGTAGGAATGTGCTCACACTCACCAAGACACTCTCACATTCACTCACAATCACACAAAATTCATTCAAGTATTCTGGGGTTCTGACCATCCATGTGAATCTGAATATATTTAACATATAATCTACCATCACAATATAATGTTTCTGTGAATCCAGGGTTTTGCATGCATGGATTCAACTAATCATATATTGTGTAGTACTGTAGTATTTGCTATTGAAGAAATCTGCATATAAGTGGACCTGCACTGTTCAAACCCTATTGTTTAAGAGTCAGATGTACTTTTAAAATATCATACAGGGGAATTCTTTGGTAGTCCAGTGGTTAGTACTCAGCAGTATCACTGCTGTGGCCCCATGTTCCTTACCTGGTTGGGGAACTAAGATCCTGCAACCTGCACAACATATGTGTGAAAGTTGCTCTGCTGCTGCTGCTGCTAAGTCGCTTCAGTCATGTCCGACTCTGTGCAACCCCATAGATGGCAGCCCAGTAGGTTCCCCTGTCCCTGGGATTCTCCAGGCAAGAGTACTGGAGTGGGGTGCCATTGCCTTCTCTGGTGAAAGTCGCTCAGTTGAGTCTGATTCTTTGCGACCCCATGAACTGTAGCCCTTCAGGCTCCTCTGTCCACTGGATTTTCCAGGCAGGAGTACTGGAGTGGGTTGCCATTTCCTTCTCCAGGGGATCTTCCTGACCCAGGGATCAAACCCAAGTCTTGCGCATTGCAGGCAGACTCTTTAACAGTAAGCCACCAGGGAAGCCCAACATGCCCTCCCCTCCCCCCCACCCAAATATCAGGCAAGTGAACAGGCTTAAATTTTTACACTCACACACAAACATGGTAATATCCATGGATATGTTAGTTGTTCACTCATGCATGCACAAACATTTCTTTAATCACACAGATATATTCCTATTAACACACTTACACTTGAAGAGGCTCACCCATTCATTTTCCCACACAGACACTGCTATATAAAGGAACCAAAGATGGCCTCATTTTACTTCTTTACAGCAGGCTGTAACCCATTAGCTGAAAAGCCAGTGAGCACCAAACTCAGTTTTTACATACCAGTTGGTTTAAACATTGGGTTGGGTCAAAGAATTTGTTTGGATTTTCCATAACATCTTGCAGAAAAATCTGAACAAACTTTTTGGCCAGTCCAATGTATTCCAAAAAAGCAGATTTTAATCCATTTAGAGTACTTCTATGGTGGTTCAGTGGTAAAGAATCCGCCTGCTAGTGCAGGAGACGCAAGAGACTCAGGTTCGATCACTGAGTTGGAAAGATCGCCAGAGAGGGAAATGAGTAGCCACTTCAGTAGTCTGCCTGGGAAATCCCATGGACAGAGAAGCTGGGTAGACTACAGTCCATGGGGTTGCAAAAGAGAGTGACACAACTTAACAACTAAAGGAGAACAACAATGAAAATGTGAGGCTTTTTTCTCTACGTGTTGGGGCCAGAACACTGGAGCATTAGGAGTGTGCTGCTCTCCAGGGGCTAATTGCCCTCAAGATCCGATGCACTGAACTGTGCCTTCTTTTCCCCTTCTATGATGCCAGCCAAGAGCCCTCACTTTACCTTTGCCTCCCTTAGCAAAGGGAGGGAGGTAGTCTGGGAGCCCAGTTTTCCATCCTGATGAGGCTCCAGAGCCCTATCATAAAATGCATTGGCTAACCCTCTTCCACCACTTTCAGAGGAGAGGCACTCTGGTTTATCTCAAAGGTGTCCAGGTCTTTCACAATTACCTTGGCAGTAAATTTGCTTGTTTCAACCCACAAAGCAAGCTTTTGGGCATAAGTTCTTTGAAGGAAAAAGTAGATTTTGCGTTTTTTACAGACGGTAGTTGCAGGATGAGGTGCCCCACACTGCCAACCCCTCTCCCAGTTCTCCAGCTGCCACAGACCTGGAGCTGGGGCTGAGCCAGGGATGACGGCAGAGGCCAGAATGAGCAGAGAGTTTGGCAGTACCCAAACCATAATAGGCAGGACCTATCTTTTTGATTGGTTCCTGGCATTTGTGGGATTTGCTTACCTCATGATTCCATCAGGGTAGGCGGGGCCAGTTGTGCACAGGGTTTTTGATTCCTAGCTGGCAGCTGGAAGTGCATCCTACCTAGTGCTCTTAGAATCCAGGGATTCCTTCGCAGCATGCTTTGTGGAGTACTCTACTCTCCGCACCCAGGCTCAGGGACCCTGATTGATTCTCACCTTCCCTGCCTCCCTTGCCAAGATGGTCTTAGCTTAGTATCATATCTGCAGAAAAACAAGCTTCCCGCCACACCTCGTGGTTAGCCCGCTCACCCCCTCCTCTGTCTTCTGCCAGGTCTGTAGCAGTCTCCAGTGTTCAGAGCAATGGAGTCCGGATGAGAAGCAAGTCCCTGTGCATCTATGGCTCACCAGGATCCAGCTCTTGGAAGGGTGACGACCACAATTCCACCTGAAAATTCCACTTTGACATCTAACCTCTCCTCTGATGTTCCTGACTTCGCTCTGCACTTCTTTAATTGGTAAGCAGGAGTGAGAGAGTCGATTCCTAGGCAGATTGATAAGAAGTCCAGGGGTCCCCAAGGAGAGAGGGGTCTGGAATTCTCAAGGAGGAAGAAAGGACAAACATCTTTTTTTCCTTTGCATTCCTTAGTCTGTAAGTTTTTTTCTTTAAGCCCAGAACTGAGATTACACAACCAACAACTAAGTTTAAACTCTGTACTAAAGATTATATAACAATAATGTATCCTGCTTGAGGACAGTTTGTCCTTCCTGAACACCTTCTGACTAATCCTGATATCTTAAAATATATATAATGGGAGTGGGTCTGGTAGGATCTTTCTGTGGTTAAGTTCTAATCCTGTTATCTTAAAATGTAATTGTGGGAGTGGGTCTGGTAAAATGTTCACAAACTTGAGACATTCTTTTGAATTATTATAATAATTTATTAAAAAGTATGTAATTCCCTTGCTAAAGACTAGCAAGGGAGGTATTCTCCATCCCCTCTTCCGATGTCTCTGTCAGAAGCTTTCTCTGTCCCTTTTCTTACTTTAATAAAACTCTGCTACACAAAAGCTCTTGAGTAATCAAGCCTGGTCCCCTGTCCCGAAGCTGAATCTTCTTCCTTGGAGATCACGAATCCGACATCATTCACTGTAAGCTATCAGGAGTTGCCAGGCTGCCAGGGGCTTGGGGGCCGTGGGTGAGTAGACAACCTTTTAGAAGGAGACAGCTGGGGAAGATGTCAGCCTGGGCTTTTAAACCCTTGCCCATGCACCCTGCCTGGTTGCCAGTCCTAGAGGAATTGGTGGTAGGGATGGGGATGTGCACTTGAGATGGAGCCCCCTTGTTTCATTGCCTACATCACTGTGTTAGCTAACAGTGACCAAATCACAGGGGTTGGAGAACTGTTGCCAACAGGTCCATGTATCCACGTCCAGGGACTAAGTTCTCCTCATCCTCAGTCTTGTGTAATGTTTCCTGTGTGTGTACTTATGCACACACCGATGGGCACTTGTTACAGGGAGTGGCCAGTGTTGGGGTGAGGCCTAAGTTGCTGAGTTGATATCTGGTATAATTGAGAGGACCTTAAATGGCCTAATCTCAAGTTTCTTTCCTTGCTCTGCTCCACCAGATAGTGTCCTCTTCAGACTCTCCTTATTAAATGCACCAGATGCATTCCTGCATATTCTTCCTGAATAGTGTTTCCTTGTTAGCCAGCAGAATTATTCAGAGAACCCAGTCACATCTGGCTCAGGAATCAGGGGCTACCTGACCCACTTAATACTGCAAAACCCTCTTCCCACAGACCCTTCTGATTCATCCTGTTCCAGAATGCAACCCCCACATGTCCTACATTGTCCTGTAATGCCCGCCCTTCCTGGGCTACCCAATAGAGGAGTCACTGGATCTCTGAATCTTTCCCCATAACCACCCAGAAGGTCTGGACCATTCGTGATTAAATAAAGATAAAATTCAAAGGTGTAAATTTGTACTGCTTGACATCTAAAATATTGTGAGAGATTTTGTACAGATAGAAAAGACCAAAAAAAAAAAAAAAAAGATTTCAATGCAACCTAAGTGGCAGCACCATACCAGAATATGGTTTCAGTAGACCCCTCTCTGGCTTGGGGACCCAGCAATCTTCTGCTGTGCCACTCTGTTACCTATGTCTCTTTTGAAGTAAAAGTCCTGATCATTCTAGGTATAGTGAAAAAGGATCACTGCACTTTTGTGACACAGTGATGAAATAAATTCAAACCCAATTTAAGCCAGAGTGCTTAAAACTTGTTACACAACCATTGTCATAAGGGAGGCCGCTATCCCTAATGAACCTGAGTTGAGGCTCTCTGAAGGAAGAAATGCATAAATATGAGTAGTGTAGAGAGGATCCCTTCTCCATCACACACACACAAAGTATATCCAGTGACAAGCAAAAAGGATGAGAGAGAAAGAAATTAGAAAACTTGAATACAGAAGGAGGAAAGAATTTAAACTGATACAAAGGACCACAGTTTAGTCCAGTTGGAAATCTAGAATTTGCTAGAAGAATTTCTACCCAGGTAACATCTTTGTCCTTGGCAGACAGGTGTCAATTACTGTGTCTTCACACGGCCTTTTCTTTTTTAGTGTTGGTAGTGAGCAAGAGCTCTGTGATATCGCTTCCTCTTCTTATAAGGATACCCTCCTGTTGGATTACACCTCCATGCTTACGATGTCATTTAATCTTAATTAGCCATTAAAGTCCATATCTCGAAATATAGTCACATTGAGGATTAGAGTTTCAGCATACCCATTTTGAAAGAATAGGATTCACTGGCTCAGGGTCTCTGGGTACCTTTATTTTGAGGATGGCCCAATATATGGGCGATGGTTGCCACTCTATAATCATTTGTAGTACAGGGCCAAGAAGTGTAGTTTTTGCACTAGTGCCCTATGGGCAACTTATAGGTGTCATGGGTGGTCCAGAGATGCTGGGAGGTGCGTAACAGAGATTACTAGAGCCTCAACAATGAAGAAATCTCTGGAGACACTAATGGAAGTGTCCATTGATTTAGATCTGGACAGATTCTAGAGGCTTTTGTTGTAAGATTTGTTAATATAAATCGGTATAGTAAATTCTGGTTTTTTAATTGGATTAACTTGTAACTTTATAGACAGTAATAGAAAACAAGTTTATATATTGATTGATTGATGAAAATATTGTGACCAGAGGCTCATAGGAACCTAACCCATCATTTCCCCTGGGATTAATGTTTTAGTAGTCACTAATTCATTACTTGTATTGACTTTAAGAATATATAGAATATAGAGTGAAAAGACACAAACACATTGCAGGGACTGATATTCCTTGGTCATCGTTTGTAAGTACCATAGGATCACAGTGCTGCTCAGCAACTCTTCCTGTCTCTCTGCCCTTTTGGAAAAAACATCCCTGCTTAAGGTCAGATATCTTGGGTGAGCAGGTCAGAAAGCTTTGGAAAGGCCAACTCTCTGCAGGGCTTAGGCTGGGTACTTGTGTTTACTCATTGAAGACATCTCCAGTCTCAAAGCACATGATTAACAAGAGAAATGCTTGCTTGCTTGCCCCCAGAATGAATGTCTTTGAGAAGACACCATTGAGGCCTAAGAATCTGAAATGATTTTGCTGGTAAGGGCCAGAAAGTTCTTTCTCAGTGTCCAGCCATTTCCTGGCCCTAAAAATAGGTATACAAGAGCAAGGTTGATATGGATGTTACAACAAAATGTTAGTCCCAGCTCAGATAACGTGACTTTGTGCTGGAGAATGTAGACTGGTTACCTCAGCTCAGCAGGACACTGAGGGTGGAAGATTACTTTTCCCATGGTAATCAGCTGCCCCTGGATGAATCCCCACCAACATGGAAAGCTGTGTCCATGCTGATTCCAAGATCAGGCTCTTTAGGGGACGGACTTAATGCTTTTTTTCTGTGGACTGCCCCCTGTATGCTTCCTCTATTCTCCACTTGCCTGAATGCCTGCTCCCTGTAGCCCAGCCCCTCATTCTGGCTGTTGACATGGACCCAGTCCTTGGATAAAAGCTGGGGAGGAGGAGGAGGCTTCCTCACCATATGCTTCTGGCGGGCTCACCGTGGGGATAGAAGGGGATGGGGTAAAGAATGTGTACAGGTATGACTAGATACGTCAACATCTGTGCCATAGAAGGCATGACCCTGGAAAGGTGACAGCTGGGGTGTTCTCTGTTGTTTGTTCTCTGGGAAATAATGTGACATTTACTGATGACCAGGGACTTCTTTGTTTCAGCAACAACTATGCAAATGAAAATGATTGTGAAGGTTTTGGTCGGACAGGGTGCTGACAGCACATTGTGTCCATCTGAATCCGTATGTTGGAGGTAAGCTGCTTCTACACACTTGAGGGTTTTCCTTTTTATTGAAGTATAGCAGTGTTATATTAGTTTCAGGTATACAACATACTGACTCGGTTATACATATTTAGACATCTTTTTATATTCTTTTCCACTATGGTTTACCACACGATATTGAATATAGTTCCCTGTGCTGCAATAGGACCTTGTTGTTTATCCACTCTGTGTATCATAGTTTGCATCTGCTAGTCCCCAAATCCCAATCCATTCCTTTCCTATAACCTCCCCCTACCTCCACCTTGGTATCAAGAAGTCTGTTCTCTGTGATGTGTAATCTGTTTTTGTTTCATAGATATGTTCATTTGTAGCCAGGTGAAGGTTTATAAATGAATCTTTTTTTATATTGAATTGTTAAATATTTGTTTAATATATTTGGTTATGTTGGTCTTAGTTGTGGCACGTGTGATCTTCATTGGCACTTGCAGGAACTTTAGTTAAAGCACAAGGGATCATCTAATTGTGGTATGCAGGACCTTTGTTCAGCATATGGGTCTTCAGTTGCAGCACGGGGGATCTTTGATGCACCATGTGGGATCTATAGTTGTGGCATGGTGATCTGTTTTGCAGTATGTATGATCTTTAGTTTCAGCATGCAAGATCCTCTAGTTGTGGTACGTGGGATCTTTGTAGTGGTGTGTGGGATATTTTGTTGTAGCATGTGAGTTCCTTAGTTGTTTACTCACAGCATGCAGGATCCTTCAGTTGGGGCATGTGGGATCATTGTTGCAGCTTGTAGGATCATTTTGTTTTGACATACAGGATCCATTATTTGTGGTATGCAGGGTATTTGCTGCAGTATGAGGAATCTTTGTTTCACGGTTGTGGGATCTTCAGTTGTTTACATAATGGAATGGGGCATCTTTTAGTTATGGTACGCAGGATCTTTGTTGTGGCATGTGAGATCTTTGTTGAAGTACGTAGGATCTTAATTGTGGCATGGGAGATCTTTAAATTGTGGCATGGGGGTCAATGTGAGTTCTTTTTAGTTGAGGCATGCAGGATATTTTAGTTGCAGCATATGAGATCTTTTTTGTTGAGACTTTCGTATTAAGTTTAATAGAGCTGAAACACAGCAAACACACCCTACCATGTGTACTTACCAGTGGCATTGCCCAAGCTCTACATTTTGCCTCCCGAGATTGCAATTTCCTGACTTGCAGAGACCTGCAATTGGGTACTCCCAGGTTCCCAAACTCTAGACTTTTTGCTCTGATCCTGCAATTTCTCATACTTCTCTGGCCTCCTAGGCCAGAGGCCTCTGTTCTTTCTATACTCCCTTGAGAAGGGCCAACACCTGAAGTATACTTCCTGGTGTGACTGAAGGAGCACTATCCACAGAAATGGGTGTACAGGCCAGAGGGCGCTATGCTGCTCAAGACTGACTTTTCTGCTCCATCTTGCACACTCCGTGGTGAGGGCTCCTGAGCACACATTCACTACACCCTGGCTTCTTACTCTATTGAGTTTGCTAAAAACTGAGTCTTGTCTACCTCACATTCCCCAACCCAGTTGACATGACTTAGTGACTAAACAAGAACAAAAACAAAAATGTCAGGCTTTTTTCTCTACATGTTGGGGCCAAAACGCTGGAGCCTTAGAGTGGCCTCATCTCCAGGGGCCAATTGCCCTGAAGATCTGATACACTGACCTTTGCCTTCTTTTCCCCTTCTATGATGGCAGCCAAGAATCCTCACTTCACCTTTGCCTCCCTTAGCTAAGGGAGGGGGCAGTCTGAGAGCCCAGTTTCTGTCCTGATGAGGCGCCAGAGCCCTATCATAAAATGCATTGACTGACCCCCTTCTACCCCTTCCAGAGGCGAGACACTCTGGTTTACTGGAAGCCCAAGGGTCTGGAAGTGACCCCCAGCCAACTATCTCCTGATCTCTCAAAGGTGTCCAGATCTTTCATAATTCAACCTGGGCAGTCAAATGACTCCTTTCACCACACACAAAAAATTCTTGGGCATAAGCTGTTTTAAGCATAAAGCAGGTTTTGCGTTCTTACAGACGGTAGGTGCAGGGCGAGATGCCCTGGTCCCCCAACCCCCTGACCCCTCTCCAGCTTCCAGGGAGCTCAAGCTGAAGCTGAGCCAGCAACGACTGCAAGGACCAGAATGAGCAGAGGGCTGGGTAGTGCCCAAACCATGATAGGAAGCAGGATCTGGCATCTTTTTGAATGAATCTTGCCACCTGCAGGATTTGCGAACCTCACTACGGCATCACGGTGGTCGTAGCCAGTTGTGCACCAGGCTTCCTCCTCCCTATTTGGCAGCCGGATGTGCGTTAGACCCATTGCTCTTAGAAGCCAAAGGATTGGTTCACAGCATGCTTCATGGCGTCGAGCTGCTGGGCTGCTTCTCTTCTCGCCACTCTCAGGCTTGGTGCCCCTGATCAATTCCCACCTTCCCTTTCCAAGATGTTCTCACCTGAGAGGTGAGTCTTTGTGGAAGAACAAGCTCCCCGTCCCACCTCGTGGTTAGCCTGCTCACCTCCTGCTCTCTGCTCTGTATTCCACCAGGTTTCCAGCGGTGACACCTCCCCCATTACAGACACACAAGGTATATCCAGTGACAAAGAAGCAAAAAGGATCCAAGAGAAAGAAATCAGAAAATTTGAATACAGAGGGAGGAAAGAATTTAAGTTGTTACAAAGGCCCACAGTTTAATCCAGTTGGAAATCTAGAATTTGGTAAAAGAATTTATACTCGGGTAAGACCTTTTTCCTTGACTGACAGCTGTCTTATTACTGTGTCCTCACATGGTATTTACTTTGTTTGGTGTGGGGAGAGAGTGAGAGCTCTGTGGAATCTCTTACTCTTCTTATAAGGATGCCCTCCAGTTGGATTACAGCTGCATACTTATGACCTCATTTAATCTTAGTTACACCTTAAAGGCAGTATCTCGAAATATAGTCACATTGGGGGTTAGGGTTTCAACATACCCATTTTGAGAGAATAGGATTCACTGGCTCAGGGTCTCTGAGTACCTCTATTTTGAGGATGGCCCAGTATGTGGCTGACAGTTGCCACTCTATAATCATATGTAATACAGGGTCAAGAAGGGTAGTTTCTTGCCTCAGTGGCCTGTGAGCAACTTTTAAATGTCATGGGTGGTCAGAGATGCCACTGGGGCATAACAGAGGTACTAATTCCTCAACAATGAAGGAACCTCTGGAGATAGTAATGGAAGTGTCCATTGATTTAGACTTGGACAGATTCTAGAGTCTTTTGTCAGAAAGTTTTATCATTTTGTTAATATAAATGGTTTTACAAATTCTGGGTTTCTGATTAAATTGTATCTTTAGATGGAAACAGGTATAAAACAAGTTAATAAATTGATTGATTGATGAAAATGTTGTGACCGGAGGCTCACAGGAACCTAACCCTTTATTTCCTTTGGGAGCAATGTTTTAGTAAGTCACTAATTCATTACTTGTATTGACCTTATAGAATATAGTGTGAACAGACGCAAGTACATTGGAGGGCTTTGCCATCGTCTGAAAGTACTATAGGATCACAGTGATGCTCAGGGACTGTTCCCATTCGCATGCCCTTTGGGAGGAATTATCCCTGCTGAAGGTCTCACGTATCTTGGGTGAGCATGTCAGAAAGCTTTGGAAAGGCCAACTCTCTGCAGGGTTCAGACTGGGTACTTGCCTGTCCTCATCCAAGACACCTCCGGTCTGAAAGCATGTGATTAACAAGAGAAACGCTTGCTTCCAGAATGAATGTCTTTGAGATGACACTCTTGAGGCCTCAGAATCTGAAATGATTTTGTTGCTCGATGGCCAGATGGCTCTCAGTGTCAAGCCATTTGCTAGCCCTAAAAAGAGTTGTATACCAGATCAAGGTTGATGTAGTGACAGTCCCAGCTTAGGTGGGAAAATGTGACTTTGTGCTGGCGAATGTAGACTGGTTAGCTCAGCTCAGGAGGGCACTGAATGTGGAAGATTGCTTTTTCCAAGGCAATCAGCTGCCCCTGTTTGGATCCCCACCAAAATGGAGAGCTGTGTCCACGCTGACTCCAAGATGGGGCTCTTTAGGGGATTGAACTAATCTTTTTTCTGTGGGCTGCCTGCTGCCTGCCTCTCCTCCTCTCCACTTGCCAGAATGCCTGCCCCTTCTACTCCAGCCCTTCATCCTGCTTGATAGCATGGACCCAGTGTTTGTACCCCATCGCCTGGATAAAAGCTGGGGAAGAAGAGGAGGCTTCCTCACCGCGTTCTTCTGGCTCACTCACTGTAGGAAGAGAAGGGAGCAGGGGAAAGAACGTGTACACTCACTACTGTGTGTCTACATGTGTGCTGGAGAAGGCACAGCCTCGGAAAGGTGACAGCCAGGGTCTTCTCTGTTGTTTGTCGTCTGGGAAATAACATGACATTTACTGATGACCAGTGACTTGTCTGTTTCAGCAAAAACTATATGAGAATGGTTCTGAAGGTTTCAGACAGGGTGCTGACATCACATCGTGTACATCTGATGCTTCTACACACTTGAGGGTTTTTTAATTGAAGTATAGATGATAGAGTGTTGTGCTCGTTTTAGGTGCACAGCATAGTGACTCAGTTTTACATATTTAGACATTCTCTCTTTTCTTTTCCATTATGGTTTACCACAGGTTAGTGAATATAGTTCCCTGTGCTATACAGTAAGACCTTGTTTATCCGTTCTGTGTACAATAGTTTGCATCTGCTAGTCCCAAACACCCAATCCATTCCTCTCCTACAACCTCCCCCCAACCCAGCCTCAGTAACCAGAAGTTTGCTGTCTGTGCCTGTAATCTGTTTTTGTTTCAAAGATATGTTCATTTGTAGCCAGGTGAAGGTTTTTAAATGAATCTTTGTATATTTAATATTTAAATATTTGTTTAATTTATTTGGCTATGTTGGGCTTAGTTGTGGCACGTGGAATCTTCATTGCCACACGCAGGAACTTTAGTTAGAGCACAAGGGGTTTTTCCGTTGTGGTAGGTGGGATCTTTGAGTTATACCATGCGGGTCTTTAGTTGTTTAGTTGCAGCATGTGGAATATTTGGTTGTGGCATGTGGGATCTTTATTTGGGGCATCTGGGACCTTTAATTGAGGCATGCGAACTCTTAGTTGTGATTCTAAATCATCTCGATTTGGATTTTAGGTGCCTGACCAGGGATCAAACCTAGGCACCCTATATAGGGAGTACATACTCTTTTTTTTTTTTTTTAATTTTATTTTTAAACTTTACAATATTGTATTAGTTTTGCCAAACATCAAAATGAATCCGCCACAGGTATACCTGTGCTCCCCATCCTGAACCCTCCTCCCTCCTCCCTCCCCACACCCTCCCTCTGGGTCGTTCCAGTGCACCAGCCCCAAGCATCCAGTATCATGCATCGAACCTGGACTGGCGACTAGTTTCATACATGATATTATACATGTTTCAATGCCATTCTCCCAAATCTCCCCACCCTCTCCCTCTCCCTCTCCCACATAGTCCATAAGACTGATCTATACATCAGTGTCTCTTTTGCTGTCTCGTACACAGGATCATTGTTACCATCTTTCTAAATTCCATATATATGTTAGTATACTGTATTGGTGTTTTTCTTTCTGGCTTACTTCACTCTGTATAATAGGTTCCAGTTTCATCCACCTCATTAGAACTGATTCAAATGTATTCTTTTTAATGGCTGAGTAATACTCCATTGTGTATATGTACCACAGCTTTCTTATCCATTCATCTGCTGATGGGCATCTAGGTTGCTTCCATGTCCTGGCTGTTATAAACAGTGCTGCGATGAACATTGGGGTACATGTGTCTCT
Source organism: Bos javanicus (assembly GCF_032452875.1). Lineage (NCBI taxonomy): Eukaryota > Metazoa > Chordata > Mammalia > Artiodactyla > Bovidae > Bos > Bos javanicus. Next base: position 56,844,085 of record NC_083897.1, on the reverse strand, counting down.
TTCCCTTCTGGTTTCCTCAGTGTGTATGCCTGGCAGTGGGATTGCTGGGTCATAAGGCAGTTCTATTTCCAGTTTTTGAAGGAATCTCCACACTGTTCTCCATAGTGGCTGTACTAGTTTGCATTCCCACCAACAGTAGTGGACCACCAGAAGTCATGACACTTGACACTTTTGTGTTAACTTGAATAGAACTGAAACAGAGCAAACCTGCCCCACCATGTACAGTGGTACTCCCTCAGGCTCCACACTTTTTCCTCTTGAGATCCCAACTTCCTGACTTGCAGAGATGAGCAGTGGGGTACTCCCAGGCTTCTAACCACCAGGCTTTTTGTTCTGATCCTGGAATTTCTCCCACTCCTCTGGTTTCACATGCCAGAGGCCTTCTGCTCTCTGTACACTCCCTTGAGAAGGAGCTACACCTGAAGCACACACCCTGGTGTGACTGCAGGAGCACTACCCACAGAAATGGGTATGCAGGCCAAGGGTTCTATGCTGCCCAAGGTAAAATTTTCTGCTCCATCAGTCAGGCTCTATAGGGAAGGCTCCTGTACCCTGGCTTCTTACTCTATTGAGTTTGTTAAAAACTGAGCACATGATCTCTGTCTTGTCTACCTCACCTACCCAGACCCAGCTGCTTGCCTGTTGGTTCAACCTCCAGCAAACATCCCACCTCTGTACTCATCTCTGCATTGATCATAAGCCACTCCCAGGGCAGCCCTTTGACATCTGCCTCCCGAATTACTGCAACAACATCCCAACTTCTTTACTCTCTGTTATTAGTGTTGGTCCCTCTAGTCTGTTCAACACACTGCAGTCAGCATGATCTTTATAAATCAAGCCTGATTATGTCAAGAACTGGTAATCACATTAGCTGTCAAATAAAATCCAAACTAGCCTAGCATTGAGATTTCTAGATCAGACATGAGAAATGGTGAGGAAACATAAACACAAGCCACCATGACGCTAATGAGTCAGTTTATTTCCGTATTCACTCTGAGCCTTCCCCTTGGAAAGGGCAGGTAGCCTGGACCACACAGCTCGATGTGACAGGAAACCCACCCTGATTCCACAGAATAGTAGTATTCTCTTGCCCAGGGCCCACCTGGAACCATAAATCAATGACAAAAAAAGGGTACATTGAATAGAGGTTGTATAGAAGGTTGAACCGGAGAAGGCAATGGCACCCCACTCCAGTACTCTTGCCTGGAAAATCCAATGGATGGAAGAGCCTGGTAGGCTGCAGTCCATGGGATCGCTCAGAGTTGGACACGACTGAGCGACTTCACTTTCACTTTTCACTTTCATGCACTGGAGAAGGAAATGGCAACCCACTCCAGTGTTCTTGCCTGGAGAATCCCAGGGACGGGGGAGCCTGGTAGGTTGCCGTCTATGGGGTCGCACAGAGTCGGACATGACTGAAGCGACTTAGCAGAAGGTTGAACAAAGGATTCCCAGATGGTGCTAGTGATAAAGAACCCTCCTGCCAATGCAGGAGATATAAGAGAGGCAAGTTCAATCCTGGATTGGGAGGATTCCCTGGAGGAGGGCATGGCAACCCACTCCGGTATTTTTGCTTGGAGAATCGCATGAACAGACCAACCTGGTGGTCTACAGTCCATGGAGTTGCAGACTCAGACATGACTGAAGCAACTTAGCATACATACACACACACAGGAGGTTGAACTACATATGAAATCTATGAGGTTAATGAATGCAAATACCGAATTTCCAGGGACTCTACCCTAAAGAGCACACAACTGTGAGGATTTGGCACCTATGTTTAAACCAGTGAGGGTAACATGTTTGCCCTGGGAGCTTCCTTGAAAACCAAGGTCACTGCCATGGGCCCTGAGTTTTGGAGGTGAATCAGGTGACTATTGCTTTCCTTTTGTTCCATTGTTCCCTCCAGAAGGTGAGGGGATAAGGTGTGGGGCACATGTTCCAGGGTGAGTGTGTACCTATGGGCTGGGATGCTGACATGGAGAAGGCAGAGAGCAAGATCCTGTACCTTACCTTATAAAGACAGTACTTCTAGGTGGGGCCCCTAGGGAGGAGACTGAGGGCCAGAGGACTGGGTATAGGAGAATTCAGGTGTTGGAGCACAGACAATTCCCCTTGCTTGATAACTTTTGGGTGAGTTGGGCCAAGCACTGGTGCGTGTCAGGAGATTTGCTCCCTCATGGGAGTCTTAGATGTCATGGGAGTTGCTACTTCATGACTTGCTACCTCATGTTCTCCTGTATTTCAGAAAAGGCTAACAGCAGCAATTTAAAAACAGTAAGCACATTTTCCCATTGTTTTCAGCAAGATAGTATGTCAGTAGGCATCTAGGGTCAGAGGGAGGGAGCATGGACCTAGGTCAAAGCCTGAGGATTGTCAGATGTAGATAATACACATTATCTCTGAGGCACTTCACCGGTGTCTTTCAGATTCTGATCTGTTTACACCTGATACCTTAGTTGGGAGAGGGTAGGATACATTATCCTTTTTTGTCATTCAGATCAGGGGCATATGAGAAAAAGGTGGTCCCTGGATTGATTTGGCCAAGCCTTGGGTGAAGGCTTGGCCACCCAGCTTATATTGTCACCCTGATTATTTAACTTATTTGCAGAGTACATCATGAGAAACACTGGGCTGGATGAAGCACAAGCTGGAATCAAGATTGCTGGGAGAAAAATTAATAACCTCAGATATGCAGATGACACCACCCTTATGGCAGAAAGCGAAGAATTAAAGAGCCTCTTGATGAAAGTGAAAGAGGAGAGTGAAAAAGTTAAAGCTCAACATTCAGAAAACTAAGATCATGGCATCTGGCCCATCATTTCATGGCAAATAGATGGGGAAACAGTGAGAGACTTTATTTTTGTGGGCTCCAAAATCACTGCAAATGGTGACTGCAGCCATGAAATTAAAAGACGCTTGCTCCTTGGAAGAAAAGCTATGACAAATCCACACAGCTTATTAAAAAGCAGAGGCATTACTTTGCCAACAAAGGTCCGTCTAGTCAAAGCTATGATTTTTCCAGTAGTCATGTATGGATGTGAGAGTTGGACTATAAAGAAAGCTGAGCACAGAAGAATCGATGCTTTTGAACTGTGGTGTTGGAGAAGACTCTTGAGAGTCCCTTGGACTGCAAGGAGATCGAACCAGTCAATCCTAAAGGAAATCAGTCCTGAAAATTCATTGGAAGGACTTATGCTGAAGCTGAAACTCCGATCCTTTGGCTACCTGATGTGAAGAACTGACTCATTTGAAAAGACCCTGATGCTGGGAAAGATTGAAGGCAGGAGGAGAAGGGGAAAAGGGGACAACAGAGGATGAGATGGTTGGATGGCATCAGCGACTCAATGGACATGAGTCTGAGTAAACTCCGGGAGTTGGTGACAGAAAGGGAGGCCTGGCGTGCTGCAGTCCATGGGGTCAAAAAAGAGTCGGACATGACTAACTGAACTGAACTGAACTGGATGAAGAAGGAAATGCAAGAACACCTTTAGACTTTGTTTAGACAGAACACAGCATAGCAGGCACTAAGTCTCAAGCTGTTGTTGTTGTGTGTGTGTGTGTGTGTGTGTGTGTGTGTGTGTTGGGGAGGCCAGTAGGTGGGACAGTTGCATATGAATGGAGTGTGTGGCAGGTTTGGGGAAAGCGGAGAACAAACATGAACACTCTGGTACAGGTATCCTAGGACGTAGGTTCTCTGCCTGGCCTACAACTGCAGCATCATCTGGAGAGGAAGGATGCTCAGCCCCAAAGAGCAGGAGAAGAGGATGGCCAGCATCTGCCAGGGGCCTGTAAGTACTGCAAGGGCAAGGTTAAAATTGCCGGGGTGTCACTCTGGGATAAAAGAGGACCTGAGAAGATATTCGCAACTTGAATGTGAAAGAGAGTGAGGCTCTAGGATTCAAGGAGTGAGCATTACTGGGTTACATTGTGAATTGCATTTAATGGAAGAAAGTGAGAGGCAGCAGGAGAATGAGAGCTGAAACTGGACACAGATGAGTAGAGTAGTAAGGAGAAAGGATGAGGGATGAGGATAAAGAACAGTGAGAATGTGAAAGAAAGTGCTGCCAAGAAAAGTGGTAGTTTCATGTCAACAGTCCTTGAAACCCATTCAAACCAGTGCATACTCCACAGGCAAGTTGAGCCCAAGCCCATCCCCTGGTCTGTGAGGTAATCAGTGGCAAGAAGGATCCAGGCAGTGGCACTTACCCCGTGAGAGTCACCTCTCCTCCCACCTCTCCCTCTCTTCAGGCAGGACTTTGGGGAATTTGGTTCAACGGCCTCAGAGTTTGGGGACTCCTAGATCTCCCTGTGCATGCTCACACCAGACTGAATCGAGTCTTTGTGTCAGAGGTGAAGTAGTGTCTAAGACTAATCCATTCTTCCTCTTCCCCAACAAGTTCACCAGCAGACGCCTTAACAACTTTGTCCCATTCAGGTTCAGTTAGCACATTTAATGTTCTTTGAGAAGGGGCAGTGAGAAGAAGAGGAGGAGGTGCCAGGGTGAAGCTTGCACAGCTTCTTCCCACTGGGCCAGAGACCTGGAAGCCAGAGTGTTGTGAACAGCAGCTGCTTGAGGGCTTATACTTTGCATGTAAGTTAAATAAGCAGGCTGACAACATAAGCAGGGTCAAATCAATCCAGGGACTATCTTTTTCTCATATGTCTCAGATCTGCATGACAAAAAAGGATAATGTATCCCATCCTCTCCCAACTAAGATATCAAGTGTAAAACAGATCAGAATGTGAAAGATACTGGTGAAGTGCCTCAGAGATAATGTGTATTATCTACATCTGACAATCCCCAGACTTTGACCTTGGTCCATGCTCCCTCCCTCTGACCCCATATGCCTATTGACAAGCTCAAGAACTGACTCATTTGAAATGACCCTGATGCTGCAAAAGATTGAAGGCAGGAGGAGAAGGGGACGGCAGAGGATGAGATGGTTGGATGGCATCACTAACTCAATGGACATGAGTTTGAGTAAACTCCAGAAGTTGGTGATGGATCGGGAGGCCTGGTGTGCTGCAGTCCATGGGGTCACAAATAGTCGAACACAACTGAACAACTGAACTAAACACATTCACTCAATAAAATGCATGCTTATACATGCATTCCCTCAAACCTTCTCACATTCACACACACACACACACACACATTCTATATGTTCCTGATCACATATTCATACATTTCCCCAGGTACAGCATACTCACAAAGAACATTGTATTCATATGCTTACAGATGAATATGCTCACACTTAACATGAAGTTCACACATTTACACACACACACACAGATGCTCTAATACACTCACATGCACACACTTGCACATTAGCTCACAGAAATATACTCTGCTTTCACATGCTCATACACATATTCATTCACATACACACGAATATGGTAACATTCATGTCCATGGTCACAAATTCACTCATCCATAGGAAAAGTCCCATTCACTTTACAAATGTAAACTCATATTTGAATAGGCACCACGGTCACTCTCACATGTGCTTATATACATGTACAAGGTCACATTCACTTGCACAGACATGGTCATACACTTATTTGCTCACAGTAACTATTAATACATTCACATCAATGTGCTGGGAAAATCAATCATTGTCATGCTTACATTCTACGTTCACACTCACATATACATTAACATGCTCAGAAATAGGAATGTGTTCACATGCACAAAGAAGCTCACGCATTTACTCATATACACTCTCACAAATTCATTCACTCAAATATACTAATGTCATTGACCCTTGTGTGATGCAGGGGTTAGGGGTACGGACCCTCCATGTGCACTTAAATATATATAATATATGGTTTACTCTTTGAATATCAGGTTCCTGTGAATCCAGGATTTTACCTCACAGCTAATACATATTGTGTAGTACTTGCTATTGAACAAATTTGCATTTATGTGGATCTGCACTGTTAAAACCTTTGTTGTTTTAGGGTCAGAAGTGCTTTTAAAATATCATATGGAAATTCCCTGGAAGTCCAGTAGTTAGTACTCTACACGTTCACCGCTGTGGCCCTGGGTTCAATCCCTGGTCCAGAAACTAAGTGCCATGAGGCACATGGCATGGGCAGAAAAAAAGTGAGACAAATAAGCATGCTTGCATTTTCACTTACATACACAAGCATGCTAATATCCCTGTATGTTATCACCTGTTCACTTACATGCATGAACTTGCACATTTATTTAATGACACAAGCATATTCCTATGAACACACTCATACTTGGAAAAAACACACCAATTTATTTTCCAACACAGACATTGTTATATGACGGGGCCAAAGATGGTCTCTCTTTATGTCTTCACAACAAGCTGGAATCCATTAGCCAAAAAGCCAGCCAGCACCAAACTCAATTTTCACACATTCAGTTGCTTTAAATATTGGCTTGCCCAAACAGTTTGTTTGGACTTTTCCCTAACATCTTATGGCAAAACCCAAAAGAGCATTTTGGCCAACCCAAAATATTCCAGATAAGCAGATTTTAATTCATTTAGAAGGCTTCCCTGATGGCTCAGTGGTAAACAATGCCTGCCAGTACAGGAGATACAAAAGATGTTGGTTCGATCCCTGGGTCAGGAAGATCACCTGATTGGGACAAATACACAGAAAAACTAGCCTTTTGGGTGGATGACTGTCAGTTAAGTGTTGGCTTCTGAGCTCCAAGCAGACCTACGGCTTAGTCACAGGGATATTCTCAGATCGGATGTAAGATACAGCAAAGATGATGAGGATGAAGATGATGAAACCCAAGGGTTTCTTGTCAAGACTGTTTTTGGGATCCTAGATCAAGTCTGTGTGAAGGCTTGCTCTAGGATCTTGTGCTAGGCTTGGAGGAAATGAAGGGAGAGAGTTGGAAAATGAACAGAACTAGGAGGCCTGAGTCTCATTTGCTGACCACCTGGCCTCTTGGCTTGAATTCCCAGACCTCACCATGGGAAGAGGGAGAACCTGAATGGCACCTGTATTAATCTCAGTGGTTGCCAGAATGGCACCTGAGATGGAGGAAGAACAGGTAGTATCTATTAGGAACAAAGTGGATACACTGACCATACAGTGTCATTTCCTAAACGATGGGTCAGAAGCAGCTTCCATGTTTACTGTGACATATGCAGCAGAGTGAGCTCAGTGTGTAATGGGTAAATTCCTGAAAACTAAATGTCTGTCAATAAAAGAATAAGGTTCATGGAGTTCAGAAAAGTAATGCACACCTATTCAAAACAACTAGGTAAATTAATTTGTATTGAGAATGACATGTGCAGGGTATTAATGAGTAAAGTAAATAAGCAAAAACAGTTATCTGCAAGATCCACTTATTAGCTCCTCTACTCCTGCCAGCTCCTTTCTGTCCCCATGCACACCTAGCACTTCCTTCTAAGGCTACTCAAGTTTCATCCCAGACGTGATGAATAAAGCCTGCACCATTTCCTGCTGCTCCTGGGAGAGGGTGTGCGTGGAACTGGAGGTGAGTGTAGGTACTGGGATGGAGAATGCAGATGCTGAGCCTCACTGGGACTGGCTTTGCTCACAAACAGCTCGTCATTCACTATACAAACACTGGGGAGAAAATGCATATTTGGACAACTGATGGATAAACCACCCACACCCCCAGTCTTGACTGCTCCCACTGCCAGTCAGCAACCAGATTCCTTCCATCCCCCTCCTGTGTCTGTCCACAGGCTCCTTGACTGTTACTCTGCCCCTTGCATAGAGCCCACCTTCGGAGAGATTGTCTACCAGCTTCACTCAGTGGATAGGCTGATCCCCAACCCAGGAACAACTTTACAATTACCCTGAACAGTAGCCCAGTACACTACAGTAGAAGAGTGTACAGTCTGATCCCCATTTTCAGAAGAAGACACTGAGTCACAGACAGATCATAGGACTTGACCAAGGTCACACAGTGAGTGTTGAGTCAAGGAAAGAGCCTATATGCCGATTCCAGAGCCCATACTCTTCCTAACCACTAGGCTAGACTGGTCCTTGGCTCTCCCTGCTGACTTTCCATAATACTGAGTAAACCTAAGGTCTGCATCCACATACCCAGGACCCTGAGCCCAGGCTGGATGGGGATTTCTGCCCAGAACACGGCTCTCACCTGGAAGGGCTGGCAGGGGTAGCAATGAAGGTCCGGGTGAAGGCACGCACACAGCCAGGAGACGTTCCTTCCACTTCAACAACAAAGAGTAAGAGTACCCCTTACAGCCCCCACATAATTTACAGGCTCCCATGTCATTCCCCAGTCAGGGTCTGACTTGACAGTTAGGCTGAGGGGACAGTTGTTCCCTTGGGGAGCCAGGGTGTTGGGAATGGGGAGGGCAACTGTAGGAGCCGTCTGCTCCCAATAACATGTTCCATGACAAAAGCTTCACAAGTTCATGCGATGCATTTTTCACACCTGCCCAAGAGGTGCACATTATGACTCCATTTTGCAAATGAGGAAACTATAATGGCCCAAGTTCTCAATGTAAGGATCTGGGATGGGAGCCACTAAACTCGACATCCTATGTCACCAATGCCCAGGCTAGAAAGGGCAGGCACGGACGCACTTCAAACCTGAACTGTGGGAAGACTTGAGGGCTGGAGGGGAGCAGAGGAGAGGAAAGGGGAGTGGAGAGGAGTGGACTGGAGGGAAACTGGAAGGGTTTTGGTGGAGGGGGTCCATGATGGGGGGAAGGATCTACACATACCTTCCTTGAACACCCCGTTGACAGAGAAGCAGAGCATCATTTCCTGAGAGAGACCAACCTAGTTACTCAGCTACCCCTAAACATCTTCCCTACGATGTGCTTCCTGTCCCGCCCCCCCGCCCAACACCAAGGGAGGAGCACCTGCTCACCATCTGAAAACACATGTCCACCACGAAGGAGCTGAAGTCATGCTGAGTTTTGGGCAACGCACAGAGGGTATGCACAATGTCATGTTTTGTGTGTTTCATCATCTGGACACGCAGGTCTGTGGGGGAGGGGAAGAAAGCAAAGGTCATGTCTGCCATGCCATGGACCCTATGATTGGCCCCCTTACCACCCTTTCTGGCCCAGTCTTCCCACCACACACTCACTGGGGTCCTTGAGCATCTTCATATTCCCGTTGTCCCAGAAGTAAGCACACGTGCTGCTTCTAGGAGACAGAGAGGACAGTAGGTGGTGGTCCGGCCACCATAGGTGTCAGCAGGAGCTGGCCTGCATCTACTGGGGAACCACATGGCCTGGGGGAAGAGTCTAGGCTGTGATACTCACAGAGCTGGGTCCTTGGGTTGGAATGGAATGGCCAGGGAGAAGCAGGCCTCCTCATGATAAGCACCCAGGAGTCCCTGGCGGTCCCCATAGTCATGGATCAAGTAATACCTGAGGGGGAGCAGTGAAGACAGTACATCTGTGTGGTCTGGAGCTTTGGTGGCCTCCCCTGTCCTAGCCGTCCCCTTGCTCAGATTCTCAGGAGTACTTACTGCTGCAGGAATTTCAGGATTAGACTCTTCAACTCTTCAGATCCAAAGAAGCTTCCCTAGAATCAAAACAGTCCTCAGGACCAGGGCTGACACCTCCTCATGTACCACCTAGAACCCTGCTGGATCCTCTGTGCTCACCTTGCACATTGGTAAGCACTTGGGGGCTTCCACAGCACATTTAGAACCTGAGAGAGTCTCCTGGCCATCCTAGGGGAGGGAAGAGGAAGTCAGCAGTGCAGTCCAGGATGTGGTGGTGGATAGTCAGGGAAAAGGATGGGCCCAGGATGGGCTGGGGGTAGGGAAGAAAGTGTCCCTGGAAATGCCGGAGGCAGGACTACATGTTCTGTCATCACCATGGGTCCCCGAAGCCTGTGGAGAACATGGCTGAAGATCCAGAGCCTTTTCAGGTGCCCACAGAGAATGGTACACCCCCCTCCCACAGGACATTTAAGGGCCAGGCTAAAAACGGAACTTGGACAGGTCCTAACGGGTTTCCGAGTAGTTTCAGGGCACTGTCAGTACTAGTTAGAGGCGTCTGATCAAGGAATGCACTTACCAAGCTTAGTAACCTGGGGAACAACTCCAGGAGGGTGCTGCCAAAATCAAGACAAAAGAAAAATGTCAGTGAAACTGTGAACGCGACCCTCCTCATGGGAGCAAGTCACTTACAGTAATCACAGCACCCTCACCCCCCAGTATCCTAGCATTCAAGGGCCCTGGTCACCACTCTATGGATGGACCAAGAGGGAGACTGTCCCCTCCACCCCTTCCTTGAACCTCCTCCTCCATTTCCTTTCCTCTGCGTAGCTCCCAGCCAGACTGTTCTGACTCCTTTCTGCAGTGCCACAGGGACCGGCACTTCAAATCCAGTCTGCAGGCCTTACTCCCCTCCATCCCTTCCTTCCTTCCTCCAGGGCCCAGTGAAGGCTGTAGAGAAAAGAAGATATGGGAGGATGGGAGCCCGGGGCTTTGCTACCTCACTTGGGAGTCCAGCATGCTGTCAAGTCAGGACACACCTCAGGGATGACCAGGTGCTATGGCAGGGAGGTGACTGAGGTGGGACTCAGGAGGTAGGGAGGGGAATAAAGACAGAAAGGGAGTGGAGGGAGGAGGGGAGAGATGAGAGAGACATAGGGGTGTAGAGACAAGGCAGAGGAATACCTCATGTTGGTTGACTCATCACGGAAGGTGGTGCACACAGCGCTTCTGTCTGCACACATCCCTTCTGGTTCCAGCTGATGACCCTTGTCCATCTCCCCTGCAATCTTCACCTAGAATTATAGGGAACACCCACATGGACCAAATGGCTCTGCACCCACACCCTTCCTTTCCCTACAAATCCACTTTCCTTTGTCTGTCACCACCCATAAGGCCTCCCACATTCCTTTCGAAGGAGGATCTGGGTGCCCCACCTCACCTCAGTGTTGGAGAGATTCAAGTTCTTCGTGGTGGAAGCAATCTCCTTAATGGTGGACAGGCCATGCACCAAGTACGGTTTCTTGTTGCTCAAGTACAAAGATGAAAGCTAGAATGAGGAAACAGAGTGAGGAATCCAAAGGGAATACCTGAGACATATCTGCCTCTTCTACCCAATGTCTCCCTCCCTCACCATTGGTCCCAACATTGGGGCTAGGTCCTCACCATGGGCCTGATCCCTGGATGGATGTTCAGGGAGGTAGCTGTGCTATTTCTACGGTTCCATGTCGTTCCAATATCACACGGTATAAAGTCTCCAGGAAACCAGAAGGAGGGAAACACAGGCTGAGAGGGTCCCAGCTGGAACACCTCCAGCACCAAGCCCAAGCCCTCCCCATGATACCATCTCTGAGTGCTCTACTCAGACAGACCCTCTACCTTCACCTGCCCTGCAGTCACTACTGTAGGCATACCAGGGCCAAAGCGGAGTCTCTGGATGTCAAGAGCTTGCTGGCAGGCATCGTATGGTTTGTTCATGGTGAGCTGCAGAGTTAGGGATGGGGTCCAGCGAGCCTGAGTCTGAGGGTGAGTGGGGGGAAGAGGTGGGTCTGGCTATGAGGGCACAGCTTGTGTTGAGTCTGCATTACCTTTATCTGCTCCAACTTTTCAGATGTCAGTGTCTTCTGCACAGACTGGGGTGCATCACAGGGCTCAACAAAGATAGATATCTGTAGAGAACACAAGAAGGGCTGGGCAAGCTCCAGGAAATCTGTGCATGGGATCAAGCAAGACCATGCTGCTCTCCTGCCCTCTTGCCCTTAGTCAGCCCTTGACACACACCTTTTCATTATCCTCATTGAAAATCTTGCCGCTGACATTCTTCAATGCACAGGCAACGTTGGCATTCTCTACAAAGAACTGGGCCTGCATTTTCTCATAGTGAAACTGTAGGGAGAGTGACAGGAGAAGCAGAACATGAGACCAGTGCCATTTCTCTGGGCCCGCAATCTACCCCAGTTTGTCGCATCATCTCCATGTCCTGTCTTACTTCGACTGCAGTAAAGGGGACACTGCACTTCTTCTGAATCAAATTCATCAGCCACTTCTCATCATATTTTATATCGAAGGGAATCTAGGAATCAGAGAACAAATGGGAAAGAGAATGGATACAATGGAATCCAAGATTAAGGTAAGACCCAACTGTGTCTTGCTTTAGGGCCGTTTTTCAGGTTTTAAATAATTTCTTAAGATAAAACAATATCTGTTATCACTAACTTTGGTATGAGAAGGATTTTCTATATACACTTTCTTTGCATTCAGATACTCTTCCTGAAAAAAAAAATTGACTTAATATGTTTCACATGTACTTCCTTTTACAAAGTTCCAGGAGATCCACATGAGGTACACCTGGCCTGTCACTCTTGTCACGGACAGACAGAGTGACAGTCAGAGACTGTCTGACTCAACCTCCTCCCACACCCAGCTCAAGCCAAACTGCGTCATCTGGTATGTAATGCTCCATCCCCATGGCAGTAGGCTTCCTCCTTTGCTTTCAGTCAACCTCTCCCATGCTCCTCCTTGCAGTCAGTCTGTTTCCTTCATACCGCTTCTCTGAACCTGCCCTTAGATGATCTAAGAAGATACCTCCTAGTAATATCAAGACAGATTACCAACACCACTGCCCCAGAAAAGTTCCCAGCATCTCTACACAGATCCAACACGACTCTGTCATCTTCTACGTATTAGGTTCATTTAGCCAGGATACTCACAATAATCTTGAACCAGCTCCCCAAGGTCTCATCCTGTCTGTTTGTTTTCATTGTTCTCTCCGGAGGCTTTTGCTCTGTCTCCATGTTAACATGCATTTGGTCTTTTCTCTGAAAACTACTTCTCCAGTGATGGGATGGAATGGCATACGGAGCACTGTGGGGAAGTGGGAAAAAAAAGTGGTCCATATAGGCTTAGAAAGTCTTCTCTACATTCTCCCAAATGATACCAATGTTATAATAAAGACTGCTCAAACATTAACCTGATCCAATCATTTTTTACTCTGGCAAGTTGGAGAGAAGAATGACATATTTAACTGCAAGGTTTTGTTGTTCGGTGGTTGGTACATGTCAGCCATGGTGACTGGTCACTTACTATCTTCCTTGGATGTCCATACGAGCATCACTTTCTTTTGAATCTCTGTCTTCCTGCTGCTGGGAAGTGACCGGTTCAGACCAACAGGCGTATTGCCTTTGGGTAATACCCGAGCTTCGTGCTCTTCTTTGTAAAGAGTTCACTTTATCAGTGTGCTCTAAAATTGACAACAACATATCAGTGGTCCCAGTATCAGAAGTAGTCCTGAGTAAATATCATGACTAATGAAGAAGCATCATTCTTTATAATCTAAACATACATGCATCATAGAGCTAAAACATGGCTGAGAGACCTCACCATGGCTCCACTTTTCATGAAATGAGAGGTAGGGAGCAGTCACAGACAAGAAACCAGGGAAAGGGTCTGGATGTAGAGTGCAGTCTGTGATGTTAGGCTGTGTTCTACTTGGTTCAGGTTAGGTGACCTGGGACAAGTGGCTTTTTATCCCCAAGTCTCACTTCTCTGCTCTGCTCTATGAGTACAATAAACCCTACCCTGAAATCTACCCTGATGTGACAGTTCAAGGGTCAAAGGTGATCTGCCTCCCTGAAGGAAGAATTAAAGAAATGAAAGGTAAGTCTTATGAAAAGATCCAAAATGGAACCTGGAGAGATATAATATGGAGAATACCCTCCCCCAAAAAAGAGAATTAAAGGTGATACAATGAGTATACCTAATACATGGTTAATGTGAGCCCCATAGAGAAGGAAAGTGAACAGGGGAGAAGTGGTATTTGAAGAGAACTTGGCTGAAAAGTTTCCAAATGTACCAAGATATCAACTTAGGATAACAATATTAATAGGAGGACTTCCTTTGTGGTTCAGTGATTAAGAATCCACCTGCCAATGCAGGGGACACCAGGGTCCCTGGTCTGCGAAGATTCCACATGCCTCAGGACAACTTAGGCCCTGTGCCACAGAAATGGAACCTGTGTTTTAGAGCCTATGAGCCAAAACTACTGAAGCACATGTGCCCTAGAACCCGTGCTCTGCAACAAGAGTGCAACAAGAGAAGCCGTGGTAATGAGAATCCTGTGCATTGCAACTAGATAGTAGTCCCCGCTCATTGCAACTAGAGAAATCCCTCACCCAGCAACAAGTCCCAGCACAGCCAAAAATCAATCAATCAATCTATTTTTAAAAGACCAACATTAATAGGACAAAAAATGTGCTTTAAGGAAAAACGTCTTTAAAAGAAAAGACATGCATTTCCACATCATGTAACAAAAACTCAGAAAATTTGTGACCTAAAGATCCAAACTAAAGAAATATTATAGGCTCTTCTTTGGGCAGAAGAAACATCACCCTAGGTGGAGCCACACAGATACAGGAAAGAAAGACGAATGACATTTGTGAATATGGAGGAAAATTTAAATGAGTATTGACTATATAACAATGATAATAATTTCCTTCGGGGATTTATATATAGAGAGAATGAAAATGCATGACAATAAATGTGGAAGGAGTTTATGGAATCAAAGTGTCTCAAAGCCCCATAACTGAGCAGTTTTAGGAACTAATTAACTAATATTAGACTGTGAAAAGGCAAAAATGTACATTGTAATCTGAAGGGCGAACACTACAAGAATAGCAAAAGAATGTTTACCTAGATAACCATGCAAAGTAATGATGTGATAGTTAAAAAATATTCACCATATCAAAGGAAAAGAAAGGAAAAGGAACTTAGAAAAGGCAAAAATAAATACAGAATATGATATACACAAACCAAATTATATCTATTTTTATTTTAGAAGATTCAGACGAAATACTCCAAATAGAAAGACAGATTGTATCAGACTGGACAAGAAACCTTTCATCAAATACTCCTGAAAAGAGATATATGCAAAATTTAATCATCAGGAAAATTAGAAAATAAGAAAATTGCAAAATGTACACCTTTTCACATTAACCTCAGAAAACTGCTATAACCATATCAGTAAAAGAAAAGGTACACTTTAAAAGGGAAATTCCTTTATGATAACAGGTTCAGTGCAATAAGAAGATAGTAATATAAATTCTAAATTTGTATGCCTCTTAAAGCCAGCATACAAAGCAAAAACTGACAGAAATAATGGACAAATCCATAGTCACAGTGGGAAATTTTAACACATCCCACTGAGTGACACACAAAATGACAGACCAAAATCTCAGCTAGAGAGAGAGGATTTTAAAATCTGACTTAAACAAATTTATTTAATTGACGTAGGACAATGCACATGACTACTCATCAAACATTCCAGAATATATCACGTGCCCGGCAATAAAGCCTCAAGAAGCTTCGAGGGGCTAATACAATTTACCCTAACTGTTCATGTAATATCCAGTAGTAACGGTCGGGTTTCTGCCCCTCCCCAACCTCTAGTGTAAATCCAAAGAATATTAGTTTATATAATCCTACCCTCCACCTAGGTGACCCTCGCCACTCTCCAAACCCTAGACCTGAGAAGATAACATGACTCATGCCTTTTTCTTAGCCAGAGAAAAATTCAAGTCAGCAACGGCCATTTTCGTCGGAGGGGAGGTTTACCACATGGAATTGAGATGGGTGTGTCAGAGCCCGCTTGGCCCATCTCCTGAAGAGACCGGAAAATAGTCAGTCTGGGCTCTCTCCCCGCTTTCCCTGAAGAACAGGCAACTGGTTGGGGGTCCTGTGCTTTGGGGTGTGGGAGGGAACCCAGAACCTTTCCTGCTTTGAGGGGCTCTGAAGAGAAGGTCTCACACAGACCACTCACCCATAGGGTGGCCTGAAGGCAGAGATCTGTCACCACCGTCCTCACAGGCTGCCCTGGAAGAGAATCTGTAGGTCTGGAGCTGGAAGCTTGTAGAATATCAAAGAAAACTGCTGAGGTAGGAAGAGCGCAAGCCCCAAACACCTTCCTCACAGCCACACAAACAAGATGGCGTCCTAACAGGAAGTCCTTTCCCCAAGGTCATAGAGGAGGAGAGTCTTGGGGGCCAGAGGAGACTTAACTTCCTGTACTTACTGCCCTCTGAGTTTGCTACCAGCATAACATCCAAGGAACTCTTTCCAACGGTACCACCCCTGCAGAGGAGGCCAGCTAGAATCAGGAGGCTTAGGGATCTTGGCGATGGCACCCCACTCCAGTACTCTTGCCTGGAAAATCCCATGGACGGAGGAGCCTGGTAGGCTGCAGTCCATGGGGTCGCTAAGAGTCGGACACGACTGAGGGACTTCCCTTTCACTTTTCACTTTCCTGCATTGGAGAAGGAAATGGCAACCCACTCCAGTGTTCTTGCCTGGAGAATCCCAGGGACGGGGAGCCTGGTGGGCTGCCGTCTCTGGGGTCGCACAGAGTCGGACATGACTGAAGCGACTTAGCAGCAGCAGCAGCAGTGCATTACAATCATTAATGTTTTTGATGTTCAAATTGTTCTGTCTTTGGCCAATGCGAGCCCCTCCAGTTATGATTCTTTTTGATATAATTTCTGTTATGAGAGTTCAGTCCACACTCACCTTGTAAAATCCTTACCTAGACCAGAAATCAGGCATTTCTCCAGTAAGCCTGGTTCCTTTCAGTGGGAAATGTGTTTAGAGAATTCAGTGCAGAGACTACAGTTGCTGATTGTTACTGGATTTGTCAGTGTTTCTTGCCCTTTTCAGTGAATAGAGCCAGTAAACATAAGTCTCATATTTAGAGACTCTACATCATTGTCATGCATCCTAGGCTGCTCTTCTGTCCTCTTATAGGTACACATTTTTATCATCGTTTGTATAACTATACAGTTTAGAAAATATAAGAAAAGATAACACAAATTTGTTTTCACCCCCTTTCATATGTAAAAATTGTTATATTTTACTTCAGAGCTATCCAATAGAAATTTCTGTGGATTTGGGAACATTCTGTATTCTGCTCTTCAACACAGCAACCATTAACTAACAGGGGCTTATTCCTGAATTGAATATTTAGCTACTAAAATGTGGCAACTGTGACTGATTTGTAATTTTAATTTAATTTACTGTAAGTAGTTACTTGAGGCTAGTAGCTACCCTATTGGACAGCAGCAGCTCTGTACACTTTTTTACACCTGTTTTTTTATATCACTGAACATTTTATCCTGGTGATGACTCCATAGCAATACAGAAAGAGAGTCTTACTGGTTTTTATAGCTGCATAGGTCTTTTGGATGTAGATGGACCGCAGTTTATTCAACCAGCCCCCTGTTGGTGTATATATCTTGTTTCTTATATTAAAATCTTATGAATTGTTCTGGCAGGAATGACTTTGTGATTATGTCTTTTTTTCTTTTTGCATTGTTAATTTAGGGTAGATTCTTAGAAAAGGCACTGCTGATTCCAAGGGTAAGTACTCTGGTAATTTCATTACATCATAACAAATACCCTGGTTAGGAATTGTACCATGTCACATTACCACCAGCAAAAATGTACATGTTCCCCTATTTTCACAGACTATGTAAATGATGAGAAGAGGCATCCTGATTTTTTCCTCTTGCATCTCTTAAGAGTTAGGTTGAACAGTTTTTAACATGTTGAAGG